>NC_068279.1:45868639-47111210 GCF_025860055.1 Xyrauchen texanus
CTGGGGGGTACTATACCCCCCAATGAAGACCCAGTACCCCCCAAAGGGACAGAAATATCAGTTTTGGGGGGGTCAGATAATTTTTCTGATATTGTGAAAAAATATATTTACGGTTACAATATAAGTCAACTCCTATTTTCACTGTAGGAACATTTTAATGTAAAGCGATTTCAGACACCCCTATAGTAGACCGTGCCATTTTTAACCACCGTGGCGGCTAGAAGCAATGGAGATAGAGAACGGTTTGCTGCTGACGTGCATGGATAATTGTAAGTTGCTAGCTGACGTCTAGCTTGTTGATTTTACAACCTTCATTTATTAACGTGTTTTGTTCTTTCATAGCTCATGTCACGTCTTCATATATTGAATTACCGGCTACTTACCTGTAGGGATGGGACGATTACCGGTTTCACTATAAACCACTATAAAATGTATTGACTACATATGGTTACACGTTGGCCTTGTTGACATGCCCTGCTTTTAACCTTTAGTGACACATTTTACTGGAAACAACAACAGTTTACTTTGCTCACCCAACAACAAAACGAGTCATCGCCCATATTTCTGCTTGCATCATCTGATTGTGGAGAACTATGTTGTGGTTTTCTCTCTTCAGGTATGTTTCCACTCAAAAATAATTTCTCTTGACCTTTTATATGCTCAAAGCGCACATAACAAAACAGTTGGAATGTAAGGGCTGGCATATTGAGGTAAACTCATAACAATGTTACCGTGAATAAGACCCTCGGTCATTGTCCATATTAAAACAGAACATGTAAAGAATAACCTTCATGTGTTGACTGAGCAAATATAAATGTCCTTAAAGGAATAGTTCACCCAAAAATTACAATTCTCACATCATTTACTCACTCACTTTGAAGGAAAATCTTAATTTGAGCTCAACAGAAGAAAGTCATGTACATGCACAGCTCTGTAGGTCCATACAATGCAAATGAATTGGTACCAAAAAGTTGAAGCTCAATAAAGCAAAAAAGGTAGCATAATAGTAATCCATACGATATGAAAGGTGTACGTGAGAAACAGATCAATATTGCAGTTGCTTTTTACTATAAATATCCTCCCTGGCCAGTAGGTGGCGTTATGCATGAAGAATTTGAATCGCCAAAAACAAAAGAAGAAAAAAGTGAAAGTGGAGATTTATAGTAAAAAAAGGACTTAAATGTTGATCTGTCGCTCACCCACACCTATTATATAACTTTTTTTTTATCCCTTTTTCTACCAATTTGGAATACCCAGTTCCCACTACTTAGTAGGTCCTCGTGGTGGCGAGGCTACTCACCTCAATCCGTGAGGCGCATGACACCACGGAGACTCACAGCATGTGGAGGCTCATGCTATTCTCCGCGATCCATGCACAATTTACCACTCACCCCAAAAAGAGTGAGAACCACTAATCGTGACCACGAGGAGATTACCCCATGTGGCTGTACCCTCCCTAGCAACCGGACCAATTTGATTGCTTAAGAAACCTGGCTGGAAGGAGCAGTACCCCCCAATTATGGTGGGGTAATTCGCACTCTGCATGCACCCTCATGTTACCGGTCCTGCTCAACCCGCTCCGAGCGGGATTCGAACCGGTATCAGATGACATGGGAGGCGGGTGCACTAACGAGGAGGCTAAAGGTTACAGCCCCTAGCATTAGTTGCTATTGCGCCTCTTGAAGCCAGGGGAGTGAGGTTTAAACATACCGCACAGCTATCACATACCAGCAGCCTCCCGTTACACTCATAATGCGATTACAATGCGATTAAGGCAATACTGCAATTAAACTATTAATCATGTAAACAGAATTTTGTGATTGTGATATTGCAATTATCCCAATAATCAGAGTAATGATAATCACAGTAAGATATGTGGAGTACTCCTATTGTAATAGCTTTAATCGCATTTATTCCACTCTGAACAATGTGTGACTGCGCCAGTGCTGCAGACGGATGATGTTACACTCAAGCACTGGTTCAAAAACATCACGAAACAGAAGAAGCTGCACTTACTTCTCTGCTTCATGTGAAACGACAGTTCCTTGCACTGTTTTCCAGCAGTAGTGCTCCCCAACTGCAGAATCTACAGCCCCACGGCAAAAGAAAACATATGTTCCTGTTGCGAATGTCCGTTTGCAGTCTGAATTGAATTTTGGTGTAATAAAAAAGACAGAATACAGCAAAATAAACAAAAAAAGTTTGTCTTTCAAATATGTTTTTCCTCACGTGGGAACACAACAGCACGTGTATTCCGATTGACAAACATGTGCCTCTTATGAACTGATTCTTTTTAGTGAATCAAAACAAACAGCAAATCCAGTGTAGTTGAAATTACTCTTATTAACTGGTTATTTAAAAAAATCATTCAAAAATACTCACAAACTGACTAATGTTCCTTATGCCAAGCTGTATTTAAAGATACATATTTGGACCAATATTTTTGTAATATTATTTTATAAACAAGCATTAAAACATCACATTTCTCAACGAATAATCAGAATACTGGCAACTAGCATGTAAACGGGATTTAAGAGGTTTGTCTAAATCATCTTAATCTAATTATTCCTAATACTCTGATTACTGAAATTATCTGAGTATTGGTGTGCATGTAAACGTAGCCATGTGTATATGTGTGAGGATATGTGTGTGTATGTGTTTGTACAGTATGTGGGTATGTTTGTTGGTGTATGAGTATTATATGCTGTTAAGTCTCTCCAACTAACAGGTTTGAATGTTATAAGGGAATTAAAAGATTGCTGTGAAGCACAATATAAATGAAAGTGTGCAAGTGTGACTGTGAATATATGAGGACATTTACGTGTAATTCTATTACTGCATGCGTCCCTGGTTGTCGATATCTGATCCTTTTAGACTGAAATTTTATCAAATAATATGAGTACTGTAGATGAAAACTTTGATCCAGAGGCCTTTCTTCAGCAGAGAATATTGAGATGTTATATCATGATACAGAGTAAATCAATAAATTGAAATCTAATCTGAACTGTTGTGCGTGGGTCGACTTATTATGACTCTATTCCAACACCTGTGACATTTCTAACACTGCTTAAGATAAAAATAATACAAACTTGCTTCTTTTCCAATCCCTGTATTGACAGATAGTCTGGTTGGGGGTTCCCTGGGTCTGTAAAGGTTGAAATCCCTTGACATTGTACACTGGGTATTATTATAGTAATTATAATAAATTACTAAATACTTAGTTATGTGTAGTGATGTGTAGTAAACTGAGTCCTAAAATATTAGCTTCCTTATCTGTCACTCACTCGACGTTGCATCGATGTAAAAACACTAGGGGTCACTCTTGGCAGCCCGAGACACCTCTGATCTTAGATAAAAGCCAATGGGAATTGGTGAGGGTATAAATGAGGGGTGTGCATACCGTTCATTCAGATTTTCTCGCAGACTCTCGGGCGGAATATGTCCACACTGTTGGCCCAGGAGCGCCACCTATGGCTTAACCTGGTCAAGATGCACGTGGCTGACAAGACATGACTCTTGAACAACCCCATCTCCCTGGCTGGCCTATTCGGTGACACTGTCAATGACTTTTCCCAGTAGTTCTCGACAGTGAAGCAGCAGACGGAGACCATCCTGCCCAGAAAGCGGAGTGGTTCAAGACCAAGCACTCCGTCTGCTTGTCACCGAGGGTGTCTCTCTGTGGCGGCTGCACCGGCTCCACCTCAGCCCGCCCCCATGGCCCCGCCCTGGCATCAAGCCCTCCGGAGACGGGTGACCCAGGGACCTGGAGATCCGCTATTCCGGAGCTGGTGAACAGACCACTCCATCCCTGGTGGATGGCCGGTTGGAGAATCTTTTGTTCCTTTCTCATTTCATTTCGTCGCATGCTCAAGTGGCTGTGGTACCCAAGTAACAGTTTCCTCAGTCTTCTATCTCCCTTTGGCAGGTCCAGCACCCCGGTGGCAATTTCCGCACCACTGTGGTACAAACATACTCAAACCCGGACGGTTTCGATGGAACGCGGGGACGAAACACCTCCTCCCCCCTCCTCGACCGTTCTGCCGGTGAGTATCAGGAGAGAGGTAAGTACTTTGATGTCTCTCGACTCAGCACCGCCACAGGGCTCAAACCCCATCAATGTGGCCTCCCTGGCTCCGGCCCACCGTGAGGCCCCACCCGCTAGTATGTCTACCTGAGGTTTGCATTCGAGGGTCAGTCATACCAGTGCAAAGTCCTCCCTTTCGGCCTGTGCTTGTCCCCTCGCATCTTCACAAAGATCGCAGAGGCTGCCCTTGCCCCATTAAAGGAAGTGGGCATCCGGATTCTCAGCTACCTCAATGACTGGCTAATCCTAGCTCACTCTCGGGATGTGTTGTGTGCACACAGGTACCTGGTACACACGCACCTCAGCAGGCTAGGACTTCGGGTCAACTAGGAAAAGCTCAAGCGTTCGCTGTCAGTGAAACGTGCCTGGAGTTCGGTCCGGGCTACTCTTACGTAATCCTGAGACCCCGACCGGGCAATGTGCCCAAGGTTCCCACGACCCCTTTCAGGGACCAGGTGGTGAACCTGAAAGCGCTGCCCCAGGAGTGCACGCTTTGCGCATCTATTTGGATCGCACACAGTGCTTTAGGATCTCTGAGAAGCTCTTTGTCTGCTTTGATGGACAGCGGAAAGGAAGCGCTGTCTCCAAACAGAGGATCACCTACTTGGTCATCAATGATAGTTGTGGCCTACCAGGCCCAGCTTTTGCCGCCCCCTGCTGGGCTACAAGCACATTCTACCAGGAGCGTGGCGGCCTCCTGGGCACTGACCAGTGCCGCCTCTCTATTTGACATTTGCAGAGCAGCGGCCTGGGCTACACCCAATAACTTTGCGAGATTCTACAATCTCTGGGTCTCATCCCATGTCTTAGCAGGAACAAAAGGGTAAGTCCGGACCGACCAGCCGGGTATACCGCTTGCGCCTAGCACCTTTCACCTCCCTCGAGCTGAAGATGTGCATTGTTGATTCCCAGCAATGTTCACAAATGTGTTCCCTGGTTTATTTCCTCCTAGCCCTGCTGCAGATGTGTTTGTGGAGAAACTCACTGCCAGCCCAGTACTTGTGTTAACTACGCCCCGTGCTGCACCAGGTGCTCCAGATACGCTGGTTCCCCATAGGCAACCCCTTGTGATGTATTTCCCGCTGAAAAACTTTTCCCGGTTTGCAAACTGCGTACTCCTTGGGCAGAGACCCCTCTGCCCCAGTCTCCATGCTCGTAGAGCTTCCTCCCCTGCATTGGGTAGGACCTACCATGGGACTTCTCCACATGACATACTTCTAATTAGACTCGGCAAGACCATGTGATGTATTTCCACTTAATTCCCCCCTCTCTCTGGGCAGGGTGTGGTCTCCGTGGTGTCTTCCCCTTGGGAGTGTCACACCAAAGAGTGAAGAGAGGCACGCCTGTCCCCATTCTTTAAGTACTCAACTTGTCCCCAAAGGGCTGTTCGACACTCACACTGCATCAGGGGAGGTTACAGGCTGGCCCGGTGCAGTGGCAAAGTGGCACACAGCAACCCAGTTCAGCCAGTTTTGGCGGTTTTATAGGAGACCCCTAGTGTCACTACATTGACACAATGTCGAGTGAGTGACACATAGGGAATGTCCTGGTTACTTTTGTAACCTCTGTTCCCGGAAATGGCCGGTATGCCATTTGTGCTCCTCAGCACAAAACCGGAATGAACGGTATGCAGGCCCCCTCCTTTATACCTGCATGTCCGGGGGAGGGGCATGCAAATACCGCTTGCCAATTACCATTGGCCTTTTATCAAAGATCAAAGGTGTCTCGGGCTCCCAAGAGTGACTTCTAGTGTTACTACATCGACACCACGTCTCGTACCCTCCATCAGGGAACGGAGGTTAAGAAAGTAACCAGGATGTTTACTTTTATTACAATTTATAGTTACACAATGACATACTGCAGACACTCCATAAAATCCACTCACACAGTTAAAACAGAATTAAAAAGCAATCAAACATGTTTAAAATGAACAAAACTCTGCTGTTGTCTTAAAAGATGGAGATGGACAAAAGAGACAAGAATTCATCTTGACAGGACCAACTATTAAAAACCAAAATTCTAAATCACTTATAAAGACATATGAAGTAAATGAATGACGATATATATCATCATATTCAGTAAATGAATATTCACATGTTAGTTCATAACTTTGCTGAATTTTCCATATGTAATTATACTATTGTTGCATTTTACTGGATATTTGTTATAATTTAATGTTTCACTCTAGTAACTCCCATATGAAAACCATGTAAAGGTGTTATCTGTAGTTATAACTCTCATCATCATACTCCAACTCATTCTCCTGCTCGTCTCCCAGCTGCCCGTATCTTTACGATACACGGTGCCATCCTGCCCCATGTACCCAATATCTTCATCCTCACATCGTCATCATACTGGCTCACCTTCCGATCATTGAGTTCCACCAGCTGTGCCTCGTGGAATCGTCCAGAAATAGAGCTTGCTTGTCCACCGTAGCTGGAGTTGGATGATGTGCCTCTGTGGTAACTGTTTCTGCCGCCGCCGTGACCCAGTTTCTCATACCCACATGGGACAGAGGTGTCGGGCATTTACCGTTTAGAGAGAGAATGCTTAATGAGGATGGCCACAACCATCAAGGCGAGGACGAGCAGGATAGATGTGGTGATGAAAAGTGGGAGGTTTCCTGTGTACCCTTCTTCCTCGTGGTAATGGAAAGCAAAGTTTGTGCTGAGGACACACTCACCTTCAACAGAGATAAAAGATTCTTAATACAACCAAGACAGGAACAATATTTAATTTTATTGCAGGAACATTAAAGGAATAGTTCACCCAAGCATGAAATCTGGTCATCATTTACTCACACTCATGTTGTTTCAAACTCATTTTATTATTATTTCTTCCATTGAACACAAACGTAGATATTTAGCAGAATGTCCAAGCTGCAAGGTATTAAATTACCATAAAAAAAGTTCAAAACAGTTAAAAAAAAAGTAGTCCATACAACTTCTACAATATTACAAATCTAAACTTTTTATACTAGGGCTGGGAAATTTAACAGGTAAATTTCCGCAATTAAGACTTTTCTCTTAAAAAGAAAATTCTCTCATTTACTCTTTCTTTCTTCTGCAGAACACAAATAAAGATATTTAGAAGAATATTACAGCTCTGTTGGTCCATAAAATGCAAGTGAATGGTGACTAGAACTCAGAAGGTTCAAAAATCACATGTAAGTCAGCATAAAAGTAATGCATTTGACTCAACTGGTTAAACCCATGTCTTCAGAAGCGATATGATAGGTGTGGGTGAGAAACAAATACTGTAAATATTTAAGTACTGAATATTAAGGCTGAATGTGAAAGTGTAAGTGGAGATTTTCAGTGAAAAAAGGGATGCATTCACTTGCATTGTGAGGACCAACAGAGCTGAGATATTCTTCTAAAAATCTTTATTTGTGTTAAGCAGATGAAAGAAATTCATACATATCTGTGATGGTATGAGATTGATTAAATTATAAGAGACTTTAGATTTTTAGTTGAACTATCCCTTTAACTGTTTAACGTGTCAAAAAAATAACACAATTTAAGTAGTTTCCCTTTTTTCTCTTCAATTACTGAAACTTCAATAAAGCCTTTCCCCACTTCCTGTGGCTAAAATTGGAGGTACACACTTGACTCCTATTCCTAGCAGAGACACTGATTGTTTGGAGCATGTCCCAGGCAAAATAAAAATGGGAGCAGATTTTGCAGAGAAGGGTTTAGCTGCAGACAGAGCTCCAAAAAGGGTGGGAACCCCTTACCTAACCCTTTTCCTTACCCTAACCATCTTTTGGAGCTGGCACGATCCACTTTTGGAGTAACCACGCCCCTTCTGAAGAAACCACGCATGCATCTGACGCATTGCAGCATCAAGATGACAGTGATCCAGTTGATAATGACAGCGAGCCTCATGATGTAGATCAAGATATTGTGATTAAGTTCATAGATGGGCTCATTCCAGCGAGCTGCCAGCTCGAAATAGACCACGTGCACAGAGCTCTCAGTCAGCTTCCCAAACCTGGTGACAGACCCTGATCCATTCTGGCAAGACTCTTGCGGTCAACAGATAAAGACTTTGTTTTATGAGCAGCGATGAATAAAGGCAAGTTGTGCTGGGAGGACTGCAACATTGTGGCTTTTCCAGACTTTGCTAGAGGGACACAAGCGAAGCGGGATAGATTCAAAGAGTGTAAGAAATTTCTGCACGTGCAGGGAAGCTTCGCATTGCTTTGCTGAGAATTGACGCAAAAGATGGATGCAAGACTTTCACATGCCCACGACAAGCTATGGCATTCATTAAATCAATGGAGTGGGTAACTTTGACTGCACTACACATCGTACATTTTGCTGATGCAGTCTGAGAGGGTCTGTTATTCTGTTGGCTGCCCACTGACTCTCGCTTTTTTCCTTTTTTTCTTCTTTCACACTTTATTGACTTGTTGAGTTAATTTTATAATTTTGTTGGTTTGATGTTATTATGTACTGGGCCTATTTTATTGAATACATTTATGTGCAGTTTAATGGCATGGTTTATGAAAAAAAAAAAAAAAGAAAGACAGACCTTAGCAATCTGGTAGCAATAGTGTTGCGGAAAATCTTGTGAGCGTGCATGGACCATGGAATCAAGTAAGTTAGGACTGTTTTGTGTGGGACTGAAGCGCGTCTTTTTAAGAGTGGTGGTGGCGTAGTGGCTAAAACACAGGGCTGTTAATCAGAAGGTCGTTGGTTCAAACCCCACGGCCACCACCATTGTGTCTTTGAGTAAGACACTTAACTCCAGGTTGCTCTGGGGGAATTGTCCCTGTAATAACTGCACTGTAAGTCACTTTGGATAAAAGCATCTGCCAAATGCATAAATGTAAATGTCTTTTTTATGTTCTGTGGGTTGTTCATGATTTTATGGTTACATCAATGTTGGAAAGTGGTCTATATCATTTTTCCTTGGATACACAATTTATCTTTGCATGTCAATATGTCACACTTATAATATTTGTAAAATGTTTCTCTCCATGTGGAATGTAAATGATATAGTGCTCCTATATAATGAATATAATGAAATGCACCTTTCTTCACAGGAAGCTGAAAAGCTTAGTAGAGCATGGCGTGGGTATGCATTTTGCAGTGCTGGTTCAAGTAAGAGCAGGGGAGTCATCACATTGATAAGTAAGCATTTACAATTTAATTGTCTCAAACAGATCAAAGATAATTTAGGAAGAGTCATTATTGTTTTGGCTGAAATGCAGGGGCAACATCTTATATTGGCTAATATTTATGCACCCAACACTGATGATCAGAAATGTTTTATAGATCTTGAGGGAAAGTTAAAAGCAGCTGGGATCCTTCACAATATGGTTTTGGGTGGAGACTTCAATCTGTTAATGGATCCAGTCCTCGATCATAGTGATGCAAAAGTGTGTAGACCCATTACAGCAATGTTGACACTTCAGAGCATGTGTTAAAATCTTATTCTTACATACATTTGGAGACTTCTGATTCAATATGGGAGGGATTCTTTTTTTTCTTTTATTTTTTTTTCTTTTATTTTTTTTATCAGTTCACAAGATTTACTCTAGAATAGATTATATATATATATAATATATATATATATATATATATATATATATATATATATATATATACACACACACACATATACATATACACATATATAAGTCACTCATTCCTTTTGCCACTGATTGCTCAATTGGGAACATGTTAGTTTCAGATGATGCTTTTGTGTGTTTAGAGATGTTGCTGCATATAGAGAAAAGAAAATCATATAGATGGCGCTTTAATAAACCCCTTCTACAAGACCCTGAATTTTAACAAATGTTAAAGACAGAAGTTAAAGTTTATGTAGAAACTAATTGGTCCTCAGTGTCCTCTGTGGGCATGACATGGGAGGCACTTAAGGCAGTCCTTAGGGGGCGGATCATACAATAAGCCTCCCTCATTAAAAAGATCAAAGCACAGGAATTAATTGAATTGGAAAACAGTATTAAAAGTGCTGAAACAGCGACGAAGCACCGAATGTCATCCAATGGTCTTAGAGAGTTAACTCAGCTAAAACATAGGTACAATACAATTTTGTCACGGGAGGTTGAGTTTTGGTTATTCAGGGCAAGACTTTGAGTCGGTTGACAAGGCAGTAAAACCTCTTGCCAGATACATAAAACAGAGAGAGTTGTCTTCTACCATTCCTTCAGTGAAGTCTTCTGGAGGCAAGATATTTAGTTCTGCAACAGATATTAATAAGGTCTTTAAAGATTTATATTTCGATCTTTATAGTTCCACGTCTTTGGCTACCGATAAGGATATTAGCAATGTCTTAGAGCCATTAGAATTTCCTAAATTGACGAATGATCAAAAATTATTTCTGGACTCAGATATTACTTTGAAAAGCTTGCTGAAGTAATTAAAGCTTTTCCAACAGGTAAGGCACCTGGGCCAGATGGTTTTGCAGCAGAATGTTTTAGATCTTATGTCACAGAACTGACTCCACTTATGTTCGAATTTTACACAGAGTCATTGAAGAGAGGTGAACTATCGCCAACTATGATCAGTCTCATTCTTAAAAAAGATAAAGACCCAAATTTATGTAAAAGTTCTCGTCCAATTTCCCTGATCCAGTTAGATGTTAATGTCATAATATAAAACAAGTGGAGCAGTGTGATTGATGGTTAACCTTATTTAATTTTGGGAATTGTTATTGATTGATATAGTGATTGTTTCTTATAAAACTTTATATTTGTTTGCTGTGTTTTTCCTTATGGTTTGCTGTGGATTGATTATATTGTTTGCTGTGATGTTGCTGGACATTTGATAGTACTGTTTTCCCTCTTTCACAAACTGCAACAACAAACACTAATTGACACACCTGTAGAACCCCGTTCCCATCAGCGATCTAATTTGCCAGCTGATTAGATTACTCCTAATAAAAGGAGGCTAGATCTCTCACCGAGGAGGTGAACGCTCTGGGCGGATGGACGTGTCGTGTGTGGTAGCGGACTGGCTTGCGAATCTTCTTTTCCCTCGGTGTTGCTGCTGACTGGATCTTTTGTGCCTTGGTGGAACCGACTCTTGGACTTTACAGTATCAATGCTAACAAAACTCTGACTAAAGGGAAGTGGTTCTTTTTCTCCCACACTGATGCGCGCGTGTGTGTTTTCTTTGCATTCGAGCTAAGAAGTCGTTTAGTTGTTGTTCATTTCTGTGAAAATTAAATAAGGTTAACCATCAATCACACTGCTCCACTTGTTTTATATTAAGACACTCCTGCCCCCTTTATCAGTTGTCGTCCCGACAAAGTCTTAGTGTCCATACCTGTCTGGAGGCCTACCCCTATTTTGTCTCTGGGACCTACGCAGGGGTGATCTATCTCCTGGCTCAGGTCTCAGAATAGGGGCTACTGGGTCTCATCCACTGAAACTGCAGGAGGGGCACATGCTATGGGCACAAAGGTCAGAGGTAACAAAGGCCCAGGATACAAGGCATTCGAAAAATTGGGGTTCACCATTTCAGTCTCTGGGGCTTGTTGAGGCTCCTCAGGGGGGTTGAAAAGGCAAGGCCTGAGGTGATTACGATGAATTGTCCTGATGGGGCCTTCTTTTCCTTCAGGCTTTATCTGGAAAAACTGGCAGGCCTGGACGTAGTTGATCAATAACCACGTAAAGTTGGGGCTGCCAGTGAGATGCCAACTTCCCTGTTCACTGCGGCGGAAGTTGCGCAAGAGCACTCGCTCTCCGGGCAACAAGGGGAGGTTCTTTGTTTTCCGATCGTACCTGACCTTGTCCCACATTCTGCTCTCTCTAGTTTTTACTGCCACCTGTCTGTAGACTTTCTGTAGGGTCTGATTGTGTTGGTGAACCCAATCCTCCAAGTCTTGTCTTTGGGTCAATGGTGGCGCACCGACAGCCGTTTCCACTGGCAGGCGGGCATGTCGGCCAAATATGACAAAGTGTGGGGTCAGTCCAGTGGTCTCATGAGGGGTGTTGTTATACATCTGCAGGAGAGTCGGCAAGTGATCTGGCCACCACACTTGGTCTTCTGGACTCAGTGTTCCTAGTAGAGACAGAACAGTCTTATTAAACCTTTCATAGGCCCCATTTCCTTGGGGCCTGTAGGGTGTGGTTCGAACTTTGACACACCCATACAGACTGCACAGCTGTGCCACCATGGTCGACTCAAAGGCCGCTCCTTGATCTGAGAGAATTCGTCCTGGACATCCCCATGGCTGGATAAGGTGGCGCCAAAGGGCACGTGTCGTAGTGGCTGCTGTCTGGTCTTTTGTAGGGACAGCCCATCCGTACTTTGAGAAAAGATCAGTTATTACCAACAGATAAGGATAAGTGTCACCAAGCCTACCAAGAGACAAATAGTCGATTGAAATGGTTTCCAAAGGGTATGATACAAGAATAGGCACCAAGGGTGCCCTTACCTCTGGTCCTGTTTTCTGTTGAGTGCATATTGCACATTTGGATGCCCATCCCTGCAAGTCCACACCCATCCCGGGCCAGTAAAAGTTTTTTCTCAGCAAGCCCTCAATCTTGGCTATTCCCATATGGCCTGAGGCATTGTGATACATCTCCCACAACTTATAAGTCTTATCCGTGGGAACCACAATTTTGAGGAGGCTCAACCCTGTATGCCGCTCTTGGGCCCTCCGCTGTAACACACCCTCCTGGATGTGCAGTCGACTCCATTCCCTTAAGAGGTGTTTTGTTGCCGGCAGGCACACTTTCCTCTCCTCGGCTCCTGGAAAACAATTTCCAACCACCCAACCCTTGATTTGGGACACAGTCTGATCTTTCTCCTGCCAATCCTTCCAATGGTCTTCGGCTTCAGTGCTGACATCTGACTCCACCACTACTGTCTCCACTTGGGCCTGTTGGTCGGATCCTGTTTCCTGTGGTAACCTGGACAAAACATCAGCATTACGATTGGAAGCACCAGGGCGATACTTAAGTTCAAAGTCAAAATTTGCTAGCTGTGCTGCCCACCGCTGCTCCGTGGCCCCCAAGTGTGCCGTGTTCAGGTGGAAAGAAAGAAAGAAAGAAAGAAAGAATGAAAGAAGTAGGTAAAGTAATTAAGTAATTAAAGGAAAGGAAAGAAGAGGAAAAAGAAAGAAAAGGAAAATTCAAGTAAAGTAAGTTATGACATTAGTAAAGTAAAGTAAGAAAGAAGGAGAGCTGGAAGGAAGGAAGGAAGGATT
Organism: Xyrauchen texanus; assembly: GCF_025860055.1. NCBI lineage: Eukaryota > Metazoa > Chordata > Actinopteri > Cypriniformes > Catostomidae > Xyrauchen > Xyrauchen texanus. The sequence goes on from NC_068279.1 coordinate 45,881,910, forward strand.
TATTTAGAATTTACGTATATGTTTAATGTAAGAATTTAAAGCATGTACAGTGCATCCGGAAAGTATTCACAGCACTTCACTTTTTCCACATTTTGTTATGTTACAGCCTCACATGTACATAGACTATGAATACTTATGTACATGTGATTTTTTTTTTCTACGTTTTTTATTTTTAATACATTTGCAAAGATTTCAAACAAACTTCTTTCACGTTGTCATTATGGGGTATTTTTATTTAAATTTTGAGGAAAATATTGAATTTAATACATTTTGGAATGAGGCTGTAACATAACAATGTGAAATAAGTGAAATGCTGTGAATACTTTCCAGATGCACTGTATATATAAAAAGGTAATAATTTGGTCTGGGTGAATTGGTGTGGGTCTTAGTGGGTCTGGTACTGTTTTGGGTTCTAGGGGTCAGGAAAATGAAGGTCTCTGAACAAAACGCTGATCTAATAAAGTCACTATGATAGTTTGCAGGACTTTTATTTTGTATTTGTAAATATTATGTGCAATAAGGTTTTTTTTTTTGTGCAATTTTGTGTACATCTTATTTGCTATCGTTAGATTGCTATAAGTGGTAATTATGTACAGTACTTATAGTATATCAGCCTAATATCGGCTACCTACTGTCTAAATACTGGCATCGGCTAAAGAAAAACTTCAGTCAATAACTAACTGAAACTCACTGCAGTAATCTTAAACTGATGTTTATTTTTCAATTTCATTCTCTTTATGTCAAAGCACTCACGTAGTTCTGCTTGAGGTCTGGATGCTGTCTTTCTATTCCATCATCCAGAATGGAGACCACAACCCCTTTCCCTGTGCACCCTCTGCTCCAGGCTCCCTTTACGTTCATGTCTGTCAAGCAGTTGTGATCACAGTGCTGAAGAACAAATGATACACACACATTTTTCAAAATACTGTATCTATTTTTATGAGCCTTAGAATATTTCCTTATGAAATTATATTCTATTGGAATGGATGCATCTCACAAAGTAGTTTGATGTTTCTTCAACTACAGGCACTTTTTTATGTCCAAGAAGTTGATTTTTATTCAAACTAACAGAAAATGTAATATGTAAGCATATTTATTCAATATACATAAAATGGTAGCTATGCAATTAGCCTTATATAGACAAAGGGGTCAAACATTGTATATAGTATATACCGTGCCTGAACATATATACAGTATATACGTATATATATAGACAACTCTTGGACTTGGACATGGACTTTGTAAGATATATATATATATATATATATATATATATATATATATATATATATATATACACACTCACCTAAAGGATTATTAGGAACACCTGTTCAATTTCTCATTAATGCAATTATCTAATCAACCAATCACATGGCAGTTGCTTCAATGCATTTAGGGGTGTGGTCCTGGTCAAGACAATCTCCTGAACTCCAAACTGAATGTCAGAATGGGAAAGAAAGGTGATTTAAGCAATTTTGAGCGTGGCATGGTTGTTGGTGCCAGACGGGCCGGTCTGAGTATTTCACAATCTGCTCAGTTACTGGGATTTTCACACACAACCATTTCTAGGGTTTACAAAGAATGGTGTGAAAAGGGAAAAACATCCAGTATGCGGCAGTCCTGTGGGCGAAAATGCCTTGTTGATGCTAGAGGTCAGAGGAGAATGGGCCGACTGATACAAGCTGATAGAAGAGCAACTTTGACTGAAATAACCACTCGTTACAACAAAATGCAGCAAAGCATTTGTGAAGCCACAACACGCACAACCTTGAGGCGGATGGGCTACAACAGCAGAAGACCCCACCGGGTACAACTCATCTCCAATACAAATAGGAAAAAGAGGCTACAATTTGCAAGAGCTCACCAAAATTGGACAGTTGAAGACTGGAAAAATGTTGCCTGGTCTGATGAGTCTCGATTTCTGTTGAGACATTCAGATGGTAGAGTCCGAATTTGGTGTAAACAGAATGAGAACATGGATCCATCCTCTGATGGCTACTTCCAGCAGGATAATGCACCATGTCAGAAAGCTCGAATCATTTCAAATTGGTTTCTTGAACATGACAATGAATTCACTGTACTACAATGGCCCCCACAGTCACCAGATCTCAACCCAATAGAGCATCTTTGGGATGTGGTGGAACGGGAGCTTCGTGCCCTGGATGTGCATCCCACAAATCTCCATCAACTGCAAGATGCTATCCTATCAATATGGGCCAACATTTCTAAAGAATGCTTTCAGCACATTGTTGAATCAATGCCACGTAGAATTAAGGCAGTTCTGAAGTCGAAGGGGGTCAAACACAGTAGTAGTATGGTGTTCCTAATAATCCTTTAGGTGAGTGTATATATATATCTTTTCCACCACAGAATGAATTTGAAATATTGCGTGGTGTAGTTTAACTTATTAACTATTCAGTGGCATCACAGTGACTGGAGGTATATGATCCTTGTCCCTTGGTCTCTGTGGCAATGAGACTGGTTTCCTCTGCTTTTAATAGTGGATCGTTTGATAGTTATGCTGTGCAGGAACTGATAATGGTCCTCCAGCCCACCTATCTGCAAATGGAGATGAGGATTGTCTTGTATTTTATAGACATGCCACAACTCAGCCGCTGCTCAACCATGACTGACTGAGATAGAAATAATGTATCTATCCCTGACGCATGCCTGTGAAACAGCAAAAGGGTTATCGTACACAGCCGATAGACTTACCATTAGAGGAAACCTGAGCTACTAGTGCACAACTAAGCTGAGTTTAAATGTTGGCTGTGGATTACTCTTTGACACCCTGTGCCATGACATTATGATGTTGGCCAAAGACGAACCAGATTTAACCAGATCTAAATAGTTGATGCCTTAATCTAATGATCTTGCTCTTGAGACTTCACTAGTTCTCGAACAAACAGGTCTTGGTCTGGGTCTTTGTGTGGTCAAATATTTGTCAGAGTCTTAGGGGGTCTGGTGTTGGCCTGTGACTTGGGGGGTCTAATATTGGTCTGGGTCTTGGTGGGTCTAGAATTGGTCTGGGTCTAGGAGCTCAAGTGTTGTCTAAATCTAAGTGGGTCTGGTATTGGTCTGGGTTATAGGGGGTCTGGTGTTGGCCTGTGACTTGGGGGGTCTAATATTGTTCTGGGTCTTGATGGGTCTGGAATTGGTCTGGGTCTAGGAGCTCAAGAGTTGTCTAAATCTAAGTGGGTCTGGTATTGGTCTGGGTTATAGGGGGTCTGGTATTCTGGGTCTTGGGGGGACTAAAATTGGTCTGGGTCTTGGTCGGTCTGGAATTGGTCTGAGTCATGATGAGTCTGGTAATAGTCTGGGTATTAGGATCTCTAGTGTAGTCTAAATCTAAGTGGGTCTGGTATTGGTCTGGGTCTTGGGGGACCTAATATTGTTCTGGGTCTTAATGGTTCTGGTATTGTCTGGGTGTTAGTGGGTCTGGTATTTGTCTGGGTCTTAGGGGGTCTGGTACAGTATTGTTCTGGTTCTTAGTGGTACTGGTATTGCTATTATTCTGGGTCTTGGAGGTAAAATTGATCTGGGCCTTGAATCCAACTTTGGTCTACAGTGGATGATAGTTCATATTTTATTTGAATATATGTGAACACATGTCAGCATCTTACGTTGTACCACAGAAAACTTTTACATGTAGGACTTTTATCTGTCTTTCTTTTGATGCATTGAACCCAGAATATTTATTTAAAACAAATGACATTAAAAAAATCTCTATTAATCTCTCATCTCATTGAATTGTGTCTCTGAGTGAATACTCAACAGTTGTTATATTGATTTTTGTAGTAAGTTTATTCATGACTTTTTTCTCTTTTTGGGACACAGAAAGTGTGGCAGTTGGTTAACTAAGGCATAAGATCCCCATCAGGGTTAGGAGCTCAACTTGCATGGTTAAACACATTTATTATGCAAGAGCCAGTGACCCAGAGACATGGACTTTGTAAGAATGATAGGCTAGTTTTGGGAAAAAAATAAATACATAAAAAATCAAAATCTATGAAGAAATAGTAGCGAAGAACACAAAATAAACAAGCTAACGTCACAGCAAATCAGAAACATGAATGGTGAATATTGACCAATATAGGTGTTGGTTTCATGTGTAATAAAAGCACAAAACAGTCTCAAAACCTACTAGGCAGCATATGGGCTCTGACTCTTTTTATGCCTATGATAAAAAATTGTCTAAGTAGGCAGCTCACTAGGTTTTGAGGTACACCACAAAACAAGTACCCAAAAGTGAACCGTGGTTGTATCCTTTTGTAGTACCTTGTAGTAAATATTATTGTATATGAATATGTTAATAATTAATAATAATAACTTTTGTGATTAAAAGCTATCAGTTACAATTCTGAGATCTTATATTACACGCTTGCTTTCATGAGGCCTTTTTAGCCTTATAACAATCACTTCAAACTGGATGTACAAACTTAAAATGAATGCAACAACATCTAACATCATTAATGAACAATTTATCTCTGTTAAAAGTGAAAATTTCACATGAAAGAGACACGTTTAAAAGCTATATTTTTCCGTTTTGGCGCTTAAAATTTTATTGATGTAACCCAATGGTTAATTCCATCATATTAAATAGTTTATTTTAAATGCTTGATGGCAAAATATGCTTTACAGTATACATACCTGGCCCATATTCACAAATCCATATTTTTCTGCAACAAGATCTGCAACATCAGCACCTCTACACCAGAGCTAAATTTTGTCTAACACCTGTGTCTAATTTCAGTAAGCATGGGGAGAGCGGCATAAAAAGGCAGCAGCCACAGAGCTGAGAGAGTGACACACGTCAGTCTAGTGTTGGCGCATAGAAGAATTGAGAAACTTTATAAAATTGATTGTAAACATTGCTGTGGCCATTAAAAGCCTTACCTGGAACGTCAAGTGCCCTGCTGAAAACTGTCACACTGGTGCCCGTGTGACAGTTTTCCCAAGAAGGACACGTGAAGCAGGGCACTTGAAATTAGACACCGGTGTTAGACATAATTTAGCGCAGGTGTAAGCGCCCTTACAGCTTTTCTCTCCCGGACGGGCACTTGACCACGCCCCCGCTGCCACACACGGCTTGTAATAAAACATTTGCAGTAAACAGTAGCCTACCAAGAAAGTCATTGGTCACTATCTTCCTCGTCCTGTGCACTGAAACCACTAAAGTCATCTCCTTCGGTGTCGGAGTTGAATAACCTCAGATTTAGTTGTCTTTTTGCACTGAGTCAATTCCTCACGCTGCTGTTTCCAACATCTTATCATCGACTCATTAAGACCAAGCTCCCGTGCAGCAGCTCTATTTCCTTTTCCAACAGCCAGATCAATCGCCTTCAACTTGAAAGCAGCATCATATGCGTTTCTCCATGTCTCTGGCATGGTGAGGGTGACAAAATTACTACCGTAATCAGAATGCTGGGAAGTTTGAGCGCGCTCGATTTAATCTAAACAGTAAACAAAAAAAGTTGTTTTGACCTTAACCCGTTCGGCAATTTCATTGGTCTAATGAAAGCTTCACGCCGCCAAAAAACTGAGCACGTCACAGAATGTTTTTTTTTTTTATTTATTTATTTATTTTTTTTATAACGTTTGAAAGCGGGAAAAATCCATATATTAGCCGCGTCATTGTATAAGCCGTGAGGTTCAAAGCGTGGGGAAAAAGTTGCGGCTTATAGTCCGGAAATTACGGTAGACTTTCATAAATAATGGTAAAATAGATCCTAAAGGATCTACAGTAGTTTGACTGTGTGATCTCCACTCCAGTGTGATGGCTTCTCTGCTACTGGCTCATCATCTCCAATTACAGTGCTATCAGTTTCTAAAGGTGCACTGACTGCTCTTACAGCATAGAGGAAACTCTGGAAACACTGTACAATAGCTCTTTCTGGCAATGCTTGACAGATCTTAATGTACACTGTAAAATGCTTTGTCATATTAAGTATCACATTGGATTATTTTACTTCAATAGTATGTTATTTTATTTGTATTTATTTTCTCTTCTCCATAGTTAAATTAACTTTTTTAAAATTTTCTGTCATAAATTCATTAATTCCTACATTTTATTAAATTTCATGTTATCTGAAATGATTTTGAACTTGACTCTTATTTCATTATTCATTTATTTATGTAATACATGCTGAATTACCATAGTCTGTGTATGAAATATGTTGTAGATCTACTACCATTCAAAAGTTAGCACACCTGACTGAACGTATGCTCTTTGTGACCTTTTAATTATATATATATATATATATATATATATATATATATATATATATATATATATATATATATATATATATATATAATATAAGAAATATTTTTAATCAATTTATATTTATTATTAATATAAAATATATTGAATTTTAATAATAATAATAATAATTGTAAAGAATCAGACATGTCGGGTAGATCCATTTGCAACAATATTTTAATGGGCAGACTTCAAGGAAACGTAAAAAGACATAGTTACACAGATGTTCCGCCGTCTGCAGAGCGGTGGGTAGCCTGGGGAGCGGGATGAGCCGGCATGCCTTAGAGAAGTGGTCGATGACGGTTAGAATGGTTGTGTAGCCCTCTGAGGGAGGCAGATCCGTGATGAAGTCCACCGCGATGTGGGACCAAGGCCGTTGGGGAACAGGCAGGGGTTGAAGGAGGCCCGCGGGTAGCAGCCGAGAGGATTTCTGGGTGTTTCAGACCCTACAGAGGCGAATGAATTCGCTCGTGTCTCGAGTGAGAGTGGGCCACCAGTACCGGTTCTGAAGGAGCTGGGTCGTGGCAGTGATTCCGGAGTGCCCGGAACAGGGAAGGGCATGCACGTGGTTTATAACCTTGTCGCGGAGGGTTTCTGGTACAAAGATCTTCCCAGTGGGGCAGTCCGAGGGAATCTCGAGGTCAGCGTTGGCCTGGGTGCACTCGGTCTCGAGGTCCCATTGAACTGGTCCGAGGACGAGAGCTGGGTTGATAATGGGTTCTGGAGTCGGGACCTCCGTTTCGGTGTCGAACAGCCGAGACAGAGAATCAGCCTTGGTGTTCTTTGAACCGGGGCAGTAACTCACTGTGAAGTGGAACCGGGAAAAGAAGAGAGACCACCGGGCTTGACATGCGTTCAGTCTCTTGGCCGTACGCAGGTACTCCAGATTCTTGTGGTCTGTGTACACGGAGAATGGGTGAGTCGCTCCCTCGAGCCAATGGCGCCACTCCTCGAACGCTGACTTCATCGCTAACAACTCGCGGTCTCCGACGTCATAGTTCCTCTCTGCGGAACTCAACTTCCTGGAGTAGAAAGCGCAGGGATACAGCTTGGGGGGTTCGCCCTGACGTTGGGAGAGTACCGCTCCTAGCCCGGTGTTCGAAGCGTCCACCTCCACCACGAAGGGTAGCTCAGGGTTAGGATGGTGCAAAATGGGAGCAGAAGTGAAGCTGTTCTTGAGTTGCTTAAAAGCCCAGGAGGCAGCCTCGTTCCAAGCTAGCCCTCTCGTGCCCTTCCGAACCAGAGCTGTTAACGGGGCTGCTACGGAGCTGAAACCTCTGATGAAGCGGCGATAGAAATTGGCGAAGCCCAGGAAGCGTTGCAACCCCTTTAGGGTGGAGGGTTGGGGCCAGTCTACGACTGCTCTCACCTTATTCTCATCCATGGCCATGCCCTCCGGGCGGATGACGTACCCCAGAAAGGTTGTAGATGTCTGATGGAAGTCACACTTCCCTATCTTGGCGTAGAGTTGGAACCGAAGGAGCCTTTGAAGTACCGCGCGGACATGCTGGATGTGGGCTTCATGGGTGTCAGAATAAATCAAAATGTCGTCAATGTAGACGATTACACTTCGGTGGAGCAGATCACGGAGGACGTCGTTGACGAAGGATTGGAAGACGGCAGGGCTGTTAGAAAGGCCGAAAGGCATGATGAGATATTCATAGTGCCCAGTGCTCGTGGAGAAGGCAGTCTTCCATTCGTCCCCCTCTCGGATTCGAACCAGGTTATAGGCGGAGCGCAGGTCCAGCTTGGTGTAATATTTGGCCGTGCGAAGAAGCTCTAGAGCGGCCGGTACCAGCGGCGGTGGGTAACGGAACTTAACGGTACATTCGTTCTGTGCTCTGTAGTCGATGCAGGGTCGCAGTCCTCCATCTTTTTTTTGACGAAGAAGAACCCTGCTGACAGAGGGGAAGTGGAGGGACGGATGAACCCCTTTGCGAGCTCCTCCTCCACATATTTCCGCATGGCCTCGGTCTCAGGTTGGGACAGTGAGAAGATGCGGCCTCTGGGTGGTGTGTTATTGGGTACGAGGTCTATGGCGCAGTCGTATTCCCGATGGGGCGGTAGCTTGGTGGCTTTGACCTTGCTGAAGACCTCGACTAGATCGTGGTATATGGTAGGTAGGCGAGATAGCACGGCGTCGTCTCGGGGTTCGGTAATGCCTTGGACCCTTAAGGGTTTGACGATAGACAGACACCTCAAAAAACACCTCTCTCCCCAGCTGATTATCTGCCCGGTAGTCCACTCCAACTGGGGGTTGTGCTTCCTTAGCCAGGGTAAGCCCAGGATGACCGGAGTGTGAGGAGCTTGGAGGACGTAGAACTGGACCTCCTCATGATGGAGTTGGCTGGTACGCATGCGAAGCGCCTGGGTCATGTGTGTGATGCGTCCTGTGCCGAGTGGACGTCCGTCGACAGCCTCTACTGACAGCGGAGGTGTGCAAGAAATGAGGGCTATCTCGTGAACCTGGGCAAAAACTTTAGACATGAAATTACCGGCTGCCCCGGAGTCAACTAGGGTGACGGTATTGACAGCTTGCCCCTTTATAGTGAATTCAAGAGGCACTGATACACAGGTGAGAGGATTTAAACAGTCGAGGGTCAGACTCACCGTGGTTCTGTCCTTGTGTGCAGGTCGCAGATGGCAGTGCAGACGGAAGTGACCGGAACCCCCGCAGTACAGACATAGGTTCAGAGCTCGGCGGTGCTCCCTCTCCTCCTCGGAGATGTGTGAGGCGTTGATCTGCATCGGCTCGTAGGTCTCAGCAGACAAGTTAGAAGCACGTGGTGCGGGACTGACGCGCATAGCGTATTAGGGCTGTCGAGTTAACGCGTTAATAACGCGCGATTAATTATACAAAAAATAACGCGTTAAAATTATTAACGCATTTAATCGCAGTACCACCTGTTTACTCCAGAGGGCAGTAAGTGAAATTTCAGCTGTGTGAGCAACACATAGTTTATACAGTGAAGAAAACAACACAGATATGGGTTACTAAGGGTTCAAATGCAAACTAAGGGATGTCAGTGTGTGTTTAAAGATTGAGTAGTAAACTATATTTAACTTGACACAGTGACCTAAACATTTTATTTTTATGAGTCATCATAAAATATTTTATTTTATTTTATTTTAGGTCATCTTAGCACATGTATCCTACCTATTAGCAAAACTTGTCTGGATGAAATAGCTACGTTTCACTCCTTCATTTATCAATAAACCTTCTCAATGAAAGCAACGTTTCATTCCTTCGTTTGTCGATGATATAGTCACGATAATTTGAATTAAATCATTAGTACTCGATCTGAGTCTCGGATCTCAAAATACAACGTCTGCACAGGTCGCCATCTTGAACCACCAAAGTAGAGGAAACTGTTTCTAATGCTGACATCCTAAAAGCCATTAATGGATTAAACGAGCGTTTTCTGAAATTTGAAGAAATGGTAATGAAAAATACAGTGGAGATTGACAGAGTGCAAGAAAATGTGAAAGGGTTGGAAATTCAATGGAAAGGTACTGAGGACACAATTAAGAAGATAGGTGATCAGATGACAGTCCTCAGGGAGAAGCAAGAAGAGTCGGAGCGGTACAGTAGAAGATGGAATCTCCGTCTTCTGAATCTTTCTGAAAGCAGCAACGAGGATGTGAGGAAGGAGGAAATTATTGCGGAAATTATTCCAGAGGAAAAGTCCAAGCTTGGATTTATGGTGGACACCGTGCATAGGGTCGGACATCCGAGAGAGGATAAAAGCACTCGCCCAGTCATCATCCAGCTTACCATGAGATCCTTTAGATTCAAACTATGGAGAGCTTCCCTCAACACGGATGTCATGAAGAGAAAGAACCTCCGGATGACTGACGATTTAACCCAACTGGAGAGACAATGTAGAAATAAACTGTGGCCTCTTGTGAAGCAAGCGCGTGCTGATGGAAAGAAGACAAAATGGCAGGGTTCTGTTGTAATCATTAACGGTGTGAGACACACTGCATAACTGGTTAAACTTCCATTAATGCGAGGTATAAGTTCAAGTTAAATATGTTACCTTATCTTTATGCGATCATTTGCACTCCTTGCCTATAATCAAAAGAGCAATATGTTCATTACGATAATTAAAATAAGAAACTTAAGAGTTAATTGAGGTACTCGTGTTTAGAGTTTCCTACTTGGCGGTAAGTTAATCTCTGATATTATCTCAGAGTTTTTTCTTTCACTTTAATTAGTTCCTATTACTCTAACAGAGATCTAGTTTTTTTTTCTTTCTTTTTTTTTTTTACATTATGACAGACTTCCGTTTTAGTTCCTTAAAAATAATATCTTTGAATGTTAGGGGTATTCGTGATAGCACCAAAAGGAAATCAATCTTTTTATTCAGTAGACGAAAAAATGCTGATTTGATATTTTTACAAGAGACTCATAATGATGTGAAGTTTTGGAAAGCTCAGTGGGGAGATATATGTTATTTCTGCCATGCCTCTCAACAATCAGCAGGTGTCGCCATTCTACTTAATACATTTAAATGACTTATAATTGAATCTATGATCTCAAATGAGGGAAGATGGATAATACTGGTATTTAAATTAGATAACTGCTTCTTTATAGTTTGCATTTTATACAACTATAACAATATAGCTCAAGGGAAATCAATGTTTTTAGAACTCTGTATGAAACTTGAAGCCCTTAAAAACAAATATAAAGATGCACACTTGATTATTGGAGGTGATTATAATGATGCTCCAGATGATTCTGTAGATAGAGTACCTGTAAGATTAATCCCGCACTCAAGATTCAAAAGTACGGCATATATGTGTGAACAACTGGCAATTACAGATGTTTGGCGTTTCTTAAACCCTGACATTAACGAATTTACTTGGAGTAATGGTAGTAGATCCCTACAGTCTAGAATTGATCTATGGCTTATCTCTCCCTCTTGTCTGCAATTTGTGACAGAATCATCACATAGCTATGCCCCATTTTCTGATCATAAACTAATTTCAATTTATTTAGCAGGAACAAAACAACAAAATGGTAACATACGTGGTTATTGGAAACTAAATAATAATTTATTAAGAGATGATGAGTTTTGTGATTTAGTTAAAATAACTGCAGAAAAATATATTTGATAATAATGAAGTGAGTCACATACAAAAATGGGAATTTTTCAAGTTTAAAATCAGAGAATTAGCAATTAAACAAAGTAATTAAAAATATATATATAGCCAAAGAAATAAATATTATGGATCAATTAAATATGTTAATGACTAAGAATAATCTTTCTGAAGAAGAAGAAGAAACAACAATTAAAAAATTAAAAGAGCAAATAGATAATATGTATATTGAGATGGCCAAAGGGGCCTTTGTAAGATCCTGAGCCAAATGGCTGGAACAAGGAGAAAGAAATTCGAGTTATTTCTTTGCTTTAGAGAAACGAAACTGTAAGAAAAATAATTTAACTACTCTTAAAATTGATAATAACATCACTTCGAATTCTTTAGACATTTCAAGATATGTGGGTTCATTCTATAGCAATTTATATAAATCTAATATTCAATGTGATGAGTGTGATAGTTTTATTGAATTAGTTAAAGCATTTACACCAACTATATCTGAACAATTTAAAATGGACTGCGATCGCCCCATTACTAAAAAGGAAATCTCTGAAGTTGTTAAATCAATGAAAAAAGTGAAATCTCCGGGTAATGACGGGATTTCAGTTGAATTTTATTTGCATTTTTGGGAAATAATTGAAATGCCTCTATTTAACTTATTTAAAGAATGCACCTTAAAAAAAGAAATGTCCACGAGCATGAAGCAAGGTCTAATATGCCTTTTCCCTAAACCTGATAAAGATCATTTAATGATAGAAAATTGGAGACCTATAACACTCTTAAATATTGACTACAAAATGTTATCATCAATCTTCGCTAAACGATTAAAAAGAGGTCTACATGAGATAATTAGTGAAACACAAACAGGTTTTATGTCTAATCGTCACATTAGTTCCAACATAAGACTTGTTCTCGATCTACTGGACTATTTTGATAACATTAATACTGATGCACTGATAGTATTTCTCGATTTTTATAAAGCATTTGATACGGTTGAACATTATTTCTTACTTAAAGCACTTCAGATTTTTGAATTTGGTGATAACTTTATATCTACAGTTGAAATGCTTTATAAAAACATTGATAGTTCTGTAATATTATACCCAAACACCACAAAACGATTTCCTGTACTGAGATCAGTTCGCCAGGGCTGCCTTATTTCACCATTTTTGTTTCTGCTAGTGGTTGAATTATTGTCATTACATATTAAACATAGTCCTTCTATTAAAGGATTATCTATTTTTGGCAAAGAAATTAAAGTAACGCAATTAGCTGATGATACAGCTCTTTTTTTGAGGGAAAAACATCAGATTGGCAATGCTATAACCCTAATTGAACCATTTTCAGCTGCTTCGGGGTTAACGCTTAACAAATCTAAATGTGAAATTTTAGGTTTGTATAAGACTGAAGAGGAAAAAATGCTTAACATACCTGTTAAGAAATGTGTAAAATATTTAGGTATTCATGTTTGCAAGGATCACAAGGAACGTCAAAAACTTAATTTTTCACCTAAATTGAAGAAAAGTAAAACAATATTGAATTTATGGCTTCAAAGAGACATTTCGCTTTTAGGAAGGATTCTGTTGACCAAAGCGGAAGGGAAAAATTTGTCTATCCTGCCCTCTCTCTTGATGTCCTTGATTCAACATGTAAAGATATTAACTCTATATTTACCAATTTTGTGTGGAAAAACAGACACCATCATATAAAAAAAATCGGTGCTCTCTGGTTCTAAGGATGAAGGTGGATTTGAACTTTTGGACTTTTGGGACTTGAATTATACTTTTAAGGTGAAATGGTTGAAGGAATGTTTGAGAGCACCAGAATCCTTATGGTACTTTATTCCCAATAACATCTTTAATAATGTAGGAGGCCTAAAATTCTTATTGAAATGTAGCTACAATATTACAAGATTGCCGCTAAAACTATCCCAATTTTATCAACAAGCTCTTTTGGCCTGGAAATTATGTCACTCTCACAACTTTTCTCCACACAATTCCATCTTATGGAATAATGAATGCATCACTAAAGGGAACAAGTCACTTTATTTACAGAATTGGATTGATAGAGATATTATTTTTGTAAAAGACCTTTTTGACTGCAATAACCAATATCTTAACTATGAATCCTTTTTCAGTGAGAAGGCATTCCCGATTACTTTCAAAGAATATAACTCAGTTATTAAATCTATACCTAATGGAATATTAGAACTAATGAAAAGTTATAAAAAACAAAATGAAGTTACTGACCTTAAATTTACTCTTTATATAAATGGTATATAGATATGAGTAGTAAATGTACTAATAAGCATATCAGAAAATGCTTTCTAAACTTAAAGAAAACAACTCCTCGTGGGAAATTTTTCTGGAATTCTCAATTCACAGAGATTAATTGGCATGTGTCGTGGCTTGTTCCTTTTAGATTTTGTATATCAAACAAGATTAGGGAATTACATCTGAAAATATTGCATAATATATATCCAACAAACCTATTTATCTCAAAGTTCACATCTATTGATAAAGATTGTAGTTTTTGTAAAACTGAACAAGAAACATTAACCCATCTTTTTTATGGCTGTTCATTTTGTTTAACTTTCTGGGAAAATGTTGAAAATTATCTGGCATCTAAAATAACTCAAAAAATCACTCTTGATGGGAAACAAATGATTACCTTTTTTGATTGTAAAGATAGAAAGCTAAGAAATATTGTTAATACCTTTATTTTACTAGGTAAATTTCATATTCATAAAGCAAAATTTTCCAATTCTAAACCTTGTTTTAAATTATTTCAAATTGAAATTGAATATTATTTTGAGTCTCTTAAATTGGTTAAAAATAAGAAAGCTATGCTAATAACTGATTTATACTCTAAATTTTTTGTTTAAAAGAATGTAAGGTAATGCTAACTATACTATCAATTGAAGTTTGTTATTTTATGTATTTATTTATTTTATTTTTTATTCTATTGTTATTATACATGTTATATTTCTTGTATCTTCTGTTTGTTATTAGATTATTTGTGATATAACAATTGTCTGTTTTTATTTTGTATTTTTTTGAATCTTCAATAAAAAATAAATAAATAAATAAATAAATAAATAAATGTCTGACGCAAGTCGTATGGTAGGGTGACCACGGAACAGTCCCGAAATTGGAAGCTTTGTCCCGTGTCCCACAAGTCATAAGCAGTGTCCCGCATTTCAATTTTGGTATTATTATTTCGGCATCATTTTATTTCATCGTCCTTTAATTACAAAATCACTATAAAAAAAACTTAAATAAGAAAACACTGAACATGCGCAGCGCAGCCTTTTTTTCTTGCCAGAGCGGGAAAACACTGGGGGAAAAAAACTGCAACAGAAAAATGGGTCTATCCGGAGCTCCCGAGAAGAAAAGGTGTCTTTGTTCCTATAATAAAGAATTGGAGACAATATATACATGGTTAAAACCAGTTACAGGTGACCCTAAAAACGGAGAGTGCAGGGTATGCCACCGAAGTTTCACGGACAGCTCTGCTGAAGCAGTTCAGTGCCCCAAACATGACAGCTCTGATATCTTTGGCTTTGAGCATTCCTGTCACCAACGCGTTCGTGGAGAGGGTGTTTTCACTGATGACCGCTGCGTGGACAGAGACAAGTAACTGAGCACCCGTGGACCTCATCAAAAGTGAAATCCTGGTGAAAGTGAACACCTACACCTGCCAGGAGTTCTACAGTCATAATGAATGAGAAGGCCCAACTTGAAGCAGCCAGATCAGACAAAAAATTTTAATTCAAGATGCACTAAATCTGGTAAGATCGCATTTAATCTTTCTAGTCTTTAATAATGGAATTGATGTGCTTATTTGGAAATGTGCTTTTTAACGATTAGATTATTATTTTCACTTCATTATATTTACATTGAGTAGGTCTGAGCTGTTAAAATGAGTTTGTATCGTAGACCTTATGCCAAACTGAGTGATGTTCACAGCGCCGTCATTAACATTTAACATCACTGCAAAAATACATCTAATATAAAATAAATATTTATTCACCTAGTACAATAATATTAAGTTATCTCTCCCTCGTGTCCCGCATTGTCCCGCAAAATCAGGTCTGCTGACCTGCAACAAAGCAATAGCCAGGTGGTCACCCTATGTATACCCCTGGCTTGTTTCTTAAAAAAAAAAATGTCTGACGCAGGTGTACATTGACGGTTCTTAAACAAACCCTCATAATGAATCTCAGACTGATTGACAAATTCACTTGTGAAATGGATTGCTGTGAACTGTATGCCAATGATCGACTTATGATCAGTAATATGGTAGTAAACAATACATTGTATTCTAAAGTCGCATTTTGTATTGTCTTATCAATGATGAACTGTTCTGCTACAAGAATGTAATGCACTTTAATTATCTGAATATTTTTTTATATTATATATATATATATATATATATATATATATATATATATATATATATATATACACACTCACCTAAAGGATTATTAGGAACACCATACTAATACTGTGTTTGACCCCCTTTCGCCTTCAGAACTGCCTTAATTCTACGTGGCATTGATTCAACAAGGTTCTGAAAGCATTCTTTAGAAATATATATATTGATAGGATAGCATCTTGCAGTTGATGGAGATTTGTGGGATGCACATCCAGGGCACAAAGCTCCCGTTCCACCACATCCCAAAGATGCTCTACTGGGTTGAGATCTGGTGACTGTGGGGGCCATTTTAGTACAGTGAACTCATTGTCATGTTCAAGAAACCAATTTGAAATGATTCGAGCTTTGTGACATGGTGCATTATCCTGCTGGAAGTAGCCATCAGAGGATGGGTACATGGTGGCCATAAAGGGATGGACATGGTCAGAAACAATGCTCAGGTAGGCCGTGGCATTTAAACGATGCCCAATTGGCACTAAGGGGCCTAAAGTGTGCCAAGAAAACATCCCCCACACCATTACACCACCACCAGCAGCCTGCACAGTGGTAACAAGGCATGATGGATCCATGTTCTCATTCTGTTTACGCCAAATTCTGACTCTACCATCTGAATGTCTCAACAGAAATCGAGACTCATCAGACCAGGCAACATTTTTCCAGTCTTCAACTGTCCAATTTTGGTGAGCTCTTGCAAATTGTAGCCTCTTTTTCCTATTTGTAGTGGAGAGGAGTGGTACCCGGTGGGGTCTTCTGCTGTTGTAGCCAATCCGCCTCAAGGTTGTGCGTGTTGTGGCTTCACAAATGCTTTGCTGCATACCTCGGTTGTAACGAGTGGTTATTTCAGGCAAAGTTGCTCTTCTATCAGCTTGAATCAGTCGGCCCATTCTCCTCTGACCTCTAGCATCAACAAGGCATTTTCGCCCACAGGACTGCCGCTTACTGGATGTTTTTCCCTTTTCACACCATTCTGTGTAAACCCTAGAAATGGCTGTGTGTGAAAATCCCAGTAACTGAGCAGATTGTGAAATACTCAGACCGGCCCGTCTGGCACCAACAACCATGCCACGCTCAAAATTGCTTAAATCACCTTTCTTTCCCATTCTGACATTCAGTTTGGAGTTCAGGAGATTGTCTTGACCAGGACCACACCCCTAAATGCATTGAAGCAACTGCCATGTGATTGGTTGATTAGATAATTGCATTAATGAGAAATTGAACAGGTGTTCCTAATAATCCTTTAGGTGAGTGTGTATATATATATATATATAAAAGTGTAAAAGTGTACAAAATGCTCCTAATGTAAACAGCTTCATGTTTTTACTTTTTACTCAAAATATTCAAATAGTTTGAAAAGTCATGCATCTATGATCACGCATCAAATATTTCATAAATATTCATATTTGACTGACAGCATTATACAACGACTTAATTATTATGGCTTGTTATGTATAATGTTTATTATTAACTTGATTATGAAAGTTACTTTAATGTATTTCCAAAAAAAAGCAATCATTCAAGTGTCCAACTGAATTTATTTGTCAAGGAACACAATACAAAATGACTGATATTTGTCACCTATATTCCAATGAAACACATTTAAAGAACTACACCATAGGGATATTAAGTTGTGTTTACATAGTAATGAATACAATGTGTGAATTGATGAATTGCCACGCATTTTATGTGATCTAGTTGAGTAAGAGATGTTTATTGAGTGCCACAGAGAGCCAGCAGAATCTTCTCATAGTCTCCACTAGTTTCCTTCTGTAAAACCAAACACACAAATACACTTTTTATTGAGATATGCTGATTTAAAAAATGAGAGATTTGAGAATCCTTAGTTTAATACAAAAGCGTTTCAAACCACACATTCGGAATAATGGAGACTCACCAGAATGTCTTCCTGAAGGGTTTTGCCGTACATCTTCTTGTACTCTTGAATGATTTTCAGCAGGTCGATTTCTGAACGGCTTACAATGATTCTAGTCAGTGTGTCAGTGTTCGTTCCTAATCCCTAGAAAGTCCATATTACAGTAAAATTCATGTGAAAAATTTAGAAATAATTGAAAATATAGCAACAAACGACAAATATCGGGTTCCAAGAACATGCAGAAAAAACGACAGAAATTGTAAAATTTAAGAACAGATTAAACTGTTGCTCGAGATATAGTTGTTTTGGTGGTAACTTTAAACATACAGCTGACCAACTTTGAAATCTTTTTCAGCTGTAACGTCCCCTGGCATCAGACATTTTAAGTTTTTGACACTCAGACAATTTTATGGCAGATAAAGAGTAATCAGAAAATCAGATATGGGTAACAAAATGGATTAACCGGATTTCATTCCAGGAATTGCTTTGCATCTTTACCTTCATAGCCAAGCGGAGCTTTTCTGCAAAGTAGGCAGGTTTGTTCCAAGCAGACTTCACTACATCATGAAAGAAGCAAAACATTGTGAGGTTGTTTGTGTGTGTGTGTGCATTTGTGTGCACAAAAATGAAGATGTGAATTCCAACAACTTAATTTAGTGGCTTTTGTATCTTTGTGTGAAAAGGGTTTGTGTGATAGTGCTGACCTTAACAGCCCTCAACATGCAAAGCTGGAAAAACAGGCTTTTCTATAAGCTACTTTCATGTGAACAGACTTTAGAACATGTTTCTGTTGAGTGCCTTCATTCAGATGGCAATTGAAGCATTTAACATGTGTCGCCTGAGTGTCTCCCACACCCACATACATACACACAGATTAAATTGAAGGCTTGTATCCTTACCTAGGGTGATCAGACAGTCCTCTAGGCTTCCATGCAGCTCACCCTCCAGGGCTTTAGCAAAATTCTGCTTGCTGTATTGGCCGTAATACTTGAAAACTGCAGATGCATTTTAAATAACACTGTTACAAAGAACATGTGAATTACACTGTCTATTAGAATGGTAATACAGTATATCTAATCCAGTGATTCTCAACTAAATGCAATTAATGCAATGTTACTAAACAATGTAACCATATAATAATCGTGCATTAAGCCAACACGAGACTTGTGTGAAGGTTTTGTGACATCCCCCCTATCATTGAAAACCACAGGTAACAACAACAACATGCATACTTGTATATGTGTGTGTGTGGCTGTGTCACAGTTTGTGTGTATGCTTGTATGTATACATTTTTTAGAGGATTTCGAGGATGAATCTCTGGGAAATTCACAGCCTGATCTCATGAAAATTATGTAACCGTGGCAACATGTTTGCAAAACTAAATTATGTGCGTTATTACATGTTTTGATGCAGTTTCCCAGTGAAATGTCCAGCGGGGCGCCAAAAGTGAGTGAAATGGCGTTGTAATTAGGCAAGGTCTTTAAGTTGAATATTAGATAGAGGTTTTAATCAGTAAAACGTACCTCCCTAACCTAAAACTTTAGCCTAAACCTAACCAATAGTGTCCTAAAAGCAAATGAGAAACACAGACATCCTTCCCTAACACCTAAACCTAACTGACAGTGTCCTAAAACAAAATGATAAATAATAAGCACATTTTCTGAAGCAAACACTTCCTTTTTGTCGCTTCTATGACACTTTCGTCTCACGTGCCACCTTGTGTGTTTGGCTAAGCTCGAATAGCAGACTTCAGAGTTTGGAGTTCAGAGCTACTGCGCAAGCTTATCACGTTTGAATATGTGTGTAAATGTCAGTGCGTCTTTGATACAAATATTAAAATGTATTGTTTTTTAAATGATGCGTTATAGTAAAAGTGTTTGATATAAAAAAAAAGCACTTCGTGAGTAATAATGCGAAAAATATGTGTATATAAAGTCATAATCCGCTGTTGTAATTGTTATTTGTGTAAAAGTGAATAAAACGCACAGATGTTTTAACACCTCTAGTGTACATTTCACAACAAAACTGCAACGAAAGCGGAACACATAAAGTCAGTTTGCAAAAATGTCTTAATAGTAATGTTTATTCTATGAGATTAGGTTGGAAAATCAACTCTACTTACTTTTGCACAACTGAGCTTCGCTCCTGGTTGTGAGGACATCAATCAGGACAGAGCACACAGTGCCAACACGATGCTCTCCTGCCTCAAATAGAGCCTGAGACAACATCATACCATAGTCAAAGCAAGTTTATATTTAATGTTTTCAACTCTAATGTATACTTTACTGCCCCTATTTCACATTATGGAGCAAATACCAGATACTATATGTGCTAGAAGAATCCTGTACCATACATATTTAAATGCACCATCATTAATAGTCACTGTCATACTTTTTAGCACAAACACACCTCCTTTCTATTCACATTAAGCTCATTATAGATTGTGCCATATTTACAAAAGTCAGAAATATTTGCCTGCTGCAATTAACATTGTGGCACTACTGCTCAATTGCACTTCCTTGCGCTCTGTGCATGCATCAAGCATGAGGAAGTGCAAATGTGAGCTTCAAATCATGATCATTTATAGTGAAAAAGAAGATACATTTTGGTATGTTCTCACCCAAAACAGATCATATCACTTCATACATTAGAGTTGCATGAATTACCTTCATACTGCCTTCATGTCTTTTTTGGAGCTTGAAAGTTTGGACCCCATTGACTTGCATTGTATAGATATATTCATATCGTATCTCCAATTAAATATCTTTGTTTGTGTTCCGCAGAGGAAAGACAGTCATAGTTTTACCAGTTTGCAGGTGAGTATATTATGAGATAATTTTGGGGTGAAATATTCCTTTACCATTTAATAAGGCTTAATAGAATTTCTATGAGCACAGTAGGTCATAATGAAATGCTTGGTTTCACTTTGTAGATTTGGATGTAAAGAGTCAAGTTACTGAATAGAAGTTTTGTGCTGATTTGATCAACTGCCACAGACGAATTAAAGAATCATTACCCTTGCATCACTCTTAGCCAGTGCTTCATCAATGTTCAAATCTTCACTCCTGGTAGCCTGAAGTTAAGAGACAGTGATATTGTAATATTTCACAATCTAGTCAATACACATAAATACACACTAAAATTGTAGTTTCCTAGGCTAACACTAAGCTTCTAATTACACTGAAGAAACCTAAGGGAGAAATCTTTTTCGTTTAGGGTAACACCATTATACTTCAAAAGATAAATTTGCACTAATGCAACAAAAGTTAGAATACAGCATATTTTATATTAACCCAAGACCCATTATTTTAATCAGTTAATTTGCATGAACCGTCCAAATGAACCAATTCGCTAGAATGAATCAGACTTTCAAATGCTGCATATGACACTTTAGGACAGCACATTTGATTGTTGCTTCAGTTCACTCTACAGTAAAATGTGTGCGCAATACAATATGAATAGGAACATGTTGCGTTTTGTCTGAAAAAGGGTCTTGTGTGATTGGAAAAGCAACACTGTTTTGAAAACAGCTGAAAAACTGTCATGCTTCTGAAATGTGAAATGTTCAGGCATAAAACTCTACATGGCACAAGCTGATAGGTTCTTTGAACTTGTTATCTGTTAGCCAATTGGCTCGCTCACACGTGATTTGTTAAGCCAATCTGTTCGCATGTGTAGGCAGTCGTTCGAGTTGCACTCTATTAGCAAATCAACTTGAGTTGCGGCATTTGTCCATCTACACTCGGTGCATATGGCTTTTTGGAACAGCAGCAGTACAAAAGTCTTGGTGCTAGATCTGTATTGTTGAGAGTTTGTATTATTTGTATGTGTATGCACAGTTTTCCTGCTTTGTTGGGGGATTGTAAGTATATCTAATTGTACAATAGCAGCATGTCCTACATGCTCGATGCAGCATGTCTTGTGTTTGTCTACTTGTGCAGCAGCATGTCCACACGCTTAACTCAGTATGTCTGCGTATGTCTGTGTCTGTGTTCAAGCAGTAGCAAGTCTGTGTACTTGCTCGGCAGCAGCAGCATAGCTATGTCATACCAACATTAACATGCTAAATCATTCCAAGTGTTATCATGACTGTAGTTATTAGCATCACTATTTTTAGTTACTTCTCAACACTGCTACATAAAGTAATATTTCTACCTTGCAAAGGACAACCAAAGCTTTCTCAAGATGTCCTTTAGTTTCACTTTTAATATTTTCCTCCAACAGCTCTCCATACACTGTGAAAGAAGAAGAGGTAAACACCTTACACTCATATCTGCAGAAAAGAAAGAAAACATGACTTTTGGGTGTTCTGGTTACCTTCTTTGAAAGTATTCCTCATCGCTGTGATCTCCTTGTTTGATCTGGTCCCCAGAATTTCACTTAAGACAGCCTCACTTGTCCCAAGATTCTGATTATCAAATGAATACAATTAAGTCATTCAAGTATAAAACATCATGCATTGGATGGTTGTGTAAATACAGTGTACGGTCATTCTCGATGTGTGTCTCCACTGATATAATTAAGAAAGGATACTGGACTTAGTCACATTATTGGATTTACAAATTTAACTCTTTTTAATTATATAATGCAAACGAAATTGTGTTTCATTTCTTTTCATTGGGATATCAGCCAACCATGACTTTAATGAGATTTAAATAGAATTAAAAAAATAATATACCTAAATCTAGATTTTTATATATATATATATAAAACAAATGAAAAAATCTACCAGTGCTGAAGAAGTAATCCAAAGTATTTAGAATATGTTACTGACCTTGAGTAATCTAACGAAATACATTACAAATTACATTTTACAGCATGTATTCTGTAATCTGTAGTACATTTCAATAGTAACCCTCCCAACCCTGTATATATATACATACATACATTATATAGAACAAATGGCACCATTTCTTGAGAATGAAACAATAATATATACTTGTGATAATACTGTGTAATTTCCAGACAAGGACATTATGTTGTACCTTCATGGCATTTTTCATTTCTAAAGCATCAAACTCAGGTGGTGTCATCAACAAGGCCAGGACCACCTCCTCAAAATCTGACTTCAGGACCTTTTTCAAATCATCTGCTAGAGGCTGAATGAAGCATAAGTATATATAAACTATTAACAAATTATAAAAATAAGAGTTTTGCTTTATATAATTGTTCTAGTGTCTTAAAATGTATTCTGATATATGGAACATAGTAGAATTTAAATAAATAGATAAATAAATGAACGAGAACTGTGAAGAACTGTGTCCAAACATTTGACTAGATGTGGCAAAAGGAAAAAACAAAAAACTGTTGTGTGTGTTCTCACCTTTCCTACACTCTGCTGATAAGCTGCTTTGATCTGTTGTCTCTGTGCATTGCTCCTCTTTGCAATCACCTCCACAATTGTGGCTTCATCCACACCTTCACGAGAGCAAAACACAAAGCATAATCACTGCTGCTTATTATATGAACAACTGTGTTTATGAACAAACCACAAAGTAATTTGAATGTACCTTGACATGAACCTGGTTTGCAGAGATGGGACCAAGTCACACATGTGCAAGTCTCAAGTAAGTCTCAAGTCTTAACCTTCAAGTCTCAAGTAAGTCCCAAGTATTTTTTTCTTGGGCAAGTCAAGTCCAAGTCACAGGCTATGTCAAGTCAAGTCCAAGTCAAGTCACAGGCTATGTCAAGTCAAGTCCAAGTCAAGTCACCTTATTATTGTAATTTTACCTGCAGAATCTGATCATAATAAAGTGAAAAGACAAGATATAAGTAACTGTCAGTAAATTACAATACTCGTGTTCAGTAAAATACATCATGGAATCAAACAAAATTGTAACTTCATAAAATTATTTATTTTTCACTTCTGCCAACAGTGTTTGAAATGTTTTAAATTTTCAACATTGAGTCCATAAAACAATTTTATTTTTTGTCAAGTCAAGTCACAAGTCATAAAAATAGCGACTCGAGTCGACTCGAGTCCAAGTCACCAAGTCACAAGTCCCCATGTCTGCTGGTTTGTAATAGGGCAATTTTGCATGGTGTACAAGAAGCCTATAATTAAGAGCAATACAACTATAAGCCTAATTATTCAAGTCACAACAAGGCCACATATTGGATGATACATACTTAATATGTGTGTGTCACATTTCCTGTTTAACTTTACTAATAATCTTACAAAATGTACAGTAGGTGTGGTGTCCTCCACATCTTTTCTCTGTTGCACAACATCTGTTGCAACTACACACAAATGCAGCAGTGCCCCTTTCATATGTATAATTAATTTAACTTGTACTGCAGTGTCAAGAACATGAGAACATTGTATGTGTTTAAACTCAAATTTCCCATGATATTTCCACCTTACCTTTTGTCTCAATGGCTTTCTTCAACTTTGAAGCATCATTCTGGGCATTAAAGTTAGGATCAGCCTTGACTGTTCCAAAGTATGCTGTCTCAGTGGGACCACCTTTACAACCCTAATAAAACATTTAGCAGAACACATTCAAGTTCAACAGCCATTGAAAGTCAGACCAAGACAAATCCTATCAAAAACTTGTCCAGGTCATATTTCATCCCATATAATAGTCTAAAATAATAACTGAAATAATAATAATATAAAACATCATAAATACTATTAATGAAGATTTGTTTGTTAGTATTTTGGATCATGGCATTATTTTCATTAATATATATATATATATACACACAGTATATACAATAGTATATAAATACCTATAGTAAAATACTTGGACACATTATGGTAATGACAATTTTGAGGGCAATGTTCTTGATTGTCATGAAAATATATTTATTAAAACAAAATCTTAGTTAAAAAAAAAGTCTATTTTCTTTTTACAAAATTTACAAAATTCATATTTTGATATTAAATATGGTCAGATTGTGTTGACAGATTTCATTCACCAAAAATACCAATTAATAAAGAGTAATAAAGACTTTGCTTACCTTGGTACTGTCATCATTACTGATGTCCTCAAGAAATTTCTGGAAGAATGCCATCTTGTGCTTTGCAGCTATAAAGAGTTAAGCAAATGAATAAGGTTGATCTTAAGAGTTTATGAACAATCATGCAATCATGGTCTAGATCAAGTATGTAAATCTATATATGTAATACTATACCATCAATGTTGTCATTCACTACATTTGAAATAATGCATCATTTGGAAATGTTGGACTTAATGTAGGGTGACCATTCAACCTCTTTTTCCCGGACATGTCCTATTTTTCGGACCTTAAAAAAAAAGCGTCCAGTTGGGATTTCAAAATTTGAGAAAATGTCTGGGATTTGGCTTTAGTCGCATAATGATGTGCATCTGGTCAAATACTTAGTTGTGTGCACGCATATTTGCATTGCTTTAAGCCCACTTTGTAAGTCCCGCCTTCTCGCACACCAATTGGTTGATTATAAGAGGCTTGCAGCAACTATTGGCCAAATCATGGCATCAAATATTTTATTTTTTTGTACATGGACATTCAAAAGAATGTTGGAAATATAAATTTATTTATATATAAATATGTTATACTAATAGAGCATACCAGAAATATGTTCACCCTATCTTAATGAATTAAGACAAGCTCCCCAAGA
The DNA here is from genome assembly GCF_025860055.1 of Xyrauchen texanus. Lineage (NCBI taxonomy): Eukaryota > Metazoa > Chordata > Actinopteri > Cypriniformes > Catostomidae > Xyrauchen > Xyrauchen texanus. Next base: position 45,907,185 of record NC_068279.1, read on the forward strand.
TTATGTAAAATGAAAAGATACTTAATCTCACCTGTTCCCCTGTGAAGTCTGTGAGAGATGGTCAGAAGTGCATATTTTAGGAACAGAACTGGCCCTTTTATACCTCAACTGCACCCATAGGAAATATTTTGGGTGTGTGGAGGGTTTAGAAATAGTTCTGGTTGTACCTGTTGGACTTCTATAATTTAAAATGTTTCCTGCACACACACCTTTAACTGTAGGATGAGTGGTCTTGTGAAGGATCATGCTAAAGTGGTCATGCTAAAGAATATTGAATGCAAAATTAAACTTAATTACGAAATGAAATTGTTAACTACATGTGGTGCAAGATGGTGTAGATGGATGAGCTTGTGGAATTTGTCTCTTGATTTTGAGACTAGACATGCTGTAGATAAGGTCAAACCAGAGCTCTTTTATTCTTGTACAGCCACTTGTTAAAGAAACCAATACATGTGTTGCTTTGTAAAATAGTGCCAGGATTTTATAAGATCTAATAGCCATATATCAATATATAGCAAATATTCAATAAAATTGCACATTGACACGCATTGTTTTATTTATTTTTTATTTTAATGAAACACTTTTCATGAACCACACCATGGAGATCGAGTTGTGTTCACATCTGAAATTAATACACCAAAGTGATGAATTAACAGACATTTTTATGTGATCTAGTTGAGTAAGAGATGTTTATTGAGTGCCACAGAGAGCCAGCAGAATCTTCTCGTAATCTCCACTAGTTTCCTTCTGTAAAACCAAACACACAACCTACTTTAGTGTACAAATTAACCAATATTGTTAAATTGATGGATTTAAAAGACTTAGGGCTCAATTTTTTTTTTTTTTTACCACGCTAGTTGCAGTGCAACGATTGTGCACAACGTCTTAATTTTCGTAAGAGCGCTAATTCAAAGCACAATTTTCATGCACAATTTCAATTTGCATGCAGACATTGCACATGCTTGCACGAAAATACCAAAACTTCATGGCCATGCCCACTGACTTTGCGCTTATGACTTATCATATAGCGCTGGGCTTAACGATAGTACTCTTAAAATAGGGCCCTTAAAGTCAACATGAAATAGCATTCACAACCCTTTTTGATGTATTTCAGACAAAAAAAATCCAGGGTGGGACATGATTTTATCCATTGCAATTTATCACGGGAACTGTTCATTGCTGGCTTGAATACACCCACATGGGGAGATCCTTTAAGGTTTCCTTGAAGCGAGGTGTGTCTATATCACAAAAGCTTAACACCGAGATGCCTTCAGTTTCAGTGTTTGACCCTAGGCCCAATTATAAAAGGCGCACGATATGCAGAAAAGCTCAACTTTTGGGCCAGTTGCTATGTAAAATCCCGGGCCGATTTCTCTTCCCAATCCAGCCCTGATGACATGGATGATAAGTAGCTCTACCAGACAGCCCTTCGATCATAGCTCATATCCCAACCATCCTTTCAAGCATCTTGGCCTGAATGAAGGAACCACCTTGTACAGTTCAATGGAAAGGAGGAGGCGAGAACCGGCTTGATGATATAAATATTATTTTAATGATAAACTGAACCAAAAAGACACACACACAGGTGTCGGGCAGCTGCCCGTAACTCTCTCTCTCTCTCTCTCTCTCTCTCTCTCTCGCACTGCCGTCTCAGGTTGCCTTTATCTCCCTTCATCAGCCTAATTAGGGGCCAGGTGTGTGGAATTCCTCCCTCATTCTCTCAGGCCTGGGAGCCCCGGCATGACATACATCCTCCCCTCCCTTTTCCCTGGGGGGGTGACCCCGTCTGCCGGCAGGTCATCCCTGTCTACCTGGATCAGGGAGGGGACAAGGGGAGGGAAACAATGCGGTACCTATACACTCCTCCACCCTCTAGCAGACGACAGCCGCACCTCCCAGGGCGGATCAGAGGCAGTCCTCCGACCCCTGTTGGACAGAAGAGGTCTCCCCTGCCCCTGGCAGCGGTCCTCCCACTCCAGGTGGTCGGCCAGGAGCCTCTCCTCGCTCATGGTCAGCGGTCTCAGACCCCGCCACATTTCAGCGGCTGGTAGGGGTTTCCTCCGCCCCTGGCAGCGGCTCTGACCACTCCAGGCGGTTGGTTAGGAGCCCCTCCTCCCCTCGCGGTCGGCAGCCATCCCTGCACTTCCAGATGGCCGGGCTCCTCCGTAACCCAGGCAGATGGCCGTGGCTGTTCCGTGGGGTGGATGGTAGTGGCGAGGACTCAACTACGGCGCAACCCTCCTCCTTCCCGGGTTGCGGCACCAGTGTAACACAGTTCAATGGAATGGAGGCATGAACCGGCTTGATGATATAAATAATATTTTAATGATAAACTGAACTAAATAGGCACACACACACAGGTGTCAGGCAGCTGCCCATAACTCTCTCTCTCTCTCTATCGCACTGCCGTCTCCGATCATCAGCCTAATAAGGGTCGTACAGCTAAACCTTCAGTGGGTGATAAAAAGGATATGGAAGGGATTTTATTTTATCCATCTGGATCCACATTGGATCGTGGAAATTTTTCTCTACATATTTTCAGTTTTGCAGAAAAATGGGTTTCACCACAGTGTGCAGTGAGACTTTTTCTTTGAAACCCTCCTCCACCCCAGCACCACACAAACCTAGATCTGCTACATTGTTTGAAATGTCTATTTGTGCATGTGTTCGATGCAGCATATCTTGCGTTTTGTCTAATTGTGCAGCTGCAGCAGCCTGACCACATGCTTAACTCAGTATGTTGTGTATTTTCTAGCATTAGCAAGTCTCCATACTTGCTCTGCAGCAACAGCAGCATAGCAGATCAAGTCCACCAAGACCAATATCCTATCAATATACCATGCCCACATTTACATGCTAAATCCTTTTGAGAGATGTCATGACTGAATAATGTTTATCGATGAAACAAACACAACAGGACAAGAAAAATAGGGTCATATTTTGATTTCATGTTGACTTAAGGAAGTGGTTTTAAGATTTTCAGACCACACTTTCGGAATTATGGAGACTCACCAGAATGTCTTCCTGAAGGGTTTTGCCGTACATCCTCTTGTACTCTTGAATGATTTTCAGCAGGTCGATTTCTGAACGGCTTACAATGATTCTAGTCAGTGTGTCAGTGTTCGTTCCTAATCCCTAGAAAGTCCATATTACAGTAAAATTCATGTGAAAAATTTAGAAATAATTGAAAATATAGCAACAAACGACAAATATCGGGTTCCAAGAACATGCAGAAAAAAACGACAGAAATTGTAAAATTTAAGAACAGATTAAACTGTTGCTCGAGATATAGTTGTTTTGGTGGTAACTTTAAACATACAGTTGACCAACTTTGAAATCTTTTTCAGCTGTAACGTCCCCTGGCATCAGACATTTTAAGTTTTTGACACTCAGACAATTTTATGGCAGATAAAGAGTAATCAGAAAATCAGATATGGGTAACAAAATGGATTAACCGGATTTCATTCCAGGAATTGCTTTGCATCTTTACCTTCATAGCCAAGCGGAGCTTTTCCGCAAAGTAGGCAGGTTTGTTCCAAGCAGACTTCACTACATCATGAAAGAAGTAAAACATTGTGAGGTTGTTTGTGTGTGTGTGTGCATTTGTGTGCACAAAAATGAAGATGTGAATTCCAACAACTTAATTTAGTGGCTTTTGTATCGTTGTGTGAAAAGGGTTTGTGTGATAGTGCTGACCTTAACAGCCCTCAACATGCAAAGCTGGAAAAACAGGCTTTTCTATAAGCTACTTTCATGTGAACAGACTTTAGAACATGTTTCTGTTGAGTGCCTTCATTCAGATGGCAATTGAAGCATTTAACCTGTGTCGCCTGAGTGTCTCCCACACCCACATACATACACACAGATTAAATTGAAGGCTTGTATCCTTACCTAGGGTGATCAGACAGTCCTCTAGGCTTCCATGCAGCTCACCCTCCAGGGCTTTAGCAAAATTCTGCTTGCTGTATTGGCCGTAATACTTGAAAACTGCAGATGCATTTCAAATATTGTAACACTGTTACTGCCTCAAACAGATTAACTTTATCTAAAAATAATCTAATACACTACATGGCCAAACATATATAGGCGCCCCCTTTTCATTTATGGATTTAGGTATTTCAGGTGCATTTAATCAAACATACTGTACATCCATGGAATTAAACATTTTCAGAAGAAAATGTACAACATTCAGGGGCATACCAAAGTGGTTTTCAATGTGGCACTCAAAATGATAAAGATACTGTATGGTTATTAAAGTGTAGAAGAACTTAACTGGCCTTCGCAAAGTCCAGACCTAAAAACCTGATGTTGGCCCCATCTCCCACCGCCTGACCTCAATGATGCTGCTAGTGGAAGCCTCACCAGAAGAATGGAAGCTGTTTTAGGAGCCATGGGAAGACGCATGGGTCTTCAACCAACCTCCTTCAAAGGGATATTTCTACCAAAAATGAATATTCTCTCATTATTTACTGACCCTCATGATATCCCAGCTGTGTATGACTTAATTTCTTCAACAGAACACATTTGAAGAAAATTTGAAAAATATCTCAGCTCAGAAGGTCCTATAAATGGAAGTTGATGGCAATTTCTCTTTTGAAGCTCCAAAAATCACAGACAGTCAGCATAAACGTCAAACATATGACACCAGCTGTTAAATTAATGTCTTCTAAAGTGACACGATCGCTATTGGTGCAAAAAACATAAATATTTAAGTACTTCAGTTTTGCAGCGGAACGTGCGTGTGACGTAATCGCATTGGCATTTGAAACATGTGAGAACTGATGCACGTGAGTCACATCCAGAAGAGCAGCGCTGTTTACAAGTGAGGAGGAGGAACGCTGTACAGTAGCTAGGTTGATTTTGGTTTTGATCTATATTTTTATTATTATTTATTGTTTCTTTACTCACAATGGTGCATTTGTGGGCTTATCCTGGATGTCTCAACCGAGAGGAGAACGTGGGATTACATTTGTGTCATGGCAACGTGAATACGTCACATGAGAGACCACTTGAACTCGACCCTCTCGTGAAAATTTCCAGAAGCGATGATTTAGAGTCAAAATGTACTTAAATATTGATCTTTTTTTTCGCACCAAAAGGATTGTATAACTTTAGAAGACTTTAATTTAACCGCTGGAATCGTATCGATGATGTTTATGCTGACTGTCTGTGATATTTAGAGCTTCAAAAATCGGATCACCATCCACTTGAATTTTAAGGACCTACTGAGCTAAGAAATGTTTCTAATTTTCTTCAAATGTGTTCTGGTGAAGAAAGAAAGTCATACACACCTGGGATATCATGAGGGTGAGTAAATAATGAGAGAATTTTCATTTTTGTGTGAACTATCCTTTTAATGGCCATAGTTTTGAAATCGAATGTCCAACAAGCACATATGAGTGTGGTGTTTGGGTGTTGACAAAGTTTTGGCCATGTACTGTATAATATCTTTGGTTGTAATCCATCATATGGTTTCCTCCACTTACTTTTGCACAACTGAGCTTCGCTCCTAGATGTCAGGACATCAATCAGGACAGAGCACACAGTGCCAACACGATGTTCTCCTGCTTCAAAGAGAGCCTGAAACAGCAACGTAACAAAGTCAAAGCCAGTATTTACATTGTATTTATTATTTTGATGGACAATGCACATTTAAATGTCCCATTTTACAGTAGGCAATGTTTCAACTTTGCCTGTTGTCAATAAATAGTCAACAAAATAGAGTTTCAAATAGAGAATGCGAAATTCATGTAACCATTTGGGCTGTCAATTAATGCGTTGATTTGGTGATTAATTATATTAAAAATAATGCGTTAAGAAAATGTACGCAATTAATCATGTGCCGGCAGTAATAGGGAACGTTTCTACCACCTCTGTTTTTGTGAATCTGTGGCAGTAGGGGGCAGTCAGCGCAACTCCTGCTGTACAGGCAACGCACCTTGTCAAACCAACAACAGACAGCACAGCCTTCCACAGCTGACGTGTTCTTACACTCAAAGACAGTTGGACCAAGCACAACAGAATGCAAGTATTTCAAGACGCTTTCAATGTTTCAAACTACGTTTACGTTAATAAGTTGTACTTATTTCCCTCATTAAAATGCAATTCAATTTATAAAATTTTTGACATGCATTTTTCTGGATTTTTTTGTTGTTATTCTATTCTGTTCAAATTATCCTACCATTAAACTGATAGACTGATAATTTCTTTGTCAGTGGGCAAACGTACAAAATCAGAAGGGGATCAAATACTTTTTTCCCTCACTGTATGCTACACGATCGTCATGTATAAACTCTGAGCAACTGGTCTGGCTTACTCTTCTTCTTTATGTATTAGAAGAACTCTTATACATTGGTAAGCCACCCCATAACTGGTCAGCCAAATACAGAAGATTTAACAATATGCAAGCTGCACAGGTTGTCCCAGTCTGACAACCTCCCAATTTCATATCCCAGCCTGCCTTTAAGACATCTCGGAACCTTCTCGACAATCTTGCGAAAATGAAACCCCCTGTCATCACATTGAACCCATCAGTCAACCACAACATCACTGCATAGCTGAGAGCAACCAGCTGAATGCTGAATCTTGCTTGTGGGTGGTGTATTTAAGTTGAAATCTTACTGACTTTTGCTTTTTTTATGCCATTACTTAATCTTAGAGCTCATGGCTCAGAAAATTCTAGATAGGTTTATAAGTTATCACTGAAAAATAGTATTATACTTCTGGAAATCAACTTAACAATCTAATTTTGCTCAGAGAAGGTCATTACAAAATGCTTTAGACATGAGATCAATGAAGAAATGAGCTCATGTGAATGGAGATTATGTTATTTTTATCAGCTGTTCTAGTGTAGTGGTTTTCCACAGCGGAATTACCTTTGCATCACTCTTTGCCAGTCCATCGTCAATGTTTTGGTCCTCGCTCCTGGTAGCCTGAGGTTATGAGATATTGTAATATTTCATAATTTATTCAATACAAATAATTGAATTCATTCTTATTGTGTACCACTTATACATGGTGCAATGTCATTTTTGTACCTTGCAAAGAGTAAGCAGAACAGTCTCGAGATGTCCACTAATTTCACCTTTAATATTTTCCTCCAGTAGCTCTCCATAGACTGTGAAAAAGCATGAGGTGAACAACACACACATCTATAATTCGGAAAATGATGCATGAATTTTTTTTCTTGTTACCTTCTTTGAAACTATTCTTCATTGCTGTGATCTCCTTGTTTGATCTGGTCCCCAGAATTTCACTTAAGAGCGCCTCATTTGTTCCAAGATTCTGGTTGTCAATGATATTTTAGTGTTAAAGTCTTTGAATAAAGCCGCATGCAATATTAGATAATTGTGTAAACAGTCACAAGTACTTCCTATTAAGCAGCATAAATAAAATCATACTTTTAGAATATTTATTTATGTAAAAAAATATTTTGAAAAACAAAGCATGTACTTTGTACCTTCATGGCTTTTTTCATTTCAAAAGCATCAAACTCAGGTGGTGTCATCAACAAGGCCAGGACCACCTCCTCAAAATCTGACTTCAGGGCCTTTTTCAAATCATCTGCCAAAGGCTAAAGCAAAAGAATAAAAATAAAAACACATTTTAATAACACAAGAATAAAGAAATTCACACATTTCTCTTTATCCATATTTCAGTCTTTATCCGTATTGCATTAGTTTTACTCTTAATAAGCATCAAAAAAGTAAAAAAACAATTATATATATATATAATTAAGACAAAATATTTTTATTTGTACAAGGCACAAGAATACTGACTGTTAAGAATGTGGCGTGGTGTTTTGATGTTTGTCATTTTCATATATCAATTTGTCATTGATAAATGTCATTAGACATTTATTAACTGATCTTCAACCCTGTAACATTTAACCCCAAAACGTTTGGAATTAAAAGGGGTTCTCCCAAAACATGTTTTGACAAAAAAATGTCATGGACTATCTTTTTTCACAATTATAATGTGTGATGTGTAACATGTTTTTAGCTTTGCATTAGTATAAAGAGCACAGTTTCCTGATCCTGAACTTTCCAATAATCTGGCCATGAGTCTGGTCTGTTTCAGATTACTTTGGTAGAGTACAATGTTCCAAGGTCAGCTATTTTGAATCTTTTGTAAAATGCTGTATATGAGTCGACCAATTCATTAGTCCATTGAAATGAAACAGTGTGTGACCTTGGATCATGATGACCCAAAACAGTTTGGTAAGAGAGCACCCTACTGGTTAAAAGCTGTTAGGTTAAATTAGCTCATAACCCTTTGACACAATTGGCATAGTATCATAGTGCCTTTAAAGACCCATTGAAATGACTTGGCAAGCAGTTTTATTACTTGTATTAACGTATATCCCATTGAAACAGAAAGTTAGGGCGGGACATATCGATGGGCTTGTCTCATCTTGTCTCTTGGCTTTTTATTTTTTTAACAGCCAATAAGCTTTTTTATATAGCTGACATGAACCACAGTTTGATACATGCTAGTAAGTTGCAGCTGGTACATGTATAAGGGACATTCTTACTAAAGAGAGCATTTGATTTGACAGAAACCTGTGATTGCATTGTGAGCCATAAATACAGTGTGTTTGATCCATTTACCAAGAAGAAAAGTACTGTAAATTTAAAATGTATATATGTATATATAAGTTAATATTGTCAACATTTAGGAGTAGGGGTCTGCAAGCCCACCCGGGCCCGACAGTACCCAACAAACTGCCGGATTATAAATAATTATTTACTTGCTCTAAGTGTAAAGTGAACTGGCTACATAGCCCATCTATGTGCACACCAATAGTCTGATGGAACTTTTCAAAACTAGGAAAAACATTATCATATTGTTAAAAGAAAACAATGAAAACATATAGAAGTACTTTGGTGGCCAAAAGTTTGGAATAATGTACAGATTATGCTGTTTCGGAGGGAAACTGGTACATCAATTCACCAAAGTGGCATTCAACTGATCACAAAGTATAGTCAGGACATCACTGATGTAAAAACAGCACCATCACAATTTGAAAAAAGTAATTTTTTTATCAAATCTAGACAGGCTCCATTCCCAGCAGCCATCACTCCAACTCCTTATCCTTGAGTAATCATGATAAATTGCTAATTTGGTATTAGAAAATCACTTGCCATTATATCAAACACAGTTTAAAGATATTTGATTCATTACATGAAGCTTCACATTGTCTTTGTGTTTGTTTTTGAGTTGTCAGTATGCAATAGACTGGCATGTATTATGGTCAATATTTGGTCAAAAATGGCAAAAAAAAAAAGAAACAGATTTCTCTAGAAACTCGTCAGTCAATCATTGTTTTGTGGAATAAAGGCGAAACAATGCTTGAAATTGCCAAAAAATGGAAGATTTCATACAAAAGGTGTACACTACAGTCTTCAAAGACAAAGGACAACTGGCTCTAACAAGGACAGAAAGAGATGTGTGTGACAGCTTCATTGAATTCTACCTGCTCAACATCAGTTTCATGTACAACAGTTAAGAGAAGACTCAGAGGTGCAGGACTTATGGGGAGAATTGCAAAGAAAAAGCCACTTTTGAAACAGAAGAATCAAAAAGAAAAGGTTAGAGTGGGCAAAGAATCAGACATTGGACAACAGATAATTGGAAAAGAGTGTTATGGATCTTAACCCCATTGAGCTTTTGTGGGATCAGCTAGACTGTATTGTGCGTGAGAAGTGCCCGACAAGACAGTCACATCTATGGCAAGTGCTACAGGAAGTGTGGGGTGAAATGTCACCTGAGTATCTGGACAAACTGACAGCTGGAATATCAAGGATCTGCAAAGCTTTCACTGCTGTACATGGAGGATTTTTTGAACTCTCTGAAGTAGTTTAAGAAGTTCTGACATTTGTTTTCAAATTGTAATAGTTATTACAAACGTTATTAATGTCCTGACTATACAGGACATCAGTTGATCAGTTGAATGTGATCAGTTGAATGCCACTTTGGTGAATAAAAGTACCAATTTCTTTCCATAAGAGCAAAATCCATTATTTATATTTAAGTTTCATCACAATACTTATTGTCAAGTGTCAAGTGTCAAGTGGTTTTTATTGTTGTTTCAACCATATACAGTTAGTACAGTACACAGCAAAACGAGACAACGTTCCTCCAGGACCATGGTGCTACATAAAAACAACAAAGGCCCAACACAGGACCACATGAGACTACACAACAAAATAAAATACCTATATAAACTACCTATATATACCTATATAAAGTGCATGCGCAAACATGTGCAAAAAGTACGGGACAGTACAACAAATTTCTGACAATGAACAGGACAATAGACAGTGCAGCGCCGACCAGTACTCAGTAGTGCAAAAAGATGACAGTTTCTAAAAATGTAAACATAACATTCTATGAGATAGTGTTCTATGCACATAGCAGTTATTGAGGTAGCAGACAGTTATAAAGTGACAGTAATTAAAGTGCAACTCAGGACACGTGTGTGTGTGTGTCAAACCAGTCTCTGAGTATTGAGAAGTCTGATGGCTTGGGGAAGAAGCTGTTACACAGTCTGGCCGTGAGGGCCCGAATGCCTAAAGAGTTTGTGTGAGGGGTGTGTGGGGTCGTCCACAATGCTGGTTGCTTTGCGGATACAGTGTTTTTTGTAAATGTCTTTGATGGAGGGAAGAGAGACCCCAATGATCTTCTCAGAACTTGATGATGTGATTCGAGCTGTGCATTGCTGCACAGTCTTGAGTCAGCAGAGTGAACAGCAGTGGACTGAGCACACAGCCCTGGGGGGCCCCAGTGCTCAGTGTGGTGGTGGTGGAGATGCTGTTCCCGATCCGGACTGACTGAGGTCTCCCAGTCAGGAAGTCCAGGATCCAGTTGCAGAGGGAGGTGTCCAGGCCCAGCAGGTTCAGCTTTCCAATCAGGTGCTGGGGAATGATTGTGTTGAATGCTGAGCTGAAATCTATGAACAGCATTCGAACGTATGAGTCCTTATTGTCTAGGTGGGTGAGGGCCAGATGGAGGGTTGTGGTGATGGCATCGTCCGTTGAACGGTACAAACTGCAGTGGGTCTAGTGAGGGGGGCAGCTGGGTCTTAATCTGCCTCATGACGAGCCTCTCGAAGCACTTCATGATGATTTTCTTGTTATTCAACAAGATAAACTGAATGCTGTTAGATTATATAATGTTTCAGGATATACTATAAACACTGCTGTGCAAATCATATCAGCCACAATTTACATCAGGCTGCAAGTAGCATGAGCCACTTCGATAAGTGTAAATAGCCATACCTTCATTTGGTAATTGAATTATATCTTATTAATTTGCACAGTCTTGGAATTTCTTTAAATGTAATTATTAATTTGTGCATTTGATTGGCGTCTTTGGTTTAAAAAAAAGAATACATTCTTTCAATTTTGCACTTCTAAAGTAAATGTGCTTATTTTACAGCATTTTTAAGCTTTATACTTTTGAATAATTTGACTTGTGTTTTTGCACAGTATAAGCTTGCTTAGTTATTGATGTTGGGTAAGGTGGTGCTTACATAAAATAGAGCCTATTACAACAATACTTGCTTTGAGAAAAAAAAATATATAAAGAGAGTGAGCGATTTCAGGTTTGGGATTAAAATCTAAAGATACTGTTTGGATTCAAGTTTAAAATCTAATGGTACGGGTCTGATCGGTCACACGGCCTCGGGTTCTGGGCCATGCAGACCTCTACTGTGATGTTTGTTCTCACCTTTCCTGTGCTCTGCTGATACGCTTCTTTGATCTGTTGTCTCTGTGCATTGCTCCTCTTCGCCAGCACCTCCACAACAGTGGCTTCATCCACACCTTCATGAGGAAAACAGACTAAACTCACTGCAGTTTATCACATGAACAGCTCTGTCTGTATATGATCATACCAATTCTAGTAATGCTAATAAGTAACTCTTGGTTTGTACTTATTTTATAAATGTGCAGAGAGTGCACATAATTATTGTTGAATAATGGATAAGGTAAAGTCTACATGTTACAACACAGCTCTATATTGGGTGATAAGTACTGTATGTAATATGGCACTGATTCTTCAGACGGAATACAAAACATGTCTCATCATTTCACTTGCCTTTTAAAAATAGCAACATTTCGAAGATAGTACAAGATAAGTAGAATTTACTCAAATGTACCATTTCATTTAATTGTCTTTATTTTATCAAAAATATGACATTTCATTTTTACTCGCTACTCAGGGCATTTCTGTGAAGCGGTATCATTTGAACTTTTTTTTTTTTAAGTGAATATGCTTGTGATGTAGTTTAAGGAAATATTTCTTTAAAAATGTATGCCAGACTCTCAGAGATAGAAGTCTGGTTGAGCTCAAGCCCTTATAATGAATAAACTAAAGTGCAAATATTAACATGTACAGGGCTGCATTAATGCAAGGGCTTACCTGGGCAGCAGGTAAGCAGCAGGGGGGCCCTGCCGCGGTTTTGTCATATGGGTCTATGTAAATGTGTTCTGCGGGAGACGCTGATATAATCTACGCTGAGCATGGCTAATTTTTCCCAGATCAAACCTTTCTCTCAATTCCTCTACCTTCACAGTGACCAAATCACTGTGAGGAAATCACCCTTAAATGTACATTTCTGTCATATTAAAGGAAATATTAAGAGTGGAGACAGGAAACAGAATGGGAAAAAGTGGGACAAAAGGTGGATTTGAACCTGGATCATCCACACGAGAAAAAAAAAAAAAAAGCACTGCCCCGTTGTTACACCATACACCACAGCAAGCAACACTAGGTGTGCAATTTGTCCTTAATTTCTGAGTTTCCATAGTGGTGTTTCTATTGGACTGTAAATAGTCGCATTGTGCTGCAGCTGCTATTTACACCTAGTGCAAAATGTCACACCATTAATGGGTTAAAATAATCCAGCGCATTAAAACATCCAATGGGGACAAGAAAATGTACTGCATTGTAAGAATGGCCTACCCCTAAAACCACCTGTCACCAGACCAACTCAATTCTTAATTAAGATTGAAATATATATTAAAGGTATAGTTCACCCAAAAAGTTAAATTCTCTCATCATTTACTCATGCCATCCCAGATGTGTGTGACTTTCTCTCTTCTACAGAACGCAAATGAAGATTTTTAGAAGAATATCACAGCTCTGTAGGTCCATACAATGCAATGGTTACCAGAACTTTGAATGTCCAATAATGACATGGAGGAATATAAAATCAAATCCCTTTATTGTCGCACAACCATATAAAGTTTTGGGTGCAGATCCGAGCAACATAGCAGTCATGAGAGTGATGAGACATATACCAATTTACAATAAACATCAGATTTACACAACACAATTTCATATCTAATATACACATAATTACACAACACAATATACAAATAATAATATACAAATGTACAGTTTACAATACACACACTATAGAAACACATACACAATAAGGAGAGGTTGTGCTCCTGACACCAGCATGTCAGAGTGTGCACCTCCTCTCTGTAGATTGTTTCATTAATTGTCAGTGATCAGACCTACCACAGTCATATCATCAGCCAACTTGATGGCATTGGAGCTATGTGTTGCCACACAGTCATGTGTGCACAGGTAATACAGGAGTGGGCTGAGAACACAGCACTGTGGGGCTCTAGTATTGAGGGTCAGTGATGAGTGATGTCTGCTTGACAGGAAATCTAGGATCCATCTGCACAGAGCCCAGAGTTTCTCATCAAGCTTGGAGGGCACTATGGTGTTGAATGCTGAGCTGTAGTCTACAAACAGCATTCTCACATATGTGTTCCTTTTTTCCAGGTGGGAGAGAGCAGTGTGTAGAGTAGATGCAATGACATCATCAGTGGAGCAGTTGTTGCGGTAGGCAAACTGCAGTGATTCCAGTGAGGTGGGCAGCACAGAGCAGATGCAATCTCTGATTAGTCTCTCAAAGCGTTTGCTGATGATGGGGGTCAGAGCAACAGGATGCAACAGTCATTTAAGCAAGTGATTTTGGATTGCTTTGGTACAGGCACAATGGTGGACGTTTTAAAGCATGTGGGGACAACAGACAGAGAGGGAAAGGTTGAAAATATCCATAAAAACACCAGCCAGTTGGTTCGCGTACGCTCTGATGACGCAGCCCGGAATGCCGCCTGGACCCACGGCTTTACGGATATTCGATATGAGAGCTCTCTCTGCGAGGGAAGTGTTATTTCCCTCGAAACAAGCATAAAAAGTATTTAGCTCATTCGGGAAAGAGGCAGCGGTGTTAACGGCTGAGTTTTTGTAAGCAACATCCAAGACAAAAAAAACTGTAGACAAAACAAACAAAAAACTGCAACATTGAGTCGGATCTCACAACTTAGCAGCCATACTCTGCACCATCTTGAGCCTAATGAAAGTAAACCAAAAGACTCCAATGGTTCCATTCCTTCTGAAGCAATATGATTGGGTGAGAAACAGATCAATATTTAAAGTATAAAAATATTTAATATAAAGCCCATCTTTACTATAAATCTCCATACTTGACCAGCCCTGACCAGTAGGTAGCTGAATGTGATAGTCACTTCCATACCAGAATGTGGAAGTGAAAGTGTAGAATTACAGTTAAAAAAGGACTTAAATATTGGTCTGTTTCTCACCCTCACCTATCATACTGCTTCAGAGGGTGTGGATTTAATCAATGGTGTTACGTGCCAGGGCGTATCTTTCTTTTATTTCCTAGTTACATCTGTGGATGTAGAAGTTGCATGTATATTGATTATACATTGTTTGTATGTTTTCAGTTGTCTCACTTGTGTTCTCTGTCATCACAACCAGGTTAATTTACATCAGCTGCAAGTGATTAATATCGAGTGCTGAGCAGCTCTGATTGGTGCACTACCTGAAGAACATGTGAATAACGCTGAGGTGGAAAGTCTGCTAGAAGAGACTCTTTCCTCCTGCCCCAGAGTTGGTAGCCTTTGTGATTTAGTGCTGTTGTTAATTAGAAACTAGAAGTTTTTGTGTGATGGTGCTTTGGTGACAGTCCTGGGACCAGACTACGGCTGGAGCTTTGGCGTTTGATTTGAACTGTGCGGTGAAGGTTCGGCACGAGGAAAGAGTTTTGATTTTATTTGGACACCGGAGCAGAGTCCCTCCCATCGACTGGGCTGGCAAGGCTTGATTCTGGATCTAAGACCTGAGGAATACAAATTTTTGCACTGGGTGGAAAACGAAGTGCGACCTTGTTGGTTGGTGAGTCGATTAGGAAGTGGTGTGGGATAGCATCGGCCGACGGCCTGTATAGGTCCGGTAGCGGTGCTGTCTCACAGCTTCTGGTTGATCATTAAACCAATAATCTTGCTAGGGGTGGCAGGGATACAGGTGGATGGTATGGATTACAGTGAAGCAGAGGGGAATGGTAGTGATGAGAGGAGGGAAAGTGAGTGGGAGGAAGTAGGGAGAATGCGCAGGGATAAGAAGGAGGCTAGTCGTAAAAGAAAGAAAAAAGGTTGTGTCAGTTCAAATGGGACGGAAAGTGAAGAAGATGAAGGGAAGGAACCTAAAATAAGATTGTTTAATGTAGTGGTACGATTTGAGGGAGAAGGAGGAGTTAAAAAAATGGATCCACTTAAGTTAACTAAAGTAATAAGAGAAAAGGTAGGAGAAAGTGAAGTATGCAAGAATTTTGGGAGATGGAAATCTACTGGTAGGATGTTATAATGAAGTACAGATGGAAAAAGCAAAGAAGATGAGTTGTGTTGGAAAAATAAAAATAGTAAAAGTAGTAAGAGTGGGGGAGAAAATAAATGGCGGAAGTAAGGGAGTGATATATGGAATTCCAATTACTGTAAATATGAAAGAGTTGGTGGAGAACTTGAGAATGAAGAATAGATCAGTTAAAAGTGCAGTAAGAATGACACGGGGAGTGGAGAAAGTAGAAACAGAATCTGTATTGGTTGAGTTTGAAACAAAGGAGGTGCCAAAAGAGGTATATTATGGATTTATGAGATACAGCATAAGAGAGTATGTACCTAAGCCAATGAGATGTTATAATTGCCAGGAATTTGGACATATGGCTAATGTATGTAAAGGAAAGAGGAGGTGTGCTAGGTGTAGTGGTGATCATGAATATGGAAAGTGTGGGGAAGAAGTAAGACCAAAGTGTTGTAACTGTGGAGGGAATCATAGTGTGGCATTTTGGGGATGTGAAGTGATGAAAAAGAAGTTAAAGTACAACAGATAAAATCAAAAGAAAACATTTCTTATGTTGAGGCTGTTAAGAGAACAGAGCAGGAAAAGAAGAATCAGAGTGGAGAAAGTATAAAAAGGGTGAGTAGGGAAGATCACAAAGAAAAGAAGCAAAAATGGGAAGAGAAGAAGAAAATAGTGACATTCATAGCAGGGGTGATAAATGCTACAGCTGAAGTCAGGTCTAAAACTGAAAGAATCCAGATTATTGTTAAAGCAGCAATACATCACTTAGATATGACAGGATTAAAGTGGGAAGAAGTGAGGGATGAACTCAGTGTACAGTCGAGTCAAGAGACAACATGTATAGGTTAATAATTTTTGTAATGCTAATCCTTCAATGGAATGCAAGAAGCCTGATCGCAAATGGGCAGGATTTTAAGCAATTTATAAGGAGTAGAAGAGAAAAGCCAGATGTTATATGCATTCAGGAATCCTGGTTAAAGCCTAATTTGGACCTTATAATATATGGATACGTATCAGTTAGACAAGATAGGGAAAATGGTGGTGGAGGGGGATGTATAACATTTATAAGACAAGGGATTCCGCATAGGGTGTTAGGTGTAGGAAAGGAGCAAGAATATGTAGTGGTAGAAACATGGGGTGAAAGGAAAAAAATTGTAGTTATAAATTATTACAATCCATGTAGGAAATTAGATATAAACAATTTTGAGGAAATAGAGGGGCAAGACAATAATAATATTGTATGGTGTGGGGATTCAATGCGCATAATGCATTGTGGGGTAGTGAGAAGATGGATAGTAATGGACAAGTAATTGAAGAGTTATTGGATGAGAAAAACTTAGTATGTTTAAATGATGGAAGTAAAACCAGGATAGAGGTTAGTACTGGGAAGGAATCTGTAATTGACCTCACACTGGTGTCCAGTAGTATGGCAGCAATATGTAATTGGAGTGTCTATAAGGATGGGACAATAGGAAGTGATCATTCTCCAGTATTGTGTAAAATTAATATTTCATTATCTCAAAGTATAGAAGGAAGAGGAGGAAGATGGATATTTGAGAAGGCTAATTGGGAACATTTTCAGAAAGAAAGTGATAGCTGTTTGAACCAGATTGAGTATAATGATGATATAGAGATACTGGAAAATAAAATAAAGAAAGGTATAATAACAGCGGCAATGGAGTCTATTCCAAAAAGTAAAGGTAAGGTAAAGAGGAAAATCGTACCATGGTGGGGTGAGGAATGTAAAGAAGCAGTCAGAAATAGGAACAAAGCATTTAAAATAATGAAAAGAACTCATAACTTTATGCACATGGTTCAATATAAATATGCTCAGGCAATAGTAAGGAAAACAATTAGACAGGCAAAAAGAACATATTGGAGGAAGTATTGTAGCTCAATTGGGAATACAACTCAGATTGGAGAGGTGTGGACAATGATTAAAAAGATGGGTGGTGAAAGGAGAGAATGGAGTTACCCAGTTTTGAGTAGTGGAAATGAAATTGCAGTGACAAATAAGGAAAAGGCTGAAATGTTAGCAAATACATTTGTCAATGTGCACAGCTCTAATAATTTATCGGAAGAAAGGAAGAGAGGCAGAGAGAAGACTAAATCTGAAAATGTAGAGGTACTTATGAAGATGGGGAAAGTGGAGGATGAACAAAATGTACTATTTAACATGGGAGAATTAAAGAGAGCAATGGCCAAAACTGGGAAGACTGCACCAGGAAAAGATGACATTTGTTATAGCATGTTGAAACAGTTAAGTGAGGAGGGGAAGAATAAGTTGTTGATGCTGTACAATAAAGTGTGGGAGGAAGGGAAACTACCAAAGAGCTGGAAGAAGGCAATTATTGTGCCGATAAGAAAACCTGGGAAAGAAGCTAGTAAACCCACAAGTTATAGACCTATTGCTCTGACATCTCATGTCAGTAAATTAATGGAAAGAATGATAAATGAGAGGTTAATGTATATTATGGAAAAAAGAGGTATGGTGGTTGAATGTCAAAGTGGGTTTAGAAGAGGTAGGAATACTATGGATGCAGTATTGTGTTTGGAAGATAACATAAGAAAAGCACAAGTAAATAAAGAGACAGTAGTGGCAGTATTTTTCGATGTAGAAAAAGCATATGATATGCTATGGAGAGAGGGACTAATGATTAAATTGTATAATATGGGAATTAGAGGAAATTTTCTTAACTGGATAAAGGATTTCCTGGAAGGAAGAACAATTCAGGTTAAAATAGGGGCAGACTTATCAAGTGAACATGTTATAGAAAACGGAACTCCTCAGGGGAGTGTTGTAAGTCCCACATTATTTTCAGTAATGATTAATGACATATATGTGAATATACCAATAGGTATGGGAAGATCACTTTTTGTGGATGATGGGGCAATATGGAAAAAAGGAAGAAATACAGAACATGTAGTTAAAAAAATACAAGAAGGGATACAGCAGGTGGAGAAGTGGGGAATAAAGTGGGGTGTTAAATTTTCTATAGAGAAAACTAAAGTGATGTTTTTTACAGGGAAGAAAATCAAGGAAAATATTAATATAAAACTATATGGAAGTAATTTAGAGAGAGTTAAAACATTCCGTTTTTTAGGAGTACACTTTGACACAAGGTTAACTTGGGTAGAACATATTAGAAATGTAGAAGACAAATGTAAAAAAGTAATACATTTAATGAGATGTTTAACAGGTCTAGAATGGGGAACAGAGTATAAATCACTGAAATATATATATGTAAATCTAATAAGATCAAGGATGGATTATGGAAGTGTGGCATATGGATCAGCAGCCAAATCTGTATTTAGGAGGCTTGATGTAATGCAGGCTAAAGCACTGAGATTATGTCTAGGGGCAGTTAAAACATCACCAGTGTGTGCTCTACAGGTGGAAGCGGGAGAAATGCCATTGAACATCCGACGTAAACAATTGCTTGTAAATTATTGGGTAATGTCACGAACCCCTTTCCTCTGCCCCATCTCCGCTTCCTCGAGCACGCACCCATACACTCCGCGAGCATGCTCGCTTCCCGCTCCCTCGCTCCGCCCCCTTGAGCGCGTACGCTCTTTTTCCTCCCTCGAGCACTCACGCTCCTTTTGCTAGAGCTCGTAAACTCTCTCCCCCCTCTGACTCATGCTCGCTTCTCACGCGCACCAGCCTGAACATTATGACCACTTGCACTCACGCGCTTCCTATCCCCACACATTAGATTCACCTGCACTCGTCTCGTCACCTTCATTGTTCACACCTGCACCTTCCCCTATAAATACCCAGCACTTCCGTTTCACGGGTGTTGGTTATTGTATGTATTTAGATTCCCGTGTTTATGCCCCCGCTAGTCTCGTCTAGTTTTGCCCCCGCTAGTCTCGTCTAGTTTTGCCCCTGCTAGTCTCGTCTAGTTTTGACCTCCCTACTTGTTACCTCTTAGCTTGCCAACTCCCCATCCCTCTAGTCCCCTCTTGCTACGTGTTTGTTTCATCCTGTTTACCCCAACATTGACCCTCGTTCCCCTCGACTACTCTCCCGGATTTGCCCCTTGTTTGTACTTTTGCCCGGACTGCTTTAATTTAATAAAGCAGTTTTCATCCGTCATTGTGACTGTCTCTACTTGTGTGTGTGTGTGTGTGTGTGTGTGTCGGGTTACAGGTAAATCTAAAAGGGCATGGAGATAGTCATCCAACTAAAATGATATTACAAGATAATTGGGAAAGGGAGAGAGCACAAAAGTTCAGTTTTGGGTGGGTCGGAGATGAGGCGGCTAGAGAATTGGGAGTGTATGAAAAGGAATTCTGCCCAACTATAATATGGCCTGATACACCGGTATGGAAGCTAGAAACCATGGAAGTTGATTTTAAATTACTTTGAGTTAAAACAGTAAGTAATAGTACAGATCTGGTAGCGGAATTTTATAGAAATATAGATTTTAAATATAAAGAGTATATTCAGATTTATACAGACGGATCAAAGGATCCAGAAACAGGAAAGACTGGAGCTGCAGTTTACATTTTCAACCAAAGAGGTGAGATAAGCAGACGAACCACAAATGATCTGAGTGTGTATGCAGTTGAATTATACGCTATTAAGATGGCACTAGAATGAATTGAGGAAAACAAAATTAAAAAAGCTTTAATTGGAAGTGATTCAGTGTCAGCTTTATACAGTCTCATGACTGGTATATCTAATAGTCATCAGGATTTACTGTATTCAGTATTGATAATATACACAAGAATAAGGGGGAAATGTTATGAGATTCAGTTGATTTGGATTCCTGCTCATATCGGCATTGTGGGTAATGAGAGAGTGGACAAGTTAGCCAAACAAGCTGTTAAAAAAGAGAATATTGAAGAAAATATTAAGTTGTCAAAGTCTGAAGGAAAGAGTATAATATGGAAAGAAGCCATTAGAGAATGGCAACATCAGTGGAATATGGAAACTAAAGGAAGACAGTTATATGCTATTCAAAGTAAAGTTGGGGCTGTGAAGAATAGGGGAGGGAATAGAAAAGAAGAAGTAGTTATGACCAGATTAAGGATAGGTCACAGTAATTTGAATAGCACACTACACATTATAGGGAAGCACCCAACTGTTTTTTGTGGTTGTTGTCAGGTTGCAGAAACTATAGAGCATGTGTTGTTGAGTTACAGACAATATAAAGAACAGAGGAAAAATATGATGGAAGAGTTAGGAAAAATTGGAGCAATAGGGACAGGAATGAAGGAAATACTGGAAAGTGGGGAGAATGAACAAAGCAGAGGAAATATTTTATTATTTTTATCAAGAACAGGACTGATGAGAAGAATATGATGTAACTGGACATGACAGGAAATAAAGCCGGAAGATGGCGGTAGTGCAACGCTAATGGATGCAAGCTGCCGATAAACTCTAAAGAAGAAGAAGAAGAAGAAGAAACTAGAAGTTGTATTTTATGTTAAACTGTTACCCCACTTTAAACATTGTAACTATAAGATCCTTTGGTGTGCGACCATTTCCACCCGTTAGTATCTACGGAAGCGGTACAGAGGTGGGCACCATTTTCTTTGTTATTAAACCCGTTTTCTCTTGTTTATGGATGGGTAGGGAGTGAGGCAAGATTTATGTTGTTAATTTTCTATTTCTTTGTTTGTAAGGGTAAGCAGTTTGTGCCTCCCATTCAGCTAGACTCTTTGTTATTTTGGCCTGGTCCCCTCTTGAAGACTTTATGCTTCCCTTTGTTTTGTATTTATAGAGGAAAATAAACTTGTAAATAACTGTTTTAGTAACCTGTTGTGGTTATTGTTGGCTCGGACGGGAGTGAAGACCTCCCATGTGTTCCTTATCACTTGTTCGTTTTCTTCCCGACCCCTAAATGGGGAGGAAACGTAACAATGGAGTATTATGGATACATTTTATACAGCCTTTTGGACGTAACAATGGAGTATTATGGATACATTTTATACAGCCTTTTGGACCATCAAATTTCTGGTCACCATTCACTTGCATTGTGAGGACCAACAGAGCTGAAATATTGTTTAAAAAAATATTTGTGTATTGCAGAAGTAATACCCATCTGCTATGGTATGAGTGAGTAAATGATGAGAGAATTTTTATTGTGAGCGATCTATTTGGGTTGCACACAAATATAAGCGTACTCTCTCTTTTTTTTTTTTTTTCACTAGTAAGAGTCAGTGCCATGTATCTTATTGTTCTCTGCTTTTGAACTATGACATCATTTGAGGAATGCATTCTACAAAATCTCTTTTAGGTTCTGCAGGGGTGTGTCCTCTGCACTTTTTCTAAGTTGAATTTATAACAGCAGTTGAACAAAAATACAGCATATTATATCTGGGCTGTCATCCTTGTTTTCATCAAAACACACAAAGTGTCCAACAGTCAATCTATTTGAATCACACATATGAGGACAATTATTTGCTTGTTTAACTTCGCATTTAGCATGAATTCTCTACCTTTGGTTTCAATGGCTTTCTTCAATTTTGCAGCATCATTTTGGGCATTAAAGTTAGGATCAGCCTTGATTGTTCCAAAGTATGCCTTCTCAGCGGGACCACCTTTACAACCCTAATAAATCACAAGGGTTTATTCAGGAGAATTCAAACAGACAGATCAGACATTGGCTGTCAGATAATGTAGGTGTGTGTATATTTGTTAGAGTTTACCTACCTTTGTGCTGTCATCATTGGTTATTTTATCAAGAAATTTCTGGAAGAATGCCATCTTGTACCTTTGGAAAACAAGCTACAAAATGCATAAAGTTGAGCTCATGAACGGTCATTGCTAAATTTGTCAAAATATTTAATAGACTCCATAATTTCATCAATAACGAGATATTTTTGACAACCATCTATATATACTGAAGAGGTCATGCAATAAAATATGCTAACAAAGATATCTCACCTGTTTCTGAAGTCTGAGAACTGATCTGAAAAAGGTAATTTTAAGAACAGAACAAGGCCTTTTATTCCTTAAACACACCCACTAGCAAGGATGGGTTCAGCGGTTAAACCAGGTAGTTCTGGTTGAGCCTGTATGTTTGACTTCATCTTTACCTTGAATCCATCATTTGTGGCATATACCAACTGTAGCATACAGTAAGTGATCTTATGCTTGCTAAACCAAAATAAAAATAAAACTTGCATTTTGTTTATATTGTTTACTAGCGATAGACGAATATATCAGCCAGGCTCATTAAACAGACAATTTTTGGCTATTTATATTTAATTGCAATGGGGCTGCTATGATTATATCATACTGATATATCAGCCAGAATGATAAAACAGCCAATATTTGTCCATTAGGAGATGATCGCATTTGGGTTGCTACCAATTATAACATTTAGATACGGTATATCGGCCAGAATGATTAAACAGCTGATATTGAGTCATTTTAAAATGATCGCATCAGGTTGCTATCAATCATAACATTGGGATACATCGGTCAGACTGATTAAACAACCGATATTTGGCCATGTGGAGATTATTGCATCAGGTTGCTACCAATCATAACATTGGGATATATCGGTCAGACTGATTAAACAACCGATATTTGGCCATTTGGAGATTATTGCATCAGGTTGCTATCAATCATAATATTGGGATATATTGGTCAAACTGATTAAACAACCGATATTTGGCCATTCGGAGATTATTGCATCAGGTTGCTACCAATCATAACATTGGGATATATCGGTCAGACTAATTAAACAACTGATATTTGGCCATTTTGAGATTATTGCATAAGGGTTGCTACCAATCGTAATATTATGATATATTGATTAGACTGATTAATCGACTGATATTTGACCATTTTGAGATTATTGCATTGGGTTGCTACCAATCATAACATTGGGATATATTGGTCAAACTGATTAAACAACCGATATTTGGACACTTTGAGATTATCGCTTCAGGTTGCTTCCGAATGTATCATACCTGAATGCTTTTAGGTCAGTTGTAATAAGGTGTTATGTTATCTAATATCTAATATTGTGCACATTCACTCTTCTCCGGAGGGTCAGGGGGCACCAGAGAGTGATTAGAAAGTAGATCCTCCAGGTCCTTCATCACCTGGTTAGTGCTGTCTTTGTTGTTTCATCTGTTCTTTTCCTCATCCCTAGCCTCAAAAATGTATTGTTGGTGTTAGAAAATAACAATGACTAAGGAATTAAATTAATTGCTACATTCTACAAAATAATGT
The DNA here is from genome assembly GCF_025860055.1 of Xyrauchen texanus. Lineage (NCBI taxonomy): Eukaryota > Metazoa > Chordata > Actinopteri > Cypriniformes > Catostomidae > Xyrauchen > Xyrauchen texanus. The sequence continues at coordinate 45,931,066 of NC_068279.1, forward strand.
TTTTGATTTTGGGGTGAAACATGACCATTATGTACATGACCATTATGTCACCTAAAAATTCTCTGTAAAGACACAATACAACATAAAAGCCAAATATGCCAGCTCTGAAGCATCTAATCCAATAGTATCAGAGGCAGCCAAACTATAAAACAACCTGCCCTTGTGAATTTTTGTGTGTATGCATCTGTTCCTCACTTTCAATAAAACCAAAGTTCACTTTTTCACAGGGAAAAAGTGTTTACACTCATTTCATACAGCAAATGTCTAATTGTGTAAATGCTCATTTTTAAATTCACTTGTCAATCGTGTAATTAATTAAATACAAAATGTAAATCGATTGAGACCCATAAAAATACATCTTAAATATTTGTGTTCTTCTCAGTGCGCTAATCGTTCTGTCCACCTCACTTTTTAAATGATTGCTAGACCCCTGCCTTGAAGAGTCCACAGTCAAAGGATGTATTTGTAAGGGGTTACAACTCAGGTAAAAAAAGGGAGGTCACTTCAAGATAAAACACTTCAAAGTCTTTTCATTGATCCTGTTCAAAAACCTAGTGTGCTGCCTCACTTTCTACTGTCTACATGGGTTGCTACCTGCCTTCTAAGGCAGTAGGCTATCCTAAATGTAATGGAACCTCAATAAGTGACTCTTTAAAGACAGCAAATCTTGTTAACATTCACTCATGCACATTCACTTGCACCTCTAGTGAAATGTGCAAGAGACTCGACTAGCACTCTAATAGAGTCATTAGCATGTTGCTAAGCTAATAATGACTTTCAAAAAGTATGTAACTAAACAAGGCATCTGTGCATCAACACAGAAGAATTTCTGTTTCTCATACAGCCCATTGCTAATAAAAGTGGTTATCTTGTTGTATGTGTATTCAATCCTACCACTTTTACCACATTTTAGCCCCAAGCCCTGGTTAATTTCTGAGTGAGTAATGGCAGAATTAGGTTTTTTGGTAAACTATTCCTTTCAATTTCTGTTGTCTTTACAAATTAGAATTATTTGGGAAGGGTGTGTGACACTTTACTAGTCTCATGGTGATCTCCCAGCATGGGCTTCTGATGACATCAGCAGGGTCAATAGGAGGTGGAATGCCTGTGACTTTGGGTTGTTGGTGGTGTAGTTGGCATAATATTCCTTCATGCATCAAATGCTGGTGTTCTTTATAGTTTCGTCTTCTACAAGCTTAATGAGAGACAAACAGTTTTGTTCATTATAATGTATATATTTTCTTTAAAAAAAATACAAAGATTTCCTGTCTTCATCAGGGTTCTTACATTAGCACTGACCTCATAGAACAGAGCCAGCAGGAATTTGTAAAGGTTTCCAAGGAAGAGAGCAAATATTCATCCCAGCTGCCACTTGAGGGCGATAGGTGAATGGTTTTTCTCCAGCTCAGCGATGGTCTCATAGCTGAGATACAGGGTGTTTACATCATTAGCTGGGCTTTTACACATATTGTAATATTTTTGTAGAAAATTACAAAGACATTTCACATGCATAGTAATAAAATATAATACAAAAATGTAATTCACAAAAAAATTTATAATAATTGTTTTCTTTGTCTTGAAGTAAACAAAATGTATAATTGTACTGTGATTGTAAAAAAGCATGAAAAGGTCTCATTAAAAGCCAAAGATGTTTAAAAAAATTGTTTGGAATAATATTTTCTTATTATTTGTTAACAATTTTGTTTTAAAAAACTTTTGTCCACCAAATCATAGACAGTATTGTGTGACATGCAGGTAGCCATTTTGTTGACATGTGACCAGAAAATCATAAAAAAAAGAGGACACTAATGACATACATATATATATATATATATAAACAAACCTGAAGAAGAAAAACATTATGGTCTTTCAGAAAAAGCCCAAATGTCAGGAACACAGATACCAGTTCTCTCTAGGCAGCACCGTCCTAGAGCACACTATGCAGTATACTTACCTTGGGCTGATTATCACTGCATCAGGGAGTTTCAGGAAGGCGCTTCATTATAAAGCGCTACAAACCCAAGAACTGAACCCTGAAAAAAGTCCCCTCAATCAGCTGGTTCTGAGACTCACTAACCCGGTTAACAGTACTAACACTAACCAGCCTCAGACCAGCACTGCTTTACAACCAAACATCAGAATAAATCAGATCATCAAACAATCTCAAATCACCTATCTGGAACATTGGGATCAAGAAACTAAAACACAAAGCAAATTACAGTTCTATCAGACTCTAAAATCAAAGTATGAATTGGAAGAGTATCTCCTGACTGTCAGAGATACAAAGCAGAGACAGATCTTGAGCAAGCACAGGCTGAGTGAGCACAGTCTCGCCATCCAGAGAGGCAGACACAGAAAAACATGGTTACCCAGAGAAGAAAGTGTGTGTGCTCACTGTACGACAGGTGAGGTGGAGACAGAGGTGCACTTTCTCCTTCACTGCCCAAAATTTCAAAATACAAGGGACATTTATATAGATAAATTAACAAACAGTATAGACAAACTTATAACCATGACAGAACAAGAATAAATCAATATAATACTTGGAGAGGGACACACAGCAGCACTGGCTGCAAGATACATTTAAACGTGTCACAGCCTGAGAGACAGTGGGTGAATCTGTGTTATGTGTTTTACCCCCGTGTGTCACCCCAGTGTTCACCACAGTGACCCTCAGTGTATGTGTGTATATTCATTTATGTGTCAGTATATGTCAGTTCTCTTCAGCTGTTTTAACACTGTGCTCTTCACCAGTTCTGATCTTGCTTTTGTATTTATTTTTATATTTGTAAAATTTTTAAACAAAATTTAATTATAGATTAAGATGTAGTTCTGTTTTTATACAGCCTCTGCTTTGGCAAAATTGTATTGTTTACATTCATGCCAATAAAGGCCCTTTGAATTATATATATATACACACACATCTATATAGATGAAATGTGGCATATGCATAAATAAAAATAAATCAGAAAATATGATTTTCATGCAATTCAAAATGCAACATATTTAAATATGCTACAAACTACATTTTTATATATGTAGCATGTTTTCCCAAACTACAGGGCTAGTGCAATTTGAATATCATATGCTCAAATATCAACTATACTATCATTTTATATATGGCCATTTATCATGCGCCAGCAGATGGCGACAATTGTGTAATGAGTCAATCATTCAACACGACCACATACCAAACCGCATAAATGATGCATCCTCAGGAGTAATCAAGGTGGCTGAACTAAAACGTTGTTCCAAACACAAATACAAATGAGTTAAAAGGGAGTTCAGAATTAGTTATTTTAAAGCCCAAAACATTCAGCCACCACACATAATGAAGCATTTGTTTTATTGCTTTACATTTATGCATTTGGCAGATGCTTTTATCCAAAGCGACTTACAGAGCACTTATTACAGGGACAATCCCACCGCAGCAACCTAGAGTTAAGTGCCTTGCTCAAGGACACAATGGTGGTGGCAGTGGGGATCGAATCAGCAACCTTATGATTAACAACAACGTTTTAGTTCAGCCACCTTGATTTTCCTAATTTTTTTTATTTCAACCTTATCAAAATCTTTAAGCATGTATTCCCGTATAATTGGGTTTGGGTAATAAGCCTGTAAAAAAAAAATTCTAATGACTCTATTTGTAAATTTTTTATCACAAAAATCATAACCTTCTAAGGAGAGCTGTCTCAGTACTGGGGAGATTTTGGAGTACAACATGTCTTCTTTAACCATTAATCTTAACGGAATTGGTATAGCTCTAATCATTCTATTAAACATATTAACGGTACTCTGTACTTGGAATTTCTCACAATACTCTCTATACACCCCGCGACCCTGTACACAGGATAAGCGGTTGACGATGGATGGATGGATGGACTCTCTATACAGTAACAAATTTCCATTATCATCCAAGAAATGGGCAATAGCCCAAATCCCTTTAGATATCCATTCTTCAAGATATACAGATTTTCTGCCAAATTTTATATAACTACTATTCCACACTGGAGTGTTGTGAGGAGTGAAGTTATGTTTGAACAATAGTTTCCAATAGAGCAGCACTTGCTGATGGAAGGCTGAAAGTTTAACTGGTAACGAGGTGCACTCAAAGTCACAACATAACAGAAAGTGTATTCCCCCAGTTTGTTAAAGATACCATTGGGGACAATAAACCAAAAGGAGTGGCTATTTTGAATGAAGGATTTTAACCATTTCAATTTCAAAACACCATTCATAATGTCAAAATCGATAGCATTCACCCCACCGTCTTCATATTTTTTAATCATGTCCTCCTTTCTAATGTACTGACACTTATTTCTCCAAATAAATTTAAAATTCACCTTATTTATTAATTGAATCATTGTGTTGATATGGGCAAGGAGAAGGCTGGATAGATGAGTCTGGACAAACTAACTGGAAACTAGAAAACTGGTTAATAGAATGTAAAGCTAATGGAATTTGATATTCATTCTTTAGAAACAATGTTGTATCGTCAGCAAACTGGCTTATAATTATATGTCTATCCAACACTGAAAGACCTTCAATACCATTATTTTTAATCAATATAGATAATAACTCTGCAACCATTATAAATAATACTGGTGAGCTTGCCAGTCACCACCGAAACAGAAGAATCCAGCTGTTTTAGTTGAGGTCTGCCTTCTTTCTTTTTAGACTGTTTTCCTCTCTTTCTGCTACTGTTTTTATTGTTTCTAAACTAAAGACTGTTCTTTAATATATTAGCAGAGCACAATGTAATGGATCCATATTTTATTTTTAAACTGTGGTGTTTTCATTTGAACTGTTACAGTGCTAAAACTTTAACTCTGTGTTACTCAGCTTTTTTGTAAATTAATCTGAAAGAAATGTTGAATGAAACACTGTGATGTTTTGGCCAAACCATTTGAATTATTACAGTGGGGGGAATTTAAAAAAAACAAAAATTATTATTTGAAAGAGATTGTGAATAAAACTACTGTATATTGTAATGGCCAAACTAATTAAAAGAAAATAGTTGACATCGTTTCTGCTTCTGGGTTTTTAAAATTGCTCATTATTAAAATTGCTTTTATTTTATAAACTTGTTAGTTTTATGAAAACACTAAAAATAATAAACACTGGCTCTCAAATTTAACTTAATGGATATATACAGGGATGACAAAAAACTAAATTAATCAAAAATGTGCTTTATTACTACATTTGTTTTCAAGTAACTTTATTCAAGTTAAAAAAAATAATAAAATCAATAGGATTTACGTAATATACTGTAGAATTCTTTTTTTTTTGGTCACTGGCGGCCACCCCATTTGGAGGCAGTGCCCCAGCATGCCCCCCCCCCACCACTGAAAATGCTCTAGACACGCCCCTGCCACTGTCTCTCCAAAAACAACAGCTATCCGCCCCATTTCCCCACAAACAAGTACAATTTTCCCAGTTTTCTAGATTTCCCTTCTTAAAAAGCTGATAACTTCCCCATATCGGAGCTCCTGAAATTGGGGCACTCCAGCCAGCCTCCATCCCCTTAAAACTATCTGTATGGTGATCATGACACTGGTTAGGACCAAATTCTTTATGTATCTATTCTCTACATCGATGACCACCCCATCGCCCAATATACAGAGTCTGGGGCAAAATGAAACCCGAGTGCCCAATTCTTGGTTCATAACACACCACCAAAAAAAAATGGGTTGTGTCTCCATCATCTGATTGGCATCACCAGCAGGTGGGCATGTCTTTAAGACCATGCCTATATAATCTAGAGGGGTCCAGTAGAATCAATGTAAAATCTTAAATGGCAAGGCGCACCCTTGACTTGATGTTTTTTAGAATCCTAGCCCACACTCCATCCTCAAATACCAAATAAAAAATGTTCTCCCATAATCTTTTGAGAGAAGTTACAGCTCCTTACCCCAGACGCTGAATTAGCAGGGAGTAATACACTGATGCCTCATGACCTTTCCCAAAAGCTGACCAGCAGAAAGGGGACTTATTAATACATTATTTTGGGTTTAGCCATATGCTTGAGGCAACATATAAATAAATGTCCAAATTAAACACTCTGGATACTTTCGTCCATACTGAGTGCAAATGCGAGATAATGGGGTGTAACTCAACTTCTCTTGTTAGTTTTATAGAAAGGATTTGCAATGGCAAAATAGGGGCAAGGACTTCTTGTTCAATACGAAACCAGGGAGGGGCTCTTTCAGGTGGATGAAACCAATGAGCCAAATGCCTGAGACCGAACACATAATAATAAAACAAAATCTTGGGTAGGCCTAGCTCACCTTTGTCAATCTGCCTATGCAGCTTACTGAAATGTAATTTGGGACGTTTACCATTGAGATCAAGATTCTTTAAAAGCATTATTAATATCAATGGCTGAGGTAAATATTTCACCTACAGGGGCCGGTTGCACCATCTATACATAAGTTACAACTTAGCCTAGTTGTGGCGTAAATGGGCACTAAGTCACAATTTATGCACTTCTAAATATTTGAGCGTTGCACCATTAAACGTATGTAGGATGTAACCCTATGTATAAACTAAATATTTACGGAAGTCTCAGACCAGTAGTAATGGTTGGAATAAAAAAGCAGACTACCTAACAGACTAGCAGACAAATGGCATAAATGAGCTCATGTTTTGGTTGACATGCTTCAGCCCTTTGACATATATGATGGTGTTGGCATTTACACTAGTTTACATTTAATGTAGAAAACATTATGTAAAAACTTACTTCTTCAGCATGAAACCAATCTAATTGTGCACTCTGTGTACGCCACCTGGTGTCAAGTTTCAACATATAAAATAGATATTAAAATGAATAAATGTCTATTTTTCCAGCCTGTTGTTTTAGTATTTATTTATTTATTGTCCCTTATTTATTTTAGATATAGTTAATGAATATTGTTATAAGCTAACTATATAATTCATGAAATCTTGTTTTAGCCTACTACATATCGTATTTCAATAGGGATATAATTTGTTACTGCTGACAATTACGTGAGCAATCAAGGTTTGAATAAGATCAAACTGAAATTCACGGCTGTTTAACGCTTCTGTGTACAAATTTGAAGGCTGCTTATTGGATCAATACGTGTAAACGTCATATTATTTCAAACGTCAAAAGTAATTTTTAAAAGGTAAAAAAAGCAGCCTAATAAGATTCTGCTAAGGCCTATACATAAATAAAAAACATTAAGTAATGATTTAAGTTACTAAATTTAAGAATTCGTAAATATTTAACGTTTTAGAGGTATCGGTATTGGTATCGATATCGGCGATACTGGCCTATAAGTACTTGGTATCGGAACAAAAAGAAAATAAGTAGTATCGCCCATCCCTAAATTAAACCCATTGCACGTCTTCCGCCAGTAGTCGACACTCGCGCAACGTAAGCGCATACGGAGTAGTGACAGGCATATATACATTTGAAATGGAACGCAGCCTTTATTGATCCGCCATTGATTTTATGGGCCTCCAGGCCAGCGGGCGGCGCTGTTGTCTAAGCGGAGCTAATCATCAGACTAATGCTCTCCGCAGCGTTCATGCTAACATCTTTTCCATCAGGTCAGGGCGAGCTAAGGGCTGATCATTCGGATATATCACTGTATTGAACCCCAGTGTAGTGTGAAATGAGTGGGATGCCTGGGACGAACGTAATTCAAATAACTAATCTGTCATCGACGGTGAGCAGTGATCAAATGAGAACTCTCTTCGGCTTCCTGGGAGACATCGAGGAGCTTCGGCTGTACCCGCCGGAGTGAGTCACAACAGCACAAACATCATGCATACACACTGAACATACATCAGCACATCAGTGTACACTTCAAACACACACACACACACACACACACACACACACACACACACACACACACACACACACACACACACACACACACACACACACACACACACAACACGCCAAACGGAAACTGTACACGAACAACACACATCATAGATTCATGACAAACATCACACATCAATACGTTATTTACTGTAATAACAACACATACATTCAGCCTACACACGATACATACGCACACCCAACATACGTCAGAGCATTTTTGCATTAACACAACACACACCATATTTACATATACAAACATCAAATACACGCAGCATGCACAGATCAGGCTTTTGCTGTGAAACCATACTACTTTAATATTTAGCATAATACTGAAACATTACCATATTATTTATAGTCCTTGGATTTTACTTTTTGCACCAAGGTACGTCAAAGCATTTTAAAAGGATAGTTCACCCAAAAATGAAAATTCTCTCATTATTTTCTTACCCTCATGTCATCCCAGATGTGTAATACGTTCAATATTCTGTTGAAAACAAATTCAGATTTGTAGAAGAATATTTCAGCTGTGTAGGTCCATACAATGCAAGTAAATGGTGAACAGAACTTTGAAGCTCCAAAAAGCAGATAAAGGCAGCATAAAAGTAATCCATACGACTACAGTGGTTTAATCAATATGTTCTGAAATGATTTAATAGTTTTTTTGGTTGAGAACAGACCAAAATATAACTTTTTTTTCTTTTCTTTTTTTTTTCTTTTTTTCTCTCACTGTACATCTTGTCATTGTAGTCTCTAGACATGATAAAGTTTTAGTGCTTGACACACATGCACAGTGTGCTAGATGGTGCAATAGAAAGTATAATCGAGCTTGAAATCATGATTGTCAAGGAGACTGATAGTGTAAAGATTTATTGTGAAAAATGAGTTACATTTTAGTCTGTTCACCATCAAACATTTAGTGGATTGCTTCAGAAGACATGGAGTAAACCACTATATCCATGTGGATTATTTTTATGCTGCCTTTGTGCTTTTTGGAGCTTCAAAGTTTTGGTCACTATTCACTTGCATTGTATGGACCAACAGAGCTGAAATATTCTTCTAAAAATCTTTGTGTTATGCGGAAGAATCACAGATCTGAGATGGCATGAGTGTGAGTAAATGATGAGAGAATTGTAATTTTTGGATAAACTATCCCTTCCTTTAAGCACTTTTCAGCAAAAATTCAATTTTCTCCCTATTTCTAATACCCCAAATGCATAGTTCCATGAGGGTAAACTTAAAGGTATAGTTCACCCAAAAATGAAAGTTCTCTCATGATTTACTCACCCTCATGCCATCCCAGATATGTATGACTTTCTTTCTTTAGCTGAAATATTTCTGAGCTCTGTAGCATGTCCATACCATGCAAGTGAATGGGTGCTGAAAGTTTGAAGCTCCAAAATCCACATAAGGGAAAATAAAAGTTCTCCAGACAAATCCATATTTTCTGAAAGGATTTAATAGGTGTGGGTGAGAAACCGATCAATATTTAAGTCCTTTTTTTGTATTTTTATTTTTTTTACAAATTCTCCTCCCTGTTCAGAAAATTTCATATTTCACTTTCTTCTTCTTTTGTTTTTGGTGATTCACATTCTTCTTGCATATCGCCCCCTAATGGGCAGGGAGGCTAAAATATGACCAAAAAAAAAAAAAAGACTTAAATATTGATCTGTTTCTCACCCATACCTATCATATCACTTCTGAAGACACAAATTAATTCACTGGAGTCTTATGGTTTACATTTAATACCCCCTTTTAGGTTTGGGTTCGAGTACTCGGGTACTCCGACGTGGCATCAATGATCGATCATGAAAGCGATGATCAATGGTGATCATGAAGGATGTGACTTTTCACTTAATTTAAAATTCAGTGACAATTACCTGACAACTAAACACAAACGTGTCAAGAGGGAGCTTATTTTTAATTTTGAGATCTATTATATTGTGATTTGTAGGGGTACATTGATTGTCAGAGACATGACATAGCCAGAGTGTGTGAGTGGAGCGGAGTGGGAGCAGAGCGAGGGGTGGAGCGGCATGATTTTGCCTGGAGCAAGGAGCAGGTTTTTAAAAATTTGGAGTGTCATTGATTTCTCTCGCTCCAAGAGCGCTCCACTAATGCTCCATCATGGGCTAAACACCTGTTAATGGACCTTAATGCAATTATTCACCTCATGTTAAGCAGTGTTAAACACTATTGGCATAAAGGAAAGATGGAATATCTGATGTAACCAGAAAGAATGTGAAAAAAAATACTAATTTAAAATCTAGCAGCATTTGGTTCAACCTCCATCACGAAGGTTACTTTTGCTTTCTGTGTTCACCCTCCCTATTATTGAGTTAAGCTTGAGATAAAGTCTCTTTATTCTTGTCAACTGGCATATAGTGAAAATTAATGATGGGATGACGAAGGAGAACACAAGTGGGGACTTGAGTGCCATGATCAAATGTTTGTTTCAAAATCCTTAAAGACGTGTCCAAAAACACAATGATATTCACATGTGGAGAGAAAATCTAAAGGTCAGTAATACAGATATCCCCTATTAAATATTTTAAATAATCATATCAACATTTTAATCTAATGTATCTCAATCTTAACTTTAGGCTATTATATAAAAATAATTGAACTTATAACCACGTAAAACACCAACTGAACTAATCAACATGTTAATATTGCGTAGTTTGACTTTGATTGCCATCTAAATACATTTTAGTGCCGTAGATTAATTTATGCGGTACACATTTGCAGATGAAGAAGCTGAGGGAATAGAGGAAAAAAAAGAGTAGAACATTCTGAGAATAGCCCCCCATAATTATAGGGCTTAAGTAAAGGTTAAATAAAAAATTATAGATTAAGAAGTGTGATAATAGAAAATAATAGGCTGTAATTAGGCAATAAAAAACGTAGGCCTAATAAAGTTTTTTTTAAAATATTTTTTATTCATTAGATTTATTTAAAGTTTTGTATTTGTTCTGGTATTGTATACAATTTTTCCGTTTGGTAATTAATATTTTTCATTTAATTTTTTTGTTTTGCATCTAGCAATTTATTTAATTGATCAAACCCAGAGAATGCTGCCGATATATTTCAAAATAAAGTTTTAAAAATTATTTAATTTAGTCTTTGGCTAATGTTGGTGTTCTAATAAAGCACATTGTAGCTTTTCGTCTAGTGGTGGAAGGCGCTTATTTTACCATGGAGCGAACATGGAGCGGAGTTTCTCTAACCCAGGAGCGGGAAATGAACAACCCAGAGTGTAGCTGGAGCGGAATGATTAAAGAATGCTGTGAGCGCGGAGGGGAAATTGTTTCTGCTCCACTCCACTCACATACTCTGGGCATAGCAACCAAACTGATATACAACACTGCAATGCTATCATTACGATAATCAAAACAAAGAGTGTTTTGAACACCTGTCTCTGCAAAACGTTTGCTAAACACGCTTATTACATTATGATTTAATGTAATAAGAATTTTGACTCATGGATATTTTTTTTATAAAAGTGAATGTTTGTCACTGACTGTAAACGTCCCTGCCCTCCGCGCTGACATGTTTGCGTTATGTACCACACATACATCATTTCGACGAAATGGGAGTTGAAGATTTCTGCACGAGTTTCCAAGTTAGAAGTCTGACTTAAAGTGTCATTCCGTTGCACTTTCCCCAGTTGAAAGGAGGATATCCCGACTCTCTGAGTTGAGTGGAATGCTTCATGAATCATCAAAGCAACAACAATATGGAGCATTGTGGCTTTCCCCACAGGAGCGAACACTTGGGGAGACACACAAACACACACCAGGCGTTTGGTGGTTGACTCAACATGCTAATGCAGCGCATATACAGCAGGCGAGTGTTTCAAACAGCTAGACAGAGCGGAACAGAATGCAGCATCTTCAAAACTAAACTTCAGCTTAACACGCATATTAAAAACGCGATGGTTAGGGCTCCTCCTGTTAAGCCAACCACGGTTTGAAAATAGATGGTTGAGACAGTCCCGAAAAAAAATGGCGCATGCTTACTAAGATTACTAGGATAACCTGAAGGAAGAACAGACAGGCAAGTGTTGTGCACATTCTTTCATTGAGTTGAGCAGCGAATCTTCACATAATGACAAAATATGATGCATTATATTTTGATTATGTAATCTTTTCTACATTTTGAAACATTCTTTTAGAACAGCCAATAGTAATGAATAGACAATACACAAACAACAAGACACAATGTAGCTGTCAAAGACATTTGTCAGGCATGCTATTATATATACAGTTATGTACATGTCATTACCCCTCGAATACTCAACGAGTAATTAGTCTGAGCACTCGAGTAGACAAAATGCCCATCCCTACTCCCTTTATGTGGATCTTGGTCCTTTGAAATTTTGGCACCCATTCACTTGCATTGTATGAACCTACAGAGCTGAAATATTCTTCTAAAAAATCTTTGTTTGTGTTCTGCAGAAGATAGGAAGTCATTCATCTCCTTTTTCAACACTGCCGAGAAAATTATAATTCATATGCAACGTACTACATTCATAATATCCATCAAAAAGAGATTAAATCACTTGTTTTTTCTTCTCTTTCAGCAATGCACCTCTTTCCTTTTCCTCCAAAGTTTGTTACATAAAGTATCGAGAGCCTTCCAGTGTTGGTGTGGCACAACATTTAACCAACACTGCTTTTATTGACAGAGCATTGATTGTTGTGCCGTGCGCAGAAGGTTAGTATGTCTGCATGCGTGTTACTTTTGTGTGCTTGATCAGACAAAGACACTGAGTATCTGACTTCAGATCAAGCTTTTGAGAAGAAGCAGAACAATATTGGTTTCCTGACATTATTTTGTGTCCCAGATGTGTGTAATATAACTGTGTGTGTGTGTTGAGGTATGACTGCTATCAGCTGTGCTGCATATTCTATTGTGTTCAGTAGAGATGTGTGGAGTGAGTGACATCGTCTCTCTTGTTTATCAGTTGAGCTGGAGGATGTGGAAAGGATGGAGGTGATTAAGATCATACTCTTATGTCGTAGCATCAGGACTGAGTGAACACACTTTCAGTGTTGATCTTAACTCAACGGATCACTGCTGCACAGTGTTATTAGTTCATGGAGTGCTCATCTAATCTACACTGATGCGTTTTAATGTATTGGTCCGAGTAGTGAGATTTACCAGAATTTTGATAGTTACTTTAAAATAATAATAGGCTACTAATAAAAAATAGGAAGTCATAGAAAGGATGCCAACATCGCATAAAATCACAAATAGTCACATAAACTGAGTATTCTCTTTAATTTAAAGAACAGAACTGTGTGACCATTAATTCATTTCATTAATAAATTAATTTGATTGAAGCTAAAATTGTTCAGCCATTTCATTTACTTTATGATTTGTCAAATGGAAGGACTTAGTTGAAAGTGAATTGTTGCACCCCAACCTTTTAGTGGCCTTTGAATAATAGTATCTGAGTTTGAACTGAAAGAGTAAATTATGGTTAAATGTATCTTGCTGTTTGATGCTATAGTTAATTGTTCAGATTAGCTTGTTTGTTGAATTTAGCTGAGAGTCACTTGCTATGTGTGAACAAGGCGACAAATGATGTTGAAGATAAATGTTGAAGTTATAAAGTTTACTGGAACTAAAAAAATAGTCCACACTAACTTAAAGGCATAGTTCCCCCAAAAATTGTCTCATCATTTTCTCACCCCCACGCCATCCCAGATGTGTATGACTTTCTTTCTTCAGCTGCTGAACATAAACAAAGATTTTTAAAAGAATATTTCAGCTCTGTAGGTCCATTCACTTGTCCAATGCAAGTGAATGGGTGCCAAAAATTTGAATCACCAAAATCCACATAAGGGCAACATGGAAGTAATCCATACGACTCCAGTGGTTTAATTGATCTCTTCAGAAGAGATATGATAGGTGTGAGTGAGAAACAGATCAGTATTTAAGTCAATTTTTACTATAAATTCTCCTCCCTGTCCAGTAGGTGGCGATATACACAAAGAGTGTGAATTGACATAATAAAATAAGAATGTGAAAGTGGATATTTATAATAAAAATGGATCTGTATGAGTTCGAATTGAGTTTATGCTGCCTTTATGTGCTTTGTGGAGCTTCAACATTTTGAAACTCATTCACTTGCATTGTATGGACCTACAGAGCTGAAATTTCTTCTAAAAAATCTTTGTGTTCATCAGAAGAAAGTCATGCACATCTTGAGAGAATTTTCATTTTTGGGTGAACTATCCCTTGTGAGCTTGTCATAGTGATTAGTACTTTCTATTGATGAGGTACAAATTACTATACAACATATATATATATATAATAATACTAAATAATTTTTTATTAATGAGTAAAATAAGGTCGGTCTTTAACATTACTTGAAGATACGTGGATGTTTTGTTCTAAAACATAAATGGCACATTTTCATACCTCAAACGTGAATTTTAGAACAAAATGTCCAAGTATCCTCAATTAATATTTGGCATAAGACCATATTTTACTCAATAAAATCTAGCATTATAAAAACCCATAGTAAATTTTCAAGGGAACCAATGGTGAATTAACCTTCTAGATTTGCCTACAAATCTATTATAATAAAGTAAAATTATATATATTAAGTATTATAATTCAGATCATTTAAATACATTATATCAGTGTTTCTCAACTGGTGGGTTGCAGCAGGCAAAGAACAGGGTTCTTCCTCTTTTGAAAATGTTTCAAATTTAATTGTATGCATCTCTTGTTCTGCATTATTACATGCTTAATATGCTTCTCATCTGAAACGAGCATGCGATTGAAGTCTGGTTTTTGCACGAGCATCACAGAACCACTTATGGTATGATCAGTGCTGGGTTTCCCAAAAGTATCGCAAGCTTAAGTGGATCATAGAGATCATTGGCACCGATTGTTTCTACAATCTGCTTAGGCTTACAATGCTTTTGGGAAATGCAGCCTTGCTCTGCTTTAACTGTATCTCTGGTGCACGTGTGACAACCAAACTTTCCTCTGGTGCAGCGCAGACCACAAATCTGATGCGACCCATTTAAATTCCAGTAATAATTTCCTTGTTTAAAGCGCTATGGAGGATGAAAAACCTTTTAAACAGCAATAAGGAAAAGAGAAAACACGTGTGCCATTTTAAAGGTTTTTCAAATCACACATGATCTCTAAACTAAAATATGTCACTATGTTACAGTGTTAACAGTAACTGTGGTATTTTGACACAAATGTTTTTTAGCAGTTGTAGTTAAGTTTCATAATGTGTTTAGACTGCTATTTTTCTATTACTAATACTATATTTATTATTATTATTATTTATTTTTTAACCACTATAATGAGGAGCCAGCTATGATCTTAAATGTGCTTATATGGCATTGAACTGTAAACTTATTAGATTTCAGCATCTGTAGTTATAACTGCTTTGTTTTTAGGACACTGTATCAAGTTAAACATAGTTTGAAAAACCTCTTCAAAATTTCGACATTCTACTGTGATCAGTATATCTGTCTTTGAGCGCAAGAACGCCATCTGTGAAAGGCTGAGCTGTCTGCTTTCATTGGTTTGACAAGGTTGCCTGTACTTCTGGAGTTACGCTGACTGCCCCCTACTGCCACAAATTTAACGCATTATTTTTCATTTAATTAATCACACTAAATTGACAGCCCTTCTAAATATTCAACACTGTTACCCTTTATGTTGTTCTCTTTTTTTGTATGTGTTTTAACATGTATTTTTTGTTAATTTGACGTTTTGTTTTGCTTTTTGTTAGAAAATAATAATCACAAATGTAGGTTTTAAACTGTACTCCAACATAAAGTTTGGTACAAGGGTTGCAAAAATGACAAACCTCAAATAAAATATGATATAGTTTGATGTGAAGCACCAGCTTCTACTTGGCATTTGTTTATACAGAACTACAAATTGACATTTTGAAGTTTCAAGCCCTATTGCGTGCCATTCTTTGAGAAGTGCTGATTTTGTAATGAGCATTGTAAGAGTGTGACGGCTACAGGGTATATTAGGTTATAGGGTGAGGTCTTCTCAAGGCTAAAGTGCAACAACTGGCTAACCACTTGTTTCTCTCTACTTTTTTTTTCTTTTTCTTTCTGTAAACATCCGTATTCATGACAAACAGAGCTTCCCTCTTGCCTTAAATGCTTGTCTTCGTGACTTGGTTCTGGATGGCTTACTACGTTGATTAATTTGGTTTTTGTATGTTTTTTTCTGTGTTGATTATGTGTGCATATCAGATGACTAGAGTGGCCCAGGCGTTACACTACTACACTAGCCTGACTCAAGGCTTTCTTTTCCAAGCCACTATACCCGCGGGGGCCCACGCTGCCTTCAAGGGGGGAATGTGACCAGGAGCGTAGCCGCTGAACCTACCGAGATGGACACCTTGTCTCTTTTTATTTTATTTACATTTTTTTTTTTTTATTTCTCTCACATGTTGTCCCTTTTTTGCCTTTTAGAAGAGTTGCATATTTCATTGTGTTGTTTTTATTTATTTTTGTTTTCCTGTCCCCCTGTCCCTCGCCCCCAATTCTACAGTTGCACTCATTTGCCTGTCTTTGAAAGCTGTCCAGGTTGACTTGGCACCAAGTATTGGAGGGAAGTTTGAACGGTACAGGGGCAGCTGTTACTGATGTTAAATTATGCTCAGATCTCCTCTTCCTCTCTCTCTCTTTCTCTAGCTCCTCTCCACTGATCTGCTCAGGTTTTGTTTTTTTAATTCAGAAAAATAATATTTAAAATTCAATCAAATGAAGCATATGTAGTATACACAGTGCCTTGTGAATGTATTCAGACCCCTTGTGGGATGGCTCACCTCAAAGTCATTATTTTCATTATGCCATTTACCCTCATTTATTATCTAACCTGTATGACTTCTTCAAAAGTTGAATTTTTGAAAAGTGTCCTTGTAGCATTTTCCGGTTTCATACCTTAAAGCGCTTGACTAATTTAAGCATGTTTATTCGGTTATAAAGAACTTATATGGACATTTAATTAGTTGTTATTAAGAATTTATAGAGATTCTTGTGATGTTTAATATTTTTGAGTTTGTTTTACAGTGAATAGCTGTTTAGTGTAAAGTCACCATTAGATGGAATTAGTGTTCACATTGGTGATGTGGGATCCTGCTCAATCCATATAATTTTTCTTTGTACATGTGAATTTGCATAGCTGAAGCCTTATGTGCAATCAAGTTTAATGCCTGACCTCTTTATTTCCTTTAGAGTTGTTTAGACATAAAATGTTATTTAATTACATTGTAAGTTGAGACTACTTAAAAAGCCAAAATGCTACATATATAAGACATTTTTTTTTTTTTGTATATTCCAAGTCATCTGAAGCCATGCAATAGCATTGAGTGAGAAACTAACCTTATTTTTAAGTGGTTATTCACAAAAAATGTTGCCCTCTGCCATAGCGCTTAGAATTCATTCACACTTCTGCCTGACCTGGGGTCAAGTATTAACATTAGGAAGCATGGAATGTCATACAGGTTTGGAATGCCATAAATTATTATAGAATTTTCATTTTTGGGTGAACTGCCACTGTAACAAATTATCTAATTTTACTGAGTTACAAGTAATTAATATACTACTATTTTTATCTGCGTTCATATTTCAAAATATGTTTCACACCCATCAAATGTTGCGCTTTATGTTCTGAAACATTCTTAACAAAGGTTGAAGACTGAAATGTTTGCATTAGAATTTAATCCTCACATTTTAACATTTTGTAGAGCCACATTCTGTAGAGTTGGCTGTCTGAGACAAACTCTGCTGATCGTAAACAATTTTGTATTAATTGAAATTTAGCAGGATTGGATTGGTGGTTGACATGCTCACTGATGTCCTTTGATGGAGTCATGGAGACATTTTGGGCCACATTCCTGCTGCAGTGGCACTGCTCGTACAATGTATTTCAAACATCATGTGTGCAGGAACAGTAATTCAGTAAAATTGTTGAGGCTGAATAATTTTACAAGGCACTGTATATAAATACATCACAATGACAGGACATAGCGAAATTTATTTAAAACTACACTGACCGTAGCGCATGTTATTGCATGTTTTGTTTTTTGGCGATGGGGGATTTTCCTAAAATGTGCATACTTGTAGTACTGAAGTGGTTGAACGTCAGATCCATAGAGGATTTAATTTAGTTTTTCTCCCATTTGAAAGCACAGACATACGAACAATCATTTACCCATGATTACTATAGTAACTGTAAGCACAGAAACACATTTGGGAAATTTGTTGTTAATATTTGTTAAATTAATTGTCAAGGCAAATCTTTTGTTAGGGGTGTTAATTTGAGGGGGGAGGGGATTTCTCAAAGACACTTAAAATGTTCTTCTTTTCTGTATCTGATGTGTGCTATTAGTGATGCAGCCAACATGAACGGTTGTCTTGTGTTTCACACCCTTTCCAACACTGCGAAACGATCGCCCCAGGGAGAAAAGCGTCCATGCTTGATATCGTATGGTTCATGACCAATATGTTTCCAGTACAGGTGACCTATACCACAAGTGTTAACTCATTCTCTACATGTTCTGTTCTAATCTTTTGTTTTAAAAGAGAGGAAAGGACAAATCACAAATGTTCTTTTCTCTGTTTTGTTTGTGCAAAAGTCATCCTGTTTTACAGTATGTCTTGTGTTGATAGTAAAAAAGGAGAGTAGCTATGCTAGTTCAGATTGTTTGAGAAGACAGTTGATGGTGAGGGATGGAGATGCTCAGGGTGGGTGTTAATTGGAGGACACTGCTTCTTGGGTGCATTCGTAGGTGAAGCAGAGGGCGACGTCTCCTTTGGCCTCTGTAATGACAGTGCTTTTGTTCTTTAGGGAAAATCCCAGAAGAGGCAAAGGCGCTCTCGCTTTTGGCCCCCGCCACACCCGTCTCTAGCCTGATGAGCGGAGGAGGACTTTTGCCCATTCCCAGTCCCACTACGCTACAAAACGTAAAAACACACACATACAGACACACAGTTTACTCTGAAAACAATCCCAGGGGTTCCCAGACTTTCTTGTCAGATGAACTCCACTGACTTAAAATATCAAGGGGGTAGCTATTTTTCAAGCAAATCATTTGTCATTTTAACATTCCAAAATATAAATGTTTTTGCACTTCATATTGTTTTACTTTACTGAGCCTTTATTGTATATATATTGTTCTTTTCTTAGTATATTATACATTTTGATTCATTTAATTCACCATTGGCATTTCTATTCCAGTCAGAGACTGGCATTGCATAAAATCATTATCCGTCGCTGTAGTAAAATTTACAAACAATGCTGCTGTTATCCCCGAATAGCTAAAATAATAATTTTAATTGTTTTAAAATATTGCCTTCGTTTTTCTTTACTGTTACCGGATTGCCCAGTCACAGAGACTACAAGAATTTAAAGTAATTACCAGAAGAAAAAAGTTGTACACAATACGGGACTTTTAATTATAAAGAATACCAAAATACACGTGACTCTTAATTTGAAATGTCTGCACTCCCAATTGTGAACTGACTGACAAATGATTCGCTGAGAAGGTGAATCCGATTCAAACTGCTAACCTGAGTTCAAACCCGCAGTTCTTT
Organism: Xyrauchen texanus; assembly: GCF_025860055.1. Taxonomy (NCBI): domain Eukaryota; kingdom Metazoa; phylum Chordata; class Actinopteri; order Cypriniformes; family Catostomidae; genus Xyrauchen; species Xyrauchen texanus. The sequence goes on from NC_068279.1 coordinate 45,950,515, forward strand.
TGAGGTAACTTATGAAAAAGATTCTGTTCGAAAGATTTATTTGTTTCACGACTCTCTCGTGCTGGGTTTGTTGTTGCGTGCAGCAAGCTTGTCAGAAACAGAATGGGTGAAAAGTGGTGCGAGACACACTGGTGCATGCTTCTAAAATATATTCAATAACTCACAATCTGATGAAACCGCATATGAATGCACACGACCCGACTGTCGCAGTGGCAACTAGATTTTAAGTTATTGTCGCAATCAATTATTTTTGGTTGCATTTGCGACCATTTTAGTCGAAGTCTGGAGCCCTTTCACTAAAGCAGACCTAGCCAAGTGGTGCTGGGGAGGAGGAGGGTGAACACCACAGTACAAGTTCCTGATTGGATTGCGTAGAAGAGGGTTGAACCTGGAAACAGTCCCTTCATTCTGCACCATAAAGAGTTCCCTAATTGAATTGTATTGGTCATTAAAGAGTTCTGTCACATCAGTTTCATCACAGATGCTGATGATGAGTTACCTTGAATTTTACTTTAATATTTGAGGGTTGTATAATCGAGCAGACACTAACTTGTGTTGTATTTTGTCTGGTGGCAGCGAGGTCTTCCTTTAGCTAATCTGGGGGTCCTGAAGACGAGTTCAGATACATCTGTGGCAGCTCTGAGTGGAATTACCTCACAGCCTCCACTCATGGGTAATGTTGATCCCTCTAAAATCGATGAGATCAGGAGGACGGTCTATGTCGGCAACTTAAATTCACAGGTATTTCATAGCGAATTTGACTGAACTTGGTAATCACATGGTACGGGACAAATATTGATATAATTGTTTTTCCTGCAAAAACAGACTACCACAGCAGAGCAGCTGCTGGAGTTCTTCAAGCAGGTTGGAGATGTAAGGTTTGTGCGGATGGCTGGAGATGAAACTCAGCCTACACGTTTTGCCTTCGTTGAATTTTCGGATCAGGATTCAGTAGTCAGAGCGCTAACCTTCAATGGAGTCATGTTTGGAGACAGGCCACTGAAGTTAGTGTTTCATTTTTGACCCTTTAAATATTCACACCACTCACCAGCCTTACTTAAAGTTTAGGGTGAAGTATTTGAACATTTTATGTCCTGTTTTAAGCACAGGCAAACATAGAGTGATCTATACATTCAGTGACCACATTATTAGGTAGACCACAAATATCTGGAAGCAACTCGGTGCATAAAATCATGAAGACATATTAAAGATATTCAGTTGCTGTTCAGACCAAACATCTGAATGGGTAGGAGATCTGATTTAAGTGACTTTGATCGTGGGATGATTGTTGGTACCAGACAGGGGGGTTTGAGTATTGAGTATCTCAGAAACTGTTGATCTCCTGTGAATTTCACGCACAACTGTCTCTAGAGCGTATAGAGTATGGTGCAAAAAACATCCAGCGAGCGGCAGTTCTGCAGGCGAAAACAGCTTGTTAATGACAGAACTCAGTGGAGAATGGCCAGACTGGTCGAAGCTGACAGGAATGTGACGGTAATCCAAATAACCACATACTATAACACTGCTATGCAGAAAAGCATTTCTGAACATACAACACGTCGCACATTGAGGTGGATGGGCTACAGCAGCAGAAGTCCCCTCTGGGTACCACTACTATCAGCTAAGAACAGGAAACTGAGGCTGCAGTAGATCACCAAAACTGGATGTAGACGATTGGAAAATCATCGCCTGCTCTTTCACATCTTGATTTCTGCTGTGACATGCAGATGGTAGGGTCAGAACATGAATAAATGGATCCATCCTGCCTTAGTGGTGTATTGGTGTGGGTAATGTTTTCTTAGTACACATTAGGCACCTTAATACCAATTGAGCATCATTTAAATGCCACAGCCTACCTGAGTATTATTGCTGACCATGTGCGTCCCTTTATGACCAAAGCCTACCCATCTTCTAATGGCTTCTTCCAGCAGGATAACATGCCATGCCACAAATCACATGTCATCTCAAACTGGTTCCAGGAACATGACATTGAATTCAGTGGCCTATAGAGCACATTTGGGATGTGGTGGAATGGTACAATGGCACCATGAATAAGCAGCCAACAAATCTGCAGCAACCGCGTGATGCTGTCATCACAATCTCTAAGGATTTTTTCCAGCACCTTGTTGAATCCATGCCATGAAGAATTCAGGCCATTCTGGGATCAAAGGGGGGTTCTAGCCAATATGAGAGAGGTGTACCTAATAAAGTGGTCACTGAGTGTATACTAGATTTAAATGACAATTAATCAGCATAACGTCAACATTTTTAGGATAAACCACTCCAATAATGCCATAGTGAAGCCTCCAGAGCTCACGCCACAGGCTGCTGCCAAAGAATTGGAAGATGTTATGAAGAAAGTCCGTGAGGCTCAATCAACCATTGCTGCTGCCATTGAGCCAGGTTTGACCTCTCTTACCCATACACTGATTTAACACAGTTTTTCCATGTGACACAATTAACAGTTTTTAAAGATATTGTTCACCCAAAAATAAAAACTTTCATCATTTAATCACCATAATATTTTTCCAAAACCATAAGACCATCTCCCATGGAACACAAAAGAGATGGCAGAATTGTAGCCTCAGTCACCATTCACTTATCTTTTTTCCACACAATGTCAGTGGTGACTGAGGCTGTCAGTGTGTAACATTCATCCTGTTCTGTGGACAAAAGATAGTCATATAAGTTTGGAACTGTAAAGGTGACTAGCCCTTTTTAGTTTTGAAATTCTTCGCTCAATGAAAGTTTTGTGTTTCTCCTAGTTGTAAAAACCCGCTCTTCCAGCAGTTCCAGGCATTCCAGAAGATCCAGATCTCGCTCCCGTTCACTCTCGCGAAAAAAGCGATCCAGATCCAGACACCGGTAGATCTTACACATATTAAACCTACTTATTTTTGTATCTCCAGTTTGTTTCAGTTCGATGATTTATGTAAAACATGACTGATTTGTTCAATTGCTGTTGAAGGGGCCGGCCATCCCAAAGATCCCGGCAGAGAATGAGCGACTCACGTGGGTCCCACAGGAGACGCTCTCACTCCAGAGACAGGAAACACAGCCACAGTCAATCTCACTCAAGGTTATTCTGCACCACCACACAAGTGCCATTATTCTCAGTTTGTTGTGTACTGATACAGGACATTTAAGGTCAGTGCTCTATCCTCTACCCAGGGACAAGAGGAAGGAGAAAGACAGCAGGGTGAGGAAGGACGATGAGTGGGATGAAAAGAGGCTGAGGGACAAAAAGGGAAGGACGCCTCCAAAAGGCTCCAGTAGCTCCAGACATTCCCGTAGTACAAGCAGGTCAGAAAAGAGTGTTTTTATTAAACTTGCAGTACACTTTTAAAATAAAGTTTTGAAATATAACATAAAGGCAAAAAATTAAATGGCTTGTCTCTTTCTTAAATAATCGATAACCTTTAGTTACTATTGGCCTATGGTATTGGGGGAGGGGTGTTGTAATTCTAGAGGAAAGTTTTGAGGCTTGAGGTTGAACTGATCTGCATGGTAAAGCCAAGAGCAAATATAATATTGTTTTACTATATTATAATAATAATAATTATTATTATAACTATTATTATGTTATTATATTTATTACAACTATTATATATTTATTATTATAAAATATTTCTTTCATAATTTCTTCTTCTTATTATTATTTTTTATATTGCAATAATATAATATTCAAGTTGGCTGGGTTTAAAAAAATGATTATGGTGAAAAGCAAGCCAACCCTTACACAAATTGGACAAAATAATGTAAACATCGGACAGATGCAATGTGATTGTGATTTTTTATTTTTTTTCCCCTCTGTGTTTTATTTATTTATTAATTTTGGTTATTTTTAAATGGATTCCCTTTATAGAACAGTATTTCCAGTTGGCAGTATATCATGGGCAAAACATGGTTTAATTAGTTTTTTAAATGAATCACATTTCTTTTTTTTTTATGTTTATAATATCACAGTTCAAATGGGTTTTCAAAATAATTGCAATTAGATATTTTTGTCCAAATCATTCAGTCCTACTAGAGAGGACTTGAGAGAGTGTGTGTGTGTGTGTGTGTGTGTATATATATATTTAATACAAATATTGTCAACAAATGTCTTCCATATTGTCAAAAGCATATCGTCCAGCCTTAGGAGGGAACAAAACAAATTTGTTCACACACACACACATTCAAAGTCATTACCCTTCCGAAGAATCTAAACTGGGTCCTGGGATGAAAGGTAACAAAACACCAACATTAAACCTGGAACAACCCCAATAAGTGATGTATTTGCCAGGACAACAAAATACCCGACCGGTAGAGAATGCACGGATGAAGGAGGTTCGTTGCCAAAGAGTTCTTGCCCTTCACAGCTGTTGATAAGCCATCTTTCAAACAACACTATTTTAATTGCACTTAATTTGTTTTCCAGCTCCATTTGAATTTTTAGTAAAAATAAATTAAAAATAAAGTTCAAATTTGGAAATCAAGCTGCTGTAGACTATTGCTTAAAGAAAATTAGCCCATAGTACCACCTAGCATCCAACCAGAGGTAATAACGGTGTTAGTCGGTTTGAAAGTGAAAAATGTGATACTGTGGCAAGTCAAGTCATCATCACCAAAAATGTTCACTTATTTTGACCATGTTTATGTCTCTGACATCATTGCATTTACAGGCTCATTTGAACCTCCTAACTTAGTCTGTATATTTCCAGAGGGAAGAAGGATAGAAAGAGGGATAAAGAGAGTGACGTTAGCAGGGAATGGAGGGAGAGTCCAGCATTCAGGATAAAAAGCAGGAATTATGACCACAAAGCTAAACCATCACAGGTGAGTGCAACATCTAAAAACACACCAATCATTTACTTGCACAAAATGTCTTGGGGGATCATTAGCCAGTCCAAGTAAAATTCTGAAAATATAATCAAGGCTGGGTGATAAAGCCAAAAAAGGAATATGTTACATCTCAATATTTTTCAGCTTTTCTTTTTATAATATTCATCTTTAATATTTGTATTTATGTTTGCTGTGAAATAGCAACCAAACAACTATTGTTGCTAGAAATATTCAAAAACTGAAGAACTAAAACAGTAAAAAGGCATGTTTTTCACTGAATGAACACAAGGAAGAATGATATTTAATCATTTGTATTTATTTGTGCAAATATAACAATGCTTAGTTAAAAATGGAGGGGTGGATTAAATATGCATTTTCAGATGCATCGTAATCTACATTTGAATGATATCGATTCTTAAATCCCAAGATCAATCTTTAACTCTATGCACAACCCTCTACTACAATGAAAGGAAATCACTCGCATTTGCAAACAAATGTATGCTATGTGGCTAAAATGTATATATTTAGCCACATAGCATACATTTGTTTGCATTTCACTCACCAGTAATTGTGTAATATAGTGGTGGAGTATTCAGCAGTGAGATCCTTTCACTGCATGTTTCGAGTAAAGCTTGTTCCGTGTAATGTGTGTCCAAAGACAAGATCCACGCTACCCATTTGACATTGAATAATGTCTTTTATAATACTCTTTTCTCTACAGTCAGTTTAAAAACAACAAAAAATTAAAATGTATTTCTAATCATGCATCGCACAGATGAGGTAAAGCCATTCGAGTCTTTCATAAACATTTGCTCATTTAAAGGCGCTGTCTACAGGAATGCAGGCTATATCGGTTTTAGCACGTGTTCAACAAATCAATGTAAATACTTGTAAATAGTACAAATTATGCAATTAAACAACAAACATGTAACAAAAAATATATGAAACATCATATTTATAGATTGAATACATTTCTTTGTTCATTTTTAAAAAGCCAAAATGTGACAAATGATGACTTAAAATAAACTAATAAAATATAATTAGTCGTATTAATATTTTCGTACATGACAATGCAAATGTAATGTATCTACTTAGAAGGTCCCCTGTATAATTAACAGAATTAACTGGGAAATAATTAATTTAATATGTAACCAAAAGGGGCATTTTAACTGAAATACACCCATGTGAATCGATATCCAATCGAGAGCTTGTAAATTGGAATAGAAATGAGTTGAACTTCCCAAGTCTAAGATTGTTTTTGCTTCCAAATTTCTGAAGTACAGAAGAGATCAGTGATGCTTTTGAAATATCTTTGTTTCAACACTCATACTTGTGAGTTGTGAGACAAGTGTACTTTCAGTGTACTTACCCAAGAAATTACTGAGTAATATTAGGTAACTGCATGCACATGATATGGGTTAAGGTTAAGTTTCGGGTTAATTACTGTAGTTGTTGAAATTATATAGTAAGTATATTTAGAACAGTACTGTAAAAATAAAGTGCTACTGGAAACTCAATGATAAAGTAAAAAGTGCATTACGCAAAGTTCTCAATGTTGCTTTGTTATCGCCGGTAAAATCAGCACAAATATATATGAGTATTTGCTACATTGCCTGGTTCTACACAGATTTTTCTCTTGAAAGCCAGCTGAAAGGGTTGTAGTTGTAATGCTGGTTTGAAGTGTTTCTTATACAAGTTTACTTGCGTGAATATAACCAACTACAAGTGTAAATGTACTAACTTAATAAATTGCAATGCATCAACATTGACGGGGTTACAAGCACCACCCAAATTACTGTCATTTTATTCATATTGTGGTTTTCATGAAACTACGCAGTTACCAGGAACAGCTAATCACTGGAGGCGTATAATCTTAACGGTTAGAGCAGCGGAGTGGTAATCAGATAGTTGAGGGTTTAGTAATGGAAAAATTCTAGAAATTGTCATCAAGCTACCAGTGTTGATTCCTTATGATCTCAACTCTCATGAGCACAAACATGTTTGCATTGATGCTTCTGTGGAGCATCAACAATTTTATTAAAATGGTGAATGAAAAGAAATGAGTTACCACTGTTAAATGTTGTTTGAAGATCGCATTGCTCCCTATGCACCTCATTGAGCACAAGGCACATGGTAAGATCACCTTGAAATAATTTGAACACGTACCTGAGCCCTATATTTGTGTGCTGCTCTAGTTTTTCTAGATGAGAAACTGATGACCACAGCTGATCCTCATAAAGATTGACATTTACGGGCTTGCCCATGTCTGACATTGTTAGCCATCAGCATGTTTCAATTGTAAAGCTGAAGTATTTCCCCACAATATAACAAAGTGTGAAAACATTTTGCTGGGGGGAGAAGGGGGGTTGGGACGTTGTGTTCGCCATCTGCAGATAACATACTGCTGAGATGGTTACTGAGCAGGGGTGTAAAAAAAATATATATTTATAATTTATTTTCTGTATATTATACAATTCTTGACTTCTTGAATACTTCACAATCTACCAATTCCAGATTTCTAATCTATCTCTGGTGCAGGTGTGTTTGATAAAGCATAGAGAGCAGACGCAAAGACTGTGTTTGCATGTTTAAATGAAAGGGGTATTCTGGGTTCAATACAAGTGAAGCTCAATCAAGATTATTTGTGGCATAATGTTGATTACTTTATTTTTTATTTCCAAAAGTGAATCTTACATTTTAAACAGTTTATACATTATTCATTAACTTAAACCCCCTCCCCAGAGAGTGCCATTGGAGGAAAAAACAAATACAATCTAGGATATCACAATTTGACCAGGCATCATGAGTGAGTCTTATGCTCAAAATTCCAGAAGAGAGTGGTAATAGGCGTTACAGCATCATCTTACAGTTTACAACACTAGTCCGTGGGGATTGATTGTATGTTCGAGAAGTATGATAATAGGGCTTCCCAAGTATGGTCAAATTTACATGAACCTCTAATTGAATATTTAATCTTTTCCAGGTGGAAATATACCATCAGGTTCAGAAGCCATTGTGCAGATTTAGGTGTGTTTGCTGACTTCCAGTGTAATAACACTTGTCTATGAGATGGCTTTAACTTGTCTGTTAAAGATGCAAATGCAATGGCATCAAGTTGTCTATGAGTCATGTTTACATCTCCAACCAGGACCCCAAATATGGATATTTCTGCACAAGGGTTTAGCACCATAACACAAACTTTAGAAAGTGTATCAAAAACAGTGGACAAATAACTAGTCAACTTGTCCAAAATAAGTGTTTAATGTGCCACGCCACTTTGAAATCTTATGCACATCCGATTCATATTTGGATAAAAGGAAGATTGCGGCAGGATGGAGGGCGGGGCCGGGTCGTGATTATACACACCCGGTCCCTTATCAGGCTAATTAAGCATCCGAGAGGGATAAAGGCTGATTGCAGGTGGTGGTGCGGGAGATGGAGATAGTTTACGGACATGTCCGTCGTGTGTGTGTGTGCTGTTGTCTTTTGTTTAAGTTTAGCATTAAAATATTATTTGCATTGCCAAGCCGGTTCTCGCCTCCTCCTTTCCATTGAACTACATTACAAAGATAATCTGGCCCTACTTAGGAGTAAACGGTGCAGGACCTTGAACTGTACTTGACCCAATCGTGTACAGGAGGTACTACCGTTACCTTTTTGCCGCACCTCGTAGAAATTTTAGGAAATGATTTGCTGTGAGTGTGGACAAATTGTCCAACTCGGAAATAATGAAATGAATCTGTCTGACTAATATTATTTTTAGAACGTAAATCAATTAAGCTAGCTAATATGCCCTCAGAATGGAGATCATCAAATTGAACAATACCCTTCTTCTGCCAATGCAAGACAGTTGAGTCTAATTTAGCTGGCAGGAAGGCTTTTTTTATTACATGTTGGGCTTTGAAACAAGAGTGTTTCTCGTATCCAGGTTTTGTTTACAATTTAGGGGTTTGAAGGTGGACATATCTGCATACAGAGATGCACTCTCCGTGAGAGTCCTGGGAGTGTTTATGCCTCTGATAGAATTTGTGACTTATTTGTGATTTGACTTTGCTGAAAGGGAATGAGACTGTGTTACCAGTCGCACTGAGACCTCTTGAATGATACCAAACATGTATGATCAATAAACACTTTTACATTACAGAACAGGATAAGTCTTTACTTAGTTTTAGGTGACTCTAAAATTACTTGAAGTGAGGTATGTAAGAGAGGGGTGCAGATGTGGGTGAGAACTCTGTTTTATGGTCCTTGCTCCATAGGTTGTGTTTTGTCATGTGGAGATGTTCTTCTGTGTGAGAGTTTTTATGACTTGTTTCTCGGAGTTGCATAGTCATCTTGGTGCTTGCAGCCTTTCAATACCCACATATTGAAACCCAGGCTTTGCTATATGAAATGGTAGCCAATTATTTTACAGTCAGACACTCACTTTTCGAAAAATGTTGTTTGTAACCTGAAAGTGTACCAAAGGCATGAAACAAATTGGTAATGTCACTTATGTATGATACAGGGTTTGACATATAAAGGAAAAGAGTTTTGGCTCTTCTCCCCACCCATGTATACAACGAAATGAAGATCTAGCTTTAAGCATCATGGATAATGGTTCTATTGCAATAGTAAACAGTAAAGGACTCAATGGGCAGCCCTGATGGGTACCTCTTGTTAGGGAATAGTTTTCAGAATGCAATTTATTTGTAACTACTTATGCTCAAGGAGAGGTATACAAAAGGTGGATTCACTATAAATTTGGGCCAAAATCAAACTTTTCCAAACTTTTCCACAGTCGAACACCTTTTCTGCTTCGAGAGATACCACAACTTCATGGGACGGGGTAGTGTGAAGGACATTAAGAAGTTGGCGGACATTAGAAAATAAGTGCCGCCCTTTATTGAAACCTTTTCAATTGGCTGAAATTACATTGGCCAAAGGCGACTCAAAACGAATAGCCAGAAATTTGCTCACATTTTTACATCTGAACTTAGCAGAGAAATTGGCCTGTATGAAGTAAACTTGGTTGCCTCCTTTTTGTGGTTTCAATAAAAGTGTAATTAATTCTTCAGTAAGATGTGCCTTGAGATGATGAATGTTCAAACATATTCAAGAATAATGGCGCTAATTTGGAAGAAAATCTCATATAAAATTTGATTGGAAACCCATCAGGCCCTGGGCTTTTGCCACTCTGCATTGAAGAAATTGCCTTAGTAATATCCTTAATATAAATGGGTTCGTCCAACTCTTTTGTTCAGATGAAATGGTTGAAACCCTTAATTTATTAAACAATTATATGAGCAACAACTGATCTCCGGGTGACTCTGATTTATGTAAGTTAGAATATATATATTTTTTCAATATTATTAATTGTGAAGGGATTAATGGACAATTCTCCAGTCTCGTCCGCAATTTGAGAAAATCTGTGATGCAGATCTTGATTTAAATTGATGGGTTAAGAGTAAAGCAGCCTTTTCCCTATGCGCTTAGAAACATCCACATGAGCGAAGAATAAGCTGCTCTTTTTGAGATGTATAATTGATTGAATCAAATTGTTTTCAGTCTGAAGATAAATTCTTTCTTTATAAAGTTCATTTTTACTGGATGTGGAATACTTGTGATCGATTTCTGATATTGCATTAATAAGCTGTTGTTGTTTCTTCCTTCTCTCTATTGACAAAGGTGGAATATGATCTGATCTCTCCACTGATAACAACTTTTAAAGTCTCCCATAAAAGGGGTTTTGATGAATTCAAGTTTAGAAACGTATCAGTTGAGATTGATATAAATTGGCAAAATGCTTTATCTGATAACAGCCTAGAATTAAACCGCCACAAAGGAGGTCAACGATAAAATCATAATGCTGTTATCGATGCTTCACGCCATAGAGTCAAGTGAAATTGGGGAAAGTTTACGTGGGTCATGAGAATTGCCCTTTACTGAGTTGTGTTTTGGCCTTGCAGGTGGACCATGTTTATGACAGTGACATGGAGGGGTCTGGATCTGCCGATAGTGATGACCAATCTCCCCAAGTTCATCACAATGGCAGCTACAGGAGCATGTACACCGAGGAGGATGAACTCTCGGCTGCTGAGTGATCAACATGTGCACATGCCAAACCTAGAAGTGTGATGTGTAACTGTTGTGTCTGGAGAGCACCAACTGTATCATACTGTAACAGCTGACACTCCTTTTAAAGTGCTTTCTCTCGAGTCCATCAGTGTGTGATTGTATGATTCTGAGAACTCTTAGAAAACATCTAATACCGCTGTAAATATGCTACCTGTCATATGATATTCATATGGATGAAAATGTAATGTTTTGGAAGGCTTTTTTGTGATGAAAGCTGCGGTATATCGAACTGTTGAGATGATTGGAATGTGGGCAGTTTTTAAATGGTTTTCTTTTGCATGTAACGTGTTAACACAGGTGTGAAAAGATATTATTTTATTATAAATCTTTTTATCCATCTTACTAAAACAGTCATTATTACCATACTTGGGTAAATCTCTTAAATGTCTGGGTTTTATTTTACCCTAGTATATGGATTTATACATTATTTTTATGGTAATTAAACATTTACCCTCCAAATTTTCTTTAACGTAATGCAAGAAATTAATTCTCGTCACTGGATTACAGTATCGAAAATCATCTTATCCAAGTTTATTGGTATTATAAAACAGTTCATCAAACACTAAACGATTTTTACTTTACAAATTTGCTTTAAAATTTGAATATAATTACATTTTTATTGATATATATATATATATAAACTAGTTTAGTGGTCCTGAATATTTTTTATTTCTTTTTACTTTTTTGATGACATTTCTTGTCAGTTTTCATGAGATTCACCCATTGTACCTGATAAGTAACTTCTGCCATTTCTATTTACTAAAGAAAAAAACTGTTAGTAGAATGTGTGTAGAATAACAGTTCTGGAGAGCTGTGTAGAAGCACAGTGCATGTTTATAGTGCCTCGGCAGAGGTTGTGTGGCTGAACATTTCAAAACAAATGTTTTTTCAGTCAAAAATGAATATTTATCTAGTGCGTAACCTAAACAACATTATAGCAGAGCTTGTGTAAAATGCATATCTTTATTTTTTAAACAGTACCTACAGTGATATCTTCAGACAAGTATTGTTTTGTGGCATATATTCTAATGTTTAAGTTTTATTATTATTTTATTGAGAAGCTTTGGTGAGGGTAGTGAAGCTAAGGGTTACTGCTGTCTCATTCACAATAATGACAATTTAAATCTTTATGCTTCTGATTATTATTATTATTTTGTTACTCTTTAGTGAGTGGGTATATATAAGTATATACTTGTTAGCAGCAGGAACTAATATGAATAAGATGGAAGTAACTAGAGTATATTGATTAGTGATCGGTGTGATTGTGCATCTGTTTAGATATACAGTATATGTGTATAAAACAGATTTTACCTAATATACATTTAAATTAAAGAGGATATACTTCTCAGTTATTCGATACTGTGGCATGTGTTTTTTAAAATGTTAAATGAACCCCAAGGTGCATCAATAAGACAATTGTCTCTCTTTTAAAAGGCAGTTTCCTCCAGTGTAACAATATCAGGGTTAATGGTCTTTAAAGCGGTCAAATATGGCATACAATAAATACATATTGTATTGGCCCTCAAAAGAATTTCAACACTTAAGGCAAAGGGATGGTTCACCCAAAAATGAAAGTTCTCCCATCATTTATTCACCCTCATGTCATCCCAGATGTGTGTGACTTTCTTTCTTCAGCAGAATACAAATGAAGATTTTTAGAATAACATTTCAGCTCTGTAGGTCCATACAATGCAAGTGAATGGGTGCCAACATTTTGAAGCTCCAAAAATCACATAAATCAGCATAAAGGTAATCCATAAGACTCCAGTGGTTAAATCAGTGTCATCAGAGTTTTGATGATTTGCCATGAGTTGCTTATACTTAATAACAGTGTATTTTGGACTCTTGAAAATTTTAATTGACATTATTGTTTTTATGTGAATAAATAAAGGTATATTTCTAGTTTCAACATAATTTGTACATCAGATATTTGTTTTGTTGGACAAGAGAAACTGGCTTTGTGACCCACGTTTGGTTTTCGACAATTGGAACAATTTCCGCATGGAGCCACTTAAGTAGCACTTACTGTAAGTAGTACTTAATCTCTAAATATGCCTAAATAAATCATTAAAATATGGTTAACAAAGGAGATTAGAGTAAGAGTGTGCAATGAGAGATTTCCTCTCTCTCTTCATCCTCCTCTTCTTCCTCCCACCTATGGCTGGTTCAAATCGGCTCGCCTATAGTCTTTTTACAAGGCAGTAACAAAGAGCATGTTGCGTAATGGCGGTAAGGCTACAAGCCCATACAGTGCCTTGAACTCTTAACCAGACAATCTATTCATATTTAGATTAATATGATGGTCAATGCTGATGCCCATCATTTAAATCTTGTTCTGTGAGCATTTGTTCAGTTTCCAGCTGAAGTAACAAAACTTTAGGCTACATGAGAGCCCCTTACGACTCACATTGCATTTTTTGCATCACTTTCATGAAACTCTGATTTAGCATCAATACATCTGAAACGTCATCTTGCTATAGCTACCATCGTATCTTCAATTCAATTCTGCAATAGTTATTACATTTCAGCACCTCAGCAAAGTTACAAACAACTGTTGAGTTTGTTAGTATTTCCACATCATTTCCATGTTGAGAAGACAAACTCCCAGACATACTGGCCAAAGCGATCAGCACCTTTGGACCGGACAGCTCCCATAATGAAGCACTTAAGTTCTACTTTATAGTGAGCGATATACCTGCTGGTTTGGGAAACAGGTGATACTCCATCGTAAGTTAATGAGCGACTAGAGTCAAGATGATTGTAAAAGATTAAGTTGCAACGTTATCAGGAAACCCAGCCAATGTCTGTGCAAAATGAGGTCCAATATTTCTGTTTTAACCATGATAAACACTGGTAATTCCACTCTACACATACCAGATACCAGTAATACCAGAAAGGGACTGCTACATAGGGGAAAAAGACTTCCATTGAAAGTTTACTAGAGTGAATGTAATTTTGTTCATTTTTACAAACTGATGAAAAAGCCAAAATGATTGTCTCTGGTAATTAACAACATGCCATAGATGCTGTCTACTTTTCTTTTTTTACATGAAACGATCCTTGAAATCTTCTGAATGTGACACTGTCAGGCAGATGTAAAAGTCAGCAGTCCTTAGTGTACACTTTCTACTGTAGAGTACTGATATCATTTTAAGAAGTTCGCTCAGAGCACAGTAATATCTGTGTGCAAGATGTCTGTACCATTACATCCTCCTGATGGGTTACTATTTCCTTCAAAACAGGACTGGCGTATGTAGTCCTGCCTTGGATGTCCAGAAACAAACCCTGAACTCCCTGTTTGGGCAAATGGACCCTTAATACCAGCCATGGCGACCTGCTGGAATAACTCCATAGTGGTGTAATCGCTCATGAAAACCACAGCAGGCTTCCCAGAAGCTGCGGGGGCAGAGTTTGTTCCTATGATGTTGGAGATGGTATCTCCAGGGTCTTTGCTCTCTGGACTTATGATGTCATTGTCAATAAAAGCTCTCAGAGTAGAGTCTTTCTCATTCAGGTCCATTGGAAAGGTCACTGTGGAAACAGACTCTTTGTTTGGGGCAAGTGTTGGGGTGTCTGGGGTTGTGGTCTCCTCCAGGATGGGTGTTTTAGCCTCATCTTCACTGAGGATGAGGGTGGGCTTCACACCAGGCGGGGATGTTGGAGGGCAGCTGAGAGAAGACACATCTTTCTTGCTCTCAATGACACACACTGTACTGGAATCACATCCCTCACTTTCTTCTAACCTCTGTCTGTTCAGAGGCTCCAGAATATCCTGCAGCAAAAAGACAAAGTTGAGTCCGTTCATTTGTTTGGGTCTCTTTAAAACTCAATCTCAGCATTCAACAAAAATAAAAAGATGAGTTTTTACAAGGAATCTACCACTTTTTTGTTGTACATTTTTCAATGCTTATTGGAGGCTTATTGAAGTCCAAGTCCAGAAATATGGTAGTACCATGGTCCCAAAAAACAAAAACACACAATAGAACCATGGTACCTATAAATACAAATGGTAATACATGGTAATTCCAAAAAATACGACAGTACCTTGGCATGAAGTCTGAAAAAATAATATAAAACAAATGGTAGTACCAAGTCAAAATACCTCAATCTCAGCATGCAGCAAAAATAAACAATCAGAGTTATTACATGAGACGTTAGTACCATGATACCACGTCCAAAAAAAGATACGAGTACTATGGTATCAAGTCCAAAAAATATGGAAATACCAATTTAGAAACAATATAGGATAATGGAACCAAGTCCAAAAAGAAAAACAAAAACAAAAAATGACAATACCATGGTTAAAATATGATAGTAGCATGGTACCACGTCCAGTAAATAAATAAACAATGGTAGTAGTACCATGGTACTAAGTAATAATAATAATAATAATAATAATAATAATAACATGGTAGTACAATGGTATCAAGTCTAAAAAACAACAACAACAATAAAACATGGCAGTTCCATGGTAATTTTGATATATGTTTGCTAATGCTTAAGTACCATTGTATATATGAATGTACCCTTGTATTACCATCTGTTACCATCGCTGTATTGGGATACCACCACATTATAAGGATTTTTGGGAAATGGAAAACTCCTTTTCCATTACCACGATAAACCAAAATGTATCATTTCCTAATTTTATTCCAGTCTCATGCTTACCAGTTCATGGCCAATGTCGATTTTCTGAACTGCATTACTGTTTCCAGGGTTTGGTATACTTGGCCAAAGCAGCTTCTTAGCTCTGTAAAAAAGAATGTATAATATCCATTAAGTGTCAAAACACACAGGTATATTGGTTAAATACTGCCATTCTTTAAGATCTTAACCTGTGCAGAAGTCGACAGCTGAAATGAACAGCCAGCAAAAGGACGACTATTGCCACGATGACTGCGGCTATAATGATGTTTAAAGCTGTGGATGCTGTAGGAATGAGGCAAACACTAATAATAAATATGAGACAACTTCAGTCCAAGTAATGAGAAAACAAACACATAGACACGCATTCTCACACACTTACAGTATGTCATTTACCGCTTATCATCAACAGTTTTAAGACAGATTACCAGCTGACTTTACATAGCACCATTGAGACATACTGTCATCTTGCAAAATGATGCGTTTACCTGGGGGGTGTGTAACAAAGGGTTTGGGATCGCTGCGCTCGCCTTCTCCAGCCACTGTAAATGCTGAAAGCTGAATTCGGTATGCACTGTTGCTTTTAAGGTTCAGCAACTCATAGCTGTTCAGACTTGGATCCACTGTGATGGCTGTCAAAATTAAATATTGAACAATGACACAGTAAGATACAAATATTGAGTTTGAAAGGGTGTTGTTCAGATTCCATGACTGCAGTTGTCACATTAGAAACATAAATACACATTTATAACACATTTACATGACCTACTGTACATAATTAAAAAAAAACTTTTTGTAATTATCATTATTAACAGGTTTTCAATTACCAAATTTATAGGGATTGTTTTGTTTGGCCCCAAAAATAATTTTAACATATGAACTTGGCTATCAAACCAAGTTATGGTGATTATATTATATGTATTATATATGGTTGAATTTCCTTACATGTTTCAGTGTTGTTTTCTGTGTAGAAGATAATGTATCCTTGTAAGAATCCACGCAGATTCTTCTCAGACACAGGGCTCCACGTGATTACTGAGGAATGCTGGGTAATATTCAAAATGCTCACATTACCAGGAGGACTGATAGGACCTGAAAGGACAAATAGGTAGTCTGTTATCTATATACTTCTCTGTCAACTACTGCTACAACTACATAGATTTAAGACCAGATCAGTTAAACAAATCAAGAGCTGCATCCGTTTTATTACCTACAGGCCTAACATTTATTGCAAAATACATTTATTGCAGTTAAAATCAGAAATGTAAATTAAATCTGACTTTTTTAGACTGAAAAATATGGATATTATTAGAAAACTAGAAAAATACTATGCATACGGGTCCCATATTGAAGGCTATGTGTCCTGTATTGAAGTGGGAAAATGCTCAAAGGGTCAGATGGAGAAACACTTGAAGGGGACCCTTGTCCCGTATTGAAGTGCTCAAAATGCTCAAGTGTCATATTCACGTGAGATATTCAATACCTTATTGCATTGTGGTGACTCACAACCAGTGTGTATTACAGCACCTTAGCACATCTATTTTGGTTGTTAAAACCAATGTCTGTGTTGTAAAAGTGGTTTGCGCTGCCCTCTGTCACAAAACATTTGCAAAAATTATACCTTTAGGGCTAAAAAAGCTCATCACTGGGGCATCGTTTATGGCATTTGGAATGCAGTATATGTCTTCTCGCCTCAAAATCTGACATAACAATACATTGCACACAACAAATAACAAAAATAAATTAATTAATAATAATAAAAATTAAACAATGAAATCTGATCTGACAGTTTAGACTGGTCCTTCAAGTTTGCAGCTTGGCTCTCATGATCAGGTTTTTGTGTGTTTTGGTGTCTTCACAATTTTTGCTTGTTTTGTTTTCTTTTCCGGTTTTAATAATTTGTTTATTTTGCACAAGGCAATACATTGTTTTAATTATTTTGGTGTTATTGGAATACATAACACATAACAAATTCTCACACTACACTGAAAAAGGCTATTTTGTTAATTTCACAGGGGAAACACTGCAAAAGTTATGAAAAAACACTGCAAAAAATGATTGAAAAAATACAAAAACACATCAACTTAACTGAAATTATAACAAAAAAAGGTCTTGAACTTTGAAATAATATACTGTAGTTATTTTGTTTATCCTATTCACCTGCAGTGCCTTGTCAAATGTATGCAAATTAGCGCATTTTAATTAGTTAGTGCCTAATTTACATATGTAAATTACGTTGATATCAACATGGCACTTGGCTGTATTCACCTGTAGTGTCTCCATTAAGTACAGTACATTTAGCCTGTATGGCCATGATATATTGGCTTAGCTAAACTTTAGCTAACTTAGCTAGTAGCTCATGAGTCATGCATGTTAGCAAGACACAAGTTTATATTTGTCTTTTGGCTAATTAGGTATAAAGTCGAGGCACTGGTAGCCTAGTCTTTTGTTCATCACCAATCACCTCCACATGTGCCAATAAAAACACAACTGGGATAGGAGCTGGGAAGGGCTGCTGCCTGCCTGTCTGTGTGTATGATGTGTGCTACACTGCTGCACGGAGACACGGAGAGAGAGAGAGAGAGGGAGGGAGGGAGGGAGGGAGGGAGAGAGGGCGAGAGAGGGAGCGAGAGAGAGAGAGAGAGAGAGAGAGAGAGAGGGAGGGAGGGAGGGAGAGAGAGAGAGGGAGAGAAAGCGAGAGAGAGAGAGAGAGAGAGAGAGAGAGAATATGTTTAATTTCTATTTCTATCAAGCCCCCTTTAATGTCTATGTGTGCATGAGCCTGCACAATGTAGTACATTAATCTGACAGTGTTCATATGTCCCTTAACACGTACCCACTCAGAGTTCACTTTGACTCTTTCACACTACAAATGGATCTACTCCAAATAAACAGTATTATTCCAAACATGCTTTCAATGCAAAACATTCATACATTATATTCATAATTAAATCCCATGGCAAAAGACAAGGATTACACAGTAACATAACCCTGTTAAAAGAACAGCATAGCCATTCACCTGCTTAAAGTACAGGTTACATCTAAAGTTTTTAGATGATGTCTTTATGACTGGTATAACAGTGCAAACTAATTCCTTGCCAACCAGCCTGGACTAGCGTAGAGATGCCTAGAAGTTGGTCTAATCAGCATGTGGTTGAATGAATGAATATTTGCACTCACTTCCTTCAATAAGGTAAGCTTGAGCTGTGCTGTAGGTCTTCTCACTGTTGTTCACATTCTTCATGTTGCAGGTATCTGTGTCTGGTCTGGTATGCAGGAAGAAGTAGTATCTAATATAGGGCTGAAAAACTGCATTCACAGAAAAAAAAAAGTGTTTATTCTGCACACCTTAGAAAAAAATCATTGCTGTGATTTTTAAAGGAACAGTTCACCCTCAAAGATTGTTTGCTCACCCAAGATTTGAGGGCTGCAGTGAAGGGGAGGATTATCAGTGAAAACAGCTACAATTATTATTCTTCTCCTATGACAAAGCTATCATTTGACTAAAAAAGACTTGGAATGTAGTGCTCAGCTCATATGGGCTACATTTATGGTTCTTTTATCCTTTTAGGAGCTTGACAATATACTGTAAATCACAATTAACTTTCGTTGTATGGAAAAGAGCAGCTTGGACATTCTATCTAACATCTCTTTTCTGCGTTTTATGAAAGGAAGAAACCAATGTTGGACCGTAATGACACAAGGGTGAGTAATTGACAAGAAAATAAATTTTGGAGTCACGTGACACCATGCGATGATCGGACATGTGAACGGCGAGTTCTGTGCACTTTGCTAGTTTTAATACTTTTTATGACATAAACCGGTGAGATTCGATACATTCTGTTCCATTACTGTTCTAGGAGGACAATATGTCAAAGAATTTAAAATCCTCAGGCTCTGGAGACAATAAAAGACACTTACGTGCTCAAGCTGATTTGGTTGGAGACAGAGGTGTATAGTAACGAAGTACAAATACTTCATTACAGTACTAAAGTACAGTTTTTTATATTTGTACTTTACTTGAGTATAGACATTTCTTTGGACTTTTACTTTACTACATTTTGAAGAGAAAATTTATACTTTTACTCCGATAAATTTCCCCAGACCCTTTCGTTACTTTTATGACTGAACACGAACTGTTACATAATTTATGCAATTTACCTGTACTTTTGATTCTTATGTAAATGTAATATCAGTTACTTTAGTACTTTTACTTAAGTCGTTTTCACATGAGCTATTTAACGTTTACTTGATTACATTTCCATGAAGGTATCTTTACTGGTTCCACCTATCAGCTGGAGTTTATTTTGTAGAGTAACACACCTTCAGGACAGTTTTATGGGTGAATCATCAAGCCCTTTGTGTTTATTCCGCCTATTGGCTGAAGTTTGTTTTATTGATTATAATTTGCTGTGTAATTGTGTCTCACAAAAATTTTATAGAAACACCAGACTTGAGCAATCAGATGGCAAGGTTGTCCTGGGAGTTCTCGTAGGCATTCATGGACTGCTTGGAGGGATGGACGCCAGTTGGCACTGTCATGCAAGGGGTTAATGTGCACGTTTTTCCTTTTTCTGTTTGTTTGGTACTGGGGGATGTTCTGGTTTTGATGGTTGCACTAATGTTGAAATGTGGTCTTTATAATCTTGTTTTTGACACACAATAAATTTTTTCTTATATGTCAAAATGTCAAATGTTAATATGAGTGGATTGTCTCTCTCCACGTGGAATGTGAATGGGTTGGGGCACCCCATAAAAAGAAGGAAGGTTATTTCTCTTCTTAAGCAAAAGAAATATGAGAGTGTTTCTTCAAGAAACGCACCTTTCACCGCAGGAAGCAGAAAATTTTGTGAGGATATGGGGTGGGCATGTTTTTCATAGTGCTAGCACGAGTAAGAGCAGGGGAGTCATTACACTGATAAGTAAACATCTGCAATTCAAATGTCACAAACAGATGAATGATAAATTAGGAAGAGTCATTATTGTTTTAGCTGAATTTCAGGGGCAATGTCTGATTTTGGCTAATATTTATGCACCTAGCGCTGATGATCAGAGCTTTTTTATAGATCTTGAACGGATGTTGCAAGCCGCTGGCACCACTCATGATATAATATTGGGAGGAGACTTTAAACTTTTGATGGACTCAGTCCTTGATCATAGTGAAGCAAATGTGTAAGCTCCCTAGAGCAACATTGATGCTTCACTGGATGTGTCTTGGCCTTATAGATATTTGGATACTTTTGAACCCATCTGGTAGGGAATATACATTTTTTCATCAGTCCATAAGATTTTTATATCTAAGTCTCTCATTTCATCTGTTGTGGATTTCTCAATTGGAAAAATTTTAGTCTCAGTTCCCACCCTGGTGTGTTTAGAGGTGTTGCCACTTGTGGAGAAAAATAAATCGTATAGTTGCTGCTTTAATGTATCCCTTTTGCAAAATCCTGAATACCAACAAATGCGAAAGGCTGAAATCAATGTCTATATGGAGACCAAGTGGTCGTAGGCATGCTCTGTGGGCGCGGCTTGTGAGGCACTTAAGGCGGTTCCTAGGGGTTGGATCATACAGTATGCCTCATTCAAAAATCCAAAGCACAAGAACTCGTGGAATTGGAAGGGAATATTAAAAGTGCCTAGGCAGAGCTGAAGCGCCGAATGTTGTCTGATGGCTTCAGAGAATTGACCCGATTGAAATACAGATATAATACTATTTTGTCATGGAAGGTGGAGTTTTGGCTATTCAGAGCAAGGCAGTCATACTTTGAGTATGGGGACAAAGCAGGGAAGCTTTTGGCTAGATATATAAAACACACAGAGTCTTTTTCTACAATTCCCTCACTGAAATCCGGGGCCAGATGGCTTTGCGCTGAATTTTTTAGATCTTATGCTACAGAACTGGCTCCACTTTTGCTAGAAGTTTATACAGAATCATTAAAAAATGGAAAGCTTCCGCCAACCATGACACAAACCCAGATCAGTCTGATTCTTAAAAAGGACAAAGATCTAAGTGAGTGTATCAGTTACTGTCTAAAATCTCTGTTCCAGCTACATGTTAAAATATTGTCAAAAAATTTGGCTAACCGATTCATTAAAGTTATGACATCTCTTATACATACAGATCATGTGGGGTTTATTCAGGGATGCAGCTCTTCTGATAACATTGGGTGTTTCATCAATATCATGTGGTCAGTGGCGAATGATCAGACTCCGGAAGTCATCTCACTTGATGCCAAAAAGGCATTTGATATGGCAGAATGGGATTATCTTTTTAAGATTTTGGAAATTTACAGGTTCGGTAATACTTTTATTGGTTGGATTAAGTTACTTCATAGACACCCGGTAGCAGCGGTTCAAACGAATGGATTAATTTAAGATTATTTTACTCTGGATAGGGGAGTAATTGTTGTTCTGTCTTGCCCTGGAACATTAGCAGCTACGATATGAAAGGAGGATACAAATTTACAAGGATGGTGGCGGGAGGTATGGTGCAGCTTTTGCTTTATGCAGATGATTTTTTTTTTCTCTGACATTACTAGATCTGTGCCTTACCTTCACAGAATTATTGATTCCTTTTCTAAGTTCTCAGGACACAGAGTCAGCTGGTCTAAATCCGAAGCTTTGGCTCTGACAGTGTACTACCCTGTATTGCCTTTTCAGCCGGGCGCCTTCCAATGGCCCAAACAAGGCATTAAGTATTTGGGTATTTTATCCCCAGCAAATTTGGGTGATTTAGTTAGTGTTAATAATTCAGATCTCTTTTTTGTTCAATTTAGTTGTAAGATATCAGCTCACTTTTCATTCACACAGTTATTTTTTGGAACCCATTCAACTTAAATATTATTATCATTTGTAAACAAATAATAATATATTATAATAGTAATATATAGTAATATATCTCAATTGTGCACCTTTAACTTTTAAACCCTATTGCTTTTTTTAATGCTTAACTCTCCATGATGTCCTGTAAGTGTGTCTGTTTGTAGGCAAGTTCACAGTAGTTTAATTCACTTCTTATTCAAATTCTGGTAAAATGCACCTCCAATGCCATTCTAAATGCAAGTGAACCGAACTATTGAGCATCTATATCTGAGATGTGATTAGTTAGTAGGGCTCAAATATTGCGCACCACGTGAAGGCTAAAAATAGCCGCAAGTGAATGTAAACAGAGCAGCGCCATTCACTGACGCGCTGGAGCTGCGCGCACATTTTATACATTAACTTATTAAACACAGCCTTTTGTGATTCACAGAGCTATCACACATCTTCAAGTGGCTTTAAGTAAAATGCACGAGTCATATGAACTTTAATTGTGTTTTTATGGTTCTTTTATGTCATTTTTGGAGCTTGACAGTAATGAACGACTAACACAAAGTATCGGATTTGGATCAGACTCGTCGGACCAATACCCGATCCATCTAAAAGCTTCAGTATCGGAGCCGATACCGATCCATGTATCGGATTGGTGATGTCCCAGATTACATTCCAATAAGTTACATAGGAAGATTGACAAAGTTGGGCTTGGCCTACCCAATATTTTGTTTTATTATTATGCATTCAGGATCAGACATTTGGCTCATTGGTCGCTTCCACCTGAGAGAACCCCTGCCTGGTTTTCTATTCAACAGGAAGTTCTTGCCACTATTTCACCACTGCAAAGACTTTTTATCAAACTAACTTGAAAAGTTAAGTTACACCCCGTTATCTCGCATTTGCACTCAGTATGGACAAAAGTGTCCAGAGTGTTTAATTCGGACATTTATTTATACGTTGCTTCTAGCATATGGCTGAACCCCAAATGATGCATTAATAAGTCCCCTTTCTGCTGGTCAGATTGGATTGTGAGGGAGGTACACTTGGTGACCTATATGAGCATGGAGTGTTGAGGTCCTTTGAAAATATGGTTCAACATTTTGGTATTCCCAGGACTCAATTCGTTAGGTATTTACAGCTGTGCCACTTGCTCTGTACAATTTCTGGGAGTAGCATACAACCACATAAAGGTGATTACTGCTTTTGGAAAAGGTCATGAGGCATCAGTGTATTACTCCCAGCTAATTCAGGATATGGGGGATGGAGCTTCAACTTCTCTCAAGAGATTATGGGAGAAAGATTTAAACTTGGTATTGGAGGAGGGGGTGTAGTCTAAGATTCTAAAAAACGTCAAGTCTAAATCTAGAGAAGCAAGGGTGCACCTTATGCTATTTAAGATTTTACATCAATTCTATTGGAGCCCCTCTAGATTGTATAGGCTTGGTCTTAAAGATACCATTTGAAGGAATGTCATATAGAAGGCTGGATGTTTGTAGTGTGTGGGGGGAGGGGGAGGGACATACAATTTTATAAAAATTGATTCGGTGTGTATGTTCTGTTTCTTCAATACAGTTTTTTTGAATCAATAAAATGTTAATATCAAAAAAGAAAATACATTTTGATATTTAAATTAAAAGAATACATTTTTGGGTGAACTATTCCTTTAATGCTGTGAATAAATACAATTGTATATCAGCCTTATCTCCGTTAAAGGTAAAATACCTAAGGACATTTTATGTGTATTATGTTAATAGCAAAGCATAATATACAGTAGTATTAAATAAAAAATGAATTTTTGGGAGAATAAAAAGGAACAGTACCACTCTCAGATATCTTCGTTATTTGTCTATGTGTCCCCTTCACATAGAATGATCGGTAAGTTGGTATCTGTCCTTTGGCCCACCACTCCACAGAGTAACACACACTGGAGATGGAGCTGCTCCAGGACAGGTTGAAACTGCTGTTGCTGTTTATACTGACATTAAACCCCTCTAAAAAACAAATAATATAGAGTATTTTCAATGGCAACTTAGCAAATGTTTTCCTGTGATTTCACTAGAACATTACTGAATTCCAAAGGGCTACAGATTTATAGTTCATTTACACCTAATGGCCAACAGTATTTTTGGGATTTGGTAAGGCCCCTTAATTCCAGTGAAGACTAATCTTAAGGCTACTCCTTATGCCTAGTGGACACTACACGACTCAAGCTCATCTCCTTTGATGTTTTGAGTCGGCGACTGGTCTGCGACGAGAACTTTAAAATCTCACGACGAACCGTCTTATTGTGTTCAGCTGTAAAATTCAGCTGTTTTTTTTTTCCTTTGCAAATGGTGCCAATAAGTGCAAAAATGGGCGTGACCCATTCTTTCATGTTCGTTCACATGTTGTCAAGAATAACCTGTGCGAGATTGTGAATGCCTTTCATTATTTTAATTTAAAGATGCATTTTGGGCCATAACTGCTAGTTTTTTGGTGGTAATATGTGGATTTAAAGGGAAATAAGTGTGAGACAGTGACATCGCCAAGGGTAGGCCAGGGTGGGCCTGGGCCCACCCAAATTAGACCCAGGCCCAATCAGAATATTAGAGATTACGCTTTAACTTCAAGTATATCTTTATCTTTATAAAATACTGAAAAAAAATGAATGCGCAGCTTCTCTGTTCTTAAGAAAAATGTGGTAAAATTAAAAATTGGGTGAAAACTTAAAATTGGGCCCATCCATTTTTATTGAGGCCCACCCTTAAGTAATTTCCTGCACAGTAGGGACACAAATATGAGCAGCATGCACACTAGAAGCTCAGTTACAGGTACTTCAATGAAATAACTCAGAATTCTGCTCTACATGTCATGTTTGCGATTAATTAAAAGAAACTGTGCACCATTTTTAGCACTTTAGTTCTCGTCTTGCTTTTTTGCACTTCATTATCATTCTGTAATACCTAGACGTAATGATTGATGTATGTCCTCGTGAAATCAACCACTCTCTCCTTCAAATCCGAACACAAGTGGTCAAAAAATTTCAACCGGGTGTAACAGAGATGTGTCTCGCTTGTACACTTGTAAACGGA
Source organism: Xyrauchen texanus (assembly GCF_025860055.1). Lineage (NCBI taxonomy): Eukaryota > Metazoa > Chordata > Actinopteri > Cypriniformes > Catostomidae > Xyrauchen > Xyrauchen texanus. Next base: position 45,975,981 of record NC_068279.1, read on the forward strand.
TCACCCAAAACGCATCGTATTACCAGTGTACACATGGTCACAGTCAGGGACGAATGGTTTTGTGGTTGAGATGTTACAGCCCTGTATTGTGTGCACCGGCACAACGAAAAACAAGACTGTGAGTAGCAGAGCACCTGTGGCAAGTTGTGTAGTGTACACTTGGCATTAGAGTGACATTCTATAGAACTGTATGCTTCCAACAGCTTCCAAGATTAGGGAGGGCCATTTACTGAGTCTGGTGTGGAAGAATTTGACTGGGCTGCATAATGCCCAGACCTGAACCTCATTGAACATATTTGGTATTAATTGGAATGGTGACTGTGAGCCAGACCCCATCATCATGTTTCAACATCTAGTGGAAAGACTTTTTAGAAGAGTGGAAGCTGTTAGGGAGGACTAACTCCCTATCAATGTCCATGGTTTTAAATATAAACATTCAACAAGCAGATATGGGGGTGGTGTTCAGCTGCCAATATACTTTTGGTCATAAAGTGTATACTGTATTTTTAAGCATCTGGCATAAGTGTACATGATTAACCGCAGTACTTCTGAGTCTGCAGGTAGTTGGCAACTTGGTAAGAAAGAAACATACCCCTCCAAACATCCATGTGCTCTATAGCTATACTGGCGGCAGGGGACAATCCAGCAGTATTGTTTGCCCTGACACTGATGTTGTAGGCAGAGTAGGACAGGACCAGTGTGAGCGATAGATTTTTAGTGGTGTAATTGTCCTGATTGCTGCGTTCCCCAGACAATTTCCATACGGTCACATTGTAGTCATTCACAGCATCACTGTTTGCATACTGGAGGAAAAAAGAATTGCTCTAGTTTCTATAATATCCTTAAGAATTTTGAACTAGATTTGTATTGGAATTTCTATTACAATTTGGAACCATTCATAATGTATCCTAATGGGGTCAACTAAGAATCCAAAAAGAATCAAATAAGATCATCATCACGCAGGACCAATCACAATTAACTTGTGGAAACAAAAATGTGATTTAAAAATGGTGAGAAACTTCAAAGAAATGGAGACAAGTTACAGAACATTAGATAAAGTATACACTTGTTCTTATGCATTTTTCATACATTTGAACCCAAAGTCATAAAAAAAGCTCATGGACACTTAACTACCCATAAATGGCATTGTGATATTACATATGTCAGTACCTTCCACTTCACGATTACTCTTCTCTGCCCTTCTGATATGAAATTACATTGTTGATGGTCTTGAATTTCATGCCAGATAGTTGGTTCATCTGTGAGTTCTGAGGACAGCGTTTTAAAAATACAGTGTTCAATTAAGCATGCAGTGTGTAACTACTAGCAGTACTATTGGCAAAAAAAGGAAGTGCAATGTTTTTTTTGAACAGCCGGATTATGGAGCCAGATTTGTGCCAAAACTAAAAAAGAAAATAAAGAAAAAAAAAACACAATCCCCTTTTCAAAGGAAAACGCGACTCTCAAACAAACTGAAATCTATTTGCAAATACTAAGGTCCATTTGAGAGAAAATGAAGGGTAGTTGTTGTGTACCACAAACAAATGTGCTGTGTTTTACAAAAAAAACATTCATATATAACACTACATAATAATAATTCACAAATAAATACAATCTGTTCTAAAAATTCTACAGGATAATTTAACAAAAACAAAATTCAATGTGTACAAATTAAAACTGTCAGTAGATTAAAATTTCTAATTGTGATCTCATGATTTTTCATAGTTAATCGCGTTTAATCTCAGATTTTAAAAATGCTTAAATTTGACTCTATAATATAATTTTCCTGTCAAAATGTGTTTATTTCCTTCTTTCGAAAGAACAACACAATGTAACAGAAAAATATGTAACAATAATGCTTTATTAACATTTTCCAAACTCCACAGTACAAAGACTTTCACTAAAATAGAACCAATTCAAGTAACACTGAGCATTTAACAAAGTCCATTAAGTGGGATGTTGACTGATTGATAGAAATATTATTCTTTGCAATGCAAATTAAACCCTCATCCTCCACTATATTTATCATCATCAGGCTGTCTTTTCACTTTGGACATGGAATGCACATGATTTGTTTCAGAGCAGCAAGTGCCGTGTTGAACTCCATATGAAAAGCGTGTCTTGTTCTGCTTTTAGTGCTGGCACTGCTGATGGAAATCTAATTAATCTGAATTGTCTGGAAATCATTAGCTGACACTTCAGAAGCTCGGCGGCATTGGGTACAAAATTGAAATTGTTAAATTTGTATGTGGTAAAATACTGAATTACAAAAGACGCGAAGAACATAACTTTTTAAAACGCATTAACGCTGACAGTGCTAGTACAAATACATACCACTCAATGCCGAGTTTACACTACACAATTTAAAGTCCGATTTTCGCTCGCAGACAGTTTTGTGGAGATCGCCGACAAAAGCCTGAAATCATAGGCAAATCGGAGCTCGCTTCTGTGAACGACGGGTATATGTATGAACTATCAAAGACTTGATTTGAGAGAAGTGCCGACGCGTTGCCAATGTCAGCGAGATATCTAGAATGTAAAATATCTGGACCTTTCTGCAATTCCAAATCGTGCAATGTGAAATTTGTTTTGCCTGAATACAACAATGAGAGAGCAAGAAACGGGGCACAGGAAGTTTCAGTGGGAGGAGTCCTGATGTACTTGCAACAGAACATCAACTAGCATGGCTGAGGTATCATTCACTGATCTTCTGAATTCAGGTCTAAGCACTGTGTATTGTAAAATAACGTGCAATGTAAGATGATATTTAAAACATAAATTATTAAACTATTAATAAATTAAAGAAACTATTAAAATTACTTTATTATATAAAGTGAGGATTAAGTATAAATAGATCAGTTCAATGAACTATGCTAAAAATCATCTAGTTAAAATGACAAAGAATGCCAATCTTACAACATAATTGTTTTTTTTCTTTCTTGTAATTACTAGAAAATATGTCTCGTTTTTTACCAGATCAGATGTCATTTTTACCACAACATATATTTTTTGACCTACATGACCTACCTTGTTATAACTAGAATGGAAAAGTGTTTTTTCCCTCATATCATTGTAATAATAACGAAATAATGGACTGAAAATATATTAGGTAGCCTATGTGGCAGCAATATGCCAGATACTTTGTTGAAACAGGAATTTTAACAACCTATTTGTGAGAAATTCTGCATTGATGCATTTGTGAGAAAATTTTGCCTAAAGTCACATGATTCAAAAATGGTATGGATTTGTTCACATTGGATTTTGTATTTGTTCAACATTCCTGTAAAATGTATTTAATAATTTGTATTTATTTGTGAAATACGGTATGATGTAGGTTCAAATGAAACACATTTTTTATATTTGTAAAACGCATTTGATTGTTAAGCCAGTGATGCATGACAACTACTATTAATTTTCTCTTAAATTGCCCTTTGCATTTGCAAATCACTTTCTTTTTGTTTGAGAGCCGAGTTTTCCTATGCAAAGTGGCATAACGTTCTATTTATTTGTTTAGTTTTGGCACAAATCTAGTTCCATACTGGATATGTGCATGTGCCAGCTGAGCAACTGCCATTGAGATTAATTGGAGTCACTCTCTGAAGGTTTAAAGATCTCCTTGGTCCAAACAACACCATATGGAGGGAGTTTGAAAACATTAATTATTTTTGCAATTCTATTTGGTGCAACTAATGCCACAGAATTACACAAAACACCTTTATAGCAAAATGATACATGTATACAGTTTGACTGTGTATGCATAAAATACAGAAGTTCATAATACAGTCATTTTTATTTAGTCATTTTGGAACTCCACGTCCTCAACTCACCCTGTGGGACAGTGATGACCTCACCGAGAAGACACTGTGAGCACTCTGAGGTGCGAATGCAACGTATTTGCATCTCGTAAGAAAGAGAAGCTGTCAGATTACTCACAACACATTCCCTGTTGTTTTCAGAAATTTGCTACAAAGGAAAGGGGACAAAATAAGAGGAATAAACAAATGAGTGTAGGCAAAAGTAAATTTACATCACTATTGTCAATTGAGCTAGTGTAGCATTTTAAACACAAGTATTTTAAAATACATGTTCATGGTCTTGGCCAGCTATTAATTTAGTCTGATTTGACATGAACATATCGTGACCGAAAAAACTAAATCAGACAAGATTTTTAAGGTGAATATTAGGTTTTAATGAGTAAAATAATCGAAAACGTTAACCTAAACCTAACCAATATTGTTGTAAAAGCAAATGCGATATGAAAAGCACATAGTATTGCAAAATCTTTGTAGTGTTTATCATAGATAAGTGATGTGTTATAAAAGTTTGCAGTCAAAAATACCTTTAAAATACCAATATGTTTCATTCTTTCTGGCAAACAGCCATAAAAAAGTATGTATGCTACATTTTGAAATTGCAGAATATATTGATTATTATAAGGGGTGATTGCATTCACAACCCAATACTCAATACTCCCTACTTATGAGTAATTGTAAAGGAGCTTTTACTCTACTCTACTAAATGTTTTGGGAGGTAACAGTACTTTTACTTGAGTATGATTTCTCAGTACTCTTTCCAACCCTGAACATTAGACAGTACAGTATACACATAAAATTATAACATTTGTATATTTTATCATTGATTAAAAAAAAAACAAGTGTAATGACTGATTTAGGTTTCACAAACTTGTTTAAATAAAAAGATAATTCTTGCTCAATTTCGAGTTGGACATGACTGAAAGTAAAGGCTTGTGGTTCTGCAATTGAGTCAGATGTTAACTCAGAAACCGCTCTGATTCAGTGAATTCATTCAGTGCATTAGGGGTGCAAAAGGAATGGTATGAATAACAGAATACAATTTGAGCTGCCACAATTAACTAATCATGTGTAGGTCCGCTCATGCTGTGTCAGAATTTTCTATGTAACGTGTTTGTGCAGAGGTTAAACACTGTAACCAATCACACACCAAACCGTTGCACTCTTCTCTGCATAATTTATTCAAAATGTGAATAATGGTTTTGCTTTTTATGCTGTCAGCCAATGTGAAGATGACCATTAAGGCAGATAGTCTTAATTAACTGATGAATAAAATGGCAATAAAGTAATTCAGGAACACAGTTGTTTTGGATGTGCAGCCATTGTAAATATATGGCATGCAGTTGATCCACCCAAATTAAGTATTTTATTGTAAAATTAATCGCAATTACAGTATCAAGGGGAATAATTGCAAATAACTATTTTTGTCGTAATCCTGAAGCCCTACAATGAAGGATTCATCAGACTGATTCAAACTGATTATTCATGAGTTCTTAAGTCCTTTGGAGCAGTTCATTAAAAAACTGGCTCATGAGTCACGTGAATCTGACTAATTTAGTCGCACTGCATGTTTGTTTTTGAGTGCAGTCAGCGAATGCAATGAAACAGAAAGAAGTTTTTGCAGCACACTTTTTTTCTTGCATTCAGTTTAAACGGCACGGATGTGGCTGAGGATGCCACATACCCCAGGAGCCTCTGTGCCGGGCTTGAGGAGAGCGAGGCACCTGAGCACTGACTGAGCGCGCTCGTTGGTGAGACGCGCTGTCATTGAGACTGAGTCTAACTCCATCCCGAGAAAAGAGATGCTCTGAACCGGGACGAGCTTGCTCTTTTCTCAGTTGACCTGAAGCCCTAGATGGCTGAGGTGCCCGAGCACCTGGTCCCTGTGAGTGCACAGTACATCTTAAGAGTGAGCCAGGATGAGCCAGTTGTTGAGGTAGTTGTGTATCCAGATGCCCACTTCCCTTAGCGGGGCAAGAGCTGCCTCTGCGATCTTCGTGAAGACGCAAGGGGACAGGGACAGGTCAAAGGGGAGGAGCTTGTACTGATACGCCTGGCCGTCAAACACGAACTGTAAGAAGGGTCGTGACGAGGCAGAATGGAGACGTGGAAGTATGCGTCCTTCAGGTCTACCGGCGCGAACCAATCTAGCTGTCGAACACAGGTAAGAATCTGTTTCTGCGTGAGCATTTTTTTTTTATTGCAAATTAACAAAAGAGTAACACATACAAGGTAGTGAGACACATATACAATACAGAAGAGAGAAAAAGCACAAAAACAAAACAAAAACAACGAAGTACAAAACAGCCCAACACAGTCATCGATAAAGTGGTGTATGTAGGCACATGAGATCCTTTCTGTGACGCAAGTATAGATAGGGGCAGTCCGGTAGTATCAGTATAGTTTTAGTGAGGGTATTAATCACCCCAACAATCACAACAACAATAGCAATATATAAATATTAGTGGTGATAGTATCAATGATAATATTTATAATGATAATTCATGACAATAATAGGAGCATTAGCTCTAGCAATCTATAATAATAAAATAACAATACATTTAGGTCAGTCAATAATGTCACCGTACCTGCTCTAAACTCTAGGTCAGGGGGCTGATCCACAACTGCCAGTGAGCACAACCCACAGACAACTCCACCCCCCTCCCCACATAGACACCGACACCTCTCCTCTATTCAATAATCCGATTCCCCCTCACCGCCGCCAGCGACACCCAACCCCCGTAGTTAAGCTTCTAGGCTCCATTGAGGTTTCCTCTAGAAAGTACGCCGGGGCACCATAACAGGCACCTCCAAACCAAGCTCCCTTAGTCTGTTTGTGACTTGACATAACCAAATGTTATGGGTGGGTGGGCCTCTCACCCCTCTTTTTCTTTTTTTTTTCTTTTTTTTCTTTTTTTCCCCTTTTTTCTTTCTTTTTTCCCTTCCATGGCTTTGAGCAAGGTGTGCACTGGTTAGCTCCCCAGCCAGAGACACCACATCCAACCCAGGTATCAAATCAATATGATTCTTTAACATGAGGGAGGGATCTGGCCAGAGGCAGTGAAAGGGAAGGGCCAGTCAGTCCAATCACTGAGTCTGTAATGATTATGCCAACAGGATATGCCAGTTGCACCCACCAACAGCACCTAGAACAGACGCCCGACCCAGACCATTTATATTTTTAACAAAATTTTATACATATTTATACGTAATATTTTCTGAATTGCCATTTATATAGAAAGAGAGAGGAAGGGAAGACTAATCATTCTATAATAATAATAATATTAATAATATCAATATCATCATTCCTACTACCACCATCTTTAATAAAAAAATTAATAAAAATAAAAATAAAAAATACAAAAATAAAATAGCAATAGTATGCAGATTTTAAATAAAATAAAAGTACAGCTTATCGAACATTATACATATACATGTATACATACATACATATACACACACATACATATACATGCATGTATTCATACACACATACCTACATATACATACGCATATATACATACACTGCGTGAGCATTTTGTACGGGAGTCTGTGTAAGGCCCGGTTGAGAACTCGCAGGTCCAAGATTGGTCGCAACCCGCCGCTTTTTTTTTGGGTACAATAAAGTAAGGGCTGTAGAAACCCTTCTCCATCTCGGCTGGAGGGACGGGCTCTATCGCATCCTTGAGGAGCAGGGTCGTGATCCCTGCTCGTAAGGCGCTGGCTTTCTCGCCGCACATGGGAGTGGAGCGAACACCGTTGAAACGAGGCGAGAGCTGAGTCGGATGGTCCTGGCCAGCCAGCGCGACGGATTGGGAAGTGAAAGCCACACATCCAAACTACGCGAGAGGGGAACTAATGGGACGATCGCTTTTGACATACCGGCAGGGGGGAGCATGTAATAGGGAGGCAGAAGAGCGTCAGCGCTGGCTTGCCGGGGCTGAGCAGTCGTGGGGCCGGAGGCAAGGGAACTGTGTCCGGGGAGCTGGGACTGTAGAGTTTTGGGTCCGGGTGCCGTGAGAACGGTGCGCACCGGCTGGATGACCCAGGCAAATGTCTGTCTGCCTGGGTTGCCCATCTCAGGAGTGCTTTGGAGCTTTCCTGGTCCTGGAAGGGGTCCTGGAGACAGGGGGCGTAGGTGCTCAATGCTGGGGCTGAGAGCTGGGCCCGAGAGCTGGGCCCGGGTTGAGGCGGAGCTACCTGTTGTTTAGCCGCAGGCGGATGCCCTCGGCGAGCAGGCGGGGCATGCTGGTTTGGCGGCGCTACGGCAAGATGTGCCATCTGCTTCTTCACCGCCGAAAACTGCTGGCCGAATTCGTCGACGGTATCGCCGAAGAGGCCAAGCTGGGAGACGGGGGCGTTGAGAAAGTGTGCCTTGTCAACGTCGCGCATCTCGACCATGTTCAGCCATAGGCGACACTCCTGGACCACGAGCGTGGCCATCGCCGCCCGAGTGCCTGCGCTGTGACTTTCGTGGCTCTGAGAGCAAGGTCGGTGGCAGAGCACAGTTCCTGCAGCACGTCGGGGTCGGAACTACCCAGGTGCAGATCTTTGAGTGCCTTGGCTTGGTGAACTTGCAGGAGAGCCATGGCATGCAGGACGGAGGCGGCCTGTCCGGTGGCGCTGTAGACTTCCGAGGTCAGTGATGACTTCATTCTACAGGCTCTGGAGGGGAGTACTGGGCGGTCCCGCCGGGGGGGGGGGCATGGCTATGAGCAGCACCCTGACCCGAGGAACCATTCGAGTAGCTATGAGAGGGGGACAGAGATTTCCAGTCCAGGCTCGGATGGAAGCAAGCAAGCGTGCCGGGGGGCGGATGGTTCGTGGGGATTTACCCGGAGAAACCGAGCCCGTCGTCATCCACAAATCCCCTTCATCGCCAGCCGGGTCATCGTGCGCTGTTGCACAACCATTCGGCTTCGAAGTAAAATTCTGACTGTCACTCGCTGCCCCGCTTTCCTTTCTACCCGTATGTCCGGGGCGAGGCATGAAAAGTCTGTCTGCCAACTTCACATTGGCCTTTTCTCAGGTTCAGAGGTACATTTGGCATCCCAGGAAGACCCCTTGTGTCACTTCATTCGACACAACGTCGAGTGAGTGACAGAAGGGGAAATATATATATATATATATATATATATAACATACTGTATAGGCCCTTATTTTTTATTTTTGTGAAAAATAAGTGCAGGAAACACTGCTTTACATTTCATTGTACATTTACACTAATCCTCTAGGCTGTGCTATTGTTCTGCACTGCTTCAAATGCAACAAACCAGCAAGTTATTATAATTGGCTTAGCACTGTATTATTAAAGATTCATTAAATTAGATTTTTACAACAGGAACAGTCCTACTGGAGGCTTAAAAGCATAATGGTGGTAGCCCAGAAATGACCCCATCTTGGTTTCAATCATCAGCTTACAAGCTCACACCTGTGGCCTCATGTGTAAATGAAGCCAATGCTCAATATTATCAAAACGCATGTACTGCATTTCCCACACACTCTCAGGATTTATAAAAAATGCAAATGTGTACACCCTCACACACTCTCTAGAGTACACATGTTTTACTGGTGGCCAGATAATGAACTCACAATAACTGAATGACTATACTGAAATTGATTACTAGCATTCTGCACATTATATGCTGTACACTGTATACTATTTTCTAAAAATAGTATAATGTGAAACAAAATGCAGTATGCATGGTGTACTCCACTTCAGGGAGGGGTAGGGGCAGGAAGTAAATTTTGTGCATGTGTGCTCAATTGATTTAAAGATTAAACTTTGTGCAGGATCTGGCGTATATGGGGTTTTTAATGAATCAGAAACAGCTTGTGTGTGCTCATATTCTGTCATTTCAACTTACACACACTGTAAGGTTGAAATCTTTGCAAATATTAACACATGAGACCACAGATCTTCAAACACAAGCCACATCGCACCTAAATACAGTGTTTCTCAAGTCACTCTACACTTTACACACACTTTTTGAAACTCTGAAACAGGCTCGGAAATAAACCAGAGCTTGATGCAAAAGGGATTATATAAGCGGAGTGACTATATTTGCACCTGCCTCACAGCGCGGCTGTTTGCACTCCAATAGTCTGTTTTTTAACAGAAGCTATAGTTTTAATACTATTAACCATGTTGTTACCACAGTAATATGGTCAAGGCAAGTCAATTTTATTTGTATAGCACCTTTCAAAACACACATCTTTCAAAGCAGCTTTACAGAAGATCAGGCATTAACAGAAGATAACACTGTAATATCTATAATGTCTTAGATTCATCATTGTGTAGTTTGATGAAATACGATTGTGAATTGTGTTTAAGAAAGTAATTAAATAATAATTGTTTATATATCTCCAGTGAGCAAGCTGAAGGCTTGGTGGTAATATAGTAACCATGGTTAATATGTGGTTGCTGTGATGGTAAATGGATAATACTGCATGTGGTTTAATACAGAATACCATGGTGATACTGTGGTTAATGTTATGAAACCGTGGTTAATATTTGTACTTTGAAGGTTAGGGTTTGGTTTAGGGGTAAGGGATGGTTCAGGGTGTCTGTGGGACTCTAAATAAACACAAACATCCTGTAGTGTATGCAAGTATTTCAAATGGTATCTGCCACTATTTGCACTTAGTGCGACTAGCTTCTGCCTTTTGGTAAATGCATCCAAGTGTTTATGGTGTTATGATATATTGTGTATTATTACACTATGTTTGACGTTGATTGTATTTTTACACTGTGAAAAGTGGTAACCTCCAGTTGTTACTTTAAAGGAAACGTCCGGGTTCAATACAAGAGCTCAGTCAACAGTATTTGTGGCATTAAGTTGATAACGACAAAACTAATTTCAACTTGTCCCTCCTTTAAAAATAAAAAAAAAGCAAAAATACAACTTATGCCTTTAAACCATAAAAAATTGTCCCAATTCACTTCCATTGTAGGTATCACTGTAACCTCAATGTTTTTTTTTTTTAAAGGAACAACGAATCACAATAATTTTTTTTTTGTGGTAATCAACATTGTGCAACACATGCTTTCGATTGAGCTAAACTTGTTTTGTAAAATTGATGTTAAATAATATATATATTTTTTAAAAACAATAAATTGAGATGTTACTACATGAAGCTCATTTTTAGGTAAATGTTTCAGTCTATTTACAGGGGGTACATATTTAATTTCTGACACTGCTCTCTTATTTTTAATAAACAGGTTAAACATTTTCTATTTTTAGTGAATAAAGGATAAAGAGAGGAGGCCGAATGATCGTATTCCTACTGTAAATCAAGTGCACCCTGAGATACTCCTGAGAAACTGCAGGGTGCTCCTTATGACATTTACCTCGTTCCACCATGTAGTGTTGAACTCTCTGAACTTTACAGAGAATTGTTTGATATAACTGCTCTCATCGCCCCAGTGCACATCAACAAAGAGCTGGCCTGAGCTTCTTTTGAAAGTTGCTGTTGGAGGGCCGCACCGTGCTGTGTTAAAAGAAATAAAAAAAACAGAATAAGACATCCCAATGTAGAATCTAATCCTACCTGTGTCTGACAGCCCGACATCCAAACTTTTGAGTTCCACGGAAGAAAGAAAGTCTTGCAAGATGGTAAAATAATAACTTATTTTTCCCAGTTATTTGGCTGTTTGTAAGAGTAATTTTGGTGCACATACTCATCTGTGACGGAGTACCACTGAACTCTTTGTGGGTGCAGCTCTTCTGATCCTGACTTGTCGCAATAACGTGAGCTGACATATTGTATCCATTTATCACAAATATTCCAACTGAGGTCACAGTCGAGTTATTGATTCTCAAATTCTGATTTTCAGCATTACATTTGCAGTTCCTCCTACACAAAATAGAGTGTGTAATGTATACTGTAATTCTCAAAGTTGTCTAATTCTCTTCATTTTGGTATCAAGTAGTATTAACAATAATTATACCAAGAAAGCTAAGTGACAGACTGTGAACTGATTTAATTGATATTATCAGCGTTCACTCACTGATGTGTGCAGAGTGTGTATGATGTTGAATGGTCTCTTCCAGGTTTCCAATTACAGAAGTACTCACGGTTACTTCTTATATATCTTATAAAGCAGGTAAAATCATGGATTCCTGAGAAATGAGATAATCAAAGATATTTCACAAATAAGTACTGAAAGAAAACAACAACAAAAAAAAACAGTAAACCTTAAAGCCTTAAATTGTACGGCATCTAAAACAAATGCAAGAGCCTCATCCAAAGAATAATGGAATACGGTTGATTGTGGGTATAATAGGGCTAAAGGCATCGCTTAAAGCATTTGTGACAAAATGAAAGTTCTCTCATCATTTATTCACCCTCATGTCATCCCAGATGTGTGTGTTTTCTTTCTTCTGTTGAACACAAATGATGATTTTTCGAAGCATAACTCAGCTCTGTAGGTTCATACAATGCAAGTGAACGATGGCAAGAACTTTGAAGCTCCAAAAGCACATAAATGCAGCATAAAAGTAATCCATACGGCTCCAGTGGTTTAATCCAGATGTTCTGAAGCGATATGATAGGTGTGTGTGAGAAAAAGTTAAATATTTAAGTCCTTTTTACTGTCAGTCTCCACTTTCACTTTTAGATTCTTCTTCTTTTGTTTTTGGCGATTCACATTATTCATACACATCAACACCTACTGAACAGGGAGGAAAATTTATAGTAAAAAAGGACTTAAATATTGAGCTGTTTCTCACCCACATCTATCATTTCACTTCTGAAGACATGGATTTATCCACTGGAGTCATATGGATTACTTTTATTCTGCCTATGTATGTTTTTTTGGTCATCAAAGTTCTGGCCACAATTCACTTGCATTGTATGGACCAACAGAGCTGAAATATTCTTCTAAAAATCTTCATTTGTGTTCAGCAGAACAAAGAAAGTTATACACATCTGGGATGGCATGAAGGCCATTGTATTTTTTTTTTTAAGCGTGGCTGTTTAATTGTATTGTTAATGTATTATGTTTTGCATGTTTATTGTATATTTTGTATTTTATGTGAAACTTTTATTGCGGCCTTCTTGGCCAGGGCTCCTTCGTAAAAGAGACTTGTTCTCAAAGGAATTCCCTGGTTAAATAAGGGTTAAAAATAAAAAATAAAAAGGGTGAGAATATGATGAGAGAATTTAGATTTTTGGGGGAACTAAGAAACTTCAAGTAAAATTTGTGTGTGCATTTTTTTTCTTTTCTGGTCGCAAAGCGCATCGAAATTGAAATCAAAAATACATAACTTTTTATTGAATATTGGTGGAGCAACATATTTTGAGTGAAAAGAAATCACAGTTGTTTCATTAAATTCATTTAAAAAAGGTGGCGAGGGGGCCTTTGATCAAGCGGTAAAATTTGACAACTTATGCAAGTACTTTTTAGACAGCAAGATGTTTTTTAAGTAACAAATTAAGATCATGCATATTCAAAATGACCACTTCAGAAAAAGGGACACCATTTAAAGTGATTATAATCACATTTTGGCATTTCATAACATCTCAAGTATTCTATAAACAAATAAATCTTCATTGTGAATGGATCAGTCAGCGTAAGCCCACTTTAAACGTTCTTCATATCAAATTTAACTAAATACTTTTTGGGACCACTGTAACTTGAGAACTGAATATGCATTATTTATAATATAAAAGAAGTAACATATATGAAAACCTCAATCTAAAGAACAAAAAGACATGTTGTTTATGGATTTTTGTTTTTTTTACCTTCTGTGTTGTTACAATTTTTTTTGAATGAGCCCAAATTCTTGCAGTCACACTTCCCTGTAAAACGACAATGAAAAGTTGCATACAGGGGTTTTATTTAATCTCCTGATGACTTTCTGTACTGAAGGTTTATAGGCTGACATTTCTCAAGCGGCATCACATGCACTTCTAGTTAAAGCCAAAATAGGTTTAACATCCTGATACAGTGCCATCCAAAAGTCTGAGAACACTTTTGCATTCTTTTCTTTTTTAATACAAAATGTTTTAGTAGAAATTATAAAATCGGCATAACAATTTGAGTGAAAAATTGTATTGAAATGACATGAATTTCAGAATATTTTAAAGGCAGCATGCATATACTAGAGCGGGCATGAACCAAACCCGTTGATCCGTGTTATTCAGCATGATTTAATAATGTTCCGAAGAGCATGTTGTGTGCTTTAAGGGAAAGGAAGCAAAGAAATCTGACCTTATGTTCAAAGGAGTTAACGTGGTCAACATCACACATTCGACTAGTGACCCAACAGTACAGAATCTGAAACATGTCTTGACAATATTACATCATAACTTTAATTTGTTTACGTTTGTCAAAATCCAAAAAAATAGGTTTATTTCCAGGTTTAAAAGAAAATCCCACATTTTCAATTTCAATGTGGTCTCAGACTTATGTATCCCACTGCATGTCAAAACACACATAGCAGTGATAGTCACTAATTGTACTGACCTGTCACCTCTTTAGGAATAGTTGAGAAGAGACACACAAAACCTAAAACATGAATAAACCTACTGAAACAAATCAACACCATAGCAATAATGTCAAAGAAAGGCATAATGTATTATGTGTCTATGTAACTACTGAGACATGAAAAGACAGCTAAAGCACATACCAAGAGTGGAATAAAAGGCAGCCGAACCCTTGCACATTGTTGCCTCTTCTGAGCGTGTGCCCATGAACTGACGGAAGAGACTGAGGGGTATTCCCTTTTCTCATGAAACTACTGCTCTACTGCGACGACATCAGTCGTAACTCTCATAGGCTGCCTACCTGCACAGCATATATGGGCAATTATAAGCAAGTGCTGCATTTTCACCTTTTTATGAACTTGTGTAAATGCATAAAAGCTTGGAATATTCCATTACAGCCTGATTTGAGGGGGGGAGGGGTTTGCTTGCATTGATGGTGCTGAAAAGAACAGCATATCTGTATCATATCGGCATGGCAACAGTAATATTTAAAATTTCAGCACACATTATTTAGCATTATTGTTAATAAAAAGCATATTATTAGAATTTTTAGGGGGGCCCTTGGCTTCTGGGGGCCCTAGGCGGCTGCATACCTTCGGCTAGTGCTAAGTGCACCTCTAGGAAAGAGTAAGAGTAGTTTGCTAATATGCTATAGATTGCAATGACATGTGTCTAAGTGCTAAAATGAATAAACCAAGACAACACAGAGAGTCTTCTATCTAACGCTGAGACTGAATTCGAATGGATGAGACTTGAGGCTTTTTTTAAATGATTTTATTATAGGTAGCTCATATGATTTAAATGTCCTAATAGGACTAAATGTGGCATAGATCTAATGGCAAAATTCAGTTGTTGTTTACTGTACTCTGTGTTCAAGTTGAAGTGTAGCATAACAAGTGCAAAAAGGTGTGGTGGGAACTTGGCTTGCATCTCTTTTTTTAAAGTGAACAAGCACTTTTCTTAGATTACTCTAAAGCCTTCGAGACGGTTGAGAAATGAGTGAATGGTTTCACATGACACATCTCAGAAAGTTTAAATGAAGACACACCACTATGATTCTTTGCTCTTGTGGAACGTTCTAGGAAATAACTTTTCAATCTAAATTTTAATTTCACAGAGAGTTCTTGAAATGTTCGTACTAGAAATCCTAATGCTGAATCTATACATTCCAGAGACCTTGTTTTCTAATAGAGTTCATAATACTGGCTCAGAGATGAGCAGACAGTTCCAACTAAATAATGTTATAAAATAATTTTTGGCAGTTGTACAGTATCTGTTAGTGTATTTAAGAACATGTGGTATGGGAGCTGTGAGATGTTTGATATATCTCTCATTCTATCGCCACACACACACACACACACACACACACACACACACACAGGAAGAGACATATTCACACTTCAGAGACTTCACCGTTAGGAGGCCCAACTTAGGAAACACATTGCAGAGTACAGCTTGTGACTCCTTCATTGCATCTATAAACATCACTTCATTTATAATGTAACGTTATCAACACAGAGAGGTCATTCAGGCTAAGGGAAATATGAAAATGATGTCATCATTTACTCACTCTCATGTTGTTCCAAACCCGTATGACTTTCTTTATTCCGTGGATCACAAGAGAAGTTGTTAGGCAGAACGTTAGGAACTGACAGCCTCAGTCACCATTCACTTTCACTGTATAGGGAAGAGCAGCATCAACATTCTAGAAAACAATTTCTGCACTTAAGAAATTCAAGTTAAATGGATTTGGACCTACTTGAGTAAATGTTGACAGAACCTTACTTTTTGGGTGTATGCTTTCCTGTCATCTTCACAGTTTCAGTAGGCCACTTCAAACTCTAAAAGATAGTGTTTCTACCTAGTTATCTTCTGATAGCAGAAGAAACCTGTCGCTGTGACTGAGCAAACAACGCCAACCACACGGTGATCAATGGGCTTGATAAAAAGGGTGGAAAGCCAGAACATCCTTTCATCTTGTTTACATTGCACATCTCATTCTTAACAATGCGGAGGAAATTAGAAAGGATTAATATGGTTGTCATTACATAAATATACTGTATTTAAATTGTAGCGCAAATTTGGGCTAATGGTTTTCGTAAAACATCAAAGAGTGAGTCAGTTTGTCTGTTTGACAAACTATATACAGTCAAAGGGCATTTACAGGAAATTGGTCATATGATGTGATTTGGTGTGTGGTAGTTTTAAAATCCCCCACCTGTATGTTTATCAGTCCTTTCATCACTCTTCTCTTTTATCACCTGACGAATGGAAGACGGCACTCTAGATCCTTGGTTTAGATAAGTGTGTGGGATGTTTTGCTCTGTGTGTTTGATTGACATTTTTTTGGTAAAGGCAGGGCTGAATCAACACTGAGATGATAATGATAGTGGGAAAAATGCTCATGTTACCACACAGACTTGCCATGCAGTCCTGCTTATATTACTAAAACAGCAATTCAACAAAGATCACTTCTGCTTATATATTAATGCATAAATGTAGATTTAGACATGTAGGTTAGCTTTAAATCTTAGTTTTCAAAACAAATAAAAATAAAATACAAAAATTAAGCAAACAAAAGAGAACACACACACACACACACACTCTCTCTCTCTCTCTCTCTGCTCTCTCGCACACACACACACACACACACACACACACACACTCTCTCTCTCTCTCTCACACACACACACACACACACACACACACACACACACACACACACACACACACAGGCACACTCTCTCTCTCTCTCTCTCTCTCTATATATATATATCTCTCTATAATGATGAGATAAAATAAGGTGCCAGGTAATGAATCAAATAAAATAAAAACTATAATAACAATATACACTATACAATATAAACTAAAATAAGCATTTAACAGGACATTATGAACATAAGAGAATAAAAGTATTGTGAATGAAGTATATTAAGGCAGTAATTGGTTTCTGAGGAGGTGCAGCTCAAAAATGAATTTTGCTGCAACTGATGCATGATGGTCCTCCCCCAGTAACACCAGCATCTGATCTGATCTCCCCCAGTAACACCAGCATCTGATCTGATCTCCCCCAGTAACACCAGCATCTGATCTGATCTCCCCCAGTAACACCAGCATCTGATCTGATCTCCCCCAGTAACACCAGCATCTGATCTGATCTCCCCCAGTAACACCAGCATCTGATCGGTTTCTGCCAAACTGGAAAACTGTGGCATGAGGTTTGAGAGTTTGTGGAGGTATTTCTCTCTCACCTCTGTACATTTCTCTCAGTGAAGGAGAAAGTGTGTCTCTGTCTCGACCTCACCCCTGTCACAGTGAGCACAGACTCATGTTTGTCTGTGTCGGCCTTTTTCTATGTTCAGACTGTGATGACTGAGTCTGTATTTGGTGAGGATCCGTCTCTGTTTTGGATCTCTTACAGTGTGGAGATATTCTGCCAGATTATATGTTCTGTTTAGGGCCCGATAACATTCCAATTTGCTTTGGTTTTTACTTTCATTTTCCCAATGGTCCAAATATGAATTTTTGCTTTCTTTCATGATTTGGTTTAATCTGATCTGGTTTTGTTCAGCAGTGCTGGTCTGAAACTGGTGTTTGTTAGTTGTTAGTGGGTTTGTGAGTTTCAGAGCCAGCTGACAAAGGGGACTGGTTTTAGGCTTCAGCTCTTGTGTTTTAAGGGCTTCATGTTGCAGTGTGTTAGGGGAACTTGAATTTAGGTGTGTCCAAAATTTGAGGGATCGTTTTTCAATAAGTATAATAAGGGGATATCTGCCTAGTTCGGCCCGGCATGCATTAGTAGGTGTTCTTCTCTGAACTCTTAGAATGGTTCTACAGAATTCTGCATGCAGGGATTCTATGGGGTGTTTGTCCCATCTCGAGTAATCTGCCAGACAGAGTGGACCCCTAACCTCACATCCATACAGAGCAATAGGCATTATAATACTATCAAAGATTTTACACCAGATTGTTACAGGAATGTCAACTTGGGTTAATTTGCCCTTAATAGCATAGAATTATACATGTCACACTCTCTCTCTCACATACACACACAAAGACAAAGATCCCCCATTTAGCCTTAACAGACTGTAGGGGCAAGTGCTGTTAGCGAGCACCTATGAAGGCCAGAACAGTACACAAGGGGGTGGGTGGCCAGCACCACGCCCAACCGCCTTTGTCTCTGCGATGTTTTACACACCACACCAGGTACTCATTTTAGGCTGAGTCAACCTAGGGGAGGCCTGGGACCGGTTCAGATAATCGTCACTAGTGTTGGCCATGAGCGGGAATTGAACTCAGGTCACCAGGTTCGTAGTGCAGCGCGCTAACCGCTACCCTACCGCTCCCCCAAAACACACACACACACACACACACACACACACACACACACACACACACACACACACACACACACACACACACACACACACACACACACACACACACACACACACACACACACACACACACACACACACACACACACACACACACACACACACACACACACACACACACACACACACACACACACACACACGTTGTGTTTCCATGTTTTATGGGGACTTTCCATAGACATAATGGTTTTTATACTGTACAAACTTTATATTCTATCCCCTAAACCTAACCCTACCCCTAAACCCAACCCTCACAGAAAACTTTCTGCATTTTTGCATTTTCAAAAAACATAATTTAGTATGATTTATAAGCTGTTTTCCTCATGGGGACCGACAAAATGTCCCCACAAGGTCAAACATTTCGGGTTTTACTATCCTTATGGGGACATTTGGTCCCCACAAAGTGATAAATACACGCTCACACACACACACACACACACACTCTCTCTCTCTTTTTTTTATTGTTATTATTAGAATTTTTTGCAGTGTTTTACATGTCTGTCACAAAAAAGTTGGACATTCAATTCTATAATTCTGGGATAGAACAGATAAATTCAGTCATTCAACATAAACGTTATAGATGAGCGCCCTCTAGTGGCACAATTGTAATAACTCAATATAGCTGGCTTCTGTCATAAATAAAAAAGTTAAAAAAAATTAAAAAAGTATCAAAAGTGATTTAAAATGTTAAGAAACATAAAACAAATGGTAACCAGTAACAGGGCCTAAAATATACTACACTTCCCCTTGTACATTCTTATAAAGTTTTACCTAAACTACAGGTAACATGTTATTTGTTAACATGTATACTCTTCTGGCCTCATTTGACTTGGAAAGACTACACACCACAGCAACTCACAGGTCGGGCAACCAGCTGTACCTCATTTTTACAGGTAACTGTACCACCTCTAATATTCTTGTTACACCTTTACATGTCTCTGATCACTACTTTGTTCAATTCAACATGATTCTCCCATCCATTGTAAAACCGACCCCACCTTTGGTTTCCTTTCGCCGTAACCTCCGTTCCCTCTCACCCTCTCGCCTTTCCACTGATGTCTCTGCCTCTCTTCCCACAATAAATGTATTTTCCATGCTTGATGTAAACACTGCCACAGACACACTTAGCTCTACTTTAACAACCTGTCTAGACAACATCTGTCCTCTCTCCTCTAGACCAGCACGGACTACACCACCCAGCCCCTGGCTGTCTGACGTCCTTCGTGAACATCGGACTGATCTCAGGGCAGCTGAGAGGAGATGGTGGAAATCTAAAGATCCAGCTGGTCTAGGTAAATATCAGCTTCTGCTTGCAACTTTTTCAAATAACCTTAAAACTGCAAAAACTTCATATTACCAGACCAAGATCAACAGCACCACAGACACTCGTAGCTTGTTTAGAACATTTAACACTCTTCTCTGCCCTCCCCCTCCACCACCTGACACATCACTGACAGCAGATATATTCGCCACATTTCTTACTGATAAGGTTACAACCATCAGCAATACATTCACAGCACCACACCCTGTCAAACACCTGGCTCCTGTATGCAACCCTTCTTTCCCTATATTCTCTCCTTTAACTGACACTGAGGTCTCTAAACTCCTCCTCTCCAACCACCCCACAACCTGTTCCCTTGACCCCATTCCATCACACTTTCTCCAGGCCATCTCTCCGTCCATCCTACCGGCACTTACACACATAATTAACACATCCCTTCTTGCAGGCACTTTTCCCACTACATTTAAGCAGGCTCGAGTAACCCTACTGCTGAAAAAACCTGCACTTAACCCCACACAGATAGAACAATACAGACCAGTCTCTCTCATCCCATTCATGGCAAAAACACTTGAAAGGGCAGTTTTCAATCAGATCTCCGCCTATCTCTCACAGAACAAGCTGCTGGATGACAATCAGTCAGGCTTCAAAAGTGGACACTCCACTGAGACTGCCATGCTGTCTGTCATCGAGTCGCTGAGACAGGCGAAAGCTGAATCCAGATCATCCGTTCTGATTTTGCTGGACCGTTCTGCTGCCTTTGACACAGTCAACCATCAGATCCTTCTCTCCACCCTCTCTAAACTGGGCATCACTAGAAGTGTGCTTCACTGGTTCAACTCTTATCTCTCAGAAAGGTCCTTTGAGGTAGCCTGGAGAGGGGAAGTATCCAAGCCACACCAGTTACTTACTGGGGTATCTCAGGGATCAGTGCTTGGGCCACTTCTCTTCTCCATATACACAACATCACTGGGACCCATCATCCAGTCACATGGTTTCTCTTACCACTGCTACGCTAATGACACGCAACTCTACTTGTCTTTCAACAGCAACTCTACTTGTCTGCCAGACAGGCAGCGATTCGAGCGGTCAACACCACAGTGACCGCTCGAATCGCTGCCTGTCTGGCAGACATCTCAGCCTGGATGAAGGAACACCACCTTCAACTCAACCCAGCCAAGACCTAACTCCTTGTCTTTCCAGCCAACCCTGCTGTTGAACACAACATCACCGTGCAGCTGGGTCCAACTACAGTGTCGCCTTCCAAAACGGTCAGAAATCTAGGGGTAACCATTGATGATGAGCTAAATTTCACAGACCACATTTCAAAAACTGCAAGATCATGTAGATTTACACTCTACAATATCAGGAAGATAAGACCTTTCCTCTCTATACATGCCACACAAATGCTCGTTCAGTCACTTGTCATAACTAGACTGGACTACTGTAACGCTCTCATTGCAGGCCTTCCTGCATGTGCTATTAGACCTCTGCAAATGATCCAGAATGCAGCAGCACGTCTGGTCTCTAATGAACCTAAGAGAGCACATGTTACACCACTCTTTGTCTCTCTCCACTGGCTGCCGGTTCATGCACGTATTAAATTCAAGGCCCTGATGCTGGCATATAAATCAGTCACTGGGTCTGCTCCAGCATACCTAAAACATTTATGCAGAGGTACGTTCCCACCAGAAGCCTGCGGTCGGCTAAGGAACGTCGCCTTGTCGTACCGAAACAAAGAGGCACCAAAACACTTTCCTGGGCTTTCAGTTTCATCATACCACGGTGGTGGAATGACCTTCCCAACTCACTCTCTATCTTCAAAAAACGGCTAAAAACACATCTTTTCCAAAAGCACTTAACCGGTCACAAAAAAAAATAAAAAAAATAATAATATTTACATTTCTTGTTGCACTTAAATCTGTTTTGTATACTATTCTGATGATAGTGAAACTTTGTAATATGGCACTTTTTGTACCACTGTCTCCCTAAGATGATTCGCTGATGTTTTTTCCTCTTTTGTAAGTCGCTTTGGATAAAAGCGTCTGCCAAATGAATAAATGTAAATTTGTCACTGCTGGCTACATTGATACAGTATAAGGATTTGTAAAAACATTATAGCTCATAATCTCATCCTACTTGAAGTGTGAGCATTTACAAACAGAGGATAGAAATGTTGGATTTGAGATGTCAAACAACAGCCAACAAATTAAACTCACCACAGCAAACAGCCTTAAAAGGATAGTTTATTCAATCAAAATGAAGATTCCCTCATCATTTGCTCTCACTCATGCATCCCAGGTGTGTGTCTTTATTTCTTCTGCAGAACACAAATGATGATTTTTAGAAGAATATTTCAGCTCTGTAAGTTTGTATAACGCTAGTGAATGGTGACCAGAACTACGAAGCACAAAAAAGCACATAAAGGCAGCATAAAAGTAAATCCATAAGACTCCATTGTTTTAATGCTTGTCTTCTAAAGTGATATGACAGGTGTATGAGAAACAGATCAATATTTAAATTTTGTACAATAAATTATCCTCCCTGTCCAGTAGGTGGTGATATGCACGAAGAATGTGAATCGCCAAAAACAAAAGAAAAAGAATGTGGAAGTTAAAATTAAGATTTATAGTAAAAAATGACAAATATTGATCTGTTGATTTCTTTTATGCTGCCTTTATGTGTCTTTTGGAACTTCAACGTTTTTGTCACCATTTACATGCATTGTATGAACCTACAGAGCTGAAATATTCTTCCAAAAATCCAAAAAGTTATACACATCTGGGATGACATGAGGGTGAGTAAATGAGAAAATGTTCATTTTGAGGTAAAAAATTTGTTTAAAAGTCCAAATAGAATATCACAGGGCAGTGGTTCTCAATTTTGTTCGGTTCACGCCCCTTTGAAACAAGACCCCACAACAAATAATCTACTCAAAACTTTTTTTTAAATTTGTTATTATATAAAATACAGTTTACTGAAAAAAAGCTTTTAAAATATTTCACTACATTTTCTTTCAACTTCATGTAACAAAAATATATTTTTTTAAATATAATGAAAAGGATTCAAATTGTCAACTTATGTCACTAGGTTAGTCTGTTATTTTGTGAATACATTGTGTTACATAAAAATAATAATAGTGCCAACTCCTGGGCATGAACACACTTCAAATTACACATGTTGTCATTAAAAGACTGTTATGAGACACAGTTTGCTTACTCCAGGCAGCGCTTGGCCTGATTAATGATACTGACAAACTTCAATAACCTCTGAAATAAAAACGGACCATCATTTAGTCACCCTCGTCGTTCAAAACCAATATGACATTTTTCCTCCGTGAAACAAAAGATTAACGGAAGAAAGGATCGTGTTTGTGGCTATCCAAGCACCAAAAGCAGCTTAAAAGTCGTCTATAACACTCCTGTCTAACATTTCAATTCGTGTGAAGGCACATGATAGCGTTGTGAGAGGAACAAATCAAAATGTAAGTGTTAATTTACCTCTTCACCCATTTGAAACGCCTTTCCATAAACAGACGCGCGCCTAACATTATGAAGGCTTTGAGCTGTCGAGAGCTGCGAAAAAGTTTAGGAAAAAGTTTAAACAAGGCAGGATAAAACGCAAAGGGAAATAAATTGCGGACTTTGTTTCTTGTCGGTAGTTATGTTGAATGTACAAAATGGAACGAGATTTGAGGACGGGCCAGTCAGGGAATCCAAACAACGCGCCCCTCGTTTAAAAGGACGCGAACAGCGGGCTCCTCTCTCATTGGCTGATGGGCGGAGTCCGCTGAGGCAATCAGCGCAGACTTCAGTCTGAATGGACGTTTGCCATGTTCCCAACACGCACATCAGTCAAAATAACAACAGGACAGAAAGCAGAGATTTCTTGAGCGCTCATTCGGAGCTCAGGCAAACTGCCACTGGACATGTCACTGCAGTTTAACGAGATGTTTTAGGGCAATGGAGCGTGAACAGTGTGAATCATTTGATGGCAGCGGAGATTCATCCGGCTCGGACACGCTGTCAGAGGGCGAGACGAGAGCCGAGTTACGCTTGGAAGAATTGAAATGTCACTCCTTATTTGTGAGTCTAGAAGGAATAGTCAAGGCGAATGATGCAAAGGAAAGCAACGTGATGATGATAGCGAGGAAGGGGGATCACAATGAAGGACATGAAGAAAATGAAACGGACGAGGATGAACTGGTAAAGTACATAGTCCTTAAAAACACGCGCACGAGTGTATCTGTGATAATCGCTGAAAGCGCGCGACAGGAAACAGGTGTGTTTGTTTGAGTGATCTCAGCGATAATCACGCGCTGCAAGTCCAGTTGCTGATAAACGTTTTTTATCAGGCTTTTTTTTTAGACATCTTTATGGCGTCTTATATTTATGGGGGACGTACTGCGTACTGTCATTTTACCCCTTTGAACTTTTAAAATGCACAAATTTGTCATATATCGGCTCATATTTGCTTCTTGTATACCATAAAGTGACAGATCACACAGAATGCAGAACTTCTGTCATAAACATATTTTTGCTGCAATGCGATGAACAACTCAGTGGTTGCTAATTGTTAGACCATTTTGTTAAAAGGTTGTTTGTTTAACAAAATATTGTAATTGACATTTTGTGCATGTAAATGTAACTGCTTTTTGCATTTTAAAATGTCGCATTAAATGCCTACAAAGACTTTTTAAACACCAGCTAAATCATTTAAGAAACAATCTCTAAAATTATGGGTCTCTACCTCTTTTAAACTTGGCATAATACTTTATATATTTATAGTATTATTATATGATATCAATCATCAAATACCTTTAAATATATTAGTTACACACAAGCTGTCATTTTTATAAACATACATTTTTAACTTATTCTGTATATTAACGTATACAATTCAGTCAATTACGTGTGTATATATAATTAAAATAAAAATTCCAGTGAAGAGACCCCATCCAGACTGTCAGCAACAAACAATTCAATTAAAGCTAGAAGTTTTCTGAACTTTAATGGACATTATTGCCTAAAAAATAAAAACAAGAACAACAAATAATTAAAACAAATGTAAAAAAAAAATATTTTTTTAATTTATAGAATATTTGTTTTCATATTTTTAGGGAAATGACTATGTTAAAAAATATACATGTTATCCATAATATGAATGTGAAGAAATACACATACAAGCAAAAATGTAATGTTTATAAATTCCATTGGCTATTATTATTCCCTTAGAATGTACCTCTGTTTGACATTTTATGACATTTGTAAAGAAATTCTTTAATGTAAAAAATATATGCATTTACAGGGACACATCCATAATTTGTGAAGGTGAAAAATTAAACACAAAATTAAATCTTTGTAAATTATACTGGGTATTTATTATGAATGTTTTACAATTTCTATAATTTTCTTTTTTAAGTTTGGTATTTGAATTTGCAATATATTGTGAAATGTCTATGCCTAAATGATTCAATCCGACCCAAATCAAACCACTTAAACCTGTAGCAGCTACGTCCCCTTTGAGCAGTCCATGTGGAGGCATGTATGTGATATATAGCACACCTCAATGACTGCCAACTCTGTGTGAGAGTACATTCAGCCTTGATTCATTCAACCTGCTCATATCGTATGTAGGTCTTGTTTACAGGTGCTTTTCATATACATTTGTAACTTTTGACACACATTTTAATTTGACATAATTGTTCATGGTGAAAAATCAAAAGCTGCTTGGTTCATTGAATAGGGTTGTGTATTCAAAGTGAATTTTTTTTTTTTGTACTTTTGTTTCCTTAGCCTAACTTGAAAAGTAGGTTAGGCATTGTCATATTCTTTCTGACTGGTTTGTCCAGCTCAACTATGTAATTGTCGATTTTAAAGCATAGCTTTTATGCCAGCAACTTTTCTCTGGGAGTGATGTCTAATTAGCTTGCCAAAGGATTAGGTGGCTTGTCACACCAATCAGATACTTGAGATGTTTGCCACTATGAGAGCCGTGTCAACGCATGTTTACTCGGCCAGGTCAAGGGAGTGGGAGAACAGTGGTCTGAGTCATCCACTGATCTGGGAGACAGATTTATCCTCTTGCCACAATGTTATAAGAAAAACAGTGGCTTATGTCTTTACTCCCATATGTTTACATGAAGGTAATGTTTCATGTAAATGTTCCAGCTGCAGCATGTTTATACACGTTATGTGAACTGTCATTAAACGGCCAGATCTGGATGCACTTATGATGTTGTATTGATCACCTGTTTTTTTGGGTTAGTGATTCTATTTAGTTATTTAAAGTAATACAAAATAAAAGAGAATTTGTCATTTCACAAAAAAAGCACCATGGTATTATTATATGATACAATCAGTCAAACATGAAACCACAACAGTGGATGATGATTTTTAAACATTTTAAGTTTTGTACAATAGTAAAACCATCATATTTTTTATTACCAGTGTATGCTCTCTGGAGTACCATGGAATCACCATTTATGAGTCATTTTAGATCACTATAACGATATATATATCACGATATGAGTCATTTTAGATCACTCTAACGATATATATCACGATACGAGTCATTTTAGATCACACTAACGATATATATCATGATACGAGTCATTTTAGATCACTCTAACGATATATATCACGATATGAGTCATTTTAGATCACTCTAACGATATATATCATGATATGAGTCATTTTAGATCACTAACGATATATATATCACGATATGAGTCATTTTAGATCACTCTAACGATATATATATCACGATATGAGTCATTTTAGATCACTCTAACGATATATATATATCACGATATGAGTCATTTTAGATCACTCTAACGATATATATATATCACGATGTGAGTCATTTTAGATCACTAACGATATATATATCACGATATGAGTCATTTTAGATCACTCTAACGATATATATATATCACGATATGAGTCATTTTAGATCACTCTAACGATATATATATATCACGATATGAGTCATTTTAGATCACTCTAACGATATATATATATCACGATATGAGTCATTTTAGATCACTAACGATATATATATCACGATATGAGTCATTTTAGATCACTCTAACGATATATATATATCACGATATGAGTCATTTTAGATCACTCTAACGATATATATATATCACGATATGAGTCATTTTAGATCACTCTAACGATATATATCACGATGTGAGTCATTTTAGATCACTAACGATATATATATCACGATATGAGTCATTTTAGATCACTCTAACGATATATATATATCACGATATGAGTCATTTTAGATCACTCTAACGATATATATATATCACGATATGAGTCATTTTAGATCACTCTAACGATATATATATATCACGATATGAGTCATTTTAGATCACTCTAACGATATATATCACGATATGAGTCATTTTAGATCACTCTAACGATATATATATCACGAAGTGAGTCATTTTAGATCACTAACGATATATATATATCACGATATGAGTCATTTTAGATCACTCTAACGATATATATCATGATATGAGTCATTTTAGATCACTCTAACGATATATATATCACGATGTGAGTCATTTTAGATCACTCTAACGATATATATATATCACGATATGAGTCATTTTAGATCACTCTAACGATATATATCATGATATGAGTCATTTTAGATCACTCTAACGTATATATATCACGATATGAGTCATTTTAGATCACTCTAACGATATATATCACGATATGAGTCATTTTAGATCACTCTAACGATATATATATCATGATATGAGTCATTTTAGATCACTCTAACGATATATATATATATCACGATATGAGTCATTTTAGATCACTCTAACGATATATATATATATCACGATATGAGTCATTTTAGATCACTCTAACGATATATATATATCACGATATGAGTCATTTTAGATCACTCTAACGATATATATCTCACGATATGAGTCATTTTAGATCACTCTAACGATATATATATCATGATATGAGTCATTTTAGATCACTCTAACGATATATATATCACGATATGAGTCATTTTAGATCACTCTAACGATATATATATCACGATATGAGTCATTTTAGATCACTCTAACGATATATATATCACGATATGAGTCATTTTAGATCACTCTAACGATATATATATCACGATATGAGTCATTTTAGATCACTCTAACGTATATATATATCACGATATGAGTCATTTTAGATCACTCTAACGATATATATATCACGATATGAGTCATTTTAGATCACTCTAACGATATATATATCACGATATGAGTCATTTTAGATCACTCTAACGTATATATATATCACGATATGAGTCATTTTAGATCACTCTAACGATATATATATATCACGATATGAGTCATTTTAGATCACTCTAACGATATATATATCACGATATGAGTCATTTTAGATCACTCTAACGATATATATATCACGATATGAGTCATTTTAGATCACTCTAACGATATATATATATCACGATATGAGTCATTTTAGATCACTCTAACGATATATATATCACGATATGAGTCATTTTAGATCACTCTAACGATATATATATCACGATATGAGTCATTTTAGATCACTCTAACGATATATATATATCACGATATGAGTCATTTTAGATCACTCTAACGATATATATATCATGATATGAGTCATTTTAGATCACTCTAACGATATATATATCACGATATGAGTCATTTTAGATCACTCTAACGATATATATCATGATATGAGTCATTTTAGATCACTCTAACGATATATATATCACGATATGAGTCATTTTAGATCACTCTAACGATATATATATATCACGATATGAGTCATTTTAGATCACTCTAACGATATATATATCACGATATGAGTCATTTTAGATCACTCTAACGATATATATATATCACGATATGAGTCATTTTAGATCACTCTAACGATATATATATCACGATATGAGTCATTTTAGATCACTCTAACGATATATATATATCACGATATGAGTCATTTTAGATCACTCTAACGATATATATATATCACGATATGAGTCATTTTAGATCACTCTAACGTATATATATCATGATATGAGTCATTTTAGATCACTCTAACGATATATATTACGATATGAGTCATTTTAGATCACTAACGATATATATCATGATATGAGTCATTTTAGATCACTCTAACAATATATATATCACGATATGAGTCATTTTAGATCACTCTAACGTATATATATCACGATATGAGTCATTTTAGATCACTCTAACGATATATATCATGATATGAGTCATTTTAGATCACTCTAACGATATATATATCACGATATGAGTCATTTTAGATCACTCTAACGATATATATATATCATGATATG
Organism: Xyrauchen texanus; assembly: GCF_025860055.1. Lineage (NCBI taxonomy): Eukaryota > Metazoa > Chordata > Actinopteri > Cypriniformes > Catostomidae > Xyrauchen > Xyrauchen texanus. Next base: position 46,005,353 of record NC_068279.1, read on the forward strand.
AGTCATTTTAGATCACTCTAACGATATATATCATGATATGAGTCATTTTAGATCACTCTAATGATATATATCACGATATGAGTCATTTTAGATCACTCTAACGATATATATCATGATATGAGTCATTTTAGATCACTCTAACGATATATATATATATATCACGATATGAGTCATTTTAGATCACTCTAACGATATATATATATCACGATATGAGTCATTTTAGATCACTCTAACGATATATATATATCACGATATGAGTCATTTTAGATCACTCTAACGATATATATCTCACGATATGAGTCATTTTAGATCACTCTAACGATATATATATATCACGATATGAGTCATTTTAGATCACTCTAACGATATATATATCACGATATGAGTCATTTTAGATCACTCTAACGTATATATATATATATCACGATATGAGTCATTTTAGATCACTCTAACGATATATATATATCACGATATGAGTCATTTTAGATCACTGTAACGATATATATCATGATATGAGTCATTTTAGATCACTCTAACGATATATATTACGATATGAGTCATTTTAGATCACTAACGATATATATATCACGATATGAGTCATTTTAGATCACTCTAACGATATATATATATCACGATATGAGTCATTTTAGATCACTCTAACGATATATATATATCACGATATGAGTCATTTTAGATCACTCTAACGATATATATATATCACGATGTGAGTCATTTTAGATCACTAACGATATATATATCACGATATGAGTCATTTTAGATCACTCTAACGATATATATATATCACGATATGAGTCATTTTAGATCACTCTAACGATATATATATATCACGATATGAGTCATTTTAGATCACTCTAACGATATATATCACGATGTGAGTCATTTTAGATCACTAACGATATATATATCACGATATGAGTCATTTTAGATCACTCTAACGATATATATATATCACGATATGAGTCATTTTAGATCACTCTAACGATATATATATATATCACGATATGAGTCATTTTAGATCACTCTAACGATATATATATATCACGATATGAGTCATTTTAGATCACTCTAACGATATATATCCACGATATGAGTCATTTTAGATCACTCTAACGATATATATATCACGAAGTGAGTCATTTTAGATCACTAACGATATATATATATCACGATATGAGTCATTTTAGATCACTCTAACGATATATATCATGATATGAGTCATTTTAGATCACTCTAACGATATATATATCACGATGTGAGTCATTTTAGATCACTCTAACGATATATATATATCACGATATGAGTCATTTTAGATCACTCTAACGATATATATCATGATATGAGTCATTTTAGATCACTCTAACGATATATATCACGATATGAGTCATTTTAGATCACTCTAACGATATATATCACGATATGAGTCATTTTAGATCACTCTAACGATATATATCATGATATGAGTCATTTTAGATCACTCTAACGATATATATATATATCACGATATGAGTCATTTTAGATCACTCTAACGATATATATATATATCACGATATGAGTCATTTTAGATCACTCTAACGATATATATATATCACGATATGAGTCATTTTAGATCACTCTAACGATATATATCTCACGATATGAGTCATTTTAGATCACTCTAACGATATATATATCATGATATGAGTCATTTTAGATCACTCTAACGATATATATATCACGATATGAGTCATTTTAGATCACTCTAACGATATATATCTCACGATATGAGTAATTTTAGATCACTCTAACGATATATATATCATGATATGAGTAATTTTAGATCACTCTAACGATATATATATCACGATATGAGTCATTTTAGATCACTCTAACGATATATATATATCACGATATGAGTCATTTTAGATCACTCTAACGATATATATCACGATATGAGTCATTTTAGATCACTCTAACGATATATATCATGATATGAGTCATTTTAGATCACTCTAACGATATATATATCACGATGTGAGTCATTTTAGATCACTCTAACGATATATATTTATCACGATATGAGTCATTTTAGATCACTCTAACGATATATATATCACGATGTGAGTCATTTTAGATCACTAACGATATATATATCACGATATGAGTCATTTTAGATCACTCTAACGATATATATATATCACGATATGAGTCATTTTAGATCACTCTAACGATATATATATCACGATGTGAGTCATTTTAGATCACTAACGATATATATATCACGATATGAGTCATTTTAGATCACTCTAACGATATATATATATCACGATATGAGTCATTTTAGATCACTCTAACGATATATATATCACGATATGAGTCATTTTAGATCACTCTAACGATATATATATATCACGATATGAGTCATTTTAGATCACTCTAACGATATATATCATGATATGAGTCATTTTAGATCACTCTAACGATATATATCACGATATGAGTCATTTTAGATCACTCTAACGATATATATCATGATATGAGTCATTTTAGATCACTCTAACGATATATATATCACGAAGTGAGTCATTTTAGATCACTAACGATATATATATATCACGATATGAGTCATTTTAGATCACTCTAACGATATATATATCACGATGTGAGTCATTTTAGATCACTCTAACGATATATATATATATCACGATATGAGTCATTTTAGATCACTCTAACGATATATATCATGATATGAGTCATTTTAGATCACTCTAACGATATATATCACGATATGAGTCATTTTAGATCACTCTAACGATATATATCATGATATGAGTCATTTTAGATCACTCTAACGATATATATATATATCATGATATGAGTCATTTTAGATCACTCTAACGATATATATCATGATATGAGTCATTTTAGATCACTCTAACGATATATATCACGATATGAGTCATTTTAGATCACTCTAACGATATATATCATGATATGAGTCATTTTAGATCACTCTAACGATATATATATATCACGATATGAGTCATTTTAGATCACTCTAACGATATATATCTCACGATATGAGTCATTTTAGATCACTGTAACGATATATATATCACGATATGAGTCATTTTAGATCACTCTAACGATATATATATCACGATATGAGTCATTTTAGATCACTCTAACGATATATATATATCACGATATGAGTCATTTTAGATCACTCTAACGATATATATATATCACGATATGAGTCATTTTAGATCACTGTAACGATATATATCATGATATGAGTCATTTTAGATCACTCTAACGATATATATTACGATATGAGTCATTTTAGATCACTAACGATATATATCATGATATGAGTCATTTTAGATCACTCTAACAATATATATATCACGATACGAGTCATTTTAGATCACTCTAACGATATATCACGATATGAGTAATTTTAGATCACTCTAACGATATATATCATGATATGAGTCATTTTAGATCACTCTAACGATATATATATCACGATGTGAGTCATTTTAGATCACTCTAACGATATATATATATCATGATATGAGTCATTTTAGATCACTCTAATGATATATATCATGATATGAGTCATTTTAGATCACTCTAATGATATATATCACGATATGAGTCATTTTAGATCACTCTAACGATATATATCATGATATGAGTCATTTTAGATCACTCTAACGATATATATATATATATCACGATATGAGTCATTTTAGATCACTCTAACGATATATATATATCACGATATGAATCATTTTAGATCACTCTAACGATATATATATATCACGATATGAGTCATTTTAGATCACTCTAACGATATATATCTCACGATATGAGTCATTTTAGATCACTCTAACGATATATATATATCACGATATGAGTCATTTTAGATCACTCTAACGATATATATATCACGATATGAGTCATTTTAGATCACTCTAACGATATATATATATATATCACGATATGAGTCATTTTAGATCACTCTAACGATATATATATATCACGATATGAGTCATTTTAGATCACTGTAACGATATATATCATGATATGAGTCATTTTAGATCACTCTAACGATATATATTACGATATGAGTCATTTTAGATCACTAACGATATATATCATGATATGAGTCATTTTAGATCACTCTAACAATATATATATCACGATACGAGTCATTTTAGATCACTCTAACGATATATCACGATATGAGTAATTTTAGATCACTCTAACGATATATATATCACGATATGAGTCATTTTAGATCACTCTAACGATATATATATATCACAATATGAGTAATTTTAGATCACTCTAACGATATATATATATCACGATATGAGTCATTTTAGATCTCTATAACGATATCACGATATGAGTCATTTTAGATCACTCTAACGATATATATCACGATATGAGTAATTTTAGATCACTCTAACGATATATATATCACGATATGAGTCATTTTAGATCTCTATAACGATATCACGATATGAGTCATTTTAGATCACTCTAACGATATATATCACGATATGAGTCATTTTAGATCACTATAATTATATATATATATATATATATATATATATATATATATATATATATATATATATATATATATATATATATATTTATCAAGATATGAGTCATTTTAGATCACTATAACGATATATATATCACGATGTGAGTCATTTTAGATCACTCTAACGATATATATATATATCACGATATGAGTCATTTTAGATCACTCTAACGATATATATCATGATATGAGTCATTTTAGATCACTCTAACGATATATATCACGATATGAGTCATTTTAGATCACTCTAACGATATATATCACGATATGAGTCATTTTAGATCACTCTAACGATACATATCACGATATGAGTCATTTTAGATCTCTATAACGATATATATCACGATATGAGTCATTTTAGATCACTAACGATATATATATCACGATATGAGTCATTTTAGATCACTCTAACGATATATATATCACGATATGAGTCATTTTAGATCACTCTAACGATATATATCTCACGATATGAGTCATTTTAGATCACTCTAACGATATATAGATCACGATATGAGTCATTTTAGATCACTCTAACGATATATATATATCACGATATGAGTCATTTTAGATCACTCTAACGATATATATATATCACGATATGAGTCATTTTAGATCACTTTAACGATATATATCATGATATGAGTCATTTTAGATCACTAACGATATATATCATGATATGAGTCATTTTAGATTACTCTAACAATATATATATCACGATACGAGTCATTTTAGATCACTCTAACGATATATCACGATATGAGTAATTTTAGATCACTCTAACGATATATATATCACGATATGAGTCATTTTAGATCACTCTAACGATATAGTATATATATCACGATATGAGTCATTTTAGATCTCTATAACGATATCACGATATGAGTCATTTTAGATCACTATAACGATATATATCACGATACGAGTCATTTTAGATCACTATAACGATATATATCACGATATGAGTCATTTTAGATCACTATAACGATATATATATCATGATATGAGTCATTTTAGATCACTATAATTATATATATATATATATATATATATATATATATATTTATCAAGATATGAGTCATTTTAGATCACTATAACGATATATATCACGATACGAGTCATTTTAGATCACTATAACGATATATATCACGATATGAGTCATTTTAGATCACTATAACGATATATATATATATATATCACGATATGAGTCATTTTAGATCACTATAACGATATATATATATATATATATCACGATATGAGTCATTTTAGATCACTATAACGATATATATCACGATACGAGTCATTTTAGATCACTCTAACGATATAGTATATATATCACGATATGAGTCATTTTAGATCTCTATAACGATATCACGATATGAGTCATTTTAGATCACTATAACGATATATATCACGATACGAGTCATTTTAGGTCACTATAACGATATATATCACGATATGAGTCATTTTAGATCACTATAACGATATATATCACGATATGAGTCATTTTAGATCACTATAACGATATATATATATATATATATATATCACGATATGAGTCATTTTAGATCACTATAACGATATATATCACGATACGAGTCATTTTAGATCACTCTAACGATATAGTATATATATCACGATATGAGTCATTTTAGATCTCTATAACGATATCACGATATGAGTCATTTTAGATCACTATAACGATATACATCACGATACGAGTCATTTTAGATCACTATAACGATATATATCACAATATGAGTCATTTTAGATCACTATAACGATATATATATATATCACGATATGAGTCATTTTAGATCACTATAACGATATATATATCATGATATGAGTCATTTTAGATCACTATAATTATATATATATATATATATCACGATATGAGTCATTTTAGATCACTATAACGATATATATCATGATATGAGTCATTTTAGATCACTATAACGATATATATCATGATACGAGTCATTTTAGATCACTCTAACGATCATGATAGGAGTCATTTTAGATCGCTCTAACGATATATATATATATATATATATATATATATCACGATATGAGTCATTTTAGATCACTATAACGATATATATATCATGATACGAGTCATTTTAGATCACTCTAACGATATATATCACGATATGAGTCATTTTAGATCACTATAACGATATATATATCATGATACGAGTCATTTTAGATCACTCTAACGATATATATATCACGATACGAGTCATTTTAGATCACTATAACGATATATATATCATGATACGAGTCATTTTAGATCACTCTAACGATATATATATCATGATACGAGTCATTTTAGATCACTCTAACGATATATATATCATGATACGAGTCATTTTAGATCTCTATAACGATATATATATCATGATATGAGTCATTTTAGATCACTCTAACGATATATATATCATGATATGAGTCATTTTAGATCACTCTAACGATATATATATCATGATATGAGTCATTTTAGATCACTATAACGATATATATATATCACGATATGAGTCATTTTAGATCACTCTAACGATATATATCATGATATGAGTCATTTTAGATCACTCTAACGATATATATCATAAATACTTATAAAAAAAATAAATGATGGAATTAATGCAGAGCGCATCTTTTGGCTTACATAATGTTCTTTCTTTATCGTCCAGTGACCGTTTGCAGATAACATTTTATAATCTGTGTTGGCTTTTGTGAACCTACAGTTCACATTGTCCCACCTGTTTTAACAAGCTCCACTTCATTTTCTTGACTTTTCAATTGATTATATCAGCAATAATTCATGAAATGATGGAGAAGTACAGATGTGTGGAGTAGTCAATCGCACCTCAGCATGTTAAAGAGTTGATTGAGGTATCTGGATCACCAATACAACTTTCACTACAGCCAATGATGTCACCGGTCCTTGTTTCCATCTAATATGTGACAAATACCTCAGCTTCCTATCATGTTTGCACACTCTACTGATGGTTAGGTTTAGATAAGGGCATAATAATAATAAGTATGTCCTTTACACCTTATGTGCGGAACTCGTGCTTACAACAAGTTTACAACATTGTGTGAGACCATACGAATATAGCCAACTCATAAATTATATACGACAGTGTCCCGGTAGAGTGTGTCACATCATGGTGGACTGCTGCATCTTCCACTATATAGTTGGCCTGCAGAATTGGCCTGCAAAATTCATCAATAACTAAAAACTAACCAACTATATTTAAGATAGGCTAGGCCTTGGTCACATTTCAAAAAGTTAAAATTTTTATTCTGCTGTTGAAACTAATCCAGAGCACGTAATTTCATAATTTGCTACAGATCTAGTGACGGCTGTGCCCTGTTTGATTGACAGGTGGCATATGTGTGTGTGTGTGTGTGCTGAATGTATTTTTTTTTTCCCTATTATTTTTAATATTTCTATTCGTTGCTGTTTTTTTTATTGTTATTCTATTACTGTTTGTTTACTAGTCTTGAATAATTACTTAAGAACTTGAATCCATTCTTCCAAATTAGTGTTCTTATTTGTTGTGGTATTAAAGCTGGTATTGAGAATCGTCAAATTTCATTTTGGTAGTGTGATAATGTATAGCCTATATTGTACGTATAGCTCTTGCTTCAATTACATGATGAAAAAGTATATCTCATTCCACAGATCTATGAGCATCCCTGCTGTTAATGGTGGCGATAGAAGCTTTTCTTAATTTGACTACCATATTGACATAAAATAATTACCATATGACAATAGTCATGTCAAGTTCAAGGAAATCCACTGTTAAAAAGACAAATAAAAAAAAAAGTTCAGTAAATCAATGAGTAATCGTGTTAAATAATCATGATCTCAGACTTGACCGAAATAATGGTGATTATGATTTTTGCCATAATGGAGCAGCCGGACTACAGTGCACTGCTACAGTTCGACCTAAACCTGCATTAGCCTGTACTCATCAACCCCATTTCAGGTCTCTTAAATAGCCTCCTTCTCTTTTCACCCTTCCCTCATGAATACTGCCCCAGAAAAGACAGGGACGTGAATGCAAAGACAGTTGCACTGTCCTAAAAGTTTCTTTGATGCTAAAGGTTGGCTTCAGAAACCATGTGAGGACAGCTTTCTGAGACTGTGGTTAGGTTGTAGTGGTCAGGTTTTAGTGGTAAACCTGCAGTGAAATTTTTAACAATAATTTATAAATCAAGAACGACCTACCATAAGCTCTGGGGTTGTTAAGTGATGATATATGCTTCTATAGAAGCCATAAGTGTGTGTAATTCAAACTTCATTTTGAAATGATCATTTAGTAGCTGCATTTCTGGTGAAGAACTACACTACCCATAATCCTTAAAAGAGATTAACCAATCAGAAGTCGTTGTTGCCATGGAATTTAAAGCAGAAGCTCCACAGCATCTGGCCTATCCCACAAAGCATTGTGAATAATAAATTAATCGAGTCCATCACTCTACACTCACAAACCACTTTAATATGTGAATGGTTTGTAAGAAACTTTAAATGTGAAGTCATGCATCACCAAAAGGTGCATTTATAATAACTGTTTTCAAACAGGTTTCTCTGTATACAACCCCCTACCCCCTTCTATAAATGGTCGTATAAACCGTTAGTCCCACCCCAAAGTCACACTATTGATTTAATGTCAAACTGGACGTGCCTGATGAATGTTTTAAAAGCACCGTAGTGTTACATTTTTCGGTAAAATCAACCAACAAATGGCTTAATCATGGTTGTCTCTGCATATCAAATTGGAATCCTAAGAAATAATTTATGCACCAGAAGCTATTAAAAATAGCAGAATGTTTTTTTTTTTTATTCTAATTTTTAGTGCCCAATGCGCTCTAAGTCCTCGTGGTGGCATAGTGACTCGCCTCAAGCCGGGTGGCAGAGGACGAATCTCAGTTGCCTCCACGTTTGAGACCGTCAATCCACGCATCTTATTACGTGACTTGTTGAGCGCGTAACCGCGGAGACCTAGCATGTGTGGAGGCTTCACGTTATTCTCCGCAGCATCCACGAACAACTCGCCACGCTCCCCACCGAGAGCGAGAAACACACATTATAGTGACCACAAGGAGGTTACCCCATGTGACTCTTCCCTCCCTAGCAACCGAGCCAATTTGGTTGCTTAGGAGACCTAGCTGGAGTCTAAAACTAATGAAGACTACTCAAATTTAAGGAAAATTTGTAAATAAAATGGAAATAAAAACTAAATTAATAATAACTATAAAAACCCTGGGACAGGAATCACTGAAAGCAAGAACATTGCAATATGGCAAACCTAAAATAATTAAATTCATGCTTCTCTGATTAATTGAGTAATCTTTTATAATTTTTGTATTTTTTAAACTTTTCTAGTCATGTTTGGGCAAATGAATAATTCATGACTTCATCAGGGTGAATTGTTCTCCAGAATGAATGATGTGGTTTTTAATCAATCTGAATAACACTATCTATATCTGAGCCCTGAACTGGTCTCAACAAGTGAAACTCAATTTCCAGAATTATAAATAAACATCCATTTATTTTAATGGGGTTTCTCGGACCTGGAAAGAGGATGTACAGTGTTGATGAATGGCTTACGTGCTAAGAGGATTTGCCTTTAATCTGTTTATGGTTTCTCCTGCGTCCACTGTGGGTGATGTCATTCCAAACATGCCTGTCTGTTTGCCGATTTATTGGTTTGATATGATCCGCTTGTGATGAGAGACAGATAACCTTGGCTTTTCGGGGGATCTTTTAGTGGAACATCAATGGCATTCAGAAGGAATTTGACAGTACCAGAGTGGGCATCATCTAATTGGTGTAAGGTCAGAAATCCTCAATTAAACTTTTAATAGAACAACTTGGGAATTTTACAACAATGGAACTTTTGTTACGGAAGGATCAATGTTTTTCATTGATTCAATGCTTTTGCTATTATCCATAACAATAATATTTATAATGCTGTTTATGAATTTAGTGCAATGTCAGACTAACTGGAAACAGTCTACAGAGACAATAATAGAATATTTTCACATGTTACTCATAAATTGCTCAACAATAAGGAAGTGTATTTATGCCTTATGAGAAAAAGAAAACAGAAAAAACTATAAACAGGATTATTTTTTGTCCAAATCGTTCAGCCATACATGATTCTATCAAACCAGGTTAATGGAGTCTGTATTGTGGTTTCATGTTTGTTAGGGAACATCTGACATACTTCTCTGGCATTTTGGCAAGTTCCTTCATGAATGAACTTGTCCAAATAAAGACGAAGTGCAATATTATTTTCCTCCACATGCAAAAATGTGCAACTATGTGCACTCGATCATGCTTCTAAAATCTACACTTCTGCTTATGTCCAGAGGGAGAGTTTGTCAACACAGGAAACATGGCTTTGCTACCTAGACTTTGCAGGGCAATTGACAGCAGTAAATCTTGAGGGGGAAGGAACGGTGCTGTTATGAGTGAGAACACGCCTCTGTAAGACCAGTGGGATCTTCTGTAACACAGGGACGTTCTGGTGAGGTTGACCCCGGCAGCACAGCACTGCAATGTGAGCCGTTTAATCTCCAGAGGAACATGATTTAGCTGGAAGTGGAGCAGGGGTAAAGGTTAAGGTCAGACAGATGTACAGCAATGACGTTAGTTCGTTGCACTGAAAAGCTGCATGTTTATCTTCATTGAGACTGTCTTTGTTTGTTTTCCATAAAAAGATGGGAAAATTACAATTCTGTCATAATGAACTCAACATTACTTTTGTTGTTTCATTTGTTCCAAACCAATATGACTTACTTCTAAAAAGTAATTTCAGAATGACCGCCTCAGTCACCATTCACTTTCATTGCATCTTTCCTACATTCTGCATAACATCTCCTTTGTGTTCTGCAGAAGAAATGTTGATTTCAAACCTTACTAAATTAACCATGTTCCTCTTAAATGTATGCTAATAAAAATAACATATGCTAATGTTGTTTTCCATTAAGTGCAACTTGCACGTATCATTACATAGTGCATTAACATCTCAAAAAATGTGTTGTTGTGTTTTATGACCCCTTAAAGCTGAAATGTGTAATTTCTTGCACCACACTAGCGTCACCATAGGGAATTTCAAAATTGCATTTGCTGCATGAGCACCATACCGTGCCAGAGCATGAAAGCTAACCATTTGTCTACAGCCCCAATGGGCACTGTTATAAATTTATGTGAAATATTGACCTTTTTCATGTGCCGTTACTGGATGACCGTGCTGCCTTGTTTGTGACAGAAACCCTGTGGGATGCGGCAAAAGTTGGCGAAACTTTTGTTTCTGTTTATGAAGCTTGATAAAGTGATACAGCTGTTTACTAACAAGCCAAATGTTGTTTTTCTTTCGATAATGTTATATCTTTCAAGTGGTATGTCTTTGTTTGCCAGAGTCAAACAGAAATGAAGGGGGAAGGCAGGGATAAAACACTCGTTGATTTTTGCTCATTTATTCAGAAAATGTTTTGCCTAAATCTTTGAAATTTTACCTTAAACTTCTGAGATGTCTGTTGTCATTACATGTGTTGAGTAAATTGATAACATAATCGAGTAAAACCAATGGTGTCATTTTCGGATGGTATGGGTGGGACATGTTCCCACCACTTTTTGCGTTTGCCAGTTTTGTCCCCACCACTTTCTGAAAGAGCTTTCATTCCATAAGTGTCTAATGCAAAAGAAACATCTATCTTTTATTGTGTTTGTGTGTGTGTGGTGGTCTAGTGCTGGAGTTTGTTATTTTGAGTGCTCATTCTTTACAGCTGTATTTTATTGGAGCGTTTGAATTGGTGATCAAGAATTACTTTTTATCTAACAATAAATGATTATTTGACATCACATAACCGATCGTGGAGTGTGTACTCCGGGTAGGGAAGGGGGTATTGCCCCAAGTGAAGGAGTTAATGTACCTTGGGGTCTTGTTCACGACTGAGGGGACAATGGAGCGGGAGGTTGGCCGGAGAATCGGGGCAGCGGGGGCGGTATTGCACTCGCTCTATCGCACTGTTGTCACAAAAAGAGAGCTGAGCCGGAAGGCAAAGCTCTCGATCTACCAGTCAGTTTTCGTTCCTACTCTCACCTATGGTCATGACCGAAAGAACTAGGTCGTGAGTACAAGCGGACGAAATGGGTTTCCTCGGAAGGGTGGCGGGCTTCTCCCTTAGAGATAGGGTGAGGAGCTCGGAGTAGAGCCGCTGCTCCTTTGCGTCGAAAGGAGCCAATTGAGGTTGTTTGGGCATCTGGTAAGGATACCCCTGGGCACCTCCCTAGGGAGGTGTTTCGGGCACGTCCAGCTGGGAGGAGGCCTCGGGGAAGACCCAGGACTAGGTGCAGAGATTACATCTCCAAACTGGCCTGGGAACACCTCGGGGTCCCCTAGTCAGAGCTGGTTAATGTGGCTCGGGATATGGAAGTTTGGGGCCCCCTGCTGGAGCTGCTGCCACCGTGACCCGACTTCGGATAAGTGGTTGAAGATGGATGGATGGATGGATGGACATAACCAAATTAGTATTCATGAGTTCTGCTACTTTGTGCTTTGTGAAGTTTGTGGAAGGCTACTCAAAACATTTGACCCAAGTTAAACAATATAAAGGCAATGTTACCAAATACTAACACAGTGTATGTAAACTTCTGACCAAATAGGAATCTGGTGAAATAAATAAAAGCTGAAATAAATTATTCTCTACTATTATTCTGACATTTCACATTCTTAAAATAAAGTAGTGATCCTAACTGACCTAAAACAGGCAATGTTTTCTTTTCTACGATTAAATGTCAGGAATTGTCAGCTTGGTTCTAAATCAACTTTTCCACAATATTTTCTTGACCAATATTCTTATTGTATTTTTAAAGGTAAAACAAAGCATCTAAAGAAAAATCAAAGCTTCTTACAGAAAATATCCAGAATTATTCAAGTAAACACTTCTTGCCTAAAATAAATATCACATGAATATTAACACTTGTCGCAAATAGGGATGCAGTGGTGTGAGTTTTTTTTATGGTTAGATTACCATCTGAGTAAACCAATTTTATGATTATTTGCAAATGTTCTTATTATGCAACAGCACTGAGGCAAAAATGCATTTAATATTACAATTAAACATGTTAGTGGAGAACACGCAGTGGGTGGTACATAGAGTCGCTCCAATATCCCCAGCTCATTGATATGCTTCAGTGTAACCAGAGTGCTTCAAAAGTGCGTAAATGTAAGATTATTGTGGGTGCGTAAAATGTAGTTCACTGCATCCAACAGTTTTTTTTTTTTTTTCAACAGATTACTAAAGCAGTCCATTGTCTGTCAGACACCCCAACATAAAGAATCCACAACAGACTGTAAAAATATCTAAATACTGTCCACAACACTTCACAAATAAACCTTTGGACTATGCATTGCTTAACTACATGCAATGCACCGCACGCTGTCAGCGCCAATAAACATTAAACATTAAAGTTAAATCTTTTAATCCATCACTTTAAAATCACCACAGCTAAAATATTAAACTTACTGGTTTGTTGTTGGATAACTAATGGAGCTAAGTAGTTTGAGGTTGAAAAGAGGAGTGGGCGGTTGCATCCGTGCTTGTTTTATGGGCATTGATTGCAGCGGTTCTCTGATTGGTGGATCTTTCTCGGCTGGACCATGGGTAGTGTAGTTGCTTACCAGAAACTCCACTATTTAAAAAAATTTTAAACAAAGAAGTTGAAATAACGCTGACTGATGCTTCAACAGAAGCATACCATCAATGAACAACCTCAGAGCTCATGGTAGGTCTGTCTTTAAAGGTTTGTAATCTGTTATAATCAATTAGTCTATGGAACAAATGAATGGGATTTTACTAAAGAATCCCGACTGTTGTGCTTTATAATGGTTTTGATGCAGTAGATACAGCTAAATGTGGAAAGTAGGAATTAGAATGACTCTAACTAACAATTTATTTATTACTTTTACAATGGTGGTACCATTATATTTATAAAGTGCCATTTATATACCATTGTGCATGAATATGGTAATCATTCAGTATTATGGGAAAACCATCTGATACCATCAGTGTTCCATGGTACCGCCACATTATTCTTTTGAAAGTGTTACGTTTTGTGTAATTACTGTATGGATTATGTTGACTGTTTTTTTTTTTTTTTCTGCGTTTTGTTGACTGTTGACTGAATTTTGAACTAACCTTGAATGAACTCTTATAAAGGAAGACTGTCAAAGATTGTTTGGGACCACAGTGACTTAATGCTCGATATTTTGTGGCCAACCTCCCCAGTTCTTTAGCTGAACCACAGCGTATTAGGCTGTTGTTGAGGACATAACTCTTAACAAACCGAAAGGGTGTAGGCCATCAAGAGCTGCAGTTTGCATTGTGCCGAAGGTCTCCAAGGTTTCAAGTCTGAAATGCTAGAGAGGTTTTCTAGCTGTTGCTGATTTGTATTTCCATGGTTGTTTATCTGCACATGCAAGTGAGGTTCTGGCCAGGTGAGAGAAGTTCATAGCCATACTGTAAATCTTAGACTTTGTGCTACATGTACAGTACTGGAGGGTTTTTTTGTTTTTGTTTTACAGGTGAAACTCGAAAAATTAGAATATCGTGCAAAAGTTCATTAATTTCAGTAATTCAACTTAAAAGGTGAAACTAATATATTATATAGACTCATTACATGCAAAGTAAGATATTTCAAGCCTTTATTTGATATAATTTTGATGATTATGGCTTACAGCTTATGAAAACCCCAAATTCAGAATCTCAGAAAATTAGAATATTACATGAAATCAATAATAAAAAAAGGATTTTAAATACAGAAATGTCGGCCCTCTGAAAAGTATAATCATGCATATGTACTCAGTACTTGGTTTGGGCCCTTTTGCATTAATTACTGCCTCAATGCGGTGTGGCATGGATGCTATCAGCCTGTGGCACTGCTGAGGTGTTATGGAAGACCAAGATGCTTCAATAGCGGCCTTCAGCTCTTCTGCATTGTTTGGTCTCATGTCTCTCATCTTTCTCTTAGCAATGCCCCATAGATTCTCTATGGGGTTCAGGTCAGGCGAGTTTGCTGGCCAATCAAGCACAGTAATACCATGGTCATTGAACCAGGTTTTGGTACTTTTGGCAGTGTGGGCAGGTGCCAAGTCCTGCTGGAAAATGAAGTCAGCATCTCCATAAAGCTTGTCTGCTGAAGGAAGCATGAAGTGCTCTAAAATGTCCCGGTAGACGGCTGCGTTGACTCTGGACTTAATAAAGCACAGTGGACCAACACCAGCCGATGACATGGCTCCCCAGACCAACACAGACTGTGGAAACTTCACACTGGACTTCAAGCATCTTGGATTGTGTGCCTCTCCATTCTTCCTCCAGACTCTGGGACCTTGGTTTCCAAATGAGATGCAAAATTTGCTCTCATCAGAAAAGAGGACTTTGGACCACTGAGCAACAGACCAGTTCTTTTTTTCTTTAGCCCAGGTAAGACGTTTGACATTTGAAGCCCATGTCCAGGACCCGTCTGTGTGTGGTGGCTCTTGATGCAGTAACTCCAGCCTCAGTCCACTCCTTGTGAAGCTCCCCACACATTTGAATGGCCTTTTCCTGACAATCCTCTCCAGGCTACGGTCATCCCTGCTGCTTGTGCACCTTTTTCTTCCACACTTTTCCCTTCCACTTAACTTTCTATTAATGTGCTTTGATACAGCACTTTGAGAACATCCAACTTCTTTTGCAATTACCTTTTGAGGCTTTCCGTCCTTGTGGAGGGTGTCAATGATGGTTTTCTGCACAGCTGTCAGGTCAGCAGTCTTCCCCATGATTGTGAATTCAACTGAACCAGACTGAGAGACCATTTAAAGGCTCAGGAACCCTTTGCAGGTGTTTAGCTGATTAGAGTGTGACACTTTGAGCCTACAATACTGAACCTTTTCACAATATTCTAATTTTCTGAGATTCTGAATTTGGGGTTTTCATAAGCTGTAAGCCATAATCATCAAAATTATATCAAATAAAGGCTTGAAATATCTTACTTTGCTTGTAATGAGTCTATATAATATATTAGTTTCACCTTTTAAGTTGAATTACTGAAATTAATGAACTTTTGCACGATATTCTAATTTTTCGAATTTCAACTGTATTACTTGGTCATGGACCGTTCTAGGGGCATTGGATATTCAGGGCTTAGTCCAGTCCTTCATGGATTCATATGGGGCCATCCTTTAAAGAAATATCAAAATAAAATGTCATTTGTATAGTAAATCTTTAAATATGACTGAAACTAAAAGGGCCCACTAACTCTTGCCTCTGCTTCAGATATGCTAGAAGATCAGAAATTGGAACTCTAAAATGCTTTAAAAATTAATAAACATTATATTGTCCCTTTCGGCTTACAAATTGTTTATATTTGACATTTTTATATCATTGATTGTAGGGTGCATTAATTTAGTTTAGAAGATAACAGGCTGTAAATAGGCTAAAATATGTACTTTATGAGGAACAAATAGTTGCTAGATTTCCCAAAGTTTGGGAGGTTTAGCAAAATTACACAAACAACCTGGCTCATGACAAAGTTGCAAATGCCTTGAGCACATCGGTATATTACTCTTTGTTTTCAGGTTTATATATCTATTTATAACAAGGGTCTGTTGAATGCTTGATTCTGATTGGTTGCAATTATTTTCCAGTAAACGCACTGCTATGAAGTAGATCCAGGTCTTAAATGCATTACGGTTCCATATCACTTCGCCAAATTATTTCAGTTATTTCAAAGAGCTGTGTAGGCTACCACAGGAAAATAATAATATAAACAAAGACATTCATTAAAAAATAGGATAAGAACAACAAATGTCTATAATATCCTAAATTTAATTACATTTCAGTTGAAAAGCGCCCTTG
Organism: Xyrauchen texanus; assembly: GCF_025860055.1. NCBI lineage: Eukaryota > Metazoa > Chordata > Actinopteri > Cypriniformes > Catostomidae > Xyrauchen > Xyrauchen texanus. Next base: position 46,022,895 of record NC_068279.1, read on the forward strand.
TGCTCCTCTGTCTCTCTTTTGCCCGTCCACCCTCACCAACAATTACACACGCTGACACTGAGCATACGCATGCACACACAGCACACAGACACTCGAGTCATGACTTGATCTATAATAAAATTAAATAAAAACTTGATAAATACAACGGTTTCTATATAATCCAAAATAACTTTTAATATATGAGGAAAGGGTTGGGGTTAGGGTAGCAACAAAGCTGTGAATCTGTGGCGGAAGAAAGTAGTTCCATTCATAAGTGTTTTAGGGACAAAAAACTGAAAACGTCTTGAGACCCTGAATGGTGTCTTGAGGTGTGGTAACCGTCGTAAAAGCAGAATAATTGCCCCCGGCCAGTCCTGGCTGCATTATTACCTCATGGTGTGCATTATATTTAACTTATTCAATGCACTGTCATCAATTATTCATTACATATTTGATACTTGCTACATCTGGATGGACCAATTCAACAATTTCCAGTATCTCACCAAAACAGAAAAATGGATCAGACACACAGCCCCAATTGTGTGTCACAAGCACTCTTCTTGCATGTATGCACATACATGAGTGCTGTAAAGAAGCTGCCAACAAGACCATGATATGTGCACTGATGCATGTTATTCATTTTCATCTTGTCCTGTGTGTGTACTGGGGGCTTTTGAAGGGCTTTGGATGGCTCTGGGGGTCAAATTTACTAAAACATCTGAACATTTGCAGCAATATTCCCTAAATCTCACAGGGGGCTTAAATTATTACCTCTAGTTTTATTCAAATTGAAGTATAAAGCATAATAATGGTCAGTGACTTGTTTCTCAGCAAGACGTAATGCAATCATGTTCTCTTGGCAGATAACATTAACAAAGACTTTAATAGGTAGTTAAAGGGCAGTTGACCCAAAAATGAAATTTCTGCCATTACTTACCCCCAAGCCTGTATGAATTTCTCTCTTGTGTAGAACAAGAAATGATGCTTGAAAGAATGTTGGTTTCAGTCACCATGCACTGTCAGTATTTTTGTCCCATACATTCTCCCAAATATCTCCTTTTGAGTTCCACGGTAGGAAGGAAATCATAAACCTTTGCAAGTAATGACAGAAGTACTATCACTTTAAGAGTACAAGTCAATACTCGCCATGTACATTAAAATGGACGTTTAATGTTGACAAAATGCACTGAATATGTTAACAGATGAAATCCTGATAGAGAACATTTTTGCTGTGTCTGCCTTTCTTGTCAAATGTTCTGTAATATAGGTGGGGGCAAAATGAAATGCGGGAAAACCTTATTTTCAGACCCTGCGGGAATATTACTTCATCGTATAGCAGTCCAACGTGAGTGTATCATGCAACGGAGACGTCATTGTGATTATGTGCGTGCATTTGTGTGTGTGGTGGGCTCCCTTTCATTTCATATTACCAGCCCCATTCAACAGTGTGCAGTGTAACAAGCACACCGCTGACTGGGCCTAAGTATTTTAATGAACCATGTGAAACCTCAACAGTAGTGCTCATAAGTGCGCCGCTGCTGAATGCAGATAGAGGAAACACTGCTAAACTTCAGTCATTGAGTGAGCCATTAGGCCTATTACAAATCAATAACGTGCGAGTTTGATTCATTAAAAAAAACAAGGCCCATACTCACAAAGGTTTTGCTTTGATCTTACCATTAGGAGTTCCTAGCTAAGTGTTTCTGCTTAATCTATTCTCAAAACTGGCAAGAGCAAGTGTTGCTAAGGAAGTTCTAAGGTTGACCTCGTTGCTATGGATGATGTCACGTTCTATGAGCACACTTCTATAAATTGCCCAAAGTGACTGGTAGTCAGGGAATCACTATATGTTGGCAAATTTTTATAGACAAAGAGTGGCCATTGGTTCAGGAATCAGTCTGCCTTTAACGGAACTGAATGTTTTAATCCAGTATTTTTTCATAAAATGGTAAGAAGTTCTCAGGTCCCAATCCTAACCTTGAGATTAAATTCTTTATTTTTTATTTTTTTGCAATTTGTTGATTTAAAAAAAAAAGAGAGAGAAAATCGGTTGGACAAGTTATGCTGAGTTTGTCTCAGTTCCACATTTACTCATGTTTCAGTGGGGTCATAGATTGTGGTTATATGGTTTGCATGTCTGGTTTCTAGACTATTTTGGGCGATAGGTCACCGCATGTTTGCAGTTGCTCTTGCTCATATTGGGTTGACTTGTGCATATGATATAGGTCTTCATGTTGATTCATTTCTGCAGGGACATATCAGTCAGCATGAGTCTGGTCAGGTGCTGAAGTGACTTGCATTAATGGGAAAATTGATTGCTAATGACATTAACAGCTCTGTTTGAGGAAAATGATGGTGCTTTTGCCCTGCTGTTTAATGTGATTGAAGTGTAGTAGATCTGTTTTCAGTGTCTTGTAATGCAGAAATTAAGTAATCCTATACACAGATGTGACCGGCAAGTCCTGAGACATCATCATCATGTAAATTACCACTGCTGTTCATAAGTTAGAAGCAAGGGTAGCTTAAATGACCTAGATCTGTGCAATGTATGTAGACAGGCGATCTCTTTGGTAGCTCAACATCAAAATAGCTGAAGCCCTTTCTTCGTATTTGCTTAAAGGAAAAGTTCACCCAAAAATGAAAATTCTCTCATAATTTATTCACCCTCATGCAGGCTTTCTTCTGCAGAACACAAATAAAGATTTGTAGAAGAATATTTCAGCTCTGTTGGTCCATTCAGTGCAAGTGAATGACGGCCAGAACAAATGAAGGCAGCATAAAAGTAATCCATATGTCTCCATTGGTTTAATCGTCATATGGATCATTATAATCGGTTTTGGAATAGAACAGACCACAGCTAAACTAATTGTTCACTATAAACCTTGACATCTTCAGTCTCAATGGCGATCATGATTTCAAGCTCGTACGTTGAGCACTAAGAAGTGTAATCGAGCTTGAATTCATGTTCATGTATAGAGACTGCAACTGCAATGAATGTTTTGGTCTATTCTCACACAAAATCAGTTGGATCACTTCTGAAGACATGGATTATACCACTGGAGTTGTATGGATTACATTTATGCTGTTTTTATTTGCTTTTTGGAGCTTGAGATTTTTGGTCACCATGCATATGCATTGTATAGACAGAAAAACATCATACATTCTTCAAAATATCTTTGCTTGTGATCCGCAGATTAAAGTCATACATGTTTGAAAAACGAGGGTGAGTAAATGATGAGAGAATTATAATTTTTAGGTGAACTATCCCTTTAACATAAAAACAATTTCCACAATTCACATTTAAGCAAGAATGAGATGGGCTAGGTCATACACTTTGAGAAACAGAAGGGGCCATCAATATGTTTTTACTTTGACTTATTCCCTGGAGCATGTCTTTGCGTAAGCTTGACTGTTTTTTTTCCTTATACTTCCTGTTGTCAAATGTGAAAACTAATTGCTAGAATTATGTACGGAGGTTCCGGTTCAGTATGTTTCTGCTCTGCTTCAAGCACCCTACAGGATTTAGGAGAGCGTTACTTCCTTTCTTGACCCAGTGGAGCAATTTGCAGATTTTGTTGTTGTTCACTGAAGGTCCTCCTCCTCCATCTAATGTTTAAGCATGGTCCGACACTGCATGATATAGGCTGGTTTATTCTGCGCTGATTTTCCATCTAGTCGGAGTATGTCAAATGTTTCTATATTTAAGAGCAGACTAAAGAGTAACTGTGGTAGTGTGTGAAAACCCACGACTCAAATCTGAAGTCATATGGTGAGCAGCCAGTTAAAATTAAGAGTGCAAGGCAATGAAGCTCAAGAGATGGTGAACAAGGACAAAAGTAGCTAACTTTTACTCATGTCCAACTCGCATTGCTGTCTTTGAAGACCATACTGGCTGTGTCTTCCCACAAAACTGCACACATAAGCACTTGGCCCGTTTCTTTTGCGGCTCAGAACACAAAGTAACAGGAACGACAGTGGCAGCCCCGAACATGTTTGTTCATCTTTGCCTGAATTCTATGTATTTCGGCTGACTTTAAATGTGCACACTAGTGAATGTTTGTTTTTCCAGCTAAAATCAGTGGTGATTCCAGTTCTTTTAAGACTACAAGGAATGCGGCAATGACAATTTGAATATACTGTATGTACAAATAATTTATATAAATGACATACAACTCTTTGTGCATTTCAATATTTTAGCAAATAAAAGTGTAATATATAACACATCACTATCTTCACCATCAAAAGCAAGCTGCTTTTCTCTCGTTTTATAAACCAGGGATGAGTCCATTATTTTTTGTGTTAATAAATGTAATGCCACAAATGTTGTTAATTGAGCATAAATTGTTTTGAACCCAGAACATTCCTTTTAATATATAAATAATTTTAGCTACATTAACCAGAAATATAGCTACACTACATTGCAATATACAGTAGACTGTTATTTTGCTATAAAATGACACATAACATTAAAGAGTTTGTACATTTAAACCCATCCATATTTCATACTAATTCAGTGTTTTTCAGTAGCTAAACCAACTACAGAATTTAATATAACAAATTTTGAATTATGAAATTGCTCTTAATATCTAATTGTTATGTAACACTAAAATTTCCCTTTGACTCTGCTTGAAGGAAAGAGGGATTGAAAGAGAAATACAAACAGACATCTAGAGAGACACAGAGAGCTTTTATTTGAAGATGAGTGCTTTGTTTATGGCTCTAATGGCTGTTTATGGCTGTTTCTAAATTACCAGCATGACAGATAACAGCAGTTTGATCAAGTGTCTCTTCTGTTATTGTACTCATTTGTGTTTCCAGGCGATAATTAGTCCAACTCAACAGAATTAATTAATGAGTGACAGTGGAAGATGTGTCATACAGTGTTCCTAAGGGGTGGGCTATATGACCAAAATCTTATATCACGACGATATCACTCATTTTATTTCATGATAACAATATATATCACAATATAGTTCAATGTAAAAAAACAAAACAACAACAATAAAAATTGGTTTATAGATTAAATAACCAGATTGTAATGCCCATTTTTGAAAAATTTCATTGAATTAAATACTTTATAAATGAAAACTTTTAAACTTTGAATTTCACTTCGAACTTGACATACATAGAGTTAAAAAAAAATAAAAAAAAATATATATAGGTAAAAATATAGTTTTTCCAATTAATCGCCACCTTCATTTGATCGGTATCAATTTCGATTGCAACTCTCTACTATAATGAGAGGAAATCACTCTATGGGGCAGTGGTGGCTCAGTGGTTGAGGCTCAGAGTTACTGAACAGAAGGTCGGGGGTTCAAACCCCAGCACCACCAAGATGCCACTGTTGGGCCCTTGAGCGAGGCCCTTAACTCCAGGTTGCTCCGGGGGGATTGTCCCTGTAATAAGTGCACTGTAAGTCGCTTTGATCAAAAGCGTCTGCCAAATGCATAAATATACACTCACCTAAAGGATTATTAGGAACACCATACTAATACTGTGTTTGACCCACTTTCGCCTTCAGAACTGCCTTAATTCTACGTGGCATTGATTCAACAAGGTGCTGAAAGCATTCTTTAGCAAATGTTGGCCTACCATATTGATAGGATAGCATCTTGCAGTTGATGAGATTTGTGGGATGCACATCCAGGGCACGAAGCTCCCGTTCCACCACATCCCAAAGATGCTCTATTGGGTTGAGATCTGGTGACTGTTGGGGCCATTTTAGTACAGTGAATTCATTGTCACGTTCAAGAAACCAATTTGAAATGATTCGAGCTTTGTGACATGGTGCATTATCCTGCTGGAAGTAGCCATCAGAGTATGGGTACATGGTGGCCATAAAGGGATGGACATGGTCAGAAACAATGCTCAGGTAGGCCGTGGCATTTAAACGATACCCAATTGGCACTAAGGGGCCTAAAGTGTGCCAAGAAAACATCCCCCACACCATTACACCACCACCACCAGCCTGCACAGTGGTAACAAGGCATGATGGATCCATGTTCTCATTCTGTTTACGCCAAATTCTGACTCTACCATCTGAATGTCTCAACAGAAATCGAGACTCATCAGACCAGGCAACATTTTTCCAGTCTTCAACTGTCCAATTTTGGTGAGCTCTTGCAAATTGTAGCCTCTTTTTCCTATTTGTAGTGGAGATGAGTGGTACCCGGTGGGGTCTTCTGCTGTTGTAGCCCATCCGCCTCAAGGTTGTGCGTGTTGTGGCTTCACAAATGCTTTGCTGCATACCTCGGTTGTAACGAGTGGTTATTTGAGGAAAAGTTGCTTTTCTATCAGCTTGAATCAGTTGGCCCATTCTCCTCTGACCTCTAGCATCAACAAGGCATTTTTGCCCACAGGACTGCCGCATACTGGATGTTTTTCCCTTTTTACACCATTCTTTGTAAACCCTAGAAATGGTTGTGCGTGAAAATCCCAGTAACTGAGCAGATTGTGAAATACTCAGACCGGCCCGTCTGCACCAACAACCATGCCACGCTCAAAATTGCTTAAATCACCTTTCTTTCCCATTCTGACATTCAATTTGGAGTTCAGGAGATTGTCTTGACCAGGACCACACCCCTAAATGCATTGAAGCAACTGCCATGTGACTGGTTGATTAGATAATAGCATTAATGAGAAATTGAACAGGTGTTCCTAATAATCCTTTAGGTGAGTGTAAATATATAAATATAAATATTTGCAAGCAAGTTTCGCGCTATGTGACTAAAGTGAATATATTTAGCAACTGGCTGGTAAATGTTTACATTTCACTCACTCAATGTTGAAAGTAATAAAATGTAGTTAAAAGGTCCCCTGCATTTGCTGTGAGAGAATTTATTTTATATGTAAGCAAAAGGGACATTATTACTGAATTAAACCCCATGAATCGATATTGAATCGAATAGAACTGAATCGTAAATCTCTCACACTCTCACATAAAGCTGCTCCGCCTTCCTCCTCCATTTCTCAGACAGAATTTGTACCACGTACGTGTTACATGAGTAGAATTAAGTGTACATTTCTTGCAGGCATGGTGGTTTTGAGTAACCGCGATACAGACAATAATCCAAAATGTATACCGCCGCCCAAATTTCTACTGGTTTATCATGCCTTCCGATATATCGTCCACCTCTGGTGTTACTCATCTATATATGAGCACGTTGTTTGTGCAGGTTGTTCAGATAGGAATAGGGAGCTACTTTTCTCAATTCCTTTAAAGGTCAGATGGAACATTGGTCAGAAATCAACTTTTCCATTAATGGGCAATATTTGCCCCTGATATTGATTTTCCGCTCTAGTTGATTGAATGTGGAACTAGCGGGAATTATTAAAATGGTTTGCAATACCCACAATCCCTCTCCGAATTTCAGGCCCTGATACTTGCATGTACAGTACACAGCATAAATGATTATACACCATCTGAAACCTATCAAATTCAGCTCTTTCTCTTTACAAATAGACATACTGATCAGCCACAACATTAAAACCACCCGCCTAATATCATCTAGGTCCCCCTCTTGCAACCGGATCAGACTTGTTGGCCCAGCATATCCCATAAATGCTCAATTGGATTGAGATCTGGGGAATTTGGAGGCCAGGTCAACACCTTGAACTCTGTCATGTTCCTCAAACCATTCCTGAACAATTTTTCCAGTGTGGCAGAGCGCATTATCCTGCTGAAAGAGGCCAATTCCATCAGGGAATACCATTGCCATGAAGGGGTGTACGTGGTCTGCAGCAATATTTAGGTAGGTGGCACGTGTCAAAGTAACATCCACATGAATGTCAGGACCCAAGGTTTCCCAGCAGAACATTGCCCAGAGCATCACACTGCCTCCGCCGGTCTGCCTTCTTCCATGGTGCATCCTGCTGCTATCTCGTCCCCAGGTAAACAACACACATGCACCTGCATCTAAAAGAAAATGTGATTTATCAGACCAGGCCACCTTCCATTGCTCCATGGTCCAGTTCTGATGCTCACGTGCCCATTGTAGGTGCTTTCGGCAGTGGACAGGGGTCAGCGTGGCACTCTGACTGGTCTGCGGCTACGCAGCCCTATACGCAGCAAGCTGTGATGCACTATGTATACTGAAACCCTTCTATCATGGCTAGGATTACGTTTTTCAGCTATTTGTGCTACAATAGCTCTTCTGTTGGATGGGGCCAGACATGCTAGCCTTCGCTCCCCACATGCATTAATGAGACTGGGGCGCCCATGACCCTGTCGCCGGTTCACCGGTTGTCCTTTCTTGGACCACTTTTGGTAGGGACCAACCACTGCATACCAGGAACACCCCACAAGATCTGCCGTTTAGGAGATGCTCTGACCCAGTTGTTTAGCCATCACAAAGTCTTGGCCCTGGTCAAAGTCACTCAGATCCTTACGCTTGCCCATTTTTCCTGTTTCCATCACATGAAATTCAAGAACTGAGTCTTGCTGCCAAATATATCCCACACCATGTCAGGTGCCATTGTAACGAGATAATCAATTTTATTCACATCACCTGTCAGTGGTTTTAATGTTGTCCCTGAAAAGTCTTGAACTACATCTTACATGAAGACAAAATACACTGATCAACTCTGGTTCATCAGATACTAATGAAACATATCAACATTAACAAGAAAAAATTACTATCAAAATGATAAAAGGCTATGTTACAAATCAGCAGATTATTCTTTTGAGTTATCACAGTTGGTTAAAGTTAAAATGTTTTTTTATCCAATTGAATCACTCTCAGGCTCAGTGCTGACAACAAATGGACCACATGGGTGAGAATTGTCAAGTAAATGAAGAAAGAAAATCATTTAGTGCACAAAAGTGGACAATAGGACAAGAGTATTAGAAAATCACTGTTATTTAGTCAAAACACATTAGTAAAAGTGACAAAGAAATTCCAAAGTGACTTGTGGTTTGTGTGCAGTTTGGTAGGCACTGTTTCAACATTGTGAGATCTCATTCACCGTTACCTGTTGCATGTGCAGTCTCAGACACTTGTGGTTGGTGGTCCGAGACAAAGGGTTTACTTGTGTGCTTAAGATTTCTGAGTCAATTCTGCCTCTTCTGAACACACAAGTATCTACAAGTGTCTCGTCTTTTCCAGACTTTTTTGGTTTATTTGATGTGTAGTTATTTTCCACACTGATGGATTTAGACAGAGGAAAGTCTTCTTCCACCGTGTGTTTATTACCTGATGCTATGCTCGGCTACCTCAATGACAAACACCTGCATCAGAACAACTGCGCTTCTGTTATTGTGATTCATAGCCCTTCTGAGCACATTATATAATCCAGTCATTATTGCTCTGTGATCAGAGTTGTTTAATTCAAGAATATTTGAAGTACCCTTCCAGCCCAGGTAGGTCATTGTTTACTAAAGCAATATCCCAAAAGAGGCTATGCGTTACAGTGATTTAACCAACATGATCTCAAATGAATTCATAAAACTTGCAGTGTTTTATTTGATTGCAAACAGTATGTGACATTTGCATTTAGCTACCTGAAGTATCCATATAAATAAACCTTCTGTTAAAACTTATGTGTTTGGACTGTGGTAGATTTTGTTAGACTAGTAGATATGTGTTTTACCTGCTTTCAACTCAAGGCAGTTCACGGGTCACAGAATTACCACAGCAACTCTCCCATAGAAAGCAAATCTGCAGGGCTGAATGCTACTGAGATATCTGCCCTTCATAAGCACCCAGACTGCAGGGAAAGCTATGTTGTGTGTTTTACTAATACAACATTTAATCCTCTAAGAGAGGTCAGGACTTCATTATTGTCTCCACGAGTTATGCTTTAATTATATAACCGATCATATCTATTCAAAATCCTGCTAAAGAATGGCTTTAATCCGTGATGGGTCCTATTGAACAGAGCATCAAAGAGTGTGAGTAATTATATATACACACACTGTCAAAACATTCCTCTGTTTGTTTGAGCATTCTGATCAACCCAACATTTCTGGCAAAATTTCCTCATCCAATGCCGTGAAGGAGCGGCTATCTGTAACTAACATCTGTGTCCCAAAGTAATGAATTCTGCTGTAAATATGAATCATAGTCTGAACTTTGAGCACAGTCAAAATGCATGATGGGTATTTAACAACATTATTTGTTTTAAAATAGATGGGCAGATGAGATAAGTAAAGAAACTTAAATGAGCGGCACGTTATGAGGTCACAGACATGTGTATGTGTACTATCCCTCATAAAGAGATGCTATCTAAGCTGCGTATACGTGGGCCCTGGTAATCAGTTTGTGATTGGACAAGAAGCTCAATACGAATAAAAAAAATTCTCATGTAACCACTGTCTCATGTCACCAGCCTGTTACATTGTTGAGAAATGTTTGTTTCATGCTCAACTTAAAGGCTTTTTTTTTTTTTGGAGGGTTTTTAATGAGATGAAGAAGACTTGTTCAAGGAGTTTCAAACTGCAGTCAAGCTACATTCATGTTACCTTCTGCTACTATCATATCTGGATGCAAACACTTGATCGGATTGCTTTGTAAAACTGGGACGATCTGCGCATGTTCAGTACTGACACAGTGATGGCATCATGACATTTCACGCACAACAACACACTTTTATCACAGTTGTCATATTTGTGACCATCAGTGTAAAGAAGCAACAACGGTGAATGGAGAAACACCTGTGAAATGACATCAATAAAAGCATCCAAAATTTGCTTTTGATCCATGCCAAGTGCCAAAAAGTGCAAATCAATCCCAGAACAACAGCAAAGGACCTTGTGAAGATGCTGGTGGAAACAGGTAGACAAGTATCTATATCCACAGAACATGAAAGGTTATTCAGCAAGGAAGAAGCCACTGCCCCAAAACTGCCATAAAAAAGCCAGACAACAGTTTGCAAGTGCACATGGGGACAAAGATCTAACTTTATGGAGAAATATCCTGTGGTCTGACGAAGAAAAACAGTTTGGCGATAATGACCATTGTTATGTTTGGAGGAAAAAAGGGTGAGGCTTCCAAGTCGAAGAACACCATCCTAACCGTGAAGCTTGGGGTGGCAGCATCACGTTGTGGGGGTGCTTTGCTGCAGGACGAACTGGTGCACTTCACAAAATAGATTGCATCATGAAGAAGGAAAATTATGTGGATATACTGAAGCAACATCTCAAGACATCAGCCAGGAAGTTAAAGCTTGGTCTTAAATGGGTCTTCTAAACAGACAATGACACTGAGCATACCGTTGTTGCTTATGGACAACAAAATCAAGGTATTGGAGTGGCCATCTCAAAGCCCTGACCTCAATCAGATAGAAAATTTGTGGGCAGAATTGAAAAAGCATGTGCGAGCAAGAAGGCCTTCAAACCTGACTCAGTTACACCAGTTCTGTCTGGAGGAATGGGCCGAAATTCCAGCAACTTAATGTGAGAAGCTTGTGGAAGGCTACCCAAAAGGTTTGACTCAAGTTTTGGACAATTTTAAGGCAATGCTACTAAATACTAAAAATATGTACGTAAACTTCTGACCTACTGGGAATGTGATGAAAGAAATAAAAGCTGAAATAAATTGTTCTCTCTACTATTATTCTGACATTTTCATATTCTTAAAATAGTGATCATAACTGACCTAAGACAGGGAATATTTTCTCCCATTATATGTCAGGAATTGTGAAATACTGAGTTTAAATGTATTTGGCTCAGGTGTATGTAAACTTCTGACTTCAGCTTTATATGTTTTGTATTCATTGAAACTTGTACAGTAGTAATTATGCTCCGTAATAATTTCGTTTCAAATGAAGGATTGTCATAGAATAATATATTTACAATTTTGTTAGGATGTTGTACTCTATATTCCCCAACCAATGCTTATATGGTGTGACTTGGCTTCAGTTTACAGCCTGTCATACTTCAGTTAATATATCCGCCACTGAGAGAAGGCATGCTCTGACCTTTGGGAAAACATAAGGTTGTTTTGAACACAAACTTTTCTGCTTTCTATGCATGATTATATCACATCTTGAACATTTCCACTGAGCAATCTGTATAACATGGCCACAATCTTGATTAATTCCTTTGTAGAAAAATCAAAGAAGAGAGGCAAGACAAGAAACCTCACAGACTGTGAAATAGTCATTGGAATTACTCATGGAAATAGAGGCATGGATGAATAATTATCTTGTTTTTGGGTTTGGTGTCTCTGTGGCTGTTACTAGTAGAAAAAAAAAGTTAATTGGGGGTACACACCATCACATCCAGTCTGCTTGTTAGTAAGGTGTAAAGCAGTTCAATGGAAAAGAAGGAGGCGAGAACCGGCTTGACAATATAAATCATATTATAATGTAGAACTTATCCAAAAGACACAAACACACACATGATGTACAGCTACCTGTAAATGCTCTCTCTCTGTTGCACCACTGTCCGCAGTCGACCTTTATCCCTCTCTGAGGCTTGATTAGCGTCCACTCCTCCACCCTTTAACAGATGACAGCCGTGACTCCCGTGCGGATCGGAGGCAGTCCTCCAGCCCCTGGCGGACGGAACGCCCCGCCCCGCCACGCTCTCGGGAAAAGAAGGGGTCTTCCACGCCCCTGATAGCGGTTCTCCCGCTCCAGACGATCGGCCGGGAGCCCCTCCCCGCTCGCGGTCCGCGTTCCTCTCTTGACCCCGCCGTATTAAGCTGCTGGTAGGGGTCTCTCTCTTCCGCCCCTGGCTGTGGCCCTGACCACTCCAGGCGGTCGGCTATGAGCCCCTTCTCCCCTCGCGGTTGGCGGCCTGTCCCCCGACAGATGGCCACAGCTGCTCCGTTGGGGTGGATGGTAGCGACGAGAACTGCATTGCGGCATATCCCTCCTCCTTCCTGGATTTCAGCACCAGTGTAAAGGGATTAATGGAAAGGACGAGGCGAGAACCATCTTTACAATATAAGCTCTCTCTCTGTTGCACCACTGTCCGCAGTCGACCTTTATCCCTCTCTGAGGCTTGATTAGCGTCCACTCCTCCACCCTTTAACAGAAGACAGCTGCGACTCCCGTGCAGATCGGAGGCAGTCCTCCAGCCCCTGGCGGACGGAATGCCCTGCGGCGCTCTCGGGGAACAGAAGGGGTCTTCCACGCCCCTGACAGCGGTTCTCCCGCTCCAGAGGATCGGCCGGGAGCCCCTCCCCGCTCGCGGTCCGCGTTCCTCTCTTGACCCCGCCGCATTTAGCTGCTGGTAGGGGTCTCACTCTTCCGCCCCTGGCTGCGACCCTGACCACTCCAGGCGGTCGGCTATGAGCCCCTTCTCCCCTCACGGTTGGCGGCCTGTCCCCCGACAGATGGCCACAGCTGCTCCGTTGGGGTGGATGGTAGCGACGAGAACTGCACTACGGCATATCCCTCCTCCTTCCTGGGTTTTGGCACCAGTGTAAAGGGATTAATGGAAAGGACGAGGCGAGAACCATCTTGCCAATATAAATAATATTTGTAATAAAGAACTAAAACCAAAAGACCCAAATGCACACACATGACGGACAGCTGCCCTAAACACTCTCTCTCTCTGTCGCACCACCGCCCGTAGTTGACCTTTATCTCTCTCGGAGGCTTGATTAGCCTGATAATGGGCCGGGTGTGTAAAATCATGACCCGGCCCCGGCCCCGGCCCCGGCCCCGCCCTCCGCCCTGTCACAGGGGTGTTGATTTAACATGTTAAATCAGTTCGATTAATTATAGAAAAAATTATTAACTAGGCTCCCAGACTGTAATGAGGAATATTTTTACACTGTAAAAAAAAAAAACGCACAAACTGGCAGCTGTGGTTACCAGAATAATTATGTAACACATACACTAAAAATGTAAACAACTTTACAGAACAACATGTAAATGTTACAGTTTAATACTGTTGTAATTTACATGACCACAATGGCACTGCAAAACTTGATATTACCTTTCTGAAACACGATGACATGAAGTTCACCAATAGTGGCTCTTCCAGGAGCGATGACCAATAAACATGTAGAGACAGTGCTCAGTGTCACACACAAACACTAAACACCATCTGAGAACACATGTGAATTTAAAATAATGTAATAAACATGAACTACACTACATCAAATATATCACAGAACACCCCAAAGTACATAACTGATATTAAAAATAAGAAGAAACATAATTATTCCCATAAAATATAAGTAAATATGATGGGTCATGCATGGAATTGTGGGAATGCCCGATTATTGTTTTTTACTTTAATTTTGTCATCAATTCAATAAACATTTTAATTGATTGACATCCCTTTTATATAAATCCAGAAGTGTGCAAAGAAACCTGTTGTGATTGTACACAACTTTAATGCATTTGGGTGTTAGGGCTGGTAATATGAAGGTCTTTATTGAGCATTGTCCATGATCTATCCTGGGTTCACCATCACCATTGTGAATGGCATAAAGCAGGTTGCTTCTGGTTTAACTATTGAAAAATATGTATAGCCTTTGGCTTTGAGGGGTCTCTCTTAGCTCTGCATCTGAACAACATCTGAACACACTTAATATCTAAATAGTAAATATCAGTTTTCTGAGTTTGTTTTAACCTCAACTTTTTATAACCAATACACAAACCAAAACCTGTGGGCACTTACTCTCTGCAGGATGTTTGGAATTGAAGTATTAGATGCAGCTGGACTTTTTATCGGAAACTTGGCTGTGAGAGGCCCATATGTCCTTTTTTTTTAGCAGCTTACCTTGACGTTGTCTTCCTGTAGGCCTTTGGCAGATATATTTGGGTCAGGTTGTTGATTTGAGTTGTTTTAGTGCCAAGAAATGATAATGCAATTTTATTGTTAAATAGGTGATTCATTTACCAGAATTAATTTTAAGTGCTAGAGGCAAAACTATTAGATTTTTTGCTTAAGTGTTAAATGGGTTCTAATGTTTTTTGCTTGGAATTGTAATGCATTGACTGGAAGCAAGATTTAGTTTGCAAGTGGACAGGCTGAAACAATTAGAGCTTTGGAGGAAGAACTAGTTGCCAGACTTGACAAAATTTTCGTGGTTCATGGGATTGAATTATTGAAAGTTATTCAAGTTTTGTTTTGTCTAGGGCAGTTAGTAGCAACTGATCCCAATATCCTAAAGCACAGTCCCACTTTGTTTGCAGTTTGGGAACGAGTTGGTTCTTAATACTTCTGAACAATATAAATGTTTACCTCAAAGTCGACTCATATTTCCTACAACTTCCGTCAGTTTGCGTTCTCCGTAAAACTTTTCATGGACGCTAATGCGCCATTATTTGCCACCACTCTACATTTTTTGGGTTATCAATCTATTCAGATATACCCACCCCTAAACCGTAAATAAAAAATGAAATGTGGTTGGTCCCTTTACATGCCCATCACTGCCCCCTTCCTGTCTGAGTGGCAGTTTTGGACCAAAGAAAGCTACAATGTTGACCAGACTTAATGTCAATAGTCAAAAGTCTGGCTCTGTGAGACTGAACGGACTTCCACATGACACGGGTCAGTGTTGCAGAATACTTTGTTCTCTATGAGTGAAGTGCCAGCTTCAGCGTTGCACCTGACGTCACTTTGCACTTCCATCAAGCAACGCAGTTAATGTTTCAGTGCAAAGGCCAGGCCTTTTTTGTCCTCCAAATACATGTTTTTAATGTTTACAGTGGTGCCCTTCTCCTGCTTTCTTGTCTGGAAAACTCGTAAATGTGCCATTTCATGATGCTATCTGTAATGCTTGTCATGTAAAGGTCAAAGTGGCGATTGATTCTAGCAATGGGCAGTGTGTTGACGTTCCGGCACACGAGTCATGTTATAGACTCTCTCAAAAGCTCATGAGTTCATACTTCTTTCTTTCTGGAATTAACCTTATGACCTTATCAGTCAATAGCCCGGGCCACTAGACTACCACCAAGGGGATAGGTTGTGATTAGGGATGCACCGAAATGTCGGCGGCCGAAAATGGCTTTTTTGTTTAGGCCGAAAGAGAAAAAAGGCTGAAAATATGAGCCTATATATATGCCTCCCCACCCCTCAGTGCTCTGGTTTCATTCTCGATCGATCGAAATCACGGCACTGCCAAGCAAAGGCCGATGTCAGCGGTGTGGAAATACTTCAAAGCAGTACCGCCGCTCCCTATACGCATACTACGCAGTCTGCGTAGGGCTCCAACTCCATAGGAGGGTACCATCTTACCCTAGGAGGAAAAATGTGTTTAGACTTGCAAAACTTTGTTCTTCACTTGAGGCTACATCTGTCGTTTACAGTTGAGTTTGGTTTTATTTCTATTACTGCTGTTTTGCACAATCATTTTATATTAAAGTATAAATACGTTTACATATACAGAATAGAGGCCCTCTGCCATTCTGTGTTCTGCCTGTTGTTATCATTAAAATGACTGTGTAGCATATTTAAACTTTTTGTATTTGCAAGATGCTAGCCTAGAGATGCTAAGTTCATTACTTAACTTCTGTTTTGCATATCATTCGTTTTCTAGAACGTTACTTTTATTGGATAATTGGTAAAAAAAAAAAAAAAAAATCTGTTAAAATTGATTGTTAAAGAACTGAATATAGAATAATATATTTAGTATTGTTATAATATTAAATTTGATTGATTTGTAGTTTTTCAATTCAGATTCATTAAATTCAGGAAATTAATTAAAAAGTACAATATTAATACAATTATATTAAAAAAAAACTATTTTAAAATGGGTATTAAAAAAAAAGAAGTAATTTTCGGTTTTCGGCCAAGTGCATCCTGAATTTTCGGTTACGGGCCAGAATTTTCATTTCGGTGCATCACTAGTTGTGATGTGTGGTTGTGAGTTTGATTACTTTTAGAATTTGTTTTATATTTTTAGCAGCAGTGCTTTAATTAGCATTGCTACAGAGTGCTTATCTTTAACATTTAGGCCGCATCCACACTGATCCATGTACATTTGACTTTCCATAATATGCAGTCATCGAGAGCGTTTTCATTCTGTTTAAAGCAAATGAAATTTCCCCTGAGGTGCACTAAAAGAGAATTTTATGTTTTCATAACAGATGAGGTTTTTAAGATTAATGCCCTATGCCTATGGAGTTTTAAGAGCCATTTTTTTTCATACCACTTCTATGACACTTAGGGCTCACGTGTCAACTCGCATGTTTTGCTAGGCTTGAACCGCAGCTGTACAAGTTAGTCATGTTACATTAAGCTTGTATATGTAGTTAGTTATGCAATGCAAGCAACATTAACTAATGTTAACAAAATGTGACAACATGTGCAAAAGTAACAGTCAGTAGCTGGTGTGACCATCAGCTGCATTAAGTACTGCAGTGCATCTCCTACTCATGGACTGCACCAGCTTTGCCAGTTCTTGCTGTGAGATGTCATCCCACTCTTCCACCAAGGCACTTGCTGTTTCGCAGACATTTCTGGGGGGGGAGCTCCCATCAGCTGTCCTTCCTGTCTCCCTGCCACATCTGCAGTCCACATGCCTCCATGCAACATGCCTAAAGCACATTCACGCAGATGAGCAGAGACCCTGGGCATCTTTCTTTTGGTGTCCCAAGTTTTTATAACTGTGACCTTAATTGCCTAGCATCTATAAGCTGTTAGTGGCTTAACGACCGTTCCACAGGTGCATGTTCGTTAATTGTTTATGGTTAATTGAACAAGCATGGAAAACATTGTTTAAACCCTTTACAATAAAGATCTGTAAAGTTATTTGGATTTTTACAAAATTATCTTTAAAATACAGTGTCCTGAAAAACTGACATTTCTTTTTTGCTGAGTTTATCATTTACATAAAATACAATACAAAATTAACAATAAATAAATTGTAGTTGCACTTCATGATGACAAAAGACCCTTTGAGCATGCGCTTTCCTGTCACATCTAGCTACAATTCTCTCATTGCAGTTATAGTCTCCCTTCCCTCTCGGGCCACAAAGGGGCCCTCTATAACTGCCTAATTGAGGCATAGCAGCTGCCTGAGTCTTACTCGCAGCTTTTAGTATATTTGAGAATAAAAATAAAATAACGATAAGCTTTGCGGGGCCCCCTGGTGGCTCGGTGGCCCTAGATGGCTGTTTTTAACCGCTTAAGCTGGCTCTACACTAGCTGATTTTTTTTTTCAATGACTTTGAGGTGTTTAGCTTCGTTAACACAATCAATGGCCAGGCAGAGGGAGAAAGAGCAGCCATTAGCACCTCTCAGCAGGAGGAGTTAATCACTTGACTGGCTGGACTCCCAGCCTTGAAACACTGAAAGTACACACCCGGCTTGCTTGAAATTATCACTGGCTGTAAGTGTGTTGGGAACATGCCACCAAGGCAGTGACCAATAAGGATTGAAGCATTTTTTTCTGCAGAAAAAGCATGCTCTCTGGAAAGTGCTCATAGATGGTGCATTTGGAGGACAAGTATATTGCTCTTTAGAGTCAACACGTATGTTTGTATGACATTTCTCATATGTTATATCATGACAGATCATTAAAAGAAATAAAGTGGTCTGAGATTGCTGCCGAGCTCAATGAACATTGTAATGAACTGTTTAAATGTACAATAACAATGATGAGTAGCCAGTTTGTAATTCATATTTATACTATTGCTCCAGTGATAAGGCACAGGACATTGTAAAAATGTATTGACCTGTTTAGTTTTATTGTTTAGGGGTGAAAGTTACTCCCATTTCAGCTAAAGACACTATCTTTGGCCATATTGTCCTTATTGTTTGGTAAAATGTCTACATGTTCCTTAAGTATCTTTAACACATTACTAATGCTTTAACCCTCTGGGGTCTGTGGGTGTTTTGGGTCCTGGAGAAGTTTTGACATGCCTTGACATTTGTGCTTTTTTCAGTTGCTTAAAAACATATGAATGGCTAAAGTCTGATAACACTGTATTCAGCACAAACTGTGCTACAATAATATGTGAGCAACATGTATGTACATGTTTGTATTTTTGAGAAAATAAAGTTTATCCGTGGTTTTTGATATTTTTTTAATTCTAAGTCATTGAAATAAGGCCATATAACACATACTAAACATTTGTCCACAATACTTTTGAGAACTGGATCTTGTAGCCTAGAGTTTTTGCTACAAAATGATGTGAAAACCATCCTGATTCATACAAAACAATATAGTAATTGAATTTCGTAAGACACTTAGTGTTAGAAAGGTCATATGCGAGGAGGCGTGAACTCTCATGAATATTGATTGTAATTCACACCTAAGGCGACAAAGACCCCTCCCCTGGGCCTATCAATGAGGAATGTGACCGAAAGAGAATGAATGTGAGGAGACTTAATGCATAAAATCAAGTTTTTTAGTTAAAATAAGTAATCTGACTACACATTTTATTTACATAAAGACTTTTAATTTTAGGCCTACACTTACCATTTATTTGATCCAAAATACAGTAAAAACAGTGATGTTTTGAACTATTTTTTACAATTTAAAAGAACAGTTTTCAATTTGAATATATTGTAAAATGCAATTTGTGACCAAAGCTGAATTTTCAGCATCATTACTGCAGTCTTTAGCCGAAACAGCATTTAAATGTAACTAAAACTTTCCTATTAGGACATATTTCAATACTCTGAATCCTGGATGGCAAGTCTGGAAACAGTCCCACTAGTAAAATATGTACATGTTTATATAAAATAGCATGTCAACTAATTTAAGTAAAACTAAATGACTTATTCATCCGAAATTGTATCCTCGGCAGGATCAAGTCACTCTTCAAAATGCAAACGTTCATCTGAGTCCCGCTCTTCTTCTGAGGAAAATGTGGACTTTTCCTAACCTGTGTATCGTGCCATCTTCCAAACACGCAGAAAAGTGAATGAACTTGTTGTTTTTAAGACACAGTCACGGGCGTTCACCATTTGCATTGATTGGCACATTACCGTATGAATAGCGCCCTCTGCGCGTGGGTGTGATCACATTAGGGATAATTAGCTGAGCCATGAAAAATGGTACATCGGTTTGTTTCATACAGATTACATTGCAGGAGAATATTGTTTTTTAATTTTAATTGTTTTATTTAAAAGTAGATATTTTAAGCTTTCTTTAGACATATGTTTCATGTTTGTGTGATAAGGATACGCAGAGTTTCAGTTCATTTTTTTTTTACGTTTTTCTGAAATATGCACGCGGACACGGAGACTGCTGAAAGCTCACCCTTTTTATTTTCTTTATTTTACAGAATCTCAAGGTTTTGTTGTTCTTGTGAGTGTACACAAATAAAAGTAGACACTTTAGAGTCTCTAATGATGTCTTACATTTATTTCTATGCCCCAAAATGATGGAGGATTTTATGTTGTTTCCGCTGTAATGACAAAAAAATCCAGCAGGACGTGCGGGCGCCTCCATCGACCCCAGAGGGTTAAATACAACAAAACAGCTGTAAATACAGCAAATAATTTTGTAATTAATATCAGTTCATATCAACGACTAAAGTAATGCATATGTTTTAGATCAAATTCAGGTTGATTGGCTGTGAAAATGGGGGCGTGACAGTGAAGCTTTGAGAAAAGTCAAAGGCATTTGTTAAGTGTGACACCTTCCCTCCATTTTTAATCAGTAAATGTGACAGGCTCACTGACTAGGAGGGCAAGATTAGAGAAAGCAGTCATTTCGAGTTGTGAGCTCTGAGTCTGCTACTATAGAGCCAGCTTTATAGCTAGAAACGGCCCTGGTTGTTTTACCCGAGATTTGTGTGAAATTTAATAAATCTCATTGTTTTCACCAGAAAGCTGAATTGATATGTAGAACAAGGCACACAAAATGTGATTTTAGCTAAATCTTTTACTATGATACCAGTTTTTTTTTAAATGTTTAAATGTGCTTTGTTCATTTGTGTTGCAATTCATCCAGTTGTTTTTGTGATCAAGTGAGCTTGAAACCAGCCAAATTATTCAGGGCTTCTTCAAGATAGATTTGTCGATAAGTCATTCAGACAACTGGCAACGAACACCCATCCCAGAGGTTCTGAATCACTTTTGGCTTCATAAACACTGTAGGTTTTAAAGTCCTAAGAGCCGAGGATGTTATATCATAACTAAACTCTGTTTTTGGAGATTTATAGACTTAAGTTCAACTTTGGAAGTAGGGTCTCAAGAGTTGTCATAAATTGTGGGTCTCTTGGCAAGTACATTCAGATATTTATGAAATCTTTAAAAAAATGATGAAATGTATCAGAAATCCTGTGCACTGTGGAGAAGCTTGTCTCCATGTCTATTCCATATGTTCCTGTTGCAGTGTTCTCCCAAAGATCTAGGTCTTCTCAGATGTTCTTGTATTGGACCTGAGTACGTCACTGCACCACTTTTTGACTCCTCCGAACAAGAGCGTGTAGTATCATGAATAATTTCCCTCAAAGGAGAGGGAGTTCCCTTCCAGCCCGAGAACACTAACTGGCCTCCATTTGTTTATATTCACGGGGAGGAACCTCTTCCTCTGCTTTGCCATTGTTCCACAGAGAGGTGTTACTCAACCAAACATAGGTCTTTTCAACCCTGTTGGACAATAAGATGAAAGACATTTATGTCATACAGTGTGGTGTAGTTTTTGGGAAAGTAACAATGGAGGAAATATCTTTCTTCAAGGCAAGATGGCTTTACTTTCCACCTGAACGTTTTTTTTCGTTGTTGAGGGTTGACTTGTAACATCCGTTTCAGTCAGTTTGAAAACAATGCAACATATTTTTTGCATTGCTCTGTTGTAGATTTGGCCCTGTGAGAACTCTGCTTTGGAAAAGAACACTGTTGTGTAAGGCTTGGGTTTCTGCAGTGATTACTTATTTGTTTATCATTAAGTGAAATAAACCCCTAATGTCTATGCGTGTCAGTAGAGAGTTTATCTGTGCAAGGAAAAGGCTTGTTTGGTTCGCTGAGTGCTGGAGGGGGTGAAATGCTAGAAAGGCTGGAGCCATGAATGAACAGAAAGTGGAGGAAATTGTTTGTTATGTAACAGCCATTTAGAAAATTCAAATGACAATTATGATAATAGTGAGTGGGAATTCAGAGTATCGGAGGTAACATATTCATAATTGAGTCATGCTGTGATTGCAGTTTCATGTTGACCAAGTCACCAATCAAGCCAAGAATTAAGAATTACTCCTTAATACTGCACTGTATTGTTTTTTTATCAGGAAGTGAAACAGTATGTATTGTATGCCACATTATTGTCATATGGACCTGATCATGATACGTATGAGTGGAATCCAGCATGATCCTCGAAACAGAGCGCCAAAAACAAAATGCATTTCAAATGAAAATAAAAATGCATCTAGAAATGGAGATGTTTTAATCGCGTCTCTTAATTCTGGTTCATTCATCACAATGGAAATTGAAGGTAGGAGTGGGCGATAGGTCCAAAATCGTATATCGTGATATAGTTATTTTTTCTGGAAAACCAATTAAAATCGGTTAACTTAATAAATAACCATATTGTAATGCCTATTTTTTGGAAAATCTAGTCAGTCAATTAAATACTTTTTAAATGAAAGCTATTCCTCTTGTATAATTTTCTCTTTAATTAGAATTTGACAAATAAAGTTAAAAAATAGTTTTAAATGAACCTTTCCATTATATTCAATTTCACATTATGCCGTATTTCAGTCTGATATGTCGATGACCAGTATTACTATAAACGTTCCTCAAGAAACTGAAGATCTTTTCAAAGAAAGTAACAAAGAAAATATTTTTTAATATTAGTAAAAAATACACAAATAAATGAACACGTCTTGTAGAAAATAGATATAAAATATATTTATAAACACTTGCAAAAAATAAGACAAAAAAGACGCATTACATGTTTTTTTCGATCGCTTTGGCTCAGTTCTCGAATGAGAATTATTTCTTTTCAAAATAATACGTTCAAATCTCTGAACAATTAGTTTCTTGTTGACGCCAGATTTTAATTTCTTATCATTTATGAAAAGTGCAAAAGATTGGCACACGTGTGCAAAAGATTAAGTACAACTGTCTACAATTTGCACAATAACTAAAGGCACGTCTTGCTTATCAAAACTGATGAGCTGATTCTCAGTGAAATTGTCATACTCTTCACAACTAGTAAACATTCTTTCATTGTGTGAGCCATCTCATGCAAAAACATCTATTCAATTATCAAAATCTGTCAGACATGCATGTATATTCCATAAATATCTGCTAAATCTCTGGCCAGACCAACAAGAGCAACAGGACGTCCACCAAGATGATGGGAACTTGTAGTGTTACGTACTGTGAGGAGGTACAATTTATTGTTTTTTACAGAACTACCGCAAGTTTTTTCATTGTTATTTTTGTTTTTTTTTCATTTTGAGGCAATTTTCTGTAAGAAATGTGTAAAAATGGACCTGCAAATGTGAATTTTCTGTTAACATGGAACGCATTGCTACAAAAATAAATGTACAATACTGTATACATACAAATGTGCATATCTTTTTTCTGTGAACTACAGTATTGTACAGTATTGACTTTCCCCAGTACACTTTTACCTACTGTTGAAATCAGTATCTAAAAAGTTCTGTATCTGCTTACTGTACTATACAAGAATGTCAGTGTCAACAATAAAATGGAAAAACATTTAAATTTGTATATAACAAATATTTCCAGTGATGTCTGCCATGGTGAAAAAAACATCTAAACATTTTGACCTGTACGGCTCACACCTTGACAAAAAAACGTTTCATTTTGGTGGCATTGGCCAATTTACTGACATAA
Source organism: Xyrauchen texanus (assembly GCF_025860055.1). Lineage (NCBI taxonomy): Eukaryota > Metazoa > Chordata > Actinopteri > Cypriniformes > Catostomidae > Xyrauchen > Xyrauchen texanus. The sequence goes on from NC_068279.1 coordinate 46,046,536, forward strand.
TAACTATGGTTTTGAAGCATGAATTAAAAGTTCTGGGTGAGTTACTACAGTTTGCAGACATTCAATAGAGTTGTGATGTCCCATAACACATTTTTGAAATTGCACAGTTTAGAGAATGTTAAGACTGTTTCAAAGAATGCGCCAAAGTGACTGAGAAAAACTGTAACGTGGAGCGCATATTTTGGCTTTCATAATATTCTTTAGCGTGCTTCGTTTTAAGGTGTTAAAACAGATTGTTTGTATTACCACAAGTGATTATTGTTGCACAACAGTTTGCAGATTAAATTTGGCTATTCTGTGTCAGTTTGTGTGAACCAGATTTCACCTGTTTTAATAACAAGCTCCCCTTCATTATCTTGACTTTTATTTTGATCACATCAGCAAAAATGATGTATATAAATAATTACTTGAGTAAGAAAGTATCCAATTAAAAGAGTACTCAAGTAGTGAGTAACTAGTTACAAACCCAAATGACATAATAGACGTTAACTCCCCTATATTCCATTACATAAAACACATTGAACAAGTACTACAGAATTATTATTATTAATGTAAATTCTGCCATTATGTTGTTCCAAACCCATATGACTTTCTTTCTTCCATGCAACACAAAAAGGAGATTTTAGACAATGTTTGCCTGAGTCACTATTTACTTTCAGTGAATGTGTTTATATATATATATATATATATATACACACACTCACCTAAAGGATTATTAGGAACACCATACTAATACTGTGTTTGACCCACATTCGCCTTCAGAACTGCCTTAATTCTACGTGGCATTGATTCAACAAGGTCTTTAGAAATGTTGGCCCATATTGATAGGATAGCATCTTGCAGTTGATGGAGATTTGTGGGATGCACATCCAGGGCACTAAGCTCCTGTTCCACCACATCCCAAAGATGCTCTATTGGGTTGAGATCTGGTGACTGTGGGGGCCATTTTAGTACAGTGAACTCATTGTCATGTTCAAGAAACCAATTTGAAATGATTCGAGCTTTGTGACATGCTGCATTATCCTGCTGGAAGTAGCCATGGTACATGGTGGGTACATGGTGGCCATAAAGGGATGGACATGGACAGAAACAATGCTCAGGTAGGCCGTGGCATTTAAACGATGCCCAATTGGCACTAAGGGGCCTAAAGTGTGCCAAGAAAACATCCCCCACACCATTACACCACCACCACCAGCCTGCACAGTGGTTTAAAGGCATGATGGATCCATGTTCTCATTCTGTTTACGCCAAATTCTGACTCTACCATCTGAATGTCTCGACAGAAATCGAGACTCATCAGACCAGGCAACATTTTTCCAGTCTTCAACTGTCCAATTTTGGTGAGCTCTTGCAAATTGTAGCCTCTGTTTCCTATTTGTAGTGGAGATGAGTGGTACCCGGTGGGGTCTTCTGCTGTTGTAGCCCATCCGCCTCAAGGTTGTGCGTGTTGTGGCTTCACAAATGCTTTGCTGCATACCTCGGTTGTAACGAGTGGTTATTTCAGGCAAAGTTGCTCTTCTATCAGCTTGAATCAGTCGGCCCATTCTCCTCTGACCTCTAGCATCAACAAGGCATTTTCGCCCACAGGACTGCCGCATACTGGATGTTTTTCCCTTTTCACACCATTCTTTGTAAACCCTAGAAATGGGTGTGCGTGAAAATCCCAGTAACTGAGCAGATTGTGAAATACTCAGACCGGCCCGTCTGGCACCAACAACCATGCCACGCTCAAAATTGCTTAAATCACCTTTCTTTCCCATTCTGACATTCAGTTTGGAGTTCAGGAGATTGTCTTGACCAGGACCACACCCCTAAATGCATTGAAGCAACTGCCATGTGATTGGTTGGTTAGATAATTGCATTAATGAGAAATTGAACAGGTGTTCCTAATAATCCTTTAGGTGAGTGTATGTTAGGAATGGTAAGATTCACGATTCGCATTGGTGCATCGGCATAAAAGTTGCGATTTGCATCGATTTAAAAAAGTGTGCAGTTAAAAAAAGTTGGCAAGTCGCCACCCATTGTAAAGAAGTAAAAGTAAAAAAATGTAATTTAGAAATTTACCTGAGTGAGAGTAAAAAGTACCCACTTTTAAACCTACTCTAAAAGTACAATTTTCCCAAAAAGTTACTCAAGTAAATGTAGCATGTTATTACCCACCTATGATCGTAATAAGTTACACGATATACAGGTGAAACTCGAAAAATTAGAATATCGTGCAAAAGTTCATTAATTTCAGTAATTCAACTTAAAAGGTGAAACTAATATATTATATAGACTCATTACAAGCAAAGTAAGATATTTCAAGCCTTTATTTGATATAATTTTGATGATTATGGCTTACAGCTTATGAAAACCCCAAATTCAGAATCTCAGAAAATTAGAATATTACATGAAATCAATAAAAAAAAGGATTTTAAATACAGAAATGTCGGCCCTCTGAAAAGTATAATCATGCATATGTACTCAGTACTTGGTTTGGGTCCCTTTTGCATTAATTACTGCCTCAATGCGGTGTGGCATGGATGCTATCAGCCTGTGGCACTGCTGAGGTGTTATGGAAGACCAAGATGCTTCAATAGCGGCCTTCAGCTCTTCTGCATTGTTTGGTCTCATGTCTCTCATCTTTCTCTTGGCAATGCCCCATAGATTCTCTATGGGGTTCAGGTCAGGCGAGTTTGCTGGCCAATCAAGCACAGTAATACCATGGTCATTGAACCAGGTTTTGGTACTTTTGGCAGTGTGGGCAGGTGCCAAGTCCTGCTGGAAAATGAAGTCAGCATCTCCATAAAGCTTGTCTGCTGAAGGAAGCATGAAGTGCTCTAAAATGTCCCGGTAGACGGCTGCGTTGACTCTGGACTTAATAAAGCACAGTGGACCAACACCAGCCGATGACATGGCTCCCCAAACCAACACAGACTGTGGAAACTTCACACTGGACTTCAAGCATCTTGGATTGTGTGCCTCTCCATTCTTCCTCCAGACTCTGGGACCTTGGTTTCCAAATGAGATGCAAAATTTGCTCTCATCAGAAAAGAGGACTTTGGACCACTGAGCAACAGACCAGTTCTTTTTTTCTTTAGCCCAGGTAAGACGTTTGACATTTGAAGCCCATGTCCAGGACCCGTCTGTGTGTGGTGGCTCTTGATGCAGTAACTCCAGCCTCAGTCCACTCCTTGTGAAGCTCCCCACACATTTGAATGGCCTTTTCCTGACAATCCTCTCCAGGCTACGGTCATCCCTGCTGCTTGTGCACCTTTTTCTTCCACACTTTTCCCTTCCACTTAACTTTCTATTAATGTGCTTTGATACAGCACTTTGAGAACATCTAACTTCTTTTGCAATTACCTTTTGAGGCTTTCCCTCCTTGTGGAGGGTGTCAATGATGGTTTTCTGCACAACTGTCAGGTCAGCAGTCTTCCCCATGATTGTGAATTCAACTGAACCAGACTGAGAGACCATTTAAAGGCTCAGGAACCCTTTGCAGGTGTTTAGCTGATTAGAGTGTGACACTTTGAGCCTACAATACTGAACCTTTTCACAATATTCTAATTTTCTGAGATTCTGAATTTGGGGTTTTCATAAGCTGTAAGCCATAATCATCAAAATTATATCAAATAAAGGCTTGAAATATCTTACTTTGCATGTAATGAGTCTATATAATATATTAGTTTCACCTTTTAAGTTGAATTACTGAAATTAATGAACTTTTGCACGATATTCTAATTTTTCGAGTTTCACCTGTAGCAAAATCTCTATCGATTGACACTTTAGATATATATCATAATATCGCTGAAATATTCAAACCAGCCCCTCTGGCACCAACAATCATCCATGTGATTATCTAATCAGCCAATCGTGTGGCAGCAGTGCATAAAATCATGCAGATATGGGTAAGGAGCTTCAGTTAATGTTCACAATGGGGACAAATGTGATCAAATCACCATCATGGCATGATTGTTGGTGCCAGATGGGCTGGTTTGAGTATTTCTTTAATTAATGATCTCCTTGGATTTTAATGCACAACAGTCTCTAGAATTTACTCGGAGTGGTGCTTAAAACAAACAACATCCAGTGAGCGACATTTCTGCGGACAAAATGCCTTGTTGATGAGAGAGGTCAAAAGAGAATGGCCAGACTGGTATATTGTCCTTATGTTCTTTTGGTCCAATATAGTGAAATGGCCTATTGTGTATTTCTTGTCTTGCTGTATTTTATTAATGATACTATGATTTATTATTAGATATTTTTTGTTTTTGGTATGTTCAATGTGGTATTAAAACAAAAAGTGCAGTTTGCTATTTTCCTGAGAAATAGGTAATTGCTCTAAGTTGTTTTAAAAGCATGTACAGTGCATCCAGAAAGTATTCACAGCGCTTCACTTTTTCCACATTTTGTTATGTTACAACCTTATTCCAAAATGGATTAAATTCATTATTTTCCACAAAATTGTACAAACTATACCCCATAATGACGACGTGAAAGAAGTTTGTTTGAAATCTTTGCAAATTTATTACAAATAAAAAATGAAAAAATATCACATCTACATAAGTATTCACAGCCTTTGCCATGACACTCAAAATTGAGCTCAGGTGCATCCTGTTTCCACTGATCATCCTTGAGATGTTTCTACAACTTTATTTGGTTTCCACCTGTGGTAAATTCAGTTGATTGGACATGATTTGGAAAGGCACACAACAAGCCATGAAGTCCAAGGAATTGTCTGTAGACCTCCGAGACACAGAGGCACAGATCTGGAGAAGGGTACAGAAAAATGTCTTCAGCATTGAAGGTCCCAATGAGCAAAGTGGCCTCCATCATCCATAAATGGAAGAAGTTTGAAACCACCAGAACTCATCCTAGAGCTGGCCGCCTGGCCAAACTGAGTGATCGGGGGAGAAGGGCCTTAGTCAGTTAGGTGACCAAGAACCCGATGGTCACTCTGACAGAGCTCCAGCATTTCTCTGTGGAGAGAGAAGAAACTTCCAGAAGAACAACCATCTCTGCAGCACTCCACCACTCCTCAGTAAAAGGCACATGACAGCCCATCGGGAGTTTGCCAAAAGGCACCTGAAGTACTCTCAGACCATGAGAAACAAAATTCTCTGATCTGTTGAAACAAAGATTGAACTCTTTGGCCTGAATGGAAAACGTCTTGTCTGGAGGAAACCAGGCACCACTCATCACCTGGCCAATACCATCCCTACAGTGAAGCATGGTGGTGGCAGCATCATGCTATGAGGATGTTTTTCAGCGGCAGGAACTGGTAGACTTGTCAATATCGAGGGAAAGATGAATGCAGCAATGTACAGAGACATCCTTGATGAAAACATGCTCCAGAGCGTTCTGGACCTCAGACTGGGGCGAATGTTCATCTTCCAACAGGACAACGACCCTAAGCACACATCCAAGATAACAAAGGAGTGGCTAGAGCCCAGAGCCCAGACTTGAACCCGATTGAACATCTCTGGAGAGATCTGAATATGGCTGTACACTGATGCTTCCCATCCAACCTGATGTAGCTTTAGAGGTTCTGCAAAGATGAATGGAAGAAACTGCCCAAAAATAGGTGTGCCAAGCTTGCAGCATCATACACAAAAAGACTTGAGGATGTAATTGGTGCCAAAGGTTCTTCAACAAAGTATTGAGCAAAGGCTGTGAATGCTTATGTAGATGTGATTTTCGAACAAACTTCATTCACGTTGTCATTATGGGGTATTGTTTGTAGAATTTTGAGAAAAATAATGAATTTAATCAATTTTGGAATAAGACTGTAACATAACAAAATGTGGAAAAAGTGAAGCGCTGTGAATACTTTCCGGATGCACTGTATAATCTCGCCGCAATGTCTAAACTTAGTTTCTGCATTTGCAGTTTGGGGGTTCTACAAGCAGATGATATTAAACAGCTATACCTCACTTTTAAAACTAGCCATGTTTTGTGTGTCAGTAGATCAATATGATGTTTTAATATTAGGCCTATTATGATTATATTTCATTTAAGTTTAGTTTGGTACAATGGGAGAGCAGAAAATTGTGTTTTACACGTCCCGTAATATGGCAGACAAAATGGGAGTTATTGTGCAAAGAAAGAAAAACATTTTCAATATTTCTATTATCCTTTGCATACAGCCAATTTACATTTCTAAAATCTTATGAATATGCTGGCTTAGTTTATGATGGCGTTGCTTGACATGGAATGAAATACATAATAACACACAGATGATACAATAGCCAGACAAAAACCTCAGAATTAAAATGCACTCATCACAGCCCATTAGCACATTGCACGCATGATTTCATGAACCCACTTGTGCAAAACCGCATGGCCATGTCCACTGACTTTGCACATATGTGTCACATTGCTCTGCACTTAAGTCTTAGCGCTCTTAAAATAGAGCCTTTTTTAGATCAGCACTTCTCATATTATTGCCTCCTTAGGATGATTCACTTTTGTTGTATTCCTCATTTATTAGTCTCTTTGCATTTCTGTAAACCCTGATATGCTATTTGTGATGTAATCAGTGATCATCTCTATGACGATTCCCAGATTGAGCTGCATGTTGATCTCATCTCTTCCTCTCCTGCAGCCGGATAACATCCTCTATCCCCCCTCCATGCCCTTCCGCAAGTCCAGTATCCCTGAGGTCTCTCACACCTCCAGCTTATCGCTGAAATTAAAACGACAGCTCAGCGAAGACGGCAGACAGCTCCGGAGAGGAAGCCTCGGCAGTGCCCTAACAGGTAACATGCTGCCATTTGTGCATTATGAGATATACAGGGGTCATAGCATGAAAAAGCATTTCCTTGTTCTTTTTTTCCTTGACAGCAAGCCCAGAACCCTTAAAGGAGTTCAATCAAAACCCTTATGCCATTTAAAACACGTATCACTTTCTTTCTTCTGTGGAACACACACGGTCTCAAACTTGGATGACATTCTTCTGTGGACCACAAAAGGGAAGTGAGAACTTCCAGCCACAGTGGCCATATTTGTGTCATGGCACACAACAAATGTTTGTGACACAGTTGTTTAAGGAAACCTCAATATCTCAGCTCTGGATAGTCCTGGCTCCTTGGAACAAAAACTGATCTCTAGAGCACATTACAAGGTACATGTACATATACAGGATAATCATTTTGCACCACCTTGTTCCTTAGACATAGAACTTAAGTCCTAATGTAATGATCAAGATCACTGAAAGTTCCACTTTTAGGGTAAATTTATAATGGGAAGTAGAGGTCGACCGATATTGGTTTTTTCAGGCCGATGCCGATCTTTTGAAATCCGGGTCGGCCGATGGCCGATTAATGCAGCCGATTTATTTTGGCCGATATGTGCTTGTTTTTAACCTCTTATTTGAACCTTTTATTTGAAAGATAAAATGTAACACAAATAATTACTTAAGATAGACAAAATTTCTCAACAAATACATTTATTGAACACTTGACACTTAAATTAAAAATGTATAATGTAAAAACATATTGTATAAATAATGTATAACAAATATATTAAATAAACGAAGCAGGTGTTACGAACTGCTCCGAGACAAGAAGGTTGATATCCAAATGCAGCTTTAATTAAGGGGCAATCCAGACACGTAATCCAATATTCAGAGCATCCAAGAGAAGCACAGGCATAACTAGGGATGAGTATCGTTAAGGTTTTAATGGTATTACTATCTTACCGATACTGCTTATCGATTCGGTACTTTAACAGTATTCTTATATATATATATATATTAAACAAAGATAAACGTTATATAGGCACAGTGATTTAATTTCAGGAAGGTCTACTAACATTACTGTTCAGGTGTGGTCTAAAAAGAAATCTAATAATCTAGTAATCAATTGTAAAATAACACTGCATAGTTTATCATAGATAGATTAATGCTTATTAATGCAGAAGTTATTCATTCAAGAGCTGCAAGTAATTTTCTCTTTGCCTTTTGTCGTTTGATTCGCAGTAATGGCTCAATCGTCAGCATGTTTATTAGGATGCTTCCCCTTTAAGACCGAGTTCAGATTTAATAGACTCCTGATGCAGCATATTTTCTCCCAACTATTTCCATAACTACGTCCATTTAAGACATAAACTGTGTTTAAGTGAATTCACCAAGCCGGTCGTTTAGACATATTTTTGTGTATAGTTGATCGTTTAGACGCGCACATGAAACCCAAAATAGCCTATACTTTGCTTGTCTCGTTGTGGTCTGTATCGGAGTGCGTGCCGCCTTGGGAATGGTATCTCTTGCGCTCTTTTTATTATTAAACTCGTCCCGCAATTTAGCAACAGTAGCTAGACTGCATTTTACAACAATCACCGATCGTGCTGATTCTGACGTTAAGTTTGAGTTTTAGGGAGAAATGTCAGTGCACCGCTGTGAAGTGAAGGAAGTTGTGCTAGACAGAATGCGGCTTATGTATAAATATTCTTTTTATAATCTTTGGAAGGCGAAATATAAAATAAAATCAGACTAATATCACAGATCTGAACCTACGTTTGAATGTTTAGTTCTGTCACTCATTTAGCAGGGCTGTGTTGTGCTCGCTGTGCGCGAGATCTCTCTCTCTGACTGCGAATAGCTCAATTGCATCACAGACAAATGGTTTCATAGAATTATTATACATAGAAATGGCTGGCGAGATAAAATTACTTTCTCTTTATAGCAATAATAAATGTATTTTCTTAATTTCTCCAGTACTGACAGCAGAAGCGATAACGTCCGAGCTTATCAAAGCCAGTCCTTCACTAGCCTATAGTGCGTTGGTAACTTTTTTATTACTTATTTCTCTGCATTGAGTGACAACCCTCTCAAATATAAGACACACAAACAGAACAAATAAAAGTCTCAGATTCACTGTCTGTAATTGCAAAATTCTTGCTTGCTTATTGTGACATGATAGCAACCCTTCTGCTGTGATAATGCAACTTCAACTACACTATCAATATCCAAAGTAGCCGAATGTCATGTCGCTTTTTTTCTTGAAGTTGGCAGTAAAATATCAAAAGTTTTAAATTAAATATAAAGAAGTTATACAAATTTAATCCTTACTGTTTTCTCCAAGGAACTTAGCTCCTTCCATAGGCACTGGATGAGGTCTGCTCACTCTGCTGCAAAATGACTCTAGGGGCAGCGTGCGTGGAACATGTGTTCCACAACAACACTAGGCTGCCCACAGATGCGCCTGCCTAATAATCGGCTTGATATACTTGGATATTGGCCGATGCCGATTATGTAAAAAATGCTAAAAATCGGCCGATTAATCGGTTGACCTCTAATGGGAAGTGTTCAAGTCTTAGTCCTAATTTGTTTTAGGGGGGCCTAAGTTGGTATAGTGTGCATGCAGAACATTTCAGGTTTGAGACTTCTAAAACATGAAATGCTCTGCATGAACACTATATAAGTGGTTTTGCAATACCAATACATAGAGGTAATCACTCAAAAAAATAAAATAAATAATAGTAAAATTTAAAATAGTCAAACAACCAACTTGACAATTATTGGACCTCTTCAGATGGGCTGACCCGTGACAAAAAAGAACAAATTTAGTCCTTATTCATTAAAAATCCTATTTTATGACTGAAGCTTGTTCACTTGAACCTTGAGTGAGATACAACAGGAAGTTCTCACATTAACACTGGAAGTTATCAGTTCTCGTTTGTGTTCCGCAGAAGAATGTCATACGAGTTTGAGTAAATGATGAGAGAATTATTATTCTGGGGTTAACTATACTTAAACATGACTTAAGCAATTTAACTCACTGTCTTAAAGGTACAATGGCATAAAACGCATGTTTAATTCTATGGCCAGAAACATACTCTACGTACATGTGAATGCTGAATCCTTGCTTGGATGTGAATCAAGTGCTTTTTGTTGCACATAAACCTTTTATAACAATATTATTAAAAAAAAAATGTATATATATTTAATGACTCCTTTAATGTATAGCATGCATTAAAATCACACCCACATAAACCAAATCTATTACCACTTCACTTCGCCATTAAGAAGAAACTGCCTTATTTGTCTGTACATCAGGGCTATGTACTGTAATGCAGAAAGTTGCCAACTGTGCATTTCATTAATATAGTGACTTGGTTCCTCTGAACGTCATTCAGTTGTCATTGGATGGAACATTGTAACCACAGTAGTAATTGATTACATTCTGTTCTTTTAAGTGGTTTGTTTCTTTGCGTGTTGTATTTTATTAGGTATATATGGCACACAGCTGAAATGTGAAGAGGTTGAAGTTGGCATTTCCTCAGTGCTGTGGACATTGACAATGTAGAAGCAGGAATCACAATTTTCCTCCCCTTTTTCCTGTTTTTTTTTTATTTTTTAGAAATAGACCTGGGTCTGAAGCCATGTGAAGCCCAGAAACACATACTGTAAATATGGGTTAAATAGGCCATCTGGTATGTGATGTGGAAGCTTGCTTTAGATTCTCCAGTGCTGAACTAAAATCAGCTTCTGAGAAAATAACATTTAAAAGGTTTATATTATTACAAATGAATTATTGTTTATGAAATTTGATATGATTATATTCCATTCTTTTATTTGAAATTTTCATTTTAATTTACAAGACAAGACGTGACAAGCAGCACTCAAGTGCCTTCTCAAGCCCATTCTATCAGCGATTTTGTTGCTGCAAGCAACAGCAGACCATTCATTTTCAATGAGAGCTGGCGACTTCCGGCAACACGAGTGAGTGCAACCGTTGGCGACAGAATGTGGGCATGTGAAGCGACGAGACAAAGTTGAGAAAAGTTCAACTTGATGCAAATGCAGAGCGATATCGTGCAGCGACAGCCAATGAGAAAATTCAGTGAAGCTCACGTCATCCTGTGAGATAATGGAGACGAGTGCCGGAAAGATGGTGGAGTTGCTGTTGTCATCGATTTCACTGTTCTAGATCATGTTTCGGTAACAACTTCCATGGATTTAATTAAACAGTGATGCGTGGCAAACCATGTCAGAAATTGTCAGCATTCTGAGTGGGATTGAAAGATCGATATTTGTAATATAATGCATTGAATATTGATGCAGTTTATAACACTTTCCCACATAGAATGCTCATTTGTAGTGGCAAGTAAATGGATTTCTTATCAAATTGGATAATGTACCAGAAATTGCCGACATTTGTTAGTGAGTTTAATGCATGCATTAATACTGTTTGTCTTGTTCATGATATGATGCATTGAGCACTTCAAAAAAGCACCTAGTGAAAAATCTAGCGACTTTTTGGACAAACCTTAGCTACTTTCTGTAGAAGAGCTGTCAGTACTGCTCCACGAGCACTGTGGTCTTGCTTTCCTGCTTCAGTCACACCTCTCTCTTTTCAATGCGTGGCAGAGAGGAGCAGCACATTTAGTTGACCTCACGGCAGCTGACATAGACGAGAATGAGCTGCGCATGTGCAAACCGTGTTGCCAAGGACTAATCTGTATTGTTTGCTACTTTGTTTTAATTTTAAACAGTTTAATTTGACATTTCATTTTAATTTTATTTTTCTCATGCGTCTTCCCTTATTATCACTCACTATCACAGGGGTTTAGTTTATTCCTGTTTCTGAACTCTGAATTCAGATCATTTATTTAGACTGTACAGTGTACTTTATTCAAACACATAATAATAAACTTTCAACTTTATTAAACTTATATACACACAATATAAATTTAACACATTAAAAAAAAATAGATAATGTCACACTCTAAAATATACTCCCAAAAATATAGAAAAGAATGGGAGTAAGTCCCTGAATTCAAGGGGTGGCTGAAGCCTTATATGGGCAATGACACAAGGGCTTACCGTCTTTACAGGCCCTGACTGAAAACGGAACTTACTTCCTTGTGGTTTTTTACTCAGACGGAGTCTGTGCACTGTGTGAGAGTAAAAATATGAAAGACATTCTGTCGCTTATAACTTTCTCCCTGAGTGATAATTTTACATGTAAATATAGCTGAAATCATTGTCTGACTACAGAAACCGAAGTATATGTACAGTAAATGAGAACCGCTTTATTGGGAATTTGGCTGTATTAAAATACAGTATGTGAGCACAGAGAGTAAGAGAGAAGCAAACAGATGTGAAGGGCTGACACCGGCTGACGCTAGGCAGAATGCAAATGCGACGTCATGAATATGCTAATTAGCACATGATGTCATGTAGCGACATTTAGTGACTTTCCATTGAAAGTAGTTGGCAGTAGTGCCTCTAAAGGCAGATGACTGTAATAACAGACAGACAGTCTCAGTTGTCTCCGCTTCTGAGACTGTCAATCCGCGCATCTTATCACGTGGCTCGCTGTGCATGACACCGTGGAGACGCACAGAATGTGGAGGCTCGTGCTACTCTCCGTGATCCACGCACAACTTGCCACGTACCCCATTGAGAGCGAGAACCACTAATCGCGACCACGAAGAGGTTACCTCATGTGACTCTACCCTCCCTAGCAACTGGGCCAATTTGGTTGCTTTGGAGACCTGGCTGGAGTCACTCAGCACACCCTGGATTCGAACTCGCGACTTCAGGGATGGTAGTTAGTGTCAATACTCGCTGAGCTACCCAGGCCCCCTGCTCTTGATAAGATTTATAAACATCCCTTCACTAAATCATAATAGACAAGTGTGCTTAATATTTAAAATATTCTACTACCACACTGCACTGAAAGTGCAATCGAATTAATTAAACATTACATTACATTAACATTACAATGTTAGCATGAGTCTGGTGTGATTGAATACATTTTCACATCATTGTCTGTGAATGTCATGACCATGAAAACCAAGTACACCAGTAAGTTACTTTTGCTTGGTATCTGTGTGAGGATAACGGATGGTAAATGTGATAATGGACAGGATAATGTGAGTAAGTAAGTAAGTAAGTAAAGTTTATTTCTAAAGCGCTTTTCACAGATAAAATCACAAAGTGCTGTACACGAGAAAGGTAAAAGCAAAATCTTATATAAACAGTATAAAAATATATACAATACATATGTAAAATCAAAGTGACACTAGTTAAAACCCATCAACCAAAAGCCTTCTTAAATAAACAAGTCTTCAGATCTTTTTTAAAAGAGTCAACAGTGTGAGGTCATTGAATGGATGTGACTTAATTGTACAGCACTGTTTACATTAAGATGAGCTCTGCAATCTACACCCACAACAATTACGCATACATTATGTCACATAACCTGAAGTTTTTCCAACTTGAAAAGTAGTCCCACCTCAAAATTAGGATTTAGACAACTTTATAGCTCAAATAACACACATCTCACTAAATAATTAATGTAAATATATATATATAAAAAAATGGAAGCTTCACATTTCTGCGAGTGGAACAGTATAGTCGTGACATGGCATTTGCCAGGGTGAAAGTTGTGTATTTAGCTTGATAGGGCAGACACCTCCCGATTCATATGTAAAGGATGTCACGTCAGACATCAAGACACCACTTACCCTCAACAAATACTCCAAGTAATAAGTAAAGAACAGGATAGACATGCTCAGACAAACACAAAATACAAATGATGGAATAAATCAATTTGAATCACTTGCTAGGAGTTCCATTTAATACATTATAAAGCATTGTATGTGTGTGGCAATTATTGTTTCTATTACCCCGATGAGGATAGATTAATTGAAATTATATGGTACTATGATGAGGTTTTGTGATGGGCTCACAATCCCTGCTGTTTCGCTCATCTACATTTTCCCTCTCACTAAGGGAATGCCCCAGGCGTGACCAATTGTGGAAGCACCCAATGATACAACATATGTCAAGATTGACAGACCAATTGCTGCAGCTTATAAGGAAGCAGCCCTCATCAGATGCACTAGGATTTATTGTTCAATGGTTTGACGACTGAGCCACTGGTAACATCCAAATGCAATAAATCATTTTTCTGCAAGCTTGTGGAGTGGCAATTATTTCTATATAGCTGAGTGAACTAATGCGTCACTCTGAGTTTTTCTCTGCTATTTTAATCTTGGCACTCTTCAGTGTTTTTCCGACTTCTTTGCTGCGCTCACTACGCTTCAAAGAGAAGGAAAAGAAAAAGTTATTCTTGGCTCATTGTATTTTCTGTGTAAGTTTTCACATTGCGATGGACTTACTTTGGAAGTATGGCAACCAAAGAGCCAGAGAGTTCAGGTGGGAAAGGCTGCCCTCCCCACTTATGTGGATGCTGCCCATGGATCTCCACAAAGATTCTCACACGCATTGTATCATGCTTGTGGGCTAAACATGCTTGGGCATTGTTGTCCAGCCTGGAGAGTTGCCCCCATTGTTCTTCTTTCTCAACCAAGGTTCAGGAGGAATTTTGAGTGTTGCAGTAGTGAGCAAAAAGGACCTGTGTCTCTCTTCTCTGGCCTGAGAAGCGTCAACAGAGTGTCCGCAGGCCTCGTCATGGGGGGAAATTATGGACAATGTGTCTCCAGTCCTTTCCCTGCTGTTCGAGGAAACATTGGCGATAGAGTAAGATGAAGATGGGGACAATGTTTTGTCAGACATCCTCATGGAGGATGATGAAGATAATGCCATTTTGATGGATCAGTCCCAGCCACAGAGCACAAAGGAGGAGTGCTCTCCATCCCCGGATCATTCAGAGTTGTTTTTTTTTTTTAGGTCTGTAGCAGGGCCTCTGTCTAAGCTCTCGTTTGTCTGGCCATCACAGCCAGCAGTTATGGGAGTTGAAATGGATTTGTATGAGGACACAAGGCTCCTGTCTCGCCTCCCTCCAATGAAGCAGTTCCTCCCAGCTGTCCCAGTCTGTGAGGCAGAACTTAGGCGATATTGGAATTAGCCTTTTTCTGACGAGTGCCTGTCCAGGGGATTTCTGACACACTATACCCCTGCCCATACCCAGGAGGCAGAGGCATTTGAAGAATTTCTCCCAAGAAAGCCACTGGCTCGTCGTTCTCATTCAAGTCGGACTGGTTTCAGGCCATCTGGAAAGGGAGGAAAGTCTGATTTACAGCCTAGTCTCCCTACGCTGCTCCAGCAACTGGGAAACACAGTGCCACAACCTAAACCAGGCCATTCAAAGCCAAAACCTGTAAGACGCCGCTGTTCTAACCCCCAGGGGCAAAAGAAGGGATGGCAACCTGAGGCCTTTGTTCATCTCGAGAGGAAACGGAGACGGATGCTGGAAGTTGGACAAGTTCCTGTGTTCAAACAGACTATTCAGTTTAACTCCCAATTGTGTGCCGGACGACAACACGCATTCCCCAATTGCCCCCTGCAAATGTTCTCCTTCCTCCACCTGCGGAGTACATTCTGAGGGTGAATGAGTTCACACAAGCATTCATGGTGTGTATCAAATAAAAACATTATTTGCCGCACCAGGTAAAGTGCTCTGGGCACAGATTTGTGTGAAAAGAACATGAATATGTCCCCCAGTTCAGAGCTAAATTTCCTTATCTTCACCACTAGAGGGAGTTGTCACACCACTAGTGAGCAAAGGGTCAGGGTCCGCTCGCTGTTCAAACATAGCTCTGTTGCGCATGCGCAGGTTATCCTTGGTTTCTGAATACAGTAGAAAGCGGTTATGGGCTTCAATTCGCCATAAAACCACCTCTTCTCAAAGTAATGTTAACATCAGTGGCACAAGGGGAGTTGATTCTGAATTTAGAGGAAGAAAATCCTCTTTACTGAGCAAGGGAGTGATAAAAATGGTATTGTTGGAAGAATGGCATCAGGGCTTTTGTTCCCGGTATTTTGTCATTCCAAAAAGAGGTGGAGACCCTGTAGATATGAGGATCCACAGCAAACACCTCAAAGTACGATTTCAAAATGCTTGCGCTCAGAAAATTGTCTCATTCTATTTGTCTATTCGTATTCATCTATTCGTCACGGAGACTGGTTTACGAAATCTCAGAGATGTGTATTTTCACATAGACATTTTTCGTGCTCTGGTATTTACCAAATGTGTGGAATCAGAGTGTCGGCTTATCTAGACGATCTGCTCATTTGCGTGTTGTCTCATCGGCAAACGGAGAGAGATACAAAAACATTAGTTACACATTTGGAGAGCTTGGGTTTCAGAATAAACCAAGCAAAGAGCTGTCTTATTCCCTCTCAAGAGATAATTTATCTGGGGCTCAGGCTGAACTTAGTGTTCATTTCGCGCGAACGCATAGAGGCCATTCCCACCTGCATCTCCCATTTTCAATCGGGGAGATCGGTTTCTCTCAGGAGGCTTGATGGCCTCAACAGTGGCTGTGATTCCTCTGGGGTTGTTGCCTCATCTGGCAGAGATTTGGACAGGCAGTCGTAGATCTTTTCGCATCGTGAGAAGACACGCAATGTCCTCTGTTCTTCCTGGTGTGTGACGATGCACTGTTATGTGTGGATGTGTTAGCCCACCCATGGACTCACACATTACTGTATGCATTTCACTGAGCCTGATCGGACCGACGCCATAGGGAGTAAGGGAGTACGGTCATTATATTATTCTAATAGCTCCGTTCTGACCAGGGAAGCTGTGGATGTCAGAGATAACTCAGCTGATTTACGAGAACTCCTGGCCTCTACTGCTGCATAGAGATCTTCTCTCTCAAGCATGCAGGGAAATCTTCAATCCCTCTCCTCAAAACGTGGTTGTCTGGGCCTGGCCCACGAGAGACTGAATTTAAATGGCACTGGTTGTACACTGTACTGTAGGCTTTATTGTTGCAGATCCATATTCTTATGTTTCTGAATTATAAGGTTCTGTGTTTTCTCTGGTTATGGCTTCTGCTGTCTGCTTCAGCCAGATATCTGCAATTCTGGAGTTGTCTATATCCCTTAGTGAGATACAGAAGGAGTGTTAGAATGAGAACTTAAGGTTAGTCACATAACCCCTGTTCTCTGATAACAAGAAGTGAGGTACAGTCTCTCACATCTTCACCTTCCTTGGAGTTCGCGCAGAGAAGAGATATGCAGAGAATAAGGTAGCAACAGATGGCTGTGGTTTATATTAGGGAGGTGCGAATCCTTAAACGTTGCAGTAATTGTTCTGTCAATCTTGACAGACATTGTGTCATAGGTGCTTCCACAATCAGTCACACCTGAGGTGTTCCCTTAGTGAGATACCTCAATTTATGTTATAAGGGAATGGGGTTACGTGAGTAACCTAAAGCTTTTCCCCCCTTTGACTCACTCGTTTTGGCCGGTTCTGTTTAATGAATTGTTCAAATGGCTGGAATTGGTTAATTCACTGCTCAGCTTGAATCAATCGAACAGCTGACTCGCATGCTGAATCCTTTGGAGTGGTTTCTCACCCAGTAAAACTGTGATGGATTGATAGGTTACTTTAGAGAACCAAAATGGAGCTAGATGAAGTGGAATATTTACCTTCAATCAACTGAAACCACACCAAATCTTTTCGTTTGCCAGTGAAGAAAGTCTTTATTAAATGAATCCGTTTCATGTGCAGATTTTAAGAACTCTGTACTGCAGGTAAAGACAAAAACCTAAACTGTATGCAAAAAAGTTATACATTGTGTGATATTATACTGTCTTGACATTACATGCACCATTTTAGAACTATGGTATTCTTTGTACCTTGTACCTTGGTGTACCATGAACATACTATATGAATATGCTAGTAATTCCAAGGAACCAAGGTTATCTATCAAAGTAGCATGATATTGACATCTTATACCACCACATTGTACCTCTTTTTCAGATGTAAATGGTTTCTAAGAAATAAGCAGTAGATCAGCGCTAGAGTTTGTTAGTTTTAATGTTATAAATTCTGCTGGTTGCAGCTGTTATCAGTGGCGTTGTGTGACAGCCGGTGCCGATGATCTCTTGTGCATCTTCTTGCGCCACACCTTGCGCTCCTTTCAAGTTAAATTGCAAAGAACGATGCAAACAGATGTGTCCCTGCTCATGATATACATCTACTAACGTACATAAACTTTGTTTATTAAATTAAAAAGTTTAATGAGAACAGAATTGAAGCCGTAACTCCTCTAACAAGATATGAAAATTTACCATGAGACCAATAAGTCATTTTGGCACATAACTTACTGATCCATGTATTCATCCACAGACTAACAAAATCCCTGTACTAACCAGTATGTATAAAGTAATCAAATGAATGCCCCCCCCCCCCCCTGCTTTTAACTGCTCCAATTGACTGGAATAATTAAAAAAAAAAATACATTTACAAATGTAGGTGCAAATTGAAGTTTAACAAGAAGCCCATGAGCTCCATGCAAGTACATTTATTTGGCCATAAATAGTTGAAATAACATCCCCTTTCTCAATCTTCAAAGCGATTTTAAAATAATGAGCTGCAGACATCACAGCGCCTAATTCACCATCAGACACAGTTTCCAAATTAGAAATCACAACAGCATAAATATACTGTATATCCTTTTAAAAGTTTTCAACTTTCTGTATTATGGATTTTACAGATTTAATTTAATCTGATACAATTTCTTCACCAACAAATACAATTTTATGTGGCAGCTCAGTATTGTGAAGGTTTATTAGATTATTAATCTGCACACTTGAACAGAACAGTGGGGGACTGGAGAAGGATCAGTCAAGGCAAAGAGACTTTCAACAGGGCTTTAATGTGCAGGGAAACAATGTGAAGGGCTTAATATGAGCTGAATATTGTCGCTAAGGCCTGTAATGTGTTAAGGGATGAGAATTGTGACGTTCCTAAGGATATATTAGAACATTTTTAAGTAGCATAATGTACACTGTTGCAATTTGTCTGTATATACAGCAAAAAGAAGGTAATTGGCATTAGCAGCATACAGTGGCCATATATTTGGAAACTTTAGTCACACTAAATAAAATTACAGCATTTACAAGAGTGTACAATCAAATTCTACAGTATTTTGGCAAAAGTTCGTCTGTCTCTTAGTAATATGGCTAATACTAATGTAGCTAATATTAGCTCAGTGTTTGTAAGGCTGATAAATCACACTTCTGCACTTGTTTAAACATTTACAAAATGTAAAATATGTCAGCTCAGTAATTTTGCATATTGTTAAGCCTATGCTTTATTTGCCTATCAATACATTTCAATGTTGCTCTGTAGGTACATTTACGGTTACTTTTAGTAATTTTGGTATTGTATTGAGTTTCCATGTGACGTCCATGTCAAATTTGGGTCCTGAAGCCACTGTAAAGGTACTTGCCATTAAAGACATCTTTCATTTTTCCAGGGAAGTACCTGCTGCCGTACGCATCAGCCCATCAGGCATGGCCAGCCACAGGCTCTGAGACCACCAACCTAGTGCGCATGCGCTCACAGTCCCTCGGCAAGTCTGCACCCTCCCTCACGGCCAGTCTGGTCAGTATACCACACTTTGATATATTCCTAATGGAGGGTCTCTGAGACACATGGCATATGTGGCTTGTCTTTGCCAAGCTTGATATTCAGAGACTTTTTGCTATACTGCAGCTGATAATGTAAACATTTCTGATACTTCTGTGCACTGTCACTTTAAATGGCAAAAGCCTTTAGTATATGTTAATTGCTAGTTAGAAGTAGGTGGTATCATGTGGAGATTCTTATATTAGAAAGCATTTCAAAGTATAAACACCATGCGACCACACAGCAATTATACCACTCAGGAACAAGATGCTGGTGGAAATATGTAGACAAGTATCTATATCCACAGTAAAACGAGTCCTATATCAACATAACCACAAAAAGCCAGACTACAGTTTGTAAGTGCACTTGGGTACAAAGATCTTGTCCTCTGGTCTGACAAAACAAATATTGAACTGTTTGGCCATAATGACCATCGTTATATTTGAAGGAAAAAGGGTGAGTTTTGAGTTTTGCAAGCCGAAGAACACCATCGGGGTGAAGCATGGGGGGGTGGAAGCATCATGTAGTGGGGGTGCTTTGCTGCAGGAGGGACTGGTGCACTTCACAAAATAGATGGTATCATGAGGAAGGAACATTATGTGGATATATTGAAGCAACATCTCAAGACATCAGCCAGGAAGTTAAAGCTTGGTTGCAAATGGGTCTTCCAAATGGACAAATTTGTGGCAAAGTGGATAAAGGGCAACAAATTCAAGGTATTGGAGTGGCCATCACAAAGCTCTGACCTCAATCTCAAATTTGTGAGCAGAACTGGAAAGCATGTGTGAGCAAGAAGGCCTACAAACCTGACTCAGTTACACCAGTTCTGTCTGGAGGAATGAGCCAAAATTCCAGCAACTTATTGTGAGAAGCTTGTGGAAGGCTACCCAAAATGTTTTACCCAAGTTAAACAATGTAATGGCAATGGTACCAAATACCAACGAAGTATAACAAAATACTGCGGTTTCTATAGTGAAAGACTCTTGTGCACCAGCTACCATGAAATAGGGAAGAATATCCCTGCTTGGACGGCTATTTTTCCACTGCTTTTCACTGAAATTACATTATCTTCAGAAAGCTGACTAACAAACTACTGCATTATAAATTAGTGATCGCACATGCTCCATCTCTGTCTCTGTCTCTGTCTCTCTCTCTCTCTCTCTCTCTCTCTCTCTCTCTCTCTCTCTTTCAAACAAATGCACACATCCTTGTTTCTCCAATAGCCTGTTAGAAATGGCTCAAGCTGTGATATTAGTAGTTCTGAAGTTGTTTTTGTGAGGCTTGGATGGATCATTTGGTTTGAACCAGCAATGGCAGATTCAGATCCGTTGTGCAAGAAAGTAGTTCCGTGCACAAATGTGTTTATGACCGTACTCCATTTTTCCTAATTTATTAAAATGTACTTGTTCAATAAACTGTTGTATATAAGCAGTGTCACACTCGCAATCATGCTGTATGGCCCTATATCAGCACTGCTGTGATTACCTACGGCACTCGGCATACGGCCTCGTGTCTGCAGCTGGATTACTGCAGTGCTGATGTAGGGCCATATCTCACTCTTGCTCATGTGATATTGCTTAAATATTAACTCAGCAAAAAAAGAAACGTCCTCTCACTTTCAACTGCTTTTATTTTCAGCAGATTTAACATGTGTAAATATTTGTATGAACATAAAGATTCAACAACTAAGACATAAACTGAACAAGTTTCACAGACATGTGACTAACAGAAATGGAGTAATGTGTCCCTGAACAAAGGGGGGCCAGTCATGTCTTGTCCAGCAAAGGTGGATTGTGCCCATAGGGGACGTTGTTGCCGGTGATATCTGGTAAGGATTATTTTACAACAGGCCTACAGGCCCTCAGTCCAGCCTCTCTCAGCCTATTGCAGACAGTCTGAGCACTGATGGAGGGATTGTGCGTTCCTGGTGTAACTCGGGCAGTTCTTGTTGCCATCCTGTACCTGTTGTGCAGGTGTTATATTCGGATGTACCGATCCTGTGCAGGTGTTGTTACACATGGTCTGCCACTGCGAGGATGATCAGCTGTCCTTCCTGTCTGTCTGTAGCGCTGTCTTAGGTGGCACACAGAGTAAGGTCATTGCAATTTATTGCCCTGGCCAAATCTGCAGTCCTCATGCCTCCATGCTGCATGCCTAAAGCACATTCACGCTGATGAGCAGAGACCCTAGGCATCTTTCTTTTGGTGTTTTTCTTTTACGTGTGAGTCAGTAGGAAGGTCTCTTTAGTGTCCCAAGTTTTTATAACTGTGACCTTAATTGCCTACTGTCTGTAAGCTGTTAGTGTCTTAATGACCGTTCCACAGGTGCATGTTCATTAATTGTTTATGGTTCATTGAACAAGCATGGAAAACATTGTTTAAACCCTTAAAATTATGCCTTTAAATGGGATCATATGGTAGACTAACAGTCTCAAACACTAGGGGGCAGTGCTGTATTACAGGCAAAGAAAATATATTGTTTGCTCTGTTTTGATAATCTCTCTTGTGATAAAGGAAAATTAACTCTTTCACTTTAGTATGATAGACTCACAGGAAATGCTGCCTCTGGTTTCATTTTGTTCTTGTCATAAAAGCAAACACAAAACCGAGAAGCAGGCTTTTCGTGATGAATGGATTACAAGATAGGCAGATTGTGTGCCTAACCTGATATTAGCATAATTTAAACTACCTTTTTGTTTAGACTCTAATATATAGAGTAAGTTAGTAAAGCATCTAAAATAAATTAATAAAACAATGTAAAGCCCTAGAACAAAGTCTTATGAACAGATGATACATTAAGCTATTAGAAGGGAAAGGATAGTGGCAAAAGAAAAGGACACACAGACAAAAAAAATATAGAATGGTGTTGGTAATTTGGATGACTGCCACTGATGCTGGATTACTCCCATTTATTGAAGATATAACTGCTGATGACAGCACCATGATGAACTTTGAAGCTTCCAAATGCATCCTGACTCTTTACTCTTACATTTACATTTATGCATTTGGCAGACGCTTTTATCCAAAGCGACTTACAGTGCAATTATTACAGGGACAATCCCCCCAGAGCAACCTGGAGTTAAGTGCCTTGCTCAAGGACACAATGGTGGTGGCCGTGGGGTTAGAACCAGCGACCATCTGATTAACAGCCCAGTGCTTTAGCCACTACACCACCACTCCACAACCAAATACATCAAAACACACTAAATGACACTTTGTCCCCTAAAAGTTAAGGAATCCAAGTTTTTTTTTTCCGCCTAACCCTACTTTTTGTGGCTCACCATATTAATCATCCAGAATGAAACCACAATCACCTGGAAAGATCATCTGATTATGTCTATACGCTGCAGACTGCACTCAGTTGATGCGTGGCAAGTGCTAATTAAGATCGCTTGACTAAAGTTTAAAGGTATAGTGGGGTATATATTAGGGGCGGCTGTGGCTCAGGTGGTTGAGCGGGTCGGCTGCTAATCGCAGGGTTGGCGGTTCGATTCCCGGCCCACACGAGTCCACATGCAGAAGTGTCCTTGGGCAAGACACTGAACCCCAAGTTGCTTGAACCCCAATGGCAGGCTAGCGCCTTGTATGGCTGCTCTGCCGCCATTGGTGTATGAGTGTGTGTGTGTGTGTGAATGGTTGATTGGGACACAGTGTAAAAAAAGCGCTATATAACTATATAAGCAGACCATTTACCATAGTATGCACAAAAATTGAAATGTATTTTAGTAAAAAAAAGCCCATAAATAAGTATATGGTTGAGGGTCAATGTAAGCTCAACGTACTTGAATTAAAAATAGTGAAAAAAGAGATGGTAAAAGAGATGGTTTTTCTGGCTTCCTGGGCCTCTCTCCCTCCCCTCCTGAGGAAACCCCTGCCTAGGCCAGCTAAGCTAGTTCAAATCACTAGTTAAAACACCATTTTGCTGGTTGCTAGTATGAGGTATGCTGGTTTTATCTGGTCATCATCGTTTCTGGTCAAACTGGTCTACCTGCAATAATAATTCAATTTTACCCATAATAGACCAGCTTTAGTGAGGTCGTTTTTGTTATGGTAGTACCTTTTTAACACCATACCTTTTAACAATAATAATAATAATCATCATCATTCATTATCGTTTTCTTTTATTTTTTTACATTATTATTATTCAAGAAAATTAACAGAATGGAAGCTAAAAGGATGGAAATAAAGAGCTAATGTTAGCCATTGCTAAGTGAGGGATTGAGAGTAATCTTACATTGGTGTCAACTTCTGGTTTCAATTCAAAAATGTACTGATGTTTGTATCATTGTTTTCCACCCTAAAATGATGGCACTACCTGTAGGATGTCATTAAGGAACATTTTTCCCAGTGCAATATGGTAAAATTGGCAACAGCCGCTCAAACATAGTGACAGTTTGTCCTATTTTAAGAGTGCTAAAGCTAAGCACAACACTATGCTTTAAATCATACATGCAGAGTCAATGGGCATGACCATTAAGTTTTGGTATTTTCATGCAAGCATGCGCTAAGTTTAGGCGCTAGTGGGTTTGGCGAAACTGTGTGTGCAAAATTCTAATGGGCTGGGTCAAGTGTAATTGAATTCTGAAGTTCTTCTCCGGTTTCTGTCAAGCACCAGTGACATTAACAAAAACAGCTCATTCAGAGGTTGGTTTTGTAAATGGACTTCATGCAATGAATTGGAAAATGGAGATTTGGACTTGTCATTTTGTGTTTTAACTATTCATTTCAGGCATAGTTCTACATTGACATGCTGGTCATATAATTAGAATATCATCAAAAAGTTGATTTATTTCAGTAATTCCATTCAAAAAGTGAAACTTGGATATTATATTCATTCATTACACACAGACTGATATATTTCAAATGTTTATTTCATTTAATTGTGATGATTAAAACTGACAAATAATGAAAATCCCAAATTCAGTATCGTGAGTTGTCAAGACCAATACAAAAAAAGGATTTTTAGAAATGTTGGCCAACTGAAAAGTTGAACATGAAATGTATGAGCATGTACAGCACTCAATACTTAGTTGGGGCTCCTTTTGCCTGAATTACTGCAGCAATGCGGCGTGGAGTCGATCAGTCTGTGGCACTGCTCGGGTGTTATGAGAGCCCAGGTTGCTCTGATAGTGGCCTTCAGCTCTTCTGCATTGTTGGGTCTGGCGTATCAATACCCCATAGATTTTCTATAGGGTTAAGGTCAGGCGAGTTTGCTGGCCAATTAAGAACAGGGATACCATGGTCCTTAAACCAGGTACTGGTAGCTTTGGCACTGTGTGCAGGTGCCAAGTCCTGTTGGAAAATGAAATCTGCATCTCCATAAAGTTGGTCAGCAGCAGGAAGCATGAAGTGCTCTAAAACTTCCTGGTAGACGGCTGCGTTGACCTTGGACCTCAGAAAACACAGTGGACCAACACCAGCAGATGACATGGCACCCCAAACCATCACTGACTGTGGAAACTTTACACTGGACTTCAAGCAACGTGGATTCTGTGCCTCTCCTCTCTTCCTCCAGACTCTGGGACCTTGATTTCCAAAGGAAATGCAAAATTTACTTTCATCAGAGAACATCACTTTGGACCAATATAGCAGCAGTCCAGTAGTTTTTGTCTTTAGCCCAGGCGAGACGCTTCTGATGCTGTGTCTTGTTCAAGAGTGGCTTGACACAAGGAATGTGACAGCTGAAACCCATGTCTTTGCGTGGTGGTTCTTGAAGCACTGACTCCAGCTGCAGTCCACTCTTTGTGAATCTCCCCCACATTTTTGAATGGGTTTTGTTTCACAATCCTCTCCAGGGTGCGGTTATCCCTATTGCATGTACACTTTTTTCTACCACATCTTTTCCTTCCCTTCGCCTCTCTATTAATGTGCTTGGACACAGAGCTCTGTGAACAGCCAGCCTCTTTAGCAATGACCTTTTGTGTCTTGCCCTCCTTGTGCAAGGTGTCAATGGTCATCTTTTGGACAGCTGTCAAGTCAGCAGTCTTCCCCATGATTGTGTAGCCTACAGAACTAGACTGAGAAACCATTTAAAGGCCTTTGCAGGTGTTTTGAGTTAATTAGCTGATTAGAGTGTGGCACCCGGTGTCTTCAATATTGAACCTTTTCACAATATTCTAATTTTCTGAGATACTGATTTTGGGGTTTTTCATTAGTTGTCAGTTATAATCATCAAAATTAAAAGGAATGAACACTTGAAATATATCAGTCTGTGTGGAACGAATGTATACATTATCCAAGTTTCACTTTTTGAATGGATTTACTGAAATAAATCAACTTTTTGATGATGTTCTAATTATATGACCAGCACCTGTGTATGTAAATATATATATATATATATAATTATTTTAACAGCTACATCTGTGTTTGTCAGGGACATAATTTGATGTTCAACTATATTTTCAGATTTTAGACATGAACTTTATTATCTCCTGCCTTGTGGAATGTCCAAACTGTAAATGCAGGAACTGAATTTAGATTTTGTTCTGAAATGTCTTAGGACAATGACCTATTTCTTAGGAAAACAGGAAACTGCACTATGCGCCACTTCATTAACATACAATACACTCACATTTTGCCTGCACTCGCTCACAATAGTGCAAACATTCCCATCCATTCCATTTTAGAATCGCATGACTAGTTGAAAACGAATCGCTTAATCTCAGTAATCGTTTTATTATTGGACACTTTCACGCTTGGATTAAATTAATCATGGCAGATTATGAATAGTGATTTTTTTTTTAATGATGCTGCACCCACATCACAAGGTGTCATTAAGTCCAAGATGACACGAACAAAAAGTTACTGAGTGCACCTTTAAACATAAAGATGTTCTGGATAGTACAAATGACGCATTTTGGAATACAAGCTTGTTTAAGCATAAGCTTTAGAAAGTTCTTCATCTCTCTCTCTGTCTCTGTGCAGTGTTTGGCTTTATCAGGCCAATTATATGACCCTGCTTCTAAAAAAGCCTCCCTGAAAATCAATGCTGGCTGGGCCTTCCTGCTTTGCAGAGACTCCCATTAAATTGCTAATGCCCCTTTCCCCCTCACCATTCTTGCTGTATCTTTTTGGATGTTCCCCCTCCTGCAAAATACAAAGGGAAACATGATGTCTTGGGAATGTTAACTCTGTTTAGTGAAAACGGGTGCCTGTGGAGGAGGCCTGATGATTCATATATGACCTTGGAAAGATATTCCTCAAACACAGAGGGAGCTTATCTATTTTCCCTTTGTATACCTCATGTGGAGGGAATATGGCTTTTTTGCTTTGGTCCGTTTAGATATTCAGTAACTTTGTAAAGTGCTGTCAAAAACGGTTAGGATTAAAGAGGAATGCAGTCTTTCACCAGTGATCGCTGTGGATATATCGCTGTTTGTTACAACAGTGCATTTTGTGTTGGTTTATTATGCTGCTTGTGTGAATCATATCCTTTTCATAGGAACTGTTTTGTCAGGCAATATAAAAAGATTGGATTGTACTTCAGATGGAATATATTTGTCTAGGGGTATTGTGTAGCTACACTGTAAAAAAATAAATAAAAATAATACAAATAAATAACTGGAAGCTGTGGTTGCCAGAATAATTATGTAAAAAATACAGTAAACAGGCACGGACTGGCCATTGGGAGTACCGGGACTTTTACCGGTGGGCCGGCCACGGCCGCTGTGTTATGCAGAACGCTCCACAAAACGGCGCCGTGATAACAGCAACAACACCTCCGCCCCTGACAGTAAAAATATCAACAGCTTAACAGAACAACATGTACATTTTTGAAATTACAGAAGAGCACATGATGACATGAAGTTAATCAATAGTGACTCTTCCAGGAGCGATGACCAATAAACTTGTGACTCAAATTAATTAAAATAATGTAATAAACATGAACTAAACTACATCAAATATAACACAGAACATCCCAAAATACATAACTGATATTAAAAATAAGAAGAAACATAATTATTCCCATAAAATATCATGAAATATGATGTCATACAGGGAATTGTGGGAACGCCGATTATTGTTTTAACAATAATTTGCCGTAAAAAGTACACGTACTCTCTTGTTAAACAATGTACATTTGTACCATTAATTATACAAGAAAATCATACTTTTTACACCTACAAAATTTAAAAACAATAAACATTTTATTGTTAAACTACTTTATTGTCTTTTAAAATATATTAAATAATGTTACTGTATATTTTGCAGTTAATAGTCATTAATCAACTATCGTTTTATTTCTGTAGGATTTTTAGTCTTTTACCAGTAAAATGACTCACTGGTTCCTCTCCTACACAAAGACTATACACAACCATACAATTATTTTCTTCAGATGGATTGTTAAGGACTGCTGTCTTGATTATCATGTTAATTGTTTGTGGTAATTGGCCAAAAACTTAAAAATAATAAAATATCTGTGATCCTATACTCCTCCTCTGGCCGCTTGAACAAATTGTTATTTATTTAATCTAACACAGAAGACATTTAGCAGAATGTCCACCCTGCTCTTTTCCCTTTTAAATGTGGATGGTGATATAAGTGGATACCAAGCTCCAAAAAGGACAAAAAACTAAACATAAATGTACCACAAGCATCATCCTTATGACTTGTGTGCTACTGTAGTCCGAGTCTTCTGAAGCCATATGATAGTTTTAACCCTTTGGCACATATGATCAAATAAACTTTCAAATAATCACAAAATAAAAATGTAAAGCTGTTACCGTCGAAGATGACTGTTTTGATTCTGCAATGCAGCTATATTTTCCAGAGATGGAAACTCGAGTCTGGGACTACGTCAAAGGCCTTGGTCTTTGCAGTGACACCTATTGGTGTGGAGGCAGCATTACGCAAAAGCACATTTTCTGGTTACAGATGTCTTTGAAGAAATACACAGTTGAATTTGACTCATGATTAATTTCTATCACTATAAATAGTGGATGATAATGTGGATTACTGAGATAAAGTGAGTTGTATTTAACTGGTCAAGTGAGTTGTCTTTAGCTTGTCATGTGATCTCAACACGATGGCCACCATGAGGATGGATGTTTTGTAGAAAAAAAACCCCCGCTATTTTTAGGCCACTGATATGACTGCAAACTTGTGTGTGTGCATTTTTTTTTAAACATTAGTTAAAAGTACTAATTTCTTTGAGTTAACCTCTTTACAGTGGAATAAGTTGCTTGCTTTAATGTTTACCTGAAGCACCTTTAGTCATTGAAAAGTTTCTAGGCTTGCTCTTAAATATTGTTTAAATTAAGTCCAGATAAGACCACAACCACCTTTTGTCTAACCAGTTTCTTCATTAGGGCTTCTGTGCTCCATATATCAAATCTTCACAACAAATATTACGCTGTCATATCTGAGGGTGAAAGATTTTGAATCGACGCTTTGCTCTATTGGCAGGTCTGCTCGGGGCGAATGCTATTTCTATTAGTAGCAGTTGCCTCACTGGGTAGAATGCAAATGATGACTACAAAGGGATTATTTATTCATTATGACACTGCGGGACTCGCAGTGAGTCATCAGAGTTAAAGTTCTCCCCAGAGGAGATGATCAGCAGTTCCCCTAAGACATGGATATATCTGTTATATAGGATTTTCTTATCATTTATTTGAGTGCCATTATGAGATGTACAGATATTTATGTATTCACCTACCCTTCATCTACAATAAATTACTCTGGTAACCATAGTTTCCCCCCAAAATACCACAGTGACTACAGTAATTGTTAAAAAAACATTAATTGGGGATATTATCAATATCTATAGAATTTCATAGTGACATGGGGGTGGGCTCCTTTTACACTTTTGACCCTAGCAACCACCAAGCAATGTCATAGTAACCTCCCAGAACACACATGAAGCTACGACGGCCGTCTTTGTGTCATGGCACACAACAAATTTTGGTTATACAGCTGTTTATGGAAACCACAATAGCTCAGGATAGTCCTAGCTCCTTGGAACAAACACTAAACTCTAGAGCACATTACAACGTTCATGTACATATATGAACATTTTGAACATTCTTGTTCTTTAGACTTGGAACTTAAGTCCTAATGTAAGGCTTGCCATAAGTAGCGGAAGGGACAGAGTTACGTAGCTGTCCTGACAAAACAATTTACATTTAAATATTAATTTTGGCAACTAGTGAAACTTCTTCGAAGACAGCACCTTAAAAATTTCAGTTGAATGCTTTACCATCACCACATGCTGCGTCAATGCAGTATGTACATTATTTGAGATGTAAGTGTTTGTGTAAGGGAATATTCGATAAGTTTGATATTCGTTAAGTTTATATTGTACAAGTTTGGTATAACTTTTTGTATTAGAGTTTGGCTACAGTAGCACATCAATGCTAGCGGCAATATCACTTCTATCAGCTGAAAAACAGCGAGTGTTTCGGTGTTGGAAAAAATTTGTAGTGTTACTTTTGGGACTACTAATTCATAAATATACCACACTTTCATACACTACATGGCTGAGTGCAAAGTGTATATTGTACGTGTATAGTTTGTCGTTTGGGACACAGCTTGTGTGTTCAGTTCTCTCTTTTATTTTGCCCTGGCCTAAATCCAATAGGAGTTGGTCTGGAGATTTCATACTGGACTCTCGCCAACACACAACCAGCACTTAACCATCTGTACCACTTTCATTGTTTATCTGTTTGCAAAAGTACTAGTGCTTATTCCTCAAAACCCACCAGACCTTGACTTCAAGTGTGTTTGTCCTTTCCTTCACCCCAATCTATGATGTTATGCCTTTCAGCGAGCATTACTGTCGGCCATGGAGAGAAGCGTTTGCGTTTTCATGCTGATTGTGGACCAGTTGGCCCAAACCAATCTTAACCTGTTCCATTATAAGCAAGAGAGCACAACAATCTGATGCTAGATCAGTCTGGAAATGCCTCCAGCTTCTGTCATGGGATGTCATGTGCTCTGAGCATGATTCAATTTGACAGGAAATCAATACAGCTCCTCCTGGCCAGATATGGAGATAAGGCACCATAATCCTGATGTTGAGGCTTTGTGGCCATGAGTCCCTCTTAATTATTGTGGCCAGAGATGTCCTTAACTGATAGTACTGTCTTTTATCTTAGACTGAATCATAAAGGACAGAAACCAGAACCGCTAGAAGGGGAAAATTGGGTTGCTTAGTATGCTGTTTTGGAGTTTTTCCACTGCACGGTACAACTCGACTCAACTCGACTGTGCTCGCTATTTTGGGGGTTTTCCACTGTGGATACCTGGTACCTGATACTTTTTTTAGTACCACCTTGGTCAAGGTTCCAAGCGAGCCGAGCCTAAATGTGATATCAAAATCCTGCAGATCAATGATTGGTGAGAGAGAATCGTCACTACCAGCGTCACTGGATTTCCGACACGCGACATCAACCTGCTAGTTTGAACCCTCTGGGGTCTGAGTGTGTTTTATGCCCTGGAGAACATTTGTGCTTTTTTCAGTTGCTTAAAAACATATTAATGGCTAAAGTCTGATTACACTGTATTCAGCACAAACTGGGCTACAATAATATGTGAGCAACATGTATGTACATGTTTGTATTTTTGAGAAAATAACGTTTATGCGTGGTTTTTGAAAAAATACAAATTTTAAGTAATTGAAATAAGGCCATATAACAGAAACTAATAATTTGTCCTCAAGAATTTTGAGAACTGGATCTTGTAGCCTAGAGTTTTTGCTACAAAATGATGTGAATACCATCCTGATTCTTACAAAACAACATAGTAATTGAACTTTTGTAAGACACTTTTAGTGTTGGAAAGGTCATATGCGAGGAGGAGTGAACTATCATGAATATTGATTGTAATTCACACCTGAGGAGACAAAAGACCCCTCCCCTGGGCCTATCAATGAGGAATATGACAGAAAGAGAATGAATGTGAGGAGGCTTAATGAAACAAATCAAGTTTTAAGTTAAAAGAAGTAATCGGACTATACATTTTCTTTACATAAAGACTTTAATTAAAATTTAGACCTACGCTACCGTTTAAAAGAAGTCTCTTCTGCTCACCAAGACTGCATTTATTTGATCCAAAATACAGTAAAAATGGTGATATTGTGTACTCTTTTTACAATTTAAAAGAAAGGTTTTTATTTATTTAAAAAAAACATTTTGTATGTAAAATGCAATTTGTGATCAAAGCTGAATTTTCAGCATCATTACTTCAGTCTTCAGTGTCACATGATCCTTCAGAATTCATTTTGATATGCTGATTTTGTAATATGGGCATATTTAAAGTGTATTTTACTCATTTAATCTGTTGATACACACCCCCTTTTTGAGCACAAACCATGAAATTGACATACCTGAACTTAAATGGTTGTATTTACTGGACCCATTGGAGTATGGACACAGTTGTAGTATCTTTTGAAAGAAGACATTTTGATTTAATATATGTTGTTATTTTTTAAAGTTAGAGAAGCTAGAGAAGTTTATAGTAAAGGAAATATTTTGTGCTGAACATGTTTTTATAATCTAAAAAAAACTATAATAAAAGTGCCAAGACAACCCAGAAATACAGTGTTCTCAAAGCTATGTTTCAAATTTGAAGATGATCTAACAAAAAACGAGGTTCCTGCAAGCTTTTTTTCTCTGCAAAATCACTGGAAGCCTACAGGGTAAAATTAAGGCTCCGCCTTTCAAGACAGCACAAAATTTTACCGCACTTCCTGGCTATTATGAATAATACTATGCCGCATTTAAAAAAAAATAGACTTTGGAGACAGGCTCGTTTTGTTTACGAGACTCTAATATATAAGATATTATATAGTTTTACAGCATTAATGCTGCTCAGATTGCATCGTTTGTTGAAGAAGGATGACGAAGGGTAATTCTTTCAGGCGAGATATCATGTAAACATTGGAGAATATATCAATATTTATCAGATTTATCACTTTTATGGACAAAAAGTGCTATTGGGTGTTTTTCAATGAACGCTTGTCATGGACAATTGACCCAAGTGTGGCGAACTGAATTCATCTGGCGATCGCGTTTTCATAACAAAAGTATTAAGTCCTGTTTTGATATTGCATGTTTTCATTTGTCCTCCTGGCACAAATAACTAAATTGCTGTTTATGGAGCATTGCTATCGTGAAACAGAGATCGGATATCAATGTTGAAGCCTTAGAACTTTGAAAAGATGTATAATTTGTTAACATTCATTACATTTATAGACAGTACATTTATATTGTAAATGTAAGCAGAGTGACGTCACTCCCGAGTGCGGTGAAATTGCGTATCAACAGGTTAACCTGAACACATATTTGCAAGCACAAGTCTGGAAACAGTCCCACTCGTAAAATATGTACATCTTTATATAAAATAGCATGTCAACTAATTTAAGTAAAACTAAATGACTTATTCATCCGAAATTGTATCCTCGGCTGGATCATGTCACTCTTCAAAATGCAAACGTTCATCTGAGTCCCGCTCTTCTTCTGAGGAAAATGTGGACTTTTCCTAACCTGTGTATCGTGCCATCTTCCAAACGCACAGAAAAGTGAATGAACTTGTTGTTTTTAAGACACAGTCGTGGGCGTTTACCATTTGCATTGATCGGCACATTACCATATGAATAGCGCCCTCTGTGCGGGGGTGTGATCACATTAGGGATAATTAGCTGATAAATTAGTTGACCAGCTACTGGAAGCTTGCTTCTAAATAAACAAGGCCAATTTAACCATGCAACAACTGCTTTATGCAGCACAATGAGCTTGTAGCTAACAGTTAGCAGTCATGTTATTGTTTTGGTCAGTTTGTGTCGTGTTTAAAATGCCACGGCACTAGAGGCGGCCCAACTATGACGATCATCCTATAATTCCACCGACGTTGAGATGGCATTAAACTGCAGTGGCAATGCAAGCTCAGAAATGTGAAGCAAGTAGAGTTGAGGCGAGTTGAACCATAACGTGTAGTGGAAAAGTGCCTTTTGTGTGTTTTTTTTTTTTCTTTTTCTTTAAACAATATTTAGGCTAATTAATATTAATGTATGTGCGTATACATGAATATTTACACTTGGTAAATTCTTGCATTTTGATCGATTGTGCACACCCAATTGGATTGTGATCCATTACATTTTAACTTGGCAACATAAGTATCTTTGAGAAATATTTGCAAATTTACATCCATTCTGCAGAGTTCACTTCTGTGATAATACTAATGGTGTAATAGTTTTGTTTCTATAGATTTGAGAGAGTTCCTACAGTATGAATGCCTCCAGCATCTCCTCATTTGTGCATCTCAAACCATCTCGGTTTGAGGGATCGGAATGCTTTCAGTCTTAAATGCTTTGGGCATTTACACAGTTTTCTTTTTGTTGTTGTTTTTTAATTGTATAAAATTGCCATTCGATTTGTACAGACACATAAATTGCTTTGGTTAATAACTGTTTACGTCCAAAGTCTACAAACAGGCTGTAAATGGATTATAATTTTCTGTTTTCAATTTTATTGTGAATTTTCAGTAAATTTGTAAAATTAGTAGCCGTTAATTTCAGCAAATGTGTGTCTCATTTGCTATCATTTAAATTGTATTATTCACACATGCACATCAGTGTTTCCTGAACCACCGTTCATCACTGAATCTACAATGCCATGGGAATGTACATTTATATTTTGCAGTTTGAATTAAATGTGATGAGTTAAAAGGGCGGGGTACAGTGAAATGATATATATGACAATAAATGGACAACACGTTTTCTGTTGCGTTGTTTTCACTGTTTGCATGCCTTGTGTAGTCAGCATTATGAACAAATGACTCTCATGAGCTGGCTCTTTGACCAGATTGGGCAAAAAAGACTCAAATCAGTCATTTACAATCAGTATGCTCCACTGTATCCGTCAGAGCAGTTACTGAACCTCTGACTCTGTTAAGGCACCAGCACACTTATGGAGAAGTTCTTTTTCGTTTAGAGGTAAGAAGTTGTTTGAAACAGCTGAGAAATGACATGCTGCTTGCAAACATTCAGACACCGGCCACACTGCTGGAGGATGCATTTTGAGGAACATTTACATAAGAAGATGCTCTAGACTACATGTAAAACATCAACTACTATGAAATTAAAATGTGTTATCAATTACTTCATGCCTCATTATATAGAGTTCATACAAGATCAGTCAAAGAATCTGTTTAACCACTTGATGATGATTTAAAGTAATATGTATTCTGTATATGCAGAAGATAATGTGTGCAAAAACGATATCGATATCAATGCAAAAATGGGTCTAAAAAAAGAGTTTAAATGATCAGAAAACAGACAAAAGAATGATGTCGAGGCATGTGTGAATGGCTTTCGGCTGCACATGTCGCATAAGTGAAGCAGCATATAACGTAGAAGAGTGAATGGGAACTTAAGAGTATTTGAGATGATTTGATTCCTTTTGTAGATATGTTAAACAAAAAACAAATCGCATTACATGTTCTTGGAAAAATGCGAATGATTATACAGATGTAGGTACGTTTGCACCAGCTCGCTAATATAACTCTACACACTGGTGTGTTCATGTTTCTGATCTTAACAAACTGAATGGGAATTCACTTTAGGCCTCAAAGTTGGTGGCGCTTCAGGTCACACCTACCGAAGACATGGATCAATGGCAGTAAGGTGTTTAGCAGCCGGTAAGACATTTTCCTGAAAGTTGACCCCGGTGAGCTGTTATGAACCTTTGAAACAAATGCAAAAACACCTTCTTGGGCAGATTTTGTTATAAATAACATCACACCCATTCTATCCTGAGCAGAGGCCTTTACTGCAATTTATGTCCGACTAGAACTGTTACCGTTTTATGTGTTGTTAAGAATTGTAATACTTGGGGCTGGGAGAGGCATTTGGGGGCACGTGGGGCACTCCGCAACTGCAAAAAACAGATCTCTTTAGGAAACAGTGGGAGATTGTATTGGCCATTAAACCACACTTCTCTCTAGAGATCAACATTGGCCTTTGAAAAACCTGTTTTGGGTTGACCCCTAGCTGTCATGTTTAATGTTACAACCAGTTTACTTTGGCAAAACCTGTCTAGTGTTTCTGTCCTTTCTTGTCTCATGGGTTTGTACACATATCCATTTCCCTTGACCTTCAAAATCATCTCAGGTGAGTTACAGTATAAAAGAGTAAAAGGAGTTAAAAGAATAGTTTAGTAAACACCAATTGAATTACAGACATTCTGCACGTCAGTGTATATACACAGGCAGATAGGAGTTAAATGGAAACTGTCTCTCTGATATAGTGGGGGCAGTTGGGATGTTGAACCTTGACTCGCTGGCCCGTTCTCTTTTTAAAATGCTTTTTTGCATCTGCATATATACAGTATATTTTTATATTTATGTATTGGCTCTGAAATTATAAATAATTCCCTAATCAGAATAATTGAATCAGAGTTCATCAAAATGCAGTTTGAACTGATTTGCAGAAATGAATTGAACTTACCAACTCGAACACCATTTTGCAGTTTACAGCTGTCTTAACACTCCCATATAAATGCATTTTTAGTTGTGGCATGTTGTTTTGATATCATTTTTATGATTGTGGTTCTGTTGCAAGACATCACTTTGTGCTCTGATGTGATGCTAATAATGCAGGTGCTCTCCGGTTGCCATCAGATTTGCCCTTGGTGTTTTGATGTGGCAGTAAAACCATGCTAGTATAAGGCCTGGTGGGATGGACTGTGACTGTAATGGTTTTAGGTGTGTGTATGTGTGTATTTGGTCTCTGCAGGCCCTTGGCTCAAATCCTTATACCCCTGACAGTCTCAGATGGGATAGAACGGAGCCTGACCTACGGGTCACTCAATCAGCCTTCACCACAGGCCCCTCTGCTCTCACCTCTGAAGCCGCTCTCCACTCTTGCTCACTTCCTTTATCCCTCCCCTTCCTTTGGACTCTCTCACACAAACACGTCAATCCTCCATATGGAGGCCTCTCAAGTCACCCACCTACTGAGAACAAAGAAGATCAAGTCCGTCACATCCTTCCATGACCAATGGCCAAAGCCCTATACCTCACCTGCAGTGACCTCAGCATGACCCTGCACTGCACATCTCCCTTATTCCATATCCTCATCATGCTAACCTAGAGGTGGGCGAAATACTGGTAGATATAGACATTTTGGAATATCGTCTGTATCGCGGTTATGCAAAACCACCACCACGTGGCAAGAAATGTACACTTCATTCTATTCACGTAACTCATACGTGGTACACATTCTGTCGGAGAAATGGAGGAAGGTGGAGAAGCTTTATGTGAGAGTGTGAGAGGAAACATATTTAAGGCACTGACAAATTCAATAACCTCAATCTCGCATTCTGAATATGCTTATCATCAGACACACACAGCTTTGTTTCACACGCACTATCTCTGAAGAATGAAAGTGTGCACGCGTCCAGCAGGCTTCTTGATTGGGCTCCAGAGACACTTGTGCTACTC
Organism: Xyrauchen texanus; assembly: GCF_025860055.1. Lineage (NCBI taxonomy): Eukaryota > Metazoa > Chordata > Actinopteri > Cypriniformes > Catostomidae > Xyrauchen > Xyrauchen texanus. The sequence goes on from NC_068279.1 coordinate 46,083,296, forward strand.
TATGCGGTTTCTCTCTATCATGGCACAAATTTCAAAAACTCAAGTTTTTACTTTAAAGCGCTATGGTGGAGGTCGGCGAGACAGCCAGACATTCTAACCAACACTGATGAGGAAAACGGCTAAAACAACATGTCATGCGCCAACAATTGTGTCATCTGTCATGCAGATTTTTTAAACTACACCATCATCACCCTTAATAAAAATCAGGATAATTGCACGACAGTCTCTGTAAAGAATGAAAATGGCAGCAAATGAGTAGAGAGTTTATGTACAGCACAGGAAACCTCATTACAGGATATTTCAAAACTAAGAACAAAGCAGAATTTGCAGTTCTGCCTGTGTTTTCCCTCTAATGAAACTCTGATTATCTTTAAAATATTTTAAAATATTTCACTAACCTGGAAAACTTTGACAAATCCAGTGAATATTTAATCCTCAGAATAGCTTTTTGTATCACCTTGGAACCTTGTGAACATCACTTGTTTTCTAGGCAGATTGATATAAAGTCCTCACAGATGTTCAAAGTAAAATCAGATTAGCACTTATTGAATCAAGGAAGCACTTTCTAGTTTGTGCAATATGCATCAGATAGTTGGTGCTTAGACTGTAGGCTGAGACTGCCCAAACCAAATACATACAGGTAATCCAAAACCTAACCCTATCTGAAACCGTAACCTACCCTAAAAATCAGAGAGAATTATTATTTTTTATATAAGAATGTTGTTCACGCCCCTAACCCTACACCAACCCAGCCCAAACCTAATCATAGCTTTAACCCTACCCTGTAAACTAGAGAGAAATGGTAATTTAATAAGAATGTTGTTTAAGCTACTACTCCCAGCCCTAACAATAGGCCTAACCTACCTTAAAACCAGAGAGAAATTATAGGTTGATAAGAACATTGTTAAACCCCCTACCCAAATTCCTAAAACATACTCTAACCCCAAAACAACAAGGATATTGATCATAAACATGTTCCGCTTGGGTTAATCTTGTTGGATTCCTTATTGAATATGTGTCCTGCAATACTGCAGGAAATAAAAGCCATGGCTTGAGCTTTTACCTTTTGCCAATGAAGTTGTTTCAGCCAATTACATGTTCAATTCCTGCATGGGTCGAAAGCTTTGTCGAAATCAGTTTCCTTGAATACACATGAGTACAAGGAGGTTCAGAGTTTGCCTGCCACAGGGAGCATTCCCTACATTGAATGGAAATGACATATTCATAACCAGCACTGGTCCTGACTGTCTTAATCTGCCCCAATTGTTCTTCTACAGAGCATAGACATTCTTAATCCAACCTCTGTTTTAGGTCAAAAGAAATTAAAACCGCAACGTCAGATTATGTTTCTTATCACCCTCTTACCAAATGAACACTGATCTATCTGCAGGCAACATGTGGTAGATGAGTGGAGGAACCATGAAGAAGAGTTTATTGCATTTTTACACATTTGACCTTCTAGAAAAGTATTGTACGTCTTCTGCAGGTAGCTGTCAATCTCTTTTGTGCTGCCACTGTAACTGGGATCGTTCAAGATTCGCTCTAGAAACAAGAACTAGGGGGAACCCACTTAATATTCACACTGAAGTCATGGTGAATTGAAATGAATGAGTGAGAATGGCAGAGGGATTGTGAGTGTGTTGGAGCGAGAGAGAATGTGTGGGAAGGTGAGAGAACTGTGAGGAGAGGGTGAGTGAAAACACACAGCAGTCTGTGAAATTGACAATTAAGATTGGCTTGAGATATGCCACTTAAAGTTACATCTCTACATGTTAATAAGACTACATTGCTGAAAAATACTCCAGGAGAACGAATTGGGTAATGGGTGTTTTAGAAATACCACTACAGCTGTCCATGAAATTATACTATGTTGACTTGCAATATGTATCTGGTTCTGGGAATAATTAGCTTTTGTTAAAGTTGCCGCAAACTTGCCGCAAATTCGCCGCAAATTCGCCACTCAATAATTTCACAATCAAATAAACTCGGTGGCAAATTCTTCATTGTCGCCAAAGGTTTGCTGCAGGTTCACCACTACCGGTGAATGGATGCAAACTTCTGGCAAACATCTGCAGCAAATAGCAAGCTAATTTGCATGTGAATGTAATGAGTGGCGAATATGTGGTAAGTTTTCAGCAGGTTTGTCAGATCTCAAGTTTATTTTTTTGTAAACCTGAAGTTATGTAAAGCCTTCCAATCAGATGGGATCTTGATGGGTTTTTTTTCCCCAGTATGTATCAGACGGTCAGTTAATGTATTGTAATGGATTAACTTGAATCAGCTATTTACCATTAATGACCAGCTTGGACCTTCTAGAAGCCATGTAAAACCAGCTACTATCAGAATCAGGTTTTAGCTGAATTTTCCAGCAAGGGAACTGGAAGACCCTGTCCACAGTTTCTCCTGCCATTTTACATACTCATTGGGTGTATAAAGTATGATCTTGGTTTGTTAAGAATAGCTCATGCTAAACATGTGCAAACAAACAAATAAATAGCAAATGGTCACAATGGCAGATCGTTGATGGATCTAGATATGTAGAAATGAAAAGGTAAAGGAGAATAACACTATGTACTTACTGTACATGCTTGATAGACGGATTCAGGTACTTTGTTTCCATATTATAATAGGTTATTGTTTTAAATACATGTGACTCACCAAACAGGTTTCTGTTTTTGGGACGTAAACCTTTTTCTTTATTCCCTTCTGCTGGCTCATCACAATAATGAGGAAGTGCTTTCAAAGTTGAGGATGCTGTTTCAGGATGCCCTATATGCCTCTGTGCTCTCATTTTATCATTGTGCAGTCACTCCATCCTATTTATGCCCTAAAACTGACCAAATTCACCCTGGCCGTGACCGTTGCTTACCAAGCATTCTGACCTTCAATCCAGACTCCTTATCTGCAGCTTCAGTAAATAAAAAAAAATAGAGACTCAATACTGCTTAACATAAGATCACCAATGCTATTGACCAAACTTGGTGGCACCGACAGGATGCCAGATGCATTGTTTAGTAATGGAAAACAATGCATGACAGGATTTCCTGCCTATGCTCTCACCACATGCAGTCACTCCAGGCACGAAAGAACATGCCTGCCTGGGGTAAGGATGGGCCATGATGCTTAACTAGTTATCCAACAACCGTTGATTTGTTCATCTAGATTTTTTTTCTTCTATATATACGTATATTGTATGTACAATTAGGGCTGCACGATTTGGGGAAAAGGCTAATATTGCATATCTTTGCATTACTGCAAACTTGTTATTTTCTCAGTATTACACCTGAATAAAATTGAACAATAAATAAGAACATACACATTTTCATAAAATTAAGATTGTCCAAACAAACAGGGACATTTAATCAGGATGTAACATGTACTTTCTATAAACTCTTTTGAAAAGGAAACTGGATATAAAAGTATGGTTCAAACAAAACTAAAACTGTTGTTGTTGTTGCTGTTTTTTTTTTTTAAATGACCAACTGGTATTTCCAAATCCTCTTTCTAAAAAGTTTTACTTATTGCTGGTACGTCTTGTCCAGTGTGTGGATCATTTTTTGAAATCCCACTTTGCTAACGGTGCATCATGTCTCTATAGCTCTGTGAAAACTTGTCATATGGCGTGACAATCGCAAACACATCTGTAATTGTTCTTTTGTTTTGTTTGGCTTACTGGGCTTTTAATGTAGTTTTAGTCAATGAAACTGTTGACATTTTAGTCATATTTTAGTAACATTTAGTCAGATTGATATTTTAGCCACTGAACATTTTAGCCGTAAGAGTATTATTGATAAGCATTTGTCAATCTTGTCTATCCAAAACCTATATATATATACATATATATATATTATACACACATTTTATTGTTGTTGTCATTTTAGTGTTATTTTTCACATAAGATTGATCTTCTCATGATGATCTCATCAATTATGCTAAACGTTGTGCTGCAGACAGCGGGGGTGAGAGACGAGTGTCTCCTTGTTAGAGTGCGCATCAGCCGGCGGAAATTTATGTCTCTCCCGGTCTTGACTCCCTTTCAGATTGTGTCTCTTCCGCGACTGGTTGAGACACAATCCGCGACTGGGCGACTGACCACACCGAGAATGACAGTTTTGGAGTTTGTGTTTATTTACATGGCACGCACCCGTATTATATGAACTTTAATTATTGATGAAATAAAGATATATCGCCATGCTGTTATCTGTGTTTCTATCAGACATTCGAGCTGCAGACAGCGGGGGTGAGAGACGAGCGTCTCCGTGTTAGAGTGCGCATCACCTGGCAGAACTTTATATCTCTCCCGGTTGGTCTGCTCAGCGTCCATCTTCACCTGATTTCCACGCTGCACACCGGAAACTCACATGACATGACCACATGTGCCACTCCCTAAACTGAGACTGACTGGTCATCCTTTTTATTAGCAGTGTAGAAAATGGGTAAACAGCTCTCAGAGAGAATGGGCCGTCACGTCCACACATGCACTTATTTAATATAATCGCAGCATTTTGCCATCATATAATCGCACGGGCTGACATCGCGATTGCGATTGTGATATGATTAATCATGCAGCACTAATATATATATATATATATATATATATATATATATATATATATATATATATATATATACACTCACCTAAAGGATTATTAGGAACACCATACTAATACTGTACAGTGACCCCCACAGGCCCCCACAGTCACCAGATCTCAACCCAATAGAGCATCTTTGGGATGTGGTGGAACGGGAGCTTCGTGCCCTGGATGTGCATCCCACAAATCTCCATCAACTGCAAGATGCTATCCTATCAATATGGGCCAACATTTCTAAAGAATGCTTTCAGCACCTTGTTGAATCAATGCCACGTAGAATTAAGGTAGTTCTGAAGGTGAAAGGGGGTCAAACACTGTTTTAGTATGGTGTTCCTAATAATCCTTTAGGTGAGTGTATATATTACATACACTTAAGTTAACCTACCTTCAAACTCCGTGCCTCTTTGCCTGACATAATTGGAAAATCTAAAGAAATTTGCAAAGACCTCAGAAAACAAATTGTGGACCTCCACAAGTCTGGTTCATCATTGGGAGCAATTTCCAAACTTCCAGTATCCGAAGGTACCATGTTCATCTGTACAAACAAAAGTACGCAAGTATAAACACCATGGGACCACACAGCCATCATACCGCTCAGGAAGATGCATTCTGTCTCTTAGAGATGAACGTAGTTTGGTGTGAAAGTGCAAATCATCTCCAGAACAACAGCAAAGGAAACAGGTAGACAAGTATCTATATCCACAGTAAAACGGGTCCGAATTTCGACATAACCTGAAAGAATGCTCAGCAAGGAATACGCCTCTGCTCCAAATCCACCATAAAAAAAGACTTACTACAGTTTGCAAGTGCACATGGGACAAAGATCTTTTTGGAGAAATGTCCTCTGGTCTGATGAAACAAAAATGTAACCGTGTGGCCATAATGACCATTGTTATGTTTGGTGGAAAAGGGGGAGGCTTGCATGCCAAAGAACACCATCACAACCGTGAAGCATGGGGGTGGCAGCATCATGTTTTGGGGGTGCTTTGCTGCAGGAGGGACTGGTGTACTTCACAAAATAGATGGCATCATGAGGAAGGAAAATTATGTGGATACATTGAAGCAACATCAGCCAGGTAGTTAAAGCTCGGTCGCAAATGGGTCTTCCAAATGGACAGACCTTAAGGAGAAGAAAGTCAAGGTATTGGAGTGGCCATCACAAAGCCCTGACCTCAGTCCGCTAGAAAATTTCTGGGCAGAGCTGAAAAAGTGTGTGCGAGCAATAAGGCCTACAAACCTGACTCCGTTACACCAGTTCTGTCTGAAGGAATGGTCCGAATCACAGCAGTGCTGATGTAGGGCCATATTGCACTCTTGCTCGTGTGATATTGCATATTTAAATAAATATATATATATATAATCACTCTTTGTTAAAACAGGCCCCCAAATAAAGATAATTCAACATAAAATAATTATAATAATAGTTAAAATACATTGTTGTGGCAGACGAGTTAAGCATTAATTAGACAATATTAAAAGTGGCTTTAGAAGTCAATATAATTTTATATTCCCATATCATTGAACATTAGCCTAGTTTTGGCCATATGTTCACAGTAACCCATTTTTCAATTAGTAATATGTGTATATATACTTTATATAACTATTAGATTTATAACAAGGCTCAACATTAATGCTTGGCCACTTGTCCAGTATAAGTGGATTTTTGAAGGGGCAAGTGAAAGCAAATTTTACTTGCCCGACTGGACAAGCAGAATGATTAAAATGTCAATAATGAAAAAACAACCAACTAGATTTATGATAGGCTAGGCCTGTGTCACTTATTACAAAGTTGAATTGTTTATTTAGCTGTTTAAAATAATCCAGAGTGCGTAATTTTATAATTATCTAGTGATCTAGTTACAGCTGCGCCCTGTTTGATTGACAAGTGCTGTATGTGTGTGTGCTGAACATATGCGTAATCAAATACATTGAAAGATTCTGCCAAAATGCCCGTCTTGGTGAGGTATTCATGCAAACACAGAGAGTGATGTCTAAAGTGCACGTAAACAGCAGAGAAATAGCTAATTTATATTAAAATGCTGGACTTGTAAGAATAAATATAAGCTAATAGACCTGCTGCCATTTAGTGTGTCATTACAATAATTAAACAGCCATTAATTTGTCTCCGGACAAGTAAGTGAATGACCAATTTACTTGTCCGGAGGACAAGCACATGACAATGCTTAATGTCGAGTCCTGTATAATATGTGTAAATATATTTAATGTGTTTATATATCTATAAGTAGTGTAGTATGAAACTAAAAAAACACAGATTGAGTCCCCAGCATTCTGTTATGCTCCGTCCAACTGTCATTGATCAGCTGTCAGTTTGTTGGCTGTACAGCTGTGCACTGCCTATACCACCGCTGAAGATCCGCTGTCTGCGATTATCAAAATATTGAAGGTGGTACTTCAAGCTGGAATCATTGCTATGGCATGAAAATTCCTTATTGCGGAAATATACGTACAATCAGGGTGCTTGATTAATTGCATTTTATTTTTTATTCACCCATTAAATTGACAGCTTTTGTGTTTGTATTTAGGCAGTAGTGCTTTATTTAGAGTTGCACAGTAAAAGTGGTGTTGTACACGTTCAGATGGACATCTTTGGTGGTTTGGTGATTTAATTGAAATTATATCACTCTAAATAGGCCCCCAAATAAAAACAATTCAATGCACAGTATACTGTAATAATCAAAGTTATAAACACACATTCAGCTAAATATCTTTGGCCATTGTGTTGCATCTTGCACAGTTTTCGAGCATCCTGCTAGGAGTGTTGCGTTATTAGATGCTTTGTCAATTTAAAGAAACACGTCTTGAGACCCTAACATGCTGCCTGGCAATAGCATCATCACAGATGTGAACATTATATTTGTATATAGCACTGTAAATGTAGATAGGATTTCTATCCAAATTTGTGGACACACAAATGTGTGTAAACCAAATGTGTTTAGCAATACAATCGATCATGACTCATTTAGTGACTAAGAGTAAATAGGGCTTTTCAAATTATATAGTTTTGCACATCCTTAGCATGGGAATGGAAATGAATCCACCTCTCCACTCCTCTCTCATTTGCCCCTCCTGCATTGTCTCTCTCTCTCCCTCTCTCGCTCGATTATCAAACATGCATTCACAATCTCTCTCTCTCTCTCTTCTACACACTCACATCGTCTCTCCTCTTCAAACACGAACATGCTCGCACATTGTCCTGAAGTTCAAAGAGAGAGAAACAGTGACATGTCAGCTGACCATCCCCTTCCAATCAGATAAGTTCTGATGCAAGTCTGCTCCGATCAGATGGAGTGTGCCTGTAGGATCGTGGGAGCACTGGTGGAGGCAGTGCGGTGCAGTATTGATAAGTAGCGGCGAGACACACGCAGCGAGAGAGTGTGAATGAGGGAGTGTGCGCTCTGCCGCTCTGGCATGGATGAGTCCAGCATTCTGAGGAGACGCGGGCTACAGGTAGGGAATCTAGAGCACCGGGGGGCGTTGGTGTTTGCAGCTTCGTTGGGAGTTTTTTAGCTTTTGTGGAGACACTTGTGTGTGTGGGATGAATAACAATAACACAGAGTCTGTGATTCTGCATGCGTACAGACATTTAGTCTCCGGGTGCAGTGTTGGGATGTTTAAGTTTTCACTGTAAAGGCTAAGATTAGAGTTGATTTCTGACAAAATTGTAAATTATTTCTAGCCTCAGAACTTTTCAATTTCATTTTGATTGAGAAATTAAAATTTAGGTCCTTTAAGGGAAAAAAAATTGAATAAAAGTCAAGTTTAGTAATATGTTTGATCATAACAGTTAAGTTTTATTTTATATTTCTGTTGGCTTCTGAGGTGTTTATACAATTTTGTACACTTTATATTGAGGCATTTGACTGCAAAAACAGACCGTAAGTGTCATGGTCAAAAAAGGCTTCGTTCCTTTTTCAAAACCTAAATGAGTACAAGAATAGATTACATGAAAATAATAATAATTATTAATATTATTGATTATTTATGCTTCAAAGTTCTTAGCCCTTTCACCCATTTGTGAACTTTGAGTGGAATGTAAAACAATTTTAGAGCAGTTTTAACAGTGATTATATAATATTTATGTGCTTTTTCAATATAGTGTATATATAATAAAAAACTGACGACGATCTGTTTGTAATTTGGCCATTTCACCTCGGGTGTGCATTATTTTTCCATAATTCAACAGTCTGGAGTCAATTATTAGGCTTATACCACGGTTACCACATCTTAAGACATCGTTCAAGGTTTTTTCTCAAGACATGCTGGTTTTCATCCCTAAAACGCTCTTGTGAGTGGAACTACTTTCTTCCGCCACGGGTTCAGCGTCTTGCTTTGATACAGCCCAAGCCTTTGTTACTCGTCACTTTAAAACTAGCAACGGGGACTTGCGCTGCTTAACTGCAGCAACAAGGTAGTGCGTGTGCATTTGTTTATGTGAGTGAAAGAGAGAAATGGAGAGATTGCGTGTGGTATTACCTCTTTGTTGCAGCTCTCGACAGCATTAATATTGCTTCAGATTGCCAAGATCGAAGTTTAAGGATACTTCTCAAACAGCAGCAAATGTCACCATTCTTGATTATAGATTTTCCATTGTTAAACAACTGTTTACATCCTCACTGAGTTACAGGGACGTGCTGACATGAAGGCTCTGTTTGTTGCTCGTGTGTGTGTGTGTGTGTGTGTGTGTGTGTGTGAGAGAGAACAAAAGAGAGGGAGAGAGGGAGCTTTCCATAGACATTAAAAGTTATTTTGGATAATATAGAATCTGCTGTATTGATCAATTCAAAGGGGTCCATTTACACACTAAAGGCTCTGTTTGTTGGTTGTGTTTGTGCGTGCATGTGCTCGCATGTGTGTGCGTGCGCACATGTATGTGTGTCAGTGTATGTGAGAGTGCAAGGGTGATTTTTAACAGAAATTTTAATAAGTTTAGGAAGTTATAGATTTTGTTTGTCTTATCTGATGTACTTTGCCAGTGTCTTTGTTTTAAGTGCTTATTTTGCTGTGGTAGCCTGTACTGCTCTTTGAAATAACTTCACTTGAAAATAATTGCACACCTAAGAACATCTGTCTGCTTTGAAAGTATACATTTTATTGGTTTTGTGTTTTTTGGAAATTGGATCCATGACCTTGGCGTTGCTGGCACCATGCTCTACCAGTTATGGTCAATGGGCAACTTTGTCTTATATCTCATACACGTTGCAAAATACCAGTTGGTTCATGAAAATTAAGTGAATTAAGCGTCATTGACACTAACTCATTGTAGACTGTAATATGAATGCTATTAGGTTTTACTTGAGTGAGTAATTGCACAGATAAGGTTTCCTAATCTTACCTTTTCTTTGCGATGTAACCATAAAGTTGAACTTTGGTCTGAAATGACTTTTAACCCAATTCCTATGCGAGCACAAAGCCTATCACTGAAAAAAACTGTACATTGTGGTGATCTTAAAAGGGTTACTTCACCCACATATGAAATGTATCCACCCTCATGTTTTTCAATGCCTAAATTCAAGGAGATTTTAGGCATTGAATTGAAAAAGGTGCAATAAAGGGGAATGCAACGGAGGCTAACATTCTGCCTAACAATATCTTTTGTGTTCCACTGAAGAAAGCAAATCATAAATCATTTGGAACAATATGAGAGTGAGTAAATAATTACATCATTTTTATTGATCTTTGAACTATTCCTTTAAGTAATTAAATATAGATGTACTGCCGTGTGGGTTTATAAGAATTAGCAAAAGTGACCAACCCATTAGCTGTTAATCTCAGTGCTCTTTGTGAGCCATGTTGACTAAAGAGACTCCTGACCTCTCTTTGTTCAGTCGCATGTAGGAACACTTGTTAGTACACAATGTGTTCTCTGAGGGCATCGCCAAATCTGACAGCAGGAGAAAAATGAGGGTTCTGCTGTATAATTCCATATTGGAAGTACAGTTTTTATTTGTCAGTCAAATATATGACTATGTGCTGTTCTTCACACTGTTTCAACAGCCTTGGGCAGTGAGCTCATCAAACTAAGATTTTTTTGATGGTGTTTGTTTACTGGGACATTTTTTATAGGGCCCTTTTAATGTCTGAATTGTCAGGGCGGCACAGAAAGTGAATATGTTATGTGGCTAAATTTAGACAGGTTGATGCCTGTGAAAAGGTTGTGTCAATTAGCTGCTTTATGTCAGTTACATTAAGGTATCTGCAGCATGCAGGGCAATTGTTCTGAGACCCACCGAACACACAATGTCACTTCTAATTGTGTTTGCAAGAGCTTTCAATTCAATTTAATTATGTAGGAGTTTAAATCTAAAAGCCTATTCAAACCAAGCAAATACTTGCCTTGAAAATTCAAGAATGTGAATTAAAGCAATGCATTCCTATGAACCTATTCACACCAAGACAAAAATGTACAAATCTGACATATTTTCCGACTCAATCTGCCGAAGAAGGTTTTATTTTTTATCGAAGAGTAGGACACTGTTTATTTATTTATAAAAAAAATGTATGATGGAAGATTTTTCGTTTTGCTATTTTGTGTGAACAGACCTTTCATATGTGATGACATTTGGCTTTTTTGTTTTGTTATTGGTGAAATGGGCCTCATAGGAAGTTCACCCAAAAATAGCAGTTGATGGCGACCCATTTTAAAGCTTTAAAATGGACCCATAATTATCATAAATGTAGTCCACGCAACTCATGCTTCTTATTCCAAGTCTTCTGAAGGCATACCAGTGTTTATCCTGCATAGAGAATAATGAGGTGGCCGCCTCCGTCAAATTTTGTGCCGCCTCCGACTGTCGACGAAACTCAGTCAGGCAGTAATGTGCACTGACAAACCCCAAGTGGTGCTCAAGCACCCGCCCTCTTTCACAAGATAAGTGCCCTTTTTGCAAGTAATTTCTTAATTGTTTAATGTATATTTTAGTTTTTATTTAAATTTGGCCCTTGGCATCAATTCTCAATGTAGCGTCTGGAGGAATCAATGAAGGATAATCATGGACTCAGCTATTTTGGGACAAAGGACCCCTGTAAGATCACGGAAATGGTCTGTGATAGTACAAAAGAACTGTTGACAGAGAACCCTCGTGGTGCTCCCTCGTGGTGCCCCCCTCCTCCGCACGTGACACCCGCGTGCTTACCATGAGAAAAACCATGTGGAACTTTGAATGTAAAAATGTGTGTGCCTTTCCCATAAAGCCTAAAAGGGCTTATTTTTAATGAAAAATGTTTTAATCCCTTTGTGCTGTGTATGTTTGGTGTTAGATCAAAATTAGTAGAATTATATGTAATAGCCTGAGAGTGTTTAACCATTTTTTAAGTGTCACAAATACATTTTTCTTGATATCAAATTAAACCTTACAACTTGCCCTAGCCGAATATAAATATGAGGTCACCTTAGAATTGTATCCTGCTAGGTTTTCACCATCTTTTGAGTTATTCAGCCCAAAATCTCTTACCGTCATAAACCCAGCCAGAAATGAGCCGTGACGGAACAAAGGAATCATTCTCCTGCCCAAAGAAAGGGGACTTTTACGACCCCCCAAAGGAATGCTCAGACTGCTGAAGCTCACTCAATCCTTACTGAGAAGGAGAAATGAACCCCTTTTTTTTCCTATATATCCTATATACATCCCTGTGATAAATGTATTAACATGTATCTAATGTTCCATCTCATAATTTTCCTAAATGTTGTTTGGTCTATGTTCTCTTGCAAACTCTAATGGGTTAATGTTTCAGACTTTGCATACTATGGTTAACCGAAATCATATGTGTGGCGTATTTGGTCTCTATAACTTGGTATTTTGAAGATCAAAATGACTGTGTACATGATATGTCGATAACAACAACATATTAGTATTACAAGAATATTTCCTAGTTTCTTCATTGGCTAACACCACTCTTAGAACAAAGAGCCATAAACCAAATTCCCGCCTGGAACTCAAACCCTTCTTATTGGTCGAGCCAATGAGAGGTGGGACATGTTTCCTAAGGTTATAAATTGCTTCTCTCTCTCTTGGTTCGCTCTCTTCTTGCTCTCTTAGCCTCTCTTGCTTCCTGCCTCTCTTGCTTTCTGGTTCTCTGAGCCTTGTGCTCTCTTACTCTCTTGGGCCTTCCTGAGAAGTCCTAATGAAGATGATGCTGAACTAGCAGGCCCCCAAGGACTCCCAAGCGTGCGCCAGGCTACGGCCTTGACTTTCCATTCACCAAAGATTCTCTGACTCCCACTGGTTCTCTCTCATCAAGACAACATCATCAAAGATCAACTGGAGCCTCAACAAATTGCATCAGGACAGTTTAATTCAAATGGGACATGCAAGTATCAAACTTAGTCTCATTATTTGATACATTAAGTATCCTTAACCCCTTTCTAAAAAGGGCGTGTCAGAACTAATATGATGGTTTGCTCAGGCTGTTGATCTGCTGAACTTCAAACAATGCTATAACTTCTTGCCTTCCTGTATTCTGCTTCAGCCCTCTTTCCCTTGGTAAACTGTATGAATGTATGTATCTGTATGTTAGAGTAGTTTAAATGTTTAGTCTAGTTAATAAAGTCTTGTTCATGTCACATGTAAAGTTGTCTGTGTCTCAAGCTCATATCTAAAGTCACTAATCATAGATTTTGACTACTTGCTCTTAATACTTAGTAAGAAAGACATTTCCCATGCCCCGGAAATGTACCTTTCTATTAATTAATTAATTAATAACCAATATTGAGTGTTCACGGGATGAACCGAGTATTTGGTTGTAATGTTAATCACATCAAGTTAACCCGATTAACTGATCCAAATATTCATGATCGATTATAACAAGTTATGATTGATTATTAATATTTCATAGAGCTGATTCGCTACATCAATTAAACGTGTGCCCGACATCTGCCTTTAAATTGTAATTCTGCCTGACCACACGAGCCCCTCCCCCTATTTGACATTCTTTGTCACAACCAGGGCTGGACTGGTAATCTGGCATACCGTGCATTTTCCAGGTGGGACGACGCATTTTGGGGCCGATCAGTGGCCATTGGGAGAACGTGCCGGTGGGTCGGCCGCGAAACGGGCCGTATTGGCCGCGATACGCCGCGTTATGCAGAACGACCACAAAACGCTGCCATGATATGCAGAAAAGGACAGCGAAAAACATTTGGGCCAGTTGCTATGTAAATTCCCATGCCGATTTCTCTTCCCAGTCCAGCCCTGGTCACAGCCTCCACACAACTTCGAAGTCTACCTGATCAGCCATCATTTGTGACAGCCAGGTAAGGATAATATTTACCCTAAACTTCGACATTGTTTGACACTGCTGTGAAATTAAACCACTATAAAAAAATCTCCATAGAGCAGCAGAACTAAGGCAATAGCCCTACATTAAACTTAACAACAAGAAAGCTAATCAGGCATTGGCTCAAAATAGCATCGTGCAGGGCCAGACATGCCCCCAAAATTCAATATTTGAATTGCTTCTGTTTGAGATGTTTTTTTATATTGATAACATAACATATTCAATCATCTGTGGTCAACGTAGGCGCTGGCGCGATCACCTGACTTTTTCCCTGAAAACAGCTGAAATAAATACTCCGGTAATATTTGGTCATACAGAGATTAAGAGTAAGATATCATTCGAAACTATAAAGGGTTTACTTTTATTTGTGTACACTGACAATAACCGCAAAACGTTGTGGTTTTGTAAAATAACGAAATCATACAGGATGTGCTTTCTGCGTCTCGGTCTCCGTGAACTTCTGTCTGGAGCGCGTCACAGAAATGAGCCGAAACTCGCCGTATACTTGCCTCGCAGACGTGAGAAATATGTCTATAGAAAGCTTGAATTGTCTACTTTTAAATGAACCAATTTAAATTGAAAATAAAATATTCTCCTGATTGTGTAATTCACATGAAACCAACGAGAGGTACAGTCTTTCCCGTTCGAGCTCATTATCTGTTTGGAAGAAGACACGCTGTGAATTTACCTCCGAAGAAGAGCGGGATCCGATACGGCCTTTCTAACACAAAAAGTGTCCCACAAAAGTTAATTTTCTGAGCGAAAACTGGAGTCTACAAAATCTATTATGCGTTTCACGGCCTTATTTCAGTGGCTTAAAAATGACTAACCACGCATAATCATGATTTTCTCAAATTCAAACGTACATCTCATGTTTGGAGGCTCTTATGTTACAACACTGCTGAGAAAGTGAAGCAGTTTATTTATTCATTTTGTTAATTATTCACGTTTGACATGATGACTACAATCATGTCAACCGTATCTGGGCAAAATGTAGTATTGTTATCTCAAAGCAAGTTATGGCATTTGGAACAAAGGTAGCCTTTTTGATCAAAAGTTTAAAAAAACTCTTCAAACAAGTGATCAGAGGGTTTAACTGAACCAAAGAACTACTTACATTTGTAAATAACAATAAACCAGAAACATAATTACATAGAATAAGTAACAAGTAATACGATCCAGCACTGTTTCAGTTGTGCGCATGGTAAAACAAGACCTATCAATCTAAGCCATCAGTCCAATCCAAGCTGTAAAACAGTGGCCGATTGGTCTCTACACATCATCCCTTCCCATTATACTCAACCACATACATGAGATCAGAGATGATCTTATTATCGGTTTAAGAGGTTAATCGAGTTTGCTGTTTGTTAGCTATAAATCAACAAGTGTTTGCTTCAGCCGGTGGAAGGCATGGGACAAGTGTATGTGTGCACATGTTCAGCATGGTACCACCTCTGCCTCATTTTGAGCCAGGAAAAACCCTGCAAACTATAGGTTTGATAAGAAACAACCTCAAATTTCTATATTTTTCAGTAAAGAAAATATAGATTTGACGTCTTTTGCATGTTCATAGTGCATGAGGAAGCTTGTTCACATTGGCTCACAACTTGCATTATTTTGCTCTAAAAACAATGCAACTTCTCACGTTGTTACAATTTTAATGGTACGACTTTTCTTTTAGGCTGACGTCTCTCTTATTTTTTTAACCCTTCATGTCCAACCACCTTTCATATAGAGACCAATTTTCACGATCCAATCCATTCCATTCCAGATAAATTCGAGTTCAGACCAACATTTCTTTCTTGTTGAAAATCCAGTTTCACTTAGACACTCAGACGGGTCACATTACGAAAGTATAATGCGTTCCAGAAATCACATTCTCTAATAAATCAAAAACGGTCTTTTTTTAAAGATATGTCCTGCCTATTATGACATTAGATTCAGTAATGCTTTCTAAAGGGACTAAAACATATTATTCTGCAAATAAACACGGGTCTTCAAGCCATATCCTGTAGACTTGGCTGATTCTGTAGGGGATATTGTTGTCAGCAGAACATATTGAAATGGGCACTAGATACTGGCAGGTAATTAGAATGAATAGACAGTTGTGTTGCTGTATTAGCTTTGTAATTACAGATGCTGGGAATGTGTGTCTCATGGGGTCACCTCTCCCTGCATTTGTTTAGTTGCATTAAGCCCTGGTCTAATAAAAAAACATGGGGTTTTGTTTTTAATGAGATGTGCACTTTTATTTGCTTTCCTTTTTTATGCAAGTAATTATTTGCCAATTTTGTGGTGTATGGAATGTGTGTGCATGCATTTTTTTTTTACGCTTTTCTGAATAGTAATCGGAATTGTGCTTCAAGGGCTGGGCAATCAAAAGGTATTTATAAAAAAATCAGTCAGTATCCTGTTGTCATGTACACTGAATACATTTGATCTTTGTTTGCTTTTTGTCTGTTGCTGGCTTTCATATTTGATTTATTTGAGCAGTCTTGAGGCTGACAATTACAAAAGCGCTTTGCTGTGCATGATATATGACTATCGATCAGGATTCAATAAACATGATTGATAATTTATTATGAAAGATGTTTGTGCAGCTATGGAATCATGAGTCAATTTTCATTTTCTCACAAAGTGCAATAATGCATATCATGCTCAGCCTAACTGTCTGGCTGTTCATTTTTAAGCACTGGGCAGTAAACTGTGTGCTGTGCATTCATCATATGCTCTGGAGTTATATGCATAACAAAGCATTCAAATTGAAATCAATTAATATGTTTAACGGTGTATAAGTATTTACCCAGTCTGATGAGAGGTGTCTGACAAACTCTTGTTTATGTATTGCTTACTTCGGAAATCCTGGTAGGACTAGAGCCCGAAGCCATTTGTTTTGAGAATAATGGCTGGCTGATGAAGTTATTGGCTGGCTAGCCGGCTCAGCCAAAACCTAAATGGCTGCTGCAGCCGCCAAACTTTTCATAGCTGCAAATGGCTGAAGCTGCCACTTCATGTCTACAGATGTCTATGTTCAGTGGTGGACAGTAACGAAGTAAATGTAATTCGTTACTGTACTTAAGTAGCTTTTTTGTGTATCTGTACTTTACTGAAGTATTTAAATTTGGGGAGACTTTTACTTTAACTCCACTACATTTCAAAGTCAAATATCTTTTTACTCTACTACATTTTCAAAATCAGTCGTTCCTTTTTATTTATGAGTGGATAAAAATGTAACTGGTCAAACGAGCCACCAATCACAGTACAGCGTGCACGCTTTGTTTTGAACTTGCCTTGGCGGCATCTACTAAGCGCGAACCAGGGGTGCGTTTCCCAAAAGCATCGTTAGCCAACTATGGTCGCAAGTTCCGTCGTTATCATCATAGTTCAACGAGTCGGTGTTTCCCGAAACCATCGTTCCAACGAACATTCGCAAACAGCATCGCAGAGTTGTGTGGTTGGAACGACAGCTCTCGACCTGTGGTTAGAAGCACAGTTTCTTGTTATTATAACATATGGACTTTATAAATTATTATCTTGAGCCAAATAAGCAAGATGACATTCAGTACAATCAGTATCTTTTATTTAGAAGACATACAAATGTCCTTTATGTCTTTTAGTTTGTCAATAGATTTAAAGCACCGCTTTTGAAGAGTGCGCATGTGTGAACGTGCTCTAGTGCGTAAGAACGAGCCTATGATTGAATCTGGAAATAAAGCAAATAACTGAGAAAAATATGAGATAGTCCTCAGATGACATGTCCGTAATTTATAGCAAAACATCTAGCATTAATTCGATCATTAATTCGAACAGATTCATTAAAAGTAGTTTTTAATCCATCACATGTGTGACATCATTAACCAACGTGGTTGAACAACGAATTTGCGACAATACGGTTTTGGGAAACAGTCGTGACTAGCAAGTTGATTTCTTCAACAGTGCATCGTACTACGGTAGTGGAGCAGCAAGTTACGTTGTTGTATGGGAAACGCACCCCAGAGCCGTTAAATATGAGAGTTGCTAACATAGACGGTTGCGACAGTGATCTCGCCGCCGCGCGGTCACGTGATTCGTGCAGCTCTCAATAGTTCCAAACAAATTGCGTTGCCAATGATTTTAAGCGGGGCAGAGAGCAGCAGCTATTATTGCAGCAATTATCGGTAAATATTGACGCATAATGTACATTGCTTATTATGTTGACACTAAAATGACTTGCATATAATAGCATTGTTTTTCTGGAGAGTAGCAGAAACACTGCATTAATACGTTTTTGTGTTTAATTTTGGAGGAAATTGGCTGCTCCCATAACATAGAATATATATATATATATATATATATATATATATATATATATATATATATATATATGTATGTATGTGTGTGTGTGTGTGTGTGTGTGTGTGTGTGTGTGTGTGTGTGTGTGTGTGTGTGTGTGTGTATATATATATATATATTTAATGCCATTGTGCAGGTTTATGTGAATGTATCATAACATTAGGATGTTAATAATTATGACCATAGACGCTCGAGAAAAATATATACAGTAAATACTGTAAATGTATTATACCTTATGGGAACAGTCCCTTCCCTCCAAAATTAAACACACAAAAAATGTATTCAATTCAAATATATATATATATATATATATATATATATATATAGTAGTATATATATATATATATATATACACACACATCTGACTAATTAATGTCATATTATTAATAGATTGGTGTGCCAAGAGTGACATTAGTCTTCATGTAGACTGAGTTAAGCAAGAGTCTTGTGACAAATTATAATAGGACATTATGGCCATAAAAAATCATAGTACTTGGATACTTAAGTACATTTGAAGGCAAATACTTTTGTACTTTTACTCAAGTGAATTTTTAAAGGCAGCACTTCTACTTTTACTTAAGTAATATTTTACCTTGAGTATCTTTACTTTAACTCAAGTACATGGTATGTGTACTTCAGTCCACCACTGTCTATGTTATACTGATTTACTAGATCTCAATATTTCCAAGCAATGCATGGCTTACACTATATTTCTACAAAATGCAATACAATGTAATAAAGAAAACACCAGATTTTACTTTCACAACGTTTGTACATATTTATTTTGTAGTCTGTATGCTACTAAACATTTTCACATAGCCTACAATGTGTTGTGTTTAGGCTAAATGTATGTAGGCTAAGTTGTATACAATAACTTGGCATTATCATGGATGAAGCTTGTCATATTACACCTTGATTAAGAATGCAAACTTTTGTTGAATTTTATGAGAAATCTACAGACGCAAACAGACGAAGTGTAGTAAAATAAAGACCTAAATGTGTATTTCGGACTTTTTTTCACCACAAGTCTGAAAGAAGACATGTTATTGAAGACAAATATCCAAAAATCTCAAAATTGACCAGTAAAAAAAAAACTGTTTTTGCCTGCCGTGTCTCGCCTTAATATAAACACACACTGTTATCAGTAGCCTATTATTTTGGACAAAGTTTTGCACATTTCACTTCAATGTACACTGAAGCATGCGTCGTGAATTAGCAATGTGGAAACGGTGGTTTGTTACTGCAGTAATATCACGTTCAGTGCTATAAATCACTCCGTTCCAGAATATTTGGTTCATAACATCAATCTTTGATTCAGGTGTTTGTGCAACCGTGCCCTGAAGATTTAACAAAAGTCTGGGTAGGCCTAAGTTAAGAAAAAAGTAAGTAGGAATTAGGGAAGTATGTGAGAAGTGAGATCAAAATTACCTTGCTTGCTTCTTTCCGCCATTTCACCTCAGTGCGAGAAAAACATGCATCGCTTCTTCTGTACGGAAAACGAGCAATTTTAATTGGTCGTCAATTCACTGTGAGTCTGTGTATCGTAGCAACGAGCACAAGACTGTGCTGTTATGAATCCAGTGGGAAAATAGATCTCGTGTATTGTTTATATATTTCGTGTGTGTATGTCTCTATGTGATAGAATTATTATTTGATGCAAATAATTCTAGCCGGCTCAGCCAAACTTTATCAGATGGCGACTCAATTTGGCTTACGAAATTATTGGCTGGCGGCGGCTGAAATTCTAAATGGCGCAAATGGCGGCGCCTGGCGGCGGCTTCGGGGTCTAGGTAGGACCATTAACACATTTAAGTCCTTTGTCATTTTTAGATGGTGTAATTTCATTGCTGCTTTATCAAAGCTCAAGAAGTATGAAATATGACTTTGCAGATCCTCTCCAAGTCATTAAGGTTTTGAGGCTGACGTATGGCAACTCGAACCTTCAGCTCCCTCCACAGAGTTTCTACGAGATTGAGCTCTGGAGACTGGCTAGGCCACTCCAGGTCCTTAATGTGCTTCTTCTTGAGCCCCTCCTTTGTTGCCTTGGCCGTGTGTTTTGGGTCATTGTCATGCTAGAATACCCATCCACGACCCATTTTCAATGCCCTGGCTGAGAGGAGGTGGTTCTCACCCAAGATTAAAGATTTGATGGTACATGGCCCCGTCCATCGTCCCTTTGATGCTGTGAAGTTGTCCTGTCCCCTTAGCAGAAAAACACCCCCAAAGCATAATGTTTCCACCTCCATGTTTGACGGTGGGGATGGTGTTCTTGGGGTCATAGGCAGCATTCCTCCTCCTCCAAACACGGCGAATTGAGTCGATGCCAAAGAGCTCGATTTTGGTCTCATCTGACCACAACACTTTCACCCAGTTCTCCTCTGAATCATTCAGATGTACATTGGCAAACTTCAGACGGGCCTGTACATGTGCTTTCTTGAGCAGGGGGACCTTGTGGGCGCTGCAGGATTTCAGTCCTTCATGGTGTAGTGTGTTACCAATTGTTTTCTTGGTGACTATGGTCCCAGCTGCCTTGAGATCATTGACAAGATCCTCCCATGTAGTTCTGGGCTGATTCCTCACCGTTCTCATGATCATTGCAACTCCACGTGGTGAGATCTTGCATGGAGCCCCAGACCGAGGGAGATTGACAGTTCTTTTGCGTTTCTTCCATTTGTGAATAATTGCACCAACTGTTGTCACCTTCTCACCAAGTTGCTTGGCGATGGTCTTGTAGCCCATTCCAGCCTTGTGTAGATCTACAATCTTGTCCCTGACATCCTTGGACAGCTCTTTGGTCTTGGCCATGGTGGAGAGGTGGTGGCGTAGTGGCTAAAGCACAGGGCTGTTAATCAGAAGGTCGCTGGTTCTAACCCCATGGCCACCACCATTGTGTCCTTGAGCAAGGCACTTAACTCCAGGTTGTTCTGGGGGGATTGTCCCTGTAATAATTGCACTGTAAGTCGCTTTGGATAAAAGCGTCTGCCAAATGCATAAATGTAAATGTAAATGGAGAGTTTGGAATCTGATTGATTGATTGCTTCTGTGAACAGGTGTCTTTTATACAGGTGACAAGCTGAGATTAGGAGCTGTCCCTTTAAGAGTGTGCTCCTAATCTCAGCTCGTTACCTGTATAAAAGACACCTGGGAGCCAGAAATCTCTGATTGAGAGGGGATCGAATACTTATTTCCCTCATTAAAATGCAATTCAATTTATAACATTTTTGACATGTGATTTCTGGATTTTTTTGTTGTTATTCTGTCTCTCACTGTTCAAATTAACCTACCATTAAAATTATAGACTGATCATGTCATTGTCAGTGGGCAAACGTACAAAATCAGCAGGGGATCAAATACTTTTTTCTCCTCACTGTACAGCTGTCTGTCATTTTCTCTATTCTTGAAAATAATCAAGTTATTCTTTATTAAGCAGATCTACATATCTAGCCCCAGAACTACAGGTCTAGCCCCATCAAGGTACCAAACAAATACTTCAAACTTTTAGAAGTTAAGTCAACTTTATAACTTAAGAAACGTGATCAAAGCGAACACTTTTAAGTTGCTCTGACAATAAGTAGACGTTATTGATTGTTTTAAGTAACTGCAACCTTTTCTACATTACATAGTTCAACTTTTAAATGTAAGTTTCTGACAAAATTAAGTTGTTTACATGAGCAAAATCTGTAATTTTTTTCTTAAAGGACATGAATGCACTGAATATATATATATATATAATACATTTGATATATAATACAAAAACGCATTTGTGCATTGAACTACTTATACACATATAATATACATAATATATATATATATATATATATATATATATATATATATATATATATATATATATATATACTGTATATGTTCAGAGGCAAAGAGAGCAAGTTTAATGCCACATCAGGTCCTCATTAAACGTTTCCATTGTCATAACTTTCTGCACACTTGTTTTCGGTCTGAAATACATGAGAATTGAAAAATAACCAGACATCATCTCGGCCATGGAAAAAAGTCTATAGATGGTTAAATAGATGCAAGAAAGAAATGGTCAATAACTATTGACAATGTAAAAATTACAGTGATGTTATCTCTGTCAGTCATGTATTGAAAGATGAACACACTAATTCACAGAATGCATTCTTGTGTTCAAAAAAAGTTACATGCAACGCAAACAATGGAACAGAACGCAGGTTTCTCAATGTGCATTTTTAAAAGTTGAAAACTTGACACTGCTTCGATGCTTCGATCATTGCACGAGATGCTGAAAAAGCAGCAAAATGCATCTCAATGGTCTGAGACATCAATCGAGAGCATGTTTGCATAGAAAAGCTATTCCAAAACAGTGCCAACGGATGCTAAAATGTGTCCAGTGTGAACAGCTGCTATCAGTGCAAGTCTATGGGAGACTTTCATAGTTTATACTTTTTCAGAAAAGTAATAATAATGTTTATAAAAACAAAAATAGCACATATAGAACTGAAATAATTTAGTTTGAACGGAGTCTCTTGTTAAGCGCTTCAGGTTGGATTCATTACAGAAAATTGTGTCAAATATCAAATTAAAAGTAGTGAGAGGAATTTCAATACTGCTCGTTTTGCACTGCAGTTACTGTAAGCACTGTAATTGTAATCTGTCTATTGACAGACTTACATGGTGCATAAAATATCAAAACTCAACATTACAACACTGATCCTGATGAGGAACCAACATCATGTCATCCCTGTAACACGACTTCCCAAAATACATACAAATAAATCAAATCTATATGATTCTTCGACTGTATTTGTGATAGAATGTAAATAACTTTTGATGCTGATATGTCATGAAAAAATGAATTACTACTACTAATCCTGATAGATCATTCAACTGAAATGCTAATGCTGCTACAGCAACCTGTTTACTCTGATGTACGATGTTGTTTTGAGCCCTTATTCATGCCCACATCAAAAGCCCACCAGTCTAGCGCAGCGTGTCAAGCTTCTCTGGAAGTTATCAGCACATCTAAGTTAAATTTGTATGCGCTGCATGACATATGCTGGCTATCTGCAGAGTTGACACTGTGTTAATCTAGCAGTGGGCGCTCGACTCTGGGCCAGTAAATACACACTTCTTCACATATGCTTCTTAGACTGCCAGAGAATCACAAATTGGCTGGAAAATGTAGCTACAGCTTTGCATGCATTGCAGATGATATCTGAGGCAAAGTTAGACTTTGTGGAGAGATCGAAAAAGAATGCATGAATGGCAAAAGTGGGTCTGAACTATAGAAATGCTGACACTGCTATGACACTCAGGTACTTTTTACCTCCAAAGCTGTTAATGAAGTTAAAATGAGCTTGAAAGTTTTTGTCAAGCTTGAATGACTCACATCAAATAAGAAAGAATATATTTTCTCTACACTTGACAGTAAAGTCCCAGCATCAACATACCTGTGTACTTTTAATTAAGTGAAGCAGACTTTGTTTGAATAGATGCAGCAGAAAACAGAGTACTGGTATTGGGTTGATATGGGGGCTTTTAATGTGAAGCAATGCTGTACAAACCAATTACAGTATTCACAGTTGTGCTTTTTGTTTATATTAAAGGAATTGTTCATCCAAATTGAAACATCTCTTTATATACCCACCCTTGTATCATTCCATACCTGTATACGTTTAGATATTTTGAAGAATGTTTGTGCAGCTTTTATTTTCCTTAAAAAACAGTCCATACTGACATCTTTAAATCTAAAACTGTGTGAGAAAAAAACTAAACTCATTTAATGACTTAATGGCCATTTTATCAGCAGGGTTCCCACAGTCATGAAAAATCTGGAAATATGAGGACATTTTAAAATTGTTTTCAAGGCCTGGAACAAAATATAACATTAATGAAAAGACATGAGCCTTAGGCTGTAGTTGTTGCTCTCAGGTGTGTGTGGTGTGTGTGTGTGTGTGTGTGTGTGTGTGTGTGTGTGAGATAGAGTGCTTTGAGTTATAAAAAAACATTCTCTGCAGTCTTTGAAATATTGAGTGTGCTTACAGCCCATTGTCCCATTGTAGGATAAATTATTTTAATCAAAATGCTCAGACGGAAGGGAAAAACACTATGAAATTACAGATATGACCATGGAAAGAGAAGCATGTTCTTGCTGCCTCTCCCATCATTTGACCTTTATAGATTATGAGAGCTTTGTTCTGTGCCCCGATATGATCTCAGAATTACATGACTACAATATTAGCTGGAATGACCTCCTATATAGCACTGCCCTCCCCTTCACCTATACCCTAACCACTGCTGCCTGATCCAAGACAAACCCCAGCTTCATTTGAACAGGATGGGTTACATTGTAAGAAGTTTCTTACCACTGTGACTCACTGAAGCTTGGTCTTGTTAAGGTTATTTTATTTACCCTGGATGTTGGAGATAAAAAAATTATAATTAATTGTTGGAGCTGTTTTGCCTCATGATTATACCATAAACTAAGAGAAGACAAGAGAAGAACAGATAACTTAAAGGTATACAGTTCATCCGGAAAGTATTCACAGCGCTTCACTTTTTCCACATTTAGTTATTTTACAGCCTTATTTAAAAATTGATTAAATTCATTATTTTCCTCAAAATTCTACAAACAATACCCCATAATGACAATGTGAAAGAAGTTTGTTTGAAATCTTTGCGAATTTATTAAAAATAAAAAACGAAAAAATCACATCTACATAAGTACTCACAGCCTTTGCCATGAAAATTGAGCTCAGGTGCATCCTGTTTCCACTGATCATCCTTGAGATGTTTCTACAACTTATTTGGAGTCCACTTGTGGTAAATTCAGTTGATTGGACATGATTTGGAAAGGCACACACCTGTCTATATAAGGTCCCACAGTTAACAGTGCATGTCAGAGCACAAACCAAGCCATGAAGTCCAAGGAATTGTCTGTAGACCACCGAGACAGGATTGTATCAAGGCAGAGATCTGGGGAAGGGTACAGAAACATTTCTGCAGCATCGAAGGTCCCAATGAGCACAGTGGCCTCCATCATCCGTAAATGGAAGAAGTTTGGAACCACCAGGACTCTTCCTAGAGCTGGCCGCCCTGCCAAACTGAGCGATCGGGGGAGAAGGGCCTTAGTCAGGGAGGTGACCAAGAACCCGATGGTCACTCTGACAGAGCTCCAGCATTTCTCTGTGGAGAGAGGAGAACCTTCCAGAAGAACAACCATCTCTGCAGCACTCCACCAATCAGGCCTGTATGGTAGAGTGGCCAGACGGAAGGCACATGACTGCCTGCCTGGAGTTTGCCGAAAGGCACCAGAAGGACTCTCAGTCCATGAGAAACAAAATTCTCTGGTCTGATGAAACAAATATTAAACTCTTTGGCCTGAATGGCAAGCGTTCTGTCTGGAGGAAACCAGGCACCGCTCATCACCTGGCCAATACCATCCCTACAGTGAAGCATGGTGGTGGTGGCAGCTTCATGCTGTGGGCATGTTTTGCAGCGGCATGAACTGGGAGACATTAATTAGGGCTTATTTTCCTTTTGAGTACCCTCTGCACTCTCCTCTGCTCCTCCTTGTCACCTGACTTAAATGCCCTCTTCTTTTCATTCAGTGGTGCCTTCAACTCTGGGGTAACCAAGTGTTTATTATTAGTGAAACATCACATTATTAGTTGGTATGGTGTTCTCAACACAAAGAATTATATAGTCTGTAATACAGTATGTTAGACTGTAAATATCCTCATTGCGTTACTTATTTTCAAGTTTCACTGGCTTCCTCGGACCATTTATTTACCAGCCTTATGGATTGTTGGCTGCTTTTGCACAATAGGTTTGCATACAGGAAGAATACACACCAGATTATGGACAGATCGGCTGAGAGGGGGGAGGAGGGAAGACATGTATACCTCTTTAGTGCTAACATATAACAAGTCCAATGTTTTATAGTCTCTGGTATAGCATTCAACATACTGGTAGAAGGTGGGGAGATTGATTGACAGTGAGACATGTTTTTATTATGATTTTTATTTTCTCCACAATTTCCAATGCACTCTAAGTCCTCATGGTGGCGTAGTGACTTTCCTCAATCTGCGTGGCGAGTCACTACAAATCTCAGTTGTCTCTGAATCTGAGACCATCAATCCACGCATCTTATCACATGGCTTATTGAGCGCACCACCGTGGAGACATGGCACGTGTGGAGGCTTCACGCCATCCACTGTGGTATCCACGCACTACTCATCATGCGCCCCACCGAGAGCGAACCACATTATGGTGACCACAAAGAGGTTATCCCATGTGACTCTACCCTCCTTGGCAACCGGGCCAATTTGGTTGCTTAGGAGAACTGGCTGGAGTCACTCAGCACACCCTGGATTTGAAATCACGAATCCGACTGTGAGACATGATTAAAATCCCCTGAGATAATAAGGGGAGACTGTGGGAATAATGTCTGCATCCTGGCTGTAACAGAATATATGAGTTCACAGGTGGCATTCGCATCAGCCAAGGGTGGAATATACAGATATCACAATAACATGCGAAAATTACCTCAGCAGGTAAAATGGCCTCATGCCAACCACTGCATCCTTAGTGCAGAGGTGTTCTTTAATAGTGATGTGCCCAGCATTACACTATAATTTATGAACAAACAGCACCAGCCCTGCTCCCTTCCTCTTACCTGTCTCCTTTGAATTTCCTGTCTGCCCTCACCAGTTGAAAGTCATCCATTGTAATAAGTGAGTCGAAAGTCCGTTCATTCAGCCACGTCTCCGTAAAACACACATAAAACACTCTTGGTGTTCCCTCTGTAGCCTGGTAAGTATCGTTAACTCCCCCATCTGGTTTCGAAGTGACCGTACATTCCCCCAAAATTATCCCTGGCAAGAATGTTTTATACAGTCTCCTCCATGCTCAGTGCTTCACTCCAGCTATGCAAACCCGTCTCCTCCACTTCCTCAACACTGCAGTGATCTCAGCACTCACGTTGGGGTGTATTGATGTGTGCCTCAATGCTAACAGCTGTTCCCCAGAGTAAACAATTTATCCGTGGTTGCATGCTCCTGACAAGTCCTTATAATTCCAATAAAAAAAAGCCTGAATTAAAAACAATCTTCACCCAATGCTTCTTGATGTTTCTGTACTTGGATCCTAATGCAAAACAAAACACAAAAAACAGTAAAAGAAATAATAAGGATTCAGAGCTGCTGTATCAGGCTGCCACTCACAGGCGCCATCTTGCATGTTTTGTTGAGTAATATGGTAAATGCTAAATGGTTCGCAGTTATATATTGCCTTTTTAACCTTAGTGTTTTACAATGCATCTCATTCACCCATTCATACACCAATGACAGCAGAGCTGCCATGCAAGGCGCTAGCCTGCAATTGGGAGCAACTTGGGGTTCAGTGTCTTTCCCAAGGACACTTCGGCATGTGGACTCGTGTGGGCCGGGAGTTGAAGCACCAACCCTGCGATTAGTGGCCAACCCGCTCTACCACCTGAGCCGCAGCCGCCCCAAGCAGAACATAGGAGGATTGAGAAAATCTGACAATAGCGACATTTCTGTTTTTTCAGTTTAGCTGAGACAGACTACTTGTAGTTGAATAAATGGGAGACATTGGAGCACCTGAAAAGGTGGGAGTAGAAAAGGAAGTTCTGTCTCACAGATGAAAGTGCCAATTACCTTATTGATAAAGACTTTCTTTTCAGTTTACTTGAGAATGTGCATGAGCTGGACTAACCTGAAAAATAGTGTTGTTGTTTTTGTGTGTGTGTGATCTGAGCTGAAGAGAGACAATTTATACCATTGTCATCCGATTTTACTACGGATTTAAAAACTATTATATTTGATCATAATCTTGACCTAACCTTGAGATTAATCTTTTCCTGTTCAAGTAGATATGAGCTTTACTTGTACGCCTTTTGTATCCATAGAGTTTCAAATGTGTTGAGTTGTGGTCGCGTGAGATGAGAGAACCGATAATGTTTGTCATATTTCTGACATTAAACCTATCGCAGTGTGTCTTGAAATGTTAAAATGTTGGTATGTACTTCACCTAAAGCATATGGCTTCAGAATTGGAATATAGTGTTAGAGTAATAAATGAACTAACTTTACTTTTTGGAAAATGCCAGTAAAAATAATCTTCTTTTTGTGTTTTACAGAAGAAAGTATCTCAGGTTTGCAATAACATGAGGTTGAATGACAGAATTTAATTTTCATTTTTGTGTGAACTATCCCTTAAATATCTGCAGCTTACAGTGGTTTATTGTTCATTTGGTAAACCCTGTGGAGTCTTAAGCAGGAAATGTTGCAGATTCCCATGCCGTTTCACAGAGTGAGTCACACTGCTTGCTTTGTCTATGCACTTAAAGCGTGCATCTTATCAGAAATCATCATGTAAACATTGCTCCTCTTGACTTGGGGCTCAGTTCTGCTGTCCTTGGGCCAAATAACAGATGGCTGATCTGGTCAACCTTCTGCTTTCACTCTGTTCTTCATCAGAAACTCTCGCCTTGGAAAAAAACCCTTTACGAGCTGTGAATGTGGGGGGAAGCCTTAACTATCACACAAGTCAGCATTTCATACTAGAGGAGCTGCTACACTTTTGATCTTGAAATGGTGCAGAAATGCAGCAAATTCAAAGGGAATTATTAATTTACTATCATGGCAAGGTCTTTAAAAACGTATTGTTAAGCTTTGATGTTGTAACGGAAACGTGGGAAGTCTCATGTCGTGAAACTCGTGGTCAAGACATGCAAAAAGGTAGAACTAATTGGAACCCCATGCTGAAGAAAAACCTCTCTGCTGGTTTAATCTTGCCTTTAACCATGGTTCAAGCTGGTGCTTGTTGGTTAAAAATGGTTTCCCAGCCTGACTAAGTTGGTTCTCAGCTGGTTTCTTCCAGTCTGACCAGCTGAAAGCACTCCAAACAACAACAACTTACATTTATATAGCGCTTTTCTCAAACTCAAAGCGCTTTACATAGTATAAGGGGGAATCTCCTCAACCACCACCAGTGTGCAGCATCCACCTGGATGATGCGACGGCAGCCATAGTGCGCCAGAACGCCCACCACACACCAGCTATTGGTGGAGAGGAGATGGTAGAGTGATGTAGCCAATTCAGGGATGGAGATTATTAGGAGGCCATGATAGATAGGGGCCAATGAAAACCCCTCCGAAACCAGCCAACGGACTGATTAATCAACTTAACTTGGCAGGTTGTTGTTATACATTAAAAACCTATTAGGAAAGATACAGTATGTGTTCAAATGCATTCCCTTTCAATCGAAGCATGGCCACTACAGCCATACACATTCAGACATTAGTCTTTGGACCTCATGTGACAACTATTTTTTGGAGCATCCCACCAAGTGTCCTGCCTGTACCATTCCGTTGCGCTATGTTTAGCTGTTTTTGAACACAAGAATATTTATTTTCGTTAACTGCCCCTATGAAATGTACCTGATCGGGGACAAATTAACCTGAAACCAGCCTAATTATCTACCTGGTCTGGTTGAATTGCGTTACTCTATACCTTCCTTTTTACAAAATGAGTTTTAAATGGCTGGTGGTACGCATCACTGCAGTTTCCTGGCGCTACAACAACAATGACTTTTATTCACTTTCACACCAGTCATGAGTAAAACAGCCGATTATCGATTCATAAACACTTTTTGCTCCGTTCCTCACAGGATGCTATATTGTGACATCTAAACACTTTTACTATAGTGCATGACTTGTATGGTGATATATTTTAATGTTTGTATGACATAATCAACTACATTGACAAGCGTATTCACCATGATCAAGTTGTTCGGTTGCTAAACTGATTGAGCATTGCACTTGAAACGTGAATTTGGATGTTGGGATGTGGGCCGTAAGCACCACATAATGAAGTGGTTGCTTCAGCAATTGCGTATTCACCTCACAATTGCTTTTATGACACTATTGGTTATGTTTAGGTTTGAAGTTTAGGATAGGGAGGTCAGTTTTGTTGATTTAAAACTCATTTGTTGACTAAAATAATTTCAACTCATTCCTCCTTTTCTTAAAAAAAAAAAAGCAAAAATCGAGGTTACAGTGAGACACACAATGGAAGTGAATGGGGGGAAATTAAAGTGAATGTGTCACATTTTTGGAGGGTTTAAAGGCAGAAATGTGAAGCTTAGAATTTTAGATAAGCACTTTTAAAACGTGTAGATTATTTGAGCTGTGAAGTTGTTTAAATTCTCATTTTTACAGTCATTTTAGGTTTTGTTGATATTACATCATGGTAATGAAGTTGAAAAATTGGCTATAACTTTACACAGAAAAGGTTTGTAAGTAATTTAATCACATTAAAATAATGTTACATGCATATTGTTTGTGTCTTATGGCTATACTTTTGAAATAGTGAGTATTTTAACATTCAAAAATTGGCCCAATTCACTTCCATTTTATGTGCCTCACTTTAACCTCGATATCGTTTTTTTGGAATGAGTCAATAATTAATATTATGCCACAAATGTTTTTGATTGAGCTTAATGGTGAAGTGTGTAAGTTCTGCGCTACAAATGGCACCAAACTGAATTACAAATGTAACATTTTCAAACATCTTTTGCTAACACCTCTCAGACTCATCATGCCCTTTCACGCTCTCTGATTCCCCATGAACAAACAGGCCAAAATAAATAAAAGGTGATAAATGTTTAACGTCTTATTGAACAAGATCGCTATAACATATACACACCAGACAGAAAGCATTGCAGAGGAATCGGCTCGTCCGATAACATCGCCGGATTGAATGGCAGCTAGGTGTGTGGTGGACCTTGCACAAGAGGAAATATGCTGCTTCTGGTAACTATTTGTAAGTGTAACGACAGAGGCGTTTATGACCATTTTGGCGCCCTAGACGAGATCACTGTTGTTGACGGGTGGAGGCGGTGGTGTATTAGCAACTTGCGCGGTGTTAAACAGAGCTTTTATTTTGGTGGAACTTTGAGTTCCTCCTGTTTGGTAGTTTTAAATAAGCTCCGCTTTCTAAATGAAATGCAAAAATACACGGAAACTTAGATCTCAGAGCTGCACCGGAGGAGTTCGTGTGAGTGTTCACAGCCGCAACAGCCGCTCATTCACTAAACACAGCATTATGTGCATCACATGCGATCTGTTTGTATATGTGTTTGTGTATGACAGAGAGTACAGCGGCACTTCATTCTGAAGCATGCAGCACATGTAGACTGCATATTATTTAATTCAATTACATCCGCTGCTTAATGTCAAATTATCATTGATTTCATCTAAACATATTCACATCATGAAAATACACAAATTAGCAGCCAGATCATTTCGTATCGTTTGGATTTTTTGGGTAGCGTCACACAATGGGTATTTTACCTTGGAAGTGCTCTGATACGTGTGATAAACCATGTAATACCATTTTACAAAAACATCACCACAGTTATGCAATTTTCGAGAGATCAGACTGCAAATTATACAAGGCTTCCTGAAGACAAGTTAGTCAACTAATCGTCAACCAAGTCCATTTTTAAATAATAATAAAAACAAATAAGAAAGCTTTTAAGAAGCTTTTTGTCTTTCTGAGCTACTTTGGATTTGCATTGTGGAATTTTTGATCATTGTTAAAGATTTCACACTGGAAATCCAAAGTAACAACATTTGAAGTTACTGAAGGAAGATCTCTTCAAAAACCCACAGTTTTCAAATATTCTCTGTGAATTCCTGGACCATTATGTTTGAAGGCACCATGACCTTGTATTGCTTATTTCAGTTTTAATTTATTCAGAGATAAAAGACTGACTGTGATCCAAATCTGCATGACAAAGCAGTAAAGTTATGGTCATAGCTTCAGAAAGTATCTAAAATAAGCACCTTACAAAACTCACAGTTGTGCTTTTAAACTTATCCTTGCAAGAGCAGGGCAGTGTACAGTGCATCCTGAAAGTATTCACAGCGCTTCACTTTTTCCACATTTTGTTAGGTTACAGCCTTATGTTACATTTTGTTATGTTACAGAGGCCACTGTGCACTGAGCACAGTGGCCTCTATCATCTGTAAATGGAAGAAGTTTGTTTGTAGAATTTTGAGGAAAATAATGAATTTAATCAATTTTGGAATAAGGCTGTAACATAACATAATATGGAAAAAGTGAAGCGCTGTGAATACTTTCAGGATGCACTGTAGCTTAAATTACACTAGCGGTCACATTTTTGGCTGCACTGGACTGAATTAGATTCTCATTATTTGTGATTAGACTGCCAGGAGTTAAGATGTTTTATCTCAAAATGTAAAAAAATGCTTTTATTAGGGGGCCTGGGTAGCTCAGCAAGTAAATATGCTGGTTACCACACATGGAGTTGCGAGTTCAAATCCAGGGTGTGCTGAGTGACTCCAGTCAGGCTTCCTAAGCAACCAATTGGCATGATTGCTAGGGTGGGTAGAGTCACGTTGGGGTAACCTCCTCATGGTTGCTATAATGTGGTTCACTCTCTGTGGGGCACGTGGTGAGTTGTGCGTGGATGTTGCGGAAAATAGCGTGAAGCCTCCACATGCGCTAGGTCTCCGCGGTAACTCGCTCAACAAGCCACGCACCCCACCAAGAGTAACTGAGATTTGTTCTCCCCCACCCGGATTGAGGTGAGCCACTACACCACCATGAGGACTTGGAGCACATTGGGAACTGGGCATTCCGAATTGGGGAGAAATGGGGAGGGAAAAAAATACGCTTTATATTTTCTGAGATTTTAAAGGTATGCCACTTTATGAATTAAACCAATGTAATGTGGTCATGTGACCGCATTGTAGCATACTCCAGTTCAAAATTTTAATCGCTTCATAAAGTGTACAATTTGGCATATTATTTAAAAAAATATAATAGTCATATGCAGCCTAGTGTGTCTTATATGGATCTTTTCTGCAGTACATCCACAATGTTTACAGTCTGACTCTCTGTAACTTTCCACCCAATGAGTTTATTAGCATTCCATTCAAACTTGATGGAAAGAATTCAACCTTTCTCCTCTCGGTAGCTTTGAGAGTGAATAGTAATGCATATATTCATGTTGAGCCTTGGGTGAGTCTGTCCATGCAGCGCTTAATTCACGATAAACCCTTGCAGAGCTGCAGCATTTCACTGCTGTTCCCCGCTGAGCTCCGCAGCAGCTCCTCTGTACGTTTCATTCATTATTTTTGACTAGCGTGAGGCTGCAGTATCTCAGGGTGCTGCAGTTTCATATGGAGAAGCTTGAAGTCACAGCAGCTGGAAAATGTCAAATTATGAATAGAAAACTCTGGAAATCTCGTAACGCAGATCCAGTTGAAATATATTTGTATCAAGCTGTACACTTTTGTGTTGGGTTCAACAAAAAGGACTTTTTACTTGCCCTGCCAATAATTTTACTGACCACCCCCGGAAAAAGAAGAGAAAAAAAATTAAAATCAATTTAAAAAATAATTAATTTTCTTTGTAAATATTTTTTTAATTTTTTTGCAATAATATCTGGAAATGCTTTCAACTCTATCACAGTATTTCTTTCAATTTTGATCATTGTATTGGACAGAAATTTGGATACAGTATGGAATGCAAGATTATTCATCAACATGTTTTGTCATTTTTTTTTTCCGGAAGAGAGAGGCCGTACATTTAAAATGTGTAAGTACTGTATGCTAAAAAACTTTATTACGTCATCTTTTAGAACAGTTGGATATAGGTAGTCTCAAAGTTATCAGACATTTTTTATTTCATTTTTATTTCATAATGTCAGCCAACAAAACGATGTTACCAGTAAAATAGAACTGGTTTTATCTTGGAAAAATTTACATTTACATTTATGCATTTGGCAGATGCTTTTATCCAAAGCGACTTACAGAGCCCTTATTACAGGGACAATGCCTCCGGAGCAACCTGGAGTTAAGTGCCTTGCTCAAGGACACAATGGTGGTGGCTGTGGGGCTTGAACCAGCATCCTTCTGATTACCAGATTACCAGTTATGTGCTTAGACCACTACACCACCACCACTCCATAAAATGTAAAGCATTTTTGTCAGTAGTGGCCTTCGAATAGTTGTATTGCTACTGTATCAGTGGTATGATCATGTTTGATGTAAGATCAGCATGGTGTTGTGTAGAATCAGTTTGTGATTGACAGTGCTATATATATTTTGTAATACATTTAAAGGGATAGTTCACCCAAAAATGAAAATTCTTCTCTCAGATGTGTGCGACTTACTTTCTTCTGCAGAACACAAATGAAGATTTTTGAAAATGAAATGAAATGACAAATGAAAATATTTCAGCTCTGTAGGTCCATACAATGCAAGTGAATGGTGACCAAACCTTTGTAGCGCCAAAAATCACAAACGTTATATGAAAATAATCCATAAGACTCCAGAGGTTTAATCCATGTCTTCTGAAGCAATATGATTGGTGTAGG
Source organism: Xyrauchen texanus (assembly GCF_025860055.1). NCBI lineage: Eukaryota > Metazoa > Chordata > Actinopteri > Cypriniformes > Catostomidae > Xyrauchen > Xyrauchen texanus. The sequence continues at coordinate 46,117,926 of NC_068279.1, forward strand.
TGAGAAACAGATCAATATTTAAGTACATTTTTACTTTGAATCTCCACTTCAACTTTCACTTTTAGATGTAAAAGTGAAACTAAACATGCACCACATGTGACTTTCAGATGTAAAAGGGAAAGTGGAGATTTAGAGTAAAAAAGCACCTACATTTTGAACTGTTTCTCACCCACACCTATTATTCCTCTTCTGAAGACATGGATTTAACCACTGGAGTCAAATGTATTACTTTTATTTTTCCTTTATGTGATTTTTGGAGCTACAAAGATCTGATCATCATTCACTTGCTTTGTGAGAACATATGGAGCTGAAATCTTCATTTGTATTCTGCTGAAGTTCATTTTGACAATATGTATCGTAATGTGATTGTCTTTTTTTTATTATTATTATTGTAATTATATCTGAAAATAGCTACTTTTGTATTCAGTTGCTCTCCTTTATTTCTTGCTTGCTTTCTTTCTTGACCTTTGCTTTACTATGCTTATTTCTTCGTATTGGAAATCATATGTTCCATTCAGATACTGTATATTAGAACCCCAGAAAAGATATAATTTGCTCAAGTGCATATTCTCAATACATATTTTTTCAATTTATATTCAAAATATCTACAGTAGCGTCAATATTACTTTCTGATATGTATATTGATTAAATGCATGAGTGGTGACTAGTTAAAACGAAAGTGTTTCTCAAGTGTGATAGATAGGAGCCATTAAATGTTGCAACTCAAATGCCCTCTGGTGGTGTCCTGTGACTACTGCACGTGTTCATGAGCAAAGGGGAAGGCCTCCATTCAGAAATGAGTACTGCGTCATCTACAGATACTGAACTGGGAGTCTCGAATGTAACTGTCAGCGTAAAACTTTTGATGTCTTTTTCATGAAGGCATAATTTGGTTATACTTTGCTTGAGCTTTGGAGGATTAAAAATCATTTAAAATGATTCATTTGAATCTGCTGCTTCTATGACTGTTTAATAGTTCCACAGTAACTTTGATCTGATTTATTTAGTTCATACTTCCGCCAAATGTTCCGATTTCTGTGCTCCCCCATACGCTCAGTGATGAGGGATATGTGAATGACAGAGGTTAAATATGCATGCTGTCATTGGGACTGATTTTCTTCATCTGGAGACCTGGGAACCTGGTGTTACCATGGCAATCTGGGTCATCTGTTGCTATGCAATGACAGTGAGTGAATAGACAAATTCATGCAGATGTGCCCATGTGTTACAGTATGATGTCTGATTGTGAGTGATATCCATGCCCACCTCCCCCTGTTGTTTTCAGTGCAACATCATTATAACAGACAGAGTCCCTCATGCCATATTTCATAAGCTGACATATTTTTGTGTGGTTTCTGTGCAACTAACAGCAATGAGTTTGGTGAACAAAATATTATTTCCAAAAAACATTTTAACTTTAAAAAAATACACATTTCACTTTTAAGTCAACTGTACTTTTTAGTTAAAAATATATGTAATCTTTTTTTTTGTGCTTTCTTGCAGAAGGAGCTCAGTCTTCCCAGACGTGGAAGTTTGTAAGTAAACCTGCTTTAATCGTCTAATCGGTGACATAAGCTTGCACACCATTTGCACCGCCATTTACATACAAATACAAAAATAAGTCTGTGACACGAAAACTGTCAGTTCAATAGGTTGTACTGTTGTGTGCCTTGGTTTTCGATTGTTCAGCTGAGAAAATATGTATTTTCAAATATTTCCAGAGGACAAATTAAATCAGGGATCAACCCTGACTAAGGTTATCATTTATATTCACAGACCCTTTAAAGGCAGTTTTGGAGTGAATTCTAAAAGATCAAAATCAACTCCACAACATTTGGAAATGTCAGCTAAGCTATTGCAGGATTTTGCCATTTGTATTCTTGCTTTGAAGATTTTGAGAGACAAAAAGTGCCTAGTGTGCATATTTTTGAAAAAGAACAACAGTTATATGTAAATAACTTTCCCAATTACTTCCCGAGTCGAGGTTCAATTTAGGATTTGAAGAGTAAACAAATCTAACTCAGCCCTCACGTCCACATGAAAAGATTTGCTTATTATAAGCGCCGGGGCTTAATGTTTTCAAATATCAATTTATTTTCTTCTATATTTGTCCCAGTGGTTTGGAGCTACTCATGTGCATACAAATAGCATGAAATAAAACTTTTGTTTAGAACTCGTACAGTAGAAGTCACTGATGTTGATTTGATATGCCATATCTGCTGATAGAAATGAGTTTTGCATTGCTTACTCTGTGTTGAGCTCAAGGACTTGCATCTAGAACTGTCAGAGATATTGCATCACCATATCACAATTGTTTTAACTTAGCAGAATAACATTGCCATTCAGATAATAGAATTTATTTTGAATCAATAAATGCTTGAAATGCTTATTACTGCAACCTGGTCTCATAGAATCATCAAGAATCTTACCACACCTACATTTAAAAAAAAAAAAAAGATTTTTACGTTGCTTGTTGTATTTCTTGCAGCAGTTTCCTGATGAAATGAACACTAGAGGCGCTACAATAACAATGACTTTTAATCCCTTTATTCCCGTTTTCAGAAATGATATGCGAAACACTTACTTTTCACCCTGTTCCACATTTAATGCTGTCTTATGACATTGACTTGTAAGAGTATTAACCTTAAAAACCTCATTCTTTTTTCACCTCACATTTGCTTTTATGACACTATCTCACTATTATGAGATCAGGCTGCATTTTTCAAAGGTAATACTTCATGGCGCATGCAGACTTAAGGGTTTAATTGAACTTCCTGAAGAAATTAGGACAAAAATACATCTGCATGAAAATATTTTGTGTAAAATTATTATTAAGAAGAAGAAGAAATAGTTCAGTAATATAATATTCAGTAATATCAAAGTCTTTCTTGCAAGTCAGTGCACTGGCGGCCATCTTTGAAGTGCTCTTGGGAGACTCATGCCCGTCATGCCCGTGCAGCTCCTATCTACTTGAATGGGGGAAACACAGAAATCTCAAAAACTGTTTTCTAAGCTTACGTTTAAATGACATATTTCAAATCAGCAATAAAATCTGACAATACTGGTATCATAAATTGTGCCTTTTTTACCACGTATTACCTAAAAAACGCAATTTGTATAGCTAATGCGCATGTACGTTAGCGAGTTTATTGACAGGCGATGTCTGCAGCTAAAAGGTGATTGGTTCTTTTACCTGTGAGGCAGAACTTCCTTTCTACGTCTGTTGACCAATGGGCACTAGAGCTCCTTTGTTGAGCTTTTCAATTTCTCCCATTCATTTCAATAAAAGTGGCTCGTCTCTACTAAATAAATAGCCTCTGGTAATATTCAGTTTGAAAAACAACAACAACAGCAGTGTGAATAGGACGTTCTTGTCACACCCGAAGTGGCCAAAAATAGGTAGTAGGCTATTTAAAATAGTGCAAATATTATTTAAATATTTATTACTTAATATTTATTGTTATTGTACCCTGTGCTATCTTTGTTAACAAGGAAATTACTCCGTTTATTTAAGTTCATTTTGAATAAATGACTTCTAGGTATATTCACCCAAAATTATAATTTTCTCATTATTTAATCACCATCATTTACTTATGCTGTCTCAAAGTCATACGAAGCAAATTAAGATTTTATTTATGGTGATATGAGGTATTTAGTCTACACAATGCAAGGCAATGGGGCCCAACACTTTCCAACTCCAAAAAGGACATAAAGGTTATCCATATGACTTGTTGGTTTAATCCATGTATTCTGAAGCGATACAAACAGTTTTAGGTGAGCACAGACCAAAATTGGACTCCTTTTCCCAATCTGAACATCTGCTGTCTCTTTCACATATAAACATCATATCTCCATCAAAATGTCTTTGTGTTCTGCAGTAAAAAGAAAGTCAGACAATTTAGAGATGGCATATGAGTCAACGATTAGAGAATTATAGTTTTTAGGTACAGTAAATTATTCCTTTAAAGTGTAATTGTATCAAGCTTACACTGACATGAACTGCACTGAAAAAGACAATTATGTATATTGCAATTATATATAATATATGATATATACACACACACACTGTCAGCCAAAAGTTTATGTACAGATTTTGCTGTTTCAGAAGGAAATTGGTACTTTAATGGCATTCAACTGATCACAAATTATCGTCAGGACATCACTGATGTAAAAACAACACCATCACTATTTGAAAAAAGTAATTTTTTATCAAATCTAGACAGGCTCCATTTCCAGCAGCCATCACTCAACACCTTACCCTTGAGTAATCATGATAAATTGCTAATTTGGTGCTAGAAAATCACTTGCCATTATATTTGATTTGATTTGATTTGATTTACTTTATTAATCCCCAAGGGGAAATTTATATGTCACAACAGCTCAAAAATACAATTAATAAATAAGCAACAACAACAACAGACAACATACACAACAACAACAAGTCTTGTTCTCAAATATCAATTTCATCAAAGCATTATGATTATATACGACCATTATCTATATATCATCTTATATAACACTGGTTATAAAATCTAATCGCAGTTGGGAAAAAAGACTTTCTAAAACGCTCTTTGTAGCAGCGTGGATGAATTAATCTTGAGCTGTAGGTACTCACAAATGCTCCAAATATTTCATTAAGAGGATGACAGTCATGATTATTCATAAGAGAAAGTTTCCCAATCATTTTATCCTGCACTATCTCATCTAAAGTGGGTAACACACACCCCACGACAGAGCCTGCCTTCTTAATGAGTTTGTTTAACTTATTCTTCTCCTTTTCCAACAGTCCCCCTCCCCAACATGTGATAGAGTACAAAATCACAGATGAGACTACAGAATCATAGAATATCTTTAGTAGTACCAAACACAGCTGAAAGATATCTGGTTCATTAAATGAAGCTTAACATTGTCTTTGTGTTTGTTTTTGAGTTGCCACCATATGCAATAGTACTGGCATGTCTGAAGGTCAATATTTGGTGAAAAATGGCAAAAAAGAAACTAAAGCTTTCTCTAGAAACTCGTCAGTCAATCATTGTTTTGAGGATTTGGAGACTATACAATGCTTGAAATTGCCAAAAAACTGAAGATTTCATACAAAGGTGTACACTATAAAGGACAACTGGCTCTAACAAGGACAGAAAGAGATGTGGAAGTCCAGATGTACAACTAAACAAGAGGATAAGTACATCAGGGTCTCAGTTAAGTACATCAGGATAAGTACATCAGGATAAGTACATCAGTTTGAGAAATAGGTCACATGTACTCAGCTGACAGCTTCATTGAATTCTACCCGCTCAACACCAGTTTCATGTACAAATGTACTAACAGTTAAGAGAAGACTCAGGGGTGCAGGACTTATGGGAAGAATTGCAAAGAAAAAGCCACTTTTGAAACCGAAAATCAAAAAGAAAATGTTAGAGTGGGCAAAGAATCAGACATTGGACAACAGATCATTGGAAAAGAGTGTTATGGATCTTAACCCCATTGAGCTTTTGTGGGATCAGCTAGACTGTATTGTGCGTGAGAAGTGCCCGACAAGACAGTCACATCTATGGCAAGTGCTACAGGAAGTGTGGGGTGAAATGTCACCTGAGTATCTGGACAAACTGACAGCTGGAATATCAATGATCTGCAAAGCATTGTCAATAGTCATTGCTGCACATGGAGGATATTTTGACGAGAACTCTATGAAGTAGTTTAAGAAGTTCTGAATTTTTTACATTATACATGTAAATGTCCTGACTATACATTTTGATCTGTTGAATGCCACTTTAGTGAATAAAAGTAAAAATTTCTTTCCATAAGAGCACATTATTCCACACTTTTATATATTGTAGGATATTACATGTATATAATTAAGAGATGGGTGTAGATGGGGAAATGTATTGTCCGCATTCTCACCATAATATGTAAGGGAATTTGGGGTCTCGAAATATGTGAGCTATGAACTAAATAAAACTGTCCTTATTCTACATTATTATGTAATGAAATATATAATGGAATTAGTCACGTTCGACAACGATTATAAATTATATAAATGACAAATAACTAGATTATTTGTCTGAATAAGGTTCTCCACCATTGAAACCGTAATATAACGATTTCAAATAATAAGACTAGTTTTATCCGCTCACACTTTCTATTGTAAGGAATTAGCTTTAATAAGGGAATTATGATTAATTCACTTATTGGAGTAATATTATTCTCATGGCTTATTGAAAATAATATCACACGTATTCAGGTACAGCGTTGAAGCGAAATCTTTTAGAAACCGTGACGAGATTATTTTATCATAAGATACCACAGTCAAATCATCTTTGAGTACAGACAAACTTTATTGCTATTCTAAACATAAACTAATCTAACACATATATACATGAGACAGGTTGGTGAGAAGTGACAGATTGTGAAATAAATGATCAATACAGTGAAAAGGAACTTTATGGAGTCTATCGACAATGCTTTAACCCTCTGGGGTCTGAGGGTGTTTTGGGCTCTGGAGAAGTTTTGACATGCCTTGACATTTGTGCTTTTTTCAGTTGCTTAAAAACATATTAATGGCTAAAGTCTGATAACACTGTATTCAGAACAAACTGGGCTACAATAATATGTGAGGAACATGTATGTACATGTTTGTATTTTTGAGAAAATAACGTTTATGTGTGGTTTTTGAAAAAACTATTAAGGTCATATAACACGTATTACACATTTGTCCACAAGACTTTTGAGAACTGGATCTTGTAGCCTAGAGTTTTTGCTACAAAATGATGTGAAAACCATCCTGATTCATAAAAAAACAACATAGTAATTGAACTTTTGTAAGACTTTTTTAGTGTTGATAGGTAAAACTTTGGAAGACTTATGTAGGAAAGTCTGCTTTAACCTCTGTGTGGGGGTCCCTGCCGAGGTCAGGCTGCGGGCCCTTTCTGACCAATGAGGATGCTTGAGCAGCTTAATTTATGACTTTGAAACATTCCAAACAGCAAGGCTGGGTTTTTCCCGTTTCAAATCATGTTGGTGGAATTCTTCTGCATATATAATCTTACAATATATATCTACTCTACCATTCAAAAGTTTGGAGTCACTTGCCTGAAATGTTTTTCATGATCTTAAAAATCTTTTGATCTGAAGGCATATGCTTAAATGTTTGAAATCAGTTTTGTTGACAAAAATATAATTGTGCCAACTTATTAATTTATTGAATTGCAAAAAACAATTTTATAAAAAAAAAAAAAAAAGTATTTGAAATGGATGACTTACACCGAATAATTAAGAGAAGAAGCTAGTAAGTGACCAACATACTGTAGATGGGAACTCCTTCAATACTGTTTAAACAGCATCCCAGGGTGATACCTCAAGAAGTCGTTTGAGAATTTCTACATTACACCTCAGTCGTTTGAGGGTTTAGACCACTTCTTTCAGTTTTGAACATGCATAGTTATTATTTGGAAATGCAAATAAAAGCTTGAGCAAGTTATTAAGAAAATAAAACATTGGAAAACTTTGATTTCAGAGGCTTTATTTTCTTTTCTAAATGGAAATGGTACAACTGTTGTTAAACTTGCATGTTTCCTCAATGTCCTGCCTACTTTTCATACATTTTCAAAGTCTCAATCTCTTCATTTATTCCCATTGCTCTCTAGGAGATACAATTGAGAAAAAAATAGCTCTCTTTGTTTCTTATCTATGGGTTGTTAACATGACATTGGTGGTAAAATCTTTCCAGACAGAGGATGTAATAATTTACAGTAGCCAATATGTTTTGAGAGACAAATATTGCTTGAAGTGATCACCCAGGACCATTATCCCATGTGTTCCCTCTCCAGATCATGTGCCACGCATGCTCACATCTCTGGTGTCTGTAAACACACAGATAGCTTTGCACAAAGTTGGAGAGCTCACAGGCTTTCACAGCACACCATGTGACGTGCCGCCACACCTGTTAACTGTAAACAGGTCATACTTTGTATGATTGAGATATTAGGGCCAATAGCGTATGGCAATGCAATTCAAAGGGCTGTATTTCCCTTCCCATGGTCACCATTAAAGATTTTCTTATAAATCGGTCATATGGGGGAACAAAATGAAGCCCATAGATTCATGATCATTAAGAACTGCTGACAGTTTGATACTCTTGTGTTGAAAAGAATTTCCCATGTGTCAAATACTGACTTGTCGCTACCATTCCATTGGAGGTACATTTTGATAGTGTCCGCAATATGGATAGTTTCAACATGATACCATATAATTGCAAATATGTCCCCATTACAAACTGTTGGGTGAATTTAGTTGAGCTCATGTGTCTGTTTTGGCTTTGTATCTGTAATAGGTCAGGGATTGGATGTTCTATATTTAGGAAGCGTAACAGTTGGCTGTTTTTATGATGATCCAGTGATTGGTGTCAGTCAACCTGACAGGGCAAAAACTGTAAAGTAAAGTTTTTGCCGCAGTTCATTTCTGATTTTACCACATAAATGAGCTTTGTGGCACATTTGCAGCAAGATGTTTTAAACCTTTGGTGAACCGTGCTTTCAAATTCAACAAAAACAGCAGATATTTCAAGCAAACCTATGGCAAAACACTTTGTTTGCTTGTTTACATGTCCTGATTCGGCCTGTTTTACACAATGCACGTTTGTTCATTCTGTCCTGCTTCGCAGCGCTCTCATACTGTGTTCACTTGTTTTTTTACGAATGTATTTGTATGAGAAAATAAATGAATGTATGTGCAGTGTGTCTATGCTTTTATCTAACAAAACAGGCTCTGTGTAAACTTCAATTTCCAGTCAGTTTCGCCCTCACGGTTGGATGTAAATGATAGATCTTCAAGGTATTAGAACCTGCCAGAATCAAATTAGAAGAAAAATAACATGTCAATGAATTTTATTGGCCTTTTGCATTTGTGATTTATGGCCTGTCTGTTGTGACAGTTGTGTGATGAATGTGCTGTTACGATTGTCTGTTTGTGATAGTGAGTGAGTCAATGCAGTGGTCACATGATCAGCTGTGAGGTGGATGGGGAGGTTATGGATGTTCAGGACATGTATGGCTCTTTTCCGCTGCACGTTACGGTTCGACTCGCATCACCTCTACTCGCTTTACTTTTCTGAGCGTGCATTTCCACTGCACTTTAGTGCCACCTCAACGTGGGTGGGATTATAGGCTGGTCGTCATATTTGCGCTGCTTCTACTGCCGTGACATCATTTTAAATACGACACAAACTGACCAAAACAATAACACGACCGCTAGCTGTTAGCTACTAGCTTATTGTGCTGCATAATGCAGTTGTTGCATGGTTAAATTGGCCTGGTTGTTTTAGAAGCAAGCTTCCAGTAGCTGGTCAACTAAATAAAGTGTAACATTCAAGCAGATTATAGAGTTAACGTAACAAAACGTACCATCCTCCATCGTGGATCAACACCAGTCCAGGGAACTCTCCGTCCCATTGCTCGCCGGTTTAGATAGCGTCCATTTGGTCGAACCACTTCCACTTTTCCTTGATGGTTCTGTAGTCATTTTTAATTAGTTTTTTACTTTTCCCTACACTGTTTGTTGGTCCGGTGGTAGCCGTGTGCGGCCAACAGCTGAGACACTTCCTGAGATACTTTTTCGTTTCGCTCATCACTAACGAGTGGACCGTCTGCACCTCGTTTATTGACCATGGCGTGGTTTTGCAACATTTCTTATTTCACAATTCGAAAGTGACTTGCACAAATGATACTGTTATCGCTGTTGCTAACTTTAAAACTAGCGGGTTGATGTCGCATGTCGGAAATCCAGTGACGCTGGTAGTGACGATTCTCCCTGACCAATCAGTGATCTGCTGCATTTTGACGTCACATTTAGCATCAGCTTTTTGTTTTGTTTTTATTTGATTGTGAAGAGGTTGGTCAATCATACAACAGATAGAGTTAACAAACAAATTAAGGTACCGTAGCATGCCAGAGACATCATGGGTAGTGCATTTGCTTTGACACATGGTCTTGAGTGGTAGAGCTTGTTTTGATGTCCTTAGTTCGAGTCTGGCTTGTGTCATTACTTCTTTCTGTCTATCAGTTCCTGTGTCTTCTGTCATTTTTGTCATCTACAAAATGGCAATTTCAATTCTAAGGGTAAATAGCCATGTAAAACCAAGTTTTGACTTTAGTAAATATTAAAAGTTCACCTTGGAGAAAAAAAGCTCACACTAATTTAAGGTTTGAGGCTTTTAATTCATTTTAGATCTCGTTAGAAACACAGTTACTCAAATTAGTGAATGTAGATAGAGGTGTGACCTGTTAAATCCCAGTGAAGCAATCCCAGAGGCCCTGGCTGATTGCTTCATTTACACACACACACACACACACACACACACACACACACACACACTGAGCTTTGAACAGTTTTTTAAATCTAAAAGATTTAAGCTGTTTAAAATATGAGTATGTATGTGATGGTGTGTTATTGGTAATAAGTTGTACTCATTCAGTATCAGAACATGAATCAGTTTCAGTGAATGAATCAGTTTGGCCTAATTCTGTAGAACTGCAGTAGGTGTTTAACTGGGTTCTGTTCTTGTGCCCTAGTTCCCTGCCACCAGCTGCACCTGTTTAGTCTTTGATGCAATGTGCACGGTCATCTGCAATTGTGTGTTCCCTGAAGCCTGTCAGTTGTGATCAACACTTTTATACTTTTGCTGAAATGTAGAGCAGTGTGCTCTGTGACTAGTTTTGACCTCTTAATCTGTATCCAGTTGTTTGGTATTATCATGCATGCTTCGTAAAACTGAGCACTTCTACTTAAAAAAAATTGAGCACTCTAAAAAACAAACAAATAAAAAGAAAATACATAAAAATGGCCATGAATACTTGATGTGGCATACAGGGCTATGGAATGTCTGCACTTAAGCACAGGTTGCAGAAGGTACAAAGCACGCTTTGCAACTCAGTTCCATTTGTTTGCACGCTTGAGGATGTTTAATTCATAGGTTTTTGTCCCCATAAAACAAATGACTTGAGGTGTTGTGTAGATTATTAATTGATAATTATCCTCTCAATTTTGTTTGCACCCTCATTTCAAAACAACCAATCAATTCAGTTCATTTGTATAATAGCTTTCATTATGCATATTGTCCCAAAGCAGCTTTTTAAAGAATAGTGCCTTACAAACATCGACAAAGGCAACAATGGCAAGAAAAAACGTACTAAGATGTTTCCTGGACATTGTGTAATATATAATACATGTTATTATTACAGGGCGTTGCAATACATCTCCGTTTTATCTTAACACTTCATTTTGGACCACAACAGTTTTCAAGATATTTGCCTGTTCTTTGTGTAATAAGCCTCTCATTTTGCTTGACGTTGCTAAGCAAAAAGAGACATAAGTGCTTTGATGTATTTCCTGGCTTTGACTTTAATTTGCAGATCTTTAGCAGAACTGAGTTAATTTGCTTGTTGAAGTTTGATCTCATTATAGCAGCAGTCTCCATGCACATTTGCCCCCCATCTCGATTGACTTTTTAAAGCCAGATAAAGACGAGTGCAACATACTAGATTCATAACAATCACAAGCTTTGGTTTTTATTATTATACTACTAGTTTCCTGTCCTGATTTAATTTTTATGCTTCAACGTGATTGGCTACGAGAATCACGTCACTCCCGTCAAATCAAATCACACAAAGAAAACGTTAATGGCAGCTAGACTGGTTGTGCCAACTGCAATAATCATGGATGTAGAGGATGCCTCAAGCAGCAGTTCAACACCTGAGCATCCACTACCGCACCTGAAAGGGCTTTTTGCAAAGTAATGTGAGTTTAGCTTGCACAAGCCAGTCGAGATATCAGCATTAATTATACGTGGGGTGGTGATGGTGTAGTGGTCTAAATCACATAATTGGTAAACTGGTAATCAGAAGGTCGCTTGTCCGATCCCCACAGCCACCACCATTGTGTTCTTGAGCAAGGCACTTAACTCCAGGTTGCTCCGGGGAGATTGTCCCTGTAATAAGGGCTCTGTAAGTCGCTTTGGATAAAAGCGTCTGCCAAATGCATAAATGTAAATGTACGTCTAATTTGAAGAAACATAATGAGGTACATTTCATATTTCTGCTTACTAGATTTTCTGTATATGCAAAGCCTGTAAATTAGCTATCTATTACTGAGATTGTTGGGCTGCTGTGAGAGATTTATACAATGTTAGCTAGGTTATAGGGCTGGGGGATAAATCTCGATATTTACCAGAAAAATAAATCCTTGAAATCGATGATGAACTTTTGAGTAATTTTCTATATTTATTCTATGTTCTACATCTAGACCAGGGGTGCTCATTACATCGATCGTGATCGCAAGACAACTTCTGTTTGATCTCGATAAAATCTTAAAAGATTGACTTTTTATTTCCTCGTTTCTGTAGCCGTGCACTGTTTGACTGACAGGTGGCAAATGTGTGTGCGCTGCGCTTTACATGCATATGTTCCGAGAGCGCTAATACGTGCCTAAACTGTTAAATCCATCATTTCCTGAACACAGGAGTGTTCCTCAATTAGCCTGTTTTCAATTTCCAGTCTCCAGTGTTTTCACTCACATCGGCATATATTCTTGGCGGGAAATGTAATGTTTAAGGTATAACATTTATAGACAGTTTGTTGACATGAAGCAATGGGCCAAGGTTAGTTACGTTGATATCATTAGTCAGAGTCAGAATGAGCTTTATTGCCAAGTATGCTTACACACACACACAAGGAATTTGTCATGGTGACAGAAGCTTCCAGTGCAAATGCAACCGTTTATACATACATACAAACATATACATTTAAACATGCATACATACACTCACCTAAAGGATTATTAGGAACACCTGTTCAATTTCTCATTAATGCAATTATCTAATCAACCAATCACATGGCAGTTGCTTCAATGCATTTAGGGGTGTGGTCCTGGTCAAGACAATCTCCTGAACTCCAAACTGAATGTCAGAATGGGAAAGAAAGGTGATTTAAGCAATTTTGAGAGTGGCATGGTTGTTGGTGCCAGATGGGCCGGTCTGAGTATTTCACAATCTGCTCAGTTACTGGGATTTTCACGCACAACCATTTCTAGGGTTTACAAAGAATGGTGTGAAAAGGGAAAAACATCCAGTATGCGGCAGTCCTGTGGGCGAAAATGCCTTGATGCTAGAGGTCAGAGGAGAGTGGGCCGACTGATTCTAGCTGATAGAAGAGCAACTTTGCCTGAAATAACCACTCGTTACAACCGAGGTATGCAGCAAAGCATTTGTGAAGCCACAACACGCACAACCTTGAGGCGGATGGGCTACAACAGCAGAAGACCCCACCGGGTACCACTCATCTCCACTACAAATAGGAAAAAGAGGCTACAATTTGCAAGAGCTCACCAAAATTGGACAGTTGAAGACTGGAAAAATGTTGCCTGGTCTGATGAGTCTCGATTTCTGTTGAGACATTCAGATGGTAGAGTCAGAATTTGGCGTAAACAGAATGAGAACATGGATCCATCATGCCTTGTTACCACTGTGCAGGCTGGTGTTGGTGGTGTAATGGTGTGGGGGATGTTTTCTTGGCACACTTTAGGCCCCTTAGTGCCAATTGGGTTTAAATGCCACGGCCTACCTGAGCATTGTTTCTGACCATGTCCATCCCTTTATGGCCACCATGTACCCATCCTCTGATGGCTACTTCCAGCAGGATAATGCACCATGTCACAAAGCTCGAATCATTTCAAATTGGTTTCTTGAACATGACAATGAGTTCACTGTACTAAAATGGCCCCCACAGTCACCAGATCTCATCCCAATAGAGCATCTTTGGGATGTGGTGGAACGGGAGCTTCGTGCCCTGGATGTGCATCCCACAAATCTCCATCAACTGCAAGATGCTATCCTATCAATATGGGCCAACATTTCTAAAGAATGCTTTGTTGAATCAATGCCACATAGAATTAAGGCAGTTCTGAATTAAGGCAGTTCTGAAGGTGAAAGGGGGTCAAACACAGTATTAGTATGGTGTTCCTAATAATCCTTTAGGTGAGTGTATAGTGTCATAAAAAATATATAACAGATGAAAAAATAGAAATATACAATGGAGCAATAATTTTGTTAGAATATTTTATATACAGATATACAGTTGTGTTCAGGCGATGTAATGTATTGAAGAAAAGGTAGGATAATTTAAATTATATAAATGAAATCTGTGTATATGTAGGATTGATGTAGGATGGATTGAATATTGCACATATTTGTATTGACAAAAGGAAAGTATTTGGGGGCAGTTTTAACTGTTCATGAGGTGGATGGCCGTTCTGTTGCTTATTGCTCTGTAGCGCCGGCCAGAGGGCTACAGTTCGAAAAGGAAGTATGCTGCATGAATGGGGTCAAGAGTGATTTTACCACCCCTTTTCTTCACTCTGGATGTATACAGTTTTAGCAGGGTGGGTAGGGGAGTGCCAATAATCCTCTCAGCAGTCCAAACTATCCTTTGAAGTCTTCTGAAATCTGACTTGGTAGCTGAACCATACCAGACAGTTATAGAAGTGCAGAGGACAGACTCAATGACTGCTGAGTAGAACTGTATCAGCAGCGCCTGTGGCAGATTGAACTTCCTCAGCGGATTCCTCTGCTGGGCCTTTTTCAATATCGAGTCTATATGGGTCTCCTACTTCAGGTCCTGTGAGATGGTAGTGCCCAGGTACCTGAATGACTCACTGCTACCACAGTGCTGTTCAGAATGGTGAGCAGAGGTAATGTTTGGGTGTCCCTCCTTAAGTCCACTCTCATCTCCTGTTTTAAATTTGTTCAGCTCCAGGTTGTTTTGTCTGCACCAGACAGCTAACTGTAAATGGTAAATCTTGAATGAGGCTGATGACAGTAGTGTTGTGTACAAACTTCAGGAGCTTAACAGAGGGGTCCTTGTCAGTGCAGTCATTTGAGTACAGGGAGAAGAGTACACATCCCTGGGGGGCACCAGTGCTGATTGTGCATGTGCTGGAGGTGAATTTCCCCATTCTCACTAGCTGCTGCCTGTCTGTCAGAAAGCTGGTGATCACTGACAGATAGAGGCAGGAACAGAGTGCTGGGTCCATTTTAATCAGTTACATTGCCATGACGAAAGTTTGGTCATGAAATTACGGTGCAGTTAGGAAATGGCAACATCATTTGGCTTGCTGGGATTACAAAATGGCTGAATTTGCTGCGTTTTTTCTCAAATGATGCTGCATTCCTTGTTTTTTTTTTTTTGCAGTGAAAACACACAAATCATCATATATATATATATAAATATATACCACTGTAATTGTGTTAATTACATTGAAAATGCAGTTAGAAACATGCACACAAAAATTCCATACAAGACATGACAACTTATCTATGTTTAAAATAGACGTACAATACATTTGTAAACTAAATACACAAATGAGGATTCAATAATTAGGCCTGTTGCCATTTATTACTTTGACTGATATTTAAATCTGGTATATGGCCATATATGAACAAATACAATTAGAGTTCATATATTTGACCATTTCTGTACTCATTTAAATTCCACAAGTGTTTAAAAAATCATGCTACATATATGAAAATTGTCATTTTTTTCATATTGTCATATTCTGTATATTGCATATATCTATATAATTGACATTTTTATATCAGTAAAAACATGTATGTGTATTTACATTCAGCATACAAGTGCTCAGCATATATTGCCATTTTCAGATTTGTAGCCTAAAGTGATGCACCGAAATGAAAATTCTGGTCCGAAACCGAAACTTTTTAAATTGTTTTTTTTATATAAAATTGTATTAATATTATACTTTTAAATTAATTTCATGAACTTGATGAATCTGAATTGAAAAACTACAAATCAATAAAATGATCACACTTTTATTGAAAGTAACACACCAAAATTGGACAGAAAATGTTGTAACAATATTAAATATATTATTCTTTATTCAGTTCTTTAACAATCAAATTTAACAGATATTTTTTTTTACCAATTATCCAATAAAGGTAACGTTCTAGAAAACTCCAATTACCAAACATACAGCTGAATTTTCATCAAAATCTTACAATGCACACGGAAGATATAAGGAACTTCCTGTTTCACATTTGTGCCCTTAATTTATTGCATTGCCATGGCAGCACCATTAAATATATTAAAAATCAGTTCGCAATTGAGCATCTTCAATGTCTTGGAATAATATTGCCCGTGTTTGGTGCCAGTCACATGAATCCCTAGGAGGAGTATTGAAAAGTTCAGGGCCTGCAATTTAAAAAAAAATGCACATTGAATCCAAAAGGTCTGACTTCCTGTTGGGCAGAGCTAATGACTGTCATTTTTAAAGTTGTCCGGCTCGATAAGAACAATATATGTAGCAAGTTCGGTGACCTTTTTTCAAAAGGTGGCGCTACAGAGCTCCCCAGCCACACCCATGTGTTAACCTTTGCCCAGGCCTAATGGCTGATAACTCTAAATATCATGAAAATTCAAGCATGCCAAGTATCTCAAAAACATGAATATGCATAAAAAAGGAATAATGGCAACACTAAATGGCAACACTATTTAAAATATCAAGAATCCCTTCATAATAAAAAAATAGAAGCAATTCAGGTAAACATAAGAGGGATATTTCAAAGTCTATTAAACGTGCCACACTTCCTTCCGCCAGTTGGTGGCACTACAAATGTGGCCCACAATAGCCATATCAATGTAATCAGCCTGCAAGGCCAAACAATACAACCTAATTTTGATGTAAATCACATGATGCAAGCAGAAGATACGAGACACTTCCTTTTTCCCATTTTTTGACATCAATGTATTGCATCGCCATGGCAACACCACTCGATATATAAAAAATGTGTTAGCAATTTAGCATTGTCACTGTCTTGGCATGATGTCGCCCACATTTGGTATCTGTAACATGAAATCCCTAGGAGTATTATTTCAAATTCCAGAGCATGCATTTTTCAAACAATCCAAAATGGCTTCCTGTTGGGCAGAGCTTATGACTGTCAGCACGAAAATTGTCCGGCTTGATGAGATGCTACAGAGCCCCCCGAACATGCCCATCTTCTAGGTGGCTTTACAGATCCCCCCCTGCAACTTTGCCCAGCCCTAATGGCCGACGACTCTGATGTGTGTGCAAACTTTCAAGGATTTTCATACATTTTGTTGTTTCACGCACCAGCTGTGTTGCAGTGCTGCACTCACACTCGCTTGTTGATGAATGTAAACATACACTTGCTGGTCTTGGCGAGGTATTAATGTAAATACAGTCAGTTGTATGTCTAAAGTAAATTTAGTAGCTTTAAAAGTATAAATGTAATATAATTAAACTTTTTTATTATTATTTATTTAATTCTGACACCTGATGTAGAGTGTGTTAAGCTGAATAATAAATTACCAGGGAAGTAGAGATGATAAAATTATTTATAATTATGCTGATCCTTTATCAAGTTTTTCTCTTGCCTGATAGAAAAGTATCAACCTTTGTAAAGCAATACTTCAGGTGGAATATTCCATCAGTCACAAATACACTTTTGAAAATTGTGCATCATGCATTTGAATGAGTATACAACTCTTTTGGGGCTTAATAGATACACAATCTAAATCAATGTGGAATATTGTATCTCAAAAGGAATATCAATGTGGCCCCCCATGTATTATTTAAACCTGATGTGGCCTCAGTACCAAAAAACTTTGCCCACCCCTGCTTCATTCCCCATCTATTGTGAGTGATGTGACATGCCAACTGCCAAGTGACACTCTTTTTCTGCTTTTTGAGTTGTTTGTGCATTCTTGAACAAAGTTTTATGCGCAACAATATCTCGCTCTCTCTGCATTACAGGAAATTTAGACTCTACACATAAATTAATTTTCATGTAATTGTTACATACATCACTATTTGAAATGGTGATCAGTGTATTGAAAATAACTTTTTCATCTCTGTAATCATGTCTCCCTTTTATTTTTTGGAATCAGATTCATATAGTGTTTATCATAGATAATTGAAGTATTTTAAAAGTTGGCAGTAAAAATACTTGTAAAATACCAATATTTTCCCTTATTTCTGACAAACAGCCATACAAAGGAAGATACATTATAGTATGTATGCTACATTTTGAAATTGCAGCTTACAGGATTTGTTATAAAGCGGTGTAGCATTCGCAACCAATACTCTTGTTGCTATGTGGTTGCTAAGGTGTTGTGGTTTGATGCCAAGGAGTTGCTATGTACTTGCTTAGATGTTTTTATTCATTTACATGTGTTGCTATGCAGTTGCTAGGGTGTTCTGGGTGGATACCAAGGCATTTCTGTGTGATTGCTAAATATTGAGTGGTGTTTAGCAAGTAGCTATGATAATGCATTTGCTAAGATGTTTTAGCAATGTTTAGCTTGTAGCAGTTGCCAGATTGTTTTGAGAAGTTTCCAGTGAGTTGCTATGCTGTTCTTGAGGCGTTTTGAGTTGTTTTTAGCGTGTCGCTAAGTGGTTGGTTGGAATGAGTATTGAATGGTAACTATGGAGTTGCTATATGCAATTGGTAAGGTGTTTTGATTGTTTTTTGGGGGCAGGGGTTTGCTTTTTTGCCTGTTGCTATGCAATTGGTAAGGTGTTGTGTGTGGCTGCCAACATGTATTTGATTTCTGAAGAGTTACAAGTCACTAAGTGGTTGCAAGGTTGTTTTAAATTATTACCATGGAGTTGATATGCAGTTGGTAAGGTGTTCTAAATGTTTAAAGGGCATTGCTATGCAGTTACTAAGGTGTTGTGGGTGGTTGGCAGGGCATTGCTGAATGGTTGCTAAAGTGTTCAGAAAGGTTTTTAACACAATGTTTTGCATTTGCTTGAGTGTTCAGAGTGGCTATGAGGTGACTGAGGAGTTTTGAGTGATTTAGCTTGTTGCTATCCAGTTGCTAGGTTGTTTTGAATGGTTACTGTATAATGGTTACCATGGAGTTTATTGCTATGCAGTAGGTGAGGTGTTCTGAATGTTTTTTAGCATTTTGCGATTGGTAAAGTGTCATCACCAGGGTGTTGCTGTGTGCTTGCTTAAGTGTTCTGAGGTGTTATTAGCCCAATGCTACACAGTTGCTAGGGTGTTCTGAGTAGTTCCTATGCGGTCGGGTGCCACCCCAAGTCTAGATTATATTTAGGCTCTGATCCCTTCAAAGTTAGTCTTTTAAAATTTTCAACCAAGCTACAATGCCAAAGTTTAATTAGTTGAGGTTAAAGGTTTGCTGAAATCCCTTACCCATGTAATGAGCAATAGTGACACTACTAATTATTGGTTCTTCATTTGTTGTCCCTTGTCTCTTTGAACATTTGTTGATTTGTAGATTTGCAGGATGACATGCACAGTTATGCTGCAATGCAATGAAATACAAACCCTCAACAACTTGAATGATGGTCCACAGCCCTGCTGCAAGGGGCAAGTGCTGCATGTAGACTCTTTTCAGCTGTGCTGACGTAAGGCTCCTTCAGCAGTGGAGGAGGGGTGTGGAGGTCTGTGTTTAGTGTTGGTGCGTGTGTGACAGGGGAGGGGAAAGAGGCTTGTCGCCCTGCCTCCATGCACTCCACAGGCAGTTGATGAGTGCATCTGACAGATCAGGGTGGAAGTTGAACGACTAGAAGCACAAGGTTCCTCTGCACCAGAGCCTGGCTTTGGCTCTTTGTCAGCACATGGGGGTGCGGGCAGGCGCGTGGCATGAATATATCATGTATACAATAGAGTGAACCCCTGCACTGCAACCATGAAAGCCCAGCGGGAAAGGCTGAGGATTCCAGGACTGACTTTAGAGTGAGTATTTTGCGTCCTCTCTCATATTTCCAAGCTGTGATGACAGTAGACTGTTTATCTGCAATATGTCTGATGCCGTAGCAGTGACCGCACATCTGAGCTGAGCAGCATTACCACAGTAGCAGCGTCTGCAGCATGTGTTCAAAGGGTAAATATAGGTTTGCAAGCTCGTGCTGGATCCAGCTAGTGTTTGTTTGCTTGTGTTTTAAGGGTCCCTTTTGTAGCTGCTTTGCATGTGACTCTTCTAATAGCTAAGAGAGCACAGTCATGTTTGGGTAAAGGGCATTGATGCTACAGTAGATCAACGCAAGATTATCTAGTCACGGCTTGTCAGACTGGAGCCAGAGGGACTGCCGCAGCTGGCCAACCTGCCTTTCTGTTTGGCTACGCTGGCATAAATGTAGAATCACCTCTTAGTGTATTTATAGCTTGTTATCACCGTCACTTATTGAAACAAATGGCTAAAATACTTATGGAGAAGGCCTGTTTGTTGTCGACCTGTTAGCAGTTTGAAGACGTCGCCATGCTGTAGTGTCTTTAATGCAGAAACATAAACAGTTAATCTATGTATATTTTATTGGCCGTTGACGTTTTGCTGAGATTCGAAGCCTTTGTTTTTGTTTATAGAGGTCACCGGAGATGCATGTTTGCACTTGTGATCAGGTGTTGGATCACGGCTGCTGTTGCTAAGGATACAAATACATGCGTATCTCCTAGACATGTCAGCTCAGTGGTTTCGGCTGGCATGATTTGATTTGTTTTGCTTGCTCAATGAGAGTGCCTTAGTAATGCTTGATAAACATCCCTGCTGGGGGAAAAAAAACTGATTAAGCTAAATCAGCCTGAACTGGTTTGCTGGTTTAAGCTGGTCTAGCTGTTAGTTTAAGCTGGTCTTAGATGGTCTAGCTGGTCTCACAGCCTGGCCAAGCTCATTTTCAGCCGGTAAAGCTGAAATAGATAGAAACTGTAAAATGTTTAGAAACTGTAAAAGTTTAGAAACTGTAAAATGCTTGATAAACCCATCTCTGCCATTTAAGAAAACTGCTGAAATCAGCCTGAGCTGATTTGCTGGTCTTAGCTGGTTTAAGATGAATTCCCAGTCTGACCAAAGCTAGTTTAAACTGGTCTTAGCTTGTCTCCCAGCCTGGCCAAGCTGGTCTACCTGTCTCTCAGTCTGGGAAAGCTGGTTTTCAGCTGGTCTAATCTGGTCTCCCAACCTGACCAGTTGAAAAAGATGCCCAAAACCCATCTAAAATACTTAATAAATGCTTCCCTGATGAATTTTTTTATTTTTTATTTGTCCAAGCTGGTCTACAAGCCTGGCCAAGCTAAAATGGTGCCCCAAAAGTCTCTAAAATGCTTGATAAACCCATCTCAGCTGTAAAGAAAACTGCTTAAATCAGCTTGACCTGGTTTGCTGGTCTTAGCTGGTTTAAGATGGTCTAGCTTGTCTCCCAGCCTAACCAGCTGAAAAAGATGCCCACTATCCCTCTAAAATATTTAATGCAATAACCTTGCTGGAATTGTTTTATTTTTTTTATTTGCCCAAGCTGGATTGCTGGTACTAGCTGGTCTAGCTGACCTCCCAGCCAAGCCAAGCTTATTTAAGCTGGTCCCGAAGCCTAGCCAAGCTGGCCTAGCTTGTCTCTCAGCCTGGCCAAGCTAGTTTTCAGATGGTTTAAGCTGGTGTCCCAGCCTGGCCAAGTCAAGCTGAAAAATATGACCTAAATCTCTCTAAAACGCTTGACAAACACATCCCTGCTGGAATGAAAACTGCTTGAATCAGCACAAGCTGGTTTGCTGGTCTTAGATGATTCAAGATGGCCTAGCCAACCTCCTAGCCTGGCCAAGCTGTTCTGTGTCATTTATGTGTCCATGAAATGGATCTTTGTTGTGGCAACTCCTTTCTCAAAGCAGGATTTTCATGCTTCTTACCAGAAAAGCCTTCAGCGGCCATGCATGATGCTGCTCTGTGGTTAATGCATGCCAGCTTGTGTGTGTTTATGCATACAAACAAGCTCTTAAATTAAAGGGCTACATCCTGAGACTGTTCTTGTCCAGTTGGTCCTGATAAACATTCACAAAACTCAATTTAACTTTCAGCCTTACCCCGCGAAGCTTGAGCCCAACTCCCACAAGCCCCTGCAGCCCATGCAGCCCGCTGCACGCGTTTCATTTTTGGAGGTAAGAGTGTGCTTCTTTCACATACTGTAGCCATTTTGTTTTGTAGCTTAACATGTGATTCAAGGCTCTGTATTCCGCCACTGAAAACTACGCGTGGATTTCAGTGATCAAAACGGCACTAGGTCTTCCATATGATTTCTTTATATATTTTTTTTACATCCAAAGCCTTTTAATGTGATTTTAGTTTTTTTTTTAAAAGTGGGGGATATGGTTGTTTTGTGTGCTGTATAACGTTCTTGGAGTCACCCACTTCACCCAGCCCTTTTTTTTTTGGTGAGTCTCTCATTCACCCTCTTTTATGTGATAAATAGGATTTGCTGCTCTGGCCATTGAACATTTCTGTGGACCATTCTGCTAACTCTGCACCATTTCTGGGAGAAATCAGGTCATTTCTAAAACTTAAAATAAAGCTCTGTGACTGTGAGAGACAAAAGGACACATGCTGTCCATTTCTTGCAAAGCAAGATTTTCTGAATATTAATAAATGAATTTTGCAGGCTTGACTCCATATTCAAGCAACCAATTGACAAAGACTGCAGTAATTATGTTTTAACAGTGGTTTTTAACAGGTTTTGCTTCAGAACTCAGATTTTACATTGAACACCGATCCAATATGGCACCAAAATGGTTTACAAAATAAACAACAATATTCTTAATTTCAAGTATTAATATTTATTAATAATGTTGTTAGCTGCATATGCCCAATAATATGCAAAAAAAAAAAAAAAAATCATGATGGGCTGAATAGATAAACGTATAATTTTGGTTTCTTAATGTCACTTAAATTTTGATGGTTTTGTGCACCAATAATTAAATTGATAACATGCAAACCATGTTCATCCTTGCTGCAAATGAACCTGTATTTAAAGGTATATACCGGGTTCAATACCAATTGGTGGCATAGTGGGCTAAAGCACATAACTATCAATCAGAAGGTCCCTGGTTCGAGCCCCACAGCCACCACCATTGTGTCCTTGAGTAAGGCACTTAACTCCAGGTTGCTCCAGGGGGATTGTCCCTGTAATAAGTGCACTGTAAGTCGCTTTTGATAAAAGCGTCTGCCAAATGCATAAATGTAAATGTAAATGTAGCTCAATCAACAGCATGTGTGGCATAATATTGACTACCACAAAAATTTATTTAAAAACTTCTACTTAAAATAGAAGTGAATGGGGTGAATTAATATACTCACCATTTCAAAAGCAAGACATAAGATCACTTACTAACCTTTCCTGTGTAAAGTTACTTCGTTGCCATGACGATGTAATGTCATGTGGTCCCATTGACTTCCATTGTAAGTGCCTCACAGTCAACCTCGGTATTTGCTTTTAAAAAAAAAAGGAGGGACGATTATAAATGAATTTTTGTGGTAATCAGTATTATGCAACAAATGCCTTCGATTGAGCATTACTTGTATTGAACCTGGAATATTCCTTTAATGCAGTCTGGGTCATTTTCTTTTATTCCTTGCATTGTTGTTTTTTTTTAAGAGTGAGGGGATATCAAGCAACCTGCAACCCATTGTTGGGTCATGACATATCAGTAAACCAAATCAGTCCCCCTTATGCCGTCTGAAACTTGTATGACTTTTGCGTTTTTCCATAAAACACAAACCAGAAATATTTTGGAGATACAAGATGAATATATCCATACAACGCAAACCAACAGGGGCACTTCCAAGCTCTAAAAATGACATATAGGCAGCATAAAAGTAATCCACACAACTCTGAGTTTGAGACAACAGAAGGGTGAGTAAATGAGGAGAGAATTTTCCTTTTTGAGTGAACTGATCTTGAAAGAACCACTGTGCTAAAATACATTTTCATAATAAGCTTCAGAAAAACAGATAAAGATTGTTTGAGTATCTACACTCATTCCTTAATAACATTGTTGCCCGACGATGATCTTCAACCCATTTGTTGAAGCTTTTTGTTTCATAGCTATTCTGCTATTTGTTTCATATGTTGCGTAACTTTGTGGTGTGTTCTAGAATCCTCAATTTAATACACTAATGATGAAATGTGAATGCCACAGTCAATCCACCTATATCAAGTAGCCTATGTTATATGGACTGATAAAATGGGTCCTTGAGCTGTTTGAAATAGTTTGAGTGGTTGGTGTTTAGACACAATAGACTGTTTCCCATAAACTGTGGAACTCTTTAGTCTATAAAGAGGTCATGACTATGTGAGCACATTCAAAATTGTTCATTTGTGTGGGCTCTGAAAAAGAATGTTGCTTGCAAAAGGGTTTGAAAATGGATACTTTTTGTTTGTTTTTTCCCTTTTAGAGCAAAGCAACCAATAGCTAGTCCATGAGTCAAGATAAATAGTATAATTATCGTCCAATGTACTATACAGCCACAATTTTTATTTAATCATCCAATGTATGCTGAAAGTTTAACATGTTAAGTGCCATGTTTGGTTACATTTTAGTTTAGGTAATCATGCTGTAAGCGATAGTTCTCCCAAAAATGTAAATGATAATTTACTCACACTCATGCCATCCCAGATGTGGATGACATTCTTCAGCAGAACAAGATTTTTTTAAAGATATCTCAGCTCTGTAGATCCATAAAATGCAAGTGAGTGGTGACGAGACCTTTTGTAGCTCCAGAAATCACAATGGAAACAATGAAAGCATTAGAGGTTTGGGTGAGAAACGGAACAATATTCAATACAATATAACAATTCAAACAAATTAAGTCATTTTTTACTCTAAATCTCCACTTTAACTTTCACTTTCAGATGCAAAAATGAAAGTGAAAAGACTATTTCTCACCCACCTATAATATTGCTTCTGAAGATCTGGATTTAACCACTGGAGTCTTATGGATTACTTTTATGTTTCGTTTATGTGATTTGTGAAACTTCAAAGGTCTGATCACCATTCAGGTGCATTGTATGGACCTACAGAGTTGAGATATTCTTCTAAAAATCTTTGTGTGCTCTGCTGAAGAAAGAGAGTCATACACGTCTGGGAAGCCATGTGGGTGAGATAATGTTTGGGTGAACTAGCCCTTTAAGGTTCCTTTATCTCAACTGTCGTACATTGCGCTAGCAATGACAATGCTCATGGTTTAGATTCCCAGTAAGTTCCTTTGGATAAAAGCATTTGTCAAATACAGAAATGTAAATGTATCTTGCAATAGTGTGCCTCTTTCAGAGCAAACAAATGACCCTGTGGTTTGGTCATTTACGTTTAACATGCAGGGCAGCAAAGAAAATACTTTATGTCCCTCCAGGATTTATTAGACGCCTGTTAGTTTTTGGTTCATCTGCCAAATGAGATGCACCCATATATAAAGCATATATAGAGCCAAGGTTGACCCAAACGAGGTTAGGCATATTTGCAAGGTTTATTTGTTTATTTTAGTTAAAGAAATAGTTCACCCAAAAATGTAAATTCTGTCATTGACTTAATCCACATAAGAAAGTCATTTTGGTTTGGAATGACAAGGTTAAGTTATTTAGCAGAATGTTCCCACTGTTCATTACCATACAATGGAAGATGACTACAGCTGTGAAAAATGTCATAATGAATAGTCCAAAAATAATACCAAAATACAGACCAAGTCTTTATAAGCCTGTAACACAGTTAACCCTCTGGGGTCGGCAAACGCGCCGGCGCGTTTTGCTGATTTTTTTCCACATAGCAGCAACATAGACTTAAAATACTCCGTCATTTATGGTCATATAAATAAAATCAATACATGATTATAAACTATAGAGGGTCTTCTTTTTTTGTGTACACTCATATTAACATCAAAACCTTGTGTTTTTTTTAAATAAATAAAATAAAAAGGGTGAGCTTTCAGCAGTCTCTGTGTTCACGATCATATTTCAGAAACATGTCACTAAAATTAACTTAAACTCTGCAAATTCTTCTCACACAAACATGAAACATATGTCTAAAGAAAGCTTAAAATGTCTACTTTTAAATAAAACAATTCAAATTTAAAACAAATATTCTCCTGCAATGTAATCTGTTTGAAACAAAGCGATGTACAGTTTTTACCGGTCCATCTCATTATCTGTAATGTGATCCCACCCACCAGCAGAGCGTGCCATTCATACGCTAATGTGCTGAGGTGATCAAGGGAAAAGTACACGCCCCCGACTGCGAGATTTGATGTAAACAAACACAACTAAACTTTTCTGCGTGCTTGTAAACTCCTGGATGTAAAGATGAGTTAACAAGAAGAGCGGGACTCCGATGAACATTTGTATTTTGAAGAAAGATTTGATCCAGCAGAGGATACAATTTCGGACGAGTAAGTCATTGAGTTTTCAGACAGGACTCAAAGTACTGACATTTGAAATATGTCCTAATAGGCACGTTTTAGTTACATGTAAATTTTGTTATTTACATTGTATGCTATATGATATAAATATGATATGTAATATGATATAAAAATAATATGAATGTTAGATTATATTTTAACATGTTTATGCTGCCTCGTTATCATCAACAAAGCTTGTGCTTGCAAATATGTGTTCAGGTTAAATTAGTAAAATGCACTTTAAATATGCCCATATTAGAAATTCAGCATATTCTGAAGTAAAATGAGTTCACACAATGTTTTTAACTGTATTTTGGATCAAATAAATCCAGTCTTTGTGAGCAGAAGAGACTTCTGTTAACGGTAGTGTAGGTCTAAAATTAAGTAAAGTTTTATGTAAAGAAAATATATAGTCAGATTACTTCTTTTAACTGAAAACTTGATTTTGATCATTAAGTCTCCTCACATTAATTCTCTCTCTGTCACATTCCTCATTGATAGGCCCAGAGGAGTGGTCCTTGTGTTCTCAGGTGTGAATCACATCAATATTCATGATAGTTCACGCCTCCTCGCATATTACCATTCAACACTAAAATTGTCTTACAAAAGTTAAATGACTATATTGTTTTGTATGAATGAGGGATCAGGATGATTTTCACATCATTTTGTAGCAAAAACTCTAGGCTACAAGATCCAGTTCTCAAAAGTCTTGTGTTTAGTATGTGTTATATGGCCTTATTTCAGTGACTTTTTGTTTTTTCAAAAACCACGCATAAACATTATTTTCTCAAAAATACAAACATGTACATACATGTTGCTCACATATTATTGTAGCCCAGTTTGTGCTGAATACAGTGTTATCAGACTTTAGCCATTAATATGTTTTTAAGCAACTGAAAAAAGCACAAATGTCAAGGCATGTCAAAACTTCTCCAGGGCCCAAAACACCCTCAGACCCCAGAGGGTTAAAGGATGGGCAAGGAGGAGGCAAGAACCGGCTTGTCAACATAAATAATATTTAATGGAAATTAAAACCAAAAACATAAACACACACATGACGCACATACCCGTAATTTTCTCTCTCTCGAACCATTGTCACCGGCCGCCTTTTCCCTCCGCTAACCCCCCCATCCCCCCTGGGGCGGGGTGTATCTTGTGTCCCGCGTGGTCATCCCCGCCTTCTTCGCCCTTGGAGGAGACAGGAGGGGAAGAAATCAACAACAAAAAAATAGGCGAGGGAAAAGGCCAACATGGTGCGAAAGAGAGAGAGGGAAAAAACTCACTCACCGGTTCTCTGATGTACCGCCGCGTGGTCCTCGAACACTCCTCCACACTCAGGCGGACAACAGCCGCTCCAACCCCGGGCGAACCGGAGTGAAACCTTCGACCCCCAGCGGGCAGAACGCCCCTCCGCTTTTCTGGCAGCAAAAAAAAAATTGGGGACCGTGCGCACGATAGGCCGATTGGGGACCGGGCGCACGATATTCCGACCCAGCCCCGCCCCCCCTCCGCTCCACAAAGCCATTTGGATAGCTTTAGTTGTGCCAATTTATTTGCTGAAAATCTTTCCCTCCGCTATGGTGCTCAGGTTTCATTTGCACTTTTGCACATTCAAACATGCCACTTAAGGAGCCAATAAACCGATAATCACTGGTAGATTTTATTTTCTCTGATATCACGTAGCAAATAAACACTTCTCACCAGCTCAGCCAAAGTGTGCAAGAGTTGTGCACATGCCAGTTCCTGTTTTGACGTCAAAAGTTGAGACTGACACGATGATTTCAAGTCTCCTATAAACATGGTTTTCTTCTATTGTAGCTTTTTTAATATACTGTTTTTGGTATCGGCATATTGGTGTGCATGTAAACGTGCTCATTGTGCCAGTTTTGATATCAAAGATATCAAGCATTATCATTGTCTTCCTCACACAAAGCTATCGTAAAAGACTTAGAATATAGCCATATTGTCATATTAACTACTTTTGTTATACTTTTATGGTGTTTTATTGTCATTTTTGGAGCTCGACTCCTCCAGTCCCCATTTACTTGCATTATATGGAAATGGGCATCCTGGACATTATGCTAAACATCAAGAACATGAATCATAAAGGTACGGAATCACATGCAAGTGAGTAAATTATGACAGAATTTCCATTTTTATGAAGTTTCCCTTTAAGTTTCACCTGGCCTAGAAGGAAGAGATAAGAAGTTATGAGACTCAAGCTAGACTTTGCTCACTTCAGGCTTGACCAAGGTGCTCATATCTAAAATAAACCCTCTTTAAAGGTCTGATTAGCATTAACTGTCAATAGATTCAGTCATATGCTCTCCCAATCCTGTCCCAGCCCGCCATCCTGCCCGCAGATTCTTTGTAGTGGCTTCATCCACCTTGCACCTTAGTGGCCCCTCCACATTCAACGGCTAATTGTCAAGACCCAGCAGCCCCATTCCACCCTTCCAACTTCATCTGTCAAGTGTCAGGGAGGCTGGGCCTCTCTCATGCCTGCCAAAAGAGCAGATTGGCGAACAGAGCAGGATGAGATCAAATGTCTTCAAGTGGAAGAGAGAGTGCCTTTCTTCATATAGCAGATCCAATGAAAAAGCAAGAAGAGAGGAGAGTGGCTTGGATGCAGGACTTGCACATGGCTACGGTTGAAAAGCCGCGCATTTCCACTTCAAATGGCCCAATGGGTTTTGGAGCGGGGCCAGATGGAGGGTGCCATGATTGCGTTCAATGCGCCGTCTGTTGATGATGCAGTGCTGCTCTGACTCACACACCCCCTCCTTTTCTCTTCCCTCCCCGCCCCAGAACGTGATACGTTAGGTGTCTGTTACATGATATGGTGCGTGATTGAGTGCCAGTGAGTCTACGGGATAGAGGCAAAGCCGTGCGACTTTCAGAGCAAAACAAGAAGTCATCCTGCTGGAAGCGGTTCTGTTCCTCTGTCCCAGAGGAACCCAACATTCAAGAAGGAGCAGATATGACCTGAATAGGGAACAGCTCGGAGGAGCTTTCTTACTATTCCATTTAGTAGGACACTTCAAAGGATACGCAGTTCCCCTTAGAACTAGCCTGTGCATGCTGCAGCAAGTGACAAATGTGCATGGACAACCCTTTGTCGTTGCAGAGTGTTGTGCTGGGCGGACTTGCCAGGATTCTTGCACTGTGTGCTTACTTTTGGAAGCTAGGTACTACAGTTCACCTTTTTTTCCAAGGCAGCTAGAAGCACTTTGGGGGCATGACTTTAGGACCATGTCTGACTCCAGCTTATGGACCGTACTCTCCAACTTTTCCATGCCACACTTTCTCAGTGGAGCGAGAATACGGCGCTCCAAAAGGTAACCAAGTTGAGGTTTGTTTCTTGTCGCTACTTTAGAGTTTAGGTCTTTTTGTAGGCAGTGGCACATTATTGAAAATCAAGTGATTTAAGGTTGTTGATGATAACAATATGGTAAACCAGGTGCTGTGTTGTCTATTGTGTTTGATTTCCTTTGTGAATGCTGAAGTGAAGTACCTCTTGATTGTAATCAGGACAGTATTGTTTAGTCCATGTGGCGGGCACAAAATATGTTTACATACAGGCGCAATTACTGTGCGTTTCCCTAAATATGCATGTTCAATGCGAGGAAATGGATTGTTCTGTAATTCCTCTCGAGAAGAGCTGGTTGAGTCTGTTATTTGGCGTTAAGCTCTCGGATAAACGGCTCTCGCAGGAAATGCTGAAGTTGTGCCGTATCCTATTCTCCTCTCATGTGACAAGAACAAACCTTTTATCAAATAGACAATTCAGCAATAGAAATATCTGGTTTCAAACAGGCTTGTGCTTTCCTGCTTGTCCTTTCATTTTAATCCTTGGAATGACCCATTTTACCATTATATGATCAGATTAGTAATCTCAGGCTGAGTACAGCATGTACAGTTGGCTAAATAGATTGGTCTGTTGTTTTATTTTATTTTATTTTGTTCTGTAAATGGAGCGTTAGTGTTTGTTAATTATATTTGAAACAAAGCATCAGAGGACAACGTGCAAGAAAAAACAGCCTTGCATTGTGTTTTCATTTCAGTGTTATGTTTATTGCTTTTACAGGGTGGAGGTTTCAGTAATGAGTGATGTCTTTATCTATAAAAAACTGAGATAATGGCACTTAGCTATTGCTTAAATAAAACGTTTTCTCCTGTATACCTTCCTTTAAGTTCAAATCTAACCAAATGGTATAGTGAAGTGTGATATATTTTTTAAATGTATTTATTTTTTATTTTATTTAGGTGACTTTAATGGATGGACACACACAAAAAGCAGATATAATTTAAAAAGATCTTCATAATTCAGTTGTACTGACCTTGAATTATGCTCTAAATTGTTTTCTTTATATAAGTTCTAGAGCTTTTTTTATTTTATTTTTTGGTCCCCCACCCATTTTTTGCCACTCCAAACACTACAAAATAAATAAATAAACAAATATGCTATTTTAAACGCTCCTTTATTTAAAAAAATTAATATTATTAGTATTATTATTATTTTAAAAAATCAAATACAAATTGAGGATTATGGTGTTTAGACCTCATTTGGCTCTAAATTACTAAATTACACCATTTTCATATAAAATAAGCACATTTGATGTTATCTTCACATCAATCAAAACAGGAAAAAGTGTCAACATCAAAATTTGTCATGCATTGGCAGTCTCTGGTGACATCTGCTGGAATCAAAACGACACAATGACAACTATTGCAAGTAGCTTCATGCATTGGCTAAATGTGATGACACGTTATGCGTTTGATATATATATATTTAGACATTATATCAAAAATAATTTGTCTCATTGTAGCATCTTTATTAAACCACTTGGGTTGAAGTGTCAGATCTTGCAATGATGCTGTCAAACCTGAACATGCTGCCACAGTCAAATCTGCTTGTGCTACAAAGAAAAGACTGAGTCAATATTTTGTTACCTGTCATTTATTTCAAACATCAGCCTTTCAGCATAAACTCTGTCACACAGGAGTCAGACTCAGACTTCGACCTGTGTGGTATGTTTGGTGTATATATAGACAGGGTTGTCTACACTTGTGAGGGCCAAAAGTGTGTGTGTGTGTGTGTGTGTGTGTGTGTGTGTGTGTGTGTGTGTGTGTGTGGGGGGTAGGACTCTTAAGTGGGTCAGATGATGTTGGTCTTCTAATTTAGTGATGTGCACGTGTTTGTGTGATGGTTAGGTTTAGGGTAGAATTTTGAAATGTAAATAGAAAATGTCCAGTGTGTGTGTGTGTGTGTGTGTGTGTGTGTGTGTGTGTGTGTGTGTGTGTGTGTGTGTGTGTGTGTTTTCTGCTTTGTGGATGTTTTATTGTCTCATGCTTTCATTTATGTGTGGTTGTATTCTGCATTGTGTCTTATTTATTGATTTTTATTTGACAAAAATAAAAAATATCTCTGTGTTTTAGTATTTCCATTCATTTCCTATGGCGGGTCACCCAAAATACCACAAGGTTTGTTTTATGGCCACTTATCACTTATTTTATGGACTTATCAAATCAAGTCCAGGATTTCTGTCTTTCTTTTGTGTGTGTGTGTGTGTGTGTGTGTGTGTGTGATCGATCGTTAGTTTTTCTTGTCAGTATTTTTCTTTGATTAATATTAAGATCTATTAGGCTGCTTTTACATTAATATCACATCAAAACTTTGCAGATTTGTGTCCTGTCTGCTTACACTCTCGTAATACATTAACTGTTGTGTTTACAATAATATGGCATCAAGAGGGGCATTTATAGTTAATATAAGAACAACCCCTCTAACAGTGGTTGCTATAAAGGACAAAGAAAAAACAATGTGTGTTGTTAACATCATTTGTAAATAAGAAACTTGTCAATTAATTTTGTAAACTGGGCCAGACTTAGCTTCCAGAATATACAAACTTTCTTTTTTGTAACTTTGTATTGAATATCAGGGACTGATTAAGAGTTGAGATTGTAGTTCCTAATTTAAAATGGGGATTTTGGAAGTGGAACATGTTTTTATAGTGGTTGATGGACTGAACATGTTTGATTTTATAGTATGATTTTAAAAATAGATTTTACAAGTTTGATTTACCGTTTTTGTTTTCTAATACTTAAGTTTATGCCTCGCAGGTGGCACAGGCATGATTTGAACCTGCATCCCCGAGAGCACCACAATTTTAATGTCTTATATGAGCTGTAGGGCATGTGCACTATCGACAATGATGACAACAATGACAATCCAGTTCAACATGGATCTTCTCTAGTAAAGACTTTAGTTTTATATAGCACCTTAAAAGGTACTGTAGCTTCACCTTACTGGGTAAAAGCTAAATACAAGACTATATACTTCGACGGCAACATAATGTAAGGTTGCTTTAGGTTGTGCATTTTAAGCATTTTAATCAAAGATTACTTCCATGGGGGGCCTGGGTGGCTCAGTAAGTACAGATG
Source organism: Xyrauchen texanus (assembly GCF_025860055.1). Lineage (NCBI taxonomy): Eukaryota > Metazoa > Chordata > Actinopteri > Cypriniformes > Catostomidae > Xyrauchen > Xyrauchen texanus. The sequence continues at coordinate 46,150,625 of NC_068279.1, forward strand.
TTGACTGCCACACCTGGAGTAGCAAGTTCGTATCCAGGGTGTGCCGAGAGACTCCAGTCAGCCTTCCTAAGCAAGCAATTGGCCCGGTTGCTAGGGTGGATAATGTCACGTTGGGTTAACCTCCTCGTGGTTCTTGCTCTTGGTGGGGCGCATGGTGAGTTGTGCATGGATGCCACGGAGAATAGTGTGAAGCCTCCACACGCTAGGTCTCCGCGATTACGCGCTCAACAAGCCACACGATAAGATGCGCGGATTGGCGTCTCAGGCGCAGAGGCAACTAAGATTAGTCCTCTTTCAGATCTCATCTATTATTGGAATGTAGAACTAGATATTGCCTGAATTTGCATTTCTATACATCTGTGTTGTGTGTGAGCTTCATGTAGGATTAAAATTGTGCATTTTAAGGTAAAGTGGCAATTAGCATTTTCAGTGTCTGTTGCCATTAAATTAAAATTAGCTGCGATTTACTGATACTTTATCATGATTCAGTCATTGACTACTTCATTGATGTTGCTTAATATAGTCATTTGAGTGTGGGATCCACCCATAAGTAGCTCAGAGTTCAGTATTTTCATTATGGCTACAGAAAGAAGCATGAAGCTATGTTCGTGCCATTCGGTCTTAATCTGCCTGAGTGTAGCGGCTGTATAAATAGCCGAGTAAGTCTGATCCTCTTTTACTGAGCACCCATGAACCAGATATTCATTTGCATCCTGCTATCATTGTACATATTTAAAGTTGCAATATCATAAAAACTACTCAAACTCCCTTTCCAGTCCACGTAGGTAAAGGAGGTAGTAGTAGGTAAAGAAGTCAATCTACAAAAACAATTTTTTCAGAAATCTCCATGGTTGCTGTCTATATTTACATATCAGAAGTTTGAACGTTATAGGAGCAAAAACAGTCTGTTTTTACACTTGGAACAACTTGTGGGTGAATAAGTGTTGACAGAATTTTCATGTTTGGGTTAACTATCCATGAATATGGTAGATTTGCTGACTGGCAGCTGTTCCTCACAGGATCACAAGGGCTTTGCAGTGTCATCTGTGATGCCTGCCAGGCTTCCATTCGCAAACCAGCTCTGGGATCAAGAGGCCCTTTCCCACCTAAAGTCCTGGTACTTTTCCCGTAGTAACTTTGTAGATAAGAACTCTTATGAGGAACGGAACAACTGAGGAGATTTTTCCCCTGTTGCATTCGCACTCACAAAGTAACCATCGTTGTGATGTCATCTAGTTTCGACCATTATTATTCTGACTTTATTTGCATGCGCGTTTCAAGAGCAACAACAAAACAACAATGCCGATGGAGGACGCCAGGATCGTGTTAGCCAGCTACACTTTTGTTTGTTTAGGGCTGTTTTAAACAGATTTGGCTGCATCGGAAAATGTAAGCAGCTGCCTTGTCTGTTAATGGATTAACAAGAGTTTTTTTTGGGATAAATGGAACTCTCTGAAAAGTTTAGAAAGCACCTTATTTCGTCCTAACTTCATCCATCCTTATACCGCCTCTGAAGACAAAATGTTCCTGTTTTCAGACACAGCCTGTGTCTTTAGCAGGTTACTGTTTAAACTGGGCTCGCGATGTGTGAGCGGTGCTCCGTGCAGCAGCCGCCAGCCGGAGTAAAAGATGAGATTTGGCATCGAAAGTGCTGTTTAACCGTGCAGCACATGCTGAACTCAGCACAAACTTTTAATATAAAGGCTTTTATGACTCAACATAAGTTATTGTACTGAAATACTCACTCACTGACTTAAAAAAGACGTCTTGATGCAAATGCAAGCACCATGCAGTAACAGGCTCACAATACTTCCCTCATGTAAACTAGATTTAGTGATGGTGTAGTGTTTTATAAAGTTCAGTGACCCACTCTAGATAAACATCTGATTAAATAGCCGTCATCCCAAGAAAAAGTCAACGTAGTAATCCAGAATTCAGTTTATTTTCTTTATAGTCACACAGGACAGATGCAATGAAAACTAAAAGCGTGTCTCCCGATGAAGTCACACACATACATACATGTGAAAGGGGTGATTCTCTTCGGATAATTTGTTTGTTATATGTTCGTTTCTCTTAAGGGAATTGTAAAATTAGCACAATCCTCTCAGTAGCAGACTAGCAGCTAGTTGTTTACTATTGGTGACTATGGAGCTTCTCTCCTTTCTCAATGCAAGTTTTGGACCAATAACAGGCTGTAGCACCTCCCACAGGCCCTATATGCCCCAAAAGCCTGCCCTGGATTAGGAGCTAAATATGTCCCCTAAAACGGCTTTGAAGAATAGTACAAGTCCTGGGGAAAAGAACAGAAAACAGGCTTTAGAACCTCCAATGGGAAAGGCCCTAATGACTAGAGAAGAGACCACAGTCACATGTTCACTTCCCCTCTAAGATGTCACCCTGTCCTCCAGTATTCTGCTAGGGCAAGCATCACTATTTTTATTGGTCTTATTAAGGTTAGGGATTTCAACAAACCCCTTGCCATGAGTATTCAGCACATGGCTTGTCCCTCAATTTTTGTGTCACATGAATGAAACATCAAATGCACAACTTATTTTATTGGCTAGATTGTAAGAAGTCTTGCATCTTGGCTCTGTGTTGCCAGTGGAGGTGTTCCTGCCAATGTTTTTTCAATATTTCTTCATGAGACATTTTGACCATGAGCAGTAATTTGAGTATCTTCAGGAAGAATCACACTGCCTTAGCACAATGAAACCATTGGCAAATTCATGTCTTCAGTAATGTCAGCTAGAGTGTCAGTAAGCCTCCACATGGTGTGGCTGGAACAAGGCAAAGCTATATACAAAATATGGATAGTAGAAATTTGTGAAGGTGTACAGCCCATGCCCTTCAACCATGATGGCACCATGTGAAAGGCTCTTTGAGGATGCGTCATCTGTAGACGGATCTGGGAAGAGCGAGAGAAGGAATGTGAAACAGCTTACAGGATACTTACACTGAGACTTTGCTGAGATATCTTGACAAGCACAAGAGTAGCAGATTGTGGAATTTTTTGTTGTGGTTTGGTTTTGCTTTGTGTTAGGTTTGTTTACGTTTGGCATGTTTTGATATGTTTTTGATATGTTTTTAATTGGCATGTTTTTTTGCTCTTTAGTTTTGTTTTTGGTTTGGGTGTGGTTTTGTTTCATATGTTTATTATTTTCTTTTGCTTGGTTTTGTTCATTTGTTTGATTAAAGGCTTGAAGTTTACAAACAAGCGACTATGTGTCAAATAAAGTGACATTTAAAGGTTGTCAAGTATGTAATTTCTTCACTACTTGGCACCAAACGTTTTCAAACATCATCTTTACCAACACTCTTTAGACTCATCATGCCCTTTCGCACTCTCTGATTCGCTATGAACAAATAGGTCATACTAAATAATAGGTGATAAACATTTAACGTCGTAATGAACAAGACCACAGACACACCAGACACACCAGACATGAAACATTTGAAAGAAATTGGTTGAACACTTTACCAAAAATAACCACAGCCCAATCTCACACACTTGGTTGAGCTAGAAAGGGAATGATGGAGCTGAGCGGGCCGCTCAAATGATAAACATCAGTGTTTTGATAGTGCCTGGGAGGCTCAGTGGTTACACATTAGGGTGAGGTAAAACTATGAATGGCTTACTATTATAGTTGTCATGATAATCATGTGGCTTGATGAGGAGTGGTGTGTTAATGCTTTTCTAAGTGATCAGACTAATGATTTTCACCTGTTGGATGAAATAAATGCATATTGATTCATATTTAGGATGCAGCATATGTAGCTATGGGGGTGGGCTTCTTAGGCCTGTAACACCCAGTTTGCAACAACCCAGAACCCTCCGTATTGCGATGCCCCAGCAGCCACTCACAACACAATTTTAAATATGTTGAAATTTTGCAAAGGAAAGCACCACTTCAAGAAAATATTTTTATATATATATTAATTTTATTTTCATGCATACTATACTTTAGGGTAGAATCTAGTAGATAACCTTTTCTTTTTACTTTTTCTTCATTCTGTATGGTATGGTGGGCAAATTACTCTTGTATTACTCCGTAAAAAGAAAGTTGATTTCAGCAAATGATTTTGCTGTTTCACAAGTGTAAGCTTAACATTGTGTATGGATATGAAAGATTTGAAAACTGTGATTTTAAAGCTGTTTGCCATCTTTCTAACTTCCTAGCCACTGAAATAGACCCTTATAACGAAACCAAATGCCTTTTCCTCCTAAAACCTGTCCTCCAAAGACATGATGCCAGAAGCCTGAACATGCAATGTAACAAACACACAGTTTTCTGAGTTTTGATTCTTTTGTGCTGTTTACAAAGCCTATATATATATATATATATATATATATATATATATATATATATATATATATATATATATATATATATATATATATATATATTAATGCCCATAGCAGCTTTGACTTCATTGTATTTCTCTTTGCACAATCACAGACTAATATTAAAGATAATTACTTTCATTGTATTATTTAAAACCATTTAAAGATTAAATGTTTCTTGTATTTTTACTGTAATAAAAAGGTGTTGTCTTTTCAGTGGGCTGTTAACAATACACAATGCTTTACTTTGCTTTTGTAGCTGCAGGACGAGCAACAGAAAGAGTCTGATAGGAAGCGGACAGTCGTCAGCTCTTCCTCGGCCACACTCGCCTCTATCATCACACACAGGTAACCTGTTCAGTGTCTGTCTGTGTTTTTGTCTGATTTTGCTGTTTCGGAAGGAAATTGGTACTTTAATTCACTAAAGTGGCATTCAACTGATCACAAATTATAGTCAGGACATTACTGATGTATAAAACAGCACCATCACTATTTGAATTTTTTTTTTTTTTATCAAATCTAGACAGGCCTCAATTCCAGCAGCCATCACTCCAACACCTTATCCTTGAGTAATCATGATAAATGGCTAATTTGGTGCTAGAAAATCACTTGCCATTATGGCTTGCCATAGTGATGTTTTGAGGAATGAAGGCTATACAATGCTTGAAACTGCCAAAAAACTGAAGATTTCATACAAAGGTGTACACTATAAAGGATTAACTGGCTCTAACAAGGGCAGAAAGAGATGTGGAGGACCAGATGTACAACTAAACAAGAGGATGAGTACATCAGAGTCTCTAGTTTGAGAAATAGACGCACCACATTTCCTCCGCTGCACCATGTTTCATGTACAACAGTAAAGAGAAGACTCAGGGGAGCAGGCCTTATGGGAAGAATTGCAAAAAAAAGCCACTTTTGAAACAGAAAAAGAAAAAGAAAAGGTTAGAGTGGGCAAAGAAACATTTGGACAAGAGATAATTGGAAAAGAGTGTTATGGATCTTAACCCCATTGAGCTTTTGTGGGATCAGCTAGACTAAGATGTGTGAGAAGTGCCCGACAAGACAGTCATATCTATGGCAAGTGCTACAGGAAGTGTGGGGTGAAATGTCACCTGAGTATCTGGACAAACTGACAGCTGGAATATCAAGGATCTGCAAAGCTGTCACTGCTGTACGTGGAGGATTTTTTGTTGAAACTCTTTGAAGTAGTTTAAGTTTAGTTTCTGAACATTTTTTTCAAATAGTCATTTTTCACATTATTAATGTCCTGACTCTACATTGTGATCAGCTGAATGCCACTGTAGTGAATAAAAGTACCAATTTCTTTCCATAAAAGCTAAATCTGTACATTATTCCAAACTTTTGGCCGCCAGTGTACACATGTGTCAGACGGACGCTTTTGGAGCCTCTTACTTCGGTTGTGCAGCATCATAAACACAGTGTTTTAGCATGTACACCTGCTTGTCTGTACAGCTAGATTTGCAATTTCTGCCCCTAAAGCAAAATGTTTGTACTTCAGGTTTTAATTGAACACTTAATTCACACTTAATTGTATGATTTTGGTAGGAATGGTACAAATACTCCTTATTACAGTCCAAAGACTTGATTCTTTGCATTATTTTTAACACATTATTTTGAAATATAATTAATCACACAAAATTTGTTAAATCAAAAGCCCTGGTTATATTTATGTATTGAACGATGCATGCACAAGTCGAACTGAGAGCATATAATACTATTATTTTTTCATCCCAATTTATTATATAAAGTCATTTTGAGATATATACTGTATATATATCACTAGACCACTAGTAAAATGAGTGATGTAAATAAAACTCAAATATAAATTGTATCTATATCTATAATCTATATGGTTAGCAGCTGTGTATGAATATCAGGAAATGAGTCGCTGCTAATAACATCCATCAGCTAAAGCTCAGGGGTTCACTTTATCAACACCGGAGGGGCCATACACATAACGTCTGTTAATTACCTATTAACTCCTTCCATATTTAATCAAGTTAATTATCTATAATTGTTGCAGTGCTTAAGGCAGATTTTTAGGGTTGTTGGAAGTTGGACATTGACTCTAATGGCTGTGATTTGGGATCTCCTAGACCCTCGCACATGCCCATATTGCCAAAAGCAATCCCCAGAAACAGCGGGGATCTGCTAATAAGAGCACAGAGCACGTATGGTGACAGGGATGATGTAGGAGCCTCAGCTGACACTAGCTTAAAGGGAAAGATCTCCCCAAAATAAGATTTCTGTCATTGTGTTCTCACCCTCGTTTTTTTTTTTTTTTTTAAACAAAGTTAAAAACATTTTGCACCTTAAAAATAGTCATTACATTCATTGACTATATTCCAAAGCAGCTAAAGCCGTGAGATTGCTTTCCAGACCAAACCGAAATTTAAGTTGCTATTCACTAAAAACCTCCCTGTCCCTCAGAAGATGGGGGCTCTGCATTGATTAAAGTACAGAAGATAATAATACTATCCATATTATTGATACATAGAAGATTCTTGATTGATCTATCAAACAATAAGTGTTATTTCAGCAACACTAGTGGCACCAAACAAAAATGCATAAATTAATGAGTGTTTTTCTGTCTTTTTTTTCATTATTACTTGGATAAAAGATCAATAAAAAAAAAAATAAAAAAATGTCTTGTTTTCAAGACAGAAAAATATTAACGTATAACCTCAGAAAGCTTCTCTTGGTGTGGAACATTATTTTTGCTATTCCATTTGGCTGCAGAAATTACACACTTCACTTAATAGTTATTTTCTTCTGCAGTTCACCGGCAAAGTGAAAGCTTTAAACCAGTTTTAGTGAAACTTCAAGACTGTTAAAACTATTTTTGATTTTTTTTTTTGCAGGCACAAGTCCTCAAGACAGCCCTAGGAACTTTTCGCCGAGTGCTTCAGCTCATTTCTCCTTCACACGCAGGTAAAGGACACATTCTTCAGACACTTTCATTACTTTTTTTTTATTATTATTATTATTATTATTATTATTACCAGAAAATCTGAGGAAAGACACAGTGCACCCAATAAGTATTTGGGCACTTGAGCCACTCTAAACAATGACTATCATTGCATTAGATTACTTAATACCAACCAGGTGGCATTTACTTGCAAGAAAGATAGCAAAAGTACACATTTACAGTAAAACATTTCACAAAAAATAAAAGTAATTGGAAGAATAGGAAATGTTTTTAAGTGTTAAAGGGTTAGTTCTCCCAAAAATGAGAATATTTGATGGATGGATGCGTTTTTTTGGGCTTCAAAATCTAAGGTACCATTCACTCCCATTATAAAGTTTGGAAGAGCCAGGATATTTTTTTAATATAACTCCAATTGTGTTTGGCTGAAAGAAGAAAGTCATATACACCTAGGATGGCTTGAGGGTGAGGAAATTATTGGATAATTTTCATTTTTGGGTGAACTAACCCTTTAAGTGTTTAAAAACTTTCTGGAGTCACAGTCATCAGTAATAATATATATCAGTAATATATTGTTAAACACTTAGACAATTTAACATTTATATATTTATAAAACACAGTTTGATAGATAAGTAGCTGTATTTTTAGAATCGTGGTCCAGATCTGTCAAGAATAACAGGAAATAAACAACATGTTCTTTGATGAGAAGAACATTCTGAGAACATTTTGTTGCTTTCGCAGGAGATGACGGGGCATCTACGGCTTGAGATGGGAATGCAATTAAATCTGGTTCAGAAGCTCAGTTTTTAATCTCATATCAGCAAAGCTAAAATAAGCTAATCAAACAATTTTGGGCATTATCTACTTTATTTTTAAACAACCTATGTAATGCTCCCAGTGTTTGTGGCTTTTGTCTTTCCGTGATTGTTATCATCAGTTCATTCAATCAACTGTCTTGAAAACTTGCAGGAAATTGCTCACAGAGCGCTGCTCTAAAGATAACTGCCTGGAGCTCATGGATTATAATGGCACTTTCATCATCTGTTCTGCTTTGAAAATAAATGACTCACTCAGCATTTACTCTCTTATCTTGTATAACACTCGTCTCTTATATCTTGGAGCCAGTGCAATGTAATAAAATATGTGCCTTCTGTTTATGATGACCCCAAATTCTAGAGTTTGTGTGATTATTTGTGCGAATATGAAGTTAAAGCTGTCTGTATTTGCAGGACTGATGGGCGACGCTGGTCCTTGGCATCACTTCCCTCATCTGGATATGGAACTAACACACCCAGTTCTACCATCTCTGTAAGTACCACACAAGAAAGTGTGTTCATACTGACAGTGATGTGCTTTTATTGACAAAGAGACAGGAAGTCGTTCAGTGTCTGAGAGTTTTCGACTTGAGAAACAGTGTTGGCGATTCAGCAAAGTTGAGCAGATTTAAACTTGGGACAGTTGGATATTGTAGTCGAGTAGGAACACCTAGGGTCACAGTATCAGCACTGATTTTCCATTATATGTATTATATCCATCTCACAGGACTTCCCAGAGATTTTTTAGTCAGCTGAACCCATGTGACCACTAAAATAAATTATTTACTAAAAGTACCCTGAGATTTTAATTATTTTAACTTTTAAATAAATATAAGGAATTATTGTTCAAACTGTGGAATATATTCCTCCATTTGATTTTCTACCAAACAATTGCTCGAATAACAGAACATTTAATATTTGGAGGGGGGGAAAAAGTAAAGAAAAATACATAAATTAAATAGAGATACGTTGCAATATGGCAACTCTACCACAAAGGAAAATGGTCGAAAAATGTTTTTTTCTTAAAGGGATAGTTCACCCAAAAAATCTAAATGCTCCTATAATTTACTCACTCTCATGCCATCCAGGATGATGCATGACTTTCTTTATTCTGCTGAACACCAATCATTTTTAGATTTTTAGAGACATATCTAAGCTCTGTAGGTCCTTACAATGCAAGTGAATGGTGGCCAGAACTTTAAATCCCCAAAAATCATATAAAAACAGTAGAAAAGTGTCTTCAGAGGTGATATGATAGGTGTGGGTGAGAAACAAATCAATATTTAAGTCTTTTTTACCATAAATCTCCATTTTCACTTTCTCTTCCACATTCTTCTTCTTGTGTTTTTGGCGATTTGCATTCTCTGTGCATATCGCCACCCTCTGGGTAGGCAGGAGAATTTATAATAACAAATGATAATAAATAATGCCTATAACATCACTTCTGAAGACATTGATTTAAACCACTGGGGTCTGGATTACTTTGTTGCTGCCTTTATATGCTTTTTAGCACTTTAAAGCCCTGACCATTTATGGACCTACAGAGCTGAAATATTCTTCATAAAATGTTTGTGTTCTACAGAAGAAAGTAAGTCATGCACATTTTTGGGATGAACTATCCCTTTAAAAACTTTCCATTTTTCCTCAAATAAATATATATATTTTTTTTAATAATTGGTGTATTTATTCACATGGAACACCTACAATATAAACTTGAGTGAATAATTATCATGCATTCTTCTGTCTATTATCTATTTTATTTTCACTGTCACAAGATTATAATCTCATGGACAATATGCAGTTCCATCATGAACCCATAGATGTTCGCAAACCCCCGGTTGGGAAATCCTGCATTATAAAATTGTAGGCATTATGCTGTATACAATGAATGCCGCTATAATTATTTCTTTCAGCATTGTCCAATCTTCATTGCTGTATTTTGCTTTGAAGCTTGTAGTTAGTTTAGGTCTGTGTCCTTGCATATATACAGTATATATATATATATATGTACGCGTAACTGAACTAATACTTGGCTGAAACTGTCTGCCATGGATAACAGATGCTTCATGACTGTCTCCCAGTCTGACTAATGTGCCTGTGAGCAGTGCCAGATTTTTTTTGCTGGTAAATATGTCGCTGAATCTGTGCCAGACTGCAAACTCACACGTTTACTCTCTGGTTGTTGTTGTGTTTCACACACAGTCGCCGCAGCTGGCCACCCTCACAGGAAGTGATGCGCAATATGATGCTGGCACACCAGCCAATCAGCTTTCACTTTACAGAAAAGTAACTACAGCAGTACAACCAAATAACACAATGCATAAATTTCCAGCAAAGTAACTTTTTTTTTTTTTCGTACTGAAAGTAAAAATGCTGTGTAATGGGACAAAATCAGAAAATATTTGGTTTGATTCTGGTGATCATGAACAGAATTAGTATGTTTGTGTTATTGGAAATGTATTAGTTTCTGATCCACTGTTGTTGGCTTTAAATACAGCATGATGTAAAAAAATTACGTTGACACAATGCTGCCACACTTTTTTCTTCACTCAGTTATGTCATAAAAACGACATCTTTTCTCGTAATAACGAGATATGTTGTAAAAACGACAGTGTTTCTTGTAATAACGAGATATAATGTTTTAAAAACGACATAGTTTCTCGTAATAATGAGATATTTTGTAAAAATGACAGTTTCTCGTAATAACGAGATATGTTGTAAAAATGACAGTTTCTTGTAATAACGAGATATGTTGTAAAAATGGCATCATTTCTTGTAATAAGATATTATGTTGTAAAAACGACATTGTTTCTCTTTTAATAACGAGATATGTTGTTGTAAAAACAACATTGTTTCTCGTAATAACGAGATATGTTTTAAAAACTGCATAGTTTCTCGTAATATCGAGATATGTTGTAAATATTACATCGTTTTTAGTAATAACAAGATATGTTGTAAAAACGACATCGTTTCTAGTAATAACAAGATATTTTGTAAAAATTATATAGTTTCTAGTAATAATGAGATATGTTGTTAAAACGACATTGTTTCTCTTAATAACAAGATATTTTGTAAAAAATTATATAGTTTCTAGTAATGATGAGATACCTTGTAAAAACAACATAGTTTCTAGTAATAACAAGATACCTTGTAAAAACAACATAGTTTCTAGTAATAACAAGATACCTTGTAAAAACAACATAGTTTCTAGTAATAACAAGATACCTTGTAAAAATGACATCGTTTCTAGTAATAACGAGATATGTTGTAAAAACGACATCGTTTCTCGTAATAACGAGATATGTTGTAAAAACGACATCGTTTCTCGTAATAACAAGATATTTTGTAAAAATTATATAGTTTCTAGTAATAATGAGATACCTTGTAAAAACGACATCGTTTCTCGTAATAACGAGATATGTTTTAAAAACTGCATAGTTTCTCGTAATAACGAGATATTATGTTGTAAAAACGACATCGTTTCTCATAATAACAAGATATGTTGTAAAAACGACATCGTTTCTCGTAATAACAAGATATTTTGTAAAAATTATATAGTTTCTAGTAATAATGAGATACCTTGTAAAAACGACATCGTTTCTAGTAATAACGAGATATGTTGTAAAAACGACATCGTTTCTCGTAATAACGAGATATGTTTTAAAAACTGCATAGTTTATCGTAATAACGAGATATTATGTTGTAAAAACGACATCGTTTCTCGTAATAACGAGATATGTTGTAAAAACGACATCGTTTCTCGTAATAACAAGATATTTTGTAAAAATTATATAGTTTCTAGTAATAATGAGATACCTTGTAAAAACGACATAGTTTCTAGTAATAATGAGATATGTTGTAAAAACGACATCGTTTCTCGTAATAACGAGATATGTTGTAAAAACGACATCGTTTCTCGTAATAACGAGATATTATGTTGTAAAAACGACATCGTTTCTCGTAATAACAAGATATTTTGTAAAAATTGTATATAGTTTCTAGTAATAATGAGATACCTTGTAAAAACGACATTGTTTCTAGTAATAATGAGATATGTTGTAAATATTACATCGTTTCTAGTAATAATGAGATATGTTGTAAATATTACATCGTTTCTAGTAATAACGAGATATGTTGTAAAAAGACATAGTTTCTCGTAATAACGAGATATATTTTAAAAACTGCATAGTTTATCGTAATAACGAGATATTATGTTGTAAAAACGACATCGTTTCTCGTAATAACAAGATATGTTGTAAAAATTACATCGTTTCTAGTAATAATGAGATACCTTGTAAAAACGACATCGTTTCTAGTAATAATGAGATATGTTGTAAATATTACATCGTTTCTAGTAATAATGAGATATGTTGTAAATATTACATTGTTTCTAGTAATAACGAGATATGTTGTAAAAACGACATAGTTTCTCGTAATAACGAGATATATTTTAAAAACTGCATAGTTTATCGTAATAACGAGATATTATGTTGTAAAAACAACATCGTTTCTCGTAATAACAAGATATGTTGTAAAAACAACATCGTTTCTCGTAATAACAAGATATTTTGTAAAAATTATATAGTTTCTAGTAATAATGAGTTACCTTGTAAAAACGACATAGTTTCTAGTAATAACGAGATATGTTGTAAAAACGACATCGTTTCTCGTAATAACGAGATATTATGTTGTAAAAACGACATCATTTCTCGTAATAACGAGATATTATGTTGTAAAAACGACATCGTTTCTCGTAATAACAAGATATTTTGTAAAAATTATATAGTTTCTAGTAATAATGAGATACCTTGTAAAAACGACATCGTTTCTAGTAATAACGAGATATGTTGTAAAAACGACATAGTTTCTAGTAATAATGAGATATGTTGTAAATATTACATCGTTTCTAGTAATAATGAGATATGTTGTAACAACGACATCGTTTCTAGTAATAATGAGATATGTTGTAACAACGACATTGTTTCCAGTAATAACGGGATATTTTGTAAATATTACATTGTTTCTAGTAATAATGAGATATGTTGTAAAAACGATATCGTTTCTCGTAATAACAAGATATTTTGTAAAAATTATATAGTTTCTAGTAATAACGAGATATGTTGTAAAAACTCAAAATATCAAACAATTGTATGTGTAGGGTTAATCTACCACTGAGTAGCTACATTTAACTGTAAGCACATGTGGGCGGGGACATGCAAAGTGATTCTTAGCCCAAGTTAATTTGTGAGATGCTCAAAGCACGACAGAAGATCTCTTTTTTATGACAACATCTCCTTATTATGAGAATCTTTTTAGTTTTTTCAACATAATAGCTCATTATTATGAAAAAAGATGTTGTTTTACGACATACAGTAACTGAGTGAAAAGAATCATATGTATGTGGCAGCATTGCTCCACCATACAAAATAAATTCAGGTCACCACAATATATTCGACGAATGAAAGAAGCAGTAATTGTTTAATTCATTGTCTAAAACAGTCTCACATCATGGTTACAATAGGCCCCTCACTTAAATACTTACATGTTTGACTGAAGTCTCCATTCTTCATGTTTTCAGGGTTATGACTATCAAGAAACCAGTATAAATCAAGCACTGTTTATGCTCCTCGCCCGCATGCTCGCATACAGTATTGATGTGTGACATAGCACATCAGTCGTCATCTTTTGTTTGTTGTTTTGTTTTCATTTCATTTGTCTTCTTTTCTTTTTCAATGTATTTTCGTTTCACTTCCAGTCATCCTGTTCATCACAGGAGAAGCTCCATCAACTGCCCTTCCAGCCCACGCCAGATGAGCTCCATTTCCTGTCCAAACATTTCTGCACCGAGAGCATCTCTGGAGACGAACACAGGAGAGTCACGCCCATGCGGCCACGCTCTCGCAGTCTCAGGTATGGGAAGCTTGTATGTTGTTGCCTTTTACGGTATTGTAAGTCCCAATTCCTTTACTAGCCATTCTAGATATAATGTAAGATCAGAATGAATGCGTACCAAATTATGTTGACAGTGGTGACAGGAATATTCCAACAGTGCCTGGACGGTATACTATTTCCAGTAGATTTAGGAAGTGTGCATCCATGCATTCTTTGTAGACTGATATTGCACATAACATGCTACCAGTGGATGGTAGTTTATCTTGGATTGGCTACATTTCAAATGCTACCTTTGAACAGAAGTTTATAAAATTATAAAGTAGAAGTAAATTGGGATGCCTGCAGCGTTTCTCTGTCTCAAAATACTAAGATTACATTTTTTGCAAAATGGGCTGATCCTAAAATTACCAACAATTTTGAAATGCCACTGCAAACTCAAAATTATGGTAAGACCGTATACGTTTTGAAAAATATGTTTTCTTTGCTTTGACAGTCCTGGAAGATCGGCGTCATGCTGTGACCATGAGATTATCATGATGAATCATGTGTATAAAGAAAGATTTCCTAAGGTAAGTGAAACCCATTTTCACTAAGCTCATTCAGGGTCATAAGATAAGCTATTTTAATGGTTCAGACATTGGCAGCTGAAAAAAGTGCTCTCGGGATTTGTTTTTCTAAGTTTCAATCCAAGATTAATTGACACAGCGACACAACCAGAGTGAGATGTTTCCAAAGTGTGCCGCAGGTGTACATTGACAAGTCCTTAGAAAATCCCTTATAATAAATTTACATATATTTATATATATATATACACAGGTGGCCAAAAGTTTGGAATAATGTACAGATTTTGCTCTTATGGAGAGAAATTGGTACTTTGATTCACCAAAGTGGTATTCAACTGATCAAAATGTATAATCAGAACATTAATAATGTACAAAAATACTATTATAATTTGAAAGAAAATTTCTGATGTTCTTAAACTACAAAGATTTCTAATTTTAAAAAAAATCCTCCACATGTAGCATTGACAGCTTTGCAGATCCTTGTTAGCTGTTAGTTTGTCCAGATACTCAGGTGACATTTCACCCCTCACTTCCTGTAGCACTTGCCATAGATGTGACTGTCTTGTCGGGCACTTCTCACACACCTTACAGTCTAGCTGATCCCACAAAAGCTCAATGTGGTTAAGATCCATAACACTCTTTTCCAATTATCTGTTGTCCAATGTCTGTTTCTTTTCCAACTCTAACCTTTTCTTTTTGTTTTTCTGTTTCAAAAGTGGCTTTTTCTTCCCATAAGTCCTGCACCCCTGAGTCTTCTCTTTACTGTTGTACATGAAACTGGTGTTGAGCGGGTAGAATTCAATGAAGCTGTCAGCGGAGTACATGTGACCTATTTCTCAAACTAGAGACTCTGATGTACTTATCCTCTTGTTTAGTTGTACATCTGGTCTTCCACATCTCTTTCTGTCCTTGTTAGAGCCAGTTAATCCTTTATAGTGTACACCTTTCAGAAAGCTTTCAGAAATCTTCAGTTTTTTGGCAATTTCAAACATTGTATAGCCTCCATTCCTCAAAACAATTTGATCAAAAATGACTTTTTTCAAATAGTGATAGTGCTGTTTTTTTACATCAGTGATGTCCTGACTATACTTTGTGATCAGCTGAATGCCACTTTGGTGAATTGATGTACCAATTTCCTTCTGAAACAGCAAAATTCCAAACTTTTGACCACCAGTGTGTGTGTATATATATATATACACTACCAGTCAAAAGTTTTGAAACACTTGACTGAAATGTTTCTCATGATTTAAAAAATCTTTTGATCTGCAGGTGTATGCTTAAATCTTTGAAATTAGTTTTTAGACAAAGTTCTACCATATTAATTTAATTACAAAACTAATTTTTTTTTAATTTGATGACTTGGACCAAATAATAAAGAAAAGCAGCCAATAAGTGCCCAACATAGATGGGAACAACATCAGTACTGTTTAAAAAGCATCCCAGGGTGATACCTCAAGATGTTGGTTGAGAAAATGTCAAGAGTACATGACTGAAAAATCAAGGCAAAGGGCTGACTACTTTGAAGATGCTAAAATATTACATTTACATTTACATTTATGCATTTGGCAGACGCTTTTATCCAAAATTATATACAGTGCAATTATTACAGGGACAATCCCCCCGGAGCAACCTGGAGTTAAGTGCCTTGCTCAAGGACACAATGATGGTGGCCTTGGGGTTCGAACCAGCAACCTTCTGATTAACAGCCCTGTGCTTTAGCCACTATGCCACCACCACTCCACACAGTTTTCACAGTTTATTTTGGATTTTGTTTATTCACAATATAATTCCCATATATCCATTTATGTTATCCCATAGTTTTGATGACTTTACTATTATTCTAAAATGTGAAGAAGAAAATTATAATAAAGAATGAGTAAGTGTTTCAAAACTTTTGAACGGTTGTGTGTGTGTAGATGTGTATGTGTGTATGTATATATATATATATATATATATATATATATATACGTATACACACACACACACACAGTACTGTGCAAATGTTTTAGGCACTTGTGAAAAATGTTGCATAGTGAGGATATCTTCAAAAATAATGACATAAATAGTTTTCATTTATCACTTTGGCATACAAAGTCAGTTAAACATAAAAGCTAAATCAATATTCTGTGTGACCATCTTTGCCTTTAAAACAGCACCAATTTTCTTAGGTACACCTGGACACAGTTTTTCTTGATTGTTGGCAGATAGGATGTTCCAAGCTCCACAGTTCTTCTATCTATTTTGGCTTACTCAATTGGTTCTGTCTCTTTATGTAATCTCATACTGACCCGATGTCAGTGGGGGGATTTGTGGGGGCCATGACATCTGTTGCAGGGCTCCCTGTTCTTCTATTCTAATCTTTTCTATTTGCAAAAGTAAAGTTTGTGAGTCTAACATTTATATTTCCTATTGACACACTAAAGCTGAAGATATAAATAACCATCTTAAGACAAATGATTTTGTGAAACATCTTATGTGCCTAAGAATTTTGTACTGTTGTGTATCTGTTACTTATGTGTTTGAGTAGCAGTTATTATTAAAACATGGAATCTGTACACTTTTCAAATGTTTTGTGCTGATTGTACGGGAAAGTGTGCTGAATTTCTGCTGAATGAATTTCAAATATAGGATAATGGGTTAAACTGAGCCTGTAACTGCTGATCTTCTGGGATTTTCACACACAACAGTCACAATGGTGCCAAAAACAAAAAACATCCAGTGAGTGACAGTTCTGTGGATGAAAATGCCTTGTTTGATGAGAGAGGTCACAGAGGATGGCCAGAATGGTTCGAGCTAACAAAGGCAATGGTAATTCAGATATCCACTCTGTACAATTGTGGTGAGAAGAATATCATAACTGAATGCTATTCTGAGATGCGGATTGGCGCTGTTTTGAGGGCACGAGGCGGACCTACACAATGTTAGGCAGATGGTTTTAATGTTGTGGCTGATCGGTGTGTGCTTATAAGCTATGTCTTGAAATTTCCCAACAGGATTCTTATTGGTTGTTGAAACTATTACCAAATTAGCCAAACTAAAGAGTTATCATGCAGTTGGCATGTTACAGTATGTGAAAACTTATTGGATGCCAGGCATTCAACTTCTTCAGAACTTTCAAAAGATTTCTGTGGGCCCACACATTTACCCAAAGCCATTATGGCCTATCATGGACTTGGCTGGTATTCACCAACACACAATGCAGAACTGACTCCATCTCTCCACCCCTCAGGCCACTGCTCAGATGGAGGAGCGCATCAAGGAAATCATTCAGAGCAACTCCCCTGAGAACGTCCTGCCTCTGGCCGATGGTGTGCTCAGCTTTGCTCACCACCAGATCATCGAGCTGGCCAGAGACTGCCTGGAGATGTCTCGCCTTGGCCTGGTCACCTCCCGATACTTTTGTGAGCTCACAGATAAACTGGAAAGGCTCTTTCAGGAGGTAAATGATGCCTCCAGAGGCTTTGTTTTTGTTCTTTCAGTATTTGAAATGCTTTCCCCTGTGTAATGAATCCGCCAGACTTAAAAGCAAATTATTCTTGCCTTTCAACTAGTTTCTCTATTGCTTTCATTGATGCATGGCTAGATGGCCATTTGTGATGTGTTGTTTCATTGTAATGCAGTCGACTGAGCGATCAGAGAGTGCAGAGGTGGCCTTCATCAAGGAGCTGGTGAAAAAGATACTCATTGTCATCGCCAGGCCCGCACGACTCCTGGAATGTCTGGTAGGGTCTTTGCAAGCATGTTGAATGTTCCTCAACAACAAAACTCGCCTTGTGATTGCTCCTGTAAATTCAGATTGCTTTCATTTCAGTAAATGGTCAGATGTTTACCCGACAGCTAATTCAATTTATTCAATTTAAATTAGGGGTGCAAGATTTCTCAGCAGGCGGTAAAAAGATGT
The DNA here is from genome assembly GCF_025860055.1 of Xyrauchen texanus. Classification (NCBI taxonomy): domain Eukaryota; kingdom Metazoa; phylum Chordata; class Actinopteri; order Cypriniformes; family Catostomidae; genus Xyrauchen; species Xyrauchen texanus. The sequence goes on from NC_068279.1 coordinate 46,169,085, forward strand.
CACGATACCAGTGTTTCTGCCTACCAGTAGTAATCTCCGACTCAATTCGAGACCTGCACGCTGTCTGACTGACAAACGACTTCTTTCAAATGCTCACGATTATTTGGCCATGTGCTCTGTTACTGCTTTTACACTGAAATGGACAGTTAATACAAATGAAATCATGATGTGTCCTAGTGTGATTATTAAACCGAGAAAGACTGCAATCTTCGTCTGTATGAGCTGCGTGCTTTAAACGAATGTGTTAAGCCGACCGCCCCTACATTGGAAATTCCACATAGAGACATTGAGAATCATTTCCATTGTTTGAGAGATCAAACAAAATGTTGTCACCACGTGACACACTGGGGAAGGCTTTTGGCCAAAACGTTTGTTTTAATTCCCCTGAATAAAAGAATAAATAGAGAGACAAAGCAGAGCACTAATCCACTGATAACTGCACATGGAGACTATACGTTTATATAATTACAATTGGGTTCAAATATTAATGTGTTCTGTCTTGTAGGAGTTTGACCCTGAAGAGTTCTATCATCTTTTGGAGGCTGCAGAGGGTCATGCCAAAGAGGGCCAAGGCATCAAAACTGACATCCCACGATACATTATCAGCCAACTTGGTCTGACAAGGGATCCACTTGAGGGTAGGAGAACCTCAATACATGGATACATTTTACTAATTCATAGAAAGTTTCATATTAAAAATCACAAGGACCAACCTGATTGGTTGACTGCTACGCAACTTCAGGGAGTCATGGCGCTCAGGTTTATATTGCTTTGTCAGAAACAAAGGTGTATTCATCAGTTATGTGTGATATATTGCACTTTAAAGGAGTAGTTCACCCAAAAATGAATACTTATAATTGGCTCACCCTAAAGACGTTCCATGACAACATGGAACACAAAAGGAGAAAAATGATCTCGGTCTGTCTTTTCAGTACAAAGACTTAAAATCTTAAAAAGTATAATCCAAAAGTATCATAAAATTAGTCCATGAAACTTATACGCCATATTTAAAATATTCTGAAAGGGGTTTTGGCAAGATCCCTATTGGCGCCCATACCGGGGACACACCCCAACCACCCAATCACCACCAACCAATATGTAGAACATCAGCATATGTGGAAGAAGTTCCTTTTTGTTTTAAGACTAACATTGCTTTCTTTGTTTCTTTAACTGCTTTCCTGTTAACTCTCTGTAGAGACTCTTGGTTGACTATTTCTGTTCCCCCATTCGCTCCATAAATGACATTCCCAGTATTTTATAAACTTTTGTAGAGTTAAAGCTCCTCATTAGCACCCCCTCCAGCTGGTTGCGCCCCAGGTGACAGCCTAGTTTGCCTTTGCCTAGAAACGTCCCTGGGTTTTGGGGAGAAACATTCTGATTCAATTCATTTTTCAGTGAAAATCTTGGCATCCGTTATGTATTCATGAGCGCTCAGAGACCCTTGTTCACTTTGCTTTGCATGTTCACGTGAGACCTTGTGTTGTTTAGCACTAAACCAATGCAGGTTCTCACATGAAGACCAAAGTTTGCAATGTTTAAGGCATCAAATCTTTGAAGAAAATATTATTTTGCTGCAGTAGTAGCAAGTAAATAAGATACCCTCAAGCACAACTATTCTACTTCATTGTCATAGTTATGTTCATTTAATAAACTCCTCTTATTCAGTAATTTGTTTTTATTTCACATCCTGTTATGAACCAATGATTTTCCACTCAAGACATTCATAATCGGTAATGAGAGCCGAATATGCTTGTAAACCTTGAAGCCTCTGTCTTGCCCTCTTTACCAAAACAGTGTTGGTTACAAAACCCTTGAAGGCTTCCTAATCCTCAGAGAACATCCCAATCATTTTATATGGTGATTGTAAATGGAGATAGGCAGCTGTTCTCAGGGCTTTCTGATGGTCTTAGCTCACTTCAGAGACAGCCAATAGCCCCCTGGTTCATTACCTCCTGCTGTTCACCAGTTACTTCTGGAGTCTCCCGAGAACCGGCTCACCGGGATTTGTTTGGAGTTGCAGTTTTTCCAAATAACTGTTTTATGATGCATGTAGATTTTCCCTCATATTCACACCATTTAACTCATTTAGAAACCACAAGAGTCTGCTCTACCAAGTTACTCATTTGGAAAAAGTGACTTGATCTTTGTTTTTTAGTTGGTAACGTAGACAAAGGAATAAATAAAAAAAATGATCATTCATGGTGTCATGTCATAAAAAAGTCAACAATTTACTCACTCAAATGTTGTCAAATCTGTATTAATTTTTTCTTCTTCTGTGGAACACAAAAGGTGAATTTTTAAAGAGGGTTTATTTGCCATATAATAGAAGTGAATAGTGACTCCAGTCGGTCAAGCTCGAAAAGGACAATAAACATGATAAAACCACAGTAAAAGTAATTGACACAACTCGGGCACTATATTCCAAGTTTTCTGAAGCCCTACGATTACTCTGTAATGATCAGAAAGAAACTCAAGTTGTTATTCACTCTCTAATTAAATCATTAATAAACTTTAAAGATGGCGAATATGTTGTTAAAATTAAACTTCTTTGGTGACATGATGTCATGATGTTTGGTCATGAGATGCAAGATAAACAATAAGGTTTGATATTATTAACATAGTCTCTATATTTGATTTACAGAGTTAATGGAGATCGGAGAGCGTATGATGACGATAACTATTACTATTACAGCTTTTTTGTTTTTTTTTGGTCCCTTTTGTAATTTGACAGACTGGAGTCATTATTTACTTCCATTATATGGCATTATATGGCATTATATGGCATTATATGGCAAACATTTGTGTTCTACGGAGGAAAGAATGTTATACAGATTTAAAGTGATATTACGTTGAGTAATTGATAGAACTTTCATTTTTGTTTTCAAATTTTTTTTAGTCCAGCTTCTAACAAAACCCAATTTTCTTTTACATTTTATTATTATAGTTTTTTATTTTATTGATTTATTTTTGCAGAAATTGCACAGTTAACTAGCTACGACAGCGGGATTGCAGAAACACCAGAGACGGATGACTCCGTCAGTGTAAGTAGATTTAACGAAACCAAATTACAAAGAAATACAACAAAACATGAAAAACAAATTAAATATATGTTTAGTCTTATACAGTAGAATACAAGGATAAAAAGTATACAGAATGCATTTAATCATTCATTTCTGCATAACACTTGCTATATCTCAACCAGTCGCACAGCCTGAGTGCAGCACTACGGTCCAGACGCAAACCCTGTGAACTCGACTTTGAGATGATCAAACTGATCAGCAATGGGGCTTATGGGTAAGCTGACATAACAGCTGTAATAGATTCCTTTGTTTTACCAAATGTTTATTATTTATTATACAGTTGAAGTCAGAGGTTTACATACACTTAGGTTGAAGTCATTAAAACACATTTTTTAACCACTCCACAGATTTAATATTAGCAAAATATAGTTTTGGCAAGTCGTTTAGGACATCTACTTTGTGCATGACACGAGTCATTTTTCCAAAAATTGTTTACAGACAGATTGTTTCACTTTTAATTGACCATATCTCAATTCCAGTGGGTCAGAAGTTTACATACACTAAGTTAACGGTGCCTTTAAGCAGCTTGGAAAATTCCAGAAAATTATATCAAGCCTTTAGACAATTAGCTTCTGATAGGAGATGTACTTAATTGGAGGTTTACCTGTGGATGCATTTTGAGGCCTACCTACAAACTCAGTGCCTCTTTGCTTGACATCATGGAAAAATCTAAAGAAATCACCCAAGACCTCAGAAAACAAATTGTGGACCTCCACAAGTCTGGTTCATCCTTGGGAGCCATTTCAAATGACTGAAGGTACCACGTTCATCTTTACAAACAATAGTATGCAAGTATAAACACCATGTGACCATGCAGCCATCATACTCAGGAAAGAGACGCATTCTGTCTCTTAGAGATGAAAGTAGTTTGGTGTGAAAAGTGCAAATCAATCCCAGAACAACAGCAAAGTACCTTGTGAAGATGCTGGTGGAAACAGGTAGACAAGTATCTAGATCCACAGTAAAACGAGTCCTATATTGACATAACCTGAAAGGTTGCTCAGAAAGGAAGAAGCCACTGCTCCAAAACTGTAATAAAAAGCCAGGCTACATTTTGCAAGTTCACATGGAGACAAAGATCTTTCTGGAGAAATGTCCCCTGGTCTAATGAAACAAAAATCAAACCGTTTAGCCATAACGATCTTCGTTATGTTTGGAGGAAAAAGGGTGAGGCTTGCAAGCTGAAGAATACCATCCCAATTAAGAATCATGGGGGGTGGCAGCATCAGGTTGTGGGGGTGCTTTGCTGCAGGAGGGACTAGTGCACATCACAAAATAGATGGCATCATGAGGATGGAAAATGATGTGGATATATTGAAGCAACATCTCAAGACATCAGCCAGGAAGTTAAAGCTCGGTCACAAATGGGTCTTCCAAATGGACAGTGACCCCAAGCAAACCTCCAAAGTTGTGGCAAATTGGCTTAAGGACAACAAAGTCAAGGTATTCACAAAGCCTTGAGCTCAATCTTTCTACGATTAAATGTCAGGAATTGTGAAAAACTGAGTTTAAATGATATGTCTAAGGTGTATGTAAACTTCTGACTTCAACTGTATATAAAATGATTATACATAGAGCTGTTGATTACATTAAGGATGCATTTTCTCTCAGTGTGGTGTATTTAGTGAGACACAAAGAGACCAAACAGCGCTTTGCCATGAAGAAGATCAACAAGCAGAACCTGATGCTGAGGAACCAGATCCAGCAGGCGTTTGTGGAGAGAGACATCCTGACGTTTGCCGAAAACCCGTTTGTGGTGAGCATGTACTGCTCATTTGAGACTCGGCGACATCTCTGCATGGTGATGGAGTATGTGGAGGGTAAGCTGTAACACATGCATCATATCAGGTGTAAAAACCTTGTCCTTGAAATCTACTTCCAATATATTCAGTTAAAAGTAACCAAACAAGTCAAAAGGCAAGTTTATGCATTAATTAGTTGTTCTCCATCCCAACAGGAGGTGATTGTGCTACTCTGCTGAAGAACATGGGCCCTCTCCCGGTTGACATGGCCAGAATGTATTTTGCTGAGACTTTGTTAGCACTAGAATATCTCCACAACTATGGAATCGTCCATCGAGATCTCAAGCCAGACAAGTGAGCGTTGATCTCTGTCTGTTTGATTAGTGAAATAGGTTAGCGGATACTATAAAAGTGAAATGTACATAAAATATTCCAAAAATCCAAATCCACTCCCAAAGCTAGCATGACCTGTATTTTTTTATTTATTATTTTTTTTTCAGCAAATGTTACATCAGATAATATACTAAGGTGTTAAGAGCTTAATGACATTTTCACGTCTAGACATTTTGGTGATTGTTTTCACTTTGTTGTTACATTGCAAAAGTTTGTTAGTTACTTCAATGGGGCACATCAAGCTGACAGACTTCGGCCTGTCGAAGGTGGGGCTGATGAATATGACCACTAACCTCTATGAGGGGCACATTGAGAAGGATGCCAGAGAGTTCTCTGATAAACAGGTATATGTTGTTTCTCTATAAAAGTCTAGATAAATTGAAATGTAATTTAAAAATGGCATCTTCAGCTGCATCTTAATAAGTTGGCATTTAATTGTGATTTTTGTATGTTTGTTATTGATTATAATTTGATTACATTTCTGATTGCTATTTTTTGCATCTCAAATAAATACTCTTCTCATATCATCCGATCTTGGATTGTGCTACATTTATAATATAAATGCTAATGTGTCCCGTACATCTTTAAAGGAACGCCTACTCACCTTATACATAGTGCCAAAGCAATCATTTTTGAACTTAGTGATAGATAACCACAAAATTTAAATTCTTCATGTTATTTCAGATGTGTGTGACTTTCATTCTTCTGCTGAACACAAATTATTTTAGAAGAATGTCTCAGCTCTGTTGGTCCATACAATGCAAGTGAAATGTAAACAAAATTTTTAAGCTCCAAAAAGCACATAAAGGCAGTATAATAGTAATCCATACGACTCCAGTGGATGAATCCATATCTTCTGATCAGTGTGGCTGAGAAACAGATCAATATTTAAGTCCTTTTTTACATTAAATTATCCTCCCTGCCCAGTAGAATGAAGAATGTGAATCGCAAAAAAAACAAAAACAAAAGAAGAATGTGGAAGTGGAGATTTATAATAAAAAAAGACTTAAATATTGATCTGTTTTTCACCCACACCTCTCATATCATTTCAGAAGAAATGGACTAAGCCATTGTAGTTTTATGGATTACTTTTATGCTGACTTAATGTGAGTTTTGGAGCTTCAAAGTGTCGGTCTCATTCACTTGCTTTGTGAGGACCTACAGAGTTGAAATATTCTTCTAAAAATCTTTGTTTCTCTTCTGCAGAAAATGATGAGTGTAAATTTTTGGTCAACTATTTCTGTAAGCTTGGTAAGGGCTTACAAGAAAAAAAATTGTCCAATTGGAAAAATTTGGAAAAGGCCATGCTGATACCCAAGACTTCATGGAACAGCTTTGATATGCCTGATTTCAATATGCAGTAACACAGATGTAAACCACAAACATCCATAATGTGTGACTAAAATGTGTTAATGCAAGATGAAAATTGCCCTTCAAAGGCAAAAAGCAGTAACTACACCAATAGTGAAACTGAAAAATAAATGACTTCAGAGTTTTTTGATTGTCCAGCCAAATGTGGATTATAAAATAATCTCACTGTGTTTTCTCTGAATCTGAGCATAGTTGAGCAAAACCCGCCTGTCCATCAGGAAATATCAGTCTAAGAGATTTCAGTCATAACTTCTGTGTAGTTACTGCATTTTGGCTTTGCATGGCAGTAATAAGGGCCAAGAATAATCATTCTGTAACATTTGCACACGTTTCTCTGCAGGTTTGTGGGACTCCTGAGTACATCGCCCCAGAGGTAATCTTGAGGCAAGGCTATGGGAAGCCAGTGGACTGGTGGGCAATGGGCATCATCCTGTATGAGTTTCTGGTGGGCTGTGTACCGTTCTTTGGAGACACTCCAGAAGAGCTGTTCGGCCAGGTCATCAGTGGTCAGTAACATGAAATCTGTCCTGTAACCAAGACATGCTTCATTCAGGCAAAAGCTTTAGCACATGCAGATAGTGTTGCATAGCCTCAACTGTGTTTCTCATTAATTGACATCAGAATCTCATAGGATCGGCAATAGGAACCACCTGTCATTCTGCATGCCAATGGAATTACGTGTGACTTTGTTGATTTTTGTATTAGAAGAATGGAACAGAAGTATTGTAAATTTAGCAAACATTACAATTACTGTTGCTCATACTCAGGGATAGGGGTTCAAACAAACCATTAATCTTAAAGTGATAGTTCCCCCAAACATTTAAATTCTGTCATCATGTACTCATGCCATCACAGATGAGTTTTTACTTTTTTACTTCAGTAGAATAATAGATTTTTAGAAGAATATCTCCGCTCTGTACAATACCAGTGATTGGTGGCCAAAACGTTAAAGCTCCAAAAAGCACAAAGTCAGCATAAATGTAATCCATATGACTCCAGTGGTTAAATCCATGTCTTTAGAAGAGATATGATAGGTGTGGGTGAAAAACAGATCAATATTTACATCCTTTTTTACTATAAATCTCGAAGGACAGAATCTATAAAAGAACAGAAGAAAGTCCTACACATCTGGGATGGCATGAGGGTGAGTAAAGTATGAGAGAATTTTTGGGTGAACTATCCCTTTAAGTATTGAACTTCGGTATGTAACTCATCCCACACTGTTCATGCTATGGACATGAATGATCATGCGGTATCTTTTGCCTATCATAGACTTGTATTGAAGGAAAGACTCTCTTCTCTAGGACCCAGAGAATCCTAGAGACTTGACTTGGGCCAGTAAGCGACCACTTAGCATTGCCCAGGCAACCACCCACAACACCCTAACACCACGGCAGCAAGTTTTGCATAGGCAAACAACACTCATTCATTCATTTAGAAAATCTAATATTGTAGGTTTAACGAAAAATGTATGTTGACTTGTTTATTGAACACAAACTGAGAATGTATTCTCAATTATCTTTTTTAAATTTAACACAATGCCAGAAAATGCTAGGAAGGTAGAAAAGTACTGTTGCATTATTTCTGTACAAATGTATTTATTAAAATTATTATTATTTATTATTATTATTATTAAGCCCAATTTTTCAAAGGCAAATCTTAATGTTTAAAAATATTTTCACCAAATATATTTAAGGATTATATTGTTGCAATTTTGTGACATTCCAATTTGGACTATGAAAATGTTATTTTTAATTTGTTTATATACTTCTGGTGGTGATTGTTAATAGGAATTTAAAAGTACTGTATATAATGTATATTATTATTATTTTAGTTAATTATTTTCTTTTTTAAATTCTCATTCTAGAGTTCATTTGATTGAATATACATTTGTATAAGCCCCCTGAGAACAAGGTGACTCATTAATATATTATTTTTCTTTTACACTAGCATGCAAATGACCTCAAAGCTAATAGTTATAGACACAAATTTATATTTCATGGTGTTTGAGCCACATGCCCTTGACACAAATCCCATGGCGAAGAGAATGCCAAATGTTTTCTGTGGCCATTTGTTATGTTCTCCATCATGGGGTTATCATGACTGTGAGTCTTAATTAATGTGCCTGACAAAGGCACAACTAGCTGCCATTGCCCTGGGCTTAGATACATATTCATGCTTCTTAATGTGATTCAAGTGTGAGGCACATGTTGCTGTAGAAACAGTCACAAAACAAACAAAGCACAGCTCCTCATTTATTTCAACCGCTGGCCTTTCAGCCAAAGTCCCTATCCACTTTTTATTCTGATCTGAGCTCAGTTTTGTTGTTTCTAAACAATTGTTTGAATTATTATTTTCTAGTGCTCTGAACGTCCAGGTCCTTCAGTCTCTATCACGCACAAGCTTAATGCATAAGCTAGTTACTGTAGCAGTAAACACTGTTGGTTCCTATTGAACACATCGTGGTGTAAATGTGTAGTAGGGTGTCTTTCATTAAGGACTGAACAATTAAAGGGATAGTTCACCCAAAAATTTAAATTCTCTCATTTACTCACCCTCATGCTGTCCCAGATGTGTATAACTTTTTTCTTCTGCAGAACACAAATTAAGATTTTCAGAAGAATATTTCAGCTCTGTAGGTCCATACAATGCAAGTGAATGAGTGCCAAAATGTTTATGCTCTAAAAAGCACATAAAGGCATCATAAAGCTAATCTAGACAGCTCCAGTGTTTTATCCATATTTTCAAAAGTGATATGATTGGTGTGGGTGAGAAACAGATCAATATTGAAGTCCTTTTTTGCTTGAAATTCTTCTCCCTGCCCAGTAGGGGGTGATATGTGAATGTGAATCACCAAATACACTAGAAGATGAATGTAAATGTCTTCTGTTTCACACCCACACCTATCATATCGCTTCTGAAGACATAGATTTAACCACTGAAGTCATATGGATAACTTTCATAATGACTTATGTGATTTTTGGAGCTTCAACATTTTTATCACCCATTCACTTGCATTATATAAAACTTCATTTGAGTTCAGCAGATGAAATAAAGCCATACACATCTGGGATGGCATAAGTGTGAGTAAATGGTGAATTACAATTTTTGGGTGAGCTATTCCTTTAAGTAGAAACATATGAATATCTGTACAAAATATCAGTCAAACTGATAATTGGTCTCTTTGTGTGAAAACCACAGTAATTATGTTTGGGAAAGTGTTGTTTGTGTGTTGTTTCATTATGCTGATGGGGATGAAACTGTTTTCTTCCTCTTCTCTCAGATGAAATAAACTGGCCGGAGGGTGAAGATGCTCCTCCGTCTGATTCTCAGGAGCTCATCACACTGCTGCTCAGGCAGAACCCGCTGGAGCGCCTTGGCACGGGTGAGAGTCCACAATTAACACACCGGGCTTCAGCAAGTAAATAAAAAAGGGGGTGTTGGGGGGGGCACTCTTAATTTTAACAAACTAAATAAGAGACAAATGTTAATTGACATTTCTCCAAGTAAAACATTTGCAACCAGAAGTTTAGCTGGGAAACCAAAAGGCATTGTCATAACTTTAGAACTTAGAGTTAGAGTAAGGATGCAAAACGCTTCATAAGGATGCGGAGCAATGCTGATTCTAGGGCTGAAATGTGATTGGCTGTGTGTATTTCAGCAGGAGGGGCGTATGAGGTCAAGCACCATCCGTTCTTCAACAGTCTGGACTGGAACAGCCTGCTAAGGCAGAAGGCAGAGTTCATCCCTCAGCTGGAGTCTGAGGACGACACCAGCTACTTTGACAGTGAGTGACAGTGTGCGGAGTCATCGCTCCTTTACAGTGCATGCAGAGCAGAGCTCAAAACCACCACACATCTCTGATTTCTAAGGGAGGGTCAGATGTTCCCAGGCTGACACTGATTAGTCATATCAGCACAGTTGGGAGATGATTTGAAGCTTTGTCATTTGTTTGGAACAATATAAACTATTTGCTCTGTCATTGTGCCATATGTATCATTACTTAAAAGGTTTTGGACAAATCATTGTCCAAAATGTGTTATGAAATGCAAAACATATTTTTGAGATATTTAACAGAAAATCCTAGTTGATCTTTTACATACAATGGAATTGGATGGCGACCAGTGACTCAAGCTCCAAAAAGGATAAAAGAGGACTAAAAGTACTCCATACAACTTGTGTATCATATTCCTATAAGCCTTCTGAAGCCACACAATAGCTTTGTATGAGGAACAGACTAAAAGTCGATTCACATGGGCACATTCAAACCTGGCACATCACGATACTCATGTTTCTACTACTCCTCCTCCTGTAGTTTCTAGTGTGTTGCTCTTCTGACTGTATACAAAGTCTCATATGTAACATGAACAAACCAGGAGAGCTCAAACATGACAGAGTTTTCACTTTTGGATGAACTGTTCTTGGTTATTTTGAAAAATGCAGTCTTGAAATAACAGGCATGAAAGCACCTTGACATCACAGCACAACATGACACATTTTTACCCTTTCACTTGCAGCACGATCTGATAGGTACCATCATTTAGAAACCGAGGAGGAAGAGGATGAAACCAATGATGAAGATTTCAATGTGGAACTGCGCCAGTTTTCCTCATCCTCACACCGATTCTCCAAAGTGAGTTTCCTCTCTTGTTTTTTCTACTCTAAGTCGAGTTTACTCTGCAGGTTAAACCAAAGTCTGAAACACCAGTGCTATCATTAGTAGGTTTCAGCGACTACCGTGCATTCAGAGAACATATGTGTTGAAACCTGTTTTGATTTAGATTGTGATTCTCAAAATATATAACTTTGTCACAAATGTGGGGCTCTATTTTCGTGACCGTGCTAGGCTCAGCGGCAAGTGGGCATTTGCGCTATCTGTGGGTGTATGCATGGAAACTGTGGTTGTATTGTATGTTAATGTTTAGTGGTGCGAAGCACAATTAGCTATTTTCCAGAGAGATAGGTCATTGCGTGATGTTTGAGAAGCACGTCAATTGTCCGCCCAAAGTCTAAACTCAATTCCTGCATTTGCAGCGTGGAGATTCTACCAGTAGATGATATTAAAGATATAGCGATCTCTTTTAAAACTAGCCATGTTCTGTGTGTCAGTATATCAATATGTTAAAAAAAAAAATTATAATAATAATATTAAGAATCCGTTTTTTTATTTTTGTATAGCTCCTTTCCAAAGCTTTACGATGCTGTATAGAAATTAAACACTAAACAGAGAAACATGTAAAAAATATATATTACAGATCAATAAACAATATGAGAGAGCAGCAAAGTATGTCTCAAGCATCCTGAAACACCGTCAAGACTGTAGGCCACAGTCCGATAAGAGAACAGATATATTGTGGTCTGGAAGCAGGAGGAAACAAACATCTGTAGTATTTCACCACTAAACACCATAGCACTGGAACGCCAGCACACAAAACAGGAGAGAGTTAAAAGCATGGGCGTAGTTATTGCACAAAAGAATGCAAGACACAAATGGACGGTATTTCTATTATTCTATGCATTAAATCCAGCACATCGACACTACCAACGTCTTGTTGAATGTGCTGTCTTCATTTATATCGACGTTGCTTGACATGAAATGGACTATATAATAGGACACAGACCAGAGAAAAACCTCAGAATTAAATTGCACTTTTCCCAGCCCAGTAGTGCTTTGATTTCACCAACCCACTCGCGCCTATATTTAGCGCACGCATCTTTATACAGCAAGTCTTAAGCTTGGGTATCGGCAATCACCTCACTATACATATTGCGGTACATATGTTACTGTTCAATATATCGCAATTTCACAATATCATAATTTGATTAATTTAAACAGTCTTTTAAAATTAAACAATTTAAAAGCATATTAAGATGTATGAAACGATGTGTATTGCGAAAAGCTAAATAAGTAAAAAATGGCGCAGAAGAAATGCAAGAAAGGGTCCTGTGAGAACAGGACTCAATTGCAAAATGGATTACTGTCTACTGTAGACTTGTTCAATGATATGGAAATAAAACAAATAATATATTGACATCCAGTCACTTTTTGTATAATTTTCTTTTGTATTTGTTAATTTCAAATTAAATTGTCTTGCTTCAAGACTCACTGTCTCATTCTAGTGGTTTTATTCTGTGGCATGCATGCATTTGTATTTATTCAAAGAATAGTTTAGTGATGTATATGCTGTTTGTGAATTTGTGTGTCTGTGTGGTGTGCAGGTATACAGTAGTCTGGATTTGTCTCGTGGACATCTTGAGGAGAAAGGAGAACAGACAGAGAAGAAGACCGACAGTCCACTCACCGTTGACTCACTGAGCTGGACTCCAGACTTCACTGAGATGTACGTCACTCGAACACCCTCTCACCTTCCTCATAAACATAAATGGTCTTAAAACCAATGTCTACCATATTAGGTACAAGCTAAATGTACAAACATTCTGGATATCGATAAAACCTGGTTATCGATTAAATGCTTGATTTAAAAATAATGTATTAATCTAGGGCTAATAAATGGCCAGACCATTTGTTCATGTTGACACTGACATTCAACGTATACAATTTGGCTGGAAAATCCAGTTAAAAAACAGTTTCTGCTGGTTATACATGTTCCAAGCTGGTCATTTATAGTCATTAGCTGGTCCAAGCTGGTCTAGTTGGTTAAGGACCAGCAACAAACCAGCTGCAGTGTTCCAGAAACCAGCTTAGCCCCCTAAAGCTGGTATAACCTGTTTTCTTGTTCCTCTTTTCCAGCCCCTCTCTCTCTCATTCATCTGACACGGAGAGCACCAGTGTGAGCAGATGTTCTGGTCTCCTCCCTAAGTTTGCCATCTCTGCAGAAGTGGAGGACGGCGAGGGCTCCATGGATCTGGAAGATCCCCGTAAAGTGACCTTCAGTATTGGAGAACTGCCTCAGGATGAGCCGGATCCCACCACACCTGGTAGCACCATCAGCAACTGCACCCTTTCAGGTACAGGATATGCCAGTGTACATACAGGAAATGAGTCGTGTCACAGAATTTCGCATTCAAATACAATTACCACGTGTATGTGTTTATCTAAACATGTTTTTCACAGATTATGTTCATTCATTTGAAAAGATTTCAGGAAAGAATTTTGACTGGTATGCGGTCACTAAATCCAAATACTTCATAGATGTGCAGTTAAAGAAAATCAACACCATTGCAATTTGTGTCAGCCAATCAGTATGAAGAATAAACAATGCTGTGATATATGATCAGGGTATCCGCGGGTCCTTAAAGTCTTGAAAAGTCTTAAATATACTTTTAAAAATGTAAGACCATAAAAGTCTTAAATAAATTACAAGAAGTCTTACATTTTTTTTGCTAAGGTCTTATATTTTGGGGCATGAATAGAGGAGTCAAAATCATCTCTCTCTCTCTCTCTCTCTCTCTCTCTCTCTCTCTCTCTCTCTCTCTCTCTCTCTCTCTCTCTCATATTCAATTCAAAGTAGCTTTATTGGCATGAGTATAAACAATACAATATTGCCAAAGCAGAGACTGTATAAAGACAGAACTACATGTATAATTAAATTTAGTCTAACAATCTAACAATTATAAAAATAAATAATAAAAATACAAAAACAAGATCAGAACTGCTGAAGACCACAGTGTCTCTCTGTCTCTCTCTCTCTCTGTCTCTCTCCCTCTCTTTCTCTCTGTCTCTCACTCTGTCTTTCTCTCTCTCTCACTGTCTCTCTTTCTCTATTTCTGTCTCTTTAATCCAGCATTTAGCAGCTGACTTGAGTTTAGTGCGAGTATTTTGCATCTCTGTAAGCGAGCGATGTGCTAACACTATTGCTCCTGCTTATAATCGACAAAGCGGTCAACGTTACAATTTGCAAGAGCGCGAGGTTGGTGCGTCTTTTGACGCCTTTCAAATCATGGTGCTTCCTTATTTTACATCACATTTGACAATAATTGTAAAGCTAACTGAACTACTCCGCTGCACTTACACCTGTTATATCTCTCATCTCCATCTCTCTAGATCTAACATATACAGGTATTTTCTCTGCCGTCTGAATGTCAATTTAAAAATGTTGTAATAATATACAAAACAATAATAATACAATTATATACAATTAAAATATTATATACATAATATGAAAATATATTATATATATTTAATATTTAGTATATAATCTGTTTTCAATATACATCATAAATAATTATGCAGCACAGTTCACTTTCATAATTTAATATTTTAACATTTTCAGTACATATTGTCAACTTTAAATGACCATTTTTAAGGTAACTGAAAGGTAACCTGTATGACTTATTTCAGTGGATATCAAAATGAGATATTAGGGAGTTTCAGTCACCATTCACTTGCATTTAATAAAAAACATGATGGTGACTGAGACTAAACGTTTTGCTTAACATCTCCTTATTTGTTCCATGGCAGAGAAAAATTCATACAGACTCGAGGGTGAGCAGTGATGACAGAAATGTCATTTTTAAACGAACTGCACTTTAACTACCTGTAAAGTATTTATTAAAGGTATCTGCCAAAAAAAACAAATATATATGTTATTCAGCACATGCTAGACCTTAATCGCAGCAGCATCATATTTCATTTTTGACAAGAATGACAACAAGGCTGTGCAGATTAAAGTGCTTTTGGTCGTTCCACAGACAAAACTTTGGAAAAATATATTTTCAAGGACACTCAGTAGACAAAAACTCCAGACAACATGAGTTGTGGAAAATCAGATGGGATATTGGAGCTTTTTACAGATTTATGCCATGCATGCCATTGAAGAGACTGTATGTCTGTCCCTCACAGCTTCATTTCTATTCCCATTAATAATCAAACATGGCACTACTGTGAATAATGTCTATAGACCAATCCTCTTATTTACAAAAATGTCAGCACATGTGCAGTGTGGTGGCAGAAAGCCTGACTGACTGTTGTGTTCGATTTGACAGATTAGATGAAAGTGGGACACAAAACCATCATAAATTCAAACATATTCTTAGTGATACAATTACTATAATAAAATGAGTTCATAACAAACATGTAATAATTTTTGCTTAAAATGTTTGCTGCAAAGTTTAGTTGAAATGATCTCAGTCCAGTCAGCTCTGTTCATGGCTTGAAGCCACATCAGTCAACAAGTGCCCTCGGAATCATTTTTCAACAACGTAATACGATCAAATGGTTTCACGCGTGGTTTTTGACACCACTTCCGTGTTTGACATAAGCGGTTCTTTGCTGATTGTGTGGGAAATCTGCTAAAAGAAAGTGAATATCTGAAAGTGATATCAGATTAGCTGAAATATTTCAAACATGCATGTAATGTCACAATTAATAAATGGTCTTATCGTGATTATTTGAGGTAAGCGCGATTATTCCATTTAACTCTTACATTTAAAAATAAATTTTTCTATTCAAATAAGGGGAATTTTAGGGAATGTCGGAATCCCATGAACGCTGCGTTTTTGTATCACATTCCCCTGTGTGATTGCATTGATGCGAGCACTCCAAATGAACTGTCTCACTGACCCTCACACACTCTGATGAGTGCACCATCTGTGGAGTTCACGCCAGACTCCTACCAAAAATATTAGTAATGATTTTGATAGGGAAAGCAAAGAATTTCACTTGAAATTCACGTTCGCATAATGTCAAATGTTCACGGCCATTGCTAGGTTCATACTCGCAGATATTATATAATATAATATCTACTCAGGTTGGCTGGGTTCCAGAAACAACAGTCTTCTCTATGCATCGTGTCATTCAAAGGATGGAGGGATTCATTTTTAATTATTAATAAATAATTCAAATAATAATTTGAATTTTGTTAAAATCTTCAGCGCTTATAGCAGAATTATGTGGGAACAAATGACGCATAGTACATTTAAAATGAACACATTATATTTTATACCATATTAAACATTCACTGTAAACTGGATGGGAATGTTTTTGTCCATTCTGATGCTTTTTGAGGCATTGTATTACTCAATAATTATCATTTATTTGTTTGCCTCTTTCTTTTATCATTCTTTGAGTAGGCAGTTTCTCAGAGCACCTGGATCAGGTGCCATTGCAAGGAGAGGGAGTGGAGAGTCCGGAAAGTTCCTGTAAGGTGTCATCTGATACAGGCTCCTTCCTGAGCACTCCTAGACTAGAGGCCACAGAAAAGCAGTTTGCAATCAGCAAAGTGCCAAAATCGGTGTCTACTGGTGCTTTGTCTCTCATGATCCCTGGAGGTCTGTGTATGTGTGCTGTTTATGTAAATGTATTTGACAAATAGTGTGGGTATGTCAATAAGTTTTAGGACCGGTTTTTTTTATAAATAAGATCAATGTTGTTTTAATTTTGCCCATTTTAAATCTTTACATTTTTAAGTGATCACGTTAAGTAATTTTTTTTATTTTATTTAATTATTAAAATAATCATTAGTAATGCTGCAGAACGAAAAGATCTGGAAATAGGTGAAAAAAATCCATATACTTTCACATGATTTTTAACCTAAAATTTTGATGTAAAAAAAATAAAAATCATTTCAGGTCATGTTTTATTTGTCGACCACCTATATGCTGCCGTTTATGTTAATATGCAGTAAAACATACAAATCCAACCTTGTACGTTTACATACAAGTCATGTGTTATTGCAGGGTGCCAGTGATTAGTTCATTTTATGATATGCGTCGTGCCTTCTTTCTTGCTCCTTCAGATATGTTTGGTGTGTCTCCATTAGCAAGTCCGATTTCTCCATACTCACTGTCATCAGACCCCTCCTCCCGAGATTCCTCCCCCAGCCGAGATTCCTCCCTCTCTTGTGTCAGCTGTCGTCAGCCAATCATCATCCACAGCTCAGGGAAGAAGTTTGGCTTCACTTTGCGAGCGATCCGGGTCTACGCCTGTGACAGTGATGTTTATACTGTTTATCACATGGTTTGGGTAAGAGCTCCCCTAATTCACTCAAGAAAGATTTTTAACACTGCGTCTTAACCAGTAACAGCAAAAGATAAATATCATCTATGTTAATATTGGGGCATGTTGTTAGATGATATGTTGATACGTTTTGAACAATTTCTGTTTGTTTATCATTTCTAAATGATTTGGTCTGTTTGGTTACAGAATGTTGAGGATGGTGGGCCAGCGCAAAAGGCTGGTCTTAAAGCTGGAGACCTCATCACTCATGTGAACGGAGAAACGGTTCATGGGCTGCTTCACACTGAGGTGGTGGAACTACTGCTGAAGGTGCAAACATTTTCCACAAGATTGTAACCACAACACTCTTTTCACTGGTTTTTGATCTTTTCATTCTGTGTTAAGCAAATCTATTGACAGTGACACTTACATGGTATATTGTAGAGTGGAAGTAAAGTTGCAATATCCACAACCCCTTTTGAAAACACTTCAATCAAAACTGGTCCAGCTAGAAGAAATAGTTACAGAAGCAAAATGGTTAGAAGAACCAAAAAGCCTAAGAAGGAGAAGACACAAGAAAGGTAAGAAAACAGGAATATCGCTAATACAACATTGTCTAATTCTGGTGGCTTGAAATTTACATAGCCTCAAAAACTTGGTTAAACTAAAAACACATTTTTAAAAGTGCTTTTGTTCAGAGTGGGCTACAAGCATACTGGATACTGTGCAATATAATATATATAACAGTATACAGGGTGTAAAACTAAATGTTCTAAATAGTAGTATGCATGACCCCACAATGTGGCATGTTCAATTCATAGTGTGGAATCCAGTTTTCATATTGGATTAATAACTTTTGGCTGTCATATCAAACAGGGAGTTATGAAAGAGATTACACTCACTTTTAAAGTTTTACTACAATTACAACATTTGATATTGCTGATATTGTAGAGTGCTTTGCAATATGGAAAACAGTATTTCATGCAGTGTGGTCTTGTTGTATAATGTACATTTCAGCCAATGTAGCAAGTCATCTAGGAATTTTGTGCATAAATAACAACTGCATACAATGCAAAGTATACATACTGCATACTGCAAAAGTATGCCATTCAGGATATTCCAATATTTTGTGCATGTTGTTTTTTTGTTTTTTTTTTCAACTGTAAGTTTGGACCATCAGTCCTGTGACATTTTTCCCTCTCCAGGCGACGATCAGTATTCAAACGCTTCGCCATGCAGCCCTCTCCGCTCTTACACACCAGCCGCAGTTTTTCATCACTGAACCGCTCGTTGTCCTCTGGAGAGAGTCTGCCTGGATCTCCCACACACAGCCTTTCACCACGCTCGCCGACAGCTGCCTTTCGCTCAGCACCCGATTTCAACCAGTCAGGTTATTATCTAACTTTTAAAATAAAAATACTTGTGCACATAATGAGTTTTGTACTTTTTTTTTTTTTTTTTTTTTTTTAAAGAATTTTAGCTTTTTTTCTATGCTGTGCTACTTTAAATACTGTTTGACCTCTTTGAACTGTGTATGAAAGTAGTTTCAGTAAAGGATGTTAGGAAGTTAGCATTGTATTCTGCTTCTTACAGGTGGCACTTCATCACAGAGTAGTTCCCCCAGTTCCAGTGCTCCTAATTCGCCTGCAGGCTCTGGCCACATCCGACCAAGCACTCTGCATGGCCTGGGGCCTAAACTCCCCGGACGGCTCCGTCAGGGCCGACGCAAATCAGCAGGGAGCATTCCCCTCTCTCCATTGGCTCGGACACCCTCTCCGACCCCTCAGCCTCAGCCCACCTCCCCTCAGCGCCCTCCATCTCCCTTACTGGCTCACACAGTGGGGAGCTGCAAAACTTCTCAGGCGTTCTCAGCCAAAATGCACTCACCTCCCACCATAGTCCGGCATATGGTGCGACCCAAGAGCGCCGAACCTCCTCGGTCACCACTCCTTAAGAGAGTCCAATCAGAGGAGAAACTCTCTCCCTCTTATGCTGGAGACAAAAAGCATTTATGTACCAGAAAGCACAGTTTGGAGGTCACCCAAGAGGAGGCTCAAGCCGAAGCTTCATCTAGTGGGGAGCACACCCCACCACCATGCATAGAGGAGAGCAGTTCCTGTGAACCACACACTATTACTCGGGTGAGGCCTGCTGAACAGGGTTGCTTAAAGCGGCCTGTAACCCGCAAGGTTGGCCGTCAGGAATCGGTAGAGGAGCTTGACAAGGAAAAGCTGAAGGCCAAAGTCGTGGTGAAAAGGCAAGACTGGGCTGAGAGACGAGAGTCTTTGCAAAAACAAGACACCATGCAAGATGTAGAATTTTCTGCATGTTCACAACTTTCTGAAGATAAGGAATGGGGCATCCTAACAAGACCCATTGTTAGAACACAAGGTTCCGAATCTGGATCCCTGGAGAAATCTACTAATGCTACTTTGAAGGACGTGCTCTACAAAAAACTAAACCCAAGAATTTGTGAAAGCATATCGGAGTCTCTCAGCAGTGGGGACTGTGCATCACTTCTTAGTGAGAATGTTAGATCACCTTCATGTCACTCAGAGAGACAGATGTCCAGGCCAATAAAAGAAGTTAATAAACCAGACCGGTTAGATAAACTAGCCCCCAACATGGAGTTTGTGAGGAAGAGACAGTCCTTTGATGAGAGAGAGGACTCTTTGTGTCGAATTTCCCCTGGTATTCATGAAAGCATTCACTTCAACACCACCAGGTCCAAAAGTCTTCAGCTGGATTCTGCTTTGGCTTTAGAACATGTGAAAGGGGGAATATGCAACATTCACAGCACTTCTGGAATTGGTGCAGATTCTTTAGCCACTAAGCTATTCATTGGGAGAGGGGAGAGCGCCGTTGAAAAGCTTCAGATGATCTCTTCTGAAGGTCCCATCAGGAAGACCTCCTCTGAGTACAAATTGGAGGGAAGACTTGTGTCCTCTTTAAAACCACTAGAGGGCACTCTAGACATTGGTCTACTTTCTGGGCCTCGAGTGTCCAAGACTGACACATGTCTCTCTAAAATGGCAGACAGCCATTGTGAAAGTGGTATATTGGCAGGAGATCCATTTGAGAAACCACTAATTCAGCAGAAAACCACAGAGAAACTAAGAGCTCCACAGGCAGTGACAGCAGGGACTTTTAACCAAAAGGACAATGTGAATTTAAGCAGTAAAAACATTACAAAAAGAGAGTCCATATCCAACAAGGACTGTATAGTTGGTCCTGCTTGCAGTGAAGCTGTACATGATAGAAATACATTTAATGATGGAATGAGGTTCCAAATTACAACCTCTAAAGTGGATTCCAACCACGAAAGTGTGAAATCGGAGAGTCGGCTAAAGACAGCTCTGGAGCTCAGGGCTGCACGGCACTGTGCTCATTTTGCATGTGGAAAAACACCCTCCATTAGGGAAGTCAGCAATGAAGATCAGGAAGATGATATAGAAAACCCTGAGGAGACCCTTTTGCCTTCAAACCAAAATCACACTCAGAAGATACAATCAGTCCCTATCAAAACCTATGAACCTGAAAAGTACCTGGCTTCATCTTCTGTTATTCCTCAACTAAACTCTTTCCAGCAAACCCCAGAAGCAAAATCTACTGGTAATAAAAGTGAGCTAGTTGAGGCACCATCCAGTTCACCAAAACCAGTGTTGTCTGCAGAGAAGCGTAGCCTACAAAGTATGAATAAAGACAAACCATTCAATACAAACAACACTGTTGCAGGGCAGACCCATCTTTCAAGACAGGTTGCAGGCAATGCACTTGGGACAACAAGCCCAACTTTGGCTGCACCACAGGATCCATTACATAGAAAGAATAGAGACGCTACCACCAAAGACTCTCTTGAATTAAGTTCAGGCAATCTTCAAGATTTGAGTGGAGACAAACCAGCCAGCACAGTAAAAAGTTTAGACAAACGCATTGAGAATACATTCAGAGACACAACAGGTGGCACACCAATCTCAATTGCTGGCCCAGAGAAGGCTAACATACTGGCATATGTCAATGAAAAATCCCTCATCCCAAACAATGTATCCATAGCTTCCTCAGTCCCAACATCTGTGTCAGTTGTATCTGTCTCAACATATGCAGAACCACTGGATAGTCCTGTTATTAAATGCCCATTGTCTCTAAAACCTACCCTTCAAAGGAAAGCAACTCCATCCTCCATTGCTGCCCCACTGAAGGCAATGCCTGCCACTGATTCACAGTCCCAATCCTGTGAACGCACTGTCCTACAATTTTCTGCATTGGCCGAAGTGAAAAAAACCACCATCCAAGCTACACAGTCTATACAAACATGTGTCAAAAGCTCTGTTGGCTTGGCAAATGGACAGACAGTTCAAATCCCCAAACAAATCACAGACAGAACACAAAATTCCAGTGTGTCAGGTGGTAGCAAAGAATCAAGTGTGCAAGGCCCTCAGTCTCAACAGTTTTTCAACAAAAACAAGGTTCAAGTAAATTCAGATGAGGGAAGTAGCCAATCCAATTTGACTGTGAAGAATTTAAAAACCATGTCAACATCTGGAGAAAAAATGGCAGGCTCAAGAGATAAAATGGCACTTCTAAAGGACTTAAAATGCAGTGTGACTGAAATAAATGCTTGTGACCCCAATACTTCAGTCAAAACTGAAGTCTCAAAGAGCTGTGTAAAGCAAGAAGCCCTTATCAAAAGTCAAGTAAATGTTAGTACTACATTGAAGCAGGACTCTGGTGCAAGCCCACCAAAGACTAAAAGTTGTGACACTACATCAAGAGACACTGTGCAATCTGCAATTAAAACAGAGGATAAGCAGAAATTCAAGAGCATTCTTAACGTAGACAACCAGAAAGCCATTAAACAAGTTATAGACATTTGCACGACAGAGACAGTTCCAGCCAAGACTACAATAAAACAGACACAATCACCTGGATTTGCAATATTGAAACAAACTCCATTGAGTTCCAAAAACAAGCCCAGAGTAGACTCTCCGCTTGTTACGCAATCTATTAGGAAGGCAGTTGAAGATAAGGGAAAGCAAGAGAACAAAGCACAGCTACAGCCCATTGGCAAAGAAAGCATAGTAAAACCAAAGGAGCTGAGAGAGTCAGTTTCAACTACACCTAAAGCCCAGCCCCAGAAAGACACCTGCATTGGTTCTCAAGGTGTGCCAGTGTTGCCTGTACCAGCTGTTAAAATCCATGTTTCTAGTGGCTCTCCTCCAGTTAAAGGTGGCACAGTTGAAATACTTGGGCTTTCTTCTAAGGAGCAAATGAAGCTCAGAATTGATGCTCCAAGGTCAGACTCTCTCAAGGGCTCTAGCACTAGTGATGCTATAGGGACTACTGCTTCTAGTACATCCAGTGAGTCAAAGGTGACTGATAAACCGATTTTATCTAGTCAAAAAGAGCTAGTAGAAAAGAAGGAGCCCTCTCAAGAGTCATTGTCAGCACCAAAAACTACCCATAAAGACTCCTCAAGAGGCATAACGTTGGCAAAGGACAGTACTATTTCTGAAAAAGATTCAGTCCGTTCTAAACAAACAAAGTCTCTGCCACAAGTTTCTGCTTGTAAAAAGTGATAATTTAGTGTAGTTGCCAAGGTTAATGAATTTTAAAAGGATCATGAGTATATGTAATATCATGAAGCCTTCCTAGTTGAGGACCGGTGAAGCTGTTACTTTGGGTTTTCTCAAGACACCATAGAGATACATTTTTTATTTTTTATTCCTGTTGTGATCTATTAAGCTCTGTTAATATAACATGTCAAAAAATTGTATGCTGAATGTAGATTTGTTTCGCTGCTTGCTTGTGGTCACTTTTTAGATCTCGCAAAAGCACCAAAATTAGTCATGGTATTGTTTTGTTGCTGTGTGATGTAACAAGTGCCGTGTGCAATAATTTGGTACCAAACGAAAAGGACCTCAGATGTAGTGCAGAGGTGCAAGTAGACTGTGGAACAAAAGCTTCATGATTATTCAAACTAAAGTTAAGTATTAAACTGGTTTTTGAAGAATTTAAAACCATTAGGAAAATATATGTAGCAATGGTGCTAATAATGTGACTTTGACCATGCAAGCAGGACAGATCGCTAAAATTGTATTTCTTTTATTATTTTTCGTCTGACTTTGTTTTACATTGTTTTGTTTGTTTGTTTTTTTCCTTATCAGCAAAGTTTTGTTTTGGGCTGTGGTGCACAGAGGGAAAGCACTTTGTCCTGTGCTTCTCACCTAGAACTATTTTATATTGGAATCATCTTATGGTTCTGGAATCATAGTGGAAGGGGCCTTAGAGGTTTTTTGGGGAATTATGACTTGCTGTTCTTAGCAGGTTTTTGGCGAAATTCACATTCCTTTCACATACATTTCTAAAGATTCATTTTTATGCAATATATTGTAAATACAGCAGCGTTAATTGTACAGAGGGGTCGGTTGAAAGTGAGTGTTGTATGTATATATTTTGCTATGTCATATGTTTGTATAATGTACTAAATGTTATAGTCTCCTAGTGATGTCATCTGCTCAATAATGAATCTGATATGGACTCTAAACTAGAAAAATAATCATAGTCTCACTCTAAAATTAAGTGTACTTGAAGTTTCACTGAGGTATGTTGGGGTTAACCATGTGGATTTTCAGAAATGCATTTTAAGCATTTTATTTTTGCTCTCCATATGTTCTCTTTACCATTGTACTTGACACCGCTAATATTGAAATCAAGAATTTACATTAAACAGGGACAAGATGTCGCACATTGTGTTAAAGGCAAGTTTCAGAAACTAAATGATTACCCCATGAGGTTTGCTAGTGTGTAGATTATATTTACCGTCTGTTAAATTTACAAGCTTTTAGGGCTAACATTTGCCATTTGGCATACAAGAACATGTGTACTACCCCTGGTTTAGTTAAAAGGGCTTATACAGGGATAATCAAATGTGCTTTAGTGATGCTTGGTGGGACGTCTGGGCCGTTGGTAAATGTCAGGAGTTTCACTACATGTTCTTTCTTTATGTCCAGTCAGTTGCTAACCTTTTCGTATGAAAAGTACAACACTAAATATGGATTGTGAAATATTTTGAAGTATTTTTGCTATTAATTTCACATCTCTAGTCATGCTACAGAATTGTTGAGCACATTTCTTTCATATCAGAGATGTTTCAAACTCTATTTAAGCAATGTTTTTTCTTCCTGTAAGTTTAAAATCATATTTGTTATTAGTTTCGCTTGATCTTAAGACAGTTGCATTGCAACAGAAAAGAGGAGATTGTGAATATTGTCTTTTGATACTTGGTCTTACCTTTAAACCTAAAATAGCTCTACAGGTACGTGTGCATCACGTATCAAACTAAAGTAACCGTAAATCTAACTTGTCAGTTTATTGCTAAACACATAGGGTATATTAGAGTATAATAATAAAGTACTTCCACTATTAAGTGTTTTATGTAAGCAAAGTGCATTTATATGAGCTGGAAACAAACGTGCTTACAAACAAGATTGTAGAGATTTTAAACTGGATAAGCAGACTGAAGTTTCTGTTACTCAGACTTTACACATGTAGTTTAGTCTGGAAAGATGCAATGCACTTTAAGATTGAAAACAATGCATATTGGGGTTCTTGGGAATAGATTCTAAGCATAATAGTAACTTTAATGATAAAAAAAAATTATGTTTTATAGAGCACATGCATTGTTTATGAGCTATTATTAATAGTATTGTAATGAATTAACCACAAACATTTTTGTTAGAAAATATTTTTTCCTCCTTGCCTTTTCTGACAATTGATGTTTAAATCCTTAAAGAAGCACATTTAATGTTTGTTTACAACTACTTCATGGATGTATATTTTGTATATTGTGTTATTTGCCAAATGAATGTGCTATGTCACAGGAAATTATGCTGTGATCGATGTGTGTGTTTCTCTTACCATACACTTGCTGTCGAAGTCTGTCAGTGGGTAACCTAATTGTTTGTTGTCTTTCTAGTTCAGTATGTTCCTGCTTGTTTCCTGGGGTTTTCTTTCTTCTCTCTACATGTGAAAACAGTGTTTATGTAGATGACTGCTTATCATTGTCTTTTAGGATCTGTACAATAAGAGATGTGGTTTTGAGTTTTGTAAATCACCCACGGAAAGCACTATGGATGTCATAGATGTTGTAAACTATACAAATATTTATACTTCTAAAGTTGTATTATATTGAAAATAAAAAGGCATGTCAAAATTACCATTTATGTTGTGTTTATTATCAATTTGCATTTTGTCATTACAAAGTGTAAAGCAGTTCAATGGAAAGGAGGCGAGAACCGGCCTGGCGATATAAACAATATTTTAATGATTAACTTAAAAGACAAAAACACATGTGACGGACATGTCCGTAAACGATCTCTCTCTCGTCGCACCACCGTCCGCAATCAGCCTTTATCCCTCTCGGATGCTTAATTAGCCTGATAAGGGACCGGGTGTGTATAATCACGACCCGGTCCCGCCCTCCCTCCTGTCACACGAAGTTCAAGGCAAAGGGGTACAAAACTTTCAAGATCCAAAAAGGACATAAAGATAATCCATACGACCCAAGTGGTGTAATCTATGTCCTTTGAATCGATATCTTTGGTTTTGGGTGTAAAACAGACCAAAATATAATGAACTAATGTTAACATTTTTAGCTTTGTTTAAAAAATGCATTAGTATATGATGAAGTTAACATTAAGTACGAGTAATGAGTGATATAAAAGTATTATAACCTTTTAACCTTATTGTAAAGTGTGACAATTTGTTTGAAATGTGCTCACCCCCACCCACTAAGACAAGTATTAGGGATAGGTTAACCCTAACCTAACCTGAATTTTCAAAAAACCAGACATTAAGCCAACATTTGTCTGGAGAGAGATAAAAACAAAAATCTGAATATTAAAGTTGACTGTATCTTGCATATCTTCTCCTAATTCTCCTGCAGAGGCAGAAAGCACCAGATGCAATTACAATTGCAGCTATAGTGATGGAAAATGCAAGTATACCAACAGAGAATTCACATTGCAAGTGGACATCTATAATCCTTGTTCCTGTGCCGTTACAAACTGTCTCCATTAGTTGTCTCACCTTGACTTTATTGTCCTTAACCCATTTCATAAACTGAAAGTTGCTACAGTTGCATGCCAGAGGATTATAACTCAGATCAACACTACTACCATTTCCCAAATTCATAACACTTCCAACATCCACCGTCACAAAGAAATTATTAGCAAAGTTAAGTTGGAGAAACTTCAAGGAGTAGAATGCTGCGGTGCTGATTTTGGTCAGCTGGTTTTCACTGAAGTCTACTTGCTTGAGTTGTGTGAGCTCTTTAAACAAGTTCTCCTTGAAGGCAGTAATTCTGCATGCAGATAAAATGAGTGTTTCCAGAACAGGGATGGGTTTGAAGAGCTCTGTTTGAGTAAGAACCCCTCCTAGAATGGGGTTCCCCTTCAAATTGAGGAGTCGCAAGTTCTTTAAGCCTTTGAAAAGTTGCACGTTTGTGAGATTCGTGTTAGACCAGGATATATTTAGAGTGCTAAGATTCTGTAGACTACTGAAAGGTGAGCTGTCGTTCAGAGTGTAGCTTGAACGACTAAAGTCCAAGTGCTCCAATTGAGGCACTACACTGAAAGGCTGTGAATTCCAGCGCATGGGTGAGCCATAGCTGAGATTGAGGACTTTAAGGTGACCGAGTCCAAACAGCTGGTCATTACAACAAGGTCCTGTGGGGTTCACTTGACTAATGCTGAGATCCAGCTCCTCTAATCTTCCAAGACTCTCTAAGCATCTACTGCTGAATGTGAGTTTCTTCATGTTCCCACTTATGGACAAGTGTGTAAGCTTGGGAAAGTTTCTGGAATTGATGTGGCAGACATCCAGAAAGCTGTTCTCATCTAGCACCAGATGGGATAATGTTGACAGGCCGGTCAAGATGGAGGGCAGTAAACCTAGGTGAGTTCTGGTAAGGTCTAGCTTCTGAAGGCCTTCAAGGCAACGAAATGTGGAATTGTTCAGGTCTGAGAAATGCACAATCTGGAAATCCAGATCAGTCACGGAGATGTTGCAGAAACATTGTAGTGCAGAAGAAGGTATGTGCACTGCTGGATCGGATTCGTACAATCCCAGGTTCAGTCTATTGGTTTTAATGCCTTCAAGGCCTTTTAGTAGGACAGAAATGTCCATCTTTCCCAGGCAGCCACTGATATCCAGACTCCCTAAGGTCAGCGACTGAAAAGCACCTGGTTCTACATAGACAATATCATTTCCTTTGAAGCTTATATTCATCCCGACGACATAATGAAGTGGTTTCAAATCATCTGCAGTTATTCGCTCAATAGAATTCATGTCCAGCTTTAGCATTCTCAACTTTTGAAAATGGAAACTGCTTAGTCCGTCTAATGAGCGAATGTCACTGCCTCTAAGGTCTAGAACCTCCAAATTGACAAGATTATCTGATGGGATGTCTGAAAGGCTTTTTATCTTCGACTGAGCTAGACTGAGATGTTTCAAGGCCTGTGGTCCAACAAAAGCTCTGTTTGCAATGAACACAAGTGGGTTTCCAATTAGGATGAGGACTTCCAGGTGAGGCTGATTTTCAAAAATGTCTTCATACATGAAAACGATGCCACATCTGTGTGAACAGGGATTGAGTGTGAAATATTAGGATTACACTTTACATAAGAGCACAATTATATATATATATATATATATATATATATATATATATATATATATATAAACAATACAGTTAAATTCAGTCAAACTAGCACTAATCTCACCTTGTTAGCTCTAGAAAAGTGAGGCTCCGGAGCCTTTGAAAAGTAAAGTTGTACAGAGAAGGCAGGTAATTGAAGCTGAATTTCAGAATTCGGACAGAATTTGGTACCTCGTCTGGAATGAGCTTAAGGTCTAAATCACTGCAATCATAACCATCATCTATCTGAAGGGGAAAAAACACCAGAGTTAAACATGAACCTACTGTATAGTCAGTGCTGGATAGATTACATCTGGAATGTAATCTGGTACCAATGTTACAAATTAAACATTTTTAGATAACACAAATTTTTAGGTAATCGAATCTAAATACTTTTTAATCACTCATTGTATATTCCTGTGAAAATCTACTCATTAATCTGAAATGTTTTGAGTAACCTCCTCAAGTAAACGTAAAATCAAGAAGAAACTTGCTATGTGTCTGTGCTGAGTAAAATAAAGGTGCTTAGAGAGTCATAAAAACCCAACACTATATTGTTACCCAAGACAGAGGACAATGAAAACATACACATTACATTCATTTATTTTCTGTTTATATTAGCTGCTACACATATAAGCCAAACGTCCTTGGTCTTAAACGCATCTGTGACTCAAGAAGTCTGATGCTGTCTGCAAATAAATGTATTTTGCATACTTTTGAAAATTTTGAATTGTTCCAAAATAACTGAATCTAATAATTGTGAGAGCAAATATTTACACAATTAATAATCAGTAAATTACGCACTTGTAATTGCCGTTGTAATCAAGAATGTAGTCACATAACCCATAAAAAGTAACAGTAATCCAATTGTGCTCCCTATTAAATGTGATCCACATACAAGAACTTTTATTTATGTAATCTGATCCTGTAATCCAAATGAAATGTAATCCATTACTGCCCCACACTGCTTATTATCATAGTTATTTATGTGAATTCAAAATACTCTGCAAAAGAAACCATTGTAAGTTTACCTGAAAGCATCGTTCCCTAGCCCATGGTTTTCCGTCATTATAGGCTAAAAAGAGTGAAATTACAGTGAAACATAATCTGAAGAAAACCGACTGTCTCTCCATAGTGTACTAGGCAAAAGTGTACAGATCCACATCTTTATTTATAAATACCTGTGAAAATAGAGGAACTTCATATAAAGCAGAAGTATTCAGCCATAGCTTCCCCTTTTCTCCATGCAATTGATTGTTTTGTATGGTTAGAGGAAGATTCTGCCACTGTGCTCACATCCAGAAAGCAAATAAAGTGTATTTTATTTATTGTGTAGAAAGTGTTCCTCTTCTGGTATGGTTTTAAAGATCAAAACATTCACAAAAAAAAATATATATATATATATTCCTTATCAATAAAATCCTTTGACAATAAATAAATAAATAAAACTTAGATTCCAGATCTTGCATTATTTTATTAATAAAGAAAGCAATTTGTGCTGAAGTCAGATTACCTCATAAATCTGTCCAGTGTTCTTCATTTTATAACTGTCCCCAGGAATTTGCAGCACTTTACCAGGAGTGGTGATTGAACCTGCAGCTAGCCTTTGGGAACAATGGGCAGTTGACCCTTCACCTTATTTCTGACCAATCCTATCTTAGCAACTGTTGCCCCACCGCCATTTCTCTGACAAGCACTTGCTTATTTACAACGAGTGTCTATGTGAGTAATGTGTGTTTGAGTGTAGTTTTAAGAGGAATTTTATAGAAATTATCCACTATATATATATATATATATAGAAAAAAGTTGTTGCTGGGTCATTTTTAATAGTTACCAAGAGCAGATAAAAGCAATGTTTTTTGTTTTTTGAAAATCTTTAAAAAAAAATCTTGAGAGGAGTATGCTTTGAATTAATGTGTGTCAGTCTTCATTCCCAAATGAACATGTTTTTACATCAGCAAGGACACCTACATTTGCTGCAAGGTAAATTAAAGCCAGTAACCGAACACTAATTTATTTATGTATTAATTCAAGTCTTAGTAAAGGCATTAGTAAATAAAGAGTTCACAGCATCTTTAGTGTGCTTTGAGATGTTATTAGCAGTTCTGTTCACTATCACTAATGTTATCGGGTGTGTAATTGCCATTAAATGACACTTTTCTCTTTTAAAGTGACTGATAATTAATTCCCTCGATTCTGATTAACAGTCTCCACAGTTTTCAATCAAATTATGCATAATTTAACAATTTCTTTAAACAAAAAATTTGTTTATGCCAATATTTAGTAAAAAAATACCGTGCCCATTCACTGAAATCTCTCATTCATTACTATGGAGAGTTCTGCGAAGCTTGTCAGAGCAAGCAATGGTAGCCAAGGGGGGCGGAGCTAAGCAAAAGGTCAAAAAAACCTGTGGCAACAATGAACAGTTTGCCGCAAAGTATTGCATGTGAAAATAATGAGCTATAAATTTGCAGCATATTTGCCACAGAGGTTAGCCAGAATTTTGAAAGGAAATACTCCAGAAAGGACATCCAGAAATAAATAAATACATTAAAATAAAAGATAACGCATTACAAATATTAAACACACACATTTTTCCTTTGTAAAGACATTTACCATTAGCCTATGTCTGACACCACATTTAGCTGACAGTACAGAAACAAACATATGCAGACATATGTGAATAATGTAACACTTTAGGAAACATTTTCTGTCTGATTTATGGCAGTGCTAATTTTGTTGTGTAAATTATGACAATATGCCTTTATTATGTCTGTAATCCGAGGCTAAATTTGTCTAGTTAGCAAGACCAGCCAGTTATGCCCTGATATGTAAAATAATTGAACTAGAAGACGCTGTGCTGTATTTTTCATGTCCATATAAGTTTTATCTGCTGTGTTACTCTTCTTTCAGTCATTTACAAAGTCATATGCTAGCTCTAACTACTGCTAGCACTCACTTAGCAAATCACATTTTTAAGACTTGCATTAAAACAGCTGTCCAGCATGGGGCGTTATTTCGCCATTTTACTCTCCTTTGTATTGGGGCGAAAGCGTGTGACGCTTTGTTACGCAATGCTTACATCTGACAGAGATAAAGACGACACTCATTATATTGTACGTATAAATAGAAATAAATCTTCTACAGATTAAAGTGTCTCAGTGCGGCCAGAGGATAACTGTATTTTCAAATCCAAATGTTAATACACATGACATGATTCCAGACAGGATTTAATGGCGTTCAGTATTATCAGTGCGGGTCGCCAATTGGTTTAATGGATTTGTATTGATCTATGCATTAATTAATTGTAATTTATTTTACACAATATTTGTGTCTTTGTGTATTATCTACTTATTTCTAATCTACCATTTCTATAATCTCTATTACTGGCTCATAAAACCTCACTATCAATAAGAGCCTGGAGATATTCAGAATGCGGAATATTATTGTGGATATGCATTGTAATATTTAAAGTTCACCCCAAAAAGTTCACCCCAAAATGAAAGTTATCTCATCATTTACTCACCCTCATGGAATCCCAGATGTGTATGACTTTTTCTTCTGCAGAACACAAATTAAGATTTTTTTAGGATAATATATTTCAGCTCTGTTGGTCCTCACATTGCAAGTAAATGGTGACCAGAACTCAGAAGGTCCAAAAAGCACATAATCTCCACCTTGGACCAGCCCTGACCAGTAGGTGGCTAAATGTGTAAGTGAAAGTCAAAATGCAGATTTTCAGTAAAAAGAAAAAGGACTCACCCACACAAGTATAATATCACTTCTGAAGATATGGATTTAACCACTGGAGTCTTACGGATTAATGTGTCCTTTGTGTCTTTTTCTGGGCTATCTGATTTCTGGTCACCATTCACCTGCATTGTATGGACCAACAGAGCTGAAATATTCTTTTAAAAATATTTGTTTGTGTTTTGCAGAAAAAAGATAGTCATGCACATCTGAAATGTCATGAGGATGAGTAAATGATGTGAACATTTTCAATTTTGGGTTAACTATCCCTTTAAGGGAAAGTTTGAACCTTTTAACTGTAACCAAGTTACTAAAAAAGAGGAACTATGGAAATGATGTATTGTAGGCTACTGACGTCTGAAAATCATCTGGGCTTCAACAAAATTAAGATGACAATTAAGATAAAACATGGATGAATGACATTATGATGTTAGAAACATGCTTATGACTCATTTGAATCACTTGAGCAATACACATAACAGTTTCAGCAAAAGTGGCAATTTTGAAAATTTCCCTTAACCACTATTGTTTAGTATGACATTGAGTTCAAGCTTTGGGGAAAATTGTGGAATGTACCATGCATGTGTGGGCAAAACCAACTGTGTTTACATGTAATCCTTAAAGAAATGTACCACTGTGACCATATTTTCCACCAAAATTCCTTAGTTGTAGTAATTATTGCTACTGTAAAACTGTAAAAATGTATATTCTGAAACATTTTGGACAAGCCACATTCTTTTATTTGCAGTAACACAAACTATGGGGTTTGGAAGTAAACTACAGCTACCATGGTAAATTAAGGTATTTCCTTACATTTGTATATATACATTTGGTTTTTCAAAGTGACTTACAGTGCATTCAAGGTACACTTTTTAACAGATGCTTTTTAAACAGATGTTCTCTGGTTACTAGCACCAGCTTATACTTGTTGACCAGTCTAATGGCCAGGAATCAAAATAGAAGACCGCAAATCAGTGTCATGAAATACCCAAATTTAAATTTGACTTGGACATGCATTTTTATCAGGCAGAGTTCAGGACGGTCATGAACATTGTGCTACATTTTTAATTTGCCTGCTTAATTGGAGTTGATTGAACAATTAAACACTTAATACCTTTGAAAATTATCTCATCATTTACTCACCCTCATGCCATCCCAGATGTGTATGACTTTCTTTCTTCTGCTGAACACAAATAAAGATTTTAGAAGACTATTTCAGCTATGTAGGCCCATGTAATGCAGGTGAATGGTGACAAGAACTTTGAAGCTTCAAAAAGCAAATAAAAGCAGAATAAAAGTAATCCATATGACTCCAGTGATTAAATCCATTTCTTCTGAAGTGATCTAACCATTTTGGGTAAGAACAGACCAAAATATAACTTAATTACACTTCCTATGCGCATGCTCAGAGCACTAGTTTGTACTAGGAAGTGTAATCAAGCTTGAAATCATGATCACCAAAGAGACTGGTTATGTCTGATATCTTCAGAAGACATTGATTAAACCACTGGAGTAGTATGGATAACTTTAATGCTGCATTTATGTTCTTTTTGGAGCTTCAAAGTTTTGGTCACCATTCAAATGCATTGAATGGACCTACAAAGCTGAGATATTATTCTATAAATCTTTTGTTTGTGTTCAGCAGAAGAAAGAAAGTCATACATGTCTAAAATGGCATGAGGGTGATCTTTTGTTTTTGAGAACTATTCGTATAAATATAGTCTTGATCCTGGTACATTTTGCATGTATTTGTCCTTTTTGTTTACATTTCTTCTCTATTACTAAAACATTAGCATACAAGATCAGGCACTTTGATAAATCAGGCACTTTTTACACCTATCAAACCTTTTGTAAACCGTGTCCATATTTGCTCACTGTCATTATATTGCACATTTAATACACTTGCCAATAGCCCTTGTTTATTCTTGGATTAATACCAGCATTAGAAATACAAAAAAAACCACACATCAGTGCACGCTGCAGCACTAGTACACTGAAATCACACCCCCACATCATGACACAGATTCAGCCCACCACCCACATCAGCTGCTCGCCCGAGCTGGAGTCGTGATGCTGCAGATGCACTTGTGCCCACTCGCAGATATTACTAAGCAGAAAAAAGTCCTTCCGCCCTGACCCTAATCCTCTTAGAGATTTTTAATACCCTCCCTCTCAAAGTGAGCTTCAATGAAATGGGGCAGAAAGTGGTATGGGTATTGAGGACAATTGTGGCAACTGTCATAGGCGCATGAGTCAGATGTCTCATATGAGCGAAGCGGCGTACAAAGAACAAACAGCAGGGCTTCTCTGACCCAGATCGCTAAATTAGACATCAATGAGAGAGCTGCATGTGGAGAGGCCTTCAAACCGGACCCTTAATTTCACCCGACTGTATTGAAATCATTCTGACAGTTCCCTCCTCACAAGTGAAGGCAGGAATAAAGAGGTGGAAAATGGACATACCTCCCTGCCTTTTATTCAGTGCTCATGTTGAATTTTGCAGACACCATACTTTCCACTGTCCTTTAAACACACACACATACTCTACCAGTCATAAGTACTATTGACAAATAAATGTGTCGATGTATGAATGCTTTTACAAATCTAACATTATAATTAAATTGTTTTCTTTTTAATGGATGACTTTGACTGGATAATGAATGGAAAAACACAAATGCCGAACATACATGGTAACTTCTTCATTTGGCTGAGAGAAAGCCCAGAATGTGCAGTTCTGTAATAGAAAAAATTGTGGCTAAAATATAAGATATTTTTCTTTTGTTTAAAATTTTTTGGTCACTGCGTATTTCACAATCCTATCATGGTATTTCATAGTTTCAATAACATACTAATTTTTTAAAATATGAAAAATAAATAGTAATTTTAAAGAATGAGTGCTGTGGGCATGTCCAAACTTTTGACTGAGTTTATTTAGCCCTGTACCAACCTGAACAATAGTGTTATTTATTTATTTTTGCATAATATGAGCTCAAGAAGCACAGTTAATCATGGCCAACTGTTTTGGAGACTAATGTCTTTCCACAATTAAGTAGATAGGAGCTATACAGGTACATGTATGCCGATTAGGCCTATCCATAAAAAATAGACTGACTTGCCTTGAAAGGGACTTTTGTATCACTCTGGGTGAGTGACTCCAAAAGCGAGTGCAATGGATCCCACGGACACACGTGTATTAAAAGAGGGAAGTGTGTCTCTGTTCAGACAGATTTTTTCTTCGGAACTGAGCAGTTGTGTTTCAGCAAGCTGAGTAACCCCACTTACATCTATAGAGCATACGCTGTTGGAGATACGGCGCATTTTCAGCGGATTTTCTCTTCTTCTGCATGCCAGTGCAGACTACACCCCTGGGTGCTTCGACAGCTCTTCTAAAAGAGTATATACAGTACATCTGAAAGAGTATATTTCTCTAAAAGAGTACACACACTGACGTTGAATGTCTTTTTAAAGACGCATCTTTCTCAAGATGCCCTTCCGTCTTTGTGTTGTTCCTGGATGAGGTTGTTACCTCTCCGCTTCTGACGGCCATGGGCGCTGCCACATATGTCTGGGCAGCGATCACACTGAGCCAGCATTTGTGGATGGGTGATGTTCTCACTGCGAGAACATGACCATGGCAACGTTGCGGTTGCGGCTTTCCTTCATCCGGGGTGTGCAAGTGTTGGGCTGGACTGAAACCCTCCATCCTCCCCTCAGCCCTCCCCTGCATGCCATGGCCCTCCTGCAAGTCCACCAGACCAAGTCGTTAAAAAATCTGCACCTGGGTAGTCCTAATTCCGATGTGCTGCAGGAACTGCGCTCGGTGACCGACCTCACCATCCGGGCCACGAAGGTCACAGCACGTGCACTCGGACTGGCAATGGCCACCCTTGTGGTCCAGGAATGCCTCCTGTGGGGTCCCATATACAAAACGCCACAATGACTGAACTGGTCACGTGAACTGTTGATGCAGGTGTAGACAACCTACTATGAGCATAGGAACAGATACACTCGGGGCCTCCCCAGACGCCCCAAGACATTGTGTGCTTCACCATAACCCTGAAGGGGGGTGTACCAAATATGGAAGCAGGCCGCGCCAGCCGCAGCCTTTTCTCTCTAAGTTTTCTCTCTGTAGAAAAAAAGATTTCACGAACCACGTGAAAAAAATGCTCATAAAATGCGCTGTGGAAGGGAAGTTCCGTTCCTATTCTTTCAGGGGTAAAATACCCTGCGGAGGACACACCCTTCCCCGGAGAGGAGGGGAGTGTAGAGAGTGGCAAATACACCATACAGGCCCAATGGCTGGACATGGGAGAGGCGCGGTGGTAAGTCCTGCCCTTCGTAGGGGGGAGATTCTATAACACAGCGACCAGGGCAGAGAGGGCTCTGCACAGGGAGATATGGGTCTACCACAAGGAAGGGGTAAGATACATCACAGGAGGTTAACAAGTAAACTGAAAACCTGTGGAGCACTTACCCCAGATAACTGCTGGGCAAAGTCCTCGATGGTGTCTGCCTCCCTCATCTCTTCAGCCATAGGTGGCGCTCCTGGACCATGAGTGTGGACACTGTCTGCCCGATGGCTCGCACTGTGACCTTCAATGCTAGGAGGACGAGATCGGTTACCGAGCGCAGTTCTTGCAGCACTTCGGGATCAGAACTACCCTCGTGCAGATCTCTTAGCGCCTTGGCCTGATGGACTTGTAGAACTGCCATGGCATGCAAGGCGGAGGCGGCCTAACTGGCAGCGCTGTAGGCTTTCGTCACCAGAGACGACATCGTCCTACAGGCTCTGGAAGGGAGTGCCGGCCGTTTCCGGCAAGTGGCGGCACTCAGCCGGCACAGGTGTGCCGTGATCGCCATATCCTCCTGGTGAATCGTGGCATAACCCTCGGCCGCCCCAACGTCGAGTGTAGTGAGGGTGGATGAGCTGAAGGATCGGGTCAGGGCAGCAAAAGGTGCCCTACATGACCGCGTCAGCTCGTCAGGAACCTCCGAGAAGAATGGAACTGGGGGGGCGAGGTTGCGAGCGGCACGCCGACCCGAGAAACCAGTCATCCAGCCGTGAGTGATCGGGGCGGGTGGAGGTTTCCACTCATGCCCAACACTTGCGGCGGCCATGGAAAGCATGACAGTGAGTTCAGCATCCGCTTCAGACTAGGCTGCCACACCCAAAGGTGACCAGCGACATTGTGTTCCTGCAGTCAGCTCCTTCCTCAAGTGTCTGAACCCATTCTCGCAGTGAGAACATGAACCATCTACGAACGCTTCCTCAGCATGGCATTGGCCCAGACACGTGAGGCAGTGTTCATGACCATCAGAGGCGGAGAGGTAACGACCACATCCAGGAACTGCACAGAGGCGATATGGCATATTTAAAAGGACAAGTCTGTAAAGAAGACATTCAACGTCACTGTGCACACTCTTTTAGAGAAACATATACTCTTTCAAAGCTCTGTCGAAGCACCCAGGGGTATAGTCTGCAGTGGAGTGCAGAAGGAGAGAGACAACTGGAAAGCGCTGTATATCCAAAAGCAATCGCTCTGAAAGAGAGAAGGTGGAGATGATCAGACGACTTCAGCTAGCTGTAGTGCAACCGCTCAGCTCCGAAGAAAAAATCTGAATGAACTTGCCTACTGGCCTCCCTTTTATACCCGTATGTCGGGGGGAGTGGCATGCAAATTCAACATTGGCATTGGCATTTTCTCGAAGATCTGAAGGTGTTTCGGGCTCTCAAGATTGACCCCTAGTGTCACTTCATCGACACAACGTCGAGTGAGTGACAGAAGGGGAATGGGAACTAACATTGTTCAATCCCTTATGATTCCTTACCTATATATGGGTGAATGGTTGAACTGAATTAAACCCACTTTTTCTTTAATGACTTGAGCTGGCATGGACTCGAAAAGTTTGTGCAAAACTTGATGACCCATGTATCCAGCAGGATTAAAAATGTTCCAAAGGGCACCTTGTTTGCTTCAATGGAAGCAAAGTGTGTTGAAGTCTGTGGAGAGTGAGGCAGAGAGATGAAGAACGGTAAGGATTGACACCTGTGGGAAATTATCTCTAATAGCTGTTTGTGTTTGCAGTGAGAGCTGGGAGGGATACAAGGGCTGTCTGAACCACCGAAGGAGAGAGATAGATGCACGCAGCAGAATCTGAGGTGTGTCATATTCTGAAAACCAAACAGTGTGTGATACTGCAAAGTATTGTGAAAATAAAGAGACTTATGTGGATTGTTATCCGGCTCCTGTTTCTTCCTTCAGAGAAAGTTACAGAACTTTTTACACAAGGAAATATGACATTGTTAATGTCACAAATGGCTTCTATTTGAGTGGTGACCAAATAGTTCAGACTCTTAAATATTATTTATTTATTTCATTTCATACAAGTTCTTTTTTTCTCCGTTTTTGAAATCCTAAAACTTTCTCTTCGACCATTTCCAGGTTTAAATTCCAGATTTTTAATGTCTCAATGTCTTTTTGGACAATGACATTTGTGAGACTTATCACAGTGGCCCCATTATGAAGGCAACAATATTTGCCTTTGTTTCATTGACTTGCAGGTTTCAACGCCCATTCAGTGATTTCTAAATTCGAAATTCACCATAATGAGTCCTTGCACATCATGACCAGTGTAAATGGACTGCTAACTTGAATACAATGTAATTTTAGAGCAGTATTCAAAATATTTAGACTTCTTTGGACATTTCTTAACTTGATTTTGTTTTCTACAAGCTGAAATGGTCTAAAGAAACTTCACTGTCTCTCTGCTGTTGGTTAAGTAAATATTATGATTATGTATACAAGCGCTATTCAAATGCAGGACGTTTGGTGACAGAGTATGGCAGTGCTTAACCTCGACACAGATCTGTTATATACACAGCAATCGGAGAGATAGATAAATTATCCACATGTATCCACCTCAGATGGAATAAGTTCTAGAACATTTTGTGAACTAGGAGTGAGCCAAGCTTCAGCAGAACAGTCCAATGTTGCAATTAACGGTCAAATCTCCAGTCTTAAATATGGAAATACAAACAGACAAGAATAAACATATCAGTCCAAGAGAATTTGTTACAATAGGCTTTCTTTGAAAAAAAAAAGAAAAAAGAAAACACAACGTAAGTTTAACATCAGGAACAGTGCTGTGTGGGAAAGACTGGAATTAATGTGTGTTTAGTTGGCAGGAAGAGAGAGCATAGAGAACATTCCAAATGCATATGAGGGTAAAGTGGTTTGTCCAGAGATTCCAGCATTCATCCAAGTCATTTATCTACGGTTTACTTTTGGATGTGAGCTGGCAGACTTACAGTACATCTCCTGTTAGACTATCATTATATCTGTTTCAGAGTTAACACTACTTGTTTCAAGCTATTACAAATTACATGGAAAAAGGACAGGCTATATTTAATTAAAATGTGTACTAGATTTGAACATTATCTGAAAAATAATGTGGTGTTTGCCTGTGCAAATTTGCTAGGATGATGTTGGGGTTGCTAGGGCATTGCTAGTTGTTTACAAGTTTGTTTTGAGTGGTTGCTTACTGGCCTATGTCAGAAGAGCCCAGTCCATGTGTCTATGATATTCTGGAAACTAGATATGGCTGAGGTCTCTCCATCATATAAACCGATACAAAGCATTTACTGTTGCACTCGTCTGACACCTCTCAAGAGCAAGATGGTCCATTTAGGAATGACAGCACGCCTCAAGATGTAGGTCAAGATATTGCAAACATTTATGCAGCGCTAAGAAAATCTCGTTAACATGGATGGCCACTCGGAAATACGTTGAATGACCACATCTATGGAGGCGAAACTTTCCACCTTGATCACAAGAATGGATGCGGTTGAAAAGCGAATCGAGTCTCTAGAAGGAGCCGGAAAAGAGATGCAATCTAACCCGCCTGCCACCACAACCAATATGAATCACGTGTGGGAAAAATTAGAGGATGTTGAAAATTGAAGCAGATGTAATAATGTTTGTTTCATTGGAATCCCTGAGGAAAAGCAAGGTCAAGGTCTGGTCAAGTTTCTGGATGGGCTTATTCCGAATTTGTTCGACACAGCAGGCCTTCTTCTGGAAATAGAATGCATGCACAAAGCTCTTGGTCGGCTTCCCGGGACAGGTGGCAGACCCTGATCCAGTCTGGCAAGATTCCTGCGGTCAGCAGACAGAGACTTTGTTTTACGTGCAGCGAGGAATGAAGGCAAATTGTGCTTGGAGGATTACAACATTATAGTTTTTCAGGACTTTTCCAGTGTTACACAAGCAAAATGGGAAAGATCCAAAGAGTGTAAGAAGTTACTTCACACACAGGATGTGAGCTTTGCATTGTTTTACCAGGCTAAGCTGAGAATTGATGCCAAGGATGGATGTAAGACTTTCACATGCCCACAACAAGCTGTGCTTTGATTAAATCAATGAGTGAGTGGGTATCTCTGCCTGCACCGAATCAACAATATGGACTACACATTGTTCATTTTGCTGGTCTGTTTGCTGGTCTGGTTTGTTGTCCTGGAAACATTAGCAGCCGTAATAAGAAAAGAGGATGATTTTCCAGGTATTATAGCAGGAGGTGTGTTGCATAAACTTCTACTCTACGCAGATGACAAATTATTATTTGTCTCTGACCCTAGTAGATCTATGCCTATCCTGCATAGATTCAGTAAATATTTCTCCAATTTTTCAGGATACAGGGTGAACTGGTCTAAATCGGAAGCTCTTGCTCTGACAGCATATTGCCCTGCCATGACTTTCCAACCTGGCGCCTTTCAATGGCCCAAGCAAGGCATTAGGTTTTTAGGCATTTTATTTCCAGAAAATCTGAGAGATTTAGTTAGTTAATATTGACCCATTAATGAAAATGTTCTCATGTGATGTTGATAGGTGGCCTTCTCTACACTTGTCAATGGCTGGTAAGGTAAATGTTATCAAACATGAGTGGTGCTCACAGCCTTTGGAAAGGGTCATGAAGCCTTAGTGTATTATCCCTTGTTGATTCAGAGTCTGGGTAATGGAGCCTAAACAGCTGGGTTATGGAAAAGAGATTTGAACTTGGTATTGAAGGATGGGGAGTGGTAAAGAATAAAAAAGGTTAAAACTAAGTCTGCGGATGCAAGGGTACGCCTTATTCAGTTTAATATTTTGCATAGTTTCTACTGGACTCCCTCTAGATTGTTTAGGCTTGGTTTAAAGACACTCTGATCTACTGGTGATACTAGTTGGAAGATAGAGACAAATCCCATGCCCATGGTTCTGCATAAAGATTCAGGAATTCAGGGTAAGAGTTAAGAATTGTATCTGTGAGGTTCTGGATACTCAATTCTCATTCTGCTCTAGACTATGTATATTGGGTGATGAGGCGGTTTTTAAAATAGGTGACAAATATACAAAAAGCTAGGTCCAAATTAATGTAATTGTCACGAACCCCGCTCCCTCACTCCGCCCCCTCGAGCTTCCACGCTCGTTCCGCCCCCTCGAGCTTCCACGCTCGTTCCGCTCCTACGAGCTCTCATGCTCGTAGCAGGTCTCCCTCCTCGGGCTCACATGCCCGCTCCCAATGGCCAGAACATTATGACCACCTGCACTCGTCTCTATCACCCATTTATTTGTTTCACCTGCACTCTTCTCATCACCTTTCATTGTTTACACCTGCACCTTCCCCTATAAATACCACAGCACATCCGTTTCATGGGTGTTGGTTATTGTATTTAGTTTCCCGTGTCTTTGCCGCCGCTAGTCTCGTCTAGTTTTGCTCTCCTCTTGAACTCCTCTTGATTACCCCCTTAGCTTGCCAGCTCCTCGTTCCCCTAGTACCCCTGTCTACTCCCTTTGTTAGTTTAGACGCCTCTCGATCCTGTTTACCCCGGCAGTCACAATGCATCACGTGGAGAATTCGCGCAGCTCACTAGAGCGGAGGTTTTCAGCGCACTCTGCCCCAGGATCTGCCGGTGGGAGTCATGATCGCGCGCTCACAGCCCAGGGCCAACAGGTATGTGCGATTTTTGATTTTTGTCACCCTGCGTCACCTGTGTCTGCCCCTGAGCCCGTTTATGCTTCCCATGCATAT
Organism: Xyrauchen texanus; assembly: GCF_025860055.1. NCBI lineage: Eukaryota > Metazoa > Chordata > Actinopteri > Cypriniformes > Catostomidae > Xyrauchen > Xyrauchen texanus. The sequence continues at coordinate 46,211,082 of NC_068279.1, forward strand.
TTGAGCGCCGTGAACTCTCCACCCCCGGAGAGGTTTTTTGGCTCTTCGGATGCTGACCAAGGGGTTTTTATGCGAGGCAGCGGTTGTGTAACTCATAACCCCGCCCTCGACATTAAGGAGCCAGCGGCCCGACTCTTGGGGTTGCGTCAGGGGAGTCAACCCTTGGAGGTTTTTGTTATGGATTTTTGTGCCCTGGCGTACCAGGTGAATTTTGATGAGGTGGCTCTGAAAGACATTTTTCAATGTGGACTGAATGAGCCAACCTCATCATTCATGCCAGGTGGTCGCTGCTCTCTCAACCTGGCTCAGATTATTGACCTCGCCCTACTGTACGCTGGTTCCTCGTTTACTGTGGGGGAGGCAGAAACTGAACCAGCGTTCCATACCACGGCCCCCGTCTTGAAGCCTACCACGGCCCCCGTCTTGAAGCCTACCACGGCCCCCATCTTGAAACCTACCACGGCCCCCGTCTTGAAGCCTACCATGGCCCCCGTCTTGAAGCCTTACACGGCCCTAGTCCCGAAGCCTGACACTGCCCCAGTCCCGAGGCCTGTCACGGCCCCAGTCCCGAAGCCTGTCACGGCCCTAGCCCCGAAGCCTGACACGGCCCTAGCCCCGAAGCCTGACACGGCCCTAGCCCCGAAGCCTGACACGGCCCTAGCCCCGAAGCCTGACACGGCCCCAGTCCCGAGGCCTGTCACGGCCCCAGTCCCAAAGCCTGTCACGGCCCCAGTCCCGAGGCCTGCCACGGCCAGAGAGCCAGCGCCCTTGCCTGCCATGGCCAACGAGCCAGCGCCCTTGCCCGCCACGGCCAACGAGCCAGCGGCCATGCCCGCCATGGCCAACGAGCCAGCGCCCTTGCCCGCCACGGCCAACGAGCCAGCGGCCATGCCCGCCACGGTCGGCGAGCCAGCGCCTGTAGCCTCGACCGTCCCCATGGCCACGTCCCCTGTTGGCCGAGGACGCAAGAGAAGGAAGAGGGCCCCTTCTCCCCAGTCTCGTCTTGTGCTCAAGACCGCAGAGGTTCCCTCAGAGTCTTCCACAGCTCTACCGACCTCTGCTCCGCCCTCAGAGTCTTCCACGACTCTGCCGGGTTCTGCTCCGCCCTCAGAGTCTTCCACGGCTCTGCCGGGTTCTGCTCCGCCCCCAGAGTCTTCCACGGCTCTGCCGGGTTCTGCCCGCCCCCAGAGTCTTCCACGGCTCTGCCAGCCTCTGCTCGCCCCTCAGAGCCCTCGCGGCCTCCGCCTCTCGAGTCTCCCAAGGCTCCTCCTCCCAAGCCTCCCAGGGCTCCTCTCAAGCCTCCCAGGGCTCTTCCTCTCGAGCCTCCTAAGGCTCCTCCTCTCGAGCCTCCCAGAGCTCTACCTCCCAAGCCCCCCAGGGTTCTGCCTTTCAAGTCTCTCGAGCCTCCCAGAGCTCTACCCCTCGAGCCTCCCAGAGCTCCGCCTCTCAAGCCTCTCAGGGCTTCTCCCGAGTCTTTCAAGGCTCCTCCTCCCAAGCCTGCCAGGGCTCCTCCTCTCGAGCCTCCCAGGGCTCCGCCTCACGAGCCTCCCAAGGCTCCTCCTCCCAGGGCTCCTCCTCTCGAGCCTCTCAGGGCTTCTCCTCTCGAGTCTTTCAGGGCTCCTCCTCCCCTCGAGCCTCTCAGGGCTCCGTCCCTCGAGTCTTTCATGGCTCCACCCCTCAAGCCTCTCACGGCTTCGCCTCTCGTGTCTCTCAGGGCTCCTCCCCCTCTCAAGCCTCTCAGGGCTTCCCCTCTCGAGTCTCTCAGGGCTCCTCCTCCCCTCGAGCCTCTCAGGGCTCCGTCCCTCAAGTCTTTCATGGCTCCTCCTCCCCTCGAGCCTCTCAGGGCTCCGTCCCTCGAGTCTTTCATGGCTCCACCCCTCAAGCCTCTCACGGCTTCGCCTCTCGAGTCTCTCAGGGCTTCCCCTCTCGAGTCTCTCAGGGCTCCTCCTCCCCTCAAGCCTCTCAGGGCTTCTGCTCTCGAGTCTTTCAGGGCTCCACCCCCTTCCAAGCCTCTCAGGGCTTCGTCTCTCGAGTCTTCCAGGGCTCCTCCTCCTCCCGAGCCTCTCGGGGCTCCATCTCTTGAGTCTTTCATGGCTCCCCCCTTGAGCCTCTTGAGCCTTCCAGGGCCCCACCTCTAGAGCCTCTCGTGTCTTCCACGACCTTTTTCCCCGAGCCTCTCAAGGCTCTACTCCCAGAGACTCCAGAGCTTCCTAGGGCTCCACCTCTCGAGCCTCCTACGGCTCCGCCTCCCGAGCCTCCTACGGCTCCGCCTCCCGAGCCTCTCATGGCTCCACCTTCCGAGCCCCTCACGGCTCTGCTCCCAAAGACTCCAGAGCTTTCTATGGCTCCGCCTCTCGGGCCTCCCACGGCGCCACCGTCATTGGCTCCACCTCCAGAGCCTTTCAGGCCTTCGCCCCTAAAGCCTCCTTCGGCTCCACCTCCAGAGCCTTCCAGAACCCCACCTCCAGAGCCGCCTACAGTGCCGCCTCTGACGGCACCGCCTTTCACGACTCTTCCCTGGCCCCCTGACCCTGTCTGGTGGCCCCCTGACACTCTCCCTGTCCTGTGGCCTCTTCCCTGGCCTCCTGACCCTGTTCCAGTCCAGTGGTCGCCTTCCAGACCCCCGGACCCAGTCCCTGTCCTCCAGTTGCCTTCCAGACCCCCTGACCCTGTCTCTGCCCTACGGCTGCCCCCTAGATCTCCCGACCACCCGCCTGTCCGCTATGTTCCCCCAGACCTTGCCTTGATACTGCCCATTGACCCCATGGTCTCATTTCCCTCTGTGCCCCTTGGACTGCCCTCAATTTTGTTTGTGGGTTTTGTGGGTTGTCTGTTCAGGGTTTTTGTTTGTTGGGTTCGTCCAGCACCACTTCCTCGCAACCGAGCGCGGCCGTCAGGAGCCATCCGTTTTAGAGGGGGGAGTACTGTCACGAACCCCGCTCCCTCGCTCCGCCCCCTCGAGCTTCCACGCTCGTTCCGCCCCCTCGAGCTTCCACGCTCGTTCTGCCCCCTCGAGCTTCCACGCTCGTTCCGCCCCCTCGAGCTCGCACGCTCGTTTTGCTCCCTCGAGCTTCCACGCTCGTTTTGCTCCTACGAGCTCACATGCTCGTAGCAGGTCTCCCTCCTCGGGCTCACATGCCCGCTCCCAATGGCCAGAACATTATGACCACCTGCACTCGTCTCTATCACCCCTTTATTCGTTTCACCTGCACTCGTCTCATCACCTTTCATTGTTTACACCTGCACCTTCCCCTATAATTACCACAGCACATCCGTTTCACGGGTGTTGGTTATTGTATTTAGTTTCCGTGTCTTTGCCCCGCTAGTCTCGTCTAGTTTTGCTCTCCTCTTGAACTCCTCTTGATTACCCCCTTAGCTTGCCAGCTCCTCGTTCCCCTAGTACCCCTGTCTACTCCCTTTGTTAGTTTACCCGCCTCTCGATCCTGTTTACCCTGGCTTTGACCCTCGCTCCCTCGACTACTCTCCGGATTTGCCCCCTTTACTCTCTTTGATTCCCCGGCTTTTGACCCTACGCTTCCCTCGACAACTCTTCACTGGATTTGCCCGTTTGTACTTTTGCCTGCTTTTATTGTTTCAATAAAAGCAGTTTTTTGACTTACATTGTGACTGTCTCATCTTGTGTTTGTGTGTCCGGGTTACAGTAATGATTGGCAGACATTATCCTAAGATGATGGAAATAAAAAAAGTGCTCCCTCATTTCAAGAATGGTTCGCTGTCTTTACATTTTATTTTGAGAGTAACTTGACAAATTAAGTTTTTACAGAAGTTTTCATGAATATTATGCACATTTTCACATTCCTACAACCACAGTGTAATGTTTGACTTTTTTGAGAACATAAATTCGTTAGCTGGGGTGAATGTTTAGTCCACACTCAGCTGTTTATTCTATTTAGGTATTAATGCATTTCCATAAGAAACTCTCTTCGCAGTACCAGTTAAAACATGTCAAAGACATCATGCAACCAAACACTTGGAAACACATTTGTGTTCGGTTGCATGCTGTTGTTGTGATTTGGCTGTTTTGGACATGTTTTATCTGGCACTGCAAAAAGAGTAGTGCAGATCTAAGCAAATGTGTCATAATAATGTCATATTATACATTTGAATTGGTATTTATTATTATTTATTATATCAAAACCGAATGTAGCATGTGAAAAGTGAATTGCATAATTGCAGTCAAAGAAAGAACACAAAGAATGTGATCCAGCTGCAACTTTACAACCAGTTAAAGGGATAGTTCACCCAAAAATGAAAATTATTTCATCATTTACTCACCCTCATGACATCCCAGATGTGTATAACTTACTTTTTTTTGCAGAAAACAAACAAATATTTTTTGGAGAATATATCAGCTCTGTGCAATGCAACTGTATGGTGACCAGATCTTTTAAGCTCTAAAAAGGACATAAAGGCAGCATAAAATCATCCGGCTGACTCCAGTGGGTAAATCCATGTCTTCAGAAGAGATATGATGTGTGTGGGTGAAAAACAGATCAATATTTAAGTTCTTTTTAATATAAATCTCCTCCTTTGACCAGCCACGACCAGTAGGTGGATGAATGTGAAAGTCAAAGTGTAGATTTACAGTAAAAAAGACAAAAATATTGATCTGGTTCTCACCCATACCTATTGTATCACTTCTAAAGACATGGATTAAACCACTGGTGTCATATTGATTACTTTTATGCTGCCTTTATGTGATTTTTGGAGTTTTCAAAGACCTTGCCACCATTCACTTGTATTTTGAGGACCCACAGAGCTGAAATGTTCTTCTAAAAATCTTGTGTGCTACAGAAAAATGAAAGTCATAAACGTCTGTGATAACTTGGAGGTGAGTAAATGATAAGGGCATTTTCATTTTTGGGTGAACTATCCGTTTAATGCAACTACAATGGATGATTTCGATTTTTTGTAAGTTTAAAAAGATACAGTGCCCCCTGCAATGAAATTCATTTATCTTTAGGTGTGGCTTAAGGGCCCAAATACTTTGTGGGGCCACTGTACAGTATGCCAGTCCAGTATTGTGTTTTGAAAGCAGAGGGTTGTGTCACTAAACGCCATTGTGTGCTCATTACATGACGTTTCGAACGCAAACATTTGGAATTTGCCTTTGGGCCTAATACCATATTACAAAAAAAATTACAATATATATATATATATATATATATATATATATATATATATATATATATTTCACACTTTATTTGTCTTTCTATTCTCTTTAAAGCTTATTATGATTTCATAAAGCTTATGTAACCTGTTGCTTGAGACTCTGTTGTTCTGATAAGGATAATGTAAGTGGATTTCATAAAGCTTATGTAACCTGTTGCCTGAGACTCTGTTGTTCTGATAAGGACAATGTAAGTGGATTTCATAAAGGTTATGTAACCTGTTGCTTGAGACTCTGATGTTCCTATAAGGATAATGTAATTGGATTAATCACCAGTTTGTTTCTTTGTTGAGCGAAACCTTCATTATTGATCTGAGGATTTTCATGATGTTTATAAAGAGATCAAAGTGGTTGTTGGAGCTTATATTTCCTTGGAAGTGTTTACATTCATAGGGTGCCATGTCCACTGGGATATGTGTCATCTGTGAGCTTCCAGACCAGGTGGCCGTTGACACCCACATTTCATATCATATCATATCATCTGGCAGTCTATCAGGAAAGATGCAATAAAACATAAACCTCAGTGTGAACTGGGCTTACAATAAATCACCCCATCCATTCCTGTGGATTGAGCAGTGTTTGCATATTGCTTACATTGTAGAGGACGAATGCCGTTTGAAATATTATTGAGCATTGCAGAAACTTAAAGAGGAATTCAGTACTGTGACAGTGAATTAATGACGAGCTGTTTTCAGAGGGCTGGAATGCTGTCATGCAGCTAAAGAAATGACACCGTTCAATACCGCCACTCCCATTTCGCATATTACACAGTCTGCGTAGGGCACCAACTCCCTAAGGGGGCACCATCTTACCCTAGGGGGGCACCAAAAACTCCATCGGCTGCCCTTCCTTGCATGCTATACGTTATTCAAAGCACACCTCGCACCACGTCAAATTATCTGTGCATGTCGTAAGTCGTAAGTTTGAACCAAGGAGGTCTATATTTCATTAAGAAAGCTTTTTGTTAGCATTCCCATCTCAATGTTAGTTGCTTGGCTGACACATGGCCCTTATGGAAGTTTGCTATTTGAAATCTGCCATCTTTGCTCATGGGAAACAGGGGTTGCGTTGACTAAAATTTCTCTGTAATTACTGTTTTGTAAACATCATGTATTGACTAATATTACCAGATGTTGTCCGTACATTTTACTGATAAAGACTATTTAAACCAAGTGCATCAGTTTTATTTTAACCATATTATCTGGTTTCATTTTCTCTTTCACTCTACGTAATGCTTGTGTGTGGGTGAGTGAGTGTAAGTGTGTGTGTGTGTGTGTGTGTGTGTGTGTGTGTGTGTGTGTGTGTGTGTGTGTGTGAGTGTGTGCGCGTGTGCGTGTGTGTGTTTGAGAGAGAGAGACATTGAGAGAAATAGATAGAGACCATTAGAATAAGGTACATAATGTACCAGTAATAATACAGACTGATCTCACAGTGAAATCAGAAAGAGTACGTTGACTTTTCTTTAGCTAAAATTGGTGTCTGCTTAATGAGATTCAAAACACTGCCCCTAGTAGCCAAAGCGGTAAGTGTTGTTGGGTGCATAGGCACATGAGAGCTCCATTTTCTGGGAGAAATGTCCACAGAGGGGCGCCAAAAGTGAGTTGTGATGCGAGATGTGAGATTTCAACTGTACAGGATGTAATACAGTGAAGAGGAATGATATTGTAGCCCCTCACCCAAACCCCAAGCCTAAACCTATTCCAAAAATGGCCCCAAGTGGGCTGGCTTGCTAAAAAGACTTAATCAGAATTTAAACCTTTTCAGATTGGCTTATAATGAGATGATGTAATACAATAATAATAATAAAAAAAAATTATAATAATTTATCCGCTATCATGCAAATACTGTCTTACCGAGATCAATTTACTATTTATAATTTACTGTTGTAGCTGTTTTTTATTTTATTTATTTACTGCCATGCAGATAGTTCACGTTGTATCATACTGTGTATCTGCTTGGATGTGTGCTAAATGATGTGTTGTGGTTTTATATATGAACCTCATTTTGAAATGTGTAAAAATAACAAAAAACTTGTCTTGACTTTGACTTTGCCCAATGGTCCTTGAAGAAAAGCAGTTGGCACTGGCCATGATACGATTTACCACTTTTCACTTCATTCACTGCTGATTTGATCAACTGGCAGAGGCTTAAAAGTCCCATCTTATGTGTCTTTATTCTCATTACAAAAGCCTGATTGAGGCACATACTATGTGACTAATCAGTCTGAAGTTGCAGGAAAATTACATCATGGTAACGCTAATTAGCTGATGGCACCACAAGAACACACTAAGTTCTAATGGTCTTCAATAATGACTGCCGTAAACTAGGGCTATCAGCAATTATCAGCAAAAAACATTTTTTATGAGAGGAGGGTCTCTGATTTCATGACGACATAAATCAGTCACTATGTCACTGTGCTACTGCTTGATAATAAACTGAAAAAATGCATAAAAGACAGTGCACTATTTCTCCCATATGCAGTTGAAATTTAATCTATTCACAACAACAATTTCTTTAGCAGAATTCTCCATTATTTTAGTGGAGTACCTGTATTAACTGAGCTTCAGATGTGTGAGCTTGCCATCTATGGCCGTGCATATTGATGTCAGCAACACAGAAGAAGATCTGAGAAGCTCTGGCGCTTGTATATGTATTTGCTTTTTTCAAATTTTCCAATTGGATGGTTATTTCCCTTGAAAGTCACACATAATGGGCAAGGGTGCATTAACTCATGGACTTATATGGGCTGAAACACAGGGGCTTACAACTCTCATGGAGCCCAATGGGAGGAGCAAGTTTAAACGCTGCCTGTTGTGGATGGTTGCCATGCAGTTGCTAAGGTATTTGAAGAGGTTATTAGTGCACTGCTTTGCAGTTTCTAGGGTTTTCTGGGTGGTTGCTCAGTGATTATTTACTCGAAGAAGTCAAAACAACACAACCCCAAGTCTATATAATATTCTGGCCCCTAGATATAACTCTGGTCCATACAACTCGTGTTTTTGAATGGATGCTGTTTTATTCACCCATTCATGTGTCTGCCAAGTGAAAATTATGAAAGGTCTATTTGCTTAGAAATGTATAGCACTTCTCACTTCAACAAGTCACACGATTTGTCTCATTCATGTCGGTATCACAAATATGCAGGATGTGTTCCATGCCAAATTGGTTTAGTTTATATTTTAGGGGTTTTGGAACATGCCTTGACTTGAAGCATGAGTAATGATAATAGTGATGTTGTTATAACTGTCGATTTGGATAGAAGTGTCAACTAAAAGACCACATATAACTTATTTATGTGTAGTTTTCATATCTTTTAAATCTCTACTTAATATTGACAGACGAATGCTCCTTGATTCCTAGTATGCCTTCCCTGCTGAAAAGACCTGCATTGCTGGTTGTTAGCTTACGTTGTGTTTTGGGTGCTGGTTCCACAGCATGGGATGCTGGTGTACTAGTGTTCTCACCACATTCTAAACTAGCTTAAATAGCTTTATCAGAAAGACCATGATGGTCAACCAGCTTCAACAGGTAGAGTTTGCTAGTGAAAAGCAAGGCTATGCCAAACCAGCCTAGACCAGTATGAGAACCGCATGCTGGTTAATCTGGTGTTTTTAGCAGGGTTTTCTCTGGTGCAGCTGTGCACATAGACCTCTTCAGGGTCTCGCTTGAAAGGCCAAATCAAACAATAATAATGGCTATTTATCTTAGGCTTGGAAGCCATGCATTGACCTGCCAACGACCAGCTCTTTCCTGGGAAGCAGAGGAAATTAAATGAAATTGTGGTTTGAGTGTTAGGCTTGAAAAATGTAGGAATAGCTCCACAAACCCAAAATCCAACTTTTCATTTCAAAATACTGCTTGGCTCCTAAACTAATAATAAGCTAAGTTCACAGAGTCATTCCGAAACACCTTTCCTTTCCATTTTTTGACATCTTAATGAAATAGTTGCTCTGTGCTAATGCCAACTGCTTTTATCATTGCAATACTAATGTTGTAATTACATATTAATCATTAACTGTTCATTATCATGATAATTTGGGGTCTTTGAATTGATTATTGAGTTGATTGTGTTTTGAATTGATTTAAATTTTTTAACTGCCTCAAGTTGACGTCAATTGCTACTTCTCACAATTGCACCATCCTATGTTGTGTTTTGGATGCTGGTGTCCACTGCCATGGTTCAGCCCAAAATTACAATTCTATCATAATTTACTCACCCTCATTTCATTCCAAACCCATATCACGTTCTCTCTTATGCAGAACAAAAAAGGAGATGTTTTAATGAATATCATGGCCCGTCTTTTCAAGATCATAATTAATTTTTCTAGTAAGACCTTTGATATTAGGGCAAAAATCGTATTCTTCATAATAATTTTTAGATTGTTTTCCTGTAAAAATATCAAATTATCCTTAAAACAAGATCAATTTAATATGACGTATCCCATCTTATGGTTGGAGTTGACATCATTTCATTCTCTGAAGTCCATCGTAATAGACTGAAGTGATGTTTTTCTGGCACCGGCAGCTATTAGTCAACATCACACAGTGAAATGTAGCAGTGGAGTCCAACACGAAGCAGGAATGGAGCTGGATCCAGCCGGTTCTGGTGACCTCAGGATAGGATTCCTGAGGTTGGGACAGGGAAACGTAAAATAATATTAGCATAGATGCCATTAAATTTATTGCAGAGTTATAGATCACAATCAGTGTTTCTGGTTCCAGCAAACCTAACTAAAGCGACCTAATTGTGAGCTGAAGGATAAATTAGGTGTATGTCTGTCTAAATAGATAAGTCTTTGGTTTAGACCTAAACTGAGTGTGTGTGTGTCTGCATCTTGAACAGTGTTAGGGAGACTATTCCATAGTTTAGGAACCAAATCTGAAAATTATCTACCTCCTTTTGTGGATTTTTATATTCTAGGAACTGAATGAGTGTGATGGAATATAGCGTGGTATAAGGTCACTTAAGTACTGCAGAGCTTGACCATTCAAAGCTTTGTACGTAGTTAACATAATTTTAAAATTAATACGAAATGTAAGAGGTAGCCAATGTAACAATGACAAAATGGGGCTAATATGATCATATTTCTTGGTTCTCGTCAGCACTCCTTTGAACCAATTGAAGTTTACTTATTCATCTTGCTGGACATCCTCCCAGTAATGCATTACAATAATCTAGTCTTGAGGTCATGAACACATGAATTTGTTTTTTAGCATCAGCAACAGAGAGCATGTGTCGTAATTTAGCAATATTTCTTAGGTGGAACAATGCTGTTCTACAAACATTGGTAATTTTATTTTCAAAAGGACAGATTAGTTTCAAATATAACACCTAAGTTCTTCGCTTTTGAAGATCATGTACATCCATCGAGAGTCAAATTATTATAGAGGTTTTTGGTCCAGTTTTGTCGGAAATGATTAGAAGGAAATTTCTGGCCGTCCAATCTTTGATTTCATTGATTCACTCGCTAATTTGGAGAGTTGTGAAATCTCATCAGGTTTTGAAGAAATATAAAGTTGTGTATCGTCAGCATAGCAGTGGAAACTTATTCCACGATTCATGATAATATCTCCCAGGGGAAGCATATACAAGGAGAAAAGGAGAGTCCCTAAAACTGATCCACGGGGCACTCCATTCTGTACTTTTGTTTGGTTTGACAATTCCTCATTTATACAGACAAAGTGGTAGCGGTCAGCTAAATAGGACCTAAACCATGCTAATGCAACTCCACAAATGCCAACATACTTCTCTAGCCTATTCAACAGAATGTTGTGATCTATCGTGTTGAATGCAGCACTAAGATATAAAAGCACTAGAAGTGAAATGCAGCCGTGATCAGATGATAAGAGCAAGTCATTTGTAACTCTGATAAGTGCAGTCTCTGTACTGTGATGAGGCCTAAATCCTGACTGAAATTCTTCTTATATACTATTTCTCTGTAGAAATGAACATATTTGGTAAGATACTACCTTTCCTAGTATTTTTGACATAAACAGGAGATTTGAAATCAGTCTATAATTAGCCAGTTCTCCAGGATCAAGTTGTGGCTTCTTAATAAGCGGTTTGATAACTGCCATTTTAAAGTTTCTTGGGACATGTCCTAATGATAGCAAGGAGTTAATAATATTAAGAAGAGGTTCTGAGGTTCAGGGATTACCTCTTTTAAGAACTTGGTTGGTATTGGATCTAACAAACATGTTGTGGCTTTTGATGTTTCGATACATTTTGTTAGCTCTTCATGACCTATGACAGCGAAGGATTGAAGAAACTGTATGTGAGGAAATTTATGAGACACTGTTTTCTGAGGTACTGTGACAGATGATTGCATAATTCCAATTTTATTTCTGATTATTTACATTTGATCAGTAAAGAAATTCATGAAGTCATTACTCTTGTGCTGCGACAGAATATCTGGCTCTGATGAGGCTTTAGTCCTAACCAATTTAGCCACAGTACTGAAGAAACACCTAGGATTGTTTTGGTTATTTTCTGTGAGGTTGCTAAAATATGCTGACCTGGCAGCTTTTAATATAGCTACAGACACTATCCTTGGATGCACTGTAAAATACCTCTAATTTTGTATTCATCCACTTGTGCTCCATTTTTGAGCTACTCTCTTGAGAACATGAGTGTGATCATTGTACCATGGTGCAGGGCTTTTTTCTTTAATGTTCTTTAATCGAAGGGGGGTGACACTATCAAGAGTGCTAGAGATGACTGTATTTATATTTTCTGTTATTTAGGGTATGGGTGTTAGGGTATGCAGATTTCAGTCTGCTTGATGAAGCAGGTATGTGTACCAGCTACTCAGACTATGCTTCACTTCTCTAGACTACTGGCACTTTGCATCTGCTGAAATGCCTCCCTCCAATCAGACTGTAACTCTCTACATAGGGTAGTTTCAAACTCTGCATAAACCAGTTGTCTACATCTGCTAATGATGTTCATGCTAATGAGGGCTGGTACAGCAGAAGAGTTTTGTGAGACTCTGACCACTAAAAAAACTACATTCTGGAAGGGTAATACCCATGGTTTCAACCTCCAACTCAAGATGACCTTTGTAAGGTATGTCTAAACCATTGGCAGCTGTAATCTTCAGCCAACCTGCTGTGGACAGCATATTTTGATCTTCCCCAGACAGGTGTTCTCTGAAGAAACTCTCAGAAATAGTACTGACTTGGCTTCCTGTATCAAGTAAACAAGAGGCCATCACTCCACTAATCTTTAGATTAGCGACAGCATATTTTCCAACAGCACACTTGAGTAGTCGTCATGACAAGCATCGATATTGGCTGAGCCTATGGACTGCCCTCACACTTCCTGGCTCACAGGGTGGAATTTTCCCCCGCTGTTATGACGATTTAGTATTCTCTGTGAATGTCTGCTTGTTTTCCTTCACACACCTACACCTTTGAAAGTCACAGTTGTGTCCTACACCTTTACACTGGAAACAAACTGGCTGGCCATCATCTGTAAACCTTGGCTGCATCTTGGCTTTACTATAAGCCAGAGGTTCTGACTTCTTGACAGTTTATGTTAGCAATCCTATAGCTTTTCCTTGTTCTGCTACAATTTGTAAAACTTCTTCAAGCGTAGCAGGGTTTTCTCAGGTATACCAACAGCAGCACACTGAATTTTCTGACACAAGATTTAGGATCTTCTAGAGACCACTTATATATATATATATATATATATATATATATATATATATATATATATATATATATAAATAAGGTATAACAGTTTAAAACAATAGAATTCTCATATTTGCACATATAACAGGTATTTTACCCTTATTCACTAAACTGGAAAACACTCTGGGCTATAAATCATTAAATGAGATTTGATTACTTAAAAATGTACATACCCAGTCCTCACATGTACTATGCAAAACATGGTCACTTTACTAAACACATAATTATTGCAATATACAAGCCTTTTGTGTAAAATGTTATGAATGAACAAAACTGGGAGCTCTCTTGCACAATACAAGTTCTCACGTCTCTAACACCAGAGAGTTCCGGAAGGAAGGTGTCACAAAACTCAGATGTTGCAAAACTCCTGTTCTTAAAGGAGTCAAGTCTAATTTATAACTAGATTTAAATTACATAACATTTCTCCACTTGGCTACACATAATATAGCTTTATGAATATTCATTTAATATTGATATTCATTTGGAAAGAAATGAGTACATTTTGTCAGAATTCTCATCTATCTGTCTTTCTTTCTGTCTGTCTGTCTCTCTCTCTCTCTCTCTCTCTCTCTCTCTCTATGTCTGTCTGTCTGTCCATCTGTCTGTTTAGAATGATGAGTAAAGTGGTGTAAAGTGGTGAAATAAATTGAAAAAGGCTGAGGAAAGGGGTGGGGGGGGGTGGGGGGGGGTAAGTTCCAGACACCAGGCCAAGACCATTAGCTGAGAGGGGCACCAAGCGTCGAATGTGGGCCCACAGCAGTTTTAAATAGGCAGACTGAGAAGGATTTAGGCCTGAAGCTTAGCACAGATCAGCCAAGCATTCTGTAGATGCAATTACAGCACCATGACAGGGAGTCACCCAGGGCAATATTAGGGTCACCGTAAAAGATGTGATTAGTAAGGCTAAAGAGGCAAGACGTGTTACCTGAGAGAGATAGAGAGTTCCCCTGAGATGTTATTTAAAGAATATTGAGGGAATTAGAATACATCATGTCATCAAAATAATGGAATGGGGATTATAGTGGTTAAAAAAGTAAAAGAAATTTTATATTTGAGCTTTTTCAAAGTAGTGACTCTACTTTGGTAGGGTTGGGGAGTAACTAAATACATGTAACAGGATTAAATATTTAAAATACAAAATATAAGTAACTGTATTCCACTACAGTTACAATTTAAATAACTGGTAATTAGAATACAGTTACATTCAAAATGTATTTTGATTACTGAAGAGATTACTTTGCATTTTATTGTCATTTTCTTTATTTAATATTAAGTTCTTTCAGATGGAAAACATTTTATACATATAAATTATACGATCCAAAGTGCATTTGAACAGTGGTGAAACACTTTCTTATGATGTGTTACATTCATACGAGCAGACAGAGAAGTGAGTTTGTACATTTGTTTGCTGCTTTGACTTCACCATCCAGTGCAACTCACTCATCCAGTCCCAACTATTTTTATTTATTTTTTACTAATTACAATTTTAGTTTAGTAAAGAGATTCAATAGTAGTAGTGTTCTTCGCCACAAATTTCAAGCATTTAAGTATAATACATTTATTTTTGTGATTGCACAAAGCGCAGAGCTACGCGCTTCAGCCATGCACAACATCTTATTCGATTTTCATTGAAGCGCTAATTCTAAGTTCAATTTTCGTGCCCAGTGGCAGGTTTAAGCAGTGGCAACATAGGCAGCCGCCCGGGGCGGCATCTTACCAGGGAGGGCACATGGTGCTTGCCGAGGGCGGCGCAGACCCCCTCCCCATAACCTGAAGGCGGGTTCATCCAGGGAGCCATACAAGACAGAACCACCACTGTTTGTGCCAGCACAAAATATAAGTGGCCGTGGCTGGGAGTGGTTACACTATGGTGGGTGTATGCAAGTAAACTGTGGGTGTATTGTATATGTAAATAAAAGGGCTGCAAAGCGGAACGTGCTATTTTCCTGAGAAAAAGGGAATTGTGCTAAAACGTTTCAATACCATATCTTATCTCAGTGCAAAGTTTACCAATGAGGTATTGAGGTTGCTGATTTGAAATATGTTATTGAAAACTTTTGTCTTGACAAACACATTTGGAGATTTCTGCCTTCCACATTGAAGTAGATGGGAGCTGTGCATGGGCTACTGGCATGACTAGAAAAAAACATTTAAAAAATAAAATACCCTGGTAGCTCTAGTTGCCAGACATTTACCATTATAAATACAGTGACTATGTTTCAGCCATCAAAGGATTTCATTTTAGTGCCTGTATATTTTACAGTTAAACCATTTACAGTATATCATTATATTATGTTAATACTACATATCAACATAGTGGAACTACAATGATTCCTCTTAAATTTGCACTTTGAAATGTATTGTTTACAGTATATCCATAATATTGTCAGAAGGCCACATGATGACTGAAAGTCCATCAATTTAGGTCCTTCCAGGTGCAATGATTAATAAAATAATATGTAGACACTGTTACCCATGCAAATACAAAACCATCAGAGTAACAAACATGACTGTAAATAATGCAATAAACATTAACTAAACAACAGAAATGTACCATAAAAACAATGATTACTACTGAAAATAACATTTTATATGAAACACACACACACACACATATATATATATATATATATAAATAAATCATTTCCCATCAAATGTGATGGGTAACTGTTTTTCACTGTAATATTAACAATAGTTTATTGTAAAAAATATATATATATATATCTTTTTACTTTAAAAAACATGATTTTCTTTACAATAATTTACAGTAAAATTACATTTATTAATATGTTTATTAGTATTTTTTTTCACCATATAGGGTAATTATTAAAAGCTATTCACTGTTGCATTTTCCATTCTTTTACATACAATTACAATTGTACAATTGGAAAATATATAGATTGTTTACAGTGATAGCTGTCAGGGTCATTATCAGCAAGGCTTCTGAGTTGACTTGTCTTGTCTTATCGGACTTACCAAATTCAGTGTATAAAAATATAATATTCTCTACATTTGTTCCATGGTAAACCTTTGAAAACACATGCATTTATTAAACAAACACTTTCTCTTTGCACATCACTAAATTTGCATAGTGCAAATATTCATAAACCACTGCTTCAACATGGCTATATATATATATATATATTATTATTATTATTTATTTGTTATTTTTTTTCAGTAACCATCCATAAAACTTATTAAATTGTCCACACATCTCTGAATGAGGAAGAATAGCTGCAGTGTTGACCTTCCTCTTAGGGTGCCTTCCTGCATGTGCAACATTACTAATGGCATTTATGCAGGGAGGCAACAATTCTTTTGTCCATTTTGCAACAACTTGTTATCTTTCTTTCAGTGTTGCTGTTATTCTTCACACTCTGGTCTATGTTATGCAAAAGGAAAGCAACTCAAAGAATGTTATGTAAAGCCGATCCCAACATACTTTTGCCACAGCTGGTATGTCTTGCATAAGAGTCACAGAATTTCATCTAGTGGGAACAGCTCTGCCAATCCAGTGGCCGCTCAAACTCAGATTTCCCAGGCAGTAATATCTCCTGCCGCTGCCAGAAGTGGATTAGTAGCGATTGAGGTTACTTTCCTGGATTTCCGTAAAGTATGGAACGAAAGAGATCGCTCAGATTTAGCGCTCAATTCATGAAAATGTGATATGTAACACTCGGGTCAATGTACAATGTCCTTGCATCATTTTGTGGACTTTCAACATTTGAATGTACAATGAAACATCGCACTAAGGAGAAATCTGTGAAGGGTTCTCTAAATGTTCTGTTGAAATAAGATTCAAAAGAACAGTTCAGCTCATAAAAAATAAAAAAAATAAAATGATACATTTATATTTGCCAGACATTTTATCCAAACCAACCTAACCTAACCTAGTGTTTAGCTTCATGCTCCACCAAGTTGAGTTGCATTAGATACAGTCATTGTTTTGACACATTTTTTGTAATTCTGACAAAACCTCTCAAGAAAATATTCTGGTAATATTTCCCCCAAATGATTACAAATCTTTTCAGTTATTTGATGTATTATAGACAAAATTCTCTTTAATTGGGTAAGTCCTGAATATGCGATTGATTGTGATTAATTTTATTTATTAATTGGCACTACGTGTAAATAATTCACACAAAAAAATGAAAGAATATTTGTACATTTTATTTTGAATTAAAATAAAATAATTACGCCTACATTCAGGACCATTAAGATCTTTTGCATTATTTGCATGATGAAAATTCTCTCATCATTTACTCACTCTCATGCTATCCCAAATGTGTATGATTTCTTTCTTCTGCTGAACACAAATTAAGATTTTTCAAAGAAAATCTCTGCTCTGTTGGTCCAGTGAATCGTGATCAAATCCTTGAAGCTCCAAAAAGCACATAAAGTCAGCATAAAAGCAAACAATATGACTCCAGTTGTTTAATCCATGTCTTTAGAAGTGATATGATAGGTGTGGGTGAGAAACAGATCTATATTTAAGTATTGTGTGGCAGGGCGGAGGGTGGTGCCGGGTTTCTACACACCCGGTCCCTTATCAGGCTAATCAAGCCTCCGAGAGGGATACAAGCCGACAGCGGAGGATGGTGCGGGAGAGAGAGATCGTTTACGGACATTTCCGTCGTGTGTGTGTTTGTCTTTTGTTTAAGTTAATCATGAAAATATTATTTATGTCGTCAAGCCCGTTCTCGCCTCCTCCTTTCCATTTAACTGCGTTACATATTGTTTACATTTTGACGTCAGAATAAAAGCAGAGTATGACAAGTCTCTTGTAATCGATGGTTTCTTACGTTGTCAGATTTCTGAATATGCATGTTTTTGTTGCTTATGAGCATCTTGCTCAGTGTCATGCTTTGTGTTGTCTGAGAGATGTGCAACTTTGCTGCTGCATCACAAATCCACCAATTTGCGCGAAGTATGCGTAAATAAAACGACACGTTTGATGTACTGTAGCGCCAGGACATGACACAGTTTTTGTGAAAAAGTGTCACAGTGTCATGAAAATAATGTCACAATGTAATTCATCTTAATGGCCCTGAAAATGTGTTTGATTTCTAATTGGTTTCTTTTAACTTTGGAGTAAAATGGAACTAAGACATTTTATTTTTTGCTATTTGTTGACCCTTCTACAGCTACTTGATGCCAAGGGAAAGGTCTTGACTTGACTAGAAGGTTCAGATTTCTGCTAGAACAGCTATTAATACAGAGTACATGCTCGTACATGCTGGTTACCATTCACCAGTAGTACAATTTGAAACATTGTCTACCCCGTTTTGTTGTTTGTTTAATAGTGTCTAAAAAACATGTTTCAATTTGATGATAAATTGTGCATGCAGGAAGTGGTAGTGACCTAACTTTTTTCAAGACTGTAAATAATGTCAGTTTATTTCTTCATGGACCCTACTGTAAAGTGTGTGTGGAATTCAGACATCATGCTGAATAATTCACATTAACATTCCCTGTTCATGAAGTATGTCACACATTCCACTGGAATGCATCTGCACATCCTCAAGGCCCAATAATTTGATCTAGCGAGCACAATTAGGCAATCGTTCCTTGAAGTTTGAAAATTAGGGGGAATTCACTAAGAATCTATTGCACCTGCTGATAGTGTTGTTTATTTGCACATGCTGTCTGCATTAATTCCGTTTATAAGACACAATGTATAATAAGCCTAATTTACATAGGCAATGACAAAATCTTAATTTAAATATAGAGCAATGTATGCCAGTGCATTTAGTACCTGGTTAATTTGGGGTAAATTTAAGGTGTTTAGTGAATAAGGAGTAGGTGTTTGTGCTGAAATACAACTGTTTATTGAATTTGCCCCAATTTATTATTATTATTATAATTATTATTATTGTTGTTATTCTTGAAATGCTCTCTAAATTATGCCAGTAAGTTTTTTTTACTTTAAGTTTAGTTCTTTTCATTTCTAATAGGTTTCCAAGGAACACGTGGCATTCATAAATCATATAACTCACATTAACATTCACTGTTCTTAATGTAATGCAGCAGAAAGCTTCTGAATGCATCTGCATGGAGGCTTTTTTTTATTTATACACTGCATTCATTCCATTGCCAATCTGTTGTAACAAATTCTCATATTCCCTCCAATTTTGTTTGGCTATAAGCTCTCACGGTCCATTGATTTGTTCTAGCAAACATAAATAAGCAACCATGCCTCATATTTAGAAAATTAAAACAGTATGTCCTGTCTATTTCTACATATGTTTCTTGCATGCTGTGGTAGGTGGCTTCTTTAACTATATTCTTATAATTATCAGGGATGTGCACTGATATGTTGAGGGGCAGTGGCTCAAACTTAAGAAAAGCATAAAAAAAGATTCACTCTATGCTGCATATGGAATTTACTAATAAACAAACTATTATATAATTAACCAGAGGTCTTTATATTGCATACGAGGCCTACATCTAAAACAATTATAAATAATTGATAAATAGGAAATATATAATTTTATTTCCATTTAAGTGCTGAATCCCAAAGATGGCAAATAATTCACATTTGCATTTCCTGTTCATTATTTATGTAATGCAGCAGGCAGCTATTGGAATACATCTGAATGGATGCATTTATTGACATTTGCTCTTCCTGCTTTCCAATGCCAATGCAATGAATTCTCATATTCCATACTTGTTCGAGTGGCTCCAAGCCATCATGGCCCAGTGATTTGATCTAACAAGAATCATTTTTAATACAGAAGCTGTGCACTCTATGTATTGATGTTTATTGCATGCAGAGGGGGGTGACTGCTTGAGCCCATGCATACCAACGATGTGCTAACAAGCACAGACGGGCACTGATTAGATGCTAATGCACTTACTTCGGTAAGCGGGGTTAAGTGCATTGTGTATTATAGTAAAACAGTGGATTTGTTGATCTGTGTCAAAGAGAGAATGAGTGAATGACCTGGGCTGGCTTTTGGAAACATGGGGCACAGCTGTGCATTTCATCCGCCCCTGAGTCCACCCGCCTGAGCCATCAGTGAAAGAGGCTTTGATACAACACTAATAAGCCATTGTCAAATCGAGGACACAGAAGTTGAAGCTCTGGATGATTTGTTGGTCCAACGAGGTCAGAGCAGCTCACCTCCCAGTGTTATGACACAGAGGCAGTGCACTGTTAATGAAAAGGCCAGTTGCTTTTAATGGGACCATCAAATATTATTCATTTGATGTGCTTTAAGAGCACTGCAAATTGCTCTCTATTAATAAAATGTTGACCACTCATTGTTTTTTTTTACGTGAGCTTATTTGTAAGACATAGCCAGGTAAAACTGAACGAACATTGTAAAAAAATTGGCCATAAAGCCATTCATTGTAATGTTTTGGTACACTTTAAATAAAGTTCTATTGTTAACATAGCAGATAAAGGCAACGTTAAGTAATCCAAATGACTCCAGAGGTTTAATCAATGTCTTCTGCGGTGATCCAGTTGGTTTTGGGTGAGAACAGACCAAAATATACCTCCTTTTCACTGTATATCTTACCACTGCAATCTCTAGGCATGATTTCAAGCTCGATTACACTTACTAGTATTTTTCACAAATGCAGAGCACTAGATGACACAATAGGGCATGTAATCGTGCTTGAAATCACGATCGCCAAGGAGATTGCTGTCAAGATTTATAGTGAAAAAGGATTTACATTGACTGGATCGCTTTTAGATGACATTGAGTAAACTACTGGAGTCGTATGGATTTAATGGACTTTAATAACGCCTTTTCTACCTTTTTGAGCTTCAAATTTCTGATTATTAACTTGCATTATGAGGACTAACAGAGCTGAGATATTCTGAGATAGAAAATCTATGTTTGTGTTCTGCATGAGAAAGAAAGAAAGTCAAATACATCTGGGATGGCATGAGGATGAGAAAATGATGAGAGAATTGTTATTTTGGGGTCAAATAACCCTTTCAAGAAGTGGAAAATGTGTATGATATACAGAAGTATCTTAGTAATGTTGCTCTTGACAAGCTTAGATTTCTGAGATGCGCACAATAAACTGAGACTGCAAACATAGTCAAGAATGTGGTCATATGATTTTAACTTGAAATCACCAAGCGAAATTACTTGTGCTCATTGGATGATCAATTTTCCAAATATTTTTTGTTTTATTCAGAGGAATTCATAATACATTTTGAAGTCATTATTCGTGGCTTTCTGAAAGGTATTATATATATATATATATATTTAGGCTTATACTGTATTAGGGCTGAAACTACCGATTATTTTGATAATCGATTAATCTAACGATTATAAAAACGGTTATTCGACTATTCTGTCGATTACTGGAACGATTAATCATTAGCTATTAACCGATAATTCAGCTTTTGTTATATTATATTATATATATTCAGCATTATAATTTGTTATAATGTGTGCCGTTCCTGTCGTTACATTACTGGGTTTAATTTGAATTCATGTATAATTTATTGAGAGATTATTGAATGGGACTTTTACAACAGCGGAAGTTCACTGTATATTTTGACTAGTATCTGACAGATAAATTTGCACTAAAATAGAGCTTGATTGGATGCACAGCCTTTGACGTCAACAACAAAAGATAATGGAAACTTTTTCTCCTCTCTTTTAAAAGGGGATAAGCGAGCCTGATTATTTTGCTATTTTTAACTATGCCTGATTTGATGATTAGTAGCATATTATTATTTGCATGTAAAACCCAAATCCTAAACACGTTTGCGAATAAATTTGAAGTAATCTTTAATCTCAATAACAAAAATGTTTATAGAAATGTACACAGCCCAACATCATATTCATTCCAACAGTATTTTATTGGAGGCCATCTGTTACAAGGCACATTAAAACAACAATCATTGTTGTTTATGGTTTCAAAAATAGAAAGGTGATGAAATATATATCAGTCAGAGATTCTCCTGCTAGTCCAGACATATGACTCCTGCACATAAAAGTTTGTTTCAACAGACACTGTGACATAAGACAACAGGTGTTATTAGTTCATTTAAGCTGAACATTGAGGAATTACAGCTGTCACCTGCCATATTCCATTGACATTGTTGAAACATTGTAGAAGTAATGACCATGTCCTTTTCCCAGAGCTAGCACACAGAGTGGAGACGCATCTATTGTTTCTGTAACCAAACTTTTAGTATATGTCAAGCTAAGCATCCTGGTAAGCTTGCGACCTTATAATCCTCTGGTATGTGTATGTTTGAAATAGTTTGGACCTCAGATGTATGCCTTGATAAGAATAGACCCTTGAATGATGGAAAGTTGTCGAACTTGTGTTGGAAGCTTGGCTGGTTTTGGAGAAAGGGACTGCAGATGTTCTGTGATTACGGGGAATTTCAAATTCCTTTTATGTTTTAATTATACCATTGCCCCAGACTAAGATGTTCAATCATTGAATTAGAAAATCCTTCATAAACATGATAATCAAAGAGCGAAATAAACAAAAGCAATTTCAGTATTTATTTTGTGATTTCAATAGAAATGTTCTGTTTTGACCGTCTCAATGTTGTGGCCTAATTTCCACCCTGAAATTGTGTTTCCACTAATACAGTTTTTTTTCCTTGTTATATATTGCCTGTTTATGTGAAGGACCGTAAATGTGAATGTATATTTTTTATTTAAAAAAAATGCATATTTTTACTTTTATTTACAATACAAATGTATATTATTTAATGTATGTTTTTTTATTGTAAAAATTTGTTTTATTTTTTATAATTTCCTGTCAAGCTTTAATTTTGTAAAAAAAAAAAAAAGTAAATTTTTTTTTTTAATTGTGTTTATTTAGGATCCATATATTTCTACAAATTGATAAACTTAAACTCAATACAAATATTGAGATGTATGAAATGTCTGTTCAGGAAAAAATTACAAAAATGTCTTCATTCTGCTGTCATAAATATATGTTAATGGTTGGACAGAGTAGACAAAGTAAACAAAATAGAAAAATTAAATACACTAGTGAGAGAGTGAAAAATGTTTTAAGGGAATTTATTTTCTAAATGTTCTCAGGACCAAAAGTGCCCATTGTTACAATATATCCTTTACAAGAATATAATACTGAAATATTACAAAAGATTTGGTCTATACAAACATTCTTTTCCAGCAACCTGGCACAGTATATCTATCAAATATCTACAAAATGGCCATTGTGTGAAATCATTTAAAAAAAATAAAAATTAAAAGACAATTAGTACATAATAGAATATAATATATTTTTGTAATATTATTTATTTTTCCATATATCAAGATGATAAAGCCAAAAACAATTACAGAATGGGATTAATTAAATTGGAAGTTTTGAAACACTGGCTGTGAAACACATATTGAGTCACACACAGCACATAAGCTACACATGTATTTTCTCAGGCGCTTAATGAGTTTAAATAGACGTGCAACTTTCAATTGTCCAAATGGCCATATCATATATTCATATGATACTGTTCATGTGTTCTACTTTCTATAGTTAACTTCCACATTGCTTCTACCTTAAATAGCAATGTCAAATAAATCATGTAAATTACTGAAACATCTGTGCCAAAATGAGTAGTATATAGCATTGTATAATACTGTATGTATGATGCATATGAGATACTGATAGTAAACCATTGTTGGAGAGATACGTGTTATAGTAATCATTTGTATGAAAGCAGAATTAATTTGTTGTGAATAAACAAAGAAATAGATATCGTGTGATTGTAAACTTATGTAGACAAGTGGAAAAATGTAATGTTATTTCACTCTAGTCATAAATTGGACTTGGCCCCTTTACGAACTCCTCGTTTGCACATGTGGGCTGGTTAGAGATGTGAAAACAGACATTGTGCAATAGAGCTCCCAGTTCCCCATCTCTCGCTCACTCGACTTTGTGTCGAATGAAGTGACACTAGGGGTCTTTCTTGAAGACCTCGGTTACCTCTGAACTTGAGAAAAGGCCAATGAAAAATTGGCAGACAGAATTTGCATGTCCGCTTCTGAAATTGTTTAATTTGCTCACAAAAGAGAATAATTTCTCTAAAAGAGCACACACAGCAGGCGCTGAGCGTCCTTTTCAGGATGCGTATTTTTAATGCCCTTCCGCCTCTGTGTAGTTTCCTGGATGCGGTTGATATCTCTCCGCTCCTGACAGTCATAGTCTTGTGTGTCTGGGCCATGATCACACTGAGGCGGCGTTTGTGGATGGTTCTTGTTCTTACTGCGAGAACTTAACCATGGCAACTTTGCGGTCGTGACTTTCCTTCCTATAAAGGAACGCCACTCCAGCCAGTAAATCCCCACGAACCACCCGCCCCCCCCCCCGCCCGGCACACTCGTTGACTTCCGTCCGGGCTCGAGGTGAGAGCGGCTTGCCTCACGGACATTCTGACTACTCCCTCGGACCTGCTGAGTTGGATGATGAATTTGCCGATGCATCGTAGAGCGTCCTGGCGTCTGATGTGGAAGAATCCACTGGGTTGCCACCTTCAGGTCTGCCCGCCCAGTCTGAGCAGTCTTTTTGGCGGTTAAGAAACACATGGAGGCCATCTCTCACATCATGCCTCGCCACCGTTCCAGCATGAGCCATGCTCCGAGGGCGTCCCCCTGTGGCCTCCAAATGTCAGGCAGCTCTGCCTCAACCTGGGCCCAGCGCTAAGCCCCAGCGTCGAGCACACCACAGGAATGGCATGCCCCCCGTCTCTCAGACGTCCTCGAGGAACTGGAAGGCTCCCAAGCGTTCCTGAGACGGATGATCCAGGGAACGAGACATTTGCTCAGGAGATGGTAAGCAGACCACTCCATCCCCCGGTGGAGGGCCGGGAGGAGAATCCTAATTTTCTTTTATTTCTTTTGCCGCACCCACATTCTCAATAAAAGAGCTATTTCCCCTTCCCTTGGTCATTTGGCTCGCAAATGCCATTCTCACGGCAACCCGGCGCCAAACATCAGCAGTTCCGGCACCCAAGACGTGGGCCCCTTGCCTCCAGACCCACGACTGCTGTCCCCTGGCCGGCCGGTTCTGACGAGTCCAGAGGACACCTACACAGGACCTCCTCCTCAGTCACTATCCCGCCCCCTGCCGGATGTGCAGAGAAAGAGTCCTTTCTAAGCACCAAAGTCTAGGGACGCGCTTTTTCCTCCCGATGCAACACTACCTGCTCCACCTCGCTGCGAAGCCCCGCCAGGTACGTCGAAAACGATCGTCCCCTTATTGGCCCTTGCACAGAGCTTGGATGCGTGGCTTTCACTTCCCAACCAGTCAAGTTGGTTGGCCAGAACCATCCAACTCGGCTACTTGATACCACCTTTCAGTGGTATCCGCTTTACATCTGTGCACGGCAAAGACACCAGCACCCTACATGTGGAGATCGCGACCCTTTTACTCAAAGACGCAATAGAGCCTGTCCCTCCAGCCAAGATGAAGAAGAGTTTCTACAGCCCTTACTTCATCGTACCCAAAAAAGGCGGTGGCTTGCGACCAATCCTGGACCTGCGAGTTCTCAACTGGGCCTTGCACAAACACCTGTTCAAGATGCTCACGCAGAAACACATTCTAACATACGTCCAGCATCAGGATTGGTTTACAGCGGTAGACCTCAAGGACATGTACTTCCATGTCTATATCTTGCCTCAACATCGACACAACGGGAACAGGGGTTACAATAATAACCTAGAAGTTTTGTTCATCGGTAAAGAATTCTTTGGGTAAATATCAAAATTCTACACAAAATTTTGTTAAATTGCATTAAATATGTGTTCAGAAGTGTTGTATGTTAAAATGTTGTGTTTGATATGGATAAGAAGGATGCATATGGAGTGTTTAAGCCTGTGTTAAGTGTATAAAATGCTGTGAATGATATAATCATGCATTAAGGTCTGTGACGTGCACGGAAGGGCAAGTCCCTGCCCCTTTCGTTAACAGATTTAAAGGTGCCATTTTGGTCATCAAGAAAAGGGAAGACATTTAAATCATTAAATTAAATTAGTTAAATCTTAAATTAAAATCTCATAATAATCTCATTATAGCAGTAATAATCTCACAATAGCAGTAATAATGTGTTATTATGAGATTTCTTTGTAAATCGCTGTTAAATAAAATTAAGCGGAGGAGCTATTAATAGCGCAAGCTACAGCAGATCAGGGGCGGATTCCAAAAGCAAGTGATCCTCCCCATGCTCTATACTCACTCCAAAGTGCAGAAACCTTAAAGTGTGTACTCTGAAGTAAACAAGGCATTAATGTATGAATATACCTTTCGCAAACAGTCTTGTAGAAGGGACCTTCAAAAAAATATACATTTTCAAACTTTCGCTGTGAATGAGCTTTCGAGTGGCATCCCTTCTTGCAGCAGTGCCCTTTAAAGAAGCAAATATGCAGTTTGGAATTACCTCAGATGAGTTCCAGGTCAGATTAAAAAGTCCACTCCATATATTGTGTTGTAAGTTTATCAAAAGAATAATACTCGATAGCTACCACATTTCTGACTCCACACACCTGTAATATAGACAGACTTGTTAATTATAATGGGAGCTGTTGCTTCACTTTCAGTGATAGAAATTCAGTACGGCTCATATTCAGTAAACTGAAGGATCTGTCTGGTTCAGCCAAAGCCATTTTGGTTTTTGTTGAAACTAATAAGCTTTTAGACTAATCACTTTCAGAAAAATACCACAATATTAGCATTTTTGACACATGTCAGCATGGGATTATCACAGACCATGGATGAAATAAATAAACATATGTAATATGCTATTACTTGTGATAAAAGGAACATTTTTGTAAAAGTATGTTCAGTATATAATACAAGAAAATGCTCAAAATGTAAACAAATTTGTATATATAATTACTGCTTATAAAATAAAAAAACAATAAATACAAAAATCAGTGCCCTTTTTCATCCTTCTGCCCCTGTCCCTGCTAAGGTCTGTGCACGTCACTGATTAAGGTTATGTATGCTGAAGCATATGGATAGACTAATGCCTTTTTTGTATTTTCTTTTAACATTGGCCTCTACCGTATTTCATAACCGTATTCATATCCGTATTTGAGTTGTTGTATTTTATCGCACCTTATTTTATTTCCGATTTTCATTTTTCATTCTTCAAATAAGTACGAAAACACATTTGATACATTTGTTATATTTTTTATTCCCTTTTCAATACGGCCCCATTGACAGCAGTCTCTTTAATAAACAGTCTTTAGAAGAAACCCCCAAAAATATATTTTTGTGTCCAGTGTGGTTGTTTGCAGCCCACCGGCTACACTTAGATATGAAATAATCATAAAATCTCTAAAAGTGCAAATATTTATTGCGACACTGCTTCATACATCAGCCATTTTTACTATTTTATTGATGCAGCTTTAAACAGAATGTGTGGGTGGCAGGTGTGTGTGTAACATACACACACCTAAAGGATTATTAGGAACACCTGTTCAATTTCTCATTAATGTAATTATCTAATCAACCAATCACATGGCAGTTGCTTCAATGCATTTAGGGGTGTGGTCCTGGTCAAGACAATCTCCTGAACTCCAAACTGAATGTCAGAATGGGAAAGAAAGGTGATTTAAGCAATTTTGAGCGTGGCATGGTTGTTGGTGCCAGACGGGCCGGTCTGAGTATTTCACAATCTGCTCAGTTACTGGGATTTTCACGCACAACCATTTCTAGGGTTTACAAAGAATGGTGTGAAAAGGGAAAAACATCCAGTATGCGGCAGTCCTGTCAGCGAAAATGCCTTGTTGATGCTAGAGGTCAGAGGAGAATGGGCCGACTGATTCAAGCTGATAGAAGAGCAACTTTGCCTGAAATAACCACTTGTTACAACCGAGGTATGCAGCAAAGCATTTGTGAAGCCACAACACGCACAACCTTGAGGCGGATGGGCTACAACAGCAGAAGACCCCACCGGGTACCACTCATCTCCACCACAAATAGGAAAAAGAGGCTACAATTTGCAAGAGCTCACCAAAATTGGACAGTTGAAGACTGGAAAAATGTTGCCTGGTCTGATGAGTCTCGATTTCTGTTGAGACATTCAGATGGTAGAGTCAGAATTTGGTGTAAACAGAATGAGAACATGGATCCATCATGCCTTGTTACCACTGTGCAGGCTGGTGGTGGTGGTGAAATGGTGTGGGGGATGTTTTCTTGGCACACTTTAGGCCCCTTAGTGCCAATTGGGCATTGTTTAAATGCCATGGCCTACCTGAGCATTGTTTCTGACCATGTCCATCCCTTTATGGCCACTATGTACCCATCCTCTGATGGCTACTTCCAGCAGGATAATGCACCATGTCACAAAGCTCGAATCATTTCAAATTGGTTTCTTGAACATGACAATGAGTTCACTGTACTAAAATGGCCCCCACAGTCACCAGATCTCAACCCAATAGAGCATCTTTGGGATGTGGTGGAACGGGAGCTTCGTGCCCTGGATGTGCATCCCACAAATCTCCATCAACTGCAAGATGCTATCCTATCAATATGGGCCAACATTTCTAAAGGATGCTTTCAGCACCTTGTTGAATCAATGCCACGTACAATTAAGGCAGTTCTGAAGGCGAAAGGGGGTCAAACACAGTATTAGTATGGTGTTCCTAACAATCCTTTAGGTGAGTGTATGCTGGCATTGACAGGCAGACGAAGACGATGTGAATAACCCAAGTGCAGTTTTATTTCTATATGTGAAATCAAAAAAACATAAACAAAACTTGACTAGACTTGACAAAACTAGAACTGACATAGAAACAATACCTGACAAAGGACCATTGCTAACATTAGGGTGTAAATGCATGGACAAGGGTAACAAGATAACCAATGAACAGACATAGCTATAAACAAGATAACAAGACTAATAAATGTAAACCAATGACAAACTAGAACTGATAAGGAGTTAACAAGACAATTAACCAATGAAATGAAGACACATGGAGGAAAACAGAATGACACACGACCATGAAACACATTAGTATAGAATGGGGGGGTAGAATAGAAGGTGTAGCTGAGAGAGGCTAGAGGGGCAAACTGGAAATCCAGAGAGTAGCTGAAGACTTGAAGGGCCAGGGTGGAGCCGGAGGCTCGGGGGACCAAGGCAGGGCTACTTGATGTGGCAAACATGGCATAACATGGCCGCTGAGGCTTGCTTGTTGACCATGGCAGACGTGGATTCTGGTTCATGGAGCAGAGGCGGGCCTGTGACATGGCATGGAGCAGACTCAGGATCCGGGGCAAAAGATGGCACTAGCTTGTTGGCCATGACGAGGGGCCTCGGCTCGGCGGCCATGATGTGGGGAACCCTAGCTCGGCAGTCATGCCATAGGGAACCCTGGCTCGGCGGCAATGACGTGGGGAACCCTGGCTCGGCGGCCATGATGTGGGGAACCCTGGCTCGGCGGCCATGACGTGGGGAACCCTGGCTCGGCGGCCATGACATGGGGAACCCTGGCTCGGCAGTCATGCCATAGGGAACCCTGGCTCGGCGGCAATGACGTGGGGAACCCTGGCTCGGCGGCCATGATGTGGGGAACCCTGGCTCGGCAGTCATGCCATAGGGAACCCTGACTCGGCTGCAATGACGTGGGGAACCCTGGCTCGGCGTCCATGACTTGGGGAACCCTGGCTCGGCAATTACTGTAGTAGAGAATAGTTCCTCATCAGCCTTTCTTACAGTGAAAGAAGAACCATTTAAGTCAATGTATTGCGCCAGACTGAAGGTACTCCGATCACCAGTCATCAGAGAGAACACCCTCTCATTCAAGCTTGCCCAAAAGTAGTGTTTGAGGGCGATCCCTTTAAACCCAACCTGGTTGGCCAAAGTGCAGAAGTCTTCTTTGTATTCCTCCAGGGGGATGATTCCCCTGACGTAGGTGTATGAGCTGAACTGCTGGGTCCATAGTGTGGGTCAGGTATTCGGTATTCTGTAATGTGCTGGCAATGACAGGCAGATGAAGATGATGATGATGTGAAGAACCCAAGTGCAGTTTATTTATAAGCGTGAAATCCAAAAACCGTAAACAAAAACAAAACATTGACATGAATAGACTTGACTTGGAAATGTTACACCAAAAATACCTGACAAAGGACCATGACAATTACCATGAGGTTATATATACATGGACAAGGGTAACAATACAACCAAAGAACAGACAGAACTATAAACAAGATAAAAAGAATGACACACGGCCATGAAACACATTAGTATAGAATTGGGGTAGAATGGAAGGTGTAGCTGAGAGAGGCTAGAGGGGCGAACTGGAAATCCAGAGAGTTTTGTGACGACTTGAAGGGCCAGGGTGGAGCCGGAGGCTCGGAGGACCAAGGCAGGGCTACTTGATGTGGCAAACATGGCATAATGAGGTAGGAATGGCAACATGGCATAACATGGCCGCTGAGGCAGAACTATAAACAAGATAAAAAGACTAATATATTTAAACCATTGACAAACTGGAACTGATAACGAGTTAACAAGACACATGAACATGGAGGGAAACAGGATATGACATGACCAGGAAACTCATGACTATAGAATGGGAACTTGACTTCCAACATAAAAGACATGAATTTTATGAAATGGTAATAGTTCATATAATTTTACTTTTCTTTTTTCTTTTTCTTTTTACAAAACAGCGACAACTATAAAACACAATATTCCATTTGTATTCCACTCTAAAGTTTCCACTTAAATTCAAATTTAAATGTATGCCTTAAACTCCCCCTTTCTGGTCAAATGAATCAGGTTTATGAGGCAGTATAGAATGGCTCTTCTGAGTTGAATCCACTTGCCAGAACAGAGATAGAGATCAGGGGTGAAAACTTCACACAGCAAGCCGTGAATTACATTAATCTGAGCAGTTCAAGTGTTCTTCCAGCTACTCTTATCTTGTGTTTTATCAGAAATACTTCAAACTCCTGAAGTTTCTCAGTACATTTTTATTTTAAAGTCAGAAAGAAAAGAAATCTGTAATGACTCTTATCATTGTAACTGAGTAAGTATTTTGCCTGATTGCGCAGGAATAATATGCCAAAGGTTGAGTAGGTTTCAAATACAGTGGGGTCCAAGAGTCTGAGACAACTAGTGAAAATACTTTTTGCTTCCTTTCTAATTTTATACACACTTTGTCATTAATTATCATATTATCAGCATAACATTTCAGAATTTCTCAGAATTTGTAACGTCCTCCTTAAGGTTTAACTTTCAAATTTAACAAGTTTGTGTGAAACCTGATGCTCGATGGTAAAATGTTACACATTTGCTTACATTTGATTAGTGACCCAGAAATAGTGCAGAATCTTAAATATTTCGTATTAATTTTACATCATAACTGAAACCGCACTCTATGTATTCTACTGTGAAATATTTTGTTTATCCCACAACCATGTCACATTCTTTAAGCATAACTTGACTTAATGTTCAGGGTCAATCATGTTAATGTCAGCATCCAAATATAATCCTAATTCAATCATCCTAGTCATGGTATAAGGGAGCTCATTAATACTTCTTATACAGTATCAAATTGCAGTGCATGCCAATTCTTTCCATCAGGATTTTTCCAGGTCTTACGCCCTCATGAGAATCAGTGCAGACCATGACCTTAGGGGCAACACTTCAGCCCAGCTGTGCAGCTGGAAGAGGCCTGTGTGCCCCCCAAACACTCAGGTTTCTCGAGATGTGAACCCTCCAATGAACTGATCCATTTAAAATTGGACATGCTTTGGAAAATGTAGCATGCCCATTCCTGAATAACGGCTTAATTTCCATTGCCATTCCTCACTGGCTTCAGTTCACATGTATAAGAATATAATCCAGCATCATTGAATGAGTGAGGCCAATGGCACACATGTTGAATTCCTGTGAGGCGTGAACTGTTTACATGACCATTTTTCATGAAAAAGTGGAGTGTGTATTTTTATCACTGTTAAAATGTTCATTGTTATTGTTCAAAAACCATTAGATGTAAACAATACATAGGTTGACTTTCTGAAAAGTGTAAACATTGTGGTTCTGTAGCACTATCAGGACTCTGCTCTGTTTGTTTGAGTGCCCCATGTCGACTTCTGGCTCAGCAAATGGTGTGCGTTTGGGGTAGGAATACCTGTTCGGCAGAACAATGGAAGTTTTTTCTAAATCACTAACCACAAGCAACTAATATCAGCACATAACTCATTTCACACCATTTACGCTACAGATATGAATGATACCTCAAATTGGCTTGTTTGCAATTACATTTTGAAATATCCCATAGATTCACACTGAAGTACAGTCACAAACCATATTTACTGTATGAATTAAAGTCTGCTATCCGACCTGAGCCTGGTGGGACCTGGTTCTCAGTAGAGAGCAGGGCTAGCATTTCAAGAAGAACTTTGGGTTTGAAGTTGTAATAAAAAAACACACTGTTCACACCGGCCGTTTTCCTTTGTTTTTCTATGTAAACACACTCTGGATGGACATCTTTGACCACTGTGCAACATCACACAGTTTTTTGGAGTCTCACGTGCCACATTTTTTGAATATTTTGTAGACACCGTGTCAAGTTGAAAAGAACTTACATTTTTAAAACCTGCATTCTGTTTCATTCGTTGCGCCGCATCAAGCTTTTTTGCACAGGTGTCACAAAGATTCAGTGTTCTAAAAAAGGATCAGGTTGCAAAAGCGTTCAGCCAATTTGTTTTTCCCCCATTTACTCTGGTGTGCTGGGGTAAGGTTGCCAAACGTCCCATATTAGCCCGGGCGTCCCGTATTGAAGCATCAAAACACTCAGGGGGGACAACGCCGCCCCTCCAACCCTAGCTGATGGGCTGCTACTACCATGTGTTATAACCTATGTTTACCATTACTATAATATTATGAATGTTGCCAATGATGTTTAAATAAAATAGAGCCTATTACAGCAAATACTTGCTTGGAGAAAAGATTATAAAGAGTTAGTGAGTTAAAGTATGTGCTTAAAGGAATATTTTGTTTTCAAAACAAGTGAAGCTCAGTCAATAGCATTTGTGGCACCACCAAAAAAAAAAATGCTTTGACTCATCTTTCCTTTTATAAAAAAAAAAAAAAGAAGCTTGTTACAGTGAGGCACTTACTATACAATGGAAGTGAATGGGGCCAATTTTTAGAGGGTTTAAAATAATAAAAAAAGCACTTCTGTTAAAGCTTGTATATTATCTGAACTGCAACATTTTATACATTTGAGTTTTTACAGATGTTTTGTGGCTTTGGTGTTTACGGTGACAGAAAGTCGTCATGGCAACAAAAGTTGTAAAATCGAATATAACATTACACAGAAAAGGTTATCAAGCGTAACTAAAATCATGTTAACACTCATGTTACATCTTGTGGCTTTACTTTTGAAATTGAGAATTTTAACGTTTACAGTTTGGCCCCATTCATTTCCATTGTAAGTGCCTCACTGTAATCCGGAGAAGTCCAAATAAATGTGTGTGGTAATCAACATTATGCCACAAAAGCTGTTGATTGATCTTCCTTGTATTGAACCCAGTATTTTCCTTTAATATTTGATGTATTGGTCGGGTTGAGTCTCACAAATCTCAGTTTTGGGTCAGTTTCTGACTTCATTTTTGGCCCATGCAGACCTTTACTATGGATCAGAATATCTAAGAGACTTAAGGTTGAGCTCTTTTAACAACTTCCCAAAAACTTGGGCAACCACCTAGGAATGGCCTAGTAACCACCAAGAACACCCTAGAAACCTGCTAAAAACCACTCAACGCACCATTGCATCCACATAGATGCACTGTAGCATCTTGCCGGCAACTTTTGCCCAGGCAAGCACCACTCGCAGTTTCTTTTAGTTATTTTTCTAGTTAAAAATCTAGTTAATGTAGAAATGACACATTTCAATGTTAAAGAGAAGTTGGTTATGTAACTTAGTAATTACGTTATTACAAAAAAGAGGCAAATCCAATTCAAGTGCCATTTTGAAGTTGATGGATTTTGATGACATTTGACATTGATTGTAACCAACTGATTTGGGTTTGAGATAACCCAAAATGTAAAAAAGCAGGGGTAAAGAAGTTACAAAAATGTGTGAGAAATGGTTCATACACAAGTTGAATAGGCAGCCAGCAATGAGTATAATGTTCAGACACAGGTGGAGTCGGGCTGATGGCTATCGGATTGTGTGAAACTGAGCAGATGGTCTTTTAATAATACATTTGCTGTATGTTCCCTTGCCCAAGCTGATGTTATCATAGCACAATGGGTTCACCCAGGGTTCAGCACCCCTCCACTCTTCACCCACCCCAACCAGCTGAAACAGATTAGAGAGGGTTGCTCATTAACCCTTTCAAAGCTCTTAGGTGCCAGTGAGTGAGTTATACTTGACAGTCTGTCAAACTCTTAACGTTCGTTCTACTGGCTGATAACGCAAATCCTTTCTAGGGTTGCAGGCTGCGCAGCTGATCTGGCTAAGGGGCTTTCACAAAATAGCTGTTTATTTGTTGATTATAATCATTGATTATATCATTGCATCTGATGTTTTACAGCTCTGCGTGAACTTTAACACCAAAGAAACAAGCTCTCACTCAAACGTTTATACACACTAGTTATATATAAAAAACTAAGAAACAAGCAAGAGTGCTGTTGTACTGAATATCAGCACAGCTGTGAAGTGGCCTCATGCTGCAGTCATTCACAGCAGTGCTACTGCATTTATTATTTATTCTGTTTTACTGTATTACTAGGACTGTCAATCGATTACAATTTTTAATCAAATTAATTACATGGTAAATTAATTGAATTAATCGTAAGTAATCGTATATAATACATTTTTGATGAGACAATATTTTAATATATAACGATGAATACAATGTACAATGTGATGAGAGAGGAAATATATGAACTATTACCATTTCATAAAATTCAAGTCTTTTATTTTGGAAGTCATGTTCCCGTTCTATAGTCATGTGTTTCATGGTCATGTCATATCCTGTTTCCCTCCATGTTAATGTATCTTGTTTTCATTGGTTTATTGTCTTGTTAACTCGTTATCAGTTCTAGTTTGTCAATGGTTTATAATTATCTATAAATATTTACAAATTATATATATGTGTGTGTGTGTGTGTGTGCGTGCATGTGTGTGTGTATATATATATATATATATCTATATATATATATATATATATATATATATATATATATATATATTAGGGTTGTCAATCGATTAAAATTTTTAATCGAATTAATTACATGGTGTCCCGATGAAATAATGATACATATTTATCTTTAAATATTTAAAAATTATATATTTATATATATATGTAAAAAATAAAATAAAAACATATTCAGATAATTAAAGTGCATTACATTCTTGTGGCAGAAGAGTTCATCATTGATAAGACAATACAAAAAACAGTTTTAGAATACAATGTATTGTTTACTACCATATTATTGATCATAAGACAATCATTGGCATACAGTTCACAGCAATCCATTTCACAAGTGAATTTGTCAATCAGTTGGAGATTTATTATGAGGGCTTGTTTAAGGATCCGTCAATGAACAGTTGCGTCAGACATGCTTGTGTAGCGTCTTGGATGCGTTGCATCATAAACATAAAATTTTTAGGTCACTCTGTCAAGATAAATATAGTTTAATACTTAGAAAACATATTGAGATCCCTTTGTTTGGATTTGCGCTCCATCAAGTGTTTTGAACGCAAGAACGTAACGCATGTTTGTGTTGTTCTGCTGCTCAAGGGTGTTTTTCTCACTGTATAAACTGCGCATTGCCATGCAGCTGAAGTTTCACTTACTGCCCTTTGGAGTAAACAGGTGGTACTACAAGCTTGCATTTCTCAGGAATCTTCCATATTACGTTCCGGGGGCATTGTGATTAATGGAGTTAATTTTTTTCACGTGTTATTTTTTGTCAAATTAATCACACTGAATTAATGCGTTGGTTTCAACTATGGTAAGCACAGACCAATTTCCACTGAAGAAATTTTCAACCTACTAAGTTCATTTTGACCAAACAAATGTGTGTAAATTATTCAAGCTCAAGGGCTTATGGGTATATCCTACAACTTTAGTTCTGTACTTGATTGTTTGAGTTAATAGAACTTCAAATCTTAATTAGATTTTTAAGCCTAAGAATTTCAAGAAACACAATTATTCATTAAATTGATTTATTTCCCCAAGTTTTTTTTTATTATAAATATGGACACTTCTGAGTAGAAGCAATTTTCTTTCCTTGCGTTATGGTCGATATGGCCAAAAAAAATCATTTATTTATTTATTTATTTATGTATTTTTTTTTTCAGAGATCAATTATTTTAAATGTGGAAAATAGTAATAATAAAGAATGAGATTGTGTTTTCAAAATTATGAAACAAATTTAAGTTTATGTGAGAAACTAATTGAAGTGAAACCTTTTTCAAACAGCTGGATATACATTATTTTTTTTTTTTTCATTTTCCCCAGTCACAATTCTTGAACATTTGGTTTGACTTGAGAAACTTCAAGGCTGAGTTACCATAAACAGTTCAGTCTTCCTTTATTTGTGTGCCAGAGCATTCAGCTATAGTTTACATGTTCCTCCTCCAGCTCAGGGTTTGTGTGTGGTCTTCAGCATCAGCTGGACATCTGTGTGCATATCTGTGGAGAGCAGGGTCAGAGAGTGGAAGCAGGATTACAGGTGAGGAGATGAGCTGTGGTAATTCTCATCTAACCTCTCCTTTACCTTATCCTCTGCTTTATCCACATAAAGTCACCATATGTGTGAAATCCACTAGGTCCAGTCTCACTAAGTACATCTGACCTGCTAAACCAAGATTTGCTCAAGTCAGTTTTCATTTATAATGGGCATAGCTCTAACTAGCTTCATAAAGACACGACAAATTAACATGTAATGTTTAGCCTTAAGTAACTTCAATATTCAAAAAAAAAAAAAATCTAAAAGTCTGAAAGTAGTTAACCCAAAACTACCCAAAAAATGGTAATAAGATTACTGACTTTATGATTACTTAATCAAAAAAGTAATCAACTAACTCTTAACTCCAGTTAAGAGTTTTGCAACACCTGCTTTCTTGTACTCTCTCATGTTAAAGATGTGAGAACATACAGTAAGTTGTGCAAGAGAGCTCTCGGTTTTGTTAATCGTTTAAGAATTATTTGGGTAAATAACAAATTTTACACACAATGCTTATAAATTGCATTAAATGTGTTCAGAAGGGTCATATGTTAAAATGTAGTGTTTGTTTTAGATCATTTTTGAAAGATGCATATGGACTGCATGCGTGGAGTTTTACCACATTTTCCATACATGTAAGGAACGGCCTCAACCATATTTCACTTTTTGTAATTCATTTCCATAATTCATTGTAACATATTTCACTTTTTTTATTTTCATTATACTTTTTTTTTTTTTTTTATGGCCCCATCGACCACTGTTTTTTGTTTTGTTTTTAAAAAAGAGCCATCAGATTAACCCCCACAAAAAACAGTTTTGTGCACCAGCTATATTTTTGGTACCAGGATTAAGGTGAGTGTAGGAGAGGCATAGCATATGCCAGTAGGAAACTTTGTACAGCAGAAAGGAATGACAGAAATGACAGTAGCATGAAGCTTGATCTACTGGTCCTCAAGTGGACTGTCTCTGAAAATTTCAGTGGTTATCTTCTAGGTTCCAAGTTTGTGGTCATCACAGATAAAAACCCTCTGTGCCATATAAAAACGGCCAAGCTCTGTGCAATTGAGCAAAGATGGATCGCTCAATTTGCCATCTTTGAATTTGAGGTGAAATTCTGCCAGGATGTCATAATGCAGCTGCTGATGCCCTCTCTAGTCAGCCATCAGCAGGGGAGCCTGCCACTCCTGAGGATGCTGAATACGATGACTGTATTGCCATCTGCAATATCATTAACAAAGGGATGGACTTAGAGCCTGACTTAGTGACGGCTGGTGAAAATTGCTTTTGGGTAGATTTGTCCTTTAGAGTGTGGAGTAGAGGAAGTACACCTAACCCTCACGGAAGTACACCTAATCTGCGAGATTATGCAACAGCTGAATTTAAGGATTCAAATGAAAGATCCCACTCTCAGTTCTTTCAGAACCTTTTGTAAATGTAAACAAATGCCCACCAATCTTGAGAGATCTGGTCAATCAAAGTCTGTACTGTCATTGATAAAGCAGTGGAAGTGTGTTTGAGAGCTGGATGGCTTGCTTTATCGCATTGTGAATGACCAACATCGTGGTGAATGTCAAGAGCTGCTCTTACCCTCATGTCTGAAAGAACAGGTCCTTGAAAGTGTTCATGAGTGTATGTGGTATCAGCGCAGTGAGCACACGCTAAGCCTGTTGAGGCAACAATACTTCTGGGCTGGCATGTATAAAGATGTGGAGTGGTGGATCAAAAAGTGTCAAATGTGCATCTTAAATAAGATGCCACAGCCAAGGATATACCCTCCTATGAAGACATTTCTGGCTTCAAGGCCTCCTGAAGTAGAGACAGTAGATTTTACTGTGCTTGAACC
Organism: Xyrauchen texanus; assembly: GCF_025860055.1. Taxonomy (NCBI): domain Eukaryota; kingdom Metazoa; phylum Chordata; class Actinopteri; order Cypriniformes; family Catostomidae; genus Xyrauchen; species Xyrauchen texanus. Next base: position 46,249,461 of record NC_068279.1, read on the forward strand.
TGTGTCTGATGGCTGTAAGAACGTATTAAATGTGACAAATTTTTTTCACAAAGTTCACACGGGCATTTCCAACCAAGGATCAGAGGGCTGATACCACTGCCAAGATCCTTCTGAGTGGTTCAATAAATATGGTGTGCCTGAACGATTGCATTATGATCAGGACAGAGATTTTGAAAGCGACGTGATTGCTGAGCTGTGTAAAATGTTTCCTTTTCCAAGCGCTTCAACAAAACACTCCATGATCTCTTATGTACACTTCCCCCTGAAAAGAAAAAGCATTGGTCAATCTGATTTTGGCTAAGGGCTGTAGAAACCCTTCTTCATCTCAGCTGGAGGGCCAGGCTCTATCGTAAAAGCTCTATCGATCTCTGCACGCAGGGTGTTGGCGTCTTCACCGTGCACCGACGCATCTGAAAGGGGGCGGGGGCCTGGCAAACTGAATGGCATAACCGAGTTGGATGGTCCTGGCCAGCCAGCCAGCGTGACGGGTTGTGAAGTAAAAGCCACGCATCCAAGCTCCATGCTAGGGGCACTAATGGGATCATCCTTTTTGACGTACCTGGCAGGGCTTCGCAGCAGGGTGGAGCAGACAATACGGTGTCGGGAGACAAAAGCGCGTCCCGAGGCTCTGGTGCTGAGGGAAGACTCGAAGCACTTATCTTGCTCCGCACACATGGACCGCTCCACCGTCAAGGGTAGTGAGAGCGGATGAGCGAGGGGGTCAGTTACGGGCAGTAAAATAAGCCCTCCACGACCTTGTCAGCTCATCAAGAAAGGAACCGGGGGTACATGGCTGTGAGCGGCACCCAGACCCGAGGAACCAATCATCCAGCTGCGAAGGCAGTGGGGAGGACTGAGGGTTCTAGTCCAGCCCCACGTTGACGGCAGCCCGTGTTAGTATGTCGGCCATCTGGGACGCCGGAACACTGTCCGATGCAGCAGCGAGCTCATCATCCAGCTCTGGGGGCTCAAGAGGATAGGCAGACTGGCCGTGAGGCGAGCTGCTGTCATCCCAAGCCCGGGCGGAAGTCAACGAGCGTGTCGGGGGATGTACCCGGCGAAACCAAGCCCACTGCCATCCCCAAATCGCCTCCATCGCCAGCCGGGTCGTCCTCAATCCCGTGGGAATAAGGAGCGACGCGGGGGGCGGCTGGAGTGGCGTTCCTTTTTAGGAAGGAAAGCTGCGACCGCAATGTTGCCATGGTAAGGTTCTCGCAGTGAGAACAGGAACCATCGACAAACGTTGCCTCAGTGTGATCGTGGCCCAGAAACACGAGGCAGTGCCTGTGACCGTCAGGAGCGGAGAGAACTCGACCGCATCTAGGAACTACACGGGGCAGAAGGGCATCTACTTAAAGAAGCGTCCTGAAAAGGAAGTTCAACGCTGCTGTGTATTGCTCTTTTAGAGAAATAAACTCTTTTAAGGAAATATTCTCTTTTAGAAAAGCGCTGTTGAAGCACCCAGGGGCAAAGCTGCACTGCCGTGCAGAGAAGGAGAAAGCCGCTGATGTGCGCCATAGATCCAACAGCATATGCTCTTTTAGAGATGAAGTGAACAGTCTTGTGGATACAGCTCGCTGATCACAAAACCGGTCATCTCCGAAGAAAAATTCTGAATGGACAGATGCATTTCCCTCCCTTTATACGCGTATGTCCAGGGATGGGACATGCAAATTCTGTCTGCCAATTTCTCATTGGCCTTTTTTCAAGTTCAGAGATGCATGAGACCCCTGAGATGCTCAAGAGAGACCCCTAGTGTCGCATCTTCGACACTACGTCGAAGTGAGCGACAGACGGGGAACCACGTTTTGACACCACATCAGTGTTCGTGTGTGGAAAAGAGGAGACGGGGAGCAGTGACACGCTTCAGGTCAGATTTTTATTCTCTTCTTCCTTTGGTTTACAGCATATGTACTTTTTGGTATCTTTTCACTCATCAAAATAATTCACTCTCAAAATAAACATAAACTTCTTCACAATACTCAATGGCTCAAACACTCAATATAAGCAGATGCCAATGCTGCACACTCGTTCTCTCTATCCTCTCTGGTGTGTTTTGGCTGCTTTTGAGGTCTCTCCCCGCTATCACTGTAACAAGAAACAGCTGTTAGAAATCATGTCAACCAGTTTGACGTGAAACACCACTCCCTCTCTCCCTCAAACAGACACACGAGCACTCCCCATCGCCACACACATCTTAACTCATCTTAACTTGGAGTTTTGCAGGAGGTAATTAAGTATCCCTGGAATTATATCCCTGATAATCAGAGATGAAGTAGTCTTATATAAAACAAAAATTTGTGTTAAACTATTTATAGGTCAAATATTTTTGGTTTATTTTTTTTCTGTTTCAATACATGAATGAAATTTTTCTAAATTGATTTTTGATAGAAGTGACGTGCATGCCTAGCAACGATTTGTGAGTCAATAGATGAAAATTATAAATAATACATACATTCTGAGTCTACATCCAAATTCTGATGAGAATCACATTTTCCATGCATATAAAAGGAGTGTGCTGGTAATGCACAAAAGAATGGTATTTTCAATTGTTCTAATTCATTCCATGCATTCCATGTACACCACCAATTTCTTATGAATGTGCTGTTTTTGTTTAAATCACTTGTGTTTGAGAGAATGGAGTATATTATAGGACACAGGCAGTGGAATATGTGGAGAAAACCTCTGAATTATATTGCACGTGATCTTGCCAATTTGCACGTTGTGCGGGTGATTTTGCCAAATCCACTTGTGCCTAGACTTAGCGCATTCTTACACGAAAGTACCAAAACTTCATGGCCATGCCCATTGACTTTGCGCTTATGACTTATGGCATGGGGCTGTGATTAACAGTTGTGCTCTTAAAATAGGGGCCCATAAGGTGTACAGCCAACAAACATGTGAACATAATTCATAACACCCCCCACAAAAAAAAAAGAAAATGTACACTACAGTTACTAATGACTTTATAATAGAATTACTTTATATTAGATTAGGCAGAATCCCAGTGTGATGCTCAAGAAGCAACACATGACCTCTACTGCATTTACTTCATACAGGAGGAGCTGATACAGATCAATTTACATACAGACCTTATACATTATGTCAGTTTACACCATGTGTACATGGACATGGAAAGAACATAAATAACACTATGGCTGTAAATTACTGATGTGAAGGTTTTATGTCCACTGTTTCATCTTACGATGTGATGTATGAGGCTCATGGACAAAACATCAACAAAACACATGCATGAAAATATTTAGATTAGTTTGTCAGTAAAGATACTTTCATTATATATAGAAAAGTAGTCACCTGTTTTTATTTTCCATTTACAACATAAACAACTGACATTTTGCATTTTGTCAGAGCATGATTTGCTCATTGTAATGTATAATCTTTTCAAATGATGACACTTTCAAATATGGGATTAGCTACGAATTAAAAGGGAAGGAGAGAGACGTAGGCTATGGAAAAAATCCTAAGCACCTTTGAAACTAGCCTGTGTGACATTTATTTTCTCAGGGACCTTAATTTATTTTTCTTGGCAGCTCAAAAGCACATACACCTGCTCTACAAGACAAGAAAAGATATTTCTGGATATAAAATAAAGCATGGAACCAAAACATAGAAATGAAACCCATCATAGACACTATATAAACAGTGGAACACACATAATTCGGAACTTTCTGAGGTCGAATATTGTGTACTTATATGGTCACCTGAAAGAATCTTTCTCTTGATGGAGCAATGAACTCAAGTTAAGCCTTCACTATCTGGGGAAACCAGGGCAGAATCATGATCCTGAGGGGCCCCAAGGCTCATTTCTTCGGAAATTTGAGGCTATTGTATATGTTAACCATTCTGAATTCAAATACACTGGTACACTGGGATTTGCATTTATCGATATTCTCAACTCTGTTGGGGTCAGAGAAAATGTGACAGGACCAACTCATTGGCATAATCATACGCTACATATCATTCTGTCATATGGAGTTGATGCTGAAAATATAGCAAGTATGCTGCACAGCGATGAAAACTCAGATCATTACTTTGTCTCTTTATACTTTTCTTACACCATATTTATGTTCAGGTAGGACAATTTTTCAACCACTAAAGATAGCTTCATGAATAATCTCCCAGATTTGTTTGAAATATTCAGTAATACAAAAAGTTCAAAAGAACCTGATGTAGTCACAGAAAATACAGATACAGTCTTCACTAACAATCTATATAGTGTTGCCCCCTTTGATTAAAGTAAGTTAAAGAGAAAAGACCTGCACCATGGCACAACGCTCACACGCATGCTCTTAAGAGAGCAGCTCTGAAAATGAAGCGTAAGTGGAAGATTATAAAATTAGAGGTCTTTCGCTGTGCATGGAAGGAAAGTGTCTCTTGCTACTGACAGGGTCTAAAAGCTGCCAGGTCAGCATATTTTAGCAAAGTCACAGAAAATAATGTCTAGGTTACGGATGTAACCTCCGTTCCCTGATGGAGGGAACGAGACATTGTGTCGAAGAAGCGTCACTAGAGGTCTCTCTTGAGAGCCTTTTGCATCTCTGATCTATGAGAAAAGGCCATTGAGAAATTGGAAGACAGAATTTTCATGTCCCGCCCCTGGAAATACGGGTATAAAGGGAGGAAAATGCGTCTGTTTCATTCAGGATTTTTCTTCGGAGCCGACAATGAGGTTCGGCCGCAACAGTGGCTCGGTTCAGCGACGTGGCCGGGAGGACACAACGTCTTGTTCCCTCCATCAGGGAACGGAGGTTACATCTGTAACCTAGATGTTCCCCGTCTGTCGCTCACTTCGATGTTGTGTCGAAGAAGCGACACTAGGGGTCCAATTTAAATCACGCCATGTGCTGAGCCGTGTACGTGTACTGCTGACACAGGAGCGGGCAGGTATTTTACGTGCCAAAGCCACCAGCTGTGCCAGGCTGCACGTACCCTTCCCAATGCCCCATAAAATCGTCAAAGCCTTCTGGTTCTTTACCCCCGACAGGGGGGAACAAGGCGACGTGCCAAGCATGGGAGCAGGCCGTGCCAGCCGCGCCTATTCTCTCTCTATGTTTCTCACTTAGAGTTAAAGCGGCTGGGGCCATCTTAACGCTATCATACACACTCAGGGAAGGCGATCTTTCCCAGTTTTCCTATTCTTTCAGGGGGGAAAGACCCTGCGGAGACCACACCTGCCCAGACTGGGGGAGTTAAAGAGTGGTGAAATACATCACATGGGCTTTTAGGTCACATGTGGAGAATGGCGCGGTGGTAGATCCTACCTCATTGGGAGGGAGGAGTTGCTGCAAACACAGCGACCGGGAGTCCGTGAGGACTGCCCAAGGGAGACACGGGTCAGCTCGCAAGGAGACCGTACTGCGGAAAATACGCACAGGAGCAGTCCGGTGTAAAATAATTTGCACAAACTTAGAAAATGTTTTGTATGTTTTGGGACATATTTCCTTCAAAAACAAAACTTGTCCACTGTGTCTTCAGTGGCTCTGATGCCGGGAGTACATGAACACTCTTATGTTTTACAGCCAACAACAGAACACGTATGATACTTACGTGAGCCATTATTCTTCTCACTCTATTTGCTCCAGCTCGGAAAAAAATGGCGGACTGTGTTTAGATCACTCAGGAGGATCTATGATATTAGGGTGGAGTCCGTCACCAGCCGTGTGCGAGGCCTGCTCTAACGTGACTTCACTTTTGAGCAGAAACAAAAACCATTCATTTTGACACACTGATTAATAGAAATATATAAAAGAGGAGTGGGTGGATGATTAACATTGTAGGGTGGTTGTGTACACACACTGCCGACTCACATTTATTTATAAACATCATGTAAAATGAATTTAGCATAATAGGTCCCCTTTAAATTGAAATGGGTGTGGGACACTTAGTGCAACACACTCAGAGTTATGTGTTACAAAAATCCCCTTACTCCCCTGTATATCTGATCATGCAGTATTCCCCATCTAGAAGAGAGCTGTGGGTGTTATGTGGAGTTTTGCATTCATAGAATATAAAAGATTCTAGTGTGTTATCAGGTCTCTGAATCCAGAAGATTCAATTACCTCAAGGCCTGGTATCTGGGGCAGCATCATATTTTTGATTTATATGCAATACCAGGCACAAGACACAAAATGGAATGAAGATTGCATGGTCGCTTTGAATCATATTCTGGTGTATGGAGCAGTGCAAAGGACTGCTTACACTTCACTATCTCTCCCATGTAAAGATCCTCACTTGGTATGTTCATGTAATGCACAAATATGACTACTATAAATACTATCACTCTGGGATGTTTACTACACTCTTCTAGGAGTACCTGCAAAATCCTCAAAGCTTCTAAAAACATTTTTTATATTTATAATTTTTTATATTTATAAACCGATTACATTTTTGGGCATTGACATTTACATAAAACCAAAACTGACCTTGCTTACTTTCTTAAAACACATTCCTGGTCTTATTGTGCAAGATTCATTAGTACACATTATTCTGAAGAGGGAAAAATAAACATTTGTAGTCTTTCATAAAAAATTTACTTACTTTATCTCTCTCTGTTGACTTACAGTTAGTGTTCTTTAGTCTGATGTTAGCAAGCCCTTTTATTTTTCAACTCCTGCCCTCCAATGTCCTGTTATATAGAGACAACTTCTCATGATCCAATCAATTCCCAATGGTTATGATTCATTTTCTCCTTAAATATTCTTTTTAATTTGGAAATACTTCAGATTATGAAAGTGAAATGTGCTGCAAACAGCTAATTTTAAAACAAAAGTTGGACAACCAGAAAGCATCCATTTGCTTAAAAAGAGTTCATGTGGCACTTTCATTATACTAAATGCCACTTGGATTGATATTTTGTTACTTTTGGGGCCCTTGTTTTAAGGAACACAAAATATATCTCTCACTAGATGTGCAAATATCTGAGAAATGTGCAAAAGCATGAAAAAAAACTTTTCTCTGCAGTGCTGTACAGTATATTCATTAAGGACTCAAAGACATAAACAGAGTAAACACACTGACATTTAACATCTTTTTAAAGATGTGTCTTTTTCAAGAAAGTCTTTTTCAAGATGCTCTTCCGTCTTTGTGTCATTCCTGGATGTGGTTGTTACCTCTCTGCTTCTGACGGCCACAGGTGCTGCCTCTTGTGTCTGGGCAGAGATCACACAGAGGGAGCATTTGTGGATGGCTCATGTTCTCACTGCGAGAACATGACCATGGCAACTTTGCGGTAGCAGCTCTCCTTCTACTGAGGGAAAGCCACTCTAGCCGCCCCATCACCTGGCGGGATTGACCGCCACTCCCCTCCAAGGCCTGTAGGTTAACGTCGTCCCTGGCGACCAAGGCCTATAGCGCCGCCGGACAGGCTGCCTCCACCCTGCATGCTACGTCGCCCTTGCATCTTCACAAAGGTTGCAGAGGCAGCTCTTGTCCCGTTAAGGAAGTTAGCATTTGCATACTCAACTACCTCGACGACTGGCTAATCTTAGCGCACTCTCGACAGTTGCTCTGTGTGCACAGGGACCTGGTGCTCATGCACCTCAGCTGTTTAGGGCTTCAGGTCAACTAGGACAAGAGCAAGATCTCCCCAGTTCAGAGCATTTCTTTTCTCTGCATGGAGTTAGACGTAGTCTCAATGACAGCACGCTTCACAAGCAGGCATGCGCAGTCGGTGCTGAACTGCCTGAGTTCATTCAGACCGGGCAAAGTGGTTCCACTGAAACAATTTCAGAGGCTCCTGGGACATATGGCATACTCAGAGACGGTCACGCAGATCAGGTTGATGCATATGAGACCACTTCAGCACTGGCCTCAGACTTGAGTCCCAAGATGAGCATGGCACCATGGCGCAGTTTGACCCTCACCCCTTCCTGCCGTCACTTATTCAGGCCTTGGACAGACCACTGTTTTCTACGGACAGGAGTGGGCTCGGTTCGGCAGAGCACAGGTAGTTCTGTTTGCCTGTTTGATCTGTTTGCCAGAGATTCCACCCAATGCCCACTCTGGTACTCTCTGACTGAAGCCCCACTCGGAACAGACAAGCCCCGGGGGCTGCGCAAATACGCATTTCTGGATTTTTTTGTCATTACAGCAAAAACAACATTTGGGGGCATCATTAGAGACTACAAAGGGTCTACTTTTATTTGTGTACACTCACAATAACAACAAAACATGGTGCTTTTGTCAAATAAAGAAAATAAAAAGGGTGAGCTGTAAGCAGTCTCAAACTACAAGTCTACAAACTCCGCGAATATTTATCACACAAACATATGTCTAAAGAAAGCTTTAAATGTCTACTTTTAAATAAAACAATTAAAATTTAAAACAAATATTCTCCTGCAATGTAATCTGTATGAAACTAAGCGATGTACAGTTTTTACTGGCTCAGCTAATTATCTCTAATGTGATCACACCCACCAGCAGAGCGTGCCATTCATACGCTAATGTGCTGAGATGATTAAATCAAATGGTAACGCCCCCGAAGTGAATGACTGTTAAAAACAAAGTCATTCACTTTTCTGCACGTTTGAAAGACAGCATGATATACAAGTGAGTAAACTCCTGGATAGTGATGAAGAGTTAAAATTTTCCTCAGAAAAGAGTGGGACTCCGATGAACGTTTGAAATTTGAAGAGAGCCTTGATCCAGCCGAGGATACAATTTCGGATGAGTAAGTATTTAGTTTTCATTTTTTGACATGCTATTTTATATAAACATGTACATATTTTACTAGTGGGACTGTTTCCAGACTTGCCAGCCAGGATTCAGAGTATTGAAATTTGAGTTTCAGGTTTTAGTTTTGGCTAAAACAGGTATTTAAATTGTGTGCTGTATGATATAAATATGATATGTAATATGATATAAAAATAATGTGAATGTTTAGATTATATTTTAACTAGTGTTTATGCTGCCTTATTATCATCAACAAAGCTTGTGCTTGCAAATATGTGTCCAGGTTAAATGAGTAAAATGCACTTTAAATATGCCCATATTAGAAAATCACCATCTCATAATGATTTCTGAAGGATCATGTGACACTGAAGACTGCAGTAATGATGCTGAAAATTCAGCTTTGATCACAAATGCATTTTACAATATATTCAAATAGAAAACTGTTCTTTTAAATTGTAAAAATAGTTCAAAATATCACTGTTTTTACTGTATTTTGGATCAAATAAATGCAGCCTTGGTGAACTTCGAGGGCCGGGCATACCAGTACAAAGTCCTCCCCTTTGGTCTGTCCCTTTCGCCTCATGTCTTCACGAAAGTCGTGAAGGCAGCCCTTGCCCCACTAAGGGAAGTAGGAATCCACATCCTCAACTATCTCGACAACTGGCTGATTCTAGCTCACTCTTAAGATTTGTTGTGTGCTCACAGGGACCTGGTGCTCAGGCAACTCAGCCGGTTGGGGCATCGGGTCAACTGGGAAAAGAACAAGCTCTCCCCAGTTCAAAGCATCTCTTTTCTTGGGATGGAGTTAGACTCAGTCTCTATGATGGCGCACCTCACGAGCAAGCACATGCAGTCTGTGCTGAACTGCCTGATGTTGTTCAGGGAAAGAAAGGCAGTTCCACTGAAGCAATTTCAGAGGCTCCTGGGGCATATGCATCCTCAGCAGCAATCAGCTCTGCTTCAGCTCTGGCTTCACACACTGAGATGGGCACACAGCCACTGGCTTCTGGACAGGGCCATGACTGCATTGGCATATCAACTTCCTCAAGTTGCTGGCAGTGTTGTTGGCCCTGCGGAGGCTCCGCCCGATGATCCAGGGCAAGCACGTGTTGAGCAGGATGGACAACATTGCAACAGTAGCGTATGTCAACCGCCAAGGCGCCGTGGTCTCACGTAGCATGTAGCAACTTGCCCGCAGTCTCCTCCTTTGGAGTCAGCAGTGACTCAAGTTGTTGCAAGCCACTCATATTCCGGGCGACCACAAAAGCGTGGCGGATGCACTGTCACCGAGGTCATGCTCAGGGGAGAGTGGAGTCTCCACCCCTAGGTGGTCCAGTTGATTTGGATTTGATTTGGTCAAGCGCAGGTAGACTTGTTCGCTTCCCCGTAATCCTCCCACTGACCGCTCCCCTGGGCACAGTGTGCAAGGTCAGGGAGGACAAGGAGCGGGTCATCCTAGTAGCACCCTACTGGCCCACCCAGACTTGGTTCTCGGACCTCACACTCCTCGTGACAGACCCCCCCAGCGAATTCCCCTGAGGATATATCTCCTCTATCAGGGACAGGCACCATCTAGCACCCACGACAAGACCTCTGGAATCTCCACATCAGGCCCTTGGATGGCATTTTGTGGTAGACACAATCACTCAGGCTAGGGTCCCCTCTATGAGGTGCCTATATGCCTTAAAGTGGCATCTGTTCGCTAAGTGGTATACTGATGTAGTGGTCTAAACACATAACTGGTAATCTGGTAATCAGAAGGACACTGGTTCGAACCCCACAGCCACCACCATTGTGTCCTTGAGCAAGACACTTAACTCCAGGTTGCTTCGGGGGGATTGTCCCTTTAATAAGGGCTCTGTAAGTCGCTTTGGATAAAAGCATAAATGCCAAATGCATAAATGTAAATGTAAGTGGTGTTCTTCCCGACGCGAAGACACCCAGAGATGTGCAGATGGATCAGTGCTTTCCATCCTGCAGGAGGGGCTGGGGAGGTGGCTGTCCCCCTCCACCTTGAAGGTGTATATGGCCAAAGTCATAGAAGGTGTAAGTCTCTCGGGAAGCAGGACCTGATCATCAGGTCCTTTAGAGATGCGAGGAGGCTGAATCCTCACAGATCGTGCCTCATACCTCATGGGATCTCTCCGTGGTCCTGTGACAGAGTTCGGTCTGGAATATTCTCAAGTGGTCCTGACACCCCGACTGGGCAATCTGCCCAAGGTTCCCACGACCCATGATTTCGGGATCAGCAAGTGCTGCCTCAGGAGGAGGGATACCCAGCCTTGTCGTTTCTGTTTCCGGTGCATGCTTTGCACATCTATGTGGGCTACGAGCACACTCTACCAGAGAGTGTGGTGGCCTCCTGGGCCCTGACCAATGCTGCCTCTTTAGCAGACATCTGTAGAGCTGCGGGCTGGGCAACAGCCAATACCTTCACAAGGTTCTACAATCTCCCGGTTGAGCAGATTTCGTCCCGTGCGTTGTCAGGTATGAACAGGTAAGTTTAAGGGAAGGCTGGCCAGGTATTCCACTTGCATATTGCACATTTCCCCTCCTGGAGGGGGAAACACGTGCTTTTTACCCACTAGCCTTTGTCACGAGATCGTGGACCCTGGATGTCCTTCCTCCTAGACCCTGTGGCATGCGAATTTGCAGAGAAATTCAATACCGGCCCAGTACGTGTGCTATATAGCCCCTGTACTGGAGTAGGTGCTCCAAATGCACTGGTTGCCTGTATGTAACCCTGTGTGATGTATCTTCCATGAGACGGTTTCCCCGCTCGAAAACCAATGTCTTCCTTGGCAGAGTCCCCTCTGCCACCGGTCGCCTTGTTTGTAGAGCTCCTCCCCTCTGGGTAGGACATACCAAGGGGACTTCCCCACATGCAACACTGCCAACAGAACTTGGTAAGACCATGTGACGTATTTGTGTGAGTGAGTGACAGATAAGGAACATTCGTAACCTCCGTTCCCTGATGGCTGGAATGAGACATTGTTTCCCTCCTGCCACAACACTGAACTACACGCTGAAATGGCCGGGACCCTGTCTCGGCTCCTCAGCACAAAACCTGAATGAGTGGTTGCGAGACGGCTCGTTTTATACCCGTATGTCCAGGGGAGTGGCATGCGAATTCCACTCGCCAATTCCCATTGGCCTTTTCTCAAAGATCAGAGTTGTTTGGGGCTCCCAAGAGCGACCCCTAGTGTAACCACATCTCGTTTCCTCCATCAGGGAACAGAGGTTATGAAAGTAACTAGGATGTTTCTTTCCTATGCATTCACAAAATTTCGTTTATGTGGCAAATTGGTGCTTTTAAAAAAGTAGTAAGTCCCAATTAAGTTTATTTATTAATATTTTAACAAATTTTAATCTGAAAATAATCTTTTCAATTTACACATCTCTTATTTCTGAAATCAAGGTTATAGAATCAATAATTTATTTAAATTTGTTTTTGCAATTTGTATCAACAAAGTGGGCAAAATCTGATTTATTTTAAAACATGGCTGTGGATTTCTGGTAAAACCATTAATACTATTATTGTCTCACTGGCAGAAGCAGTCCCAGGTCAGAGAAGAGTTGACGTACCATGGGAGGAGAATGACCAGTGTGGAGGGGGATAAAAAGAGAGGGTAAAACATAACCTTGTGAGTTTATAGTGAAAACAGATGTTGGACCCCAGTGGATCCACTCAGATTTAGCTGATTCTTTATAGCAAAGCCTCACTTTTTGTCCAATGTTGTTTAAATAGTGCCTTTATGACGGCATAGCAGTGTAAACTAATTCTATGTTTTCTGATAATGTCTCCTAAGGGAAGAATTTACAAGAAAAACAACAGAGGACCTAATACAGAGACTTGCGACCCTTCATACAGTATGAGTATGGAGAACTCTGAAGAAAATGTGAGTGGTACATAATGCTATGGTGTAATGGGTTGTTCCTAGGTGGTTGTTCTGGCAAAATTGCATAACCAAAGTCTCTATGATAATTTCTAGTCTTTAAAAATGGTTTAGGTCCTTCTTTCAAACTAATTTATCAGGATTTTTTCACACATTATTGCATGTCAAGTAAAAATCATACGTCTGACTGATTACAAAAGTAATAGCACACATCTCTTCAACAACCCTCACATCATGAAGTTATCACAAATGTTGCAGGACAAGTTACGTGTCACAGTTTTAGAATAGTTTAGTTATAGTGATTTCTGCCTTAGTATGCACAGCTAAAGGTGATTCCTGTATTAAACTTCTGCTTCTAGAAAGCACTCAATTTCATTGCATCTGAGACATAAATTACAAGAAATATATGGAGTGTAACATAATATACAAGTATTTTTCTAGCAAAGTTTTGAGCAAAATCGTCATGGTTACTGTTGTAACCTCCGTTCTCTGTTTAGGGAAGTAACAAGACATTGTGTCGAATGTAGTGACACAAGGGGTCTTCCTGGGACGCCAAACGTACCTCTGAACCTGAGAAAAGGCCAATGTCAAGTTGGCAGACAGAATTTGCATACCCTGCTCCGGACATATGGGTATAAAGGGAAGCGGGGCAGCGAGTGTCAGTCAGGATTTTGCACTGAGGAGCTGAATGTAAGGTACGGCCATTTACAGTGGTAGGTATAGTGCTGTGGCAGGAGGGACACAATGTCTCATTCCTTCCCTCAGGGAACGGAGGTTACAACAGTAACCATGAACTTCTGTCACTCACTCGACATTGTGTTGAATGAAGTGACACAAGGGGTCCCATCGAAAAATGCCACGCACTGACCGTGTTACATGAACTTTCGAGACAGGTGCAAGCAGGCTACTGAGTGCTAGAGGCAACTGTGTTGGCTGCACGTAGCCCTCCCCAATGCCCCCAAAGAGATGTCACATACCTTAGGTTCCCTGCACCCCTGGGGGGGGGGGGACAGGTGCTACATGACTAGCATGGGAGCAAGCCCAGCAGCCACAGCCTTTTCTCTCACTATGTCTCTCACATAGGACGTGAAGCGGCTGGGGCTATCTTAACACTATGAAATGCATTGGGGAAGGTGGTCTTTCCCGGTCCTATTCTTTCAGGGGGAAAAGACCCTGAAAGAAGGCTGAGGCTGAGGGGAGTACGGAGGATTACAGTCCAAGCCCACGATCACGGCTGCCCGGGCAAGCATGATGGCCATCTGCGTGTCTGCCTCGGACTGGGCGGGCAGGCCCGAAGGTAGCAGCCCATTCGAGTCTTCCACGTCAGACGCCTGGACGCTCTCCGATGCAGCGGCGATGTCATCATCCAGTTCCAGGGGCTCAAGAGAGAATTGCCGGCTGGCTGTGAGGCGAGCCGCACTCATCCCGAGCACGGACAGAAGCGAGCGAGCGTGTCGGGGGCAGGTGGTTCCTGGGGATTTACCTGCCGAAACCAAGCCTGTCGTTATCCCCATATCGCCTTCATCGCCAGCCAGGTAGTCCTCAATCCCGTGGGAAGAAGGAGCGACGCGGGGGGCGGCTGAAGTGGCATTCACCTTGAGGAAGTAGAGCAGCGACCGGAATGCCATGGTCATGTTCTCGTAATGAGTACATGAGCCATCCATGAACGTCGCCTCAGCGTGATCGCTGCCCAGGCACACGAGTCAGCATCTGTGGCCATCGGTCTTGGACAGAAATCGACCGCATCCAGCAACAACACAGGGGCGGAAGGGCATCTTGAAAAAGATGCATCCTGAAAAGGACATTCAACGCCACTGTGTATTGCTCTTTTGTGAGTGGAAAACTCAAACTCTTTTAGTGAAATTAAACTCTTTTAGGAGGAGAACAGTCTTTTAGCAGTGAAAAGCGATGTCGAAGCGCCCAGGGGTGTAGACTGCACAGCGTGCAGAGAGAGAGAACACCAGCTGGAAATGTGCCGTAGATCCAACAGCAGTGCTTCTCGCTGACAGAGGTGAGTGAAACAGTGGTGAACTTCAGCTTGCTGTTGCACAACTGTTCGGCTCCGAAGAATTCTGACTAACACTCGCTGCCCCTCTTCCCTTTATACCCGTATGTCCGGGGCGGGGCATGCAAATTCTGTCTGCCAACTTGACATTGGCCTTTTCTCAGGTTTAGAGGTACATTTGGCATCCCAGGAAGACCCCTTGTGTCACTTCATTCGACACAACATCTAGGCCAGTCAGGGAACAGCTTTAGTCACAATTTTTTCAAAAAAATATCTGAAACAATTTGACAGAATCCAAATGACTGTTGAATTGTGAAACTAAAACTTCCCACAGCATGCGCAAAATGTATGAACATGGTGCTTTAAAGGTGCATTTATTAACTTTTTTCACTGTAAACTTTTTTTGTTTTCTATATAAATTCCAAGACCACTGCCTTATGTCGGCCAGTGAAACGTAATAAAAAACTTAGTGCACTTCTATATATAAGCCCTTAGAAAGTGGAAAAATACAAATGTTTTGTATTGATGACCTAACAAAGACCTCTGTATTGCTCCATAAACATGCTGTCATAACATAAGATGGGCCAAAACACTGTACACAAGCTGTGCATGTTACAATACACGTCTACACAGCTGTCATGCACATGTCCACAAATGTATTTGATAAGAGTAAATGTTTACTCACCCAATTTCTCTTCTGCATTGAAGAGGTGTCCATGAAGGTCTGTTATATATCTTTGCATGATGACTCAACCAACCATATTACCAACAGTTGACAAGAACATGCAGTGTACCAAATGTTCCCAAGCGACCTTGTTTTGCTTCTAAAAAGCCTGCCCACACACGCTGTGTGCTCACAATCTGAAGCCTTCTTCTACCTCCAACCATAACATACAGGGCTTTGCTCCAATCTGATGGGCTATTTAGTATGCATGAGGCTCTCTGGCAGATGTAACACACAGACAGTTAAAAACAACCTGCCTTATTGTGTTAGATACAGGAGAGCCGTTGGTTGAAGCTTAAGTTGCTCAGAAGATATATTTTATAGGTGTGAAAATTGTAATGATTAGATTTGATCACAAATTACACTTGCAGGGAAGGGTGTGGGGAAAGAACCTGAACTCTAAAGTCATTATTGGTAATGTTTTGCGTTCAGTTTTCCTCAAATTGGGATGGATAAAAACCAATTCAACCAATTATGCCTTTTGAATGCATTTCATTGGTTACAAATTTGTTATTTATTAAATGCAAGAGTTACATTAAAATTGTATGACAAGTACACAGAACAAAATGTTCAACCTGCTTCTATGTCATTTTGCAGAAAAATATCAATATTGTAGTTTAAATTAATACAATGTTGAGTTCAGTGCACTTGAAGTGAGCCGGTACACACTGCTGGAATGATGAGTGGGAGTACTGGCACATATTTCTCCCCACTTTGAGCACTGATAAATTTAGATAGGTTGAGAGTTGGTTATGTAAAAATCAGTCATGGTGCACTACTTATGTTACATTCTGTATCTATCAACATAATTTGATGGAACCACTCTCAAATGCTCTTTTTGTTCAGTCAAAGCAACAGAGGTCTGCTGCTCTATAAACTTAAAGGGAAAATAAAACACAGTGAAAAACCACAAACAAGATATATTTGATATCCATGGTGTTTCTCCAAGAAAGCAATTCGATTTAACAAAAGCGAATAGAAACTGCCACACTTATCTCACGTGTCTTTTCCAGTTTTTCAGAAGAGATCTCAATGTTGTCACAAACTCTGAATTGTCAAAAGGTATGCAGATGCTGACAATATCAGAGATTTTTCTATTAACACACATAACATTACTGAGAGCTCCATAAATTCACCCAAGCAATAAAATGTTACAAAATGGTGAATATGTACTTTGTATGTATCCTGACATTACATGCTTCCCTTCCACAGCCAACAAACTGATATGTGTATGATAATGAGACTTTGTTTAGAAATTGTTTTTATTTAAATTTATATTCTGTACTTGCATGATCATTTGATGTGCTGCTTTAAAATGTAATAAAGCAGACTGGTTGATTTGCAAACCCTTTTCCCAGCTAGAGGAGAGTAAAATCTATTTACTGGATTCGGTACTGAGTGCATTTCATATGCAGTACTCTTTGGTGTATAGTCATAAATATTAATTAGTGTCAGAAATCTGTGTGAGCAGATGTTATTTACTTCTGGGTGAAGCAGCAGCAGTATGCAGCTACTGCAGAACTGACAGGCACATACAAACACTCAGTCACTTAAAAAAGTAAATTGATGAATAATTTTAATATGTAGTATTACATGAATGACAAAGGCATTCAGAATCGACAGGAGTAAGTATTTACAAGATAATTTCCTTCATTAAACATGATAATTACTGTAAATAAAACAGTTTAGTATGCATCAAGCTATGTTTAGAATAGCATAATAACAAACTATTCTTACTATTTCTGCAATATGTATAATGTGCACAGAATGCACATTTTGTATTCATTAAATACCTGGATGACTTACCACATTTGCCCATTCATTTAAGTTGAATTTAATTAAAAATGCTAAATTTGCTGTATTAAACATGCAATGTAATGAGGTCATATGACAAAAATATTGTATAATGCAGATTGTTTCACATGCATTTTTAAAGAATAGTTAAAATGCATGTATACAGTGTAAACTATGCAGTATGTTATATAAATATCCTGCTACAGACCTCCTATGACAGAGATAAGACAAAAGTTAACCCTTATATCTTAGTCATAATATCAACAATAACAGACTGTACTCACATATACCATTTTATTCCCTTTAGATCATTAAATAACATTTGGATATTGAGATAAAAATGCATCGTTCTGATCTTTTTTCAACCCTTGAACTGAGAACATATAATAAAGGGAAATTTATCTGATAAGACTCTTGATTTGATGGAGTGTTCCAGTGTATTTTTTTCAATGTTCTGTTTGTGTGTGGTGTTCTGTGAAGTGCACTTTGGAAAGCAGGTCAGGCATCATTCAGCAGATGAGGAGTCCATAACAGTCGAGTGGGTGTGTCTCAAGCAGCCAATCAGGAAGCGTTTCATCAGAAGCCATAAACTATACTTTTACTCCCACGGCACACACCATGTCTTTGGGAAACAACATTAGTGTTTTCCAACAGCAACGTATTTCACATTCCAGCTTTGTGTAAATGTTCAAACATTGCTTTTACACTAAAAAATATTTAGACACTCAAGGCACACTTAAAAAGTATGAATGTCATTGAGTTAGATTATAAAATATCAAAGCAAGTGGCATTAAATGTAAAGAAATGTAGCTCAAGCACAAAGTATAATGTTTCACAAAGTATAATGTTTCATAAAAAATAACTTTGTTCTTTTAATGGTTAAAAAAATAGATATTCTGTTTAAAATCAAGACAAAGGGTATTTGGGCATTTTCTGGCTGTCGAATAAAGTGTAACATGTCAATAGTTAATATTTAACATGTTAATAGTTAACTGATAATAAGACATTTAATAGCTTTTGTTTTCATTCACATTTTCATTTTTAATCATGAACTTACAGGACAAGCATTAAGCAGATTATGCATTTATTTTTTTATGAAGAGAACAGATGAACAACAGAGACACCGCATGAAGCAGATGAATGTTTTTTCCCCTGCAGTGACCAATAAAACACGACATATGAACAACGCAATATTACAAAAAAACAAAACAAATACGATTAAAATATGAACAAAACATGTAAAAAATGAACTGAACAGAACTCAATCGACAACTCAAACATTCCGCATCGACTTAAACATGCCTGTGCGTAATCAAACGCATCAAGGGAGACTGATGTTGAGGCAATTGTCATTAGATTTTGCATCTTTGCCTTGGACAGACAACTTCTCGTGGCAGTTTTAATTTGGTTCTGGAGGATAAACCCAGCGTCAAGAGCCGTATTGCCCTCCAAATGACAAGAGTTGCAGAAAGCGTCACAGAGAGGCGATTTTACGAGTTTTTCTCATTCAGTTCACTGAATGGCTTTATTTATTTATTTTTATTTTTTGCTGTGTCTGCTAATGGCTGGAATTTGTTTTGTGGAGGAACACACCTTTGAGACAGTTTTGTGAATTAATCTACATGTTCTTTGTGTTTATTCTGCATATTGGCTGGAGTTTGTTTTATAGATTATCTTTTGTTGTGTAATTCTGTCTCACAAAATTGATATAGAAGCACCGGACTTGAGAAATCTGATGGCAAAGTTGTCGCGGGATCGCGGGGACAAAGTTGGTACATGGACTGTTTGATTTTAGAGGGATGGATGCCTGTTGGTGCTGTCTGGTGCAGAGTTAATGCGCATGTGTTTTCTTTTTCTGTTTGTTTGGTTCAGGAGGACGTTCTGGTTTTGATTGTTGCACTAATGGGGAATGTGGTCTTTATAATAAAATTTTTGACACAGTATATTTTTTCTAATATGTTAAAATGTCATATGTTAATATGAGTGAATTGTCTCTATTCACATGGAATGTGAATGGGTTGGGGCAACCTATAAAAAAAGGAAGGTTATTTATTTTCATAAACATAAGAAATATGATATTGTGTTTCTTCAAGAAACTCATCTTTCCCACAGGAAGCTGACAAATGTGGGAAGATATGTTTTCTTTAGTGCTGGCTAAGAGCAGGGATGTCATTACATTGATACGTAAACATCTACAATTCTAATGTCTCAAATAGATTATTTATAGAGTCATTATTGTTTTAACAGAAACTCAGGGACAAAGGTTGATTTTGACTAATATTAACATACCTAATGCTGATAATTAAGGCTTTGTTATATATCTTGAAGGGATGATGCAAGCCGCTGGCACCCCTCATGATATAATATTGGGAGGAGACTTTAATCTTTTGATAAACTCAGTCCTTAATCATTGTTGTCATGAACTGCCTCATGATTTTCCTCCTCACCTCCAGTTCACTTCAGTGTCTGTTTAGTTTTCCCCTGTGCTCACAGACTACACCTCCCAGCATGCACCTGTTGATGATTCTCACCTGCCCTCCATCTTCCTCAGCTGTTCCCTGTTCCCTCATCTGTTTGTATATGTATCCTCTTGTTTCAGTCACTTATTGTCAGGTCTTAGGCTCCTATGGTAATTTTTTCCTTGTGTGTTTCTATTTGGTTCTTTCTATTGCTCCAAGTAGTTTGTTTCACCTTCTTCATCATCTCCATGAAAAAGCCTGCATTTAGATTAATTGTCTCTCATTTCATCTCTGCATATCGTTACAGAAGAACTGAGCTCACAGTTGGATCTAGCGGCTGTCCAAATACCCCTCCTCTCTCAAGGGGATCGCCCATTGGAAGATCATGTGGCTTATTTGGTGCACTATGATGACCATGCTCTGATGTCATTATTCAGAGTCAGTCTAAATAGAGCATTGAAGGCACAGCTACCTCTAGTGGACCCTCACTGGACATTATGCAATTATGTGGAATTGGCTTAATTTATGTGGCTCAACCTTTGCTGTAGGGAAAGTGAAAGAGGACATTAATTCACCCCCCACAGAGAATGCCCCACGGCTTCTTCCTCCCGGCCTTCCACGGCTCCTTTCTCCCGGCCTCCCATGGCTTCAATCTCCCAGCCTCCCATGGCTCCTTCCTCCCGGCCTTCCACGGCTCCTTCCTCCCGACCTTCCACGGTTCCTCCCTCCCAGCCTTACACAGCTCCTTATTCAGGCCTCCCATGGCCTCGTACTCCAAGCCTCCCACAGCCAACGAGCCACCGTTGCAAGCCTCGTCTGAGGGTGGACAAAAGTTTCCCATGTGTTCAATTCAGACATTTATCTGAACGTTGCCGCAAGTATTTGTTTAAACCCTAAATTTGCATTAACAAGTCCCCTTTCTGCTGGACAGAGTGGATTGGGTGACCTGTATGAAAATGGAGTGTTGGGTTCTTTTGAAAATATTATTAAGCAGTTTGGGGTTCCCAGATCTCAATTCTTCAGGTATTTAAAGCTGCACCATCAAATTTGCACCATATTTGGGTGTAGTACGCAGCCCCCAAAAGCGGCAGACACTCTTGAGATGGTGCTTGCTGCTTTTGGAAAGGGTCACGAGGCTTCAGTGTACTATTCCTGGCAAATTCAGTGTTTAGGGGACAGGGTTTTAACATCTCTTAAGAATTTATTGGAGAGAGACTTGAATTTAGAACTGGAAAATGGAGAATGGGGTGAGATTTAAAAATAAAAAATGTCAAGTCTGTATCTAGAGATGCAAGGGTGTGCCTCTTTCAATTTAAGATTCTGTATAATTTTTTATTGGACGCCCTCCATATTGTATAGGCTTGGCCTTAAAGACACACCCACTTGCTGGCGTTGCTGACCCACTTGCTGGTAATAGGCATACACTAAAATCTACAAAACTCCAGTTTTTATTTCATTGGGTCTTTAAAAAACATTTGATAAACATATATTTTAACCCTGTGAAACCCAGTATATAGCAGAATTGCTAAATTTGTTTACAGCAACTAAACAATACCTGTTTTTTTACATAAAAAATGGCAACAGTATGCGACACGTGAAAGATTGAATATTGAATGTCACATGCTAAAATCACACAATAGTCACCTCAAAGTGAAATGTGCTTAAAAATCAAGATTTCCCCATAGAGGGCCATTGTTTTCTGATGTCATAAAATTCACCCCAAAACTAAATATTGGCTTAAAAATACAAGATTTTTAGAATTAGCGGCTTCCTAAAATCTTGATCAAGGAGGAAAAACTAAAATATACCATCAATCTCTATGCTTGGGTCTCTGAGAGTTAAGTCTGCCCAAAGCTCCACAGTTGTTCTATCCCCTGTTAACTGTAGGCTACTTCCTTCTCTATCAAACTGCATGTTTAAAAAATGCTTTAAGGTCTCAAATAAGATTGCTTTAAACTTATTTATACTGGATGGATTTCTTGGAATAAAATAAAGAAGAACATGGATGCTTAAATATTTTGGATGAGGGACCATTGCATTTTGAGTTTGACCACCTCTGCTTGTGTATAGCACACAATAATGACCACAGATAGTCAATTCGTCGGTGACTGCACTCTGTGCCTCGTCCTCTCTGGTGCCAGTTATTATTTTTCATGAGTCCAGATGGCCATTTTTACATTGCTTTTTTTAAATGTGTCATATGAAATTCTTATTTAGTCTGCTTAACCCTTTAAATACTATTCTATGTTCAGTGTTTAGCCTTATTGTGAAAGTTTGCGGGGTTGGAGGAGCCAGCAGGCACTGCAGTTGCACATTCAGGCAACTCCTCCCTCGTGAGAAATGCAAAAACTCTGCCAGCTACCGCAGCCCTTCGGAAGAAGCACAAATCCAGTGGCTCACTGCAGCAGCAAGTTTGCGTTACACTGTGGCTAAAGGGATACTAGCAGAAAAACAGTAAACACTTTATTTAAAAAATAAGGGATTTCTTAAAAAAAAAAAAAATGATGTGACATGATAAACGTTTCAAACAGATGTTGATTATTCTGCCTTTTTGAAAACATTTCAGTTGACCAAATTGGCCAAAACAGAAAATTAGATGTAATCTATTACCTTAAAGGGAAAGTTCACCCAAAAATGAAAGTTATTATTTATGCACACAAAATTTTTTTGAGTCTTTTCTTATTTTTCCCTTTTCAATGCAATGGTAGTGGATGGTGACTCAGCTTTCAAGTTTAAAAAAGGATGTAAACATGTCATAAAAGTAGTCTAAGCTACTTGTGTATCATATTCCAAGCCTTCTGAAGGCATACAATAGATTTTGGCGAACTGCATGAAGACATACGGAAAACATTTATGATGCTTTTGCTTATTATTTGAAGTCACTAACCAATGAAATTGTATTTAAACAGGGAACTGGGAAACTGATTTTCTCCCCAGTTTGGAATGCCCAATTCCCAATGCACACTAGGTCCTCGTGGTGGCATAGTGACTCGCCTCAATCCGGGTGGAGGACGAATCTCAGTTGCCTCCGCGTCTGAGACAGTCAATCCGTGCATCTTATCACGTGGCTTGTTGAGCACGATACCATGGAGACCTAAAGCATGAGGAGGCTCATGCTATTCTCCGCAGCATACACGCACAACTCACCATGTGTCCCACCAAGAGCGAGAACCACATTATAGGGACCATGAGGAGGTTAACCCAATGTTACACTACCCACCCTAGCAAGCGGGCCAAATCCACCCTGGATTTAAACTTGCGACTCCAGGTGTGGTAGTCAGTGTCTTTACTTGCTGATCTACCCTGGCTCCCCAAACTGTAAAATTCTTCAAAAATTCTTCTTTCGTGTTCCACAAAAGAAAAAGTCATACAGGTTTGCAATAACATCAGGGTGTGTAAATAATGACATATTTGCCTTTTGGATGAACTATTCCTTTTAGCTAATGTTTTAATGAATGCTCAGGGTTTAATACATGCTAGTTGTGTAGAAACAGACATCAAAGCCTCTAGAGAGTTTTTTCTTTGAATTATTTAAGTTTTAGCCTGTCCTTTCAGTATCAGTTTCCCATTAGAGTGAGAATCTATGAATGGTGCTCAACCATGTGTTTGAGTTCCTCTGTGGTCGAGATCAGGAAGCAAGACAGTAAAAACTCTCACATTACAAACAGAAGAATGAGACTTGTTTTAGACAGAGAATAGTTTTCACATGACTAAAGCACAGCAGACCAAAACTGTTTTACTTTGTCCCTATGGTGTCAAAAGCTTTGTTGAATTTGACTGCTTAGAAGTAGACATGTAGGAAAGAAAAATCACACAAGATCTCTCTAATATCTCAATTGTTCCTCTTTAAGACAGCAATAAGATTAATTAAAGATTGAATGGAAAGTTTTGCTTAAATCTCCTGGTTTTCAGATTTTTCTTCTGAGATAAAGGCATCAGTAATCTCACATTTGCCAAGAGACCACAGGTCTGTAATCAAAATTTTGAGATTTCAATATAAAATCTCTCATCAAATTCTCCCAAGACCCAATTATGGGTTGTGCTAACCTTATTATTTACTTTACATTTAGTCATTTAGCAGATACCTTTATCCAAAGTGACTTGCAAATGAGACACGTAGCATACAATTTGTCATACAAAGTTTAACAACATCTGCAGTATAGGACTGCCAAGTTATCACAGTGTCTGGATTATTAAAGATGCTAGCACAGAAGAAAGAGACAGATTATTATTATTCAGTTTAGGTCAAGTGCAGTAGTATGAGGAATTAGTGTGGGTTGGTTAAGTGCTCATGGAACCGATGTGTTTTTTGCTGGTTCTTGTATGTTGAGAAGGTAATAGCAGATCATGTGGAGGTTGGAAGTTCATTCCAACACAGAGCTGCAGAGAAAGAGAATGATTGTGAAATGGGACCACCACTAGTTCATAGACCGCAGAGAGCAAGTTGGGACATAGACCTTAAAGGAGTGAATTGAAGTAAGAGGTTGCTGTTCCATTGGCTGTCCTGAAAGCCAGAGTAAAAGCTTTGAATTTGATGCGGGCAGCTACAGGTTGACAGTGTAGTGAAATCGAGAGTGGGGTGACATGAGCCCTTTTTGGCTGATTGAAGACCATGCTTGCTGCAGCATTCTGGACCACCTGCAGTGGCTTAATTGTGTTAGCTGGCAGGCCAGCCAACAGAGCATTGCAGTAGTCCAGTCTTGAAGTGACCAGAGCTTGGACCAGGAGGTGTAAAGCATTCAGACAGGAAAGGCCTGATTTTCCTAACATTGTAAAGCACGAATCTGCAAGACCGGGCGGTTGATGAGATGTGGGCAGTGAAATTAAGCTGGTCATCAACCACCACTCCCAGGTTCCGAGCTGTTCTGGTTGTTGCAAGTGTAGTTGAACCATGATGAATAGTGAGGTTGTGGTAAACCAATGAGTTGGCTGGGATCATGAGGAGTTCTGTCTTGGCAAGGTTGAGCTGAAGGTGTCTTTCCTTGATCCAGACCAAAATGGCCGAGAGGCAGGCATAGATACAAGCTGAGACAGTAGGGTCATCAGGCTGGAATGACAGGTATCAGTATCATCTGTGTAGCACTGATAAGAAAAATCATGTGCCTCAATGACCAGTCAGAGTGATATTTTTATAGCTCTTGTTTTATGGCAATAATTGTGTCATTTTTGTCTATATTTATTTCTTCTAAAGAATTTTAGGAGAAACATTTGAGACACAGCTGATAAGGATACTTTCAGACCTCTAGCTCATATTATTTGCTCTGAAACAGGGACTAAAATTGTTACTAAAATGTTGCATTTTCTCCTTAGTTTGATTCACTTTCACAAGACTTTCT
The DNA here is from genome assembly GCF_025860055.1 of Xyrauchen texanus. Classification (NCBI taxonomy): domain Eukaryota; kingdom Metazoa; phylum Chordata; class Actinopteri; order Cypriniformes; family Catostomidae; genus Xyrauchen; species Xyrauchen texanus. Next base: position 46,274,366 of record NC_068279.1, read on the forward strand.
AAACTGACCAAAAATGTGTCGCAAAAGTCACATGTGAGCAATCTGTCCCTTCATTGGTCAGAACGTTTGGGCACTGTTCCGGGGTCTGGCTAATATAATGATATACTGATAAAAACGTGCCAACCAGTAATATGTTTTTGAGTATTGTTTATGTCACTGTTATGAAAACACCACCAGGTGTTACAGAATTAGTTTGCCAATTAGAGATTGCACTAAAAATAAACATTTTCTGTCACACATATGTATAAAAATGGTATTATGTTATTTACTTTTATTTTATTTAATGTTGAAGTCAGAAGTTCCCCTTCTGTCACTCACTCAACGTTGTGACGATAGTGACATTAGGGGTCTCTCTTGAGAGACCCCAGACAGACGGGAATAAAAGGAGGGAAGCGTGCGTCTGTTCAGATAGATTTGTTCTTCAGAGCCGAGCGGTTGTGTTTCAGCGAGCTGAGTAAAACCCACTGCTGTTCCACCATGTGTACCACTGAGATGCACACCTCCCTCCTTTTACACACATATGTCCAGGGGAGGGACATGCAAATTCTATTCGCCAATTCTCATTGGCCTTTTCTCAAAGATAAGAGGTAACCAAGACGCCTAGTGTCACTACATCGACACAACATCTCGTTCCCTCCATCAGGGAACGGAGGTTATGACAGTAACAAAGACGTTACATACACTTAGGTTGAAGTCATTAAAAAAAATTTAACCACTACACAGATTTAATATTAGTAAACTATAGTTTTGGCAAGTCGTTTAGGACATCTACTTTGTGCATGACACGAGTAATTTTTCCAACAATTGTTTACAGACATATTGTTTCATTGTTTTTTTATTGACTTATCACAATACCAGTGGGTCAGAAGTTTACATACATTAACTGTGCAAAACATTCAAAAAATTATGTCAAGCTTTTAGACAATTAGCCAATTGGATTTGACTAGAGGTGTACTGAATTGGGGGTGTACCTGTGGATGTATTTTAAGGCCTACCTTGAAACTCAGTGCCTCTTTGCTTGACATTGTGGAGAAATCAAAAGAAATCAGCCAAGACCTCAGAAAAAATATTATGGACCTCCACAAGTTTGGTTCATCCTTGGGAGCAATTTCCAAATGCATGAATGTACCACGTTCATACGTACAAACAATAGTACACAAGTATAAACAACATGGGACCACACAGCCATCATACTGCTCAGGAAAGAGACACATTCTCTCTTCTGGAGATGAACATAGTAAGATAACATAAGTAACATAGAAAGGGATGCATTCTGTCTCTTAGAGATGAATGTAGTTTGGTGTGAAAGTGCAAATCAATCCCAGAACAACAGCAAAGGACCTTGTGAAGATGCTGGAGGAAACACGTAGACATGTATCTATATCCACAATAAAATGAGTCCTATATCGACATAACCTGAAATGCTGCTCAGCAAGGAAGAAGACTCTGCTTCAAACCCGCCATAAAAAGCCAGACTACAGTTTGCAAGTGCACATGGGGACAAAGATCTTACTTTTTAGAGAAATGTCCTATGGTCTAATGAAACAAAAATGTAACTGTTTGGCCATAATGACCATTGTTATGTTTGGAGGAAAAAGGGTGAGGCTTGCAAGCCGAAGAACACCCTCCCAACCGTGAAGCATGGGGGTGGCAGCATCATGTTGTGGGGGTGTTTTGCTGCAGGAGGGACTGGTGCACGTCACAAAATAGATAGCATCATGAGGAATTACATTTATGTGGATATATTGAAGCAAAGTCTCAAGACATCAGCCATGAAGTTAAAGCACATCGCAAATGGGTCTTCCAAATGGACAGTGACCCCAAGCCTACCTCCAAAGTTGTGGCAAAATGGTTTAAGGACAACAAAGTCAAGGTATTGGAGTGGCCATCACAAAGCCCTGACCTCAGTCCGATATAAATTTTGTGGGTAGAACTGAAAAAGCATGTGCGAGCAAAGATGCCTACAAACCTGACTCAGTTAAACCAGTTCTGTCTAGAAGAATGGGCCAAAATTCCAGCAAACTATTGTGAAAAGCTTGTGGAAGGCTACTCAAAATGTTTTGACAAAGTTAAAAAATGTAAAGGCAATGCTACCAAATACTAACAAAGTTAATGTAAACTTCTGACCAACTGGGAATGTAATGAAAGAAATACAAGCTGAAATAAATAATTCTCTCTTCTATTATTCTGACATTTCCACAGATTTCTCCTCCAAAGATCCATATGTTTGCTCTTGGTTATGTAAGGGATAATCCATGGCTAGGTGTGCATTAAATAATTTTAATACATGACAAGGAGGTGAAGAACCACCCAATGCAAAGTGGAGGGGGAAAATGTACATGATCAGTACATGATGATGGGAAAACCATCCAAAATGCTCTAAACCTGCAGACTTTGACCTCTGAAACATCCATATGGTTTTGAATAAGGCTGCACATTTGATTGAATTAAGAATACATTTATAATGCGGCCTAGCAAGATTGCAAAACAGCAAAAGGCTGAGTGTTAAGAAACAGTCTCCATTCAGAGCTTCAGTCAGCGATGTGTGATCACGGGGTGCCCTCTTGATCACATGTTGATCAGGTCAGTATTTTTAAATAATATTTCATCATGTCACAATTCAAATCATTGTGCCTCATCTTGCCATACAGCAAAAGACACATTTAATAGATCCAGGTTATCTTCTCTCCCCCTCCGTGCAAAACAGCTGTATGTCAAACCATACTTTCCTTACAAGCATTTGGGTGAGTAATACGGGGCTGACTGTTGTCTTTTCTGTGTTTCCTGTAGCAATTCACAGTTGATTTAAAGACAGCACTGCTTGACTTGATGATGTTGTTTTGTGATGTGATGATTATTCCCAGCTCTGAGATTATATTTGCGTTCAGAGGTCATTCGAACAGAGGCATAAATCACTACTGAGGACAGCAGAGTAAATGCATTAATATAGAACAGTGATTAAAACAGATTGGAACTATCTGTGCATTAAATGGTTTTAACGCATACATTCCATCCAATCAGAATCGAGAATTCAAACAGACCATGTCGTAAAAAGAGATATTGGTTAATTCGTTGGTTTGTTGGGTTGGATTGCATTCTCACCACAACCAAACCGTTACAGAATTTTTTTAAATCAGACCTTGCCAATTATTTTGTGCTGATCCGAGTGTCCTTGCCATGTTCATATATGCTTAAACAAACCAAACTAAGGGAGAAAACACACAAGGTTCTGAAACTAATGCTCCTAATTAACTATTTGTTAATTTAGATGACAAAATCTCTTCTGAACACTTTGACCATTCTTTACAGGTGTTGTTGACAGAAGTTACAAATGTGCCCTGCTCATTGTTGTACATGGGTACCATCTCCATTGTTCCCCATTAAACTCGATCCAAATCAGTAATGCAGTCTGCACTAATAGAGCCACCTCACTGCATTTAACCAACACACAATGGTCTATAATGCCATACAGCACTTATCACAGAGCTACTACCCTTTTAGACCGAGCTGTGGTATTGTTAAACTTTCAAGTGTCCTCCTTAAAAATGCAAGTACGATAGACCTCTTTATATTCTGGTTGTGTTATAGGAATATAAGACTAACTTAATAATACATTTGAATTACTATATTTTCTCAGAGGGTTCAATCACTCACACCACATATTGGAACCAGATTCTACACGGTTCCTGTTTTGGATAAACTCCAGCCAGTGCAAAGCTGTGTCTCATCATAGCAGTATGGGAAATGATTATGTAATATAATTTCCTCTCTTAAAATTGGCAGAACAGGGACGGATGCATTGATTTTATTTATTTGAACATACGTTATTTTACATAAGGTTTACTTAAGTTATTTATAATGGTGTGAAATAATCTGTCCCTTAAAGCTAGAAACACTCAACCCAAGTACACAAATGCAAATTATTTACCTTCAAATGTCAGTGTCATTCAGTAGGTCTTGGTTTGACTGTTTAGTGGTTGGCAGTTAGAACCTACTGGTAGATGCTATAGCTACACCATAATATCAGCAATCAGACTGATTTCACTGTGAATTTGGTGACAGTAGTTTAAAGGTTTTGCTGCTGAAAACAGTCTGTGCTTACTGAAATCCAAAGCACTTCCCCAATGGCCAAAGCTGGAAGTGCTGTTGAATGTAAGGGCATGTGTGAGCTCCAGTTTCTGGGTGAAATATCAAAAGAGTGGCACAAATAGTGAGTTGGTTTTAATTGTAAATTATGTTAGCCAGTCAACAGGAATGCATATTTTATTAATCATACTCCTTTAATCTATTTCAAATATAAAATGTCCAAACAAATGCATGAGTCTCCATTATTGTTTTTGTGAGGAGAGAGTAAAGAGGAAAGAATAAATTAGTTTATTTTCACTCACAAAAGAGCAATACAAAGCAGGCGTTGAACGTTCTTTTCAGAACATGTCTTTTTAAAGATGTCTTTCCGCCTCTGTGTAGTTCCAGGATGCGGTCGATTTCTCTCCGCTTCTGACGGTCATAAGAGCTGCCTCTCGTGCCTGGACGCAGGCAGCATTTTATGAATGGTTCATGTTCTCAGAACATACCCATGGCAACATTGCTTCCAACGGGATTGGGGCAGGGTAAATCCCCATGAACCAAACAAAGGCTCCTAAGCACTCCTGAGATGGATGACCAAGGGAGTCAGACGTTCACTCTGGAGCTGGTACCAAGACCACTCCATTACCCGGGCCGGCAGGAAAATCCTTGTTTTCCCACTTTGTTAAGTGTTTCCCCACTTCCTGGGTCATTCAGCCAGTGCGCGCTGTTCTCACTGCACCCCGGCAACAAAAACCACAGTCCCGGCTCCCCGGACCCAGTTATTTCTCCTCCGGACCCGCGACTGCCCATCCCCGGTAAGCACAGACTGTTTCCACGCACTTTTGCCTCCCGCCGCGTTATTACCTGCGATAGAGCCTGTCCCTCCAGCCGAGATGAAGAAGGATCTCTACAGCCCTTACTTCATCATACTCAAAAAAGGCGGTGGGTTGCGGCCAATCTTGGACTTGTGAGTTCTCAACCGGACTTTACACAAACTACTGTCCAAAATGCTCACGCAGAAACAGATTTTAACCTGCATTCAACATCAGATTGGTTTGCAGCGGTAGACCTGAAGGACGCTTACTTCAATGTCTCCATTCTGCCTCGATGTCGACCCTCCCTATGGTTTGCTTTTCAGTACAAGGTCCTTCGGTCTGTCCCCGTCCCCTCAAGTCTTCACCAAGGTTGCAGAGGCAGCTCTTGCCCTGCTACGGGAAGTGGGCATCCGCATACTCAATTTCATTGATGAATGGCTCATTCTAGCTCATTCTCGAGAGTTACTATGTGCTCACAGGTACCAGGTGCTCAGGCACCTCAGCCGTCTAGGGCTTCAGGTCAACTGGGAAAAGAGCAAGCCCACCCCAGTTCAAACAATTCCAGAGGCTCCTAGGGCATATGACATCCTCAGCCGTGGTCTTGCCGCTTGGGTTGATGCATATGAGACCGCATCAGCACTGGCTTCAGACTCGAGTCCCGAGATGGGCATGGTGCCGCGGCACATACCGTGTGTTAATCACCCCTTCCTGCCGTCAGAACTTCAACCCTTGGACAGACTTCTGTTTTCTGTGGGCCGGAGTCCCCCTACAGCAGGTGTCCAGACGTGTTGTGGTCACCACAGACGCCTCTCAACTGGGTTGGGGCGCCGTGTGCAATGGGCATGCTGCTGCTGGCCCCTGGATAGAGCGCCGGCTGCGTTGGCACATCAACTGCCTGGAGTTGCTGGCTGTATTTCTTGCCCTGCGGAAGTTTCTCCCGCCGATTCGGGGCAAGCACGTCTTGATCCGTTCAGACAGCACCGCAATGGTAGCGTACATAATCGCGGATGCTCTCGTCATGTCACAACTTGCCCGCCAACTCAGGTTGCTGGGTGCCACTCATATCCCGGGCAACCGTAACATGATGGCGGACGTGCTGTCGTGACAGGTTTCACCCAGCAGAGAGTGGAGGCTCCACCCCCAGGTGGTCCAGCTGATTTGAGGCTGATTCGACATGGCATAGGTAGATCTCTTTGCCTCCCAGGACAACACTTGCTGCCCACTCTGTGACAGAAGCCCCTCTCGGGACAGACGTGTTGACACCCAGCTGGTCCCGGGGGCTGCGCAAGTACGCATTCCCCCAGTGGGCCTTCTTGCACTGGTGCTGTGCAAGATCAGGGAGGACGAGGAACAAGTCACCATATTGGCTCCTTACTGGCCCACTCGGACTTGCTTCTCAGATCTCACGCTCCTCTCGACTGCACCTCCCTGGCAAATTCCCCTGAGAAAGGACCTTCTTTCTCAGGGATGGGGCAGCCTCTGGCATCCGCTCCCAGACCTCTGGAACTTCCACGTCTGGCCCCTGGATGGGACGTGGAAGATCTAAGTGACCTACCACTAGCTGTCATAGACATGATCGTCAAGAGGTTTGCGTTCTCTGTCAGCGACACTTGCCTGGATTTCGGTCCGGCACATACTCACGTTATCCTGAGACCGCGACCGGGCTACATGACCAAGGTTCCTATAACCCCCTTCAGGGACCAGGTCATGAACCTGCAAGCAAGCTGCCCCGGGAGAAGGCAGACCCAGCCTTTTCGTTGCTGTGTCCAGTTCATGCTTTGCATATCTATTTGGACTGCATACAGAGCTCTAGATGTTCTGAGCAGCTCTTTGTCTGCTTCAGTAGATGGTGGAAAGGTGATGCTTTCTCCAAACTGAGGCTGCCCGCAGGTTTGTCGACAGCATTTCCTTGGCCTTTCAGACATAGGCCGTGCCTGCCCCCTTGCGGGTTCGAGCACACTCAACGAGAAGTGTGGCATCCTCATAGGCACTGGCTCCTCCCTAACAGACATCTGCAGAAATCCTTTGCGAGATTTTACAATCTCAGGGTTGAGTTGGTCTCATCCCATGTTCTGTCAGGTCTGAGCCAGTAGAACTCGTTAATATGGAACAGCCATCCGATGGACAACCGGCCGGTGGAAGGGTGGAGTGGAGGTGGTGTAGTGGTCTAAATCACATAACTGGTAATCTGGTAATCAGAAGGTCGTTGGTTCGATCCCCACAGCCACCACCATTGTTTCCTTGAGCAAGGCACTTAACTCCAGGTTGCTCCGGGGGGATTGTCCCTGTAATAAGGGCTCTGTAAGTTGCTTGGGATAAAAGCATCTGCCAAATGCATAAATGTAAATGTAATGTGTTCCGCTTGCACCTAACGCCCTTCAAGTTGATCTAGTGCGCTTTCTCTCCCAGGTTAGCCACTAAGCTTTCACTTCCTGGATATTCCTAGCCTTCTGGCCTGCGAATTCAGCAGAGGAACTTGCGAGCAGACCCACTATGAGCCACACGTGCTCTGTATTGGTGTAGGGCTCCACAGGCTTAATTCCCTGTGATGTATTTTCCGCGGTACGGTCCCCCTGTCAGGCAGACCCGCATCTCCCTTGGGCAGTCCCACTGCCCCCGGTCTCTGTGTTTGTAGAGCTCCTCCCTCTTCAGGTAGGACCTACCACTGTGCCGCTCCCACGTGTGTCTTGACAACCCACATGATGTATTGGCCACATATCACCTCCCCCTAGTCTGGCCTCTGCAGGGTCTTTTCTCCCTGAAAGAATAGGATCAGGAAAGACTGTCTTCCTCGATGCATTTTGTTGAAGGAGGTAACGAGACGTTGTGTCCCTTCTGCTACGACACTGGACCTACCACTGTAAATGGCCGTACCTTATTCTCGGCTCCTCAGTGCAAAAACATGACTGACAGACAAACACCCACTTCCCTTTATACCCATATGTCCGTGGGCAGGACATGCAAATCCTGTCTGCCAATTTCTCATCATAATATATTCTCAAGTTCAGAGGTACGCGAGGCTCCTAAGGAAGACCCCTTGTGTCACTTCATTCGACACAATGTCTCGTTCCCTCCCTCAGGGAACGGAGGTTACAACAGTAACCGTGATGTTATCGTATGTTGTTAACTAATGTTAAATCCCCAAAATGTCATTAAATTATATAAGATATTTTACACTTTAAAACAATGAGGACCAACAGAGCTGATATTTTCTTTTAAAATCTTCATTTATGTTCTGCAGAAGAAAGTCATACACATCAGGGATGGTAAATGATGAGAGAACTTTTCCTTTAATGCGCATTTTAAATAATACAAAACTCTAGTAAATACACTTCTGCCTAGCGCATAGAATTTTAAGTGAATTTTAAGAGTTTATTTGCATATCAAGCATGTCCATTGAGGATTAAAAATATAGTCTAGTATTTTCATATACTCTAGTAGAAGTGGTGGTGTTGCCTTACACAATCAGCTCTTAATGAAAAATACTTTCTGTGCTCCCATGTATTCCATTTTGATAGACTCTTCTCAGTAGCTTTAATACAAACTGGAAGTTAGATGACTAAATCCAGAAGAGTAGTGTGCTAAAAAGGGGCATGGGCCGAATGAGGTTAATAGACTATTAAAAGACTGTAATAGAGTTTGTATTTTCAGAGCTTTTGTTGGAGCCAGGAGGCAGCGGAAACAGTCAATGTGAGAATTTCTTTTCTCTTCAGTGTTGTTCACAAACTTAAACAAAAGGGCACTCAGTGGCCAAGTAATTACACACAAATGCACACACAGGAACAGTCTCTCTCTGGTTTCTATCTCTCTGCCAACTGATGGGACTGTCGGCATTTTCAGGTATCCCTCCACCATCACTATAACGAAAGATAGGTGTTAATGATAATGACAGCCAAGGTGACGAGCCTTACCGTTCTCCCTCTCCCGCAGACAGATACACGACCACTCCCCCACCCCCACATTGACTATTTGACATTATCAAATTTCACTTTTGTATTTAAAGAACACATTCACATGATTTACCTAAATAGAGTAGTGGCAAACACAAAAATTTGACCTCAGTATTTTTTTCACTAGAGAATTTAAACATTCCAGTGTTGTAAGGCGATATACATTTTAACATTTGGATTTCATAACCAGTTACATTTATGAACTTTTGATTTTTTAACAGATTATGCCATAGCTCAACTGATAGGGCTTTGCACTTGCAATGCAAATGACCTAAAGAGCACATGAGTCGACACTTGAAGAATGAAGTATACTTTGAGCTCAAGTATAAGCCATATTAACGTTAATGCTTGCCTGAGCAAACAACGCTAATAAACAAGCCTTCAGCCTGAGGCATCTGCGACACCACACTATGTCTGAGCACAAGATGTTTGAGCAACTCATGATAACTGTGAGTGTAATATCAAGTTAAATGTACACACAGGTCAAACATATAAATGACTTGCTTCATGCTGATTCTAAACAAGTGTCTTGATGGTTTGCAAACTCATCATCGACATACTTATTCTAAGCAATTAGAAAAGCATTTCCAAAACCTGTCACTGTAATTGATTGGAAATTTACTCAAATATAGCAAATGTAACTGTACTCCCTGATGCTGGAGCCAATATCTTGTTAGACACAGTCCAGGAATTATTTGACCTTTCTCGCTGGTTAAACCACCCACTGGTTTAGGGCTAGACTCTGCTTCTGACGTCGTTTATCCTTCACGCTCTTGGCCTAGTCAACAAGTACTTCACTGTGAGTGCTGATGGAAGACATGAGAGTGAGAGAGACAGGAAAGCCTCGGGCTGCTAAAGACACATACCACACTGCTCTGCTAAACCTAATGCTGGAGAAACAGCAAAGGTATTTTTCACCTCATCTTCAAACACATCAGTAACTTAATAGACGACATGACAGAAACACATTCAAATAATCCAATGCATAAGGTCAAATCCTGTTGGATCTGTGGCATAGCAGTTAGTACACAGGTTCTAGACATGTTAAACGGTGGCACTCGTGCAGGAGATTTAGGTTTGAATCTTCCTGAACTGTCCCAATAATTTTCCTAATGTGTCCCAACCATTTTTTCACATCCTTAATCTCTTATTAATTTCCTCTTAAAAAAGGAATATGCTCCATTCTAACATAAATAGTATAAAGAGAGTATAGTATAAGATTTGCATAGATATTCTGAATGTATTTCATTAGTGGTGCTTGCTAAAGTATGTTTATGGACACGAATGGTACCTCTAATGTGCTGTTTGTATAGAATAGGTGTGGTGTGCTGTTACTTTTCGAAGTAATAAGACTTCTAATTTTGTCTGGCTGTGGATAAAAGGAGCAAAACAATCCCATACATTTATCAGGCTGGGCTCTTCTGACTCATCGACCACAGAAGACAACCTAGCAACGGCATAGCAATGCCCTGGCAACAACCTAGAACACCCTAGCATCATGGCTGGGTTTTGAATTAAATGATGCATGCATTGTATTGTATTGCAATACACTTTATTATGTGCTATAAATATGTCATGATCAAATTGGTGCATTAGCCCATCGGAAAGAAAGGTCACAAATGTCATTACTTTTTTTTCCCAATGACAATTAACTGTAAGGATAATTTTATAATAATTGTAATTTTAAATGGTTGATATATCTTTTACAGGTGTAAGATCTAAAGGGATAATTCACTCAAAAATGAATATTCTCTCATTATTTACTCACCCTCATGATGTTCCAGGCAGGGCTCGAGTTGAGGGGGGATGCGAGGGGATAGGCATCCCCCTTGTTGCAAGAAATATGAAAAAGCATCCCCCTTGTATAACCACCATCTCCCCTTACCATCCCCTTTAGATCAATTGTGTTATGTATTACTTAGTAGTTACAAAGTGTACACGTTTTTCAGGGTTTCGCCCATAAAACTTTTCTACACCACTGGTTAAGCATCCTTCATAGAAACAGCCCAAACTTCCTTTACCAGTTCATTTATTGGATTAGAAAATGTGTCTGTGACTGTGGGCGATCGATTTTTCCAATTTTCCTGATCATAAAGTGGATTCTTTTCACAAAATTCATCATAAAATACAATACTGGAGGGTAACGGGTGCATATTATGGTGATGTGTCATAAGGGTCAATGAAGTGACACTCGTTTCTGTCCAGATCTATTAAATTAAAAATACATGTAAAAAATTCACATAAACCATTTACTCGAATTCACCTCTTCTTTGATGAGCACATTTAAAATTTCTGTTTTTTGAGTTTTTCTGGGCTTAAAAGTGAAAAATGTCATGTGGTGTCCAGAGACACAGTCTCATTAAAAGCTGAAATTCATGGGAAAAAAAGTTGGCATAACTTGTACAGAATAATCTTTTATTATTATTCCTTTATACCCTCAAGACTGAGCGTGATGTTTAAAAAAACATGATATTTATTTTGACATTTTTATGAAAAAGCACATTTTGTTCAAATCATGTGGTGGAACTCTGAGAAAACTGAGTCAAAATTTCCTAATATTGTTATATAGAAAATGTACCTTGAAAATTTAGTTTGAAACCTTTTTGGAAATTAGTGATTAAGCTTATACTCTCATGCATACAAGGTGCAAAGAAAATTTTACTTGATGGTTACACAATATTGCAATTTTAAAGTTTTAAATATTTTTGTAAAAACTGCCATACATTTTTCTTTTTAGAACTGTATGAAACCAAATTTGACACTTGACACAAGTGTTCTTAACTACATTTAAAAAAAATGTCTTGAACAACCTTATTTGTCAATGACCTATAAGTATTAGACATGCTGTGACGCATGTGCGTCAGTTCTCATGTGTTTCATAAGCCAATGCGATTGCACGCTTACCGCTGCTGACCGAAAGCATGATTTAGAGTTTTTAAAAAAAAGGACTTACATTAAATATTGATTTTCACACCAAAAGCGATTGTGTTGTTTTATAAGACATCCATTTAACAGCTGGAGTCATATGGATGACGTCTATGCTGACTGTCTGTGACTTTTGGAGCTTCAAAAGAGAAATCGACATTCACTTTTAATTTTATGGACCTGCTAAGCTAAGATATTTTTCTATTTTTCTTCAGATGTGTTCTGGAGAAGAAAAAAAGTCATACATACCTAGGATATTATGAGTGTGAGTAAATGATGAGAGAATTTTCATTTTAGGGGGGAAACATCACTAGCATGGTGAACAACATTATGAGTATGTGTAAAAGTGGGCCCAGTGGTAGTGATGCAAACTTTCTTTTAATTCAAATAAAAAATGTTCACTAAATGTTAAAATAGACCGTTTATATGTTAAAAGACACTTTAGTTGAGGAATACCTGGAGTGTCGGATGAAAAGACTTAAAAATTAGATGGCTGGGCCATTTTGACCCACATATGTACTGTACTTACTTTTGTCGATGTAACCTAAAGCAGCCAGGTTGATTTTATTATGATAAGAAATATATATTTTTTACTTGAATAAAACCAATTCATTTAGATATTACAACTTGAAGCACATCTGACCAAACATTGTTTTACAGTGTACGGAATTTAAAAAGAAACTTCGAAAACATTTATCTGATGCACTCTCTTTGCATCAGATAAAACTCTTTGTCTCAAATGAAACGTCACTGAGAACTATGAAAACAAACTCGGAGCGATAAAATGGTCCTCTAGGAATGGCTTTGATGTCATTATCAGCTTGTGCTCAAGTTCATGTTTCTAATGTACTGTTTATGATATGAATAAAACATGAGCCTGAAATTAAACAAATGTATATATAGAAGTGAAATGTCTTTTCCCATAATAAGTTTATTAACGATAATGGTAAGAGTCATTATGTACAATAATGTACAGTGAATGATGTATATCTGCACTCTAACGACAAACATCTGAGAGTTCACAGAAACTAGAAATACAATCAAGCTAAGTGTTTTCCCCCTCAGAACAGCTTAAATTGCATTATCTGATTACCTCTCACCATAAAGCATTATTATACAACAAACTTCAGTGCAACCAGACACATGATTCTTATTAGTCTCTTGGGGCTTTCCGTAGAAAATCCTTGCATAGGAAAACACACTAAATAGACGTATTACTCACTTCCGCTTGTATTGTACTTAACTGTACAGAACACTCCTAAATGCTTTTCATTTTCTCCAAGACTGAATAAATCAAATGACCTAGATGTCTCAATGAAATATATATAAACTATATGCTGTACAGTATGTAGTGTACAGTGTGTGTATGTGTGGCTGTGTGTGCATGTGTGCTGGCAGAAGCTTCAAAGTTGTTCGTGGAAGACAAGACTGCAGATGGTGGCTGTTTTCCTTCCAGAAGGCTTCTCCACACACCCTGGCAGTGGAAATAAATCAATTCAAAGCCAATTTTAAACTCATGTTCCCACTGACACTATACCTGGTAAATATGTTAAACAGCCTGAGGGGTAAAGTCATTTTAGCTAGGGATGAGTACTTCTGAGTGTCTTAAAGGAATAGTTCACCAAAAATGAAAATGATGTCCTTTTCTCACCCTCTTGTCCTTTGAAACCTGTATGTCTTTCTTCCTCGCTTGGAACACAGAAGGAGAAATTCTGAAGAATATTCAGAAAGTTTACAATGAAAGCAAATTTACATTTACTTATTTAGCACATGCTTTTATCTAAAGCAACTTACACATGAGAATTATAGAAGTAGAAGCAATTAATCAAAGGGAGCACATGTACATGTACATGCCACAGTACATGTAGCACTACCAAAACAAACTTCCATAAGTTCAACAGAGAGTAGAAGTGTAAGTGCATTTTTTTATGTATAGCCCTGTAAAGAACAAAAACGCACCATAAGAGCACCATAAATAGTTAATTCGATCCGTGTGTTATATTCCAAGCCTTATGAAGAAAAACTACAGCTTTATGTGAGGAAAATAAAGTTTTTATTTCATGAAAAATCTTTCCCCCAACAAACAATCTCAAATCTCTTCTGCATATTCAAAGTTGGTGCATCACATTTGGTTGCAACATATGTGAGAACCAATATTGCATCTGGTTTTAGTGCAACATATGTTGAATATTTAAAAGTGCATGGAAGCAGACAGTTCAAGGAACAAAAACAAAAATAAACAACATTTTTGCTGAACGTAACCAGAAATGGGAACAGAGTCCCTCTCAATCGTTCCAAAATTTGTGAAATGTATTTTTAAATGCTGATAACCAGTTAGCAATGCTATTATTTCATTCTTACACACACACACACACACACACACACACACACACACACACACACACACACACTCTCTCTCACACTCACACATATGGCTTTTTACTGCTAAAGAGCCAAGAGCAATGTGTGTGTGCTCAATTCTGTTTTACACCAATGCAGGGGCCGGTTGCACCAGTTATATGTAAGTTACAACTTAGCCTAGTTGTGGCTTAAATGGGCACTAAGTCACAATTTACGCACTTCTAAATATTTGGGCGTTGCACCATTAAACTTAGATAGGTTGTAACCCTACATATAAACGGAATATTTACGGAAGCCTCAGACCAGGAGTAATGGTTGGAATAAAAAAGCAGACTCATTTAATGGCGTCAATGAGCTCATGATTTGGTTGACAGGCTTCAGTCCTTTCAACATATATGATGATGTTGCATTACACTCATTTACATTTACGGGAGAAAACATTATGTAAAAAACGTACTACTACTACAGCATCAAACCAATCTAACGGTGTACTCTCCTGTGTACGCTGCCCGTTGTCAAGTTTCAGCATATACGAAATATATAAAATATTAAAATGAATAAATGTCTATTTTTTGTTTAATGTTAATATATATATAGCCCACTGTACACTATGCTTGTTATGATTTCTATGATGATCGATTCCACACACTGGAACTGGACTGATTTTTGCTTGTTGTGAAAACGAGGGTTGCTCATTTTGAGCTTGTTTTTCCAGACAAGTGGTGTGTTTCCCATACAGTGACATATCTCACTGCTTAACTACCATAGTACAATGCAATGCACTTAGTAAATTCAGTCAAATCATTAGCTTTCTCCACAGCAATGCAATTTCTCGAGCATGCCATCTGAGCAAACATCTTGAACATGCCAATTGTTTGTTCTCCGTTGCTTCACTTTATTTCCAGGTGTCCCACAGTTGCTGCTGTATTTGTTTCTTCAACTTTCCTTTATGACCTGCCACTACATTGCTTTTCAATAGCGGGGTTTCCTTTTTACCTCATACTCCAGGGATTCCCCTTCGCACTTGAGCACATACAAAAAAACACAAAAGAACGGCATTTAACTAAGCCGTCAACTCCAACAGAAACCGGGATGCTCTTAATCCCTTGAACTTCTTGAAATGAAGTTGAAATGAATTCTTGTATATGAAATGAAAGAGAAGACTTAGCGAAGTCAAATGACATCAACCCCACAAACAAACAAGAAATGATGCTTTTAATCACAAAATACTCAATCTTTGGTTAAAGACTTAATCTTTGGTCTGTTCATAGCACCATGCTATTGTATAGCTTTATGTAGACTTGTAACAAAGCACATAAGTCATATGGACTAGCTAACCATACTTTTATGGAGCTTTCTTGTTCTTTTTGGAGCCCTGGTTTCCATAGGCATTTTATTCATAACCAAAAGTTCTTCAAATATCTTGTTTGTGTTGCACAGAGGAAAAAAGTCACATGGGTTAGAAATGACATGGAGGCAGAATTTTACATTTGGGTAAACTATCACATTAAACACTGCAGTGGACAACTTGAAAATGGAATTGCATAAGAGGAAGTGCTCTCTCTTTATTTCCAACAGGCAGTGTCAGGGCACAAAAATACAAGAATATAGAAACTAGAAACTATTCACCTTCATTCTTTGATACTGACATGTCATTTATCTCCTTCATTTACATATTGTTGATTTTACATCTCTATGGGATGGCACATGGAATCAAAGATAGTTTATGAGGCAATCAGTGCCTCCTTTGTGTGAGGAGTAAAGGCCCCATTATTCACTTTCATTGCAAACAGAATGGACAGATAAATCTAGCCTTTCAAAGGAAAGTTTATTAACATAAATAATATGGCTGTGCTGAAGTATTAAAAGATATTGTCCTGAAAGGTCAAGAGCAGACTTTCAAGCAATCACTCATCTTCATTGGTTCAACATACATTTATAATATCATAATGCCACTTTATGGCTGTTAAGACATTGCTGCTGTGATTACTTAGACCAATACAGCGTTTCATTCAAAGATGTTATTTTTGCTTGATATCTCTGAATTCCATCACCCAACACTCATACATGTAGACAAGCAAAATGGTACTTTTACCATTTTAGTTACAGTAGTAGTAACTATGACAGGATAAAAGATGCTAGCATATGTTTCACAGGTTTACAGTTATCAACAGAGAAGATCATTTCTGTTTTACCCACCTTTCTTTGCATACGTTTGCTAAAAAAATTTATTAGCATATTAAGTTGGAAGTTTGACATATTTAATTTGCTTAAAAGTCAATCCATTCCATTTATTATATTCTCAGGTGCAGTTTTTGTTTAATCTATTCGACACTTTCTGTAATTAGTTCAGAAAGTGTCGATAGTTTTTGTTGCCGATGGTGCTAGAGGCAGAATACGAGAGTGTGGTGTCTCTGTCTGTGGGAGAGAGAGAGAGAGAGAGAGAGAGAGAGAGAGAGAGAGAGAGAGAGAGAGAGAGAGAGAGAGAGAGTGAGTGGTAAGGCTCGCCACCTGGATTGTGGTTACCTCTAACACCTGTCTCTTTGTAAAGCAGTTCAATGGAAAGGAGGAGGCGAGAACCGGCCTGGCGATATAAATAATATTTTAATGATTAACTTAAACAAAAGACAAACACACACACATGTCCGTAAACGATATCTCTCTTGTCGCACCACCAGGGATCAGCATTTATCCCTCTCGGAGACTTAAATAGCCTGATAAGGGACCGAGTGTGTATAATCACGACCTGGCCCCGCCCTCCGCCCTGTCACATTCCTCCCTCGTTCTCTCAGGCAGGGGAGCCTCCGGCATGACGTACACCCCCCTTCCCTGGGGGAGGGGTTGCCCTAAGCCCCGTCTGCCGGCAGGTCATCCCCATCTACCTGGATGAGGGAGGGGACAAGGGGAGGGAAACAGAAATATAAAAAAAAACACTGTCAAATTTAAACAAGAGGGAAAAGGCTAACATGGATCGGCAGTGAGAGAGAGAGGAGAGAGAGATGGAAAAAAAACACTTACTTTTCCGAAAGGCCGTAGCTTGTTCCTCGGCCACTCCTCCACCCTCTAACGGACAACAGCCTTGCCTCTACGGGCGTATCGGAGGCAGTCCTCCAGCCCCTGGTGGAAAGAATGCCCCGCCGCGTTCTCGGGGAACAGAAGTGGTCTCCCCTGCCCCTGGCAGCGGTTCTCCCGCTCCAGGAGGTCGGCAGCGAGCCCATCCCGCTCACGGTTGGCGGTCTCAGACCCCGCCGCGTTTCAGCGGCCGGTAGGGGACACATCCACCACTGACAGCGGCCCTAACCGCTCCAGGCGGTCGGTTAGCAGCCCCTTCTCCCTTCGTGGTCGGCGGCCATTCCTACGCTTCCGACTGCTCCGTTGGGGTGGATGGTAGTGGCGAGAACTCTACTACGGCGTATCCCTTCTCCTTCCTGGGTTTCGTTACCAGTGTAAAGCAGTTCAATGGAAAGGAGGAGGCGAGAACCGGCCTGGCGATATAAACAATATTTTAATGATTATCTTAAACAAAAGACAAACTCACACACATGACAGACATGTCCGTAAACGATCTCTTGCTCGTCGCACCACCGTCCGCAATCGGCCTTTATCCCTCTCGGAGGCTTAATTAGCCTGATAAGGGACCGGGTGTGTATAATCACGACCCGGGGAAACTTAAAATCTGCAACAGCGCATCAGTGGAGGTAGAGAAAGAGAGCCCTGACAGCATGAACTTGATGCTTGTTGACTGTATTTGTTATCTGATCGAGTGCTTGAAAAGTTTATTTTGTTATTTAATTGCAATTAAGTCACGTGAATTGACTGCATTATGTCACCCCAGAACCTGAGGCAGAAAGTAAAAGTCTTGCCTCATTACCTCCTGACTCCTCCATTGCCCAAGAGAACCGATCTTCTTACAGAGAGCAAAGAGCAGCATGAGACAATGCCCCACCGCATACAGACGTGCGTTTTACTTCTGTAGCGTGCCGTTTGTCCGATCTCTGTTTCAAAGAAATCACGAAATATGGAATCAACTTTTTAAGTCGTGCATTATAATAAAAGTTTTTAGATGTAATAAGGAACAGTGGGGAACAGAGTGAAAATTGTGTGTTTATAAACTAATAATCTGCCATTTTACTTGTGATTGGTGTGAAAGTGAATAAAAGTTATTGTTGTCTAGTGTTCATTTCACTATGAAACTGCCACAAAACAACAAGACACGTTCAATAATTTAGCAAAAATGGTGGTACAGTAACATGATTCTATGAGGTCAGGTTGCCCTCATCCTCATCTATAAAATAGCTAAATACAAATAATTACACACAGTTCATACAACATTAGGAACATTGGGTTCAGGAAGCTTAGGTTCAAACAATGATTCATGGTAAATACTGAATGCTGTATGCCTTCGAATCAACAAAATACCAAGCACAACCAAGAAGGAAGAATTGGTGATGTGAGTAATTTAATGACATGGAGAAGCATATCATTATAAGGCTTTAGTTTTGGTGAGTCACAAACAGTCTGAATAGGGGTCTAGTTTCATGTGGTCTGCAACTTCTATCCAACCTCTGCAAAGTAGTGAGTAGCTGATGGAGAGCTCTCAGTCGTGATGCACTCATGATACAAGGATTCCAGGAAACAGGAAGAGCTAAATTTGCCATCTCCCATCACAAACCATTTGATTCCTGGTTTCCTTGGTTACATAATGTACACAGTGGATGGCTCTGCAGTTGCCTATAATTACAAAGTGATTTATCATGCTGACTTTAATCTGAGAAAGTACTGCAGTGTTGGGGAGACTTATTAGTGGTGTTCGCTAAGGCAAGCATTACTAGAACTACTATATTGCTTAGGGTTAGAGATTTGAACAAACCCTTAAGCCCAATTATTAATCTTTGGTGCATAAATTGTACGGCTCCATTTGTGTTACAGACATGACTGATACTTCAAATTGCCTCACAATGTAGCCTATTTTCTCACCTGGTGGACAATGAAACAAGTGGATAAAAAGCCTGTAGACTTATAATGAAGGAAGATCCAGAGGCATATCTAAGAATCACTAGAATATCAGAGTTGTGAAACAATTCACATTTCTACAGGAAAAGCGAGGCATTAGGAAGTCAATCACAAGGTTTTACATCAGCAGCGTTTTAGCCACTTGTTGTTTCAATTATTAGCTCCACATGGGGTTTAAATTAGGCCACTCAAGTAGGCCTACTTTAATGCTACTGATTTTATACTATTTATATGCATTGCTCAGTGCAACAATGCTAATAAACACAAAAACAAAATTGAAAAATTAATTAAGATTAATTTTATTAGTCTCAGGACATAAAAATATATGAGGCAGATTTAAACAGTTTAACCAAGTAAGTATCAGTGTTGTTAGTCAATGGCCTGGCAGTATGTTGGACTAGCATTAGCGCAACCTAAAATGTTATATTATTGATCTTTGCCATTCAGCTATGCAATTTATTTATTTGTTTATTTAATGATGTATTCATAAAATGAAATCCAATGTAGGATCCTTAAGATTTAATTGTAATGTGAGATTTTATTCTCATGACAACAGTTTGATTTTTTAAGATTTTTTAAATTTTTATTTCCATCATTCTCAAGGCAGGGGTGGGGAACCTTTTTTCCATTACAGGCCATTCGAGAATTTACAAAATTATTTGCGGGCCATACATTTGCTTACAAATTTTGATTGTGGGTTAAAATTAGTGTAGGTTAGCCTCTACTGTATTTCATTATAACATATTTATTTTACTGAGTTTCAATGTGCTGAAGTTACTGAATCGTTTTTGCTCTCATTTAGGGCAGGCAAAGTCTTGTGTTTTCTTTATTCCTTTTTTTTCTCATTTTATATCGGTCCATCAACTGCTGTTTTTATTATTATTATTATTATTATTATTATTATTTTCATAAACAGCCATCGGAATAAAACCCCAAAATATATTTTTGGATCCTGTGGTGATTATTTTCATCCCACCATTTAATTGTTTTACAGTTAATTGAATCAATGGCATTTTATTTTATTTTTTCAATTTAAATTATTTCACTAATGTCCTCATGGGCTGGGTAAAATGGTCTTGTGGGCCTTATATGGCCCTGGGGCCTGATGTTCCCCACCCCTACTCAATGGTGATTCTCATTGGATTAATTACAGTAATGTATTACTGTAATGTTTTGAATTAGTACAAAAAATGTTTTATTAACTTTATATAAAGACAGAACAACAGCATTTAAATAATATCATTAGTTTTATTACAGTAATGAGATTGATATTTTATTATTAATATATTATTATTATAAGTAGTAGTGTATTTTTTCCATTAGTAATAGTATTTTATTTATTTATTTCTATTCTTAAACTAGACTAATTTAGAGAAAATATCAGTATAAATGATTATAAATTAAAGAGTTGTTTTTAATAATATTATTGTTTTTATTACAGTAATGAACACTATTGTATTATTATTATCGTTAGTAATAGCAAAATTTAATTTTTATTTTTTTAATTTGTTTCTTTCTTTTTCAGTCAACAGGCATTTTCTTTAAGCAAAATGTAATTCTTTCATTTGATTTTTGGGTGAAAAGGACTCTATTTTTGGATTTGAGAGATTCCACTTTGTTTGTAGCTCCATGTTTTCACCATTTCGACAATGCATAGAGTATATAACATCACAAAATTCAAAGCAGTGAAGGCCGAAGTCAGTTCATGCAACTGGATCATTTTTTGTGATCGCTTTTTAAGGCATTGCTGCAGGGACATAGGAGAATGCTGTCTATAGAGCAACACTAACATTTCTGCTTAGTCTGTGCCCGTCACCCAAAATCATGTCATAACTAAACTAGGTCAACCCTTCTTTTCACGGATCAGCCAGATCACTTCACTGCAGTTCTATTCTCCTGGGTCTTTGTCAGCCCCCCCATCCCACCCCAACCCCTTCACTGTTTCCTTTGTCCTTCTCTTCCCTATATATCTCTGTCTCCCATTCCTGCACACTCCTAAAATCTGTGTGCATGTGCATGTCACATGTGTGTAAACTTCACTTCATTGCTGCCATTCTTTTCTGTGCATTTTTTGCACATGTCTGACTGCAGAGTGAAAGGCCAGAGGGCTTGTGATCGGCTTGTGGTCACAGAAGATACAAAAGCAGCAAAAAGCACATGTACTTGAGATTCGGCTGAGACAAACAGCTACAGTTGCGAGCTTACACTGAAGCGAATTGTTAGAATCACAACGTGTTCAAATTTACAGTAGCCATAAAACATAGGAAAAGGTGTGCGTGTCGAAATATGTAAGGAGACATTTTTGAGTTAGCTAAAAGCTAGGTTCTTTGGTTCAGATGTAGTTAGTTACAGTATAATCAAAACCTGTGACAAGAATTCAACGTTATTACATTCCAATGAAAGTATTATTCATCCTGATCTCATTATTATTCATACAGCTATTCGTACTTATCATTTAAACATTCAAGACTGGATAGACCTGGAAACTATCATATGGATGTATCAGCAGCACTTAAAATGTAAAATTCTTTACATATTTACAGCTTTGGAAATGTACTTTTTTTTTTATCCCAATATAAATATATTATTTTTATTGTACTTTTGCGGTGTGCTTTATGATAATGTATCTATGCTAGAACTGGCACACATGTATGAATTTATGTAGGAATGCACACGAATGTTCATGAGATCAGGTTGCATTATTAACGTCTAGGTTATGGTTGTAACCTCCATTCCCTGATGGAGGGAACGAGATGTTGTGTTGGAGAAGCGACACTAGGGGTCTCTCTTGAGCGCCGAATATGCCTCTGATCTATGAAAAAAGGCCAATGAGAAGTTGGCAGACATAATTTGCATGTCCCGCCCCCGGACATACGGGTATAAAGGCGAGGAAATATGTCGAATTCATTCAGGATTTTTCTGAGGAGCCGGAAATGGTCCGGCCACTACAGCGGTTCGGCTCAGCGACGTGGCCGGGAGGACACAACGTCTCGTTCGCTCCATCAGGGAACGGAGGTTACATCCGTAACCTAGAGACGTTCCCCGTCTGTCGCTCTCTCGACGTTGTGTCGGAGAAGCGACACTAGAATCACGCCATGCGCTGAGCCGTGTACGTGTACTGCTGACACAGGAGCGTTAGGTCTTTGACGTGCACAGGCGACCAGCTGTGTCAGACCGCACGTACCCTTCCCCAATGCCCCAAAACAGTCGTCGGAGTCCTTCTGGAACAAGGCGACACTTGCCAACCTGGGAGCCTGACTGGGCCTCTTTTCTCTCTATGTTTCTCCCCATAGAGTAATAAATGGCCGGGGCCCTTATACGCATCGAGGGAAGGGGGAAAATACATCACATGGGTTTTTTTAGGCGGCATGTGGAAATAGCGCAGTGGTAGATCCAACCTCATGAGGAGGGGGGAGTTGCTACAATACCTGTGTTGTTTTCTCATTGAGACATTCCCAGGTTAATATAACAGTACGTACGTTTTAAATGTCTACTTTTCATAAAATAAGATACTAGGTTCTGATAGTTTAGGCTAAACTTTTAAGCACAACCTCACTGGTCCATAAATAATGCATATGTTTTTTTCTTCTCTAAATCCAGTTAGAATGTAACATGATTTATATGGAAAAGTGAACATTGGTCACGATACAAAGCTCTAAAACTCTTTCATCTTTTTCCACTGACACCAAACAAAACTGTCAGTAATAGGTTTGCACTAGCCAAAGACTAGCACAGCACTGGGAGAATATTCTAGGTTAAGTTTAAAATAAGTTTATTTTTCTTTCTATTTAATTACATCCATATTTCCATACATGAAACGTGTAACCAGTACATGCCAGAGCCTGATACAGTTTTTTATTTGATTAAGTACACAAACTGTATGTTGATTTATACAAATACTGGTTTGCATGTGCAGGTTTCCAGATCCACCGGTACACATACAGTACATTATGTACCCATCTTTCTGCTCGTAAAGGCTTCTATTTCATTACAGAATAACAGGACATTTAAATTGAGGTCTGTATATAAATATTTAGACATAAGAGGTTACTATTAGGAAGGACAATATGTCATGAGTTTGATCAGAAAACAGATAATCCCTCTATAATTCATCCCACAAATGAGATGAATGTTGATATACAGTAAGTCCATAAAGCTATAAAAGTAATGTGGATAACAAAGTTCTGATAATTTGGTCTTGGAAGAATTTGATGAGAAATGTTTAAGGTCATAGTTAAGTATCTTACTTCTTGATTGCAGACTTTGGTATCGTGAGACATTGCTGAGATCTCTTCTGAAACATTTCTCTCCATTTAAACTCCTTCTTGTCATGGAACCACTATTGTAATATTAAGAGTTCCCACATTACTCCACAAGCTGTTGTGCAACATACCTATGAGTTCCATAGCAGAAAGTAAGTCATACAGGTTAGAAACCACATGGGGGTGAGTACATGTTGACAGAATTAACATTTTTGGTTGAACCCTTTAAGCACACAGTGCACATGAGAAACAAACTGAAATTGTTTGCAGCTCATCTTTCAATTTCTTCTGCATTCATTCATTCAAAATCAGAGTTATGGAGTAATTGAATCACGGTGGCCACGATCATTTAAATCAATCAAAGATGCTAATTTTCTGTCTCCTATCGCAATTGTCAGTGAAAACTGTTGGGCAGCACAGCACAGGCATAGCTCCAACCAGTCTGCCTCCTCCCAACAAGTCTTTTCAAACACAAGCGTCTACCAGTCTGCAGCCCACTGCCGGCCTCCTTCAGAACACTGTGTCTTCCCATGCATGGCAATAGTGACATTCGGTTCAAAGTACACTACTGGTTCAATTGCGTGCTATGGAGCATTGTGACTTAGACGCCAGCCTTTAAGGGCATTTCTTCAACTACAGTAACTTTCATGTCCCAGGGGTTGATTTTTATTTAAAATCTTTTTACCATGTCATCATTATTTACTTTTTGCTACGATTGTGTAGACTTTTAATCTTACAATATGAAAATCTATCATTAAATGAAAGTTTACATTCTTGTTCCCTTTGTTCTGGGTTTATAAAGGGATTAATCAATGACTTATAAGTAATTTACAAATGCATTATAAATCATTGATATGCAGTTATAACAGCATTAATAAAACCTCACATTGTATCAAAACTAAATAACACTTAATTAAGAAAATGTACTGTTATGAAAAGTAGACATATATAGAATCTATTAATGAGTTACCAACATTAGAAACCTATTAACACAAATATTTTAACATATTTTTAATATGTACGCATTTCAATTACATAACAAAATTCTATCAAATTGAATTATGTAGTGTTTAACAAAATCATGGGCTGGGGATCTCATCGCTGCTTTTTGCAGATGATGTTGTCTTCATGTCATCATCGGTCCGTGACCTTCAGCTCTCACTGGATCGCTTGGCAGTCGAGTGTGAAGCAGCTGGGATGAGGATTAGCACCTCTAAATCTGAGGTCATGGTTCTCAGCAGGAAACCGATGGAGTGCGTACTCCAGGTAGGGAATGAGGTTTTGCCCCAAGTGAAGGAGTTCAAGTACCTCGGGGTCTTGTTCACGAGTGAGGGGACAATGGAGCGGGAGGTTGGCCAGAGAATCGGGGCAGCAGGGGCGGTATTGCACTCGCTCTATCGCACCGTTGTCGCGAAGAGGCTGAGCGAAGGCAAAGCTCTCGATCTACCGGTCAATTTTTGTTCCTACCCTCACCTATGGTCATGAAGGTTGGGTCATGACCGAAAGAACTAGGTCGCGAGTACAAGCGGCCGAAATGGGCTTCCTCAGAAGGGTGGCGGGCTTCTCCCTTAGAGATAGGGTGAGGAGCTCAGTCATCCGTGAGGAGCTCGGAGTAGAGCAGCTGCTCCTTTGCGTTGAAAGGAGTCAGTTGAGGTGGTTTGGGCATCTGGTAAGGATGCCCCTGGCCGCCTCCCTAGGGAGGTGTTTCAGGCACGTCCAGCTGGGAGGAGGCCTCGGGGAAGACCCAGGACTAGGTGGAGAGATTACATCTCCACACTGGCCAGGGAACGCCTCGGGGTCCCCCAGTCAGAGTTGGTTAATGTGGCTCGGGATAGGGAAGTTTGGGGCCACCTGCTGGAGCAGCTGCCCCCGCGGCCCGACTTCGGATAAGCGGTTGAAGATGGATAACAAAATCAAATATTTATTGCGGTGAGGAGGATGGTGGGGCTGGGTCATGAGTGTGCAAGGCCGGCCCCCAATCAGGCTAATCAGCCGAAGAGAGGGATAAAGTCGAGCCAGAGTTTACATTAAATATTACTTTGACAGTTCATCCGGTTCCCGCCTCCCCCTTGCCCATCCTTTAAACTGTAACATCATTTTTTATTGTATTTTATATAAAAGATTATTCAATTCAGTTTGTTGGAATTTTGTTATGAAATTGAAATGTGTAAATTTTAAAAGTTCTGTGTGGTTTAATGGTCTTCAGGCCTTAATATGTGATGTAAATATGCTGTGAATAAGCATAAAGACTTACCTCGCGTTCAGACCAGAGGTGGCGAGAGCGTCAAAATTCACTCTGGCTGCCCTGTCAACAACACTATCCAAAATTTGTGGACGCTCTGACATATTTGAAATAGGTGGCAATGTTCGTTGAGAATGTTTGATTTTGTGAACTATATTTAAAGGGGCCACAAAACATCCAGACATGTCAACCACGTATATCCTCATGAAATATTTATATATAATATTATATAAGCCATAATACTCACCTTGCACACTAACAATTTCAGACACATTTGTCCACTCATTGTTTTTTTATTTTTTTTATATCCCTGTGAGCGAACGGGGACAGATCAAATATTACGGGAAAACCTGCCACGGCAATAATCAGTTTCTCCTCCATTTTGTCTTCGGGATTTAATGTTTGGTGGGAACCAAAGTTTAGACGGTTGTGTTCTCTAGACTTCGCTAGAGCGGAGCACTTCTATATTCCAATAGGTTGCCACCAAACCGCGTCAAAGCTCATTACCATAATGTTGGCTGCACTTGAACATTCCTCTGACGCCCACACCGCCCAAGACTCGCCACGGCGCTTCTAGCCACCAAGGGATGCTGGCTGTCATTGAAAATGAATGACTTCCGGTCGATTTGACGCTCTCGACGCCTCTGGTCTGAATGCATGGTTAACATTTGTTTTTGCAGAGGACATTATGTATAGGACTAGTTAAGTTGGGACAGCACTTAGAGTAGAACAATCCTTTGATATCAACGTGACAAGGAAAGTAACAACACAAGTTAGTCAAGACATTGGAGCAATTAATATATACATATATATGTACAGTATATAGACAAATGGACTCTCAGGTCTTTCTTGGCTCAGGTACACTTTATGAGTTCTGTGACTAGCCGCTATTTGGCTAAGCAAACCGAGGCAAACATAGAAATATTGTTCATTAGCATTATAACATTGGCCTGTAGCCAAGGCACAGCTATACTCTAGCACATGGCTCTTCAGAGCAGCAGCAGTACATAAGTCTTGGCAATGGATCTGCTTAGTTGGGAGTTTGTGTTTTGTGTTTATGCGTTCGTTCAGCTTCCCTGATTTGTTGGGGGATTGTTTGTTATGTCTGTTTGTGCAGCAGCATGTCTTGCGTATTGACTCATTGTGCAGCAGAAGGAGCATGTCCACATGTTAACTCCATATGTATGAGTATTTTCTAACAGTAGCAAGTCTCTGTACTTGCTCTACTTGATATCCGATCTCTGTTTCACGATAGTTATTTGTGCCAGGAGTTCTAATGAAAACATGCAATATCAAAACGGGAATTCATACCTTTGTTATGTAAACGCGATCGCCAGATGAATTCAGTTCGCACACTTGGGTCAATTGTCCATAAGCGTTCACTGAAAAACACCCAATAGCATTTTTTGTTCATGAAAGTGATAAATCTGATAAATATTGATATATTCTCCAATGTTTACATGCGATCTCGCCTGAAAGAATTACCCTTCATCATCGTTCTTCAACAAACTATGCAATCTGAGCAGCATTAATGCTGTAAAACTGTATATTATCTTATATATTAGAGTCTCGTAAACAAAATGGGCCTGTCTCCAAAGTCTATTTTAATAAATGCGGCATAGTATTATTCATAATAGCCAAGCAGTGCAGTCGCATTTTGTGTCATCTTGAAAGGCGGAGCCTTAATTTTACTCTGTACGCTTCCAGTGATTTTACAAAGACAAAAAGCTGGCAGGAACCTCGTTTTTTGTTAGATCATCTTCAAATTTGAAAAGTAACTTCTTTAGACTTGTGGCTTTGAGAACATTGTATTTCTGGGTTGTCTTTGCACTTTTATTATATTTCTTTAGATTATAAAAACATGTTCAACACAAAATTTTCCATTACCATAAACTTCAGCTTCTCTAACTTGACAAAATAACAACATATATTAATTCTGAAACTTGGAAAATAAAGCCCAAAGTGTCTACTTTCAAATGATACTACAACTGTGTCCATACTGTGCTTAAAAAGGGGGTGTCTATCAGGTTCTGCAAAATCTTAGAGCTACCTTGACTGAAATAGATTTAGGATTAGAATTAACCATTAAGTGCATTAAGTGACAATCACTACAAAGGTTTGACAGGAGCAAAAGTTCCGCTTCTGTGAAATGAACTTAGCTGCGGGTTATTGAAGATAATTTTGGTCTTCAGTGCACCTTTTCACATATCTTCCCAGATACATGTCAACATATGATGTATTATTCATATTAAGTTGACAATAGAGGTGTTTTCTTACAAGAAGTATGTTGACATGCATGAATTATGAAACTTATGGAAGCTTTGGCAAGCATGAAATGTTCAGTAAAGAAGCAGTGGGAAGAGAGAGAGTTGCACTGCAGGAAAGAGAAGTATTTCTTTCTGTCGTTTCCAGTTTAGTTTAAATAAGCGTTGGTGGGTGAAGCATTTCACAGGTTCCTCTTATGTCACTGGGCATTATGGCATAGACTGTGTGAGAATTCTCAGCTTGCTCACAAAACTGGGATAATTGTTGAATGGGAGGCAAAATGAAAGGACAGAGTCAAAGAGCTTTTCACCGCAGTGCTGGAGTTAGCAGCAAATGGGTCAGATTAAAGATTTAGGGGGCCCGGTTAGCTGCAAAGAGAATTTTTAAAAGGTAGATTTGACATATACAGAGTGGGCGTACAAAAACCTACATGCAGCGATCATTCAAATTCAGAAAAAGTGTGAAAAACCAAAGCGCACTAGGTTCCTAGTGTGCTCGAGGCCAGAAATAGAACTTACTTCTCAGAAAAAGTGTTTCCAGAAGACGCAAGCTATATTTCAGCAAAGTGTCAAAACTGAACACATGGCATGCACTTATTTTAGAGTTGAGATTTTAATCACATTGTACATGGCAATATGTCAAAATGTCAAAGTGGAGGGTAAGATGTCAAAAAAGTGGAAGCTTTTTTAGTGGTGCTTCCTAAGTCAAGCATCACGAATATTTCTGTTCATATTTAAGGCCCCAACACACTTTTTATTTATACCAAAAAATGAATGGGTGTGATGTCATTTATAACTAAATCTGGCCTAAACAAAGGTCTTTTTGAGCTCGTTTTGGTGGTTCGTAGCAGCTCGCCAGCATGAGCTAGCACGTGCTTGCTGCTGAACACCTTCTTACTGCCATTGGTCTACATCAGTGGTAGGTGTGCTCAACAGTCATCATTGGTAGGAGCTCAACAGTCTTTAAGGCCGACAACTAAATACTGTTAAGTCAGTTAAGATCAGTCAACATGAACACATGGGCCTTCAGAGTTATCAGCAAGCTGATGCAAATTTACCTACATCTGTACGAATGTCCGCATAGGGACATATTCCAAGAACATATCATGTGATTTTTGTCTAAAAATAAATCAAATCTACTCAAAAACTCTTAAGTGCCTATTTAATGGAAGTGGAGCATAGTTCTAGCAGGAAGACCAGCAGGTGTACATCATCACATCATTAGCTGGGTAACTCCTAAACAATCGCACGTAAGCCAATGTTTTATAAGTCCGCTCACAATCTATCACATTGCTGTTTCGGTGTGCTAACACTGCAACCTCCACCTCCCCACCACCACCAGTTGAGCCCTGTCCCGCAGGGGGGTAGGCTCCTCGCCCCTGCCTCCTATCTCCGGCAGGACATGACGGTTCCGGGTACAACTCCCTCGGACTGCCGGACGGGGCCTACGCCAAAGAGAGAGACATCACCTCCCGTTTTACATCTATCAAATAAATGGCATCTCAAACTTCACTCAAGCCTGCGTGTCTTCCCGATAGAACTATATTGTTTCATATGCTGCTTCACAGCTAAAAGTCAATCACATATCTGTCCAAAGTAAGAAATGCCAATCGACATTTTTTTGTCTGTATTCTACCCTTTAAACCTCTTTTATACACACATATTTGCTGTAGTATCAGTGTCATCATAAATTACAATAACAGAGTTCATTATAATTTGGAAACAGCTCCTTTTACTGATTCTCAGAGTGAGGCATGAAGTCATTGATACAAATTATTTATTTCATATTAGTTGATGTTTTACATGTAGTCTTGAGCTCTAAAACTACCTTTACTATAGTTCTTGACTTGTATGTCGATACATTTGAACATTTCCATTATAGTATAAGGAACTGCATTTACAAGCTTGTTCAAGTGTGTGACAGGGAGGAGGGCGGGGCCGGTTCGTGATTATACACACCCGGTCCTTTATCAGGCTAATCAAGCCTCCGAGAGGGTTAAAGGCTGACTGCGGAGGATTGTGCGGGAGAGAGTGATAGTTTACGGACATGTCCGTCATGTGTGTGTTTGTTTGTTAAGTTTATCATTAAAACTATTATTTATATTGTCAAGCTGGTTCTCGCCTCCTCCTTTCCATTGACTGCTTTACAGAGTGTGAATAAATCATGTGATGTGGTAGCTCAACTGACAGCTTGTTACACTTGCGATGCAAAGGACCGAGGGACGAGTCCAGGAGAGCACGCAAGTCGATACTTGAGCCAAAATTGTATTAGAAGCACCACAAAATGTCGTGGTTGCTTCAGCATCTGTATTATTTATCTCACATTTGCTTGCAGGACACTATCCTTTAGGTTTAGGTTCAAGGTTTAGGGTAGGGAGGAATTTATTTATTTTTTTAACTCAACAGAGCATTAACCTAATGAACCTCATCTGTTTGCCCACTTTTTAATACTCGTCTGCCACAATAATGCAATATACAGTATTTCAATCTGATTATATATTTGAATTATTGTGTATTATTTATTTTTAATTTTCCTTTTTAGGGGGCCTCAGCAAATATTGAGATATGTGATTAATTGTGATTAGTTAATTGGTGGTCATGTAATTAATTTAGCTAAAATGTGTCTTTAAACTAAAGACATTATTTGCAGTTACTCCCATTGCATGAAATTATCTAATTAAAATGCTGAGAACAGATCATTACAGTGCTGTGGAAAAGTATTTGCCCCCATCCTGATTTCTTCTGTTTTTGTGTATATCTCATTCTAAATTGTTTCAATAATTCAAACAAAATCAAACATAACACAAAGGCAAACTTATTAAACACAAAATACAGTTTTAAAATTATAATGTTATTTATTGAAGCAAAAAAGTTATCCAATACCAACTGGGCCTCTGTCAAAACATATTTGCCCCATTAGTTACTAAATCCCCAAATCTATGAAACTGCATTCATAATGGGGTTCAGCTGGACTGCTGATTACTGCCAGCCCTGTTCAATCAAATCAACACCTAAATAGAACTTTTTCAGCAGCATGAAGTTGGCTAAAGGTCCCACCCTGTAGCACACTATGCCAAGGTCAAAAGAAATTATGGAAATGATGAGGAAAAAGGTGACTGAAGTACATCAGTCTGGGAAGGGTTACAAAGCTATTTCAAAGGCTCTGGGACTTCAAAGAACCACAGTAAGAACCATTATCTCCAAATGGAGAAAACTTGGCACAGTAGTGAACCTTCCCAGAAATTGCCGACCTTCCAAAATTCCTCAAAGAGCACAGCGATGACTCATTCAGGAAGTCACAAAAAAGCCAAGGACAACATCCATGGAACGGCAGGCCTCTATCGCATCAATAAAGGTCACTGTTCATGAACCCACCATCAGAAAGAAACTGGCCAAAAATAGTATCCATGGAAGAGTGACGAGGCGAAAACCACTGCTAACCCAGAAGAACATTAAGGCTTGTCTGAATTTTGCCAAAACGCACCTTTATGATCCTCAAACCTTTTCGGAGAATGTTCTGTGGACTGATGAGTCGAAAGTGGAACTGTTTGGAAGACAGGGGTCCCTTTACATCTGGCGTAAATCAAACACAGAATCCCACAAAAAGAACATCATAAATATGGTCAAGCATGGTGGTGGTACTGTGATGGTGTGGGGATGCTTTTCTGCTTCAGGGCGACTTGCAATAATCGAGGGAAACATGAATTCTGCTCTCTACCAGAAAATCCTGAAGGAGAACGTCCGGTCAACAGTATGTGAGTTGACGCTCAAGCACAACTGGATTATGCAGCAATACAATGTTCCAAAGCATAAGAGTAAGTTCACCTTTGAATAACTCAAAAGTCCTGACTTGAACATGATTGATATGCTGTGGCAGGACATTAAAAGGGCAGTTCATGCTCAACCCTCCAATGTGGCTGAACTAAAGCAGTTCTGCAGAGAAGAGTGGGATAAAATTCCACCACAGCATTGTGAAAGACTGAAATCCAGATATTGGAAGCATTTGGTTGCTTCTAAAGGTTGCACAACGAGCTATTAAGTTTAAGGGGGAAGTTAGTTTTGCACATGTGTGACATAGGTGTTGGATAACTTTTTTGCTTCAATAAAAAATATGTATATATACATATTTGAAAATGGTATTTTATGTTTACTCAGGTTGCCTTAGTTTTATGTTATATCTTATTTGAAAATCTAAAACAATTTAGTATGAAAAATACAAGAAATCAGGATGGGGCAAATATTTTTTACATCACTCGTACAGTATATTACACAATTATACCATGTCTGTGGGATATAGGACCTCTCTTTGCTCCTATAAGGTAACATCACGGCTTTCTCTTCACAGTGTTTGGTACCCCACTTCCCATATCCAAGAGGCAGTTGGTGGTCTGTAAGGACCTCTGCTTTGATTTCCAAATTTGATTAGCATGATAAAAGCCATCACTGCAGAGGTTCTGGTTTGGTGGCCCCCCAGTTTTATGGTATGCTCACTCTCAGGTTTGGAGCCACAGCATAACTAATCTAGGGCACATTGTAGGCAAGAACAAAAGATCAGCTAACAATTCCAGTCAGAATTTGTTAGGCTTTGGGACAGTTCACTCACTTCTTTCCCAAATCCTGTCAAATGCACACAGTATATTCTGTATGTTATTTGAGTGTCAAACATGCATACACAGTATATTATGGTACACCCCTTTGTAGTCTTGAACTGGCATTAATAATAACACATGTTGATACTACACTAACTTGATAGAGCCAAGAGCAACATTCTGTGAACAGGATTGATTTGCTTTGCTTTCAGACTGCAAGATGAAGATAAGTGGACACGGGGGGAGGTGTTTTTCTGTCTGCAATGCATGGGAAGCTTCTATTAAGCAAAACATTGTTAACTAGCAAAGGAAAGTTCATAAAGAGAAACTCTGATGTAGGCTTCACAAAGACTGAATGTTTAAAATGCATACGTTCAAAAGATTTGAAAGTTGAATGCGCCTTGTGTACTTTGAATACTTCAAAATCTATACAGTCTTAAAATCTTGGGTATGTTTTCCTCTGTCATTATATCAGACCCATGGTCGAGCATTCTAGATTCATCCATCCATCCATCCATCCATCGTCAACAGCTTATCCTGTGTACAGGGTCGCGGGGGGCTGGAGCCTATCCCAGCTAACATTGGGCGAAAGGCGGGGGACACCCTGGACAGGTCGCCAGTCCATCGCAGGGCATTCTAGATTATCAAAGTTTAATACATTGAGCATCAGTTCATTCCCACATTAACACTCCATTGACCGATGCACTACAACTGTGATATATTGATGGAGCAACATAATTTGTGTGAAAATTATTCGATAAAAATTCCATTTAAAAAAAAGGTGGGGTAAAAGGCCCCTAGGGGGTTTAAAGTGATATCATGTAGATAGCGGGACAATAGTTATAGGGCACACGTTGTCAACTAGTGCAAATAATTTTGAGAAGGCAAGATGCTTTTTTGAGTAACAAATTAAGATGATGCTTACTCAAAATAATCACTAAATAAAAAGTCAATCATTTCCTGTTCATTTCAAACACGTTTGGTAATTTATTACATCTCACATATTCTATTAAACAAACTAATATCTATTATGATAGGATCAGTCAATGTGAGCCCACTTTGAACATTCTTCATAACAAATATGTTCCCCCCACTTAAGAAAAACAATGTGTTTAATAGGGGCCTTTAGGGGCTTTTTACCCCAAATACTATCCTTTTCAGTTTTTGGACAGTTATTGAAAAATGTTTGATTTAATGATAAATCAAATTATACATAATTATTTGGGATTTTCAGTAGCTACATAAATATGCAACATTTAAAAAAATAATGCATATTAGATCAAATTGCCCCAAAATCAACCTTTAGACATTATACACAATGATTTCATGGAATAGGACAATTTTGCAGTGCATAGTGACATAGTGTTTAGGAAAGTGCTGTGGTAGTTTTGCTATTTAGTGTTTTGGGAGAACATAAAATCAAAGGATCCTTTTACCCCGCAGAGCCTTTAACCCCACTGTACCCTACAATTTATTTATTTGCCAAAACTGATGACTTTGAGAGAAGCTTTTTTTTTATTTTCTTGAGTTGTATAGCAGTCATGTAACCTTTGGCTAAAGTATTAATAAAAGACAGCATCAAGATGCAGCGCAACGAATAGAGCAGGATGCAGGTGTCTTGAAACAAATTTTGAACTGTTGAAGTTCTTTTTAAATTGACATGGTGTCTAAAAATGCAGGGCTTCTGTGAGAAATGCTAAAAACACAGCAAAACATGCATGAAACATGAAACAAGGGTTCAAAGTCATCCATCTAGCGAATTACATGAAAAACAATTGAAAAACAGCACGGGTGGACGCAAAACAAGTTAAGTGTGAACAGCCTTTTATTCACATGACACAACACTCATTGATTGAAGTTTCTTAAAGTTACCTCTCTAAAACCAACAAGGCAAGCAACAAGACAAAGGCTTTCCTTTTTTCTTTTTTTTCGCCCTAAGACATGTTTGAACTTGCTTTAAGCATATAGGCAGGTTTTAGTGGAGGCTGTAATGTGTTCTTGATTTACAAAACACACATGTTCAGTATATGATAGTACTGTATATAAAAAGTCAATTTTACTTGAGATGTTTTTGCATTGAGCTGAAATTATAAATGCAATTAATATCAGAACAAAGCAAAGACAAGGCAGGGTCGTAGTTTAAACCCTATAAACCTTGGAGTATGATGAAAAAACATGATATATACATTCAAATCATTCTGCAGCAACCCCTTTGGCGCTTAAGCGCAGACCTGTGAATGGGTTGGTGGCAACATAATTATCTTAAATTAAATATTGCCTGTAGGTCTGTCTGTCACTCGGTGTTTGATTGTTGTTGCACAAGTTCTGTGAACTAAAGTACCTCTATCTAAGATTGCATAATTCAGCTGTCAATACAGGGTGCTATAGTTTAAGCAGGTGAAGCCCAAACAAAGCAGCTGCATTTCAGAACAAAAAGTTGTAAACAGCCTGTGTCTGTAGAACGATGTTTCTGGACAACCGTTCGTCTCTGGATTTGCAATGTTGAAGTGAGAAATTGCAGCCAGTGGGCTGGAAAGCAGCCAACGTTAGCACACTTCCATTAGAGAGAAAGCTGTGCTATCTTTATCCGCTTTCTTAGAATGCTCATGTCACAATGAGTTCGACCAATTTATGATAATGCAATATGAGTGTGGAGAACATTCTCTAGCTGTGCATTGGATTTGAGAAGCAATGTGTGAGTGCAAATCACATATAATACATGCTGTCAATAATGAGTTTGCTGTGCTTATTTTGTGCTTATCTTTTTGTCAGAATCATTAGTGATGTTTGCTAATGCATGCATCACTTTTGCTGTTGCTCATAATTAGGGATAGGAATATGAACAAACCCCTAAAGGCAGAACTTCAAGTAAAATCGAAGTAGGAATGGGCATCTTGACCAAAATCTGTTTGTTGCAGTCATTCAAAACAGATGGTCTTCGTGAACTAACTTTGTACTGGCTGTAAAACACATTTTCACTCCCATGTGATCTGTGGGTGTGACTTGGTACTTCAGCTACTTTGACAGCAACATCCTTTTCAGGTCAATCTCTTCACTCAGTTGAGATCAGTCAACAGTGGAAAACAGAATTGCTCTGCCAGTGCAAACTTAAATACATCCGTACGATCGTTCATGAAGTTACATTTTACAAGATAATTTTATGTGATTTAATTTTGAAATAAGTCTATAAAATATGATGACGGTAACCGGTGCATATTATGGCTACATATAGTGTGTTAGCTTAGCATTAGCGCCTTGCAAAATGTAAACATGAGGGTATGTAGTCATTTATAACACATTTTAAGAGTGTATCAGTCCCTTAAGTTAAACCTATTTGTTAAACTTCAGGGCATAACTGGGATGAATGATAACTCATGTCATTTGATTTGTTTAAGACAATAAAACAGTTAAAAAAAATCCCTTAGACTTACATTGAAGGAAGGACTCAAGTCATATCTAAGGACCAGAATATGATAGCGTTATTCAAAGTGTAGTATCGTCCCAAATGGAACACTTAATGTTTTTTTTTACTACTCGGAAGCGTTCGCCATTAACAGCTGACGGAAGTGACGTTTCAAGTGAATGTGATGCGTTGCCGCTAGCTTTAGCTCATTAGACAACCACAGTTCAACCCTTTTATCTTAAACAACGTACATATTCACACATCCTGGGGTGATGTTAAACCATTCAACTCACATGTGTAAGGTGCTGTATCTACTAACGTTTAGCCAGCTGCTATATTCTTCATTATTTATAACTTTTTTAAGTTTTGTCAGACCAGCCATCTAACTCCGTCCCAAACATTCCAAACTCAGTTTTTACAGTTGAAAAAGTGCATCAAAGTACACTTATTTTTGCTGCCTTTTCAGTATTAACATACTACTCACTCAACTTACACTACAAAATGGCATAGAATAGTGCAGAAGTGTGTGGTTTGGGATGCACCTAATGATTTAATTATTGGTTAGTAAGCAAGCATCACCCTAGCAATCACCCAAAACACCTTAGCATCTTCTTGGCAAGCAAAATGGTAAACATTACACACAACACCTTAGCAACTACATTGCAACATCCTAGCAATCATCTACAACACTCTAACAATGGGGCAGCAACCCATCTAGAGATCTAGAAAACTTGCAAAACCATAGCTACTCCTCCTGGTTGTTTTTGTCTAAATTAAATCCACTCAAAAAGGACGAGTATAATAATCCACGAGGCCACAAAGAACTCTATTGCTAAGGTTCTGCTTATGTCTTGTGCTCTGGCTAACATTAATGTCCATGAATCCACCTTTAGGAAAACACTGAACAAAGGTGGCGTGCATGGGATGATACCAAAAGGGAAGCCACAGCTATTCAAACAGAACGCTATATTGCTTCACTGAGGTTTGCCAAACTCCACATAGAAGATCCAGATGGCTATTTGGAAAAAAATGTGATAGATGTGAACAGATGAGACATAACAGGATCTTTTTTGGGGATTAATTAGAAACACTATGCTTGAAAAAATCAAACGCTTAAGGCATGATGGTGGGACACATCATTTTCAACTTCAGAATCCAGACTGCTTGCAGCCTTTGGGTGAACATTAAGTTCTGAATATGCTTAAAAAAAGTAATAGAAGAATGTTATGATGTGTATCTGTGAGTGACAGCTTGACAGCATGAGTGTCATGCAGCACAAAAATGTGCAACCAAATGGCAACCTATAAAATATTTAAAGTTTGGAAATGTTCTAATCAATTTCCCAACTTTAGCCAAAATACATGATCATAGACGAAGAGTGGGGTTGGAATTGATAGCTAGTTCTTATTCAGAACTGGTACCGTTTTTAGAAAATTACTGGAACTAAATGATTTCATGGCGTTTAATTAAGTTAATAGTTTTTTAACAATATGGAACACAGAAAACACAGGAAATTGGCATGTTCTGATTGTTTTCCAGCCAAATTCAGACCCGTTGCACGGGATTCGGACAAGCGCCACCGTACAGCGAATATTCATGCCCTGAAAATTGACCATGCTTTTTGACACATGAAAACACACTGTGCCTTTCGTGTCACATCATTTCAAAAAAGTGAAAGAAAGCAGTTTTGGTCTCAATACTGTTGTATATGAGTATAACTGTATTTCCAGCTTCGGCCACTGGGTGCAGATTTAACATTTAGACTGATTTTAGCAGACAAAAAAAATCACCCTTCTGTCCATGAATTTCTTGAACATCTGCATTCTTTTGACTATTTAAACGGAACACTTTACTCAAATACTGTAACGTGGTGGTGGTGGTGGTCATCTTTTAGAGAAGAGGCTTAGGATCTACTCGCAGCTTTGATTAATGAAGACAAGGAAGAATGCAATACAAAAATAATGAGGAATACAAAATAACTAAATATATACATTAACGCTACAGCTTAACATAATAAAATAACTGACAATGAGTGAATGAAACAAGAGGGTATATATACACAGAGATGAATGATGAGGGAACAGGGAACAGCTGTGGAAGATGGAGGGCAGGTGAGTGTAATCAATGAGTGAGTGACCAATGGGGAAAACTAAACATCAACTGATTTGGCTCTGAGATGGACGAGGCATGCAGTGCTGGCTCTGGGACTGACGAGGCTTGCAGCACTGGCTCTGGGATGAACGAGGCTTGCAGCGCTGGCTCTGGGATGAACGAGGCTTGCAGCACTGGTTTGTTGGCCGGGGCAGCCATGCACGTTGGCTCGTTGGCCATGGCAGGCTTGGAGCAAGGAGCCGTGGAAGTGATGGCCACCTGGCGGGCATTCACTGTAGGGAGAAAATTAATGACTTCTTCCTCAACAATGAAAATTGAGGCACTTAATTTGAGAGCCAAATCCACATACTCACATAAAATCTAGAGAGGATCATCCTGAGGCATCCGTGCCCTTAATGCTTCATTTTAAACCACCTCTGAAAAATGACAGAGTGCGGTCAACATAGTGCACCACATTTGCAAGCTCAAGGAACTCACGGACATGATCCTCTAATGGACGGTCCTCTTGAGTGAGGAGGAGTATCTGGACAGCTGCTAGATCCATTTGTGGGTCAGTTCTTCTGTAATGTGGTGGTGGTGATCTTTTAGAGAAGAGGCTTAGGATCTAATCACAGCTTTGCTTAAAGAAGACAAGGAAGAAGATAATACAATAAACATGGAGGAATACAATAGAGCTTAATATATACGTTAATGCAACAGCTTAACATAATAATAAGAACTGACAATGAGTGAATGAAACAAGAGGGTAATATACAGATGAATGATGAGAGAACAGCTGTGGAAGATGGAAGGCAGGTGAGTGTAATCTAAAGGTGCATTCTGGGAAGTGTAGTCCATGAACAAAGGTGAAAACTAAACAGTCACTGAACTGAACTGAAGGTGAAGGAAAAAAAACATGAGGCAGTTTGCGAAAATGTTTCCTGCATTGCCATACAGTAATGAATTTACAGCTACTGAATCAACAGCACAACAACAATAACAACAAATAGTTGTAAGTGAACTACTGTATCCAAATAGTTGGGTGAACTACTGTATCCCTTTAAGTGAAATCAAAGTCATAAACAGAATGATTAATTATGGAGGATTACATTATTCCTCAAGGTTTACAAACTTTATTGCACCAATGTATATATTCTGTGAGCAAACTATTGCATTACATTCATATAACAATGTAATTCTAGCTGCAATCCTTTCACAGTATTAGTCACAAAGAAAAATCATTCTCATACCCAAAATGCTTTGAGCATTCTCAGCCCTTGGACGGTAGGCTTCTCACACCAGGGAATTTTTCCAAGTTAACCTCCCCCATAAACAGGCCACCCACATTTACAGTCATGTGCCTTGGATTGGCCATTCTAAATCTGAGTCCTGTGTACTCCATACTAAATCCTGACAGACAAGGAATAATGGAGCACAGGAAGTGGCCCCTGCTTTGAATATGATCACTAAACTTATCTGAGAGCTTTTATAGATTTTGTGGAGGTAGCGTTGAACAAACAAAGCCTATAAATTGGATTGACACAAAAAACATGCTTGAAGCATTTGTAGGAAATATCATACTTTTACTCTTTGTTTTTCTTCTTCCAGATAATAACATTTCAAAGCCCAATTAAAGTCACAATATTTAAAACATTTTAGTTTAAAATTCTGAATAAATCTATATTTTTGCATGTTGTATGTTTTTGTATAAACCCAAGCACTTGCATTAAAAATATTTTGAGTAAAGCCAAAATCAGGTGATGAGATTTCA
Source organism: Xyrauchen texanus (assembly GCF_025860055.1). Classification (NCBI taxonomy): domain Eukaryota; kingdom Metazoa; phylum Chordata; class Actinopteri; order Cypriniformes; family Catostomidae; genus Xyrauchen; species Xyrauchen texanus. Next base: position 46,314,120 of record NC_068279.1, read on the forward strand.
TCATTTTCACATTTCTTCATTTCATGTATCAATTTTCACAGATACTGCATGGTATATTAAAATGTATTGCACTTTATTTAATTTATTGTCTCTAGGTCTTTGAAATTCATTTTATGAGGGAAATGTGACTAAATTAAGATGAATGTGCCCCAGATAAATTCAAAGCTTTAATCTATATATATATATATACACTCACCTAAAGGATTATTAGGAACACCTGTTCAATTTCTCATTAATGCAAATTATCTAATCAACCAATCACATGGCAGTTGCTTCAATGCATTTAGGGGTGTGGTCCTGGTCAAGACAATCTCCTGAACTCCAAACTGAATGTCAGAATGGGAAAGAAAGGTGATTTAAGCAATTTTGAGCGTGGCATGGTTGTTGGTGCCAGACGGGCCAGTCTGAGTATTTCACAATCTGCTCAGTTACTGGAATTTTCACGCACAACCATTTCTAGGGTTTACAAAGAATGGTGTGAAAAGGGAAAAACATCCAGTATGCGGCAGTCCTGTGGGCGAAAATGCCTTGTTGATGCTAGAGGTCAGAGGAGAATGGGCCGACTGATTCAAGCTGATAGAAGAGCAACTTTGCCTGAAATAACAACTCGTTACAACCGAGGTATGCAGCAAAGCATTTGTGAAGCCACAACATGCACAACCTTGAGGCGGATGGGCTACAACAGCAGAAGACCCCACCGGGTACCACTCATCTCCACTACAAATAGGAAAAAGAGGCTACAATTTGCAAGAGCTCACCAAAATTGGACAGTTGAAGACTGGAAAAATGTTGCCTGGTCTGATGAGTCTCGATTTCTGTTGAGACATTCAGATGGTGGAGTCAGAATTTGGCGTAAACAGAATGAGAACATGGATCCATCATGCCTTGTTACCACTGTGCAGGCTGGTGGTGGTGGTGTAATGGTGTGGGGGATGTTTTCTTGGCACACTTTAGGCCCCTCAGTGCAAATTGGGCATCGTTTTAATGCCACGGCCTACCTGAGCATTGTTTCTGACCATGTCCATCCCTTTATGGCCACCATGTACCATCCTCTGATGGCTACTTCCAGCAGGATAATGCACCATGTCACAAAGCTCGAATCATTTCAAATTGGTTTCTTGAACATGACAATGAGTTCACTGTACTAAAATGGCCCCCACAGTCACCAGATCTCAACCCAATAGAGCATCTTTGGGATGTGGTGGAACGGGAGCTTCGTGCCCTGGATGTGCATCCCACAAATCTCCATCAACTGCAAGATGCTATCCTATCAATATGGGCCAACATTTCTAAAGAATGCTTTCAGCACCTTGTTGAATCAATGCCACGTACAATTAAGGCAGTTCTGAAGGCGAAAGGGGGTCAAACACAGTATTAGTATGGTGTTCCTAATAATCCTTTAGGTGAGTTTATATATATATATATTTTCTTTTTTTTCATAGCATCAATGCTCCACACTGTTCTCCTCTGTAAATTTTACAGTGATACACTGAGGCCTTTTTCTGCTTTATTCTGAGAAGCCTCAGATCCTGTACAGAGAAAGAGAGGGACTGTGAAACATTATTTAATTAGAGAACGGAACATGGAGTTGAGTTGAGGGAGAGACTAAATATACATGTTCCATGTGGCACAAGTCTTCTTTTGCATGTCAGAAACAGCAAAATAAATCTATAGAAAATGAACAATTTAAAAACACTATTAATGTGGAATAGCCTTTTTAATAAAAGACTAATCAAACTGAACCAAAGATATGGCTCTGATATACAGTATTCAGTGCTGTATTACTGACTGGTTACCGCCACAGTACAAGGTACTACAAAGGTATTTAAAAGAATACCATGGTATTACCATTTTACAGTTGAAGTCAGAGGTTTACATAAAAAAACATTTAAACTCAGTTTTTAACAATTCCTGACATTTATTCATAAAAAATATTCCCTGTCTTAGGTCAGTTAGGATCACTAATTTATTTTAAGAATGTGAAATAATACAGAATAATAGTAGAGAGAATTTTATTTTATTTCTTTCATCACATTTCCAGTGGGTCAGAAGTTTACATACACTTTGTTAGTATTTGGTAGCATTGCTATAAATTGTTTAACTTAGGTCAAATATTTTGGGTAGCCTTCCACAAACTTCTCACAAAAAGTTTCTGGAATTTTGGCCCGTTCCTCCAGACAGAACTGGTGTAACTGAGTCAGGTTTGAAGGCCTCCTTGCTCGCACATGCTTTTTCAGTTCTGCCCACAAATTTTCTATCTGATTGAGGTCAGGGCTTTGTGATGCCACTCCAATACCTTGACTTTGTTGTCCTTAAGCCATTTTCCCACAACTTTGGAGGTATGCTTGCGGTCATTGTCCATTTTGAAGACCCATTTGTGACCGAGCTTTAACTTCATGGCTGATGTCTTGAGATGCTGCTTCAATATATACACATAATTTTCCTTCTTCATGATGCCATCTATTTGTGAAGTGCACCAGTCCCTCCTGCAGCAAAACACCCCCACAGTATGATACTGCCACCCCCATGCTTCACGGTTAGGATGGTGTTCTTCAGCTTGCACGCCTCACCCTTTTCTCCCCAAACATAACGCTGGTCATTATGGCCAAAAAGTTCAATTTTTGTTTCATCAGACCAGAGGACATTTCTCCAAAAAGATCTTTGTCCCCATGTGCACTTGCAAACTGTAGTCTGTCTTTATGGTGGTTTTGGAGCATTGGCTTCTTCCTTGCTGAAGAGCCTTTCAGGTTATGTCGATATATGACTCGTTTTACTGTGGATATAGATACTTGTCTACCTGTTTCCTCCAGCATCTTCACAAGTTCCATTGCTGTTGTTCTGGGATTGATTTGCACTTTTCGGATATTATTATTATTATTATTATTTAGTTATATATGTTTATGTACAGGTATGTTGGTAAATGTGTGTCTGAAAGTTATGAATGATATATTCTTTATTTATACACTATGTGCAAACCAACCCCACTCACTCTCTTTTTGTAAATTAGTCAGATAGCATAGCTTATTAGAGGCTTTCAAATATTATATCAAACAATAACTAATACCCATTGCTATTAACTAAAATTACTATATATTTTTTTAAATCTTGATCAATATTATTTCTACAATATGTTTAGCAGAAATGTTTAATTGGTTTAAAAACCAATCCTTTTCTCCCATACATGGTAAAACCATGTTTTTTGGACACAATTTGTTTTGAGAAACATTATATTTTTGACATATTTTTTGGAGTACTATGTCAATACTATAATATGAATACAGTAAACATTTAGTATATGGGTAGTTGACATGAAATGTCATTATGTCTATAATCATTACATGTTAATGAACATGTTATATACCCATAACTATCCACATATCAAAGTACCATGGTATCACCCTCTGATAGCACAGTACCATACAGTAGGGCTCTCTGAAAGTAATTTCCAGAAATATTGCCCCATTTAAACACTCCAAACAACATGAAAGCAGCAAGCAGCACAACACCCATTTTTCAATTTGTAATGGTTATTATTACGGCTAAAATCTTGCTCTCGAATATTGCTTTCGTATGACCGAGAAAACTGCTGGCGTAAAGCTTTCAAGCCCAGTCGTTTAACACATTAACCAGAGGAGGCGGGGCCAATGTAAAAATATGGAAGAGGGGGCGGGCCGTGTCGGGCTGGGGGGTGCTGCCTTAGAGCATTGGGCGTGGCTTGAGTGCTAAGTGGATTCAGTGTGCTGTGACTCGGGCGGAGTCGGCATTACTGTCGGGAAACGAGCTCAATCATTAAGTTAGAAAGTAGTAAAAATAACCCAATTAGAGGGTTGAAATTTACCCCTCTGCTGAATGTTATTTCCCCGAAGACGTGTCGTCTGAGGTGGGCTTTATAGCAGTTGAGCTGCGTAGGTTTGCTGGAGAGCCGATGAGAGCTGGAGTTATACGGGAAGGGAAGGAGATTTTCTCGGCCCTGCTATTCATGAACGGGCCCCTTGCAACTTTAAAAAAAAGTTAGCAGATACAATTCAGTCTCTCGTCATATTCTCCAGTACCCGGTAAGTAGTATTGTTTTATGTAATGCGCAATGTATTCGGGATAAGTTTGGGATATAATGTATTTGGCAGGATCGCTTTGCTGTGTCGATTGTTCCAGTACGGCGTGTCCCGACTGCATCCAATTACTTCACATGCACACAGGCGATTTAATTCCACCGCGACTGACTGTGCAAATGAAATGGTCGGGCTTTATGTTGTTTTTGCTTATAAACTATGAGCTACTTGATTGATAATCTTTATGTTGTTCTTTAAAGTTAAATACTGTTAGCCGGCATGCTAAGCCGGAGTTTCTGTAATTAATTGAGATTAATAAATATAACTCGCCTCGATTAACGTCACATGCACCAGAGACGTCATGATGTGCCGCAGCGATGTCGCTCTGATTAATAATAATGTCAACATTTAGCTTGATATACGATTTGTAGTTGTGTTTTCATTTTTAATCCTTAATAATGCCCTTTAAAACTTGAAAGTTGCACTGTATTGCTTTAAGAATGAATCACCTCACACTTGGTGAATATACGGTTTGATAAATTCCTTAAATTCCGGTTTTAACTTCGCGACGATTTACAGTATCATTGGAATCGGTTGCAGTAAGCCGAATGTAGTGCTCGTTCATCATTTCGACTCATTTTGGAGTTTTATTTTCCGCCATTTGTTCTTTTATTTACATTTGTTCAAACAGTGCTTATCTACATTTGCTTGTGTGTATTTCAACGCTTTTTTGAGGCTTTCCGAGGTATTTTTGGCCACAATATTTTTGCTCTTCAATCTCTCTGTGAAGTCATGATTAACATTTTATAAGCAGTTTTATGCTGCATGAAAGAGAAATATTTTTTTTTTCCCTGGCCATAAACGGTATTGTTACCAGTCTCTTTATAGTTTTAGTTTAGTAGTTGAACACATTGATCATTTAAATCCCATTTAAAGAGTTCACCCCAAAATGAAAATTCTGTCATCATTTACTCACACTCATGCCTTCCCAGATGTGTCCCAGACTTACTTTCTTCTGCAGAACACAAATTAATACTTTTAGAAGTAGGGATGCACCGATACTGGTATCAGAATCGTTTCCGATACCGCACTCATGTACTCGTAAAAATGCTCCGATACCATCTGACGTACGAATGTCATGCTGTAAACATTCAGCATACAGATTAAAATCATGTTGTGTCCTAGTGAGATTATTTAACAGCAAATGCTGTGATTTAATAATATAAATAGGTTATTTGTACATGCAGCATGTTAAATGTGAGTGCATGTGTGGAGCCGGCGTTGTGCTGACATAGAGACGCAAACTGCTCGAACCTTTAGAGATCCTTGGCTCATACATGGAAAACACCATCATGAGCATCACATGCTGTGTTTGTAGCAGATCACAGCAGGCATAGCGCTAATTCACTTTTTAGCACAAGTCATATATAGACTACTTATTTATTTATATAGTAGCATTTTGTGGTTTAATAATCACTTTGATTCACGTAGCGACCAGCTTTTCCATTTTGGGAATCTGTCGTCATAACGTTAGACTTAGAGCAACAAAACAGATACACTTCAAAATAAAAGCCTAATTAAAATGAAAAAGTTATGTAATATTCACTGTTATACTACTACTACTACTACTACTACTACTACTACTACTACTACTACTAATAATAATAATAATAAATCAGTAGTAATTTTATTATACTTGAGCAGTATCTCACATCTGTGATGCTCTATTATGCAGCACTTTATTTGACAAAAATAACCCCAGTGTTGTATTTAGGATTGTACTGTGAGGTTCTGTATAAAATTGCTTCATTTGATAAAAATAATACAAATTCATGTTGAAAATTATTTGTGATACTTTCAGTTGATTAAAGTTTTAATATATTTAAACACAATTTTGATGATAACAGAGCTGATATTGAGTTTTATATTTATAACTTTTATTATATAATATTATTATTATTGAGATATCGGACTCTGTATCGCCGAGTACTAAAAAAAAGTATTGGTACTCATTCTCCAAAAAATGGTATCAGGGCATGCCTGTTTAGAAGAATATTTCAGCTCTGTATGTCCATTCAATGCAAAAGAATGGTGACCTACTTAGAAGGTCCATAAATGCTGCATAAAAGTAATCAATTAGACTCCAGTGGTATTATTCATGTCTTCTGAAGCTACGTTAAAAGTGTGGGTGAGAAACAGATCAATATTTAAGTTATTTTTCTATAAAACTCCACCTTTGACCAGCCCTGACCAGTAGGTGGCCATATGCATGAAGAATGTGAAATGGCAAAAAAACTAAAGAAAGTGAAAGTGGTATTTATAGTATAGTAAAGACTTAAATATTGATCTGTTTCTCACCCACATTATTACATAGTTTCTGAATACATAGATTTAACCTATGTATTTATCAGGTTTTTGTTGTTTGTGCAAATAATGTGTAACAGTAGAGGTTTTTCTTGGGTTTACCCCATTGAAGTTGATTGTCTTTGTAGTGTGTGTAAAACGGATTCTCTGTGTTGCAGGTTTGAGTTACTTTGTGAGATCCACAGAAACAGGCCTCACACAGATGGGAACGGTGTGTCTGCAGCACCTCGAAGGTGCATTCAATCACTGGACTATTAGTTTCACATAATCCACCAGTCAAGCCAGACTATTTGTTGTGGATAATGATAATAAAGGCTTAAAGTCTTTGGATCAAGACTCTTTATTTAGACTCTTACCTGGCATCCACAAATTTGTACAAAGAACCTGTGAGGAGCAGAACATTATTGAATATTTGATACAACACCCATCAAGATGAGTGCGGAAGGATATCAGTACAGAGCACTGTATGACTACAAGAAAGACAGGGAAGAGGATATTGACTTGCATGTAGGGGACATTCTTACTGTCAGTAAGGCTGCACTGCTTGCAGTCGGCTACAATGATGGTATGGAGGAGAGACCGGATGAAATTGGATGGCTGCCTGGCTTTAATGAAACCACTCAGGAAAAGGGGGACTTTCCTGGTACGTACGTGGAGTTCATTGGAAAGAAAAAGATTTCTCCACCAACTCCCAAACCGAGGCCCGCAAGGCCCCTACCTGTGGCCCCGGGGCCCTCCAAGCCAGACTCAGACTCTGAGCAAGGTGGGTGAAATGATTTTGTCCTAAACTTTATTTTTCACACTTTGATTTACACTTGATTAAAACACGGTCAGACCATATACTGACAAAGTGTGAGGAATTGATGTTGAGAATGAGAAATTTTGCACGTTGGACTCGAAAACATGTGCCCGAATGAGCACCAGTAGCCACTAGACCACAGTTCTGATACCAATTAGCTTTTACATTAAACTGTTTTGCCAGAAGCTGTTTATACTTAACCTCTAGATTAATAATTGGTCATCAGAGTTGATCTTATCATTTTTAAATATTATAGTCTGCCATTTTAGCTTGGTTTCATTGGTTCCTAAAGCGAATAATTCAAACAAATCGTCTTTCACCTTAACTAGATCCATTTATGTTGACACCAAACCCAGGTGCCTCTCTTGAAATAACCACTTGCCACTTTCGTTATTTTTGTAACTAGTGACCAGATTTTACACCACCATTTCAGCAAGAGATGGGATTTATAGTCCCAGCACACAAACGTCCACTGGATATTTAAGGCTGTTTAAGATTTGCACTGGGCTATGTTTCGTTATTGCAAACATGGCAGAAAGCCCAGATTTGGATGAAGGCCTGTACACTGTAGTTTGTAATTGTCTGGCATTTCTGTGCATTTTGCACCACCATTTAGAGCCCCTATGGCTACCAAAATATCTCCCCTAGTTGTCTTGATACAGTGTGAGATGTGTAATTTTAGTTCAAGTTATCGATGAATACTTTCAAAAATTTATTTTCTAGCACCGTAATGTGAAGTGCCACATCTCGAAGGAATGGTTCATATACATATTATAGTCAATTATTTATTATGAATTTGAATGTTGCTTTATCACTCGAGCTTGTGGACCTGAATCTGTTTGACGTCAGAGCTAAGTTTGGATTGGTTAGTGTGAAAGTGACCAAACAAGTTGTACACACCAGCGAATTGCCCCAGAGTCCTCTTGATATGTTGGTCTGGGGTACGTTTCATGTGAACAGTTTGAACCCTCAAAGTATAATTTAAAGACACCGCCCAGTTTCCAATGCCCAGCCAGCAAACAGCCTACATAAAGTTTTCCTGCTTAATGCTGTACGTTTGTTTCAGGAATTTAGAAAGAAAAACACAGTTGTCATGGTGACAAATAACTCTTTATTTTTTTTTTTTAAATCAGGTAATGGAACGTAGATCGTAAGCAAGATATGTCACTCAAAAAAATCATTGCATTTCAGAGGCAGTATGACAAACCTGTGTGCCACTTCCTCGTTCTTTGTGGTTTAATGGCAGAAATACATGAGCACAAACTTTTTTTTTCTTTGACAGGAGCTATTTTAGTTTGGTGAAACCCAACTAACTTTTTCTTGGAGTTCAAAATTGCATAAGAAGCATGAATATGCCCAAAGTGCCACCATTTCCCTCTTTCGCTTCTGAATGGCTGGATGAATTTTCATCCATGTTAATGAAAGGGAGAAAAGGGTTAGTTTGGACAGTGGTTAAGACTTGGATTTTTGCTGAATGTAAAACTCGAGATCTGGAAGGCATCCAGGGCTCAGGAGATTGTGCAACTCACTCTCGTGGTACAAGGACTTGAAATCCTGTTCCCCCACCCGAGCACGAAACCCACATAAAACTCCAGTTAAATTCCATCTCTTAAACCAAATAGTTTTTGAAACTTGAATTAAGTTTCATGTACTCTACCTGTATGTCTGAACAATTGAATATGTCGGGAGTGTTTGGGAAACTTGTTTGAAAATTGACATTTTATGCAATTCCGTTTGGTGCCACTAGAAATTACACACAAATTGTTTGACCCAAAAAAAACACTTTTTTTGCCGACTATTCTACATCGGATAAAGTGACTGAAATATGAAAGGCTGTTTTACGCTGGTAAACTTTTATGGATAGAAGACATAATAAAATATAATTTCTGCTGAATGTTTGAGCTCATTTTGGAAAGTTTTTGTTTTCTCATATTTTGTAAATGTAATGTATATATAAAAATGTACTTGCCAGTAGAGATTGGCAGATATTGGTTTTTAATGACAAATAAAATACTGATTATTTTTGTGTTTACATTTCCAATAACCAATATGCATTACTAATTTTCAATTCTTATTTTATTTCTGCTTTTAGGCACATTAACAACTTAATAATTTATCACTATCCTCTGGTGAACTGCTTTACAAAACGAATCTTGCACACAGTCTACAAAGAACTCAATTCATATTTTAAATGCAAAGTCTTTTGTGTCCAACTTTATTGGTAAACCTGAAGTATTTAATTTCTGCAACCCAAAAGGAATAGCAAAAATCAACAGTTTTCAAAACAAAATTTCTGAATACGCCCATCTGCCATTGGTCAAACTAAGAGATAGTCCCGCCCCTAACTCACTGCATCGTTGAGTAACGTTGTTGGGGTGGGTCTAAGTGATTCGTTCAAAACAAACAGTGATTTTCAAAGCGGAACAGAAAAACGTAAGTTTCAGAGAAAATGAATCTATGAATGGCTTACTTATAGTTGTCTCTGCATATTAAGCTGGGATGGGAGAAGGTATTTTAACACATAAAAAGTTACATACTTCAGCTTTAAAGAACCGATAATCGATTAAGTTAAAGATATCTGCTAAACCGATTATCGATATATCACTAACATCAACAATATAAAATTGTCAACAAAAATTTCCGTTATCAAATAGTCTTTTGATGTAATTTAATGTAACCTGAGATCAGATTAAACTCTTATGATGACACGCAATAGCAGCACTGCAGCTGGAACCTGACTGAGGAGAGGATGAAAACACAGCTCACAGTCCAGATGCATTCTGAATTTCCCAAACAGCTTCAGGTGATGTAGATCGTGAATTATGAGGGAATAATAATGCAAAAATGCAAAATAAGTAAATACAGAAGCACTCTCGGGGAAATTTTCCTAATAAGGAAAAAAGGTTTTACATCTTAAATGCAGTTATATTTAATGCATTATAGCTTTAATACATTTCAAATAATACGGAAGCAGATCATGTAAATAACTACAAATTTATTTGAGCTATCAGCGCCTCTTCTATGAGTTGCATGAATGTCCCGATCTGAGGGGGGGGAGAGATTGAAACTGCATCTGGCTGATGCACACTCTGTCGTGGCGACGCTCCTCCCTCGAGAGCGTGTGCTTAATGCAACTAGAGTATAACATGATGGCTTGCGACTTATTGAATCATAATCACATATGTGTTGCGGTGTGCATCTTATCGTGAAGAAAATTGGCAATACGCAGCTTTATTAATAAGGGAGAGTTTGTTTTTTTGTGAGTTAAAGATGGACTGAAGTGAACAAAAAGCTGAGAGAGGAAGTCTTCGCCTCATTCATTATACACTGCAACAAAATACATTTATGATTTGTTTTTGTTTTGGCTTGTTTTCCAATATAAATATCTAAAACTCCTTTAAATCAGCGTACATTTACTTTAGCAGCTATTCTGCACAAGAATTTTTTTTATCTGAGTATGTTGAATATAATATAAAAAATTATCTTAAAAGGTCTAAAAATCCTTTAAAAAAGATGCATTCACCTGAGAAGCAGCATTTAAGATATTTAGACTTGCTTTTAGAGAATAGATCTTGAATATAAGTATATTTTGTCTTTACTGCACTACAGTACTACAGTCTAAATATCATATATGTTGCTTCTCAATTAAATGTATCTTGTTTTAAGGATTTTGACCATTTTAAATGGAAAACAAGACAAAAACACTTGATAACAATTGGAATTTCTTTACTGAATTAAACTTAATGGAATTTAAAACTTAAAAGTATTTATTTTTTTCCCTTTAATTCAGTGAATGTCATTTAGAGGTATTTTTAAAAGATGATTTTGTCCTCTTTATTGTTAGTAAGCACGTTTAGCCTAATACAAACTTTTAAGTTGGGGCACCAGCTGAATAATCGGTTAAGAGCTAATGATTAATCGTTGCAATAATCGACAGAATAGTCGAATAATCGTTTTTATAATCGTTAGATTAATCGATTATCAAAATCATTTAAAATTGCAGCCCTAATCTCTCATTTCTAGCAACATAGAGAAATGGCACTAACAGCATACAGGAAAATGGTGTTCTGCTAAGACAAGCCAATTGAGCAGCAGCTTTTTAAGGTTATAAAAGTGATTTAAAATCGTGAAGAAAATAGTTATTGCGTTAATGTTGTTTCGTGTAGCCAGACCTTTGACTATCAGCATGAAGTCTGATACACATTTTCGCTCATTCTGGCCACATTTGTATTGAATTTCTTTTGGGGCTTAGGAATAGGCAAACTCTTAATTGTATATAACACATTATATGCACTATTATAATCAAGCGATAGCATAGTCGAGTTAGAGTCTTATGTCTAAGTATACTTGACACAATGTCTAAAGGAAGAACGTCAGCTGGAAAATGTGTTTAATACCGTTATGTGTCAACACTTTCAGAACAAGCACACAATGCCAAAGCCAGTGGTGGTCCAATTAACATAAGCTGGATGAAGCTGAGCTATAATTGCATGATCTAGGTTTGTAATACGACTTTGCAAAAATCGGACTGCATGTAAGCATACTGTCTAAGAGTAAAGTAGAATACACAGGTTTGCTCAAAGATTTCTTGTTTACATGCTGCTGCTTACTTGCGTTTCAAACAAGATTTCTATCAAAGATTTGACTGCACAAACCTTGCACAATTTAGCAAATCCTGCTGTTTAGCTGTACATCACAAGTTCTATGCAGACCCCCAGAAAGTGCTTCAAGCAAGCTAGTCAAATTGGAGCTTGCGATTTTTGAAAGCTATTTTTGTATTCAGTTTTTATATTCAGTATGAATTAGTTGGTTTCGTAAGATTGAGAGACTACTGCCTGTTCTGTTAAATGGTAGTACAGAAGTGTCTGTGTGTGTGTCTGTGTGTGTGTCTGTGTGTGTGTCTGTGTGTGTGTGTGTGTGTGTGTGTGTGTGTGTGTGTGTGTGTTAAGGCAGAGAGAGGGTCAGGGGCCTGCAGTGCTGCTGGGGCCCAGGGATTCACTTCTTATTGCCTCACTGTGTTTGAGATTTGTTACCCACCAGTGAAGGATCTTGCAGATATTTTTCTTGCTTTCTCTCTCTCTTTCTATCCCCTCCTCCACCGCAATGTTCTCCTCCCTCTCTCTCTCATTTCTTCAGCTCCCTCTTTGAATTTTTGTTTAATTCTTCTTGGGTTGGGCCTGAAGGAGAACGAGGGGGAGTGTTTGACATGGGGCCTCTTGTACACTCTCCTCTCTCTCTCTTTGAGCCGCAGGGGCTCACTTCAGAGAACAGCAGATGTGGAATTCCAGTCCGTTCCAGCTCCCAGGCTTTTTTTTTTAAAACACTAACGTGCTCCTTTCTGTGGGCCTCTGGAGTGAGAGGATCCGTATGTGCCCAGCCCAGCTTTGTGCTCCGTTTTCTTTCTCGTTTTATTGTTAACTCATTTTTACTGAAGCTTTCAACCAGGGAAGGGCTTGAGGACTCGGAAGTGACAGCAATGATCGATCATGAAAACACAATTGCATACATTTTGATTTGTTTTTCTTCAAAAATGTTTCCCACCAATTGGCATTCAGTAACAACTATGGGGTTATTTACACTTGGTCACTTCATGTGTTTTGCTGATCGAATTTGTACCTGATCATGAAAAGTCAATGAAAGTGTCAATGCCCTCTCAGACAGATATGAGACTGATGCATCTGGCTGTTCAAGCCACATATGTAAACTTTACTTCACCCAAGCAGTGCTACGTCTGCAAATGAAAAATGCTTAATATAACAGAAGTAACCAAGTATTTGCATTGCGTTGCAAATAAAATAATAACAAATTAAGAAACGTGCATGTTGAAGGAGAAAGATCGTTTTATTTCTTCATTTATTTAATGTAGATTGCTGATGAAACAGAAACTGAAGACTGACAATGAGCACAGCTGACACATTCTTCCTACGACATGACCTTAGGGAAATGTGCAAAATCATGGCCCGGCATAAGCATTATCATGGAAATGAAATTTATTTGCATAGCGTGGGAATTTACATTTGGATTTATATTTGACAGAGACACATTTATGTGGCCAAGTGTAAATGGAATGTGCTTATTTAATCGGATAGCAATCCGCTCAGTAAAAACACATGGAATGACCAAGATTAAATACCCCCTATATGAGCCTAAAATAGTTTTATTTTATTTTGTGATCATTGCATCATTTTCGGCTATACCGTGCATTTCAATTCATCAGACAGCAATTTGTGACTTTCAGTTCTGGACTGAATGAAACAAAATGCAGGGGTCTTGAGACATGTTTTTTTTGTTTGTTTTTTTCTTTGTTTCTTCATGCTGCATTTTAAAAATGAAATCATATTATAAAACACTCATGTGCTTAAGTGGTCGTTGTCGCCTTCAATAAATGTCTTCTCGAGTACACAAAATGCTCTTGCAAACTTTTAACTGAAATCTGTTCCACATAATTATACTGCATAGTTTTTTCTTCACTTCAGGCCCAAGTGCTCTGTGCATGCTCTGTGTGAATCAAAAGGGATCCAAATCTTTTACATGAGAGTTCCTCTTTATCCACAACCACTGTTCTGCTTTATTGCGTGGAGAATGGCTTTCTGCTGATTAACATATTTTGATACTTCCCAACATTAAGGTATGAATTCACATGGAACTTTGTGATTGCTTCATGGTTGACCCTGATTGACATTGAGTATCATGTTAATCTGTGTTGCTTTGTGCAGAATTCATGCACAGTCCTTTGGTACACATTAACACAAAAACTCAAGGGTTTAGCCAGAATAACTAGCCAAAAAAAAGAGAGAGAGAACTTGTACAAAAAGTAGGATAGACAATGCAGTGTTTAGGTAGCAGACATGAAACCCTTTTGGGAAGTTGATGTGTCCTGCGGTGCTTTTACTCATTTTAAAACTATTTTGAACAGCATTTCGATAATGCTGCTGCTTGATCATTTTTATAAGCATTTTGATAGTTTTGTAAATGTAGGTCTTATATCTCATATGAACTGAGAGACTACATTGAAAATTTCAACTTTTAAAAAGTTAATTTGTTACACTGCAGGGCCATTTAAATAAAAATGATGCAGGCAAATTTAAATGAAAAGTGAACAGTCACATTACCTCAAATATATTCTTTCCCTTCATATTGGCTACATTTTAACCTAATCTCAATGTTTATTTAACAAAAATTCGAAGGACACTTTATGCGTCAGCTATCCATTTGCATGTTTTAGATAACATTAAAGCAGTAAAGCCACAATATTCTCTGTTCCAGTGTTCTGGCGTTCGATCCTGTGCTTCCATGGATGATTAAAATAAATGTGAACCAGACCTTTTGCGTTGTTGGCCAGAAGCTGGTTACTACATACTAGGCCTGTCGGGATTATTAAATAACTGTCTGATTGTGGTTATTTGATCAAACCGCGGATATTTGAGACAACCGCGATTATTGGGCATTTAAATTCCAATCACATTTTAATGTACATATAAGGGAATTTTAAGCGAATGTCATGAATGGTGCATTTGTGTGTCATTCAGTTGGAGGTCAACCAGCTCATGTCCGGAAGAGCGCATGATGCACCCTGATGCGTGCCCTGTCAGCAGACTCGTGCCAAACTCCAGCGAAAACATAGACGAACAACTATGAACATTGATAGTAAATGGAAAGCGTTCCGTGTTCACTTTAAACGATCAGTAATGGCAAATGTTCCTGGTTCATACACGCAGTGATACAGAGGAGGATTATATATCTATGAAACGAAATCGAGAAGGTTTTTCTTCATAACAAATAAGGACTTGTGGGATTAATCAGAGCATCAAAGTAACGTGTGAAAGTGAAGTAATTTGGAAAGAAATGTTTTACTATTGCATAATATAATATAAATACAATAACATATGTGTAAACATTATGTGTATATATATGAGTTCAAAACACAAGTGTAAATGTAAAATTGTCTAAAACTAACGGCTAACTTGCACATAACTCTCTAATATCCCCAGTAATGTCCAACCGGGAGTAAGCCTCTGTTCTTCGTTCATATTTTGGGCAAAAAAAGCTTGGCTACATCCATTTCAGCAAAAGATGTCTAACTTAGATGCACTATGTGTCAATTAGCTTGTTCTTCCAAACTTTCATTATTTCATTCATTATCGGACTCTGGCTAGAACTGGTATGGCAAAAACCGCCACTGTTACCATAGTTACAATGTTTACAGAGCCGCTCAGGAAGACTCGGGAGCTGAAACTCGGTTATGGGAAGGGACGTTACATTTCCGACACACACTCTACATGGTTGACCAATCACAACAGACTAGGCCAGCTGACCAATCAGAGCAGACTGGGTTTTCGGAAAGGGGGGCTTTAAAGAGACAGGAGGTAAATCAGAGCATTTGAGCCAGAGGATCAAGAGAGGGGAAATGTACAAAAGAAATGTACAGTATGAGAATATAATGTGTTTTTTGAATATTAAAGCATGTAAACCTATTCTAGTAGACCCAAAATAAAATTATGAACCTGTAAATTTGCATAATATGGGCCCTTATGTCAATCATAAGTTTTAAAGCTTTAAAATGAAATGATAGTATATTCCAATTTTATGATTTGATTTATATATTTGAAGTTAATTATGTAAAAATGACTTTTATGGTGTATGAAGCACACATGCAGAAAAAAAGCACACATAAAAAAAAAAAGACATTTTATATGACAATTAATCGTCAGCCAAATTTCTGAATCATGACAGCCCTTGTACATACAGTACAAGTGTGTTCAAGGCCTGCATTCCTCTTTTTTCATGAGATATGGCATACTTCTGGCATGCAATTTACAAAGGTGATGCTGTCTTTGCGATTTTATCTATAGAGAAATATGCTGACATATTTTTTTTTGTTTTTTTACTTCATCTCAATCTCTCTGAGATGCAGGTTTGTTGTAATTGTGCTGCTCATGTCATGCATGCACAGTTATTTCAAGAATGCCGCTGATCAGAAATGAAGGGCAAAAGGCATCAAATGAGAAAAAGGGGCCCTTTTGATTTTTAAAACTGTAAGAGATGTGGTAGCTGTGGCAGTTAACTTAAAGTGTGCGAACTGGTGGGGGTAAGGCATTGCTTGCATTTAAGTTAATATGTCTCGCGCCATTTGAGGGCCTCTTCAGCACTTGTACGAACATCTGCTGCATGGAGCAGCTTTCTGAGGGAGAATTGTTGCTTGGTTTAGTAAAGAATGTACACTTGCCCTTTACCGAGCAGTAAGAAACCCCTCTCTTCGCATTTACCAAAACGTACTGTGGTTAGGCTTTCACGATTATGAAATTTGGCTGATGATTAATTGTCGATTAAATAAAGATTTTTAGAAAATTTCAGCTCTGCAGGTCCTCACAATGCAAGTGAATGGGTGCCAAAAATGTTAAGCTCCAAAATCCTTATAAAGGTAACATAAAGGTACTCTGGGGGTAAAATCCATGTCTTCTGAAGTGATATTTTATGTGTTGGTGAGAAAGAGATCAATATTTAAGTACAATTTTCCTTGAAATTCTTCTTCCTGCCCAATAGGGTGCGATAAGCATCCATAGTATCCACATTTCATAGTATCTGCTACTCCAAAAACATAAATGGCTGGCGCATGCTATGACGACGCGCAAAGACGCAGACTTATCTTCTTCAGTGTAGTCATGTATGCTACTCTTTTTGACCACACGTCCATTCGATGCATTTACACTACATCTGCTTTATGATACTCTTTTAGCAGTCAATGGCAGGCGTGTGCTCCCTTGATGCAAAAAATAAATATGGACTGTCTGTAGTGTTCTGATGACAAAATGAGCTTTGTACACACTGTCCGCAAGATATACTGACCTCCCTGAAAATGCAAGTATACTTTGTTCTTTATATTTTAGCTTTATATTTTTGCGCCTTTCTGTCTATGTATATAGATTGAAGGAATTTCCATGTATGCTGGGCACTTGTTGGCTACTTCCCTTACTGTCTAATAGTCATCCATTTAAAAGAATTATATATATATTTGTTTTGTAAAGAAATTCATTCATAGGTTTTTGTTAAAAACTAATTTAAAGAATGAAAATTCAGTCAGTTGTGTCAAAATTTTTCACTGGTAGTGTATCTGTTTATCAAATGATCAAGGTATTGCCATGTGATATTAATGTTTCATGGTACAGCCACTTTTTTTTTTTTTTTTTTTTTTTTTTGTAAAGGCAGTTTATTTTCAGCAGTAAAGACGTGTCGTTCTCATGCAGGGTAACTGCCCTCATTAGCTCATGGTGGTTCTAGATGAGGCAGGACTGCTTTGTGGCCATGGGTGTAATGGGCCAGTTCTGTCGGCTCAGCCCTGAACATTTTGTGCCCGGTAGACATATTTAGCATCATGACGATTCTGTACAATCGTCTCTAAATGCAGATTGCAGTAGGTGGCGTAAAAGTGCTCTAGCAAAAGGGTTATGCAGAACTGATTCAAATGACTGCATTTGCAAAGGCCCGGAACAGGCATTCCACACCAGCGAATAAAATGGTGTGTTGTCTAAAACCCAGACAAGACAAGACAAACTCTTGGATAAAGTGCTGTGATTGCATAGAGATAGTATTTATTAAAGTCCTCTGGGTTAAAAATGCATTGAAATCCTGTAATGTTACCAAACCTGGAATAAAATCTTAAATAGGTTTCATTAGTGGGTTGGGGTAAGATTTGCATTGGTTACAAGAATTAGACCCATTGTTTGGCATTTTACATGATCTTTTTAGCTGTTTATTGTATTATAAAGTTGGCTAAATGTTTGTAAAAAGTGTGGTTATGTTATTATTCTTGTTGTTGTTATTACAACAATTACAACAACAATGTTATTAAGAATGTTTTTTATTTTTAAGCCATTTGGGTCAGATGTGCATTGGAATCCTATAATGTGACCATCAGTAACATGCAAAACCTTAAAATAAAAAATCTCACACTCGAAAACTTTCTTCAATAGAGGTTTGAAATTTGATTTGGAGTGCGTTAGTTATGGTACCACAACAAAAGCTGGTGTTTATTGGGCTGTGCGTGCGAGCTTGTACATGTGCTCTTCATTACTGATCGCCTCCAGAGACGCAGGGCTGAATTGGCAAATCTTCTTACTGATGGCCAAGCTTGTCTGCAGAGTGGATTAGCAACACGTTGCAAGAGGCGGAGCAGGCAAGGCAGGAAAAATATTTATAAAGGGATAACTGAAAGTCAGTCAGTACCCCCATTACCCCCCATATAATATAATTATATATTTTTTTTTAATGTATTTTATTTTTATTTCAATATTAAATGCAAATTTACATTTGAAACTAAAAACAACGTAATACATAACTTAATCAAAAACATTGTGATAAACAATTAATATTATTTATTAAAAAAAGATGTAAATGTCAAACAGGAATTTTTGGGAACACTTTTGATTGTTGTCCCTCTAATTGTTGATTTCATTGCTTTTTAAGGCCTTTTTGAATAAAATATTGTCATACTGTATACATTTGATTCTTACATAATATGTAAGCACCTTAAATTGTACTTGCAAGAAAAGTGGCAAGTAGACTCCTATGCAGTAATAATTGTTTTGTGAATTGGCTTGATAATATCATTAAAGAATCCTCTCAAAAGAATGATTATTGATTAATTTGACAAGTCTGCAGAACTGATCCAGTTTATGTGACTATAATGTAGTATAAAATCTAATAATAGACCAGTAGATGATTTTGTTATTTCCATCCTCTGCTTCTGACTGCAGTGGGGCTCGATGGTGTTGACTGATACAGTAGATGTAATATTGATTTACTTGTCAGTGAACCAGGACAGTGCAGCTAAACCCTGTGTGCAAACTAAACCATACAAACTCAACATGTTAATAGGAAATAAAGGGAGTTTAACTTCAGATTTTTGAGATTATGACAGAATTAACTTCTTTTGGGGGTGGAGCAATATTTCAAAATTAAATAATACTTTAAAGGATTAGTTCACCCAAAAATGAACATACATGAAACAAGCATACACTCAGCGTTAGTAATACAATCCATTGGATCAGGACAGGACCAATAAGTACAAATAATCAATAGCATATTATCAACAGAATTCTTCAAATAACGTACAAGCCTACATATTACATCAACATATGTAAAAAAAAAAACAGGTGACCGCTATTCTGTTAAGAAAGTTAACAATCAAGCAATAGCGTATAATCGGCCTTTGAAAAACATAATTCATACACAATTCATATTGGCTATATTGTCCAAAAAAAGACTCGTGCAAAATTCATGCACTGAATATTAAACAATTTAATAGTGAATTTATTAGCACTTTGTTGAAACTGTTTGAAGAATTAACTGTAAAAAAAATCATGTGGAACTGATATTCATATCCACATGGGATTTTTAAAGTCATTATATTAATTATTTTGTAGAAACTGTTTTAAAAGTTTTTCAAAAATTTGTGAAACCAAATTGGACTCAAAGATGAAATTAGTACAAACTTGACACATTCAACTAGACTCCATTGTTAACGATGTCCATCCGTTGTTATTGCTACATACTCCATCTTCTCCATGGTCTCTTTCATATTTGCAAGCATGTTCTGATGCGACAGCTCCAACCTTGACGTGATCGTTTTCCACCCTGGTATTGTGTATTCAGTGGAGTGGTGGTGGCGTAGTGGCTAAAGCACAGGGCTGTTAATCAGAAGATCGTTGGTTTGAACCCCACGGCCACCACCATTGTGCCCTTGAACAAGGCACTTAACTCCAGGTTGTTCCAGGGGGATTGTCCCTGTAATCATTGCACTGTAAGTCGTTTTGGATAAAAGCGTCTGCCAAATGCATAAATGTAAATGTATTCAGGCTTGATGAAGTCCATCAATTTTCAAAGGGAAGCCTTTTCCCTCAACAAAACTGAGTTGAAGTGAATGACATGATGGAAATTTGCTTGCTTCGGCTAGTCTCTCCTATGCTAACACCTACGTGTCTGTGCTGAATATGGTTCCACATGGCTCCAGTAGTTAAATAGTCTCGCACATCCCTATTATTTACTCACCCTCATGCCATCCCAGATGTGTATGACTTTCTTTCTCCTGCAGGACACAAATTAAGATTTTTAGGAGAATATTTCAGCTCTGTAGGTCCATTCAATGCAAGTGAATGGGTGCCAAATTTTGAACACTCCAAAAATCATTAAGGCAGCATATAAGTAATCCATATGTCTCCATTGGTTAAATCCATATCTTTTGAAGTGATATTGTAGGTGTGAGTGAGAAACCGATCAATATTTAAGTACAATTTTCCTTGAAATTCTTCTTCCTGCCCAATAGGGTGCGATAAGCATGAAGAATGTAATCACCAAAAACACAAGAAGAATGTGAAAGTGAAACCTTTCCTGCGTCCGAAACCATGTACTGTCACAGTATGTACTGTATTTGATGAGAAATACACTTTTCGCTTTTTAGAGGCAGTATGAATAGAATTTGACATGCTAACATCCTGGTGCGTGCACATGGTCCCGTCACCATGTGCACGCACATGGTGCTCTTACATTTACATTTATGCATTTGGCAGACGCTTTTATCCAAAGCGACTTACAGTGCAATTAAACAGGGAGCAACCTGGAGTTAAGTGCCTTGCTCAAGGACACAATGGTGGTGGCCATGGGGTTAGAACCTGTGACCTTCTGATTAACAGCCCTGTGCTTTAGCCACTACGCCACCATCACTCCTATATCCAGTATGTGAACGTGACGTCTTCTCGGCTCCCGATGCATTGTGGGGTAGGAACGCGATCCACACTTCGGTTCCTGCCAGAAGTAGTAGGTCATCCTGGCATTTCTGGCTTACTGTCTTATGAATACTATGGATTCGGACATACTACTCCCCTGGCATTCTGTTTCTGGCGTACTATATAGTATGGATATTTGGACGCTGTGCCTGTGTCTCAATCAGCTCCCTATGTAGTGAATCAGTATATCATGAACATGAATTTGGCACTGGCAAGGGTGTTTATACACTGAACATTGGGACATTTATGAATCTATCACCTGCGACATGTTAATGAGCTTGTGCTTTGAAACGCTGCTGTTATTAATCAACAACATCACTGTATAAATGACACTATCGTTCATTTTCATTGAAGATAATCAAACGTACAGTGTTATTTTGAAAAATAAATATTAATCAGAATTAAAATGTTAAAGATTTAAAACATAGTCCATGTAAACATTACTTCCATGTAACCCTGGATTAGTGGCCTCTGCTATATTAGGCTATGTTTGCCTTTATTGTGTTGTGTGTTATCTGAGGTCAGGAATTTTCAAAATAGCTCAAACCCTCTTTATGCATAGACTCATTGTATTTGTCTGTTAAAAGTGACTTCTTTGGAAATTACTTAAGGGCTGTTAAACTGTATCCTGCAACCCACCAAATTCCTTTTTATATATTATTGGTAAACAGTATTCGTATTGCTTGTTACTGAAGTTTTAATGTATAAAATTGATTAGGTGAACATGATCTATATGTCATATGGCCTTATTTAATAATGCTCAATGTCCCTTAAGGAAACAATAAAGTGTGTCCCTATATGTTCATAAAAAAATAAATGATAATAAAACAAATAATTCTACACAGTTAAGCCTATATGTTGTATATATAGGTACATGTAACATATGCAGTATATGTACAATAATCCTTTCGCATTTACACAGAAACCTGAGCAGTCTGATGACTCACTTCTGCACCTTGATGATTGATAGCATTCAAACTGGTTCCTGGAAAACAGGTTTTAAGGACTTTTGCAAAGATACATAACCTTTATTGATTCCTTGAGGCAATGTGGTTTATTCTTAGATGTACACTTAAATGGGCATTTCAAAGAAGGATTGATCAGGAAGTGGAAATGCTGGATACATGAGTATCCAGCATTTACTTTTGGTAGAGACATCTTTAGCACCATCTTAGTGCTAAATCCTACTGTATCTTAGTCTACAGTCAGACATGCAGAGGTTGTGCCACAAAACCCAAGCCGCTTTGCTCCCTTCCTTAAACATTTGGTTTCTTTCCTTGCATCCTTTAAGGTATTAATTACAGGACTGCCACTCTTTCATGCACTATGCCTGTTAAGACTTGCAGCGTACCCCCTCTTTCTCTTCCCTGAGTTGCTACAGCAACCAGAATCTGCAGCCCCTCTTATTGGCTGTTTGAATCTGAGCTGGGCTGCTCTTTGCCTGTTGTTTTTTTTTTTTTTTTTGTTTAATTTGCTTACAGGGTATGTGGGTTATTCTAATCAGTTTTCCATCGCCAACGCAGCAAATGTTTACCCTTTACCCGTAAACTCTTACAGCACTTGGACTTGACCATTAATACATCTTTAATTGTTTCCATAGCCCGGTTGATTGCGTGATCTCTCAGTCGCACAGCTTGGATAAATTAAGCCTAGTAGTTGGATATAGAGGATGTTTTCATTTGGAGCCATCTAGAGCATTGTGCTCAATAACATTCAGCCACTAATATCCAGCTATTGATACTCTCATTGTGTCAACAAGCACGTCACAAGAGGATTCTATCATGTGAGATCATGGCAAGCATTGCACAGCAATGCATTCTTGCTGGATTGTCCTGTTGTTAAGTATTACATTTTGGCATGTAACTCGTCCCGCACTGTTTGTTACAAATAAAAATGATACCTCAAATCAAGCGGCTTGTTGAGAAGAGTTATGCTGTAACTTACCTAAGCAATCAGACTTACAGTTATGATTTCAGATTTGCAATTTTTGTTGGATGTTGTTGAAAAATATTGCTATAGAGATAACTAGAATACTTTAACAACCACATAGCAATGCATTGCAAAGAACTGCAACACACTTGCATCATAGTGTTGAGTTCTGTACTGGCAAGGACCACTCACATTTTCTTTATAAAATCTGCTTACACTTGTGTGCATTTGGCCCAGTCAGATTATGTCTTGAGGACATTGTGGAACCTTGAAGCAAAACATTCAGACAATTCCACTATCATCTATTCTGGACGTCATTCAATCCAGGCGCGAGGAAGGCCAGAGCTATCAGGTCACCCAGAGTTACTCGGAAGCAACTTAATCCCCTCCTCTCTTAACCTTCCGTCATTGTGGAGATGCCCATCCAACATATGTAAATAAACACGAGTCTCAGAATCTACAGTTCGTTGAGGATACAACAAAACAGAGTGGGGAGTAAAGACCAGTTTTGTCTTTGTGATTGCAGAACAGCATAGTGTGAATTAGGGACACAGTTGGTGTGATAGTTACTCTTAGCCACAAAACATACTAAGTGGGAAATGGAGGGGTTTGTAAAACCAAAGACTATATTTTTCATTTTTGGACAGAACATTTTAAGCTGAAGTAAAATTAGCCCTGCACTGTTAAAATGGATTCTAAGAACCAGCTGGATGGATAGGGTGTCTGTCTGGGCAAAAGGTTACCCCTCAACGGCATGCTGAAGTGGCACTAGTCTCCATTGGGAAAAATGTCTTTCGTTCCCCCTCCGTCTGCTCAGAGTTCAGGGGTTCTCAGAAAATGAGAACCTCGCCCAACACTCGCAGTTGCTTTGCCAGTAATGGACTACAGATGACTGTTGTCTTTTAAAGTGGAGTTCAAGAGAAGAAGAGTGATTTGAGCGTTAGAAATTTCTTTGCTTATCTCCCAGGCTAGCAACAAAAAAGTCCCAGAGCCTTGGGACTAAACAAGACTATTATTCCTAATGACTTAAACCCCCATTTCCTCAAATGTGGTTGTGTTTTCCAGTTATGCAACCCCCCCTCCAAACTTTTAATTTGAACCATTCCTTCTAAGAAACTGTGAGCAAACTATAAAAATCCTCTTGATATCGCTATAAAAAAAACTCTGTAAAGGGAATCCATTCATAATTTGCTGTGTTTTGGATCTGTGGTCTCGGACACTGCTTACAGTCAAGTCTTTTAGAAATCCAAGCCTTTTAAAATGCTATGCCGCAAATCCAAATAAAGTGCAAGCCAGCTCTAAAGCTCTTTCATGCCCACACCTGGGCCTGTAGATCTCAGGAGCAGGCCTGTAGACCTCCACCCTACACTGGTCTGTTTGTTTAGCCTCCTATTCCACCTCCACTGCACAATTAATCATATCCTACCGGGCCGCACAAACCCTGGACCAACTTCGGGCCATGCTTAGATGTGCCGTCCAAACTTACTGCCTTGCCACACCACATAAATATGTGAAGACAATTATTGATCTAAGAGTGGCATGACTGTGGAGTAAAGATTTTTCTTCTGAGACTTTGAAATTACTTGGTGCTTAATGAAAAGCTAGTAGAGTTGTTCAAAGGTACCTGGCGGCTTTTTGATGTAAGTGCTTGACTTTCTCTCCTCCAGGCACTAGTATTCTGTTAGACCTGACGGAGCAGTTTGGTCCTCCTGAGGTGGGGCCGCCCATGTTGCTCAAGCTACTAGAGGTGATCGAGAGGAAAGGTGAGCCCATCTCTAATTTTTTTGTCTCACGTGCATGCACACACTATAATTATCAATGTCTTCTACATGTACAAACATATGTATGAATTGCACAGGTCTAGACAACCCAACACTATACAGAAACTTCACTGATGGAGGAGGGCTTGATGTCAGACAGTGTTTTGATGGTGGTGAGTGACATTTTATTAGCTTCTGCATCAGGAAACTCTTACACTTTGTTGTAAATGGACACAGTGCATCATCATTTTTATTTTTATGAAGTGACAAAATCGAAGCCAATTGTAACATATTTAATCTGTTTACTAAGGCGAACATCTTAAGATTATTATAGAAATGCTTTGAATTGTGCTATTACTTTCTAAAATTTTGGTAAAATTTGTATACATTAAAAGTAATATTTTTGCTTGGCTGACAGTAAAAAAATCTCATAGACTTGCATTGAAGAAGGGACCTGAGCCATATTTATTGATCAGAATATCATAGTGACTTGGCGGTTGATTAATTGCTTTATGACTATTTTTTTAATTAGACCCAGCCTCAATCGATCTCGAGCACATGGACCTTCAGATGTTGTGTGATGGTCTGAGGAGGTTCTTTCAAGATTTGCCTCAGCCCGTCATCCCCTCTGCAATCTACAGCGAGATGATGCGCATCGCTCAAGGTGAGATTCCACATGGATTGGTGTACATCAGCATTAGATCATCATAGCCAACACTCTGGGGATTACAGCCATTTTCATGGTATAATATTAATCTGCATTAATACAGCCATGGATTTACACAGGAATGAGTTGCAGTACTTCTCCTTTTGCATTAAGTATGTGCTCTGAACTTGTTTAAATGTGGCCGAAGTCTATTTTAATCAAGTTTGTTAATTCCCCCGGGCAGCTATTTTCCAGTCATCGAAGTACCAATAAAATCTGACATCAACTTCATTATAAATGTAGCTTTTTTTTCTCTCTTTTTTTACCTCAAATCAGGCCAAAAATCTCTATTTGAGTACTGAAGAAGGACTCATAAAGACTGGGCATTCTATTGCCAAAAGCTGATTGGCTCATTTAATTGCAAAGCGGGACTTAGTTTCATGTAGCTACCATGTTGAGCATTCCTGTTTTTCTTTGAGTAGCTCGTCTCCTTCATATATGGTCTTTAATGTGGCACAGGAGGTGATGTGGCCTTAAAGCCAAACCTCATGGGCCTTAAAACCAATGATGTGACCATTTCTCACTGATTTTATTTAGTTATAAGAGCCACAGGGTGGTGCTATTGTTCTCAAGGTGCGTATTAGTAAGATGGTGAGCCTCCTACAATGGTAGTAAGGAACACCAGGAGTTGTCATAAAAGAAGAAAGTTTTGCACAGTCCCATGACTTTCTAAAAGCAGCAATACAGACTCATTTGGCAAGATTTTGTGGCTGCATCAATCATCACACCACATACTTTTATGTGTACACTTGTTCCAACGCTCATCTCATTGTGTGTCTACAAACCCAGGCAATTTTACTGAAAATAATTTTCAGGTGTTTTATCTGCTGTTAGATTAAAGATGTTAAATTGATATGCCCTCACTGAACATTCTGTCCAACTGCAGAACAAACTGTTGGCAATGCAAGCAAGCGTTTATCCATTTTGAGAGAGAATGCAGCATTTTTTCTCTTTGCATTTCTTTGTTGGGTCGTGCACAGTCACATGACTGGAAACAGGATATCTGTGGTTAATAGAACTAAAGCAAACCTGAACTTATCTGTGACATCGGCACTAAGAGCCAATCACCTTTTAAGAGTTTTTTACTCTATCATTGTCTCGCTTAAGATCTTTGTGCGGTTAGAAAACTGAGCACAATTTTCCACATGACTGCATGTACACTTCTTTTGCATATGTCCTCACTGACGATTATATGTTTAGCTATCACAGAGTGCATGAGACAAGTGCCAAGGGAAGTTCTGACGACATAAATGTGTGAGAAAGCCCATGTCTTACGTCCATCTGTCTGTCTGTCTCTTCAGAGGTGCAGGGTACAGATGAATGTGCACATCACCTGCGTCTGGTCGCCAGCTCCTCTACTCTTCCTCCGCAGTACTGGCTGACCCTGCAAAGTTTGCTACGGCACTTCTCTCACGTGTGCCAGGCGTCAGCAGCCAACTTGCTCAGTGCCCGCGCCATCGCTGAAATCTTCAGCCCGATGCTCTTCGGATATCAGCCCACCAGGTACACTCATACACACACATATGCTGATGAATCACAACATTGTCAGCTACTAGCAACAAGCTGACATTGATTTTTCCTTCCCAGCTGTGAGCCCAGCCCAGAGGCACACATCAGGATCATTGAAGTTCTTGTGACCAGTGAATGGAGTGACGGTCAGGCGGCTCCAGGTAAATACATTTATCACAATTACAAACCACTTAAGGGGCTGGCACTTTACTCTTATCAGCATTGTCATATACTTAAGGGCTTCTCACACTGCGCTTAACCCCGGGTTATCGTCTTTTTAACCCCAGGTAAAGCAACGTTTCACACTTGTAATTTTGAAAGGGAGAAAGCATCACTTTTAACCAGGGGTTATGTTACCCTGCTCCGGAGCAGTGTTTTGCCCTCTGACCTATCAAAGTGGCAGCCAATGATTACCAAAAAATTCAGATGATGTATCATCATGTATGCGATTCCAGTGCTAAAATCAAAAGATGTTATCACCAGTGGTTTTTTTATGTGGTGGTCAAAGAAAAGCTTGATGCTGATGTTGAGACATGTGGAAGCCCCTTTAAAGGCTGCTAATGGACTATACTTGCTTTGCATACAGTGGTGCACACTATTTTTATTGTAGTAATTTTTGTCAATATTAGTAGTATGGATAGTAGAATGATGACAATGAAACAATGTTAAAAGGAGGGAGGGGGTTTGAGGTTATTTGGGATGTCGTGAGCTGGACCCAATAAGTAGGCCTGAGAACCAGAGTTCAATGTGTTTGACCATTTGTCCTAACCACTAGGCCATGGCTCTAACTGACTTTCACATTTTTGCCATGGATTATAGTACACTAAAAACAGGAAATGATGGGAAGTAGATGGGGCAAACTTGCATCAGCGTTATGCCCACCACAACCTAATGGTTCAGAGCACATGTGCTAACAGCTATGACACACCTCAAACTGACATGCAAATTTTACATAAAGCAAATATCACTCAAATGAACAGCTCACAAATCATTTTGTAAGGTGATGGTTCTATGTAGAAGGATTGAAGAACTGTAGAGGCACCATTGCTAATCTTTACAAACTGATGGTCTTGAATGAGAAAGCATTGCATTCCCACACTTCAGCGGTGTGCAGGCATTACTGGAGTATACCACTGGTATGAATGTTTAATGGCTGAGAGTGCTCTGTAGATATCAGCGTTCCACTCCCTTGCTTTTGTGGGTCAGAGATGCATTTAGAGATGGGACAGTCCATGGAGTCTGGTGTGTCTGTGTGCATGTGTGTGTGCGTGTGTGGCACCCTGCCCTGAACACAGACTAGTTTTTATAGCACTAGTAAAGTCTCTGTCCCTCCTCTCACTGTCTTTATCTGTCTATCGCTCTTGGCCTCCCAAGGCCCCAAGATTGGCTGTGTGGCTGTTTAAATGTTTTATTACCTGTTTGGGCCTATTTATACCTTGCCTTGGCATGGAGCGAATTCAGCTGCCAGTAATTTGCACCTGCAGGAGGCTGGGTTGGGCCAGACGCACACTCGTCTCCTTTCTGCTCTGGCAGCTCAGTTCTTTCCTGTACCTCAAGAGCTTTTATACAAATGTGGGTACCTTAATCTGGTACTTGATTGCCTTACTGGCCTGTTCATACACGATTCCTTAACATGTGGTTTTGTGGGAGCGTTTGTTAATTTAGGCTCAAGGTTGCATATGTGTGTGCATGTTCCTAGTTACTGGTAACTATTTTAAGCCAGTGGCAAAAGGCACACTTGGATTTTGTTGGCTTGGACGTGTGGTCTGCTCCACAGAGCTCTCTTGTTTGCTCTCAACGGTGGACGTTCTGTCTCGCATATGTTCTCATACACACACACACACACGCAAATGTTCACTTCCGAGGACTTTACTCCACCCCCCGGCCCCCTTCTTGCTTGTGCCACATTCCCCTCCCAAAACATAAGGGTGCACAGCTCAGCAAATATTTGAACCTGAGTGAGTTAATCATGAGACTGAACCCTTGGAGCCAGAGAGAGTGAATGAGGGAGAGAGAGAGGACTTGCAGCAGTGCGACCCCAGCAATCATTAACCAATCATTATGAAGCCGTCCCGGAGCAGGCGTCACTCTCCACCTCTCTCAGACCTGCTTTAGTCCAGACTCATTGGCTTCAACCTGTTGCACCACGTTTGCTTTCTCGACTCGGATTTTGTTGGAGTCCTTTCTGGCTGCAGTGGTGTTATCAAAATGAAATAAGGCTTGTACATCTGTGGAGTGAGAATATTTTTCACGAAGGCAAGAGAAGCGTCTCTTGGATTTACCGATAATCGCAGGAAATGCTTAACAGACTGACTTGCTGAATAAAAGGCTGTTTGACTTCTGCTGAACATGCACAACTTGCAGTGTAAGTGTGTGGTTTTGGTGTCTCAGGAAGTTTGGTGTAATGATTGGGTTTCTTTGTCAGAAGCAGATGGGATCTGCATCAAAAGTAGAACAGTATGTTTTTGCTTTGACGTGGATTTTTATTTGGACCCAATTTTATTAAAAGTGTTTTAATAGTCGTTCAAGCAGATCAGCACTTTTCAGAATTCCTATTTTGTGTCTTCTCATGTCTTCTAAACTGAAGACAGGAGCTCTGTCAGGCTTTTTAATGTATCTCTCCTTTACAAGTGGCCAGCACTTCTGTGTATGGGGAGTCTGGAAAAAAAGACTAGCGCTTCCAAGTGCGACCTGCTATAAAAGTTGGTTAACCTGTTTAACTTAGTTTGGCATGCCTGAACATGCAAGGTATATGTGTGTGGCATTATTGATTGACTCCAAGTTTGGGGTCTAAAATATCTTTACACCTGCAGTGGTTTGGTTCAATTTAAGGGATGATTAAAATAAATGTTTACAGTATATCTTTGTGCTAAACTCCCACAGGCTGTCGGTTACACTTGACCTGCTACATGGCTGTTAAGTAGCCCAGATGAAGCTCATCTTTGACCTGTCATTAGAGAGCAGGGCATGACAATAGGCATGATCCTGGGGCCATTTTTAACCCTACTGAGAATTGCGGCTATTTCCAGTGCCCTCTCAAGGCTCGAATAGCTGATCCCTCCTATATCTCTCCGCAAGTTGCATTGGGGGATTATTAGAAGTATTTGTAAGCACTGCCTGCCTCCTGACCTGGCCTTGTCTTTGATGTAGCGACCGTCTATCTGCCGCTGCAGCAGCGATCAGCACCCTGCTTTTGTCTGCCTGCCAGCAGAGGGGCCGTGCTCATTGCCTCGGCTTGAAGAGAGGCGGAGCTCAGCAGAGCTGCATCACAGATACAGGAAGGGAGGGGGTGACAGAGAAAGACAGCGAGGCTTCAGTTCCTTTCCTCATTCAAAAGACGCTGTGCTGCTGTGTACCTTGCCTGTGATTTTTCTTCTTTTTTTTTGGGCAGCCTTGCAACGGCTTGGAAAAGCTTGTGTTCTGCACAGATAGGGGATATTACTAGATTATAAAGGAAAAGAAAAATGTAAATTAAGATTTTGTCGACATTCGAATGGACAAAGCACTGTTGCAATGACATCATTGCACTCTGGACTTGGAAGAAATAGAGGCAGGTGATGAGGCAGGAGTGGCCAGCAACAGTCCTGCAGCACTATTGGCTGGGGTAAGTGATGTAATTGCTTTCCCTGACCACATTCTCCAAGGCTTCTCAAAAATTGATCTCAAAGCAAGGAGTGAGAAGAACCAGGAATCATAGTGTTCGTTCAGAGAAGGTTTGGCAAGGAATCCGCATGCTGATCCTTCAAGATATGCAACACGCTATTAAACATGGTGGATTTAGAGAGTCCGAGACTTGACACTGGATCTGGATCAGACCTGCTGTTTTACATAGAACTAGATGCGCCAGGTAACTGATAGTTGGTGCATTACGAGTATGAATTGCCAGCACTGTCAGTGGTCTAGGGTGCACCCATTAGTGTCGAAACTAGTTTAATATTTTGGCATTGTCATGTTTGTATCTGTTCTTATGCATTATCTGTTCTTATATGTAAGTTGTGTCCTGCATGTAATATTGCTTGTGTTGATGGATGACTTTAGGTACCCCAGAAGGCACAGTAATGAATGATTTTTTTATTAGATTCTTGTAGGTGTATCAGGTTTAATATATTTGTCTGCTTGTGTGATTGACTGCTACTGCACTGGGCAAAAAAGTGCTTAGTGACTGAAGTGAACAAAGGAGATAGAGTGAGTATGCATGGGGTGGAGGAAGGGGGTGAGCAGGATAAAAATAGCCCACCGCTTCAGCTCTGCCTCATGCTCCACAGAGACTGCACTGCCCCCGCTGCATCTCGTCACTCAGACCAGCAGCCAATCAGATGCAACCTCTGCTTCTTTCCAATAAAGCAACATATTCTCAATGGCTATGGATTCTTGCATATTGCATCGCTCTGAAAAGCCCATCACTGGGTTGATGCCTACAGCCCTGATGTCATGCTACTTGTACATTCAGTGCAAATTGTGTTCTGAAACAGTTGTTGTAAAAGTTAAAAGGTGCTTGAAATAACTGTTAATATTGTCTCTGTTTAATATCCCCATTGAGTAACTCATCTGTGCAATCAAAGCATTTAAGCTACAGGCTTTGTACAAGTTGAATATTCTCAATAAAATTTAAATGGTGGTGAAAGGATTGAGTTTTTTGGGGAGGGAGTCTTAAATGCAAAGCATTCCCCCCCAAGTCAAGCATCTGACCGGCCACTGGAGAGCGCATGAGAGGCATGCGCTTAGCTGCATTTAATAAAATGGAAAATGCCGGAGGTGAAAGATCTAGTTAACTGCAGCAATCGCTGCCTACTTTTAAAACGTGTCTCTCCGTCGCAACCGGATGAAGCAATTGGCAGGAAACATGCTTCGCTAACTTGACGAATAACAGCCACAGGGTGTTTTCTGGGGTTTTGTTTCTTTGTCCTCATCAGATTAAAACATTTGAAGTATTCCTTTAGTTACACAAAATTGAATGCACAGAGATGTCAGGACGCATAGGTTGCAGCATGTCCGCACATGTTCTCCATGCAAATGACCTTAAGTGGTGCTGGTCTGTTTAAATGTACACCAGCAGTACTGTTCTCAAATGGTCTGTCATTCCTCTTTTAACAGCACTACCTCCCAAGCCACCCAAACCGACGACTGTCACAAACAACGGTATGAACAACAACATGGCTCTGCAAGACGCTGAATGGTACTGGGGGGACATCTCAAGGCAAGTACCCATCAAACCTAACTTTTAGTTTGACTAGTGTGCATGTTTATTTTTTATCATTACTTCAAAGGCTTCATTTATTAATTTGGGACCTGTTTCTGGTGTAGGGAGGAGGTCAACGAGAAGCTTAGGGACACAGCCGATGGTACATTTTTGGTTCGAGATGCCTCCACTAAAATGCACGGAGATTACACTCTCACATTGAGGTATGTCTTTTGTTAACCAAAGCTACTACCCCGATTAGATAATTTTTGTCCCAAATTCTTAAGGAGTGCTATAAATCCTGCTTTTGATTGGATATACAGGAAGGGTGGTAATAACAAGCTGATCAAGATCTTCCATCGAGATGGGAAGTACGGCTTTTCAGACCCCCTGACCTTCAACTCTGTGGTTGAACTGATCAATCACTATCGGCACGAGTCGCTCGCCCAGTACAACACCAAGCTAGATGTGAAGCTATTGTATCCTGTGTCCAAGCACCAACAGGTAATAATCACCTAATGTCAGTGGAATATTGAGTGTCCTTGAAGATCTTCAGATCATCAAAATGTATGGCCCTGATACCTGTAATTCAGAAGCTTTTAATTGTATTCATAAATTTTTTACAGGATCAGGTGGTAAAGGAGGACAATATTGAAGCTGTTGGGAAGAAGTTGCACGAATACCACCAGCAGTATCAGGAGAAAAACAGAGAGTACGACAAACTCTATGAGGAATACACTAGAACATCACAGGTTGGTTCTCTTTTCCGTAATCTGTGTTTTCTATATAGTCAAGTGATCATACAAAGGCTGCCAGGGAAATCAGACACAATCTAACATGCATTTGTCTACCTTTTAGGAAATCCAAATGAAAAGGACTGCAATTGAAGCTTTCAATGAGACCATAAAGATCTTTGAAGAGCAGTGCCAGACGCAAGAACGGTACAGCAAGGAATATATCGAAAAGTTTAGGAGAGAAGGCAACGAGAAGGAAATCCAAAGGTGAAGGCTAAATCTGAAAACTTTTATGCCTTTTGGAGAACAATTCAAAATGTTAATCCATCTCTACAATATTTCATTGCAGGATTATGGGAAACTATGACAAGTTAAAGTCACGCATCAGTGAAATAGTGGACAGCAAGCGGCGTCTGGAAGAAGATCTAAAGAAGCAGGCGGCGGACTACAGAGAGATCGACAAGCGGATGAACAGCATTAAGCCTGACCTCATCCAGCTCCGGAAGACCAGGGATCAGTACCTCATGTAAGTAGCTCATCCTCCATAGGTCCCGTACTTTAAATTGGACACACGGGTTCTTGAAAGAGGTGTTATTGAACTATTTTTAACTTTACGCACTGTAAAAGTGCTACGTTTATGGCGCAAGACTTGTTGCAACAGCTAATGATGTCCATCTGACGTATGTTCACATAGACCAACGATTAAACAAAACAGACAAAATGCAAGAACACGTTTTCATCAATTTTAACGTTCTTTTCCGATGCACCACAGGTGGTTGACCCAGAAAGGAGTCAGACAGAAGAAACTCAATGAATGGCTGGGAATCAATAACGACAACCAAGACGAGTAAGTATTCTGCTTTCTCCATTATATTCACAATACATCATATTTCAAAATCCTCCTGCTTGCAACCGCTCACTTGTCACTTCTCCGCTACAGTCAATACTCAATGGTGGATGACGATGATGATTTGCCACACCATGATGAACGCTCATGGAAACTGGGCAACATTAAACGCCTCCAGGCCGAGGCAATTTTGCGGGGCAAGAGAGATGGAACATTCTTGGTTAGGGACAGCAGCAAAGCTGGATGTTATGCCTGCAGTGTTGTGTATGTATTATTTTATCATTGAAACTTGAAAATTACTACGAGTTAATATTCATGATAGACCAATATTTCAATTAGACTGATTAATTGGCCAATATTTGCTATTTTGATGGGAATTGGTATCGTCACATAACTGTGCCTACATTTTCCACCCAGTGTCAGTTCAGAAATCTGCAATATGAAATCTATGACAGCTTTGTAATTAAAAAAAATATATTTTCAAAAGTTAATATTGAGTACAATTGTGTAAACTTATTTTAAATCCAGCAATTTTTGAAAAATTGTAAGGCACTGACAACTGAAACAGTCTCTTTGTGTTATTGCAGTGTGGATGGCGAGGTCAAGCACTGTGTCATCAACAAGACACCCACAGGATACGGCTTTGCTGAGCCCTACAACCTTTACAGCTCACTCAAAGAACTAGTCTTGCACTACCAGCACACGTCCCTGGTTCAGCACAATGATTCTTTGAATGTCACGTTAGCATACCCAGTTTACGCACACCAGAGGCGGTGAGGACTAGTTGAGGACACCCTTAGGACTCGTTACAAAGCCGGGAGATGAGAACGGGCCTCCCTCGTGTGGAGACGCCTCCAGTAGGGCTGCTGCTTTTTGACTTGAAATGACTTTGTTGGAAAAACAAGAAAGCGAAACCCAAAATGAACATTTCAGCCACTGAAACTTTTGCCAGTCTGAATGTAGTTTGAGCAGAAAGTGCTCAGCTTTAACTCTCTCTCCCGAAATGGAGGACTTTGGAGGCCTTTTCCAAATGGTGCTTGTCCATTTCAAAGCTTTACCCGCTGCTGGAATGTGGAGTGTTGACTTAAACCTCTGGAGTGCATCTTTTTTACCTCTTCTACCCCATACCTGCTCAGTTCAGGTCCCTTTTTGAGTGTATGTGCATGTTTGTGTGTCTACGAGTGAGTGAGAGAATGTGTTTTGACCAAAACTCACAGTATCTAAAAGCTATTGGAATGTTCAACACGTTTGTCACGAACAGACCATGGAATCAACTGATCAAATGTAGCAAGATGGCACTTTCGAAATGGTATCTACTAGTTTTCCTGCAAGAGACTTCTACATGAATGTTTGATATGACATGCCTTGTCTAAAAGGGGCTTAGTGATGAGAAGAAAGCAAGATGTTTGATGGCATTTTTTTTGTGAGCATTATAATAACATGACTCTAAATACATTTTTTTTTTCATTTATGGGCTGGTCTTTAAGGAACTGAAACATAAACTTCACGCTGTGTACATACAGACACAAAGCTATGTGACAAAAAACCATATTGTACCAAAAAGAAACGCAGTTCCTTCTCAGTCTAATCTGCTATGCAAATTCTGTGTTTTCTGTCTTCTGCAGAGTTGTGATTTTATTTTACACGTTGCTACCATAATATAAACTTGTTTTTATTGCTTAAAGTCTTTTTTTATGTCAGTATCTAAGAGGATATTTTAAGTGTCAAAATGGCAAGAAAGATTGCTTCGTTTTACAGAGAAAGTGAGAAGAAAAGTACTTTATTACATATTTCTTTATTAGCCGCTGGTAAAATTAAAGAGTATTTTATTAGTCTTTTTCACTTGGAGCTGATTTTCTCTTGGGCAGAGCCTGGAGGACATTAGTGCTGCTTCTGTCTACAGTAATGGTGATATATATATATATATATATATATATATATATATATATATATATTATATATATATATATATATATATATAATGTGTGTAAAACATTTCCACTAGAGCAAACAAACGAATACATTTACAACTGAAATCACTGCAATTGAATGCTTTGTCAAATAACACAATAATGCAGTTTCCCAAACAATATAGAGGTTCCCTAATCAAGAGCATATCAA
The DNA here is from genome assembly GCF_025860055.1 of Xyrauchen texanus. Classification (NCBI taxonomy): domain Eukaryota; kingdom Metazoa; phylum Chordata; class Actinopteri; order Cypriniformes; family Catostomidae; genus Xyrauchen; species Xyrauchen texanus. Next base: position 46,349,898 of record NC_068279.1, read on the forward strand.
TTTGATCCTCTGGAATGATGGAAATAAAACACATTTATTGAGGTGAAAAAGACTCTCTCATTCCTTATCGACATAGTATTTTTTCTGTATCAGAAAATCCTTAAAAGTGTTGTTTACATGGATCAACTCACTTCGACTAGTACCCAACGTTCTAGTTTGCGCCACATACTAAGAAATGCAAAGTCTACGATTTGGATGCATCAAAGTTAGCGGTACCTTCATGCTTGACATTTTTCACGGCTAGCTAACTACAGTATTCTCAACTTTATGATTGGTGATGTCAGTATTGCTTTTGCCTTCCATTCTTGTCTACGTTACATTTACACTTGGCAAATGCATTGGATGTTTTGCAAATATAAACATCAATGTGTGACGAGTAATTTCCATGTAATTTTTTTTGTTGGTCAGCTTTGCGGTCGTATATTTTTACATTCGATTGACTGCTTATTTTAACTAGGCCTGATTGCCTTAAAATGAGTTTTTTTTACAGCAGGCAGTACTGTTGAAACGGTTTCAAGGAGAATGTTAATTCTTGCGTTTCTCACGTTCATCCGCACAATTGTCCTTAACTTTATCATTTGCCCCACGAGTTAGTATGTCTATTTTTGAAAGTTTAATGTTTCGTTAAATGATATGAATGCTCAGAAAAGTCCCCTTGTCACTGAGTAAACTAACACGTGGTTTGAGGCAAATGTTTGAACTTGGTAAGCATCTTAACTTTTACTGCTTATGATTTTGAAAGTGTAAAAAACATGTTTCGAAAATGTATTTTCTTTTTCTTTTAAGTCTTTCATAGAATCTTTACAAATTGACCCTGTAAACCTACATATTTGATCTGTGTTTCTTGGTAACCTATCTAAGGCTTTTGTTTCCATTTCCCCTTGTACATGTTGTACTCTTCACCTTCTGCATAAATGCCACAAACTTCTGTGTTTTACATGATCATGGTAGTCCTTTTTCTGCAGCCCATGTGCTCTGAATTTCTTGCAACATTTTGTGAATCCAATGTTTTTTTTTTTTTCTTGAAATTGTATAGTATTGATTTATAGACATTGTTTCCACAATGCTGAAATTGAGATTAACCGGTGTGTTCCAGTTCTAAAAAATGCTTCAGATCTGTATTGGCTTTTTTTTCTTTTTTTTTTTTTAAAGAGAGAAATAAAACAATGTTTTAGAAACAAAACGACTCTAGAATTCTCATTGATCCTCATTTCTGGTTTGTTCTGTTGCTATCCATGTAGCATTTGACAGTTGACTGTTGAACTCTTATGTACCATTGCAGAGACTCCTTGGGTTATGCAAATGTTGTGGTGTGGTATGATGGCACAGCATTGATGTCACCACTCACAAGCCTCACAAGGCTGAAGTTTACAGAACTTCTTGTTCTCACACTGAGTAGGGCTTACTCTGTTTTGTAACTCAGTTGCTTTTTTCTTATTTGTTTCTTGGCCTACACATTTTGATGTTGAAATACATTTTGCGTGAATTATAAGTAGCTAAAAAAATTTTGAAGTACATTTAAATGTATTTCTACAAGCACAATTATTATATAAAAGAAAACTCATAGCCAGTGTGGCCTTGCTGAACTTGTAAATTTGTAAATAAGACCTATAGGATAAAGGATGACCAACGTTTCCTAATTTTTAAAAGTTTTCATGAATGTCTGACAAAATATATTATTTACGATCAGGACAACAGTATACAGCATACAATGTTGGACATTGTCAGTACAACTTAAAAATAAAAAATTATGAGAGTGTGAACCATACATTGTAACCTACAGTATATTGGAAACACCATTATATTTTCATCTATATTCATTTACTCTACATGTTTAATTCATGATCATCTGGATTAATTCCAGAGTGTCATGATGAATATCAGATGTTTCAAAATAGTCAAATTGTGAGACATGTGTTAAGAATCAGTATTCAATTTATTCCTTTAATTATTATCTTCACCATAACCTCAATATCACAATGTTTTGTAGAGATAAAATAGATACCCAGCTGTATGCCAGAAATGTGCATATGGTCTTCCGTAACTTCTTATGTAGCAGAAATATGGTGAATATAATGATGAGCTTCTGAAAGGGGGGTGATTTTGAGAATGGAGATGTTATATAGAACACATTGCATGTGTATAGTAGTGTATACCTGCTAAACACAGATGTCAAATGGACATTTTTGATACTGAAAGATATTTTGCAAGACATTCTATCCATGCAAATGGTTAACAAATTATAGTAGATTTGCATTGAAGGAACAGCAGATCTTGCAAGGTAGCAAAAAAAGAAATGTTGCATTTTTGCATAAATAAACAACAACGCTGGATGCAGCGCAACGAATGGAACAGAAAGCAAGTGTCTCGAGATATGTTTAAAAGTTAAAGTTCATATAAAGCTAGAAACATAAACATTGTGCTAATGCAGATGTCAGCGTTTGGCCAACGCACAGTCCAGTTAAACATGGGCTACTTTTTGTGCATTCTTGCATTACTGTGGCGCTAACAAACCTCAGTACTCAAGGGAGCGATAGAGTTGCCTTCAAAACTTTCGATCATAAAACTGGATGTGTTATTATTCAGGTAAGTTGCTATACTTACATTGTATATTGGCTATTTTGAAAATCTTCTTTTTGAACTGTTGCTCCTGTTGCAAAACAATGGTCTCTAGTGGGTCTGTGTGTGTGCATGTCTTTGAAGTACAGAGTTTTGAAAAGTGGGGGTGCAGCTAATTTAACAGCTGGTCTGGTGGAAGTTCGAGAATGGCTAAAATCGCTTACAAAAAGAGAAAACTCACTGTTGTTTTTAGCATTCAGACACATTTCGGAATGCAACCGCACACAAAATCGAGCTTGTGTAGCTTGAAGTGTCTGTGTTCACAAATATGTGTACGGTATCGGCACTAGCACTACTTAAGCACACCGATGAAAGATGACCATCTAGCACCTGTTTACATAACAGTGCAGACATTCAGTATGAATGGCCCTTAAAGATTATTATGGATACCTAAATACAGAAAATGAGTGATTTTTAAAAAAATTGTGTATTACCCATAAAATCTTAAAACATTTGGTGCTAGGTTATCTGGATAACTACTTTGAGGGGGTGGCCCAAGAAAGTTGGCAGATTACGACCAATCCTGGACTTGCAAGTTTTCAACCGGGCCTAGCACAAACTCCCGTTCAAAATGCTCACGCATAGACACATCCTAACATGCATCTGGCATTAGGATTGGCTCGCAGTTGTAGACCTGAAGGACACAAACTTTCACGTCTATATCTTGTGACCATGTAGTGAACCTGCAAGTGCTGCCATTGCAAGTCGTTGACGCTATCGCTTTGGCCTATCACACCCAGGCCGTGCCCGCCCCCTTGCGGGTTCAAGCACACTTGACGAGAAGTGTGGCATCCTCGTGAGCACTGGCCAACAACACCTCCCTAGCAGACATCTGCAGAGCAGCGGGCTGGGCAACACGCTGTAAATTTTACAATCTCAGTGTTGAGTCGGTTTCATCCCGTGTTCTCTCAGGTCCGAGCACGTAGAACTCGGGAATGCAGAACATCTGACCGGGTGTTCCACTTGCACATAGCGCCTTTCCCCTCCACTGAGGTGATCACATACGCTCTTTCACCCAGGAGAGTCCACTAAACTCGTGCTCCCTGGATGTTCTTGCTCCCTAGCCCTCTGGTCCACGAATTCAGTGGAGGAATTCCCTAACCAGACCACTACGGGAACTAATTATTCTGTACTGGAATAGGTGCGCCACAGGATGGGCCTTTGTGGATTAATCCCCCTGTCTGTATTTTCCACGGTACGGTCCCCCTACTGGCGGACCCGCATCTCACTTGGGCAGTCCCCGCTGCCACCCGGTCGCCGTGTTTGTATCAACTCTTCCCTCGCAGCAGATAGGATCTACCACCGCGCCATTTCGACATGTGGCCTGAAAACCCATGTGACGTATTTCGCCAAACTTTACCTCCCCCAGCCTGGGCAGGTGGTGGTCTCCACAAGGTCTTTTCCCCCTGAAAGAATAGGAGTTGGAAAAAATGCCTTCCCTGATGCATGTTATAGTTTTAAAATGGCCCCAGCCACTTTAACTCTCAAGAGTTAAACTCTCCATGCGAGAAACATAGAGAGAGAAAAGGCGCGGCTGGCGCGGCCTGCTCCCATGCTTGGCACGTCGCTTTGTTCCCCCTTCTGGATAACAGGAACCTAAAAAGTTTATGTCAGTTTTTATGGGGCATTTGGGAAGGGTACGTGCAGTCTGACGCAGCCTGTTGCTTTGGCACTCAACTGCCTGCCCGCATCTGCGTCAGCAGCTCACATACACAATTCAGCTGCACGATTCCCTCCTTTTATACCCGTATGTCCGGGGGAGGGACATGCAAATTCTCTCTACTAAATACTCATTGGACTTTTCTCAAGTTTCTCGGTAACAGAGGCCTTCAAGTCCCCTAGTGTTACTTAATTTGACACAACGTCTCATTCCCTCCATCAGGGAACAGAGGTTACAACAGTAAACTAGACGTATATGTTTTTGAAAATGTACGCTACTGAATGAAAGCACCAAAGATATTTGTGCGAAGTGCACATCAGGCCAGAAAATAAAAACTAGCCTGAACTGCTGCATTGTTTCCCGACTCCTTTCCTGTGTACAAACTATCAATAATATTACAAAATTCCTTACTTGGTATCCAACCTGTAAAGGAATAAAAGAGACAACCAACTGTATGTCACAAGTGTTAGTGCAGATATAGTCTTGCATAAGTTCTTGTGTCACGAACCCCGCTCCTCTGCCCCATCCCCGCTTCGTCGCACACACACTCACTCCTCAAGCTCGCACGCTCGTTCCGCCCCCTCGAGCTCGCACGCTCGTTCCGCCCCCCTCGAGCTCACGCTCGTTTTGCTCCCTCGAGCTCTCACGCTCGTTTTGCTCCCTCGAGATCTCCTGCTCGTTAGCAGGTCTCTCTCCTCGGGCTCACATGCACGCTCCTATGGCCAAAACATTATGACCACCTGCACTCGTCTCAATCACCCCATTATTCGTTTCACCTGCACTCGCCTCATCACCTTTCATTGTTTACACCTGCACCTTCCCCTATAAATACCACAGCACATCCGTTTCACAGGTGTTGGTTATTGTTCTAGTTTACCCCGCATCTTCGCCCCCCGCTAGTCTCGTCTAGTTTTGTACTCCTCTCGTTTACCCCTTAGCTTGCCAGCCCCCCTTGTTCCCCTGTCTTTTCCTCTCGCTTGTCTTGTTAGTATATTTATTCCCCGGCTTCGACCTCACGCTCCCTTTGACTACTCTCTCCCGGATTGCCCCCTTGTTTATATCTTGATTCCCCGGCTTTTGACCTAACGCTCACCCTGACCATTCTTCACTGGATTTGCCCTTGTTTTGTACTGTTGCCTGCTTTTATTTAATAAAGCAGTTTTTCCCCGACATTGTGACTGTCTCTACTTGTATTCGCTACAGAATAACCAACCTCACCGAAGACAGTCACAATGTATCCCGCGGATGTACGCAGCTCACTAGAGCGGATTTTTTCTGCACGCTCTGCTGAAGGATCTACTGTTGGGAGACATCACCGAGCGCTCACGGCGCAGGGGCCACAGGTACGTGCGATTTCTGACTTATTTCACCCTGTTTCACCTGTGTCTGCCCCTGAGCCCGTTGATGCTCCCAACGCATCCCTGAGCGCCGTAAGCCTTCAATCCCCTGAGAGGTTTGACGGCTCTTCGGGTGCTTGCCAAGGGTTGTTTATGCAGGGCAGCGGTTGTGGAACTCATAACCTTGCCCTTAACATTGTGGAGCCAGCGGCCCGACTCTTGGCTTTGCGCCAGGGGAGCCAAACCTTAGAAGCTTATGTTGTGGATTTTTGTGCCCTGGATAACCAGGTGAATTTTGATGAGGTGGCTCTAAAAGACATTTTTCAACATGGACTGAATGAGCCAGCCTCATCATTCATGCCTGGTGGTCACTGCTCCCTTAACCTGGCTCAGTTTATTGACCTCACCCTACTGTATGCTGGTTCCTCGTTTACTGTAGGGGAGGCAGACACTGAACCAGCGCTCCACACCACGGCCCCCGTCTCGAAGCCTACCACGGCCCCCGTCTCGAAGCCTACCACGGCCCCCGTCTTGAAGCCTACCACGGCCCCTGTCTGGAAGCCTGACACGGCCCTAACCCCGAAGCCTGTCACGGCCCCAGTCCCGAGGCCTGTCACGGCCCCAGTCCCGAGGCCTGACACGGCCCTAGTCCCGAAGCTTGACACGGCCCTAGTCCCGAAGCCTGACACGCCCCAGTCCCGAAGCCTGTCACGGCCCCAGTCTCTCAAAGCCTGGCATGGCCAGTGAGACAACGCCCATGCCTGCCACAGCCAGAGAGCCAGCGCCCATGCCCGGCACGGCCAGCGAGTCAACGCCCATGCCCGCCACGGCCAGAGAGCCAGCGCCCATGCCCGCCACGGCCAACGAGCCAGCGCCCATGCCCGCCACGGCCAACGAGCCAGCACCCATGCCCGCCACGGCCGGCGAGCCAGCGCCCATGTCTGCCACGGTCGGCGAGCCAGCACCTGTAGCCTCGACCGCCCCAGAGCCAGCACCTGTAGCCTCGACCGTCCCCATGGCCACGTCCCCTGTTGGCCGAAGACATAAGAGAAGGAAGAGGGCCCCTTCTCCCCAGTCTCGTCTTGTGCTCAAGACCGCAGAGGTTCCCTCAGAGTCTTCCACAGCTCTACCGACCTCTGCTCCGCCCCCAGAGTCTTCCATGGCTCTGCCGGGTTCTGCTCCGCCCCAGAGTCTTCCACGGCTCTGCCGGGTTCTGCTCCGCCCCCAGAGTCTTCCACGGCTCTGCCGGGTTCTGCTCCGCCCTCAGAGTCTTCCACGGCTCTGCCGGGTTCTGCTCCACCCCCAGAGTCTTCCACGGCTCTGCCGGGTTCTGCTCCGCCCCAGAGTCTTCCACGGCTCTGCCGGGTTCTGCTCCGCCCCCAGAGTCTTCCACGGCTCTGCCGGGTTCTGCTCCGCCCCCAGAGTCTTCCACGGCTCTGCCAGCCTCTGCTCGCCCCTCAGAGCCCTCGCGGCCTCTGCCTCACGAGCCTCCCAAGGCTCCTCCTCCTCAGCCTCCCAGGGCTCTTCCTCTCAAGCCTCCCAGGGCTCTTCCTCTCGAGCCTCCTAAGGCTCCTCCTCTCGAGCCTCCCAGAGCTCTACCTCCCAAGCCCCCCAGGGTTCTGCCTTTCAAGTCTCTCGAGCCTCCCAGAGCTCTACCCCTCGAGCCTCCCAGAGCACCGCCTCTCAAGCCTCTCAGGGCTTCTCCTCCCGAGTCTTTCAAGGCTCCTCCTCCCAAGCCTCCCAGGGCTCCTCCTCTCGAGCCTCTCAGGGCTTCTCCTCTCGAGTCTTTCAGGGCTCCCCCTCCCAAGCCTCTCAGGGCTTCTCCTCTCGAGTCTGTCAGGGCTCCACCCCTCAAGCCTCTCACGGCTTCGCCTCTCGAGTCTCTCAGGGCTCCTCCCCCTCTCAAGCCTCTCAGGGCTTCCCCTCTCGAGTCTCTCAGGGCTCCTCCTCCCCTCAAGCCTCTCAGGGCTTCGTCTCTCGAGTCTTCCAGGGCTCCTCCTCCTCCCGAGCCTCTCGGGGCTCCGTCTCTTGAGTCTTTCATGGCTCCCCCCCTCGAGCCTCTCGAGCCTTCCAGGGCCCCACCTCTAGAGCCTCTCGAGTCTTCCACGACCTTTTTCCCCGAGCCTCTCACGGCTCTACTCCCAGAGACTCCAGAGCCTCCTACGGCTCCGCCTCCCGAGCCTCCTACGGCTCCACCTCCCGAGCCCCTCACGGCTCTGCTCCCAAAGACTCCAGAGCTTTCCATGGCTCCGCCTCTCGGGCCTCCTACGGCTCTACCCCCCGAGACTACAGAGCCTGCCAGGTCGCCACCTCCATTGGCTCCACCTCCTGAGCCTTTCAGGCCTTCGCCCCTAAAGTCTCCTTCGGCTTCACCTCCAGAGCCTTCCAGAACCCCACCTCCAGAGCCGCCTACAGTGCCGCCTCTGACGGCACCGCCTTTCACGGCTCTTCCCTGGCCCCCTGACCCTGTCCGGTGGCCCCCTGACACTCTCCCTGTCCTGTGGCCTCTTCCCTGGCCTCCTGACCCTGTTCCAGTCCAGTGGTCGCCTTCCAGACCCCCGGACCCAGTCCCTGTCCTCCAGTCGCCTTCCAGACCCCCTGACCCAGCCTCTGCCCTATGGCTGCCCCCAAGATCTCCCGACCACCCGCCTGTCTGCTATGTTGCCCCTGACCTTGCCTTGAAACTGCCTATTGACCCCATGGACTGTCTCATTTCCCTCTGTGCCCCGTGGACTGCCCTCAATTTTGTTTGTGTGTTTTGTGGGTTGTCTGTTCAGGGTTTTTTTGTTTGTTGGGATCGTCCAGCACCACTTCCTCGCAACCGAGCGCGGCCGTCAGGAGTCGTCCGTTTTAGAGGGGGGAGTACTGTCACGAACCCCGCTCCTCTGCCCCATCCCCGCTTCGTCGCACACACACTCACTCCTCGAGCTCGCACGCTCGTTCCACCCCCCTCGAGCTCACGCTCGTTTTGCTCCCTTGAGCTCTCGCGCTCGTTTTGCTCCCTCGAGATCTCCTGCTCGTTAGCAGGTCTCTCTCCTGGGGCTCACATGCACGCTCCTATGGCCAAAACATTATGACCACCTGCACTCGTCTCAATCACCCCATTATTCGTTTCACCTGCACTCGTCTCATCACCTTTCATTGTTTACACCTGCACCTTCCCCTATAAATACCACAGCACATCCGTTTCACGGGTGTTGGTTATTGTTCTAGTTTACCCCGCATCTTCGCCCCCCGCTAGTCTCATCTAGTTTTGTACTCCTCTCGTTTACCCCTTAGCTTGCCAGCCCCCCTTGTTCCCCTGTCTTTTCCTCTCGCTTGTCTTGTTAGTATATTTATTCCCCGGCTTCGACCTCACGCTCCCTTTGACTACTCTCTCCCGGCTTGCCCCCTTGTTTATATCTTGATTCCCCAGCTTTTGACCTAACGCTCACAATTATTATCTTTTGAATTGCACTAGATAAGCATTTATTAAATTATTATTATTATTTTAACATGGAGGTTAAAAAAATTGGCACACTGTAACACAGTGAGGAAACAGAAAAACCACAGTCATGAACAGCATCAAATGTGCTGTTCTCAGGAAAAGACTAGAATCATGCTCTTTCATCATTTATAACAATCCAAAGCTCCAAGGTCCTCTGATATACCTTGGCATATGAATATGGTAATTATTCAGTAGCATGTCTTCAGGGTATTCTAGATAGATAGATAGATAGATAGATAGATAGATAGATAGATAGATAGATCGATAGATAGGCGTTCCATTGCACTTTTACATCTAGGAAGTTGGAAATTCCCATTTTCCAAATTGAATGGAATACCACAAAACAGCAGGCTTTTTAAACTTTTTATTTAAGAACTTTTTGAAATCTCTAGAGAAAATAAACGTGAAACATTCTTATGCTGATCCAAGGTCGCAGAAAAAGTGTACAGTCACTGTTGCGCACTATCGTCTAGGTTACGGATGTAACCGCCGTTCCCTGATGGAGGGAACGAGACGTTGTGTCGAAGAAGCGACACTAGGGGTCTCTCTTGAGTGCCGAATATGCCTCTGATCTATGAAAAAAGGCTAATGGGAATTAGGCAGACAGTATTTGCATACCCCGCCCGGACATACGGGTATAAAAGCAGAGAAACACTTCAAGTTCTTTCAGGAGTTTTCTGAGGAGCCAGAAATGGTCCGGCCACTACAGTGGCTCGCACTGTAGTGGCCGGACCATTTCCGTCGCTCAGCGACGTGGCCGGGAGGACACAACGTCTCGTTCCCTCCATCAGGGAATGGAGGTTACATCCATAATCTAGACATACCCCATCTGTGGCTCACTTCGACATTGTGTTGAAGAAGGAACCCCTAGTGTCCCTTCTTCGACAGTGTGTTGAAGAAGGGACACTAGGGGTCCAATTCAAATCACGCCATGCACTGAGCCATGTAAGTGTACTGCTGACACAAGAGCGGGCAGGTATTTCATGTGCAAAGGTGACCAGTTGTGTCAGACTACACGTACCCTTCCCCAATGCCCCATAAAAAGTTGTCGGAATCCTTTTGGTTACCCTAAGCAGGGGAACAAGGCGACGCTTGCCAACCTGGGAACCGGTTGAAAACTCGCAAGTCCAAGATCGGTCGTAAGCCGCCGCCTTTCTTGGGTACTATGAAGTAAGGGCTGTAGAAACCCTTCTTCATCTCGGTTGGAGGGACAGGCTCTATTGCGTCTTTGAGTAAGAGAGTAGCGATTTCCGTGGGCAGGGATTTGGCATGTTCGCCGTGTACTGCGCAAAAGCGGACGCCCGCGAAGTGTGGCGTGGGCCTGGCAAACTGAACTGCGTAACTGAGTCGAATGGTCCGGGCCAGCCAGCGTGCCGGGTTGGGAAGTGAAAGCCACGCATCCAAGCTCCGTGCTAGGGGCACCAAAGGGACGATTATTTTTGACATACCCGGTAGGGCTTTGCAGCGGGGCGGAGCAGATAGTATGGTGTCCCGATGCTCTGGTGCTGAGAAAAGACTTGAAGTACTTACCTTGCTCTGCACACCTGGCAGGGGGCAGGTTAGTGACTGAGGAGGAGGTCCTGTAGTGGCATCCTCTGGACTCGTCAGAACCGGCTGGCCGGGGATCAGTTGTAGGGCTGAGGGCAGAGCATGCCGGGACTGTTGAGGTGTGGCGGCAGAGTGCCGTGAGAACGGCATTTGCGGGCCAGGTGACCCAGAGACAAAGGAAATAGCTCTTTTACTGAGAATGTGGGTACCGCAGCCCTGTGTAGGGGGTGAGGAAAATGAAATAAATTCAACAAAAGATTCTCCTCCTGGCCCTCCACTGGGGGACGGAGCGGTCTGCTTACCTGCTCCGGAGATAAGGTCTTGGTCCCTGGGTCGATGGTCTCAGGAGCGCCTGGGAGCCTTGCAGGTCCTCGAGGTGGTCCATGAGACGGGGGGCATCGACTTACTGAGGGGTGCTCGACACGTGGGCTGAGAGCTGGGCCCGGGTTGAGGCGGAGCAGGGCGTTTCTTCGCCGCAGGAGGACGTTCTCGGCGAGCAGACGGGGCATGGCCCATGGCGGCAGGCTTGCGGCGGGGCAGGATATGCATGGCTCTGAGGGCGAGAGAGATCTTGCTGAGCGCAGTTCCTGTGTCTTCTGTGCCTTGGCCTGGTAGACTTGCAGGAGGGCCATGGCATGCAGAGCAGAAGCGGCGTGTCCAGCGGCGCTGTAGGCTTTGGCCATCAGTAAAGACATTGTCCTACAGGCCTTGGAGGGAGCACAAGGCGACCCCCCAAGGTGGTAGAGTTTTCGGGACACAGGTGGAGCGCAACAGCCCTGTCCACCTAGGGAATCGCCGTGTACCCTTGGGCCGCTCCGCCGTCGAGGGTAGCGAGAGCGTATGAGCGAATAGCTTTGTGAAATGTGGAGAGGGGTGCCCTCCATGCAAACGTCAGGTCATCATGCACTTGAGTGGCCAACCGCAATGGCTGTGGGGAGGATGGAGGGTTCCAGTCCAGCCCCACGCTGGTGGCGGCCTGGGAAAGTATATCGGACATCTGCACATCAGCCTCAGCCTGGGCGTGCTGGCCCAGAGGCGGCAGCCCAGGGGAGTCATCAGCGTCAGACGCCGCACTCTCCGATGCAGCAGTGAGCTCATCCACCTCAAGCTCTAGAGGATAGGCAGGCTGGCTGTAAGGCGAGCAGCTGTTGCCTCGAGCATGGACGGGAGTCAACGAGCATGCCGGGGGGCGGGTGGTCCGAGGGGGCGTACCCGGCAGAGCTGCACCCGCTGCCGTCCCCAGATCACCTCCACCGCCAGCTGCATCGTCCTCAATCCTGTGGGAAGAAGGAGCAATGCGGGGGAGGGGGGGGCGGCTGGATTGGCATGTTTTCTGTTGAAAGCGAGCCACGACCGCAACTTTGCCATGGTCATGCTCTCGCAGGGAGAACATGAACCATCCACAAACACTGCCTCAATGTGATCGCAACCCAGACACATGAGACAACGCCTGTGGCCGTCTGAAGCGGAGAGCACTCTACCGCATCCAGGAACTACGCAGGGGCAGAAGGGCATTTGCGTTGTTGAAGCGCCCAGGGGCAAACTACACTGCTGTGCAGAGAATGAGAAAGCCGCTGAAGTGAGCCGTAGATCCAACAGCAGGCATGCGTCAGAGGAACAGGAACAGGTGTGTAATTCGCAGCTGACTGCAACACGACCATCGGCTCCGATGAAAATTTCTGAATGAACTCAACGTATTTCTCTGCTTTTATACCCGTATGTCCGGGCGGGGTATGCAAATACTGTCTGCCTAATTCCCATTGGCCTTTTTTCATAGATCAGAGGCATATTCGGTGCTCAAGAGAGACCCCTAGTGTCGCTTCTTCGACACAATGTCGAAGTGAGCGACAGACGGGGAAAGTATCATTCATTTGTAATGAGACTTCATAGAAAATATCAAATGCTACAGTTTTCATCTACTCAATACTTTACTTTCTCAATACCACCACACATTTTAAGTGTTATTATGTCATATAATTTGCTGGGTTTGCTTTGCTGTAATGCATCTTATAGCCTACTAAGTAGTTGATCTGCTGAGAGGCTCAGATCCACATGTGTGCATTGAATGTCAGTGTGTCAAGCTATAATCTCTCACTGTTAAATAAGGCAGGCTCTGTGGCAGCTTATAGCTCGAAAAGACCTCATCGATTCAAGGCATATAAAAACACACAACTTCTAACGCCAACTCAACAGCGCTCAGTTCAACATTAACAACATTAATTAAGTCAAAATAAATCAAAATTGACTCTATTTGCTTTCCTTATATAAAATTTTATTGTGCATGATTAATTAGTGAAAGCAATTCCAAAAAAAATATCTCTTTAATCAAATTGCTCAATAAATGTTCTAAGTGTGCTAAGTTATAGTTGTTATAGGTGTGTATAGTTGGCAGTTATACTGGGTTAACTTTTTGCTAGTTCAGTTTTCACATGGGACAACCAGACTAATCTCACAGTGAAATTGGACACAGTATGTTGACTTTTCTTTCTTTTCTTTTTCTTTAAAATCAAAATTCGAAACACTGTCCCCTGTGGCCAAAGCGCAATTCTTTTTTTTTTTTTTTTTTTACATATACAGAATGTAGGTAAATAATGCTTATTTCAAATAGTACAACTTCAAAAAGCATTTCACAGTTAAATTAATAATATTAGAAGCTTTAACTCCTTTTTAATCTTCATGATAATCATAATAATTTCAAGTTGGCAACTAATGTCAAATCAATGTTAGTAGTTTCACTTCAGCTGCAAAAATATATCAGTTATGTGTGTCTGTTTCGTCTGAATTGTAACATTGACTTTAACTGGCAACACATGGATTGGGTGCTTTTAACTCGGCTGAGGGTCGCGAGGTTCTAATGTGTGAAGATAAGATAAGATAAAGGTTCAAAGTGTATACAGAAAGAAAAAAAGCACAGACTGTTAGTTTACTCTTATGCAATACACTGTTAATGTTTTGCCAGATATATCAATGATATTGGAGTGCTGCTCTTTCAATGTGTATGTTAGGGAAAGCAGCTAGTCAAAAAAGCCCTTTGGAAAAGAATGAAGTGTAGATTAAACTTGTGAATCTTACAGTGGCCCAAAAACGTATTTGGTCACTTACACCACACTTTAATTTGAAATAATAATGTAATTGCATAATTTAGCAAAATATCAAATACTTGGCATTTATTTTAAGGCAGATGCTATTTGCACCCTGGTGCAAATAATGGTATATGCTATTTACACCCCAGTGCAAATAGTGGCAGATATTATTTGCACCCCATTCCTGGTGCAAATAATGGTAGATATGAATTGCACCCTGGCGCAAATAGTGTTAGATATTATTTGCCCCCTATTTATATACTAACATACAGTATATGGGCATCACTGCTGTGCATATATTGTGTTTATTTAGTGTCCCACAGACACACTACATTAACACCTACCCCTAACCTTAACCTTACCTTAGAAAAAATAAACTTGGTTTTACTACAGTAACCATAGTAGTTTGTTGTAAATTTACAGCAACCACAAAATTAACCATGGTTACTATATTACCACCATATTACTGTAGTAACACCATGGTTAATTGAATTAAAACTATGGTTTCTGCCACAAAAACATGTTTACTACAATATTAACATCTGGCTGATGACTGTGTTCAACTGTAGATTTGACAGCCCCAATCTCACACCCCACACCCGCTCTGACATTCAGTTCATACAAACACCAAAACCTTCTGCAACCCCCCTCCTCCCCCCTCCTGCTACTCAACCTGCACTTAAGATCTGTGAAGAAGAGGTGTGCCATGTCTCCTGAAAACAAAAGACAAGGAAAACACAGGGCCCAGATGGCAATACACCTGCTTGTCTTAGATCCTGTGATAACCAGAAGATCATCTTCACACTGATATTCAATAGATCACTGGAGCAGTGTGAAGTCCCATGCTGCTTCAAATGCTCAATCATTTTTCCTCTCCCAAAGAAACCCAAAATCACAGGACTTATTGACTACAGACCTGTTGCCCTGATGTCTGTGGTCATGAAATAATTTGAGAGACTTGTTTTGGCCCACCTGAAGTACACCACTTGACCCTTTCTAAATCCCCTTCAAATTGCTTATCGAGCAAACAGGTCTGAGAAGAGACTGGGGATATATGCTAGGATACTTTTTGTGGACTTCAGTTTGGCTTTTAACACCATCATCCAAGCTATTCTCCAGACTAAATTACACAAACTACGTCTATCTGTCAGTGGATTACCAGCTTTCTGATGGACAGGCAGCAGCTAGTGTGACAAGGGAAATTAACTTCCAGCACCTGTACAATCAGCAAAGGTGCTCCCCAAGGATGTGTGCTCTCCCCACTACTCTTCTCCTTGTTCACAAATGACTGCAATGACAAGGACCCCTCTGTCAAGCTCCTGAAGTTTGCAGATGACACCACTGTTATCGGCCTCATCCAAGATAATGATGAGTGTGTATAAAAAAGGGAGGTTGAGCAGCTGGCTGTCTGGTGCAATCAAAACAACCTGGAGCTGGACACACTCAAAACAGTGGAGATGATTGTGGACTTTAGGAGGAACACCCCAACACTGAACTGTTGCCTTCTGGCCGATGCTACAGAGCTCTGAGCACCAAAACCATCAGGCAAAGGAATTTTTTTTCCCTCAGGCTATCCATCTCATGAACAGTTAAAACTGACCCATAGAGCAATACTTATTAGCAATTCACAGTTTAGTCCTTTAATATTTGACCCTTTCTAAAATCCCTTCAAATTGCTTATCGAGCAAACAGGTCTGAGAAGACCTGTTCTCAGGTCTCTTCTGCCATTACATTCCCTTGTATATTACAGATTTGTATTTGCACTGCATATATATGTATATATACTGTATATTATCTTATTGTGTATTCTATATAGTATATTTTCTATCCAATTTTTATTCTTATTCTTATTCTATTTCTATTTTTTTTATTTCTATTTGTTTATTATTATTATAATCTCTGTCTTGTTGCTGCATAGTATTGTTGTGCACTGGAAGCTCCTGTCACAAAGACAAATTCCTTGTATCTGTAAGCATACCTAGCAATAAGCATGTTTTCAGGTGGTATTTTATTGAACCCTTAAACTCTTTAAAGGAACAATTCCCCCAAAATGAGAATTCTGTCATGATTTTGTCACATTTCTCCATCTGTGTTCCACCAGATTGATGTAACAGAGAAATCGGAAAAAATAGGTTGACTTTTCTTTCGTTAAATCAATCTATGCTTACCAAAATTCAAATCCCTGCCCCCAGTGACCAAAGCGGTAAGTGCTTTTGGGCATATAGACACATGTGTGCTCCATTTTCCAGGTGTAATGTCCGCTGAGGCGTGATAAGAGCAAGTTGTGTATCAAGGTGTTTTCAGGTCTACAGGCTGTTATACAGTGAAAAGGAATGCATGTTTTATCAAATGTACCCCCAACACAACTCAAACCTAAACCTAACCATCATTGGAGTAAAAATGTAATGTTAAAGGGGAAAATGGGGGTCTCCCAGGATGCTGACATGCTGTTGTGTAATCACACCACATAGGACGATAAACATGCAAAAATGTATGAAATGAGATGCCATTTGTCAACAAGTCGGCATAATGTAGCCAATTTGAAAGAATATGCCGAATTGTTGTATGATAGAGAACAAACCATTTAACCTTTAATCTTCAGTACAATTTGCCCGTGAATTAAAAAATAACATACTCTCTAAACATTTGGTTTTCTGTGTCAAAGCCATATGGCCTTTCAGCAGAAATGGTTGGCCCTTAATCAGAAAATGATTAAGCTTGCCACTGTTTTCTATAGGAAAGGACACTAATCTTTCTTAGTCTGTGGGGTTACACACTTCCAAATTAATACAGATTCCAAATGCTTCAGTGCCAGTCCTATGAGCAGAAAAAGAAAATTATACTTCCTCTTTCATTCTGTATCAGTAATGGCCTTCGGTAACCCTGGTGCTATCTGTCATGGTAATTCCCTCCAAGATTAATGATTCATCTGGGACTAGCAATGTGATTTGGCTGTATTTGATATTGTATCATAAAATAAGACAGCCTTCTTTTAAAGACGGCAATACTGCTGTAATAATTGCACATTGCATTAATTAACAGTTTGTAGAGTGCAATTATATTGAAACAAATATGACAGCACAGCATAATGATTTGAGGTGAGTTTTGGGTCTTAAAAACATACATCAATATTAGCTACTAGTCTTCACTAGACTACTAAGCTACTAGATTTCATAAATATAATGTGAATGGGGCTTACCTGTGCCATGCTAGCCACCATGATACTGGGTTATTTTGGGTGATTCCCACGGACACCGTGTGGTTGGTAAAGTCTGAGAGTTTTTATATCAATACTCTGTGGTTGTGGGGGTATTTTAGGTGGTTACTTAATGGCCCAAGTCATGAGGAATCTCATCCAAGTCTCTATGATATTCTGGTCACTAAATATTGTTTGGGGCACTCCTTCAATATAAATCTGCGAGATTGTGAAATATGAGAATAATTGAAAATGCCTAGCCTATTAGAGATTACTATAAGATATGAATAATTTAGATGGGTCCTGCAAGGACAGGCATGTTACACTGACTCTGATTAAAGAGATAATCGACCCAAAAACAAAACATTCTGCCTGCTTTAACTTATATTTATTTGGTTCCAAACTCCCATAAATGTATTCTTCTATGAAACACGCTTCAGTTACCATTTACTTTGATAGTATGAAACAAATGCAATAAAAATGAATGTTAACTGAGGTTGTCATTCAGCCTAACATCTTGTTTTGTGCTCCATGGAATAAAAGGGTTTAACACAGCAAGTTGGTAGAAATTATTGTGGGCACAGTGATGAGACATACATGGAGAAAATTGTCAAGGTGAACCTGAGCTAAACTTTTATTTGTGCACAAATGTTACTTTAAACATTCCTATCACAAGCATGCCTATGCAAATATTAATTCATAACAATTTAATTATAAGCTTTTCACATCTTGATAACTATTGGTTGCTTAAAGCTGTGAGCTTTTTCAAGGAATAATTCACCCAAAAAGGATGATCCTGACAGATTCTGAACTACCCCTTATCCCTTTTTTCAAGCTCTCCCCTTCCCACCATCAATGATCCCCCCATCCAGAAGTATTCTCTGAAGTACCACATGAAACAGACCATAGAGGTATGCAAAAAGTCTAAAGCATTTCATCAGCCAAGATGTAAGTTATCCATACAACATGCCAGTATAGTTGTTCAGTAGACCTAACAAAGCAAATCATTCTATAAGGCAGGATGTCAAATCTATGTTTAGCAAAAGAGTATCATTCACAGATGGAGATCTGAGAATGTGAGCTGTCACAGCAGCAGGATTTTGCAAACCACAGAGAGTGCAGAGGGATTAATTGCACTGTAATCCTTATTTTATCCATTGCTAATGCCAAAATAACCAGCTATAGCCCCATTAAATGATGTCACAGCTCTTACATCACATGGGCTGAGAGTAGAGGAAGCCAGATGAATGATAAGTTCACTGTTTTGGATAAAATATTATAAGTTTTATATTGCTTGAAATTGTGATTACAGAAAATGTCAAGGTACAGGCAAATTATAACTGGAATTTTACATTTTCGAAAGAAAATGTGAGTGGTGCTTGCACATCCAAAACTCACCACAATGCCACAAAGCTAAGGTTAATGGTTGCTAAGGTGTAGCTATGTGATTGCTAAGGTGTTTTAGCACCTTGATATACTGTATGGTTCCTAGGGTGTAATGAGTGGTTGCTAAGTGCTGGGCGGTTTCTAGTTGGTGGCATACAGCAAGTCAAAATAGTCCAAGTCTCTATGAAATTCTAGACCCTATATAGCTGTATAGTGTTCAACACGATCACACCTGAAGTTGGTAATTTTTTCAGAGAGTTCCGGTACCCTAGGATCATTATGATGACTCACTGACAAGCGGCATCTCCTATCAGACATTTTTGCATTGGCTCTAGCATTTTTAACTTTCCTCATGGCGTGACCAGATGTATGTTGTGTAAGCATTGTGGGAGACCCTGGTTCAGATTTAGTGCTAAAAACAGCAAGCAATTTAATTTGCAAAACAGGAAGTAATTTCATTTGCATAATCAGTGACGAGGCCAAACTGGAGGTTGCTTTCCCCTCTAACATTACAGTTTTGGTCACTGGGGGCAGCGTTTTGCTTACGGTAAGCATAGACCAATTTCAGCTGAAGG
This sequence comes from Xyrauchen texanus, assembly GCF_025860055.1. NCBI lineage: Eukaryota > Metazoa > Chordata > Actinopteri > Cypriniformes > Catostomidae > Xyrauchen > Xyrauchen texanus. The sequence goes on from NC_068279.1 coordinate 46,368,789, forward strand.
AAAGTCAACCTATTGTTTCTGATTCCACTGTGAGATCAGTCTGGTGTGTTTATGATATCATTTCTGCCCATTTTATTGTCAGCCAGGCAAAAATCGTAAGTCTGATTGTTTAGAAAAATAACAGTACACCTCTCCTCAACATTTGAGGTATTATTTATATCTGAAGCACAAATGTGAGGTGTGGTTCTTTAGTTTAGTGGTTTATTTAATTTCTTATCCATAAGTATGGGCAGTAGTAATTGTAATGCTTACTTTAGCAAGCACTATTATATTATGTTTAAATCTTTTCAATCAGTGGCATATGGTAATCTCAGATTATGTCCCACTAAACCCTTGCTTTAATTGGGCATGAAAACCAAACACTATGATCATAAAATACATGCTTTGCTCTATGTGTTGTAATGAACTGCAGCTCCTTAGTCTTGAATCATAATGTGTGTTCTGGTGCACCAAACAAAGGGCAATATGCCTTTCTGCACCAGTTGCCCTTGCACAACATGCATGACTTTCAATGTCATCATGTTACTTACCTTCAGCTGAATGTTCTCTGCCCTTAATCAAACCATTTACCATCTGTTGTGCAAATTGCTTCACTTTTTGGTGTGGAATCCATAAATTTGTCCGCCAGAGCAATTAACTAAATGAGCAGCGCCATAATTCTCCAGCAACTCCGTGAAAGCCATTAAGGGAGATAATTTAAAATGTCAACGGGTAATGACACCATAACATGTAAAAAGCATGTGCGAGAACGTTGATATGTTATCTGTCATCATGGAAAATGACTTCACACATTTTGTGTAGTTAGCATTACAGCTTTTTGAGAATGCTCCAGTGATGTAATTTAATATTAACATGAGTAATTGGAAGTGTTTGCGGTGGTATGGTTTATAGCTCATGGTTTATAGTTTCTCCAACTGTTGTTATTCATGTATATAGCTCTGATGATATCAGTATTTTCCCTTTATTTTGTTACTGATCTTGCACTCAAAAAATATTTTAGCTTATTTTCAAGATGTATCCATTTCAATTGAATCATTAGTTTGCCCAAATAAGTATAGATGGTTGATCAGCTGGTTTATCTGTTAAAGGGACTGAGGATGACCAGCTTTTTAGTCAAGCTGTTTAGAGCTGTTAAGACAATGTCATGCCAGCAGCTTACCAGCTATCTGGTCCAAAAACTTCCTTGATCATCTTGATCACCCAGACCATACCCAGTTAGTTGACCTTATAGTATCTTTCTGTTTAATCCAGAGCCACTTGCTCCTTCTTTCTTTACTGCCTTCCACTCAACCTGGCCACAAATTCCCAAATTTTTCAGAAACTTAGTCACTGATTTGCCAACAAAACCCCTGCACCTGACTTCCACTGGCTGCACTTTCATCCTTCAACCACAGTGTTCTAAGTCAGCAGCAGCTGGCACAGTTAACAGAACCAAAGTCCCTTTCACAGCAAGTCATTCTACTCTGTGGCCATCTTGGTAATGCTTTTAGGGTAGCTGTTTTCTATGAAAACATCTGGCATAAAACTACAGTCTAATCTACTTGAATGGGAAATGTGTAACATTTCTAATTTGGTTGGTCTAGATTACTATTATAGAACAAATTTCAAATCAGCAGAAAAATCTGACATCAATGGTAGGCTAATCATGCTCCTTTTTTCTCAGTTCATGTTAAAAACACTATTGTTCAGGTTGCTCAGCTAATGTGCATGCGTGTTATCGAGTTGACTTACAGACGTTGGCTGTATCACAAAAGTAATTGGCTATTTAACCTGTGAGGAAGGATTTCCTTTTCTACACCCGCCATACTGGACATTCTAATTTCACTAATTAATTTTAATTCAAGTGCTCCAACTCAAGCAAAACAGTCTCTGGCAAAACTCGTGCTTTTGCGCTCAAATGCCTCATCCACAGCATCCTCCCACTTTTAACTTTCACAATGTAGACCACAGCTGTTATGAATGGAGGCAGCGAAGCAGACGAGGAGATGCGGATCCAAAAGCAGTTTAAACTTTATTAGAAAAATAAACAAGGCGGGTACACAAAACACGGGAACAAAGGAAAAACCCTCAATGGGGAAATAAAACATAAATCTAGAAAACACGGGCAGGGAACACATACACATACCAAACAACAACATTCAACGAACGACAAGGAGTGAACAAAAAGCAGGGCTTAAATACACAGTGAGTGATGACTGAATAAGACACAGGTGAGAACAATGAACAAAATGGCAGTGATGATGGCAGGTGGATTCTGGGAAGTGTAGTACTTTAACAATGACAAGTGAACACGAAGGCTAACAAAGAGACTAAGGGGCTACACAAGGGACAAAAGTGAAAACTAAGGAATGCAAAGGTGACAAAAATGGCAGACAGAGGGCAACAGTGAAACAAGACAAGGAATTCCTAACATAGCCCCCCCCTCAAGGATCGGATTCCAGACGATCACAGTAACATAAAACAAAACAAAAAATGTCCATGACTGGGGGGGAGCTTGAGGTGGGCAGACAGACCAAGGGGGCAACGAGGGGCAGACAGACAGTCCAGGGGGCAACGAGGGGCAGATAGACAGTCCAGGGGGCACAGAAGGCAGGCAGGAAGTCCAAGGGGGCACAGAGGGCAGGCAGGAAGTCCAAGGGGGCACAGAGGTCAGGCAGGAAGTCCAGGGGGCAACGAGGGGCAGATAGGAAGTTCAAGGGGGCACAAAGGGCAAGGACAGGTTCAGGTGGTCTGGGAGCTGGCCACCGGGCAAGGACAGGTTTGGGGAACCTGGGAGGAGGCCACTGGACAGGGACTGGGTCAGGGGGCCTGGGAAGAGGCCACAGGACGGGAACAGGGTCAGGAGGCCTGGGAGGAGGCCACAGGACAGGGACTGGGTCAGGAGGCCTGGGAGGAGGCCACAGGACAGGGACTGGGTCAGGAGGCCTGGGAGGAGGCCACAGGACAGGGACTGGGTCAGGAGGCCTGGGAGGAGGCCACAGGACAGGGACTGGGTCAGGAGGCCTGGGAGGAAGCCACAGGACAGGGACTGGGTCAGGAGGCCTGGGAGGAGGCCACAGGATGGGAACAGGGTCAGGAGGCCTGGGAGGAGGCCACAGGACAGGGACTGGGTCAGGGGGCCTGGGAAGAGGCCACAGGACAGGGAACAGGGTCAGGAGGCCTGGGAGGAGGCCACAGGACAGGGCACTGGGTCAGGAGGCCTGGGAGGAGGCCACAGGACAGGGAACAGGGTCAGGAGGCCTGGGAGGAGGCCACAGGACAGGGACAGGGTCAGGAGGCCTGGGAGGAGGCCACAGGATGGGACAGGGTCAGGAGGCCTGGGAGGAGGCCACAGGACGGGACTGGGTCAGGAGGCCTGGGAGGAGGCCACAGGACAGGGACAGGGTCAGGAGGCCTGGGAGGAGGCCACAGGTCAGGGACTGAGGTCAGGAGGCTCTGGAAGAGGCCACAGGATGGGAACAGGGTCAGGAGGCCTGGGAGGAGGCCACAGGACAGGCACTGGGTCAGGAGGCCTGGGAGGAGGCCACAGGACAGGGACCGGTCAGGAGGCCTGAGGAAGGCCACAGGACGGAACAGGGTCAGGAGGCCTGGGAGGAGGCCACAGGCGAGACTTGGGAGGCTCAGGCGGCAGAGCCGTGGGAGGCTCAGGAGGCAGAGCAGAGGGAGGCTCGGGAGGCGGAGCCCTGGGAATCTCAGGAGGAGGAGCCCTGGCAGACTCGAGAGACTTGAGAGGCGGAGCCCTGGAAGGCTCGAGAGGCTTGAGAGGTGGAGCCCTGGAAGGCTCAAGAGACTTGAGGTGTGGAGCCCTGGGAGGCTCGAGAGGCTTGAGAGGCAGAGCACTGGGAGGCTCAGAAGAGGAGCCCTGGGAGGCTCGGGAGGAGCTTGAAGCTGAGGCAGAGCCCTGGAAAGCTCGGGAGGCGGAGCTCTGGAAAGCTCGGAGCTCAGAGGCGGAGCTCTGTAAAGCTCTGAAAGCTCGGAGGCGGAGCTCTGGAAGCTCAGAAGGCGGAGCTCTGGAAGCTCAGAAGGCGGAGTTCTGGAAAGCTCGGGAGGCTCGGAAGGCAGAGCTCTGGAAAGCTCAGAGGGCGGAGTTCTGGGAAGCTCGGAGGCTCGAGGCGCAGGCTCTAGGACCGGGCATGACCATTGGCTGGCTTTTGGTCAGTCCAGGCTATTGGCATTAGCCCGAAGCGGTCGAGGCTACAGGCGCTGGCTCAGGGACGGTCGAGGCTACAGGCGCTGGCTCAGGGACGGTCGAGGCTACAGGCTGGCTCAGGGACGGTCGAGGCTACAGGCTGGCTCAGGGACGGTCGAGGCTACAGGCTGGCTCAGGGACGGTCGAGGCTACAGGCGCTGGCTCAGGGACGGTCGAGGCTACAGGCGCTGGCTCAGGGACGACCAAGGCTACAGGCACTGGCTCACTGACCTCTGAGGCTGACAGGCACTGGCTCACTGACCTCTGAGGCTGACAGGTACTGGCTCACTGACCTCTGAGGCGACAGGCTACTGGCTCACTGACCTCTGAGGCTGACAGGTACTGGCTCACTGACCTCTGAGGCTGACAGGTACTGGCTCACTGACCTCTGAGGCGACAGGCTCTGGCTGGGTGACTGTGGCATGCGCTGGCTTGGGCTCGCTGACCGTGGCTGACGAGGGCTCTGGCTCGCAGACCGGGGCAGGCTCTGGCTCTGGCTCACTGACCGTAGCTGACGAGGGTTCTGGCTCGCAGACCGGGGCAGGCGAGGGCTCTGGCTTGCTGACCGTAGCTGACGAGGGCTCTGGCTCGCAGACCGGGGCAAGCGTGGGCTCTGGCTCGCTGACCGTGGCAGGCGGAGACTGGGGAGCAGAAGCCTTTCCTCTTCTCCTCCTCCGCCGGGCGGACGAAGCTGGCAACGCTGGCTCGCTGGCCGTGGTAGGCGTGAAGGGACGAACCACGGGCGAAGGGAGAGTTACCACTGTGGGAGGAGTGGCAGGGTTCTCCTCGATGACGCCCACAGTAAACGGTGAACCGCAGGCCAGCAGAGTCTCCTCCACGAACGCGTGGAGCGTCCAGCCACGCATTGCCTGTGGCAACCGCTCCTTGAGCGCACTGTTCAGGCTCGCCCGGAAAACCCCCCCAGGGTCGGAGTCAGGGATTCGGTGGCAAATCGCGAGGAAATCGCGGATGTGGTCCTCCACCGGACGATTTCCCTGACTAAGGCTGAGCAGCTGACAGCTCGCTTTTCGAACCACTGGATTCATGTTTGGTCGTTCGTTCTGTTATGAATGGAGGCAGTGAAGCAGACGAGGAGATGCAGATCCAAAAGCAGTTTAAACTTTATTAGAAAAATAAACAAGGCGGGTACACAAAACACGGGAACAAAGGAAAAACCCTCAATGGGGAAATAAAACATAAAACTAGAAAACACGGGCAGGGAACACATACCAGGCTGACAACAACATTCAACGAACGACAAGGAGTGAACAAAAAGCAGGGCTTAAATACACAGTGAGTGATGACTGAATAAGACACAGGTGAGAACAATGAACAAAATGGCAGTGATGATGGCAGGTGGATTCTGGGAAGTGTTGTTCTTTAACAATGACAAGTGAACACGAAGGCTAACAAAGAGACTAAGGGGCTACACAAGGGACAAAAGTGAAAACTAAGGAATGCAAAGGTGACAAAAATGGCAGACAGAGGGCAACAGTGAAACAAGACAAGGAATTCCTAACAACAGCACTGTGTCTGGATGCATGCTGGTCAGTTGGTATAAAGATTATTGTGTGCAACTGTATCACAACAACCTGCAGAGGATAACAATCATAGGTTAAATCATAAGTCATGATCACAGCTTCTGCTTTCCTTCTAAACAGGAAATGTTTAACACAAAAACCTTTCATTTAGCCCATCGCAATAGAGCAGTTCAGTCATGACACCAGTTTGTAGGCCATCCCGGAATATGGGTAATTCACCTTGGCTTCCCTCTGGAATTTCCCTCAGGTTCTTTAGAATAGTATATTTTGATTTAATACTTGCTTGAACAATGATGTGTCATTAATGGGACAACTGTTGAAGTCCTTATGTAGCAACTTGTTAGCTACGTTTTTATTTCACACAACACTTTCAAAATTCACCTTTAAAGTATGACTGTAATTCATGTTAGAACAAAGTGGAGTGTTTCTGTAGGTAATGTCTTATTTAACTTATCAATTAAAAATGTATATTATAAAAACCCCTTAGAAATGAAGGGAAACTATAGCTCAAAAATTCAAATTCTCTTCCAATTTTAAGACTACAAACTGGACTACACTATTGAAAACAAGCCAGTATCTTCTAAGACTAATCATAAAAAGAAACGTCTTGGTTACTGTCATAACATCCATTCCCTGATGGAGGGAACGAGAAGTTGTGTCGATGTAGTGACACTAGGGGTCACTCTTGAGAGCCCAAACACCTCTATTCTTTTGAGAAAAGGCTAATGGGAGCTCTGGCCTGAGTGATCATGTCTACCACTGCTGGTGGTAGGCCATTTAGGTCTTCCATGTCCCATCCAAGGGCCAGATGTGGAGGTTCCAGATGTCTGGGTGTGGGTGCCAGATGGTGCCCCATTCCTGAGAAAAAATTCCTTCCTCAGGGGAATCTGCTAGGGAGGTGCTGTCACAAGGAGCATGAGGTCTGAGAACCAAGTCTGGGTGGGCCAATATGGGGCCACAAGGGGTTGGGGGTGTGCATATTTGCGCAGCCAGCTGTGTGCGCAGCCAGCTGTGTCAGCGTGTCTGTCCTGAGGGGGGCTCCCATCATGGAATACCAGAGCGTGATGTGGGAGGATTCCCGGGAAGCGAACAGGTCTACCTGTGTATTGCCGAATCAACGCCAAATCAGCAGGACCACCTGGGGGTGGAGTCTCCACTCTCTGTTGAGCATGGCTGCTGCGACAGCGTGTCCGCTGTAGTATTGATGCTGCCCAGGATGTGTGTGGCCCGTAGTGACCTCAGCCACTGTTGACTCCAAAGAAGCAGATGGCAGGTGAGTTGCGACATGCGAGGAGAGCGTATGCTGCCTTGGCGATTTATGTACGCTACTGTCACAGAGTTGTCCAACCGGACTGACACATGCTTGCCTCAGATCATCGGCAATAGCCTCAGCAGGGCTAGCAGTACAGCCAACAACACTAGGCAGTTGATGTGTCAACCCAGTCGCAGTCCTATCCAGGTTCCCATTGCACACGGCGCCCTAGCCCAGCTTGGAGGCCTCTGTGGTGACCACAACGCATCTGTACACCTGCTGTAGGGGAATTCCTGCCCACAAAAACATGAGGTCTGTCCAAGGGCTGAATAAGTGCCGGCAGAGCAGCATAATAGCTACGTGATGTGTGCCACGGTTCCATGCCCATCTCGGACTCGAGTCTGAAGACGGTGCTGAAGCGGTCTCATATGCATCAACCCGAGCGGCACACACTATCATTGAGCCTAACTCAAAAAAGAACCGGGGAGAGCTTTTTCTTTTTTTGCAGTTGACCTGAAGCCCTAAACGGTTGAGGTACCTGAACACCAGGTCCCTGTGTACGCACAGCAACTCTCGAGAGTGTGCTAAAATCAGCCAGTCCTCGATGTAGTTGTGTATGCGATGCCCACTTCCCTTAACGGGGCAAGACCTTCCTCTGTGACTTTCGTGAAGACGCGAGTGGACAGGGAGAGACCGAAGGGAAGGACCATGTACTGATATGAACGGCCATCGAAAGCAAACCTTAGGAAGGGTCTGTGTTGCGGTAAAAGCGAGTATAAGGTGAATAAGGCCCGGTTCCGAACTTGCAGGTCCAAGATTGGTCTTAACCCACCTCCTTTTTTAGGTACAATGAAGTAAGGGCTGTAGAACCCTTCTCCATCTCGGCTGGAAGGACAGGCTCTATTGAGCCCTTGCGAAGAAGGATCATGATCTCTGCACGCAGGGGAACCTCGAAGCACTTACCTTGTTCTGTGTATCCGGCATAGGGCAGGTTAGCAACTGAGGAGGAGTACCTCTCGGGTCATCCTCGAGACTCGTCACAACAGGTTGGCCATATGCATGGCGCAGCCGGGCGTGCGAAGGTGGGGGGACAGTGTTCGTGGGGTCCTTGCTGTGAGTGCTCAGTGTCTGGTTGCTGTGACAACTCCGGTAGTGAACACTGATTATGTGACCCAAGGAGTGAGGAAACTGCTTTTTTTATATAATTTGGGTACCGTAGCCCATTCAGGGTGCAGCGATTTAACTCCCAGCTCTCCACCGAGGGATGGAGTGGTCTGAATACCAGCTCCGTAGCAGACGTCTTACTCCCTGGGTCGTCCATCTCAAGGGTGCTTAGGAGTCCTCGTGCTGGCCCATGAGACGGGGACCATCAGCTTCCTGCGGGGGCTCTACACTGGGGCCAAGAGCTTGGCTCGGGCTGAGGCAAAGCCGCCTGTGCTTTTGCCGCCGCAGTGGGACACCTTCGGTGAGCAGACCGTGTACGGAATCTTGATCTGCGCAGGGGCAAGATGTGCTGGATGGCCTCCGCGTGCTTCTTCACTGCCGAGAACTGCTGGGCGAAGTCCTCAACGGCAACGCCGAAAAGTCCAATTTGGGAGATGGGCAAGTTGAGAAAGCGTGCTTTGTCGGTGTCCCTCATCTCGACCAGATTCAGCCACAGGTGGAGCTCCTGGACAACCAAGGTGGACATCGCCTGCCCAAGTGCTCACGCCGTGAACTTTGTCTCCCGGAGGTCGAGGTCAGTCGCCGAGCGCAGCTCCTGCAGCACATCAGGTTCAGGACTACCCACATGCAGTTTTTTCATCTGAACTTTCACCTTTTGCTGACCCTTTATGCTTTGCAGAGCTAATATGTGCTTCTAAATCACTTGCACCATTATTAGCAACTGACAGATAAGTGCCAGCTTTACATGTCACACATTCTGCTTCCCAAGGATCTCGACCTAGACGAAAGCATGGGAATTTTTTATGCAAATCTTCTGTAAATTTGCACTTTCGTTTGGGCATTGTTTCCACCCAGCTGTCATTTGCTGCTACTGTCAAGCAACTGTTTGAGTTCGAACACAACAGCGCTTCGCACGGTCATTTTCGCAAATTTAGAAATCTTGGCTGGACACTTTTTTAAGGTCACTTTTTTAAGAAGAGGACATGTCCGGGAACAAGAGGACGTGTGGTCACCCTATTAAAAGCCGCATTTAGATCTTGAACTGTTACCTCACCTCATCAAACATTACAGAAGAACTTACCAAAATATGGATCTAGCAGCAGAATTGGACAAGCTCTATCAGGCAGGACATTCTTTTTGGGACTATTCATTGGGATTTTATGCCTTGGCGAGCCAGTCGAACTGGAGAACACATCTCAGTTAAATTTTCTGGATTGGCCTGAATTTTTATGGCAATGCAGATTTGCCAGGTATGGGAGAGCTCACATGGAGGGAGTGCATCAAAATCACTCTGGTGAGTCTAAACACTTCATGTGATCATATCATCATTCTCTTGCCAGAGGTAGTCTCAGCCTCTATGGTCCCGGTGGTTTCCCTCACACCGAAGGTGTCACCTGGTATGCCCACGCCTGCCACGGTCAACAAGCCTGCACCCACGCCTATGCCTGCATCTCCTGAGCCTCCTGTGGCTCCGGCCCCTGAGCCTCCACCTCCTTCGGCTCCACCCCTGAGCTTCAGCCTCTTGCGGCTCCTCCTCCTGTGCCTCCGCCTCCTCGAACTCCACCCCCTGAGCCTCAGCCTCATGTGGCTCCGCCCCTTGTGCTTCCGCTCCTCCCATTCACTGTTTTTGTTTTTGTGTTAAGGAGCTTCAGAAGCCCCTCCTTAGATGGGAGCTCTGTAAGGGTTACCCTGGCGACCACCAGGGGACACTATGTATGTTTATTGTTCACTTTGTGTCTTTTGTATGATTATGGGTTTTGTAGTTCTTTCATTGTCTTTGATTCATTGGTTCTTATGATTATTTGTCCCAGGTGTTCTTTGTTTTCTCATTAGTTTCTTGTATATTTAATCCCTGTGTTTTCCTCTCTTCATTGTCAGTTCCCGATGACTCATTAGAATCTGAGCCAAGGCAAGTGTCACCTAGACTTATCAGTATTTTTTCACTGCTGCCAATCCAATGCCAGCATGGCACAGTTATAAGAGAACAGTGCATGCACAACATTTGGACATGTGTACATTTGTGTGGTGAAACAGTTTGATCTAAATCTTACCACATTCAGTCAGGAAATATAGCAATAGATGTAAGTTTATCATCGAAAAACCTTGACACACTGCATCTACAAGCCTTTTTCCTGTTTAATTTGTCTTTTCTCTTTATATCTCATCGGTCAATGAAACTGACAGCATGATCGGTGCGCAAACAGTTCCCAGTGTTCTCAGTCAGCAGGCGAGGCAGATTCTGGACATCAGCAACATAAGAGCACAGCTGCAAATGTCAACCAATTGCTGTGTTAACTTTACAGGAGGACAAATTGCCTAAAGTGGATGGAACTCAATGAGCAAATAATGACATAACATTTAACTGCAAACACACACAGTTGTTACATAGTGTGGTGATTGTGGTTCCAAGAATCATCTGCTTGGTGGAGCTTATCAATGAACAGATTATTGCTCATACTTAGAGTTAGGGTTTTTGTTCAAAACTTCTAACACTAGGTAATATATTTTGATGCATAACTTCCACAAGTGATGAGGAGCAGTTAACTAATAGTGGTGACGCTACTAAATTAACAAACCTTTTGTAGCATAACAGTAGCTGAGCTATTTTATCAATAGTGTACCTTTTCCAGTAACAAGCTACATTTTCCATTGAGTTGCGCAGTTACATCACAAAATGCTACATTTTGTAAAATTATTTTGCCAATGGAGCCGAGGGAGTCATTAAACCTGCTCACCTAAATGGCTGTGTCTAAAAGGTAACACCCACACACCCAAGTCTTGCAAGATTTACAGTACATTTGCTGTTAATAAGATTAGGTTTGTGAGATTTAGTGTTAGCGTTAGGGTGAAGCTTAAGTTTTAGATCTAAGGGATAGATTTAGGGGTAGGTTTTGAGTTTTTGTGGGACTCCAAGGTAGGTTTTGAGTTTTTGTGGGCCTCCAAATTAACACAATAAACACAGTATGGAAGTCTCTTGAGAGGCTTTTGGTAAGGGAACCGGGAGGTTAACTTTTTTTTAAGTAATTTACTTTATTTTGTTAATTGCCGCTCCTTATCACTATATATATTTTGATTTAGTCATATAAAGTAGGGTGTTTTCTAGTTTATTAATGTATATTAAGTATAAATTTATGTTAAATTGAATGTTATCAACTTTTTGTTTATCCCTTACAATAATTAACAATAGGTTTATTATTATTAATAAACAATAGGTTTATTATAGTAATATTGTAGTTTTAAGTAACCATGACTGTAGGAACCATGTGTATTTATTTTTAATTTTTTTGGTGGCAACCATTGTTTTGAAAAAATGAATCATTGTTTTACCACAGTAATACTGTAGTAACCATGGTTTTACTATAGTAGTATTGTATTACCATGACTGATGTGATAACATGATGGTGTGGAGCTCTCTGATGTGGTATAAATTAACTATCATGTGATATTATTTAATTCTGCTAATCAAAACAGATTGCAGAATTAAATTATATCATTCAATTGTTATATATCTTAAAATATTTTCGGTAACACTTTACGATAAGGTTCTGTTTGTTAACATTATTTAACATGGACATACAATGAACGTCTAGGATACTGTTGTAACCTCCGTTCCCTGATGGAGCACATTGTGCTTCATCAGACGTTGTGTCGAAGAAGCATCTCTGAACTTGAGAAGGCCAATGAAAATTGGAAGACAGAATTTGCATGTCCCTCCCCCAGACATACGGTATAAAGAGAGGGAAATATGCCTCTGGCCATTCAGGATTTGCATTGAGGAGCTGAGAATGAGGTTCGGCCATAACAGTGGCTCGGTTCAGCATTGTGGCCGAGAGGACACAGCGTCTCGTTCCCTCCATCAGGGAACGGAGGTTACAACAGTAACCTAGACGTTCCCCGTCTGTTGCTCACTTCGACGTTGTGTTGAAGAAGCGAAACTTGAGGTCCATATTCAATCACGCCATGCACTGAACTGTGTGCGTGCGCCGCTAATGCGGGTGCGGTAGGCAATTGCATGCCAAAGTGACAGGCTGAGTCAGACTGCATGTACCCTTCCACAACGCCCCATAAAATCATCATAAACATTTTAGGTTTCAGGCACCCCGAAGGGGGGAGCAAAGTGATGTGCCAAGCATGGGAGCAGGCTGACCAGCCATGCCTTTTCTCTCTCTATGTTTCTCGCATAGAGTAAAAGCGGCTGGGGCCATCTTAACGCTATCACACGCATCGGGGAAGGCGTTGCTTTCCAACTCCTATTCTTTCAGGGGGAAAAGACCCTGCAGAGACCACCACCTGCCCAGGCTGGGGGGAGGTAAAGAGTGGCAAATTATGTCACATGGGTTTTCAGGCCACATGTGGGAATGGCGCTGTGGTATATCCTACCTGCTGCGAGGGAGGAGTTGCTACAAATATGGTGACTGGGGGGCAGTGGGAACTGCCCAAGTGAGACACAGGTCCTCCCATAGGGAGACCGTATTGCGGAAAATACACACAGGTGAATTAATCCACACAGGGTTCCGTCCTGTGGAGCACCTATTCCAGTACAAAGTAGTTTCAGTACCCATAATGGGCCTGGTCGGGGAATTCCTCCGCTGAATTCGCGGACCAGAGGGCTAGGGAGGAGTCATCCAGGGAGCCGAGTTAGTTGGATCTCCTGGGATAAGAGCACACGTGCAAGCAGTACATGCCAGAGGGTGCCCTGTCCCTGAGAAAGAAGGTCCTTCCTCAGGGGAATTCACAAGGGTAGTGCTGTTGCAAGGACCACGAGATCTGAGAACCAAGTCCTTGTGGGCCAGTAGGGGGCCACCAGATTGCACAGCACCAGTGCAGGAAGGCTCACTGGGGCAAATGTGTACTTGCACAGTCCCCGGGGCCAGCTGTGTGCCTCCATTAGGGAGTACCAGAGCAGGCAATGGGAGGTCTCCTGGGAAGCGAACAGGTCTATCTGTGCTTTGCCGAACCGTTCCCATATCAGCTGGACTGCCTGGGGGTTGAGCCTCTGTCGTTGCTGGCTCCAAAGGTGGAGATGGCGGGCGAGTTGTGACATATGAGTAGCGTGCATGCCGCCTTGGCAATTTATATAAGCTACCGTCGTGGTGCTATCTGAGTGGATCAAGATGTGCTTGCCCCAAATTAGAGGGAGAAACCTCCGCAGGGCAAGGAATACAGCCAGCAACTCTAGGCAGTTGATGTGCCAATGCAGCGGGGGCCCTTGCCAGGAGCCAGCAGCTGCGTGTCCGTTGCACATGGCATCCCAACCCTGTTTGGAGGCATCTGCGGTGACCAGAACGCGTCGGGACACCTGCTGTAGGGGGACTATTGTCCGCAGAAAACAGAGGTCTGTCCAGGGGTTGAAAGTCTGGTGGAATGCGGGGGTGATGAACACACAGTGCCTGCCACGGCACCATGCCCATCTTGGGACTCGAGTCTGGAGGCAGTGCTTAAGCGGTCTCATATGCATCAACCCCAGTTGCGCGAATGCTGCGGAGGATGCCATATGCCCCAGGAGTCTCTGTATTTGTTTTAGAGGAACCGCTGTGCCTGGCTTGAGCAAGGTGAGGCATTTCAGCACTGATTGCACACGCTCATTGGTGAGGCGCTCTGTCATTGAGACCGAGTCTAACTCCATGCCGAGAAAAGAGATGCTCTGCACCAGGGTGAGCTTGCTATTTTTCCAGCTGACCTGAAGCCCGAGACGGCTGAGGTGCCTCAGCACCTGGTCCCTGTGCGTGCACAGTAACTCTTGAGAGTGGGCCAGGATGAGCCAGTCGTCGAGGTAGTTGAGTATGAGGATGCCCACTTCCCTTAGCGGGTCAAGGGCTGCCTCTGCAACCTTCGTGAAGACGCGAGGGGACAGGGACATGCTGAAGGGGAGGACCTGGTACTGATACGCCTAGCCATCGAACGCAAACCATATAAAGGGTTGGTGTCGAGGTCCTTCAGGTCTACTGCTGCGAACCAATCTTGATTCGGGATGCAAGATAGAATGTGTCTTTGAGAGAGCATTTTAAATGGGAGTTTGTTCAAGGCCCGGTTGAAAACTCGCAAGTCCAAGAGGTAAAGCGGACAGCACCGAAAGGGGGCAGGGGCCTGGCGAACTGAAATATGATATAGTGTTTCTTCAAGAAACACATCATTCCCCACAGGAAGCTGAAAAATCTGATAAGATATGGGGTTGACATGTTTTCTTTAGTGCTGGCTCGAGTAAGAGTAGGTTATTCATTATACTGGTAAATGAATATCTACAATTCAAATGTCTTAAACAGAGTAAAGATAAATTAGTTATTGTTGTTTTAGGAGAAATTCAGGGGCAAAATCTAATTTTGGCTAATATATAGGCACCTAACGCTGATGATCAGGGCTTTTTATAGATCTTGAAGGGATGTTGCAAGCCGCTGGCACCCCTCATGTTATAATATTGGGAGGAGACTTTAATCTTTTGATGGACTCAGTCCTTGATCATAGTGAAGCAAATGTGTGTAAGCCCACTAAAGCAACATTGACGCTTCACAGGATGTGTAAATATCTTGGTCTTGCAGAAATCTGGCAACTTTTAAACCCATCTGGTAGGGACTATACATTTTTTTCATCAGTTCATAAGATTTATTCTAGAATAGATTTATTTATATCTAAATCCCTCATTTCATCTGTGGTGGATTGCTTAATTGGAAACATCTTAGTCTCAGATCACGTCCTGGTGAGTTTAGAGATGTTGTCACATACAGAGAAAAATAAATCATATAGTTGGCACTTTAATGTATCTCTTTTGCAGAATCCTGATTTCCAACAAATGTTCAAAATCAATGTTTAAATGGAGACCAACTGGTCCTCAGTATCCTCTGTGGACGTGGCTTGGGACTTATGGCTGTTCATAGGGGTCGGATCATATAGTATGCCTCATTCACCAAAAAATCCAAAGCACGTGAACTCGTGGAGTTGGAAGGGAATATTAAAAGTTCAGAAGCAGAGCTGAAGTGACGAAAGTTGTCTGATGGCCTCAGAGAATTGATCCGATTGAAATACAGATATAATACTATTTTGTTGTGAAAATTGGAGTTTTGGTTGTTCAGTGCAAGACAGTCATACTTTGAGTCGGGGGACAAAGCAAGGAAGCTTTTGGCAATATATATAAGCAGAGAGAGTCTTTTTCTACCATTCTCTTAGTGAAATCTGCTGGTGGTGAAATATTTACTTCATCCATTGATATTAATATTGCTTTCAAAGAGTTCTATCTTGATCTCTATAGTTCCACATCTTTGTCTACTGATGAAGATTTAAAAAAAATTTGTGGAACCATTCGAACTCCCTAAATTTACGACTGAGCAAAACAATTGTCTTGATTCTGAGATAACCTTGGAGGAGGCCTACAGGCAAGGCTCCAAGGCCAGACGGTTTTGCCACTGAATTCTTTAGACAGTGGAGATTAAGTATTTGGGGATTCATTACATTTATCGATGATTGGGAAGGTTAATGTTATTAAAATGAATTGTATTCCAAAATTTTACTACCTGCTACAATCTCTCCCTGTAGGTATCCCCCTCTCTTATTTCAAGCAATTTGATAGCATAGCAAAGTCCTTCATTTGGAATGGTAAGCGTCCCAGATTGCATTTCAATAAGTTACATAGGCCTATTGACAAAGGTAGGCTAGGCCTACCCAAGATTTGTCTCTTCCACCTGAGAGAGCCCCTCCCTGGTTTAGTATTGAACAGAAAGTTATTGCCCCTATTTCGCATTTGCAAAGCCTCTCTATCAAACTAATCAGAGAAGTTGAGTCACGCCCTGTTATTTCACATGTACACTCGGTATGGACAAAAGTGTTCAAAACATTTCAATCGGACATTTAATTAAATGTTGCCTCGAGCGAGCATATGGCAGAACCCAAGATTGTCTCTTGGTAAGTCCCCTTTCTGCTGGTCAGAGTGAATTGGGAGGGGGGTTACTACACTCAGTGACCTATATGAGAGTGGAATGAGATTGTTTGAATAACTGGTTCAACATTTTGGGATCCCCAAAGTTTTATAGGTATTTACAACTGCGCCACCTGCTCTGTACTGTTTTTGGGAGTCAAGATCCAGGTTACACCACTGATTCAAAACAACAAATAATGTTGTGAGTTGAAAATCACTTTAAATCTCATGTAGTTTGCTGCATGGTTGTGACCACATTTTAGCAGTGCTAAGACTGCTTATTCACAACACACACACATATACACACAAGGCTTTTGGTAGGGGCCTTTCACATTTCACACAAATAAATGTTTTGAGTGTGCACACTGTATTTATGGTTTTTCTATTTAAGCATGCACTAGACGGAGGTCTTTGACCATTGTTTTTTTTTTAAAGCCTGTGTCAAGTTAAAAGAACTTTAACTTGAGACACCTGAGTTCTGTTATTCATTGAGCTGTGTCTTGCTTTAGGCGTTTTTTAGTTGTAAAATTAAATCTTCATCATTATAGTTTGGTTGGTATTGTAAAAGTGATAGTGATAGATACAGATCTATTTTATCACCTGTGTAGGTTGTAATCTCATTACAAAGTAATCAGTTACTGTAATCAAATTACTTTTTAAGTAAAGAAATTGGTGTAATGCATTCATTTTAAATTAATTTAATCAGATTAAGGTAACTGACCTTCAATTAGGGTACTAGGTACATTCATTAAGGACATTACTTAGGTTTATGCAGAATACAGTCCATTTAAAACATGAATTATGGTCATAATGTATGAAGGGCATTTTTAGATAAATAATTCGTAATTTGTAGTGGATCACTGTTTTTGAGTAACTCACTGATTATCACTGACTCTCAAATCTGTAGACATTCTCAACCAGGTAACTTGCTTGCAATTGTTCAAACACTTAATCCAAATATTATAAACACATTGCCATTACTGGAGCTTGCTAAGGGTATTTCTAGGGAAAAGAAGTTCATAGAGACTTTGGAGAGTGTAAAACATTAGTTAGTAGAATAATTTTTTTGTTTTCTAAAAGGATATTGACATCATTCTGTATTTATGGTGGTCTAAGGATTGCAGAAGTGTTCATTTCACTATGTGGCACAAATTATTTTTTGATAATGACTAAATAATCATTACTTCATGATGCTTTGGTTAAAATGATTGCTGCTCTAAAAAGCAATGCATTCAGTTATTGATCATAAAATGTATCAGGATCATATTGTGACTATTCTCGCACTTTGCTCATAGAAGATTTTTTTCTCTCTTCATTTGACTTTGACCCAAGCACTTTATGATCTCAGAGCAATTTTGAAAATGTGAACTTAAACACAAAATCTATTGGATGACATGCATCTGTTGATGTTTGCTTGGCTTATGTACTAAAAGATACCAAAGGAAAGAAAAAATCACAGGAGATCTCTTTATTGTCCTACAAGTATTCTCACACATTTTCTATAGAGTTTCTAAAGAGATCTCAACAATGCCTCAAACTGTGCTCACTGCTCAGATACCAGTCTGTAATCACAATTATGATAGATTTCAACATTTCGATATAGTCTTAATGTATGTCATACATCATTTCTTTCTATTCTAATTTCTTCAAACGCATTTTAGGAGAAAAGTCTGAGACAACTCCATTTAAGTCTCCTTAACTATGGAAGAGCAACCACTGAACAACAACAACCCTTTTTTTCCTGGATGAATGTTCCAAGCTAAATCATTCAAAACAAAACTACTTCATTTAATTTATGTTTATCAGCACTTTTTTCACTTTGTGAACTCTTACCGTTCATTTTCAAAACTTTACTTTTCTCTCTCTGCAAAGAAGTGCTTCACTGAAGAGCAGCATAAGCAGGTTACAGATGAAGGCCATCTTTACAAAGTCACAGGCATAAGCCATGACAGAGCTGAAATCAGAGCACATCACAATCTCCTGCCCATCTGCCTCACACCTCTTTACATGGATACACAGTGCAATGCAGCAGCAGCAGCAGATAAAAATGCAGCGTCAGGTTTTGCTTATATGCAAAAGTTACCACCATGATCCATAGTGTTGTGAGGGCAGGGTTGCCAGGGCGTTGCTGTGAAAGCATTGCTAGGGCATCTCTAGATGGTTTCTAGGGTGTTTTAGATGGTTGCCAGGGCATTGCTTTGCAGGTGCTAAGGTATTCTGAGTGGTTTTATTGTACAGTGATATGCAGTTGCTAGGGTGTTCTGGGAAGTTGCATTGATATGCAGCTGTTAAAGTGTTCTTCTACCACGTTGAAATGTGTTTTCTTGGATGTTCAGAACAGTTGGGCATTGCTAGGTGGTTGCTAGGGTGTTGCTTTATGGTTGCTAAAGTTTTATGATTGTTAATCAGTCCATATGTGGTTGCTAGGCATTGTTATATGGTTGCTAGTGTGCTATGGGTAGTTGCTAGGGTGTTCCTATGGTTTTGTCTGTGGTTTCCAGCATACTACTCTGCAGTTGCTATGGTTTGCTGAGTGGTTTTGTAGCATGTTGCTATGCAGTTGCTAGTGTGTTCTAGGTGATTACTTGGATACTTAAAGGTGGTTGCTAGGGCTTTGCAAGGTGGTTGCTATGGTGCTGTGTGTAGTTGTCAGGGCATTTGGTGGCTAAGGTGTTCTGAGTTTTTTTTAACTGCACGCTAGGGTTTTCTGGGTGGTAGCTAGGGAATTGCTAGGCTGTTGTCGGTAGTTGCCAGTGCATAATGCAGTTGCCATGGTTCCCTTATGATTACAATTCACTTGACATTACATCATGCTGACGCATCTGGGGAAATTCCTTTTCTGACGACCTAGATGAAACCATTCTACAATAATGCCAATTCTATGATTGGCCATGGTGTTTAAGCGCGCAACCTTGTCATGTTCGGTGGATCTGACGTTGGGGATGATGTTATAGCTCTCACTGCATCATTGCCGCCTCTTCCCCCAGTGAGGGAGAGGAGCGTGCATGCACCACTGACAAGGGGATGCTTCACGTCCTTTCAAGGGCAGTTGAAAAGCTTGGTCTCGAGTGGTGTACTCCAGAGGACCCGGAAAAAATCTAGCCTTGATAAGCCTTGATAAGTGGTTCCTGCAGTCCGGACGTTGTCAAGCGACCGTGTCCTGCAAATCTCCCCGTTCTTCCCGGAGGTTCATAACGAACTGACAAAAACCTGGCATGCGCTCTATTCAGCATGCTCGCAGAGCAATTAATGTCTCCTATCTAAAGTGGACAACGGGGAAGACAAAGATTATGTACATCTAACCCCTGTGGAAGAGGCAGTTGTGGCACAACTCTGCCTGGTGAGCAGTAAAATCTGACAAAACTAGTATCATAAATTGTGCTTCTTTCTTTATATTACATTAAAAACGCAATTTTACCTGCTTATATAGCTAATGCACATGCGCATTCTCAAGTTGATTGGCAAGCAATGTCTGCATCTAAAAGGTGATTGGCTCTTTTTGTAAGAGCAATAGTGAGACAAACAGTTCAAAGGATTTATTTACAATAAATGAGAGCAGTCTCTATGGATGTCAGTGATCTCAGCACCGGCTGCAGCAGCAGGAAGAGATGACAGAGAAGCACGCATGCTGTGGCCACGCCAGGGGCAATCCATGGAGAGTGTGTTCTTAGAATTAGTGTGTGCGTTGTGGAAGTCAGTAATAGATTTATGGAATCCTTTGTAGAAGCTTAGTGAGGTGCAGAATGACGCCCAGTAGGGTAGCGCGATCTAGCTCTTGACATGTGGGCAAAGACGAGGTATCCTCTGTGGAAATCCAGCTGACACGCAGGGAACTGGAAGGCAACCACACACCTGACACACAGGCAACCAACAGGTACACGAGACAAGACCAACTAGGGAGAGAGAGTGAGGTTAGTTACTTCACAACAAACAACAATCTAGCAGTGAGAACAAAAAGGGCTTAAGAAGGGAGTGAATTAGAGGGGAACAGGTGTTGCTCGGCACGCTAATCAGTGGCATGATCAGCATTCCCTGGAAACAATAAATGTTCCCATGGAAATGCCGATTATGCATGCCAGCCACACCTGCAAGACAGGGAGAGAAAATAACAAAACAAACCGGCAAACTCACCGGTGCCGTGATACTTTTACCTGTAAGGTGGGACTTCCTTTCTACATCCGCTGATGGTTGGGCATTAGAGCACCATGGTTGTGTGTTCCAATTTCTCCCATTCATTAAAATAAAAGTGACCCATCTCTGCTAAATAGTCTCTGGTGTTGGCAAGGGTGTTGCTAAGCTGTTTTGGTGGTTTACAGCACACAACTATGCAGTTACGGTGATTTCTGGAGTGGTTTTGTAGTGCTATGCAGTCGTTAGAGTGTTCTGGGTGATTGATTGGGTGCTGCTATGTGATTGCTAAGGTGTTCTGGTTGGTAGCTAGGACATTCCTTGGGTGCTGAGGGTAGTTGTCTGGCCATTGCCGTGTGGTTGCTAAGATGTTCTGAGTGGTTTTTAGTGCATATGCTGTTGCTAGGGTGTTCTAAATTGTTGCTAGGTCATTGCAATACTGTTGAGGGTTGTTGCAGTGTGCTGCTATTCAGTTGCTATGGTTTTCTGAGTGGTTTTGTAGCGAGTTGCTATGTAGTAACTATAGTGTTCTGGGTTCTTGGAGGCTGCTAGGTGGTTACTAAGGTGTCCTGTGTGGTTGTTACTAAGGAAATACGTTTATTGCCCATGGTTAGGGGTTTGTTCAAATCCATATCCCATTGCATTGTATGAACAATAATGATGCTTGCCTTAGCCAACACCACTAATAAACTACTTCTCTATCGAATCAAAAGCTGCATGGTTTTTTTTTATGGTTTGATCTCTGCAAGACTGGTACACTGGAAAATGTTTGCATAGGCAGAGAACGCAAACACAGTTGAGTGTAATGTGTTCTGTGTTGTTCTTAGCAGGAGAGATGTGTTGATACAGTTGCTCTGTCTTGCAGGTTCCCGTTTTCAAAGCCCTTCCCTCATTCCTTGAACAGTTTGTTCAAAGTAGCCAAAAGTCAAATAAAAAAGTCCAGAGTAGTGGGAAAAAGGGAGGAAGAAAACCTTAATTACTGAATTTTCAACCACTGCTTGCTTCTTTTTCTCTCCTTTCCATTTCCATTTTGGCACTAAGAGCAGCAGTGCTTGCCAAATACAGCTAATATGTGTGAAGAATGAATGGTCACACTCTGTGCAGAGTCCTGCCGCACACTTAATATAGCTGTTCTCCCCCAAAAAAGCTCATTTCCTTTGACAAACTAGAGTGTGTTCCTTGCATGCTGGATTCGGTTCTCTTGCTGAACGCTGGCTGACTCGGTGATGTCATTGCTGCTCCACCCAGTGTCCCTTTGCTTGAATTTCTGGCAGGAGAAACTGATTATACTGCAATCTTATACAATTCTGTGATAATTTTGCAACAATCTTAAACACAAGGCTGGTAGCACATGATTCAAGAATGCAGAGAAGGGCTTACCAGGACCATAAGCATGAAGTAATGATGGCGTAGCATTCAACAGCCTCTGGTTATGTCCTATTCAATGGCAATGATTTTAGTTCGACATCTTAGTCAGTTGAGAAAACATGCAGTACTTTAATTTGTCAAAAAATTAAGATATTTGTTATCTAAGTTCTTATTAAAGTCTCTTACATTACTAACAGAAAAGTTAATATTATGTCAGAATGTATGTATATAGGCCCTATTCCTTGTATTATAATCTAAACTATATACTGTATTAT
Organism: Xyrauchen texanus; assembly: GCF_025860055.1. Lineage (NCBI taxonomy): Eukaryota > Metazoa > Chordata > Actinopteri > Cypriniformes > Catostomidae > Xyrauchen > Xyrauchen texanus. The sequence goes on from NC_068279.1 coordinate 46,390,612, forward strand.
AAGTCGAATTTGAAGTCGAAGTTATATGTAGTTCATACATTGAAACGTGGCGAGTCTGTTTTAAATCCTATTGCGTGCAGCAAAAATATAATAAGGGTCCTACTGCCATCTAGTGCTTTTGTTTTGAAAATCATTAGATTATTTAAATAAAAAATAAAAACAATATATATATATATATATATATATATATATATATATATATATATATATATATATATATATATATATATATATCTCTCTTTATTATAAAACCTATTAAATGTTTTTTATTTATTATAGTTACAATAAAAAAATAGGTTTTATAATAAATTAAAAATAAAATAATTATTAAATACACATTATAAATATAAACAATAATTATAATAATAATAATAAATACATTAATTATAATATATTATACATAATCTAAAATAAATTGTATATTTTCTTTAATAAAACATATTAAAAAAATTATTATCACTCCCAAACCGGTTAAATACAGCTTTTTTAAATGTTTTATTTTTACTTCAAATCTACCTGGTATCTTTTATCAAACATATTACTCTTAACAAAATATTGAATTTAATACAATAAACTATTGCAATAAAAATATTTCCCATTGTATTTCAAATAAGAGCACATCTCAAAGGAATAATAACATTGCTTAATATGTATTTAATACTTGATCAATATTACTGAATAGTTTTCATCTTAAGTTTAAATTCAAAGGAATCTAAATGTTACACAGCAGCAAAAATAAATAAATATTGGATAGACACGTTAAAAAAAAAACACTTCTAAAGCTCAAATTACTTTTTTTTGTTGAAAATGTATCATATGTAATCCCGTGGGGGTTTTTTGTGAAATTTAGTGCTGCACTTGCTGCCATGTAATGCCAAATCAACCAGGATATTTTTTTCCCACTGAGTCATGATCTGGTAGAGCATTCGACAGAGGGATGACAACCATATGGTACTTGATCAGAAACATGCCTGTTCTTAGACCTTGGATTTGAACAAATATTTGCCTTAGCTTTCCATGCATAACTACTATAATATGATATGAGAGAAAATACAATCTATTTATATGTGAAATGACTAAAGAGTATTCAATGATTTACAATGTGACAGTGACAGAATTATATATCAGCCACACTGATTAAACGGTGAGCATCTGGCCATTTTGAGATTATCAGCATTGGCTGATGATAGTGTGCCAGGACTAAAATAAACTGACAGTCTTGACAATAGATAATGCACATTTACTTATGTCAGATATTTGTGAGTGAATTTTGAGTAAATATTGTGTTTAATATAATTCACTTAATTTCAACAATTGTGGTGCACTTTTCATATGCTAACACTACGTCCATTAGCCTACTTTATAGCATTATTTCCATCTGCTACCCATCTAGACACCAGTATCAGCATGTTATTAGAAATAAAATATTGGTCAAAAGCTAATTTACATCATGTGATTTATCTTTAATAGTGTCTTTGTTATTTTGTTAAAAATTTCCATAAACTTGTGGAAGGCAGGTGTGTTTTTCTATCTCAGTTTTTTTAAATCCAGCAAACTGAAAGAAAATGACATATATCAGGACTGTTCATAGACTTACAGATCATAATCACTTCATTCAAAACATATAACATTTAGTTTAACTTTTCAATTCAATAATCTACTTCATCATCATCAATAATAATAATAATAATTTAGCTTATTTGTATAATTCTTGACTTTACAATTTTATTACATACAAGAATTTATGTGCAACCGCCTCGAAACATAGAAGAAGAAGGGATTTTTTTATTTTGAAAAGGCACACAGATGGCAGACATATTTGAGGAAATGGTCACATCACTTCAGCTACCAGTCCATAATGTAGCAGTTAGCAAGTGAAAAACTGATTGTTTACCTTCAATATGTTTCTGAGTTTCAGGGCCCTGAACTGTGCGGATATTTTCGTGTTGAGCTCTTTAACTCCTCAGCACCAGTGAGCCACATCATAGCTGGTTTAGTTTCAAATGATGAGCGGTCAGAGAGACACACACTGAGACACCTGAAACATAAACACACACACACACACCAGCAGCAGCAGAATGGATGAAAAATACAGCAGTGCCATCTCCAGTAGCAAACTGGGGTGAGTCGAGGCTCCAAATGCCAGAAAAGACCATATGCATTTATTATGAATCTAAATACCTGACATATAATGGCATAACTATTATAATACTGTCCCAAAAAAAAGAACTTGGTAATAGAAAGATACCTTTACACTCCAGTCTTGTGGATTACTTTTATGCTGCCTTTATGTGATATTTGGACCTTCAGAGTTCTGGTCACCATTCACTTGCATTGTATGGACCTACAGAGCTGAAATATTCTTCAGAAATCTTTGTTTGTGTTCAGCAGAAGAAAGAAAGTCACACACATCTGGGATGGTGTGAGGGTGAGAAAATTATAAGAGAATTACAATTTTTGGGAGAACTATTCTCTTCAAAATATGGTTCCATTTGTTAACGTCACTTAATAACATTGAACTAACAATGAACAATACATTTACAGCATTTAACAATTTTGGTTAAAGTCAATTTCAACATATACTAATGCATTTTTAGAATCAAAAGCTGTATTTGTTAACATTATTTAATGGGCTTTGAATTAACATTGAACAATTGTATTTGTACTAACTAACATTAACAAAGATTAATAAATAATGTAACAAATATACTGTTTATTGTTACTTCATGATACCTAATGCATTGACTAATGTTAACAAATCTAATCTTATTAAAAAGTTTTCTTTTTTTTTTCTTGTTATGCTCAGCTCTAAAATATTTCACCAGCTAGAAATTGCTCTGTGAGTACATAAATATTTATTAAATAAAAATAAATACATATTTTTGTATTTCAAGGGAAAGAAATGATTTAAAACTTTTATTAGATAGAAGTTTTTGTCTAAATTGTTTTCCTTTTCAGTGCATTTCCAGTGTTTGGATCATTTTGGAATGTGTATCAGTACTGTTGTCATTTGTGTACTTATCATTTCCCTTTCCTATTTACAGGAGTGTTTCTGCATGTGCTGGCTGACACGCTGGGCAGTGTTGGTGTGTGATTACTGTATATCAACTCTTCTCATCAGACAATTCGGATGGCTGATCTCAGACCCCATTTGTTCTCTCTTCATCTCCACACTGATTTTTCTCATTGTCATTCCTTTGATAAATGTGAGGATCTTCTATTGAGAACGCCTACTGAACACAAGAAAGAGCTTAACTTTGCACTTGAAAAGGTATGATAACAAAAAACATGGATTGCTAATGATTTTCATTTCTCTCAGCATTATTATGCAAAGGATAATGTACAGGGTCAGGTGTCATTCTGAAGGGGTTTATTTGTAGGATGTTTATTGCCTGGGACAGTGTCCAATTATACAGTTTAGTGGTCACTCTATGAAAAGAAATGATTGCAGAATGATATGCCATGGAATAAGTGCTTTTAGAAACATGTTTTAGGCACGCTATTTAATGCTTTCTTTGCATTTGTCTTAGATTCAGAAAATAGAAGGCTTTTGTCATACACCGTGACCCTCACTTCTGGAGACATTGTGCAAATGTCCTTGCTGGAACAATTCATCTGCAGTGAATTATTCATCCTGCCTCTGCATCTTTATCAAGACCTGTTTACAAATTTACAAGAATTAAACTCATTTTCTTATATCAGATATTATGCGTAATCATTTTAGTTCAATTTCAAACAACAATACTAAAGGACACATAGAATTAACATAGCCAAATTTTTCATTTTAGATGCCTTTCGGATTAATATGATGAAAATGATGATTAATATGCGGATAAATATCAAATTAATTGGTCAGAAGAGTTAGGGTTATATAGTGGGACTGAGGAAAAGATTAAATTAAAGTTGTATTTGTTAAAACAACAAAAATAGCAGTGCTTACTGACAGTGAAATGTATTATTCTACAAGCACACTGTTGAAAGAAGGAAATTTCAGATGGGAAATAATTATATAAAGAATTAGTAAACAAGTAGGAGCAAAGGGTGACAAAAATGTAAGGCTATAAGACACTACCATTCAAATTCGTTTTTATTAATTATGTTAAAGGGATAGTTAACAAAAATAAAAATGATCTTATTTACTTACCCTCATGCTATCCTAGATGTGAATGACTTTCTTCTGCTGAACACAAACAAAGGATTTTAGAAGAATATTTCAGCTCTGTCCAGACAATACAAGTGAATGGTGACCAAAACTTTGAAGGTCCAAAATGGACATAAAGGCAGCATACAAATAATCCATACAGCTCCAGGGTCTTCAGAAGCAATATGGTAGGTGTGGGTGAGAAACAGATCAGTATTTGTCTTTTTTTGTTGCTATAAATTCTCCTCTCAGACAGTCCGTGGATATATGCAGAAAGAATGCGAATTGCCAAAAAAGAAAGTGAAAGTGTAGATTTCTAGTAAAAAAAGGACTTAAATATTTATTTGTTTCTCACCCACACCTATCCTATCTCTTCTGAAGACATTGATTAAACCACTGGAGTCATATGGATTACTTTTATGCTGCCCTTATGTGCTTTACGGAGCTTCAAAGTTCTGGCGACCATTCACTTGCATTGTATGAACCTAGAGCTGAGATATTCTTCTAAAAAAATCTTAATTTGTGTTCAGCAGAAGAAAGAAAGTCATACACATCTGTGTTGGCAAGAGGGTGAGTAAATGATGAGAGAATTTATATTTTTTGGGTGAACTATTTCTTAACAGAAAATGTATTGGGCATTTAGTTTATGTACTTCCACGCACTCCACTGCGAAAGAGGGCAGTGAATGAACGCATCCCGTCCATCTCAGACAAGAGAAGAACACGTTCAACCATTACCCTTGCCCCCTGGTGTCACGTGCTCATCAGTTGTCCTGGGAACGCATTGAAATCAGGTGCGGCTGGGCCAATCAGATCTCAGTTTCTCGAACCACAGCGAATCGCGTTCGAAAGAGCGACAATTTAAACCCAAGAGCAGAAGTCACGTTACATCGTGCTCGCTTGAATACAATCAACTAGTTTGTTCATCGATTCACAGCAACAAGCTTCCAAAATAATGGCTCTCCGTGTTACAAGGGTGAATTTTAATGCATTTCACGTTTACTTACTGATAGAACATAGCCGAAAACATGATACATTTCATCTGCATTTATTGCTGTATCGTTTTAGAATGTATAGATGAATTCCCTCATCTCGCACTTTACTCAATAGGCTGCATTCGTTCACTAGCGCGGAATTAATTTGCGCTTAGTTCTTGTTTTAAGGTTTAGCTCATGTCTTCCATTTGTGTAATATTTAAAAATCGCACCCCGTTTCATTCTTCTCAAACGCGGATTTTCATACCCGAGCTGGCACTTGTACAAAGGGCGTCGTTGTGCATATCACCAGTGTTTATACACTAAGTCACGCGAGTTTAATTTTAACTTGATTGCTTTGTGTTTGTTCAGACTACGCGTCTGGCCAGCAGCGAGAATCAGACCGCTCTGCCCGGGAAGGCAGTAGTACCGAACAAGCCCGCTCTGAGGCCGCGGGCCGCGCTGGGTGAGATCGGCAACAATCCTCTGACGCGACAGGCTTTAAGGAAGAAGGTAATTCGTCCGTTCTCATCAGGCATTGCGCTTTTCAGTTCTTTCTTTACTCATTTTTATACTTGAATAATGTTTCCCGTACAACAGGATGTGAAGGCTGCACACAACGCAGAGGTCGTGGTTGCGAATGCACCTGCAGTTCAGCAGCCCAAAAAGGAGACGACTAAAGTCCAGAATGAAGTGCAGGTGAGCTTCAGAGAATTGTTAAAGGTACACCGTATCTTTTCTCATTTTTAGTTTTTGTCCTAAGAAATTAATTCTAATTTTGAAATTTAAGACTAGCTCATATCTGTAAGCTTATAAAAGCTGTTTATATCTACATGGAGCAGGTCCTCCATGGGGGCAACCATGTTAGGGTCACACAACCTGCTTAATGACATCAGCTTAAAGTAACCACGTGTTGATTTGATACTTTATTTCATTGAGGAAATTGTGCATTGTTGATTTTTGAATAGTCAATTTCTATAATTACATGGTCATAGATTCTGGGGAGGTCTTGCTTAATGGTGCACTGAAAAAAAATATAACTTGACAAATGTAGTAAACCCATTCTTCTAATTGAATTGCATGATGCCGTGTCAAACTGTAAGTTCACTTAACTTGGCATTCATATTAGGGATGCGTAGATCGATCCTAAGAGTATTGATACTGCTGTTGTATTGAAAATATTGACTCTAAATATTTTAACGAGGGGAATTATTTGATTCCTAATGAACAATCATAAGCTTCAAACTCAAATAAAATGGATTAGACTGTATTAGTAAATACTTGTGCAGGATGGAAATTGTTTCTTCCACTCATCTTGTCTTTCATAAATGCTGAAAGACACAAGCAGACAAGCGCCTTAACAAGACTCATTCAAACAAGAGGGGTCAGCGGCTTGTAGCGGTAATGAGAGAAAATCAGAGAAATGGCTTCTGGTGTGTAGTCTAGGCCAGGTGTGTGTGGCTGCCAAAACACTGAGCATTTGACCCGGAACTTTTTCAATCTAATAACTCAATGCACCGTTGAGTGAAATTGTTTTATTTATAAAAAATTTAGAGATTCTCTCTAAACACGCTCCGAGATGCGCAGGGGAGCACTGTCAAGGGGTGGGACATTTCCAGCATCTGACAAGCATTCCTGGAGAAACTGTCATTTGCACTGCATCTTTATTTCCCTGCTAAACTTGAATATGTGTATATATTGTGGTATCACCCATCCCAAATTCATATAGAATGAACCGAACTATTTAAGGTATCTGGATGCAAGTAGACTAAGCTCAGATTTTTGCAGTTAAAATTGTTTCTACAACTGATTCTAGGTCAATCATTAAAATTATTCTGGGCACAAGATGAACTTAATTGGTTAACTGGGTCCAACTTGACCAAAATAATTGCAGATCGCACTAATGGTGTCATCACAAAACCATTTGCAACAAAACAACCATGCTTCAAAAGAGCTAGAACCTCTGACACTATAACCATTTGAATACTTTGACCAAGATAACTTAATTTAAATTCAAGTGGAAGGGTTCATTGGTATTCCACATCCTCCGCGTTACTCATTTGAGTTGAGACAACCTTAAATCTATAGATCAAGATTAATGCGTTCAAGGAACTTGGGTGTTTGAGTTATGAGCCCAAAATGTGGCATTTTCATATAATGTTTTAAGACCACTTTATTTTTCCAGTAGCAAAACATTAGTTTACCACACGCTAAATGGGGTTTCCATTTGAATGCAGGCTTATCCTTGTCTATGCAATATTGTTTTTAGTCTTTTGCATTTCAGTGTCTTTTAACTGCTGTTCTTATGCATGCGTGGGAATAAGTTTTATCTACTGTGTCGGCAGATCGTGTCAGAACCTTCCTCTCCTGTTCCCATGGAGACCTCCGGCTGCGTTTCAGATGATCTGTGTCAGGCTTTCTCTGATGTTCTGCTCAATATCAAGGATGTGGATGCAGATGACTATGATAATCCCATGCTTTGCAGTGAATATGTCAAGGACATTTATCTGTATCTCTGTCAGCTTGAGGTTGGTATGGTTTTTGTTTTTTCTTATATCATTACACATGTTTCAGATCTTTTTGTTCATGTAAATTTCTCTTCCTATAGATTGAGCAAGCTGTAAGGCCAAAATACCTGAAAGAAAGAGAGGTCACGGGAAATATGCGTGCCATTCTTATTGACTGGCTCGTCCAGGTTCAAATTAAGTTTAGGCTGCTGCAGGAAACTATGTACATTACTGTTGCCATCATTGATCGCTTCCTTCAGGTGAGTTCCTTGCAGTTTTCTTGTCTTGACCAGTATGGATTTGTCACTTGGAGTTTACTTAAATGGGCAACCACTTTCTCCAACCAGGATAATCCAGTTCCCAAGAAGCAGCTCCAGCTGGTTGGTGTAACAGCCATGTTCATTGCCTCAAAGTACGAAGAAATGTACCCACCTGAGATTGCAGACTTTTCCTTTGTGACCGACCAAGCCTACAGCACTGCTCAGATCCGAGAGATGGAGATGAGAGTCTTGAGGGTCCTCGACTTCAGCTTTGGAAGACCTATGCCTCTGCAGTTCCTAAGGAGGGCTTCAAAGATCGGCGACGTAAAAATTGCTTAAACATCTCGTTCCACAAGTCTTTGTTTGCAGAATTGGGCTCTTTGTGTTGATACTAAAAACCCTGTTTTGCAGGTTACTGCAGAGCATCACACATTGGCCAAGTACTTCCTTGAGCTCACCATGGTTGATTATGACATGGTCCACTTTCCTCCCTCTCAAGTGGCTAGTGCAGCTTACGCCCTCACTCTGAAGGTCTTCAATTGTGGAGACTGGGTGAGTGTTTGGGTTAGTTGTCAATAATTAGCTTTATAGTTTGTGGTTTAACCGTATTGCCTGTGGCACATTGCAGACCCCTACTCTCCAGCATTATATGGGATACACCGAAGATGAGCTGGTTCCTGTAATGCAGCATATTGCCAAGAATGTTGTGAGTGTCAACGAGGGGCTTTCAAAGCACCTGGTGAGTGGCTTAGGCCTGATACTTGACTGTTCGAGTAGCCAGAGTTTTCCTAAATGTGGATGTTTTTGCATTGTGGCTCAATAAGATTCTCTTTTGTAGACCGTGAAGAACAAGTACTCTAGTCAGAAGCAGATGAAAATTGCCTCCATTTCTCAGCTGAGATCATCCTTGATCAAGGATCTGGCCAAGCAAATCTCCTAGTGAGGTTGTTTTGAATAGACTTGAGCACTGTGTGCTGCCTTGTAAAAATTGTAAATTATGCATGCTTTTACTGTTAAACTTTTAATCTTTTGTGGAATGTTTTTACATTCTCTTTTTTTGCACTGCCATTCTATTAGCAAAGATGGAATAGTTATATATTTTTTTCAAAGTTTATACAACCATGTGCATTGAGTTTGAATAAACTTAATTTTTTTTTTTTTTTTTAAATATTGTCTCCATCCCTATAATTGGCAACAGTTGTATGGTATTGAGTTGCATAATTATGTTAAATATTTTCATTTTGGCTGTTCATCCCCCTTATTTTTTTATTATTGACCCTTGTACTTGTATGTAACTAGCTTGCACAGTTGACCGGGGCTCAAGAATGCAAGCTGGGAAGCTTTAGGGTGCAGTTTTAAGGGATGTTTAACTAAACCTTAATCGCCCTTCAAAAGCTAACTGGGTTTTGGCGCCCTCAGCTGGATATTTCACTTTCAAACTGCAGCCAAAGGTGTAATGCTCCACATACTGTGAGTTACATTTAGCAACAACCACGTACATTTCATGAGACTAGGCTTTTTGGGTGACCTCTACTTTGGAGAAGTAAATGAAAGACTGATGTTTCAAGGCACTTTGAATGTGGCAAGGTTTAAAGGCAGAACTCTGAAGCTTATTTTACAAAAGCACATTAACTCATTTTATCTAAAGTTTAAATTGTTTTTAAGGATTACGTCGTCAGGGTGAACATTACATTCTTCACAAAATGTATAATGCACATAGCTGTTAATCAGAAGGATGCTGGTTTGATTCCCCACAGCCACCACCATTGTGTCCTTTTGTAAGGCACTTAACTCCAGGTTGCTCTGGGGATTGTGCCTGTAATAAGTGCTCAAAGTCGCTTTGGATAAACACATCTGCCAAATGCATAAATGTATCGGAGGGAAATATAAATGATTTCAGCATTCCCTTTGGGACTTGAAGAACACTAACCTCTGCAACAGATGTTTTGGCCTCCACAGAGCCTGATCTCAACGTTGAGACTGTCTGGGAATACATGAAGAGACTGAAGTAATCGCGACAGCTGAAATGCATAAAATAACTGCCAGGTTCTGTGTCAAGAAGCTTGGAACTTCCAGTATCTGCCAAGAAAAATGGCATCCAGGTGTTCCTAGGAACATTGGTGCTGTTTTGAAGGCAAAGGTTATCACACCAATGTTGATTTATCTTTGTTTACAGGACTTTGTATGATAAATATAAACTATTAATTACATTATTTTTAAAGACCATATTTATATATACAAATACACTGTTGAAGTCATTAATTTAACCATTCCACAGATTTCAAACTATAGTTTTGACAAGTCATTTTTCCAACAATTGTTTCCATACAGATTGTTTAACTTTTAATTGACTTTAAATTTAAATCATAATTTCAGTGGGTCAGAAGTTTACATACACTAAGTTAACTGTGCCTTTTAAGCAGCTTGGAAAATTCCAGAATGTTCATACATTTAGGCAATTAGCTTCTGATGTTGTAAGTTAACCAGTGGATGAAGGCCTACCTTCAAACTCAGTGCCTCTGCTTGACATGAGAAAAAAATCTGTCAAGACCTCAGAAAACACAAATTTGTGGCCCTCCACAAGTTGGGTTCATCCTTGGGAGTAATTTCCAAATGCCTGAAGGTACCATGCACATCTGTACAAACAATAGTATGCAAGTATGAACACCATGGGACCACACAGCCATCATACTGCTCAGGAAGGAGACACATTGTCTTCTGGAGATTAACATAATTTGGTGCGAAAAGTGCAAATCAATCCCAGAACAACAGCAAAGGACATTGTGAAGATGCTGGAGGAAACAGGTATACAAATATCTATATCCACAGTAAATAAATTCCTATATCAACATAGCCTGAAAGGCTCTTCAGCAAGGAAGAAGTCACAAAAAGCCAGACAACAGTTTGGTGCACATGGGGACAAAGATCTTAATTTTTGGAGAAATGTCCCCTGGTCTGATGAAACAAAATGTAACTGTTTGGCCATAATGACCATCGTTATGTTTGGAGGAAAAAAGGTGAGGCTTGCAAGCTGAAGAACACCATCCCAACCGTGAAGCAGGAGGGACTGGTGCACTTTACAAAATAGATTGTATCATGAGGAAGGAAAATTATGTGGATATATTGAAGCAACATCTCAACACAACAGCCATGAAGAGCTCGGTCGCAAATAGGTCTTCCAAATGGACAATGACCCCCAAGCAAACCTCCAAAGTTGTGGCAAAATGGCTTAAGGACAACAAAGTCAAGGTATTTCAGTGGCATCACAAAGCCCTGACCTCAATCCAATATAACATTTGTGGGAAGAGCTGGAAAAGCATGTGTGAGCAAGGAGGCCTACAAACCTGACTCAGTTACACCAGTTCTGTCTGGAGGAATGGGCCAAAATTCCAGCAACTTATTGTGAGAAGTTTGTGGAAGACTACCCAAAACGTTTTACCCAAGTTAAACAGTATAAAGGCAATGCTACCAAATACTAACAAAGTGTATGTAAATGTCTGACCCAATGGGAATGTGATGAAAGAATAAAAGCTGAAATAAATTATTCTCTCTAATTTCACATTCTTAAAGTAGTGACCTTAACTGACCTAAGAAAGGGAATGTTTTCTACAATTAAATGTCAGGAATTGTGAAAAACTGAGTTTAAATGTATTTGGTTAATATGTATATACATTTCTGACTTCAACTGTATATTTGTTAAAGCCTACCACTTTAACACCATAAGACAAAAACTAAAATTATCATCACGCTTAGAGAAGCTGTATTTCCCATGGTGCTCTATATTACGGTCATTTGACCAGCCGAATATAACTCGCTTTATCACAATATAATTGGACCATCGATGTTAACTATGAGTAGTGCATTTGTACACTGACATCGAGAACTGTTTTTGCGTGATGATGCATCTACGCCGCTAGGTCCCATCGTCTCGCAACTAAACACGAAGATTACTCCGTACACATCTGAACGCAAAGTTTTGCAGTATGGCATATTTATGTACTACATGAAAATTCATTTATCTCATAAAATATTTAAAGCTAAACTGGATTAAAGCTGAAGTCTTCTAATAAGCTCTTCTGTTAACGTTTTCTCAGTGTAAATAAATGTTAGAATCCTCTGAGAATAATGAGGTCTTATGGCCTGCAGGTGGCGCCCTTTCACTCTTCATAATGTGTGAGGCAGAGCCTTACTAAAGTGTATTTGACTTCGTTTTCATGTGTTTACTTTATATTCTTGCTTTTTAATGTATATTTTTAGTTAAGTCTAGGGGAGTTTTTTCTGGTTAGGATCCAGTCTTCTTAATGTTTATTCGGATTCCTATTGTTTGATAACTGAATGTAACCTGACATTTTGACAGTGTCTTTAATTTGTCCCATTGGTTAAGAGTGTTTTGTGAATGGGTTTTAAGATTCATTCTGCTCTGTACCTATATTATCTGATGCATCAGCTTGAATGGACAGTCCCCAAGGACACATTTCTTTACATCATTCATTGAAACCACAGAGAGGATCAGAGAGCTTTAAATGCTATGGAGCTATTTCCATTTATTCAGGTTTTTACAATGTGGTCACCTTCAAAGAACATTACAGATAGATGTTAATTTATGACTGCTTTTATCTTGATGATAGCATTTACAATAGCCAAACCATAAAATTATGTTTTATTTAAAGATCCATTATGTGAAGTGCACTTAATAAATCTGGAGACATCACAGAAAGTTTAAGACCATGTGATGAGATCAAGTTGTCACAATGGGAACCTGTCATTAAATAGCCTATTATAGGGTATTTGTTGGCTTTTCATCAAAATTTAAACAGTAAAACAGTTATCTGAGGACTGTAGATGAAATAGTAGAAATGTAAAAGGTAGCATACAAAAATATCAAACAGCAAATGTAATTAAACAATTGTTCAAAATGTAAAATACATTAAAGCAAGTGACAGTCTGCCCAGATTTAAAAGCATCACATACTTGTACATTTATGAAATGTAGATTTCAAAATTCAACAAAAATTGCCATTTTGTATTTAGGTAATATATATTAATGTAAAATGCACCTACAGTATATGCTCAAATATATTAACCATAACTGTGTGTGTATTGCAAATTGTTACGTCCACAGATGTATTTGTTGTACATAATTGTTGCATGTTTAACATGTTTAACAATCTGTGCTTTCTGATTGTTGTTGTGCTCTTTCTCTCTCTTCTCCTTCTCTTTGTGGTTCCTCAGGTACCTTATTAACACCAGCTGGCCCCAATTACAATCGAGAGGGCTACCCTGATGTGATTGGTTCATGGGAGGAAAAGAGCCATCATAAAAGCAGTGCAAACACCACTATAAGAGAAAGCCCTTTTCTCCAGAGAGGGAGTTTTCCACCTTTTACAGACATTGTTGACGGTTGTGTTTAAGTGTGCTTTCTTAGAGCTAGTGTTGATAACTTTTCTTGTTGCTCTAAAAATTAAGCTAGCCGTGAGGCTTAATTTATTTTAGTTTTCTTGTACAATGGGTAAAATGGAGTTTGTTTTGCTATTGCTCCAACCAATGAAGCATTTAAAAATTGTAGGAAAAAGGATTTGTTGTTGATGGCTGACTTATTCAATATTAACATTTCTAGAGACGCCACAAAACAAGTCATTAAGAAGAGTTGTATGCCAAATTGGTGAAGGCAGGTTTTCTGCCTGCTGATTTGCAGGGTGTTGTTGTGGTGGAAAATGTAACCAAAGTTGAAGTTATGCCTACCCGTATCGAACCTCATATTGACCCGGTGTTAGCAGTAAAGCTAAAAGAGCCATATCTGGCATTAAATAGACCAGAGCATGATAATCAATGAGTCCATATTCACAGTCTAAATTTAGACTGAGAAAGATGTCAAGCTACAAGAGTCTTTGTGCAAAAGACCTGTCATGATTCTGCACAGCTCCTTCACATATGTATGCTGCTGTTCCATCTCAAATTCAAGTAGCTAATTCTGATTATGTGGCTTAGGCACAGAAACTTTGATGTTGCAAAGTACATAAAACTCATACCACAATTTAGAGAAGCTGAGGTAGATTACTTCTATATTGTGTGTGTGAACCCATTGCTGAATGTGTGTGTTCAAACAGGGTGGCTGAAAGATACACTGGTCTTCTTCAGTGCAATTGCATTGGTAAAGCACAAGAAGTGTTCCACATTGCCATCTGAACAAATTCTGTGACATCGTTAAAGCTGCTGTTCTTCAGGCATACGAGGATTACCAGCAAAAGTTCAGAAGTTCAATGAAAACAGTCAAACACGATTTCGTCAAATTTGCAAAAGGAAATTTTTTTTATCTTTGAGACATGTTTTGTGGACCGTAGAACAACAAGCTTTGAAAGTAATCTCCTCATCACTTGAGCCGTGCAGGGCTGTGTTCTCAGCCCACTCCTGTATTCCCTGTACACACATGACTGTGTGGCAACACATAACTCCAATGCCATCATTAAGTTTGCTGACAATACGACAGTGGTATGTCTGATCACTAACAATGATGAAACTCTGACACGCTGGTGTCAGGAGCAAACCTCTCCCTCAACTTCAGTAAGACCAAGGAGCTTGTAGTGGACTTCAGGAGGAAAGACAGAGAACACAGCCCCATCACCATCAATTGAGCACCGGTTGAGAGAGTCAGCAGCTTCAAGTTCCTCTGTGTCCACATCACTGAGGAACTCTCATGGTCTGTCCACACTGAGGCCGTTGTGAAGAAGGCTCACCAGTGCCTCTTCTACATTTCTCAGACGGCTGAGGAAGTTTGGAATGAACCACTGCATCCTCATACGGTTCTTCACCAGCACTAAAGAGAGCAATCTGATTGGCTGCATCACCGCCTGGTATGGCAATAGCACCGCCCACAACCGCAAAGCCCTGAAAAGGGTTGTGCGAACTGCCAGACACCTCATTGGAGGTGAGCCTCCCTCCCTCCAGGACAGCTACACCAGGCGGTGTGTGAAAAAATCTCGGAGGATCATCAGAGACACCAGCCACCCAAGCCATGGGCTGCTCTCACTGCTACCATCAGGCAGGCGGTATCGCAGCATCAGGACCCACACCAGCCGACTTCATGACAGCTTTTCCCCCCAAGCAATCAGACTTTTGAACACTTGATCTCTCACGATCAACATATATCAGCACTGCACTTTATTAATCTATTATCTCACACTGGACTGTCATAATTATATTCTCTTCACAATACTGTATAAGTTTATTTTTTTATTGTATATGTATTCTAAATTGTGTGTATTGTTTACTGTACATTACATATTATTATTGTGTTGTGTAATTATGTGTACATTTGATATGTAAATTGTGTTGTGTAAATATGTTGTTTATTGTAATTGACTGCTATGTTGCTTGGAACTGCACAAAAGACTTTCAGCCACTGTTGCACTTGTGTATTTGGTCGTGTGACAATAAAGTGATTTGATTGATTGAAGTCTTCAAGAGCTAGTATTTCTGGAAGACTTTAAAATGTTGTCCCCAAAAATGTCATTTAAAACGTTGTGAACAATAAGTAACCACTCTCTCTGAAGCTGCAGTTGTAGCTGACTCATTTTTGCTTACCCACCGAAGCATGTTCCTTTTGCATGTCACCAGTTCCAGTTGTTGAGCAGACAGATAGAGATGCCCTCCATTTTTCTTTCTGCCAAACCAGAAAAGGGTCGTAAGTCTGTCTCAAAAAGACAGATGTGTTAAAGAATGTGTTAAAGCATGAAAGCAGAAAATGGCTTTGGAAAAATCCAAAAGTGTGGCTTTTGCTCCGTTTGTTCCTGATCATCCATGTCTGCAGTCTGAGGTATTTGTGTGTGAACCGTTTCTTCTGACTGGTTCTGTGTCTCTCTCTACCGAATTTGTGGAAAAATATTGATATTAAGAGATACTGGAGCGGCACAGTCCTTATCCTTGAGAGTGTGTTACTGTTTTCTCCTGAAACCCACTTGGGTACTGACATGTTGATCCATGGTATCGAACTAGATACAGGTTGCCTGTAGAAGGTGTAAGCTTTCTTATATTGGGAAATGACTCTGCAGGTGGAAGTCTTTCCACATCCAATTGTGTATATAAGCTTGTCAACTCTGACCACTCGAATGTCACTACCTGTTTTCCTTTCGCATTTCCTGCTTGTGCAGTGACACATGAACAGACTCGGAAATTCGAAAATAATGTTAAACTTTGAGACATTCTTGAATTCTTTGTCAAAGTCGCTCAAAAGTAAACTGCCCGTTGAACCTGAAGTAGTCACTCCCGAACCTGTTGAGTTGCAAAGAGTAAAGGAAATGTCTTTGAAAATTGGCAAAGAACATTTAGCTGCTGCTCAGAATTCTGATCCATCCTTAGCATCTTGTGTTGATGCTGCTGTTAATTTGGACCCTAAGGCGAGTGTTAAACGCAGTTTTCAGCCTGGTGATTCTGTGCTTGTTTTGCTCCCCATTCCTGGTTCAGCCTTACAAGATAAATTGCTGGCCCTTACACTATTGATGAAAAGCTGAGTGAAACCTGATTGTAAAAGTAACTGTAAAGTGGACTGGCATTTCATAGGGCAAAACTCATACTACCCGTCTGCTCTGTTGTGCATCGGCACAAACGGGATGTATTTCTACACTACTTCCGATCTGCTGCGTCTAAACTCGTTTTCTCGTCTGCCAGCGGAAACCTACAAAGTCTGCGCTTATCTGGGGATTGTACATCGCCATCGTTATATTCATTGGGGGTCTCGTCGTACTTATGAGAAATCTTATACCTGCCTCGCCTCTAACAGCTGTATTCCTTCATTATGGTCAACTACCCGCCATCATGCCAATAGACCAGTTGCTGCGAGTGATGGTATTAACTTTGATCATATTCACGTATTGGAATACTCTCCTGTGAAAACTGTGTCAACCACAATAGAACCTTCAACTACAGCCTCCTCTCATGTTAAAGTGGCATTAATTAATGCCAGGTCTTTATCTAACAAATCCTTTGTTTTGAATGACTTTTTTAGTTCTAAGGATTTTGACTTTTTATTCTTGACAGAGACATGGCTTAACATTGGCCATGTCATCCCTTTGGGATTTTTTATGTATGGTGAATTATTTTAATCTCACACAGTTAGTTTCAGGAACTACTCATGTAAAGGGTCATACTCTTGATTTGGTATTAACATCAGGTCTTCATGTGAACAATCTTGAAGTAGTAGATTCTGGAATCTCTGACCATAGTTTTGTTTTATTTGAGTCTGTGCAGCCACATTCTGTACCTCTAACCCCTGTGCGCTGGCACCTCACTCGTGCTATTCATTCTTCCACAATTATGCAGTTTTCAGAGGTGTATGCTTCTGCTTATCTGTCTCATATCACTGATGTCATTACTTGTACTTCAGACACCTCACAGTTGGTTGAAGTCTTTAACACAACTTGCACTGCCATTTTAGATCAGGTTGCTCCTTTAAAGTCACAAAGATGTAAAAATAAGTCAGGCATCCAGCCTTGGCTTAATGAGCATACTCGCTCTGTTAGGCAGGAATGTAGGAAGGCAGAGCGTAAGTGGAAGAAGTTTTCATTTGAAATGTTTCGTGATTCCTTAAAGCAGTATCAAGTCTCTGTCAAGACTGCAAAGTTGAACTATTTCTCTGAATTAATTGCTAAAAATGCCTATAGGCCTAAGATAATTTTTAATACAATTGATTCCGTTTTGAAACCTGCCCCTGTGGGCTATCCAGATGCAACCCCTGAGACATGTGAAAAGTTTCTTGAATTTTTTATTGACAAAATTCAAGACATTAGAAAACATGTCATGGGCCTAGTTGTGATACACTATGAACCCACGCTGCCTTCCACTTCTTTTGATCACTTTGACCCTGTTTTATCTGCCCAACTGTCGGATATAATTTCGTTAATGAAACCTACTAATTCTCCCATTGATGTCGGCTTCTCAAAGATGTTTTTATTTCTGTTGCCCCCATTATGCTGGCCATAATCAACAGTTCTTTGAGAAATGGAGTAGTCCCTGCCAGCTTTAAACATGCTGTGGTTCAGACTCTGCTGAAAAAACCTAACCTTGACCCTGCAGTTTTAAAGAATTATAGGCCTATTTCAAAAATGCCTTTTCTGTCCAAAATCTTGGAAAAGGTGGTTTATTCACAGCTCAATTCTTATCTAACCACCTTCAACATATTTGACAAATTTCAATCAGGCTTTAGGTCACTGCATAGTACTGAGACTGCACTATTAAAAGTGACCAATTACATTTTAGTCACCCTGTATTCTGGCAACGGGGCCATTTTAATCCTTCTAGACCTCAGTGCAGCATTTGACACTATTGATCACTTTAAATCACCTTGAAAAGGTGGTTGGCATCCAGGGAGTTGCATTAAACTGGTTTTCCTCATATCTTAAGGAAATAACGTTTTCTATCGGTCATCTCTTCCCCAACACTGCTCACATGTGGCATTCCACAAGGCTCTATGTTGGGTCCTCTGCTTTTTTCTCTTTATATGCTTCCTTTAGGTTCCATCTTTCAGAAGTACAGTGTAGCCTATCATTGTTATGCTGATGACACACAATTTTACCTTCCTGTCATGCCTAACGATTGTTGTTCCATCATTACTCTCATCTCCTGTCTTGGGGAAGTTAAATTATGGATATCTGAAAACTTCCTCATGCTTAATGAGGATAAAACCAAGGTCATTGCTTTTGGCTCTTCATTACGTATCGCTGACATTAGGCGGTGGGCCGGACCTCGAAATTATGAATTTAATACTTACCTCACAGCTGTGTAAGTCTTTTTTTGCTGAGGTCATGTAATAAAATCGTATAAGTACTACAGACATTGTTTCCAACTTTGTTGTTTGCACATTTGACGCAAAATGTCCTTACAAACTCTTACTTTTTTAAACCGGCAAATAAGCAGGACTACTAATCATAACGTTAGAAAACCTCCCGTTTCCTTGACAACCAATGGAAATAATGAACACAGATGACCAGGAGGCTGCGTTCTTGAAATTACTGAGGTAAAAATGAGGTGTTTTATCCATTTAGCCTCAAATGTAAAAAGCCCTGTAACCACCCTTTCCCAAACAAGTTGGGCAAAGATTGTTCAATGTACACATTTATGGGTGAACCTGCAAACCACAGAGAGTACAGTAGCTGAAAAAGCCGTATTGGCATTTAATTTAAATTCGAAGACGTCCAAGATGTGCCGGCTAATGTTGGATTTCACAGAGAATGCTACATGCTCTTCACCAACAAAGAACACATAAGAAGAGCACGTAAGAAGATAGAAAATGCAGCTAACAACAGTGAAGGTTTGTATCAAATGTATAATTTTTATATAAAACGTTTCATTTATATACGTTTAACCCCTTACTAGTCAGCCCCAATTTTGGCAAGTGATGCATTCATGACATCCCCAATATAAAAAGGTTGCTGCTCAGAAGTCATTCTGAATATACACATAACCAACATATATTTAGAAAGCCAATCCTTGAGAGTTTACATTTCAAGACTCAAAATTAACCAGACTGTTATTAATATTGAGATATATAAGCTCAAACATAGAAACAAAAACAACAAATATTTTTGACAACATGCATCATGTAAAAATGAGGTGTTTTATCCATTTAGCCTCAAATGTAAAAAGCCCTGTAACCCCCCTTTCCCAGACAAGATGGGCAAAGATTGTTCAATGTACACATTTATGGGTGAACCTGCAAACCACAGAGAGTACAGTAGCTGAAAAAGCCGTATTGGCATTTAATTTAAATTCCGAAGACATCCAAGATGTGCCGGCTAATGTTGGATTTCACAGAGAATGCTACATGCTCTTCACCAACAAAGAACACATAAGAAGAGCACGTAAGAAGATAGAAAATGCAGCTAACAACAGTGAAGGTTTGTATCAAATGTATATTTTTTATATAAAACGTTTCATTTATATACGTTTAACCCCTTACCAGACTGTTATTAATATTGAGATATATAAGCTCAAACATAGAAACAAAAACAACAAATATTAAGAATATATTTATAAAATGTATAAAAATATTATGTGAATTTAGGATTGCAACTTATAACCACAACTAAAACATGGGGATTTTTTAAAGAAAATCATCCCGCACATCCTATTCAATATTCTATAATAAAATCAACTAATCGAATATTCGGAAATCGTGACTCATCCCTAATTAATATAGTATTTCAGTGCAAGTGGATGACATGACAAGTAGCAAAAGGCAGTGCAATATGTGTGTAAGTGGGGTCAAATGTTCATAGCAAATTTAAAAATAAAAAAAATAAACCAATGTAGCAGCATCATAGTGTAAACTACCAGTGTATTTGTGCAAGAGTCAATCAGCTGCCCTTAGGTTATTGGAGGGTGGGGGTGGAAGGAAGAGGCTCTCTATGATTCCCTATAGAAAGTTAAGAGGATGGATTTGTGGGAGATGAGCCTTCCTCAACTGTGGGATGAAGTGCAGAGGTTTTTGGACTTTCTTGGCCAGGTTCTGTTGGTGGTGTCGATAGATCAAGATGGGTCATCTGTGATGTGGATATTAAGCAACTCCGTGATCTTGACCTGCTCCATTCATGGTGCTGTTGATGTGATGATTGTCAACGATCACCTCTGTAGTCATTTGGGTGTGGAGAGATATGATGTTGTCCTGTCCGTGTCTGTGTGTTAGATAAACAACTGAATTATATTCAGATAAATAAACACAGAAAGCACACATAATATAATTAATTATAAATCACATTTTTCATCTTGACATTTGTATTAAGATGCTAACCATCTTAAACAAGCTTGACAAGACTACTGCAGTTCTAACCACAAATAATTTTGTTAAATAGCTCAAAAACCGCCATCTTTAAATAAAATATTTTTCCACCATATTCCATCTTATACCTGTTCTGTTATGTAGGTGAAGCCCAACCACTGACAGATGTAGCTGAACCACTGCCGTTCAATGATGAGAGTGTCTCCAAGGTCCGGATTCTGCGCTCTGCATTGGATGTGGCCCCGAACAAAGGAGAGCATCTCATCTACTGCCAGCTAGATGCCTAATATGCAGGAAGAATCAGTATGTTATTGACAGTCATAGAAAAAGGAAAAAAGAAAAGCTTTCAAAATGTGAGACACTGACTGCAGGTAACTTGCTTTTTGCGGCAGAGGACAAGATGGATGAGAGGGTTCTCATCCATATCCGAGGGAGAGACCTTGTTGCCTCAGAGGCCATGTATCATCAGAGCTGTTACAAACGCTACACATCTTATCTTTATAAAAAACACACTCAAGGTTCTGAAGACAACCCATATCAGGCAGGCTACGACCATTTCTGTCAGTCAGTGGTGGAAGAGAGGCTATTGAAGAAGCGTGAAGTTGTCAGGCTGTCCCGGCTAAATTAGCTTTTCAAGGCAATAGTTAAGGAAAGAGAGGGCACTGACATTTCAGCATACACAGTCTGTCGTTTAAAGGCAAGGCTTCAAATGTCACATCCTTGCCTAAAGTTTTTGAAGTCATCAAAAAATTATTTAGTATTTGTTGAAGACTTGTGTGCTGAGGAGGTTATCCCTGATGTAGCAACACAGCAGTCATCATCATCAGACCAAAGTGATGACGACAATGAGGATGACACTGAGCCAAGCCGGGTTATGAAGGGGCAGACTTATGAGAGACTTCTGTATCATGCAGCCATGTCTCTCAAGGAGATCATACAGTAAAAATGCAAATGTACAGCTAAACTGCCATGGCCACCAACAGCCCAAGACGTCAACATTGATACTGCCTTGAGAATGATACCACCCCAGTTGTACAATGTTATTGCTTGGATAACAGGTACAACTTCAGAGTTTCAATCCGGTGTTCAGCATGTCAGTGTTGGTGTGGATGAGAAGCAGAAGATTGGGTCAATGTGCCAGGACATCATGAATCTTGTCATGAGAGGAAGGTGGCTCATGCCAAAGCATACTGCGCTAGCCATGGCAGTTAGGCATATGACTGGCTCAGCACAGGTAATTGGGATTTTGAATGGTCTTGGGCACTGTAGCTCACACTCCCAAGTGCTTGAACATGACACTGCTCTCGTAGAGCTGCAGCTTGAAAGAGGTGATACATACATCCCACCAAGCATTGTACCTGAAATCTCTGCAACCCTTGTTTGGGACAATAATGACTTTGGTGAGGAAACGCTGTCAGGAAAGAGCACAACGCATAACACCAACGGCATCATAATTCAGAAGCCCACCTCCAGTGATGTACTTACCTCAGATTTTGTATCGCTGCAGAAAAGCAGGAAAAGGTCCCTTAAAACTCCTCCTATCCAAATTGACATCTTTACAAGAGGAAAAAGGGCCGGTCCAGAATGTTTTAGGTCTAGAATTGAAGTTGGATGTGAGATCTACATTCCTGTGCAGGCAATATCAAGGACAATGGACAGTGCTTACTTCTTCATGAAGACCCAAGAAGTCCAAAGAAGTGTTCTTCCTGGATGGACTGGCTACAATACACTGCTGCAGAGAGGTGCAATTCCACCACTATCAAACATCGGTTACCTGCCTGTCATTGATGCCAGTCCAACCGACTTAAACACGGTGCACACTATCCTTACACGTTCAATAGATATAGCAGACAAACTAAAGCTGAGCGAATTTGTGTTAGTAATGGATCAGGCCATATACTCGAAAGCCCAAGAGATTCGTTGGACAAACAAAACATTTCAGGAACGTCTCGTCCTTCGAATGGGGGAATTTCACACAGCCATGGCGTACCTGGCCTGTATTGGGAAGCGATTTGGAGATGCAGGATTTCAGGATGTCATGATAGAAGCTGAAGTTGTTGCTGCAGGATCTGTGGAGGGAGTCATATCTGGACATCAATACAATCGAAGCATGCGTGTACACAAGTCAATGTGTGAAGCCCTACAGAGACGCTGGCAGGCATACCTGGACATTCTTCCAGAAGATGGACGTGAAGCTGCTGTCAAGACTGCTGTTGGTCTGCAGACAGCTTTCCCTGGTGAAGAATTTGATGATCTGGTAATGTCTGAGAACTTTCAAAAAGTAATGAAAGGGTATGAAGATTTCATTAAAGACAACACCACCAACAAGACATTCCACTTTTGGTGCACATACATTGCAATGGTAGAAGATCTTCTCCTCTTCATCAGAGGAACACGAGAGGCAAACTGGAGTCTCCACCTATCAAGTGTGCGTTCCATTATGCCATGGTTCTTCTGTTATGACAAGCTCAACTATGCCCGTTACCTGTCAACGTACTGGATGGAAATGATCAGTTTAGGGTACACTCATCCAAACATAAACCACCAGCTCCAATCAGGGGATTTTGTCGCCCAAAGACAGCAAACATATGGCTTTGCTTACACAGCATGTGATCAAGTCATCGAACAAACAGCAAACCGTGACTCCAAAACTTCAGCTATCAGTATGGAGTGCAAAGACATGGCCGGGCACAGCCCCACAACAAAACAACGAGCTGAACTTGATGACACGCGCAGAGAACGTGATGAGAGGGATGTAAAAAACATCATATCCACCATTCAGAACATGATAAATCCATTTGATCCTTCCATTGATCGAGAGGTCCTTTACCATATAACATCTGGACATGTTGCATCAGAGTCGATTTTTAATGATTTGAATGAAGCAAAAGAGAGAGGAGAGAAAGCCTTCTTAGAATTATGTGAAAAGAGGCTTCAAAGTAATGAGGTATGCATTTATCAGCCCATAAAAAAAATGAAGCTCAAGACCTTCAAAGACACTGCAACTACAACAGTGACAAAAGCAAAAGGTTGAGAGATATCCCTAAAAGCAGACTGTGATCTTTTTGCCAGATTAATTGTAGTTGGGACCTCAAGAAAAATTGACATGAGTGAGATGCTTGTACATAGTTTAGGGCCCTTACCTGCCGCACTAGCTCATTTTGATGGCTCTCTGATGAAAACGGACAAAGCAAAGCTGTTGCATTTCCTGGAAGCTGTTGTAAACCCACCAGCAACAGTGGACAACGTTCCTGAGGGCTCCACGTGGGTGTGGGATGCTATGGCACTTGTACAAGCGATGAAACCCCAACCAACTTTCGGGATGTTTGCTGACAGTGCTCTCAGGCTGATTGTCAGTGTGGCCAAAGCTAGCAAGTCCAAAGTAATCCATTTTGTACCAGACACCTACAAAGTCATGAGCATCAAGAATGCAGAACGAGACCGACGTGCAGTGAAGGGTTGTCAAATTACCAAAATATATTCTGAAGACCAAAGGACACCAAAGCAATGGGCAAAGTTCTTGGCATGTGGGGAAAATAAGGAAAATCTCCTACAATTTTTCTTTGATAGATGGTGTACATCTGGAGGGCACATGATTGAGGACTTGACTGTGATCGTTGCACATGGAGGAGAGTGCCATGCTCTAAAAAAAAACCTGGATAAAACTGATTTGGAAGCCTTGCCAATGCCAGCGCTGTTCACGACACAAGAAGAAGCGGACACCAGACTACTGCTACACTGTGCTCATGCTGCTGATTATAGCAGGCATATTATTATCAGAAGTCCTGACACTGATGTGTTTGTACTGGCCCTCGCTTTCTACAAAGACATCGGAGCTCACCTGTATTTCCAGACGGGGAAAGGAGGAAATTCTCACACAGTCGAAGTCCAGAAGATCCATGACCAGCTGGGAGCAATAGTCTGCGATGCGCTGATTGGTCTTCACTGTTTCACTGGTTGTGACACTGTCAGCTCCCTGTATGGCATAGGAAAGGTGAAGGCAGTGAAGGCACTCCTATCCAATCAAGAGCACTGCAACACATTACAGAGAATAGGCAGAACTTTCACTGTGACCCCAGACCTCTATGAAGCAGTGGAGGCCTTCACATGCGAGCTATATGACGTAAAAGATGTCAAAAGTGTCAACCAGGCAAGGTGGCACATGTTTAAGTCTGGGAAATGTCTCGAAAGGAGCCTTCCTCCAAATCAAGACTCCCTTCAGCAGCACATTCAGCGTGCCAACTACCAGGCTGCAATACACAGGTACATGACCAAGAAACAGAAAAAGAGAAAATGGTTTACAGCTAATATGTCACTCTAAAGATAACAAAATTAGAAACATAAAGATAATAAACAAAATAGAAACATAAAACTGATACAGTCGGTTAATAGGCCAAAGTAATGTTTTCATATTTTTCATTCTACAGGAGAAGTCTGCAAAAACAACCTGACATACCCCTGCCGGTACAGCATGGCTGGAGGATGGAGGGAGAATACCTGGTAGTGCACTGGATGACACTGCCCCCAGCACCACAGAGTGTCTTAGAGCTGGTGCACTGCCAATGCAAAACCCTTAAATGTGTGGGAGGGAACTGCACTTGCAAAAAGCATAAACTACCATGCACAGAATTGTGTCATTGTATAAACTGTGACAATCAACCATAAATGGCTTATATAACTCCATGACTACCACTATAAAGTTGATTTAAAATCATTTCTTTGTTTTGCTTTGTACTCTTTTTAGCTGATAATTAGTCTAGCTTACTTGTAGCCTAGGTAGCTTGCTATAAACCAATCCAACCTGGACATACCTGTCAAATTATTTCCTACTGTCTTCCCGTTTAAATATTTACCCGTAATTATCCCGTATTTGAATACTCTTTGCTTAGTTCATTGTGTATGTACCGAATGATTTGGATTAGCCTAAGCAACATACCGTTAGACCTAGCTTTACTGCTCCACTACCAACATTCTTTCGTGGCTACTGTTCTCATCAATGACAACGCATATATTCACGACGAAGTATAGCTTGCAGTCTTAAATACAACTTATATGAAAAGCATTAAGATATAGGGGTGTATAATCATTGTAAAACAAATCCTACCTTGACGTTGTCTTGCCGAGACACACCGGTCTCTCCAGGTTGGGTTGTACACTCATTTGGCTTCAGACTGACGCGAGTCACGCGACGCCGGTTCAACGAATAACGTGATTGGCCAAATCAATTCAACAAGGTAACGACACAATCGCTGATTGGATCTCGCTCCAGCCAACGTTTGTGATCAGCTAGCGAAATTAAATCTATTTTTATACTTAAATGTGCAACAATTGGCGTTGGAAACAATCGGTAATCTTTTTGTGAATTATTCATACAGACAAATAAAAAAAAATGAGCCATACAGCTGCTGGGTAACTATCAAATCAAAAACTAAACGAGATAGACGGACTCGGCCCACCGCCTACATTGAAAATCAGTTGGGTACTTTGTCTTTAACCATGCACAATAGAGTTGAGAACTTGGGTGTCATCTTTGATTCTGACTTATTATTTGATAAGCAGATAAATGCTGCTGTTAAAGGAAGCTTTTTTCATCTAAGGTCCATTGCTAAATTAAAACCGTTTCTCTCACTGAAGGACTTGGAAATAGTGATTCATGCTCTTATTACATCTCGGCTGGATTATTGCAATGCCTTATATGTGGGTCTGTCTCAATCTTCTTTCTCACGTCTGCAAGTAGTCCAAAATGCAGCAGCTAGACTTCTAACATGTACCAAGAACAGAGAGCATATTACCCCAGTTCTCGCTTCCCTACATTGGCTTCCAGTTAGTTACAGAGTTAAATTCAAGGTTGTGCTGTATGTTTATAAGGCCTTGCATGTTTTAGCCCCTCAGTACATTGCCGATTTACTTCATCTACATTTGGCACCTAGGTCTCTTCGATCATCAAATCAGTTACTCCTCTCTGTTCCTCGATCAGATTTGAAAACCAAAGGTGATCGGGTGTTTGTCTTTGTGGCCCCCAGGTTGTGGAATGCACTTCCATTTGTCGTTAGGTCTTCTACCTCATTGCCTATATTTAAATCTAGATTGAAGACATGTTTTTCTCTTTAGCCTATAATGTTGGTTGAGAATTATAACAGTTTTTTGTGTAGGTTTTATAATGTTTTATTTATTTGTTCTTTTTGACATTTTATAAGTTCTATTTAATTCTGTTATTAATGTTTGTTGCAACACTTGTTTTTAAGTGTATCTATAAAGCCTTAGTCATCATTGTGTAGTTTGATTTAATATGATTGTTAATTGTGTATAAAAATTATTAAATCATAATTCTATTTAGAAGCCCAGTGAGCAAGCTGAAGGCGACTGTGGCAAGGAACACAAAACTCCATAAGATGTTGGTTAATGGAGAAAAATAACATTTGAAGAAACCAGGCTCACTATGGGGGCCAGTTCCCCTTTGGCTAACCAGCATGAATATAATGCCAATATTTAGTTATTTATGTACAGTGCAGGTAAGATTAATTACTAATGTCTTTGAAGTTCAGCCTGGATTAAATGCAGAAGTTCTCAATGATGCATTGTCCTTTGTTAATTTGCAGATGAAGGCTTTTGTTGGCAAATAATTGAAAGTCCATTTATTCCATTTTAAGAGTGTAGTCAATCATTAGACCAAGGTGATTAGACAAAGATCAGTGAGGTGCATCACAGTTCAACCAGCAGGTCATTTCTGTGAGGTCTATACAAAGTCCAAGGTTCAGGCAGTGGGTGTGCTGAGTGACTCCAGCCAGGTCTCCTAAACAACCAAATTGGCCCAGTTACTAGGGAGGGTAGAGTCACATGGGTTAACCTCCTCGTAGTAGCCATAAAGTGTTTCTTGCTATCAATGGGGCGCATGGTAAGTTGTGCACGAGATCAAGGGGAATAGCATGAGCCTCCACGTGTGCAGAGTCTCTGTGGTAATGCACCCAGCAAACCATGTGATAAGATGCGTGGGCTGACTGTCTCAGAAATGGAGGCAACTGAGATCTGTCCTCTGCCACCCAGATTGAGGTGAGCAACTGCACTACCACGAGGACCCAGTGAGTACTGGGAATTAGACATATCAAATTGGGGAGAAGAGGAGATAAAATCTACCAAAAAAAAAAAGAAATGAGGCGGTGAGACGATAATACACCCACAATGCAGAACACATGCACACACACATATTAATGGGTGAGACTAACCAGTAACAGAAATTATTGATAAAATACATGTATTATCTTTGTAACACCATGGTCAGGTTAGACAGTAAACATAATGTGACATTACTGAAAAAACTAACACTTCAAAACTATTTAAAAAAAGCTAATAGTTTGATAAATGTCTAAATATCTATATCCAAAATGATAATTTAAAATAATCTAAATCTAAAATGAGATTATCTAAAATTAATTGATGTAAATGTGGGCGGTCATGTGTTCATGTATTCCAGTGTCAGAAACTGTAGAAGTACAGAACGAGTCTAGATTTGTCAATAAATATTTATTTAAAAAAATATTTTATGAAAGTTTTACGTTTTGAAAGTTACAATAAGTTTCTCAGTCGAATTAACTTTTATTTTGAAAGATCAAGGAAAATTTTATTCTGTTTGATATGACCATTTTTTTTTTATATCCCAAACCAAAGAGTGAGCACTGCTAATGCAAAACATCATCAGGCACACTGAGTTTCAGATACAAATAGATAACTGTAGACCTCAGACGAGATTGATTACTCTATCTGCGCCTCTCCTCTTTCAATCTCTAAACAGACCTCAGGAACCCATCTGAATGAGGTGCTGACATAACCATGTGTGGACTGAGAGACACTAACAAGAGCACAGCTGGCAACAGAGCCGTAGTCTCTCACTGCCTGGAACACCATGCATAAATAAATACACAGGCAATCATTTTCACAATTTATAGATTTTCAAATAAAAGCCCAATGTGCTTCCTGAACTTTACAGACCTCTGCTGTTCTATGACACATGAAGAGAAGAAATTGTTATGTTGTGCCTGAGCCCCTGTGAGACATTTTCGCCAAGTGTGAACAGGCATTAGGACTGTGTCAGTCAGTCCAATTAATTGAGTAGAACTCTCCTCAACCCAGAGCCTGTCCAGATCCATCAACATATACCTCAACCCAATGATTTTGAGGAATTTCATAATGAATATTCTCCTTTAAGCATTTTAAAAGAATATTAACTATTATTATATTAAGGACTAACTACAACCTATATAATATAATATAATATTTTTATATAATGAACAATAAAATGGTTACAAAATAAAACAATAAACTAGACTTACACTGAGAGAGGGCTAGGCGAGAAATGCCAAATTCTCTTAGCAGCAAATTCTGCCAGATAGTTTCATGATCTGGATGAAACTGAGAAGCTGATTTTTTCCATTTGACCTCTGAGAATATCAGCTGGCTGTCATGAATCTTGAGACAAGTGTGTGTGTGTGTGTGTGCGTGTGTGTGCGTGCTTGCATGTATGTTTTGCTTTCTAGAAGATTTATCTTGTTTTATGTATCTTTACATATGCATTTT
Organism: Xyrauchen texanus; assembly: GCF_025860055.1. Taxonomy (NCBI): domain Eukaryota; kingdom Metazoa; phylum Chordata; class Actinopteri; order Cypriniformes; family Catostomidae; genus Xyrauchen; species Xyrauchen texanus. The sequence continues at coordinate 46,419,832 of NC_068279.1, forward strand.
TAGATCAATAATGATTAAGAATCTTTTTTCGTTCTTTTTTTCAAAGTGCAGAAAAAGACTGTGCTGCATACTGACAAGCTAATTGATTAGTATATGCTTGCATACTTTTCTTTCATAAACAAAAGATTTATAAATTATTTATCAATGGCCATGATATCTGTCACTCTAGATGATGTAATCCTTAATTGATTAATTGATTTCCTGAAGGACATGACCTCACTTAGCTTATTATCAAGAGCCATAATATCTCCAGCCAGAAAAACACAATCTCAAAATAGTTACCATAATAAATAATCACATTTCCTCTCACATGTAGTTAGTTTCTGCACACCCTCAATCTTATTTTAGACAAATGTGCATTGCAACCTGAAATACAAGCTTCTGTCACTTGGCACCAACATGATTTCATTAAAGCAGCTCTAATAATATAGCAAACTCAAAAGATCAAGTCAAAAATGTGAGAAGTATTCAATTTGGTTATAATCCAGCCTTAACTGCATTTCCCAAAATATCTTGTCTCTCCTTCGCACACACAGCAACAGCTCTTATTGATTAGATACAGTCAATAAAGGCTAGTTTCCTCCACTCTGATCCTAATGCACTTAAGGAGAAGGTTCCGGCCTGAATGGCTGGCCAGGTTAGAACAGATCAGAATGCAGAACTCATAAATTATTCAGGAGACTTGCCTCTGCCTAGGCCTCCATTAACGATGTCACCCAACCCTGCGGAGCCAGACACTGTCCTGTGAGATTCTGTGCTAGACACCGGTAGAGTGGGGGTGCAGATCCATAGGACTCCACAGCTATCTATACTGTAGCTTTCCTGCATGGATGAATCACCATATATATATGTGTGTGTGTGTGTGTGTGTGTGTGTGTGTTTATGTATATATACTATATAGCCTCACTAAGCAACATTTTAAAATGGATAACTTTGACACATTTAGTCCTGGTTCGCTTAGCGTTCACACTGGCATTTTTAACACCGAACCTAAAGATACAAAACAAAAGGCATAAGGATAAGGTCACAACCTGATTGGACAGCTTTTATTATGAATATTTGGCAATGAAACGTGTCGAGCATCCAAGAAAACTGCTGGCTACTGGGTTAAATGCGCAATTTATGTATATGTATATGGTGGTATTTGAGTCAAAATAGCGGCAGGAATTACTCCGTTGCACACACAAATGAAAATATGGCGGTTCTGTCACCTGTACCAAACTGTAATGGGCAACATAGCTCCTATGATGAGAAAAAACAGGTGTGCTTGAGGTCAGTATTAAAGGCAAATTACTTCCTGTTATTGGCCATTTAGACATGCTGGTTGCACGTGGTATAAACGCCAGCTTCGTTTGCCTAGAGTGCTTTAGTTCGTCCAGGAGAATAAAAGTTTGGCTTTTTCCATAGCATAAATACGTCTTAACTCAAACCCTCTAGCGCCACCAATTGTTCGCACTTATGTTTAAGTTGCACATATATTTATGGTCATAACTTCTGAATGGTAAGGCTTAGAACATTTTTTTGACCTTGGTTCATGCTGAGTCAAATAAAGCCATATGTCCGATTTGCACAGAATTAGTTGTGTATCATCTAAGGACACCTATTAAAAGCTTTTTGATAGACAGAACAGTTTTTTAAAATAATGCCAAAATGGACGTGAGGTTGTATCTTCGCAATGCTTAAGCATATTGACATGAAACTTGGTATGTATCATCACAAGCAAGACCTGAGGTTACCTGTACAGTTTCAACATATCGCCACCTAGTGGTCAAGAAATATGAAAAATTGCTATTTTTGCTTCTGAATAGTTTGACCTAAAATTAGGAGTCTGGTCTCCTTAGATTCCCTGGGACATACAGAGTTGAATGATACCCAATTCTCATATGTGGGCTATACTGTGTGTGGGTAATTTTTAAATCTTGTCATAAAATGCTGTATTTTATAAACCCATTGGCGTATTGTTACAAAACTTGTTATGCATCATCGGCTCCACGTCCTGAGGGTACCTACATAGTCTAGGGCCAGCACCACATTCTGGTCAAAATATATAACAAAGGGTAAAAATAAATGCTTATAACTTGTAAAAAGTTTGACTAATTTGACAAACATCATCCTGTTGCTGCTCTCTTTAGATCCATTGGTTCATGCTGAGTATGATGATACCCAATTTGCCATGGTCATCCATAACTGAAAATATTATTTTTATAACTCCTCTTCGGCTGTATGTCTGATTTGCTCAAAGTGTTTTGTGTATTATCTAGAGACACTTCCGTCAAAAACGTATCAAAAGCTTTTTGGTAGACCAAACGGTTGTCGAATAGCACATCAACTAATTAGCCAAGACCCATCTGAGTCTGTATCTCTGTAATGGTATCCACATTGACATTAAACGTTGTGTGTCAATTTCACCACACCCTGACTGCACCATATACATTTAGTGAGAGCACCACCTATTGGTCAAAAATGATAATGATATGTATTGTAAAACAAGCAATTTTACTTCTGTCTTTTATTCCTTTTATCTTGAAATCATATGAAGTTATATCCAATCATACTTCTTTACCTGCCATTAGTGTGCTTATCCCCAATAATTGTCAATACGTTTTATTCGGGATTGTCAATAGGTAGCACTGATACAGTATGCCAGTGTTTTGTTTTTTCTTCTTTATATCAGAGCTTGAGCTAGGGGCTGTTCACATGTTCAAAAATAGAGAGATGCAACCCAGCAGAATGGAATAGAACTCAGGGGTCTCGAGAGATCATGCAGGGGTCATGGCAGTAGACACTGAAAAAACAGCTAGATGTCTATCAAAAACATCTGTCTAATACATGTTTACAAAGAAACACAATAAAAAAAATAAAAATAAAATCAGTGCAGGCACACGAAAGAATGTGTCAACTGTCCCTTATGTTTATCAAGAGTGTTTGAAATGAAATCAAAGTTGAAATCAAAGTTATTGGTGTGGCACCAAGTCATTTCAATTAGCGTTCATATAACATTATCCAGTTTTAAAAATTGCTTTATTTTTGCTGTCCTAAAAACCTCCACATTTTCCTCCAAGGAAACAGATGAATAACAGAAGAATAAAATGTTTCCAGATGTCAGATTTTGACTTCTAAACTGTAAAAAAAGGGTATAATTACTTAAAGAAATGTTGTGTCTTTTCCAAAGTAATTTTCAGACATTTTACATGACCTGCTGTTCAGGTTATCTCCATACACAAACTATTGCTGTGCTGGCATTCTTGCCAGTCATTAATCTACTTTTAAACTCACAGTTTATTTAATGCTTCTTTTTCTTTTTTTGAACAACAGAGAGAAATCTTTAATAGCGGTGGTGGCGTAGTGGGCTAAAGCACTGAACTGGTAATCAGAAGGTCACTGGTCGGATCCCCACAGCCACCACCAATGTGTCCTTGAGCAAGGCACTTAACTCCAGGTTAATAAGTGCACTGTAAGTCGCTTTGGATAAAAGCGTCTGCCAAATGCATACAAGTTTTTTTAAAAAATACAAAATGTCTGTACTCTGACAAAATTAATATTTATTTAAATTAAGATAAAATAAAATACTGGAATAGTCTTAATGACATTGATACTCCATAACTGAGAAGGCATTTGTGTGACGTCACCCCTACACTTCAAACAAACATATGAGACCTCAATCACATGCTGGTCAAGGACACAATGGTGGTGGCAGTGGGGATCAGTTATGTGCTTTAGCCCACTACGCCACCACTCTCAAAACAAAACCTAATTAACTGCCTTGCTGTATCCTGTCTATATAGGCAGCTACCTTCTTAAGCAGCATCCTAAGGCCTGAAACATATTCTATATAATTACATGAAATCAGACATTTCTAGCTAAGCATTGCATACACAACGTTGCCTCTAGGGGCGGTATACTGTCGCAGACATGAGTTTGAATATCTACTTCTTCTGTGAGTTTTCACTTTCAAGTCAACTACTGTCATGGTTTTTCAAAAGGAGATTGAACACTACATTGACTCAGTTTGGCCCTCTCTGAAATAAAAATGTAAAACTTGCGGTTTCTTTAACATTTTCATATAAATCTGTATTATGCTACCCCTACTGTATTAATATTGTATATACACAAATATTTCATTCAACCTGGTCTCATAGAATCACATTTCTATACCTAAATGTTTGCAAAAAGATGTTTACGTGCCTCGTTGTAGTGTCCTGGAGCACTAGACAACAATTACTTTTTTTCGTTTTCGAACAAACCACAAGAAAAACGGCAGATTATCTGTTCATAAAATGTTTTTATCCTGTTACTCACACAATTTATTCATATACCGTAGTGCCAGGTTTTAAACTGGGAGGCGTGGCTCCGCAGGGGGGCGCTAGAGCATGTCAGGGGAAGGCGGAGAATGATGATAAATTCACCAAGTAAAATCAAAAGATAAATAAACACAATACAAATGTATTGTGAGGAAAAATTAGCATTAGTACCTTTACAGACCATTTTCCAGCTTAATAGACCATAGATCTATTGCGTTGTAATACTGTTAAATGTCGAGTGCGCATCCATGTAGGCCTACCTGTTGCACAAGTGCAAATCTCTCCACTTGCACACGGATTTCCTTCGCTCTATGAAAAACTATGGAATCTAAACTATGTGAACATGTCCTGTTCACTCGCAATAATAAAGCTATATAGCTCTGCCCCAGTTCATTTATAGACTACAAATAATCTGCCTCTGTAAACGTGTTATATCGAGGGATAAACAATACCGGAGAACTCGTGTGGCAGCACATACTTTGAAAATCTGAAAATATGTGGAACAAAATCCCGACGGGTCCATTATTATGACTAACCATGATATTGTGTCAATGTGTCTTCATGTGACAAGTGCAGTTTCACATAGCAATGGAGACTAGCTCATGTGATGAAAGTTTATTACAATTATAGGCTAAAAAACATTTAGTAACCCCATTGTCTTAAGCAAAATACGGTTTCATATGATAAATTACTGATTACTGTTTAAGACTTTTAAAACCTCTGCTGTAGTGCATGACTTGAAAGGCTACACATTTACATTATATGATTGCTTTACATAACTGTGGCACTACAGCTTTAAGAAAGGGTTTTCCCAGAACGGCTTGCTGTTGAATGCTGGTCAAGCAAGTGTGTCACTGTCTGAGTGGGATGCTACCACTCAGTAAAACATTTGTTCATCACAAATGGTTGTTGTAAAACACACGGCAAAAAGACGAACTTCATCAGTGAGTATCGTTTCAAGCTGTTCTGCCTGGATTTAGGACCCACCGAAAACCTTGGATCGCTGCATGGAGAAAATCACCATTTTGGAGCATTAAAAAAGATTAAAACACAGTGGATACAACGCAGCTGCGAACTATACAAGCAAATTAACACAACTCACAAATGTCTGCATATACAAAAATAACAAACCAAACACAGTTCACTTACACATTCTACTGTCTGGCACTAAAGAATGGCCACAGCTGCTGAACTGCCGTTCTTTCCAAGATTTGATATCTACCAAGACCAAGGATCTCTCCCATTGAAATGGAAAAAATGGATAGTAAGAATTAAAAAAATGTTGACAGCCACTGGTGTAACCAATAAAACCAGAAAAAGAGCAGTGCCACTATGCAAGTGAACAAGTACAAGACATTTTTTAAACAATTCCAGAAAATGGTGCCAGTGATGACTTTGATAAAACCATACAAGTTCTGACAGAATCCGAGTCACAATGTTGAGTATGAAGTATACATCTTCAGACAAGCTAAACAAAAACCAGGAGAGACAATTAATGCCTTCCACACCATGCTTGCAACAACCTGTGAATTTTCAAATGCAGATGAGGAATAAAATCTCAAATCATACTTACCTGTTCATCATCATGACCATGATGAGTAATAAGTGGCAGCAGTTTGACATTGAAACAACTTTTGGATCTTTTGCATTTGAAACATCAGAAACACAGGCAGCTGGCATTGAAAATAACACACAAGTCAGTAAAATCAAAAGTGTTGCAGTGATAACAAAGACAAATGTAAAATAAAAAGACGATAAGTAAAAGCCAAGTGGAAATCAGCATGTCCAGCTCAGTCTGTCATGCAAATCCTGTGGCAAACCAAATAATTGTGCATGCTGTTGCTTCAGTAAACTACACATGGAACAAGACCACAGAACACATACAATACCATCACAAAGACAGAGTATTACACATAAAGTGAGAACAATACAGATAAATAAAAACAGCCCTACCAGAGACTAAGAAACCTCAAGTACAGACTATGAATATGTCTATGTCATGCAAGCACTTTCAAACATCAAACAACCAATGACAAAAGTCTGGATATCTCAACAACCTCTGGACATACTAATTGACACTGGAGCCACAGTCAAACTTCTTGACAAAAATGCCCATGACAGAGTAAAATGATGACAAAACTGTAACCAACAAACAAGAAAATATTACCGTATGGCAAGCAACACACTCTTCCACAGAAGAACCACTGAAGCAACATTCAATGTGGTTCAAGGTGATCATGGTTCACTACTCAGTCACAAAACTGCCTCAGAACTTGGATTCATTCACAATGTCTATTCTGCAGACATATTTCAGCCTACCCTTTCTGTTTCCGATCAGCTCATGCGACAATACCCAAACATTACAAAGGGCATTGTAAAACTGAAAAGTGTTCAAGTTAAGCTACACATTGATGACAGTTTCAAGCCTGTCATCCAGCCGCATCGTTGCATCCCTTTCCAAATCCATAAAAGGAGGAGAAAAACGGCAACTCCTTGAAGATCAAGGCATCATAGAAAATGTGGAAGGTCCAACACCATGGGTCTCTCCCATTGTACCAATGCCTCAGCCCAAAAATCCAGAAAAGATTTGCATTGGCAGGATATTGCCAAACCATGCTGTACTCAGCGAGAGACACATTTCACCAATGGTGGATGACATCATCCACAATCTCGATGGAGTAGTGAGTTTCTCTAAACTCAGGTTATCACCAGCTTGAGCTAGCACCTGAGGCCAGATATATCACAACATTTTTAACCCATGTTGGACTGAGAAGGTACACAAGGCTCATCTTTGGTATATCATCTGCAGATGAAGTCTTTCAAAATACCATTCAACAGGTATCCCTGGAGTCACAAATTTCTTTAACAGGCTTTGGGTTGTTATTACACACACATCTTGATATTCGTAGAGTATGTGTGCAAAATGCAACACCCTTTAGAAGCTGCAGAAAACTGAACAAAGGCTCTGTTTGTTTTTTCATTCTTTGTATTAGACTTCACCCACTTAAAACGTCTTGGTTGCTGTAGTAACCTCCATTACCTAATGGAGGGAATGAGACGTTTTGTAGTGATGCAGTGACACTAGGGGTCACTCTTGGGACCCCAAACACCTCTGATTTTTGAGAAAAGGCCAATGAGAATTGGCGAGGGGAATTTGTATGCCACTCCCCCGGACATACAGGTATAAAAGGAGCTGGCTCGCAACCACTCATTCAGGTTTTGTGTTGAGGATCCGAGGCAGGGTCCCGGACATTTCAGCGGGTACAGCGTTGTGGCAAGGGGGACATGTTCCCTATCTGTCACTCACTCTACGCTGTGTTGATATAGTGACATTAGGGGTCCCTAAACAAAAGTCTCCACTCTCCCCTGAGCATCACCTGCCGCGACAGTGCGTCCGCTGTAAGGTTGAGGTCGCCTGGGGTGTGAGTGGTCCGCAGAAACCTGAGGAGAAGACTGCGGGCGAGTTGTGGCATGTGACTCGGACATTAGCCGCCTTGGCGGTTTATATGCCACCATCGCCATGTTGTCCATCCGGACGTGCTTGCCCTGGATCAATGGCAAAAGGGCGAGCAGTACCGCCAACAACATGAGGCAGTTGATATGCCAACACAGTCGCTGTCCTGTCTAGGACCCATCTCGTGGCTCGAGTCTGAAGCCAGTGCTGGAGCGGTCTCATATGCATGCTCCAGGAGCCTCTGAAACTTTCAGTGGGACCGCCGTATAACTTCATGCAGTTCAGCACCGACAGCGCACATGCTCGTGAGGCGCGCTATCGTGGATGAATCTAACACCATCGGAGATGCTCTGAACCAGGGAGAGCTTGCTCTTTTCTCAAGTGACCCGAAGCCCAAACTGGCTGAGGTACTCAAGCACTGGGTCCATGTGCGTACACAACAAATCTCGAGAGTGAGCAAGAATCAGCCAGTCGTCAATGTAGTTGCGGATACGAAAGCCCACTTCACTTAAAGGGGCCTTTTTAAGTTTGATGTAGCCCCGGTACCAAACAACTTTTTCCATGCCTGCTGTACCTCCACTATGGTGCAGGACATGGCGTGCCAAGTGATCCTGCTTATTTAGCATTTTTTTGCATTCCTTGCATTGTTTGAACATGTTTTATGCACAACAATAGCATTCTGTCAGCAATCAGCATTAAGAGAAATGTAGACATTACACATAAACTGATTTTAAATGTAATTATTGCATTTATTACAATTTAAAATGCTGATCAGTGTATTGAAAATAACTTTTTAATCTTTTCATTTCTGTTATCATGTCTCCCTTTTATTTTTTGGAATCAGATTCATGTAGTGTTTATCATAGATGAGTGATGTTTTTTAAAAGCTGGCATATAGTGTTCATTATAATGGGGCATAGGTTTTGCAACTCAGTACTCAATACTCACTACTCACGAGTACTTTTAAATGAGCTACACTTTTATTCTTACTTGAGTCATTTTTAGGAAATGTACTTTTACTCTACTCACATTACATTTTTGGGAAGTAACAGTACTTCTGCTTGAGTAGGATTTTTCAGTACTCTTTCCACCCCTGCTCATAGATGTCAATGTGATGTCAAATGCGCATCGTGGGCGATTGGTGGGGCATGAACATTTGCTGCATTGTGGCTTTTGTCAGAAATTTGGCACATTGGGTCCAAATTTGAATGGAAAAAATCTGGAACTAGCCCACAGATTTCTCTTGTGGCCGGGCCGAGAGGATGCACACCCGGCACTGAGTTGCCCAATCAGTGGGAGAGAGATAAAGGAGAAGCTGGGTATGCCAGAGAGAGAGAGAGAGAGAGAGAGAGAGAGAGAAGAGAGAGAGAGAGAGACTGCTATGTGTGTGTGTCAATCTGTTGTTGTGTTTTCTGTTCAGCGTTTGTGTTAATTAAAATCTAGTTGTTTGTTACTCCGGTTCCCACATCCTCCTTTCCCGAACCCTGTTGCACTGTCTGGGAGAACTCCCTGCTGCTGTCCGCAGGGAGATGGAGGAGCCATTGCCATCCACTGGGAGGCGGAGGGGCCATTACCGTTCACAAGGGGACGGAGGTGTCACTGCCCTCTGACGGGAGGCGGAGGAACAGTTGCCGTCCAACAGGGAACGGAGGAGCAGCTGAGATCCAGATGTGCGGCATGCCCACGGGAGCTGAAGAATAGCAATTTTTTTTATTTTCTCTCTCTCTCTCCGTCTCTCCCACTCTCTTTCTTCCCCCCTCTCCCTCCCCTCATCCTACCCAGGTTCCGTGGATGTGGGGAAGATCAGCCAGCGACGGAATGGCCGAAGGGGCAACTCCTCCCCTCCAGGAAGGGATGGGGGATCTAAGTCAGACCAGAGGGTTCCCCGGCCTGAATTGGGTGATGGGGGTATTTGACAAGGAGGAGGGTGTACATCCGAGAGGATGCACGCTCGGCGCTGAGTTGCCCAATCAGTGGGAGAGAGATAAAGGAGGAGCCAGGGATCCCCAGGGAGAGGGAGCGAGAGAGAGAGAGAGAGAGAGAGAGAGAGAGAGAGATGGAGATGCACGTGGCTGCTGTGTGTGTGTGTGTGTGTGTGTGTGTGTGTGTGTGTGTGTGTGTCACTGAGTTGCCCAATCAGTGGGAGAGAGATAAAGGAGAAGCTGGGTATGCCAGAGAGAGAGAGAGAGACTGCTATGTGTGTGTCAATCTGTTGTTATGTTTTCAGTTCAGCATTTGTGTTAATTCATGTCTTGTTTGTTACTCCAGTTCCAACATCCTCCTTTCCCAAACACTGTTACAAATGTAAATGTTAAAATGTTTCACCTTACAAGTCATGCAATATAGTAAAAGTGTTTAGATAAGATAGCATTGTTTGAGGAACAGAGAAAAAGTAAGTTTATGAACTCATAATCTGCCGTGTGAAAGTGAATAATAGTCATTGTTGTTGTAGTACCTAGTGTTCGTTTCACCATGAAGCTACCACATTAATAACAGCCATGTAAAAATATTTTTGCAAAAACGTAGGCATGGTAATGTGTTTCTATAAGCTCAGATAGGAAAAATCATGCAATTTAAAGTTGCAGTGTGTAATTTCTGCACCTCTAGTCACACTAAACAGATTCACAAAAATAATTATTTTCCCAGATTTTTCAAACATTTCCCCCTACTTCCATTTGTCTTTGGTAGGTCAACCAACGAGCTAACCTTTTGTTTTATCTACATTAAAAAACGTAAACAAATTACCTTTAAATAATGCAAAAGATTAAGAAAATGTCATAACGCCCTTTTACTTTTTCAAATAAGTATTGTATGGCACCTCTTGACCACAAAAACATTGATCACTCCACCCCCAGCTAAAATTTTCAAATTAGATCAGAACAGACAAGATCTTGTAGAGTAATCTTTTCAGCATTTAATCACAAGACATGCATTTCAGATGAATTACAGAAACATTTACATTCTCTCTACGCGATACTGGATTAGAGAAGGTGAAATCTGTCAGCATCAGCCGCTCATGTTCTTCTCCATGCGGTCCCAGAAGATCTACACCTCCCAACATGGCCGATACACTCGTCCCACCATGCATCTCATTGTGTCCCTTCTCATGATGGCGATGCTCGGGCTCAGCTCTGAGGTAACATCTCTGCGCTCTGTGCTAAGAATGCTCTCTGGAAGGCTGAGATGAGAAAATCCTTTGTCCAGAGACTTTAGAGTCCTCAGCAGATCGGAGTCAGCCACCACGATGATCCTGGAGCTTCCCGGTGCTGATCTCAAAGCGTTGTCCTCCAAGGTTTCGCTCAAGCCTGGCTGGTCTGGCTCCATCTTGTCAGCTTTGGGAATCATGGGGATTGCGGCGGATTGGAAGTAGCAGTCGGACAAAAGTGCAACAATAAGTATGATGGTCTCAGCGGAGAGCTTCATTCTGCCTTTTCTTGTTTGGCTGCTGTCTCTTCCTTGTTGGGCAAGCTGGTTTGATGATGGTGGCTTCTTAGTCTCCTTATATAGGCCTTCCAGTCAAGATCTGCTGTGTGCCACGTTTCTACAGATGCATCATCTTGCTTGGACATGACTATATGCTACTAACCAAAAAACAAAACACAAAAACCCATTGATGAGACCACTGACAAGAGCTCAAGTGTTTTGTTTTGGTGGAAAGTTGATTAAGATTTCCTTCAGCATGGCTTGAGTGCAACACAAATACAACAGGGTTCTTTTAAGAAGGGATATAATTCCATAATCCTTACACTTTGAAACAATATGACAGGATAAGAGGTCTGTTGAAGAGTACAAGTGAATTATAAATACTTGAAAACAGACAATGATGACTGTCATTATTCTCATCAAACCAAAAGGTGTAGTAGTCAAAAAGAGGCTCTAGTCCAAAATGAAGATAAACAAACAGCAGGAGGTTTGTATTATCCTGTTTGGACGATCATTGCCCATTCATGACAATGTTGCAGGTGCTTCAATTTCGATGAGACATAACATACACCCAGCTTGAATGGGGCTCCTACTGTTAAATGCTCCTTGATACAGAAAACAAATACACGTTCACCATATTCTGAAAACTCTTTGAAATAGATCACCTTAGCTTACTTTTTTCATTCAGAAGTTTTTTAAGGAATAGTTCACACAAAAATAAAAAGTATCTCATCATTTACTCACCCTCATGCCATCCCAGATGTGAATGAATTTCTTTCTTCAGCGGAACAAAAATTACGATTTTTAGAAGAATATCTCAGCTCTGTTGGCCCATTCAATGCAAGTGAATGGTGACTAGAACTTTGATACTCCAATTGCACATTAAGACAGCATAAAAGTAGTCTATAGCTATGACTCCAGTGGTTATATCCATGTCTTAAGAAGTTATATGTGTCACGATCCACTGTTGTCTGCCCTGTGTTTTGCCCCTGTCATCTGTTCCCCATGGACAACACTTCCCATAATTCCCTGCCCTCATCAATAGAAGAGGAAAGGTTTGGCTGCCCATCTGATCTGCTCTGGTTCCCTTGGTCTCCTGGCTACCCATTTGGTCTGCTCTGGTTCCCTTGGTCACCTGGCTGCCCATGTGGTCTACTCTGGTTCCCTTGGTCTCCTGGCTGCCCATCTGGTCTACTCTGGTCCCCTTGGTCTCATAGCCCCACCTCTAATGAAACACAGGTGAGGACAATAGAAGACAGCTGGCAGTGATGAGGTCAGGGAATTATGGGAAGTGTAGTCCATGGGGAACAGATGACAGAGGCAAAACACAGGGCAGACAACAGTGAATCGTGACAATATGATTAGTGTGGATGAAAACAGTAATTTTTACTATCTAACTCCACTTTCACTATAACATTCTTCTTCTTCTGTTTGTGGCAATTCTTATTCTACATTCATAATGCTATTGGCAGAGAGGAGAATTTAAAGTAAAAAAAAAATTAAAAATGTATCTGTTTTTCCACACTTGGGGTAAAAGGATCCTAGGGGAGTTATAGTGAAATTGTGTAAATATAGGGACAATAGTTATAGGGCAACAGTTAAATACTTTTGAGAACAGAATAAGATAATGCTTTTTCAAAATAACCACTTCAGAAAAGGGGGCACCATTTCCTTTTAATTTCAGTCATATGTGGCATTTCATAACATATCAAGTATTCTATAACAAATTATACTCTATTGTGATTCAAAGTTCTGGGCCCATTGATCTAGCAGGAAGTGTTGTTGGATGTAAAGGCATGTGTGAGCTCCAGGGATGAAATGTCCACATAGATGTTTTTGGTTGTAGTGATGTAATAAAGTGAAAAGGAATACATATTTTGTCAACCACACACCCTAACTCAAACCACAACCCTAAACCTAACCATCGGTGGAGTAAAAATCGAATCAAAGAGGGAAAATGCAACCCCTTAATCACGCTCGTCATACATTTTTGAGAACACAATTACTTCCTGGTTTCCTCACAGGACCCGAACCTGTGTCTCTGAGGCTGTTGACACAACATATCAGTTGTAACACAGGAAAAGGTAAACGCATCTGAATTGATGCAAAAATGTCTTATTTGAGATGGTGCTTGTTAGTTACTTGTCAGAAAGGGGTCGATGTCAGGGTACCAGAACATTCGGGAGTGGCATATCAACTTCCTGTTTTATCTAGTTTGTGAAGTATGATTCATATTACTTACATAAACATTGCAGGGTCCATAGTCCTACATCATTCCTTTCCTCAGTAGCTTGTCTACGGTAAATCGTGAGAGAGAGTTATTGTGAAACTATAATTATGTTTGGAACAGTGGAGATTCTGTAATCACGCTAGGGATAAGAATTGTATTGTTTCAAATTCAAAAATTGAAAATGGAAAAAGCATACTTGGACTGTGTTGACAATGTGCAAACAAGCTAAATCATATGGTGAGTGTTTTGCATCAAGAAACATAGGTTGATTTTAATACTGAATGGGTCTATGGGCTGTAAATGTCCCTTCCGTTGCTCTTCTTTTTGGGATGTTGATCAAGGCTGGGCTTTGGCATCCCCATCACCACATCTCCTCTCTCTCTCTCTCTCTCTCTCTCTCTCTCTCTCTCTCTCTCTCTCTCTCTCTCTCTCTCTCTCTCTCTCTCTCTCTCTGTGCATGGCAATATGATGAAATGAACTTCCCCACTCAAAATAAATGGAGAAAAAAAGTCTACTTAAGAGTTGATTGATTTTGCAGCTGTGTGCTTGTAGGAATTTTATTTTAACTAAATTGCTCTTTGGGGATCATTTTTAAAGATTCTGGTGGACTAATCAAGGTGCAGGAAACTTTTCACAACAAACCTGAATCAAGTATATTGGCAATATACTTCTAGCAAACTGATTAAAAAAAAATGGGTATCGTCATTTCAAACTAAATCTGCACATGCACTGTCTTTTACAGTCTGTATGAGTATTGATTTTAGAAAGCACTAACAAGGAACTAACAGTGATCTGGTGTTTGGGTGTAGTTTTCTTTATTAAAAAACAAACAAAAAAAACAACATTATTTTAATGACCCCAGATCCAGAGTGGATTACCAAGCAATTTAAGTCTGATTAAAGTTAGGAGGCAGATGTTGATGTTGTTGCAATGTTGTAAAAATCCATAAATAAAAGCACAAAATCTCTACAAAATCTCAGTTCGTTAATGACTGATTTGGCTTGACAGTAAACAGAGATCTTGATATAGACACAGTATGAACTCTCAAAGAAAGGAAAACGAAGCAGGAAACTGATAAAAAATGACAGATCTTCCCTCGACTGTTAGTGGAAAAAACAATCAGACAGAAAAATTCAAAGTGTGGATGTGGAACTGAATCAAGATGACAGGACACTTGTATCAATACTAGGAGAGACCAAACAATGGCACCGCGATATAGCATTAATTTACTTGGGGAAAATTGAAAACAAACCTCTGATGATGAGGTTTGCACTGGCTACAAACACTATTATTATGCTCTGCTTTAGAAGATCACTTCTAATGCACTATGAAGCTTGTAACAAAAGTAAATATGATTCTTATGAACTATATGGGGACAATAGACCCACAAATTAATGATTAAGGAAATATAATCAGTGATCTTAAAAGCACACATTTCAGTTTTCAGAACCCACCACATGTTTTCAAATATTAGCCTACTAACAGAGTGTAATCGTAGAGTTCTTGAAGTAATCAAACCTGTTCATTTTCTCCACAGAATAACTAATTTTTAACAACATATATTACACAAGGTTGTAAAAGCAATAGTTCATATAACAAACTGTACTCATGAACGTGAAATGAATGTCAAGATGTTCATTAAAAATGACTTAAATTTTGGGTTGTTTCTCACCAAATCCTGCTCCATCTACTACAAAAACTACTTTTATGATATTTTTTTGTCTTTTTAAGCTTGAAAGTGAATCACTGTCCACCGCTATTGTATTGAAAAGACAGACCATAATATTTATTAAATTCCTCTTTTTGTGTTCTGCAGAGGAAATTAAGTAATTTGATTTTCGAATTATACGAGGGTGAGTAAATGATGAATTTCATTTTTGAGTAAACTATTCATTTAAACAGTATGCTACTGTTAAAGTCACAAGTCTTCACATTTCAACTTTGTTTAACCCTCCTATGGTATTGAAATATTGCAACTCCCTTTGGTATTCACGGTCTTTTTGTACCAGAAGGGTCAGATGTGTAACACTTTTTTTATGATAACAGTGATACCATTTCCAAGAAAATATGAGAATGTGACATAAATTGGTGGCAGACTTCTGCTATCTGGTGAACAAATGTCTCGGTTACTGTCGTAACCTCCATTCCCTAAACTCGATGTTGTGTTGATGTAGTGACACTAGGGGTCCCTATTGAAAAACAGCACAACAGCTGAACCTTGTTACGTGAACTATCGATTCAGGTGCAAGCAAGCTGCTGCATGCGTAACAGCAGGTGCATCAGTCTGCACATAACCTCCCCAATGCCCCACAAGACGATATGTAGTTCCCCACATCCCTGAAGGGGGTTGTGGGAACCTTGGGCACATAGCCCAGCTGGGGTATCAGGATCATGTGAGAATCTGCCGGATCAAACTCCAGGCAAGTGTCGCTGGCAGAGAACGCTTGCAGGTCCCCAGCCCTCTCAATGGAGGTGAGTGCAATCAGGAGAGCCGACTTCAAGGCTTTCAGCTCGACTGACTCTAGAGCCTCAAACAGGGCTCTCCGACAGCCCAGGAGGACCACGGAGAGATCCCATGAGGGGAATAGGTGTGGCCTAAGAGGATTCAGCCTCCGGGCGCCTCTGAGGAACCTGATGATCAGGTCATGCTTCCCTAGGGACTTACCATCCACCGAGTCGTGGTGGGCCGCTTTAGCATGGAGGGGGACAGCACTGACCTGACTGCGCATCTCTGGGGGCTAGGGAAGAACACCACCTTGCAAACAAACGGCACTTCAGGGCATAGAGCTGCCTTGTAGGCTGGCCAGCCACCACAATGGGTTGGAAAGCGTCAGCCACGTGTCCAAGCTCTGGGCGAGGGGCATTAAGTGGACGATCGTGTCTGACGTACCTGGGGGTGGGGCCTTGTGGCGGGGGGAAGCAGGCAACGCCACGTCGAGGAGCGTTGCTTCGACCCAAGGCAGCTGCACTGAGAGGAACCTCAAAGCACTTACCTTGCTCCGCGTACCCAGTGCAAAGGCGGGTAAGTTTGCAGGGCCCTGGCTACGAGTGCTCGGTGTCTGGCGGATGTGACATTGGTGGCCGTAAACACCGATTATGTGACCAAAGGAGTGAGGAAGCCACAATTTTTTTACATTATGGGCCCTCCACCGGAGGATGGAGTGGTCTGGGTACCAGCTCTGTAGCGGACATCTCTCCCTGGTTCATCCATCTCAGGGGCGCTTAGGAGCCTTCTGGGTCCTCATGCCAGGCCGTGAGTTGGGGGGCATCAGCTTCCTGTGGGGGGCTCTATGCTGGGGCCGAGAACTTGGGCTTTCAAAACCACAGGGGGACACCCTTGGTGAGCAAACGGAGTACTGGATCTTGAGCCTCGCCAGGACAAGATGTGCGGTATAGCCTCCATCTGTCTCAACAGTGTTGCCAAATAGACCAGATTCAGGCATGAACGACGCCCCGAACACAGGAACCAATCATCTAGTCACGAGGGCTCAGAAGAGGACAGAGGGGTCCAGTCCAGCTTGCCCGGGCAAGCTTGGTGGTCAACTCTAGGTCGGCCTTAGACTGGGCGGGCAGACCTGAAGATGGCTGCCCAGTCGAGTCCTCAGCATCAGACATCGCCAGTGTGCTCTAAGATGCAGTATTCAAGAAGTCATCCTACTGGTGAGCCCCGAAAGAGACGTTAAGCTGGCCATGAGGCGAGCTGGTCTCATCTCGGAACTCAACAGAGGCAAACGAGCGTGCTGGGGAATGGGGGGTCCGTGGGGATTTACCCTGCAAGACCGCGCCACTGAACAGGGGCCGGCCACATACCCCTGGGTAGAAGCGTGGGGGTAAATAGTTGCGAGTGAATTTGTCAATCAGTTTGAGATTCATTATGAGGGCTTGTTTAAGGACCCGTCAATTTCAACAAGCGTCAGACATACTTGTATACCGTCTCGGGTGCGTTGCGTCATAAACATAAACGTTTTAGGTTTCTGAACACATCTTGAGATCCCTTAATTTGAATTTGTGCTCCATCAAATGTTTTGAACGCAAGAACGTAAAGAATGTCTGTTTTGTGCTGTCTTGTTGTTTTCTTCACTGTATAAACTGCGCGTTGCCACACAGCTGAAATTTAAATTACTGCCCTCTGGAGTAAACAGGTGGTACTACAAGCTTGCATTTCTCAGGAATCTTCCTTATTATAATCCGGGGGCATTGCGATTAATTTTAATGCATTATTTTTTATTTAAGTTTAGCATTTTAAAACTGATTTGAAATGTCAGTTTTTGCAGATTGTAATCAAACCTGATCATGGTGTTTCAAAGAGAAGATACAAAATAAGCATTTTTCTACTTATAATTTATTTAAAACTAAATTAATTAATAACTCAAAGTAAATGCATAATAATGTCAATAAGAGTACAAAACAGAAGAATCAGAGTAAACCATTTGCGATGTCAAATTTTCTATAGTAAAAAGTTTATTTCGCAAACATGACTGATTTATTAAGCTCTGTTACATAGCCTCACCAGATAATTTTTGTGTGTTTAAGTGTGTTTTTGTGTGTGTACAGTATGTTTTGCACTGTATGATAGTCTCACCCTGTAATTTGTGTCTGTTGTTTCCTGCATTGTGGCTTGTATTTATTATCCTGATTTATTGATTGTATTTGTCAGAAAAATTAATTGGTCTGGTTTTTGGTCTTTCCCATTCATTTTCAATGGCAGTTAAATTTTGACAGCAAATACCAAAGTTGCTAATTTTTAATGACCACTTATTGAATCAAGGAGGGTTAAAAATAAATAAATAAATAATCCCATTGCTTCCCATAATCCTGACAAGACATCCACCAATTAGAGAATCTGTTGTTACCATGGGAATATATATTAAAATAAAAAAGCTCAGCAGTGACTGTCCACTACTATGAAATATTGTAAGTGACATAATCGAGTCAGTCTCCTTATATTTTCAAAGTACAGTATTGTGTATATCTGAATATTTAGCAATATACCTGAAATATATTGTTGATAAACACATAATCATGGCTATAATAGTTTAATATTACATCTTTTTTCAGATTTGAATATACTGTTTTGCTCAGAACTTGTTGGTTTGGTTCCAGGTTTACAAATTTGCGGCAAGCTGATTTAGTTGTTAATTCCACAAGCATTACTCCTTGTAATTGCATTTTTGCTAGTAATATTTCAATTAGAGTGCTCTACAATTATTTTTTTTACTAGTAAAAATTCCAATAACAGAGTTGATTTAGTAATAACAGAGTAATTGATTTTCTAGTAGTAGGAATGCAAGTGCAGAGCAGAGGATGAGGAATGCAAGTGCAGTAAAAATGCAATTATGACATTACATAAAAAGATATTCGTCATTGAATAATATTTTGAAAGCACAATGAAGAAAGCAAATAGGGGAAACGTGGAACAAGGACCCAAGGCCACTTAAAAAAATAGGCAGTCCTTTTCACACCATTTCCATTATAGAAATATACAAAAGATCACAATAGGCATGTATGTTACTATGTTGTCATGTTATTGATAATTTGAAAAGCTTATAGATTTGTGGTTTATGCATGGGCACAGGTACTGATCCCTGTGTATTCAGGCATGTTGTGGTTACTGTTGTCACAACACTTCTTAGAGTGTTTCTCGTGCGTTTCCCTGCGCAGGTATTTGTGGGTTGATTTTTTGGTTATTTGAGGACAGCTGCAAGCCATATGCTCAAAACAGAGCTGTTTCTACAACTATAAATTTAGTATGGAACAGATGAAGAATTTTAACCATGCTCCACTTTTCTAAATCCAACTGGACTGTGACCCTTTGAACAGAATCTAGGGCACTGAAATTATTTTATGCACTCATCTGGAGATCAGCATAATGGCTATATATTTTTTACATGATATAAAATGACTCAATGAATTAATTGTTCATTGTTTCATGAGTAATATCTTTATGCAATATTTCACTCAATGGTTTGACCAGTAATCAGTAAACCAGAGAGCTTTAATCATATGTGACCTTAAGTTTATATTTCTCAAAAGCATAGGCTTACAATGGCAAAACACTTTTTTTTTTTTTTTTTATAAGATAGTAATCAGTAAACCAGGCAAAATTTGCAGTTGCAATGCTAGGGTGCTTTAGGTTGCTAAGGTATTGCTGTGAAGTCCATAAGATGTCTTGAGTGGGCGTTAGCATGTTGCTGTGTGGTTGCTAGAGTGTTCTGGATGGTAGCGGGTGTTACTAAGATGTTCTGAGTGGTTCCTAGGAGGTTGCTCACTGGGACAAGAAAAAATTGTCCATTTTCAAGACTCTATGATATCTTATCTTTTGATATAAGCTTGGTACCAACTTTAATGCAAGTCAATGTGATTTTTTTTTCACCTGTTTACATTAACCAGACAAGTAAGACTGATCACTTAAAAACAGCACACCTCTCCTCATCAAGAGCATGATTTGATGTACCATTAATATCTGGGATGAGTGTTCATGTTAGCAACGTGGGTTTGAGTCTGACTGCATTATTTCATTACCGCCTCCTCCCACTTTTCCCTATCATTTTGTGTTGTCTTTCTACGTTATTTTTATTTCTGCTTTCTGTCTGTTAATATAAAGTAGCAAAATGCTTAAAAACACAGATTAAAAGAATAAAGCATCCTTATTTCATGGAAATTACGTGACTATAAGCAAGTTAAACGTTCTCCAAAACAGATGGGTTAATTCTCTATCGAGTTTTAAATAAAGTCAACTGAAATTCCTACTGTAAACCTTAAACTTAAACATGACCGATAGTGTCATATGAACACATAAAACATAATTGCTGATGCAACCATGTCATTTTGTGTTGCTTTTGACACGTGTCGACTTTAGGACTCATACCCAGTCTATCATGTGTGCTACTCTGTGTCAGTTGAGCTACCATGAAACTTGATCAAAAATGAATATGTTTGTAAATAGTTGTTTATGCAATGAAAACTTTTAAATGTATCGCACAAGTCATGCTCTATAGTCAAAGTGTTTTGATGTCATAAGATAGCACTGTGTGAGGAAGAGGCCAAAAAGGATTTATTAACTGATAATCTGCCTCTTGATTTGAGTGAAAGTAAATAAAAGTTATTGTTGTGGCAGGCAGCGACTCTAGTGTTCATTTTACTACGGAACTGACACAATACCATGTACAACGAGCCACATTAAAATTATTTTACAAAAATAGTGGTATAGTAACAGGATTCTATGAGCCCAGCTTGGAATAAACTGCAGATATTACAGGCAAGGATACAACCTTGTTTCAAGTGTCAGAGATCTTTTACTACTCAAGTTAAGGCTGAATTGTTGTAACCAACAGCTGTAACTTTAAAATTTGCAGTTGGGTAGAGTTGGTGCTTGATGGCTTCTGTCTGCAGATTTTGGGCCAGTCAGAGTTGACAGACTCCACAGAATTTTACATGGTATATAAGGGGTGCAGACTCTGATTTCTTACCCTTGGACTATGAATCTTATCAGAGGATATTAAACATGTTTGATATTTTGGAGTCGACTCTATGACTCAAATCTGAAGTCATATGGAGACCAGCCAATGAAAAAAATGGAGTGTGCAAGCCCACAGAGCTCAAGAAATGAAGCTAGCAAACAAGCACTTACTAGCCAACATGATCACAAGACATGTTGATTCCAAATGTTCATGCACCCTGAAAACCAAAAGCATCCAGTGATCAGAAGTTTTGCAGATAGAAACGCCTTGGTGATGAGAGAGGTCACCAGAGAATGTCGAGAATGGTTCAAAATGACAAAGTCTACGGTAACTCAAATAACTGCTCTGTGCAATTGTAGTGAGAAGAGTATCATCTCAGAATGCTTTTCTGAGATGCAGTTTGGTGCTGTTTTGGCAGCACGAGGGGGACCTACACAATATTAGGTAGGTGTTTTAATGTTGTGGCTGATCTCTTAAAGGTGCACTCAGTAACTTTTGCCTTTGCATCATCTTGGACTTAAACTGACACCTAGTGGCTTGGATGCAAAATCATTTAAAATCAATACTTCTCATTTACAGATGCCATTGTAGAAATGTAGTATTCACCATCAGCCATGACTTTAATCAATGAGTGAAAGTGTCAAATAACAGTAAGCGAGTAGTATTCGGCTGATCATGTGATTCTAACTCGCATTACAGTCTCTAGAGGCCAAACTTGCCAGTCTTCAACCCAAGACCACACCCACATGTGCTTGACCCTTTTCTTTTGTGAATGTTAACAATGATTGGCAGCAACAACCATTGCAGCAAGCTTTAATACATGCATTTTTGTTTATATCTGAATAACATGCTTCTCCTAGAACGAGACAGTGTGAATTTCCACATCAATTTGTTTTGTTCAGATTGAGCTTACTGTTGGGTAGTGTGTTCCTCAGTCATGTGGTGACTGGTTGTGTGATGCCCAGTTTTTTCCTGCAGCTATTTACATAGTTATTTGAGTGTGTGATACCTACTATATTAATAATGTTTTATTTTCTTCAATCTCATCTAACGGTTCTTTCTCGCTTTGCTTACAGAAAAGGAGACACAAGACCTGAATGGAGGGGTTCTTTTTCCTGGCACCCTGAGCACTTGCAGACAGCAATTGAAGTTGTGTTAAGGAATCACCCTGTTACCAGTCTTGCCACCAATCTTCACCATCCCAACCAGAGAAAAGAGTTTCAGGTCGCTGACTCCACTCTGAAATGTGCACACCAGCTGACTACACCAGTAGCTGCCAAGCAAAACATGAGACCGTGGTGCGGGGGCCAGAGGAAAGACAACTTAGCTTCACATGGAGAGGAGACTGTGCCTCTCACATACCCTGAGCACCCGCTCAGCCCGCGGCAGCAGAACATTGTTAAAACAACTCGAAGAAGCAGGCCGCACCGTCCGTTCAAGTGAGTGTTATTCCAGCTAGGTAAATAATAGAGCCCCCTTCTCCATGTGATTAACAGGCACAAATTAAATGATGTTCCCAAAGATTTGGTGTGCTAAAGGCCACTAGGGATGAACATTGCTGGAACCAATTCTTATACCTTCAAGTTCTCTTATGAGAGGTTCTCTCGTATTGCGTAAGCTAGCTTATGCTACGGGAAAGATGAATCTTTTCTGAGATATTGAAGCCAAAAAATTATCCTTAATTTTGTATCCATTGTCAACGCAGTGCGGCAGCTTCAGACCTTGAGCGGGCTAGCTAGCGAGCTCATTGGTTGCTCTGCGGCAACTGCTGCAGCCTATAGACGAGCTTGGGCGAACTCGCATCCAATGAGAGGCGTCCGCGCGCTCACTGCATCAAAGCCCGCCAAAAAGGGCGTGACTAGAGTGCATATAAGCGTAGTTCGTAGGCTGGAACCCTGATTTTCATCTCTTCAGCGAAGCTCTTCGCATCACTGAACCGGAAGCCGCGTCGCCATTCGAGGGGCATCAAGCAAGCGTGGACAGTGCTCGAAGAAGCCGGCCGACTTCGCCACCTTCAGCCATCCTGCGAGCTACGCCATCCGGCGACGTATCCTTTTTAAAAGCAAGCTAGTTCTTAAAGAACTTCACAAAAGAGTACGAGCGTCTTTTTTAAAATGCCTCGCTCCACTTGCGCCTCATGCCGCGCTCCTCTGCGCTCTCTGCCTGGGACTGGGGCATGCAGAGCTCGCCCTCGCCGAAGGCGGATGTGATCTCTGCGAGGAGCTGCTGATGTCGACCCTCCGGAGTCGAAGGGGAACTAACACGCCTCCTCACACAGGCCGTCGACCGCCTCGGGCTCGAGTGGTCACCGCCCCTAGAGCAGGCACCCAACAGACTTGACGGCTGCTTTCTACAGAGCCGCCGCTGCGCAGCACCCACTATCCGGGCCGCTCCCTTCCTGCCGGAACTCCACGCCGAGCTTTCCAAATCATGGAACGCGCCTTTCTCAGCCAGGGTCCGATCCCACGTCTCCACCTCTCTTGCTTCGGTGGACGGCACCACTGAGAAGGGTTACGCTTCCATCCCTCCGGTCGAGGATGCGGTAGCACACCTTTGCCCGCCCTCCGCGAGATGGCGGTCTAAACCAGTGCTCCCGTCTAAGGCCTGCAGAACAACTTCCGCCTGTGTTGGCCGCGCCTATTCCGCCGCCGGCCAAGCTGCATCTGCTCTGCACTCTATGGCCGTCCTACAGATCCTCCAAGCGAACCTTCTGCGGGAGTGGGATGAGGAAAGCAGGCATCCAGAGGCGGTTGCAGACATACGGAGTGCTACGGACCTCGCCCTCCGCGCTACCAAAGCTGCAGCCCAAGCTATAGGGAAGTGCATGGCCGCGCTGACTGTGACCGAGAGACATCTGTGGCTAACGCTAGCCGACATGGGAGAAGCAGAGCGCTCTACGTTCCTCAACGCACCGCTCTCTCCATCCGGTCTCTTCGGCTCCGCGGTGAGTGGTATCATTGACCGGTTTTCAGAGGTCCAAAAAGCCACACAAGCCATGAATCTCTTTCTGCCTCGTCGCGCTAGCTCCTCTGCAGGCCGCCCACGTGAGCCTCCTGCACGAGCCTCTTCACAGCGCCCAGCTCAACAAAGCCAGACTTCTCAGCGTCGACAGGGCGGCCGCCCTCGATCGCGCTCAGACAGCCGCCGCAGACCGCCGCCCCCCCACGGGCCTCAGACTAGAATTGCGCTGAAACCTGAACAACCGAAGTCCTCCTAGCTTTGTTGACAAAACGACGGATCAGTCCCGCTGCGGCCGGACCACCGTCAAAGCTTCGCCCCCTGTCAGTCCCCTTCCTTCAGGCTACTACAGTGGTAGATTCAGCAGCCAACAAGCCGGTGTTAACGCCCGCTTGCCTGCACTCAAACGCCGTTTTCACGGCGACCCAAATAAATCTGGTAAAGAGCAAGCATGCCATATGTGTAGAAAATGTGCCCACAACCCAGTGTTCACCTCTACACACAAGCATTACACATCCCGTGTCCATACCAGAGAGCAAACATGTCTTATGTGTAGAAAATGTGCCCACAATCCAGTGTTCACCCCTACACACAAGCATTACACATCCCGTGGCCCTATCACGGCACACTCACATAAAGCGGTTACGAACCGCTCGAGTGTTAGGGTTAATAAACGCACCCACGAATCCGTGCGCGCGCCCATTCTCTGGCCGCTCTGTCACACGACCAGCCTTATGTGTAGAAAATGTGCCCACAATCCAGTGTTCACCTCTACACACAAGCATTACACGTTCCGTGTCCCCATCAGAGCACACTCAAAAGCGGTTACGAACCACTCGAGTGTTAGAGTCAATAAATGCGCTCACGAATACGTGCGCGCGCCCATTCTCTGCCCGCTCTGTCACACGGCCAGCAAACACTTCTCTGTATGTAAGTCCCGTGCCCGTGACTATGCTTGCGTATCACTTAACAGACGTGACTCTTTCCCCATTCACCTCAATCGGGAAGTCACTCACAGAACAGCCTGTCCATGCTGTCTGCGAGCAGTCCAGCATAAGCACAGTAAGCGCGCTCACACATTCTGTTCAGCGCGCTGTGTGCGGCAATCAGAGTGATTTGGCCACTCACCCTCTAACATTACGCTTCAAAGCGTGGGAAGATATTCCAGGGATATCCGAATGGGTGTTAAGCACAATAAAACAGGGCTATTTGCTACAGTTCGATCTCCATCCTCCTCGCTTCAGAGCGCGGCTCGAATCTACTGTGAACACGGAAGCAGCGTGCATGCTTCGTTCAGAAATAGAAAACCTTCTGTGCAAAAGGGCCATAGAGAGAGTGCCGCCTCCCCTGAGCGAGTCGGGGTTTTACAGCCGTTATTTTCTTGTCCCCAAGAAAGATGGCGGCCTCAGACCAATATTAGATCTCAGGGTTTTGAACAAAGCGCTTGCAAAAAGACTGTTCAAAATGCTTACAACCAGCAAACTCCTCGCGCATGTGCGCCAGGGGGACTGGTTTATTTCTCTCGATCTGAAAGATGCATACTTTCAGATTCAGATAAATCCCCGTCACAGGCCATTCTTGAGATTCGCCTTCGACGGCCAGGTTTATCAATACACCGTCCTTCCGTTCGTCCTGTCCTTAGCACCCCGTACTTTCACGAAGTGCATGGACGCGGCGCTCGCACCCCTGCGGAGTCAGGGTTTGCGAATTCTGAACTATTTGGACGATTGGCTGATTTTGGCACAATCACATACGGAGCTTCTGTCTCACAGGACAGTTCTCCTCAGTCATCTGAACAGTTTGGGCCTTGCAGTCAATTGGACCAAGAGCTCACTACAGCCCAGTCAGACAATTTCCTTCCTTGGAATAGAACTAGACTCAGTGGCAATGACGGCTCGCTTATCTACACAGCGCGCGCGCCGTGTGCAGCGACTAGCCGCGTCATTTCAGATGAACAGCCTCACACCTCTGAAGAAGTTTCAGAGAGTGCTAGGCTACATGGCCTCAGCCGCAGCAGTACTTCAACTGGGTTTACTGCGCATGCGCCCGCTTCAGCATTGGATAAACACCCGCGCGTCTCTCCGGGCTTGGGCCACAGGCCGCCAGCCAATCAGAGTGACTCAGACCTGTATTTCAGCTCTGCAGCCCTGGACAGTGGCCGAGTGGTATCAGCGGGGAGTGATGATGGGAGCTGTATCTCGCCGAAAAGTCATCTCGACAGACGCGTCCAACACGGGTTGGGGCGCGGTCTGCGAGGGCTCTCCGGTTTTTGGCCTATGGTCAGTTCAGGAAAAGCTCCGTCACATAAATTGTCTGGAAATGATAGCGGTCGAGTACGCGCTCGTGCGCTTCCTCCCGATCATTCAGGGTCACCACGTCCTGGTCCGCTCGGACAGCAGGTCTGTGGTATCCTATCTAAACCGTCAGGGCGGTGTCAGATCCAGGAACCTCTTCCATCTGACGAAACGCATACTGAGTTGGTCCCAGCGCCACCTGCGCTCACTGAGGGCGATGCAGGTGCCAGGCCACCTGAACGACGGCCCAGACAGACTGTCCAGAGACAATATTCCCCCAGGGGAATGGTCCCTGCACGCTCAAACAGTCCAGACGTTATGGCGCATATTCGGCAGAGCAGAGATAGACCTCTTTGCGTCAGAAGAGAACTCTCACTGCCCAATATTTTTCTCGAAGCGAGGACAGCTGGCCCAGGACTGGCCCAACCGCCCGCTTTACGCCTTCCCTCCCGTCTCGCTATTGCCACAGGTAATGCAGAGGATCAGGGAAACGCGCCACTTGGTGCTCCTCATAGCCCCGCGCTGGGAGAATCAAACATGGTTTGCTGAACCCCTGCACGGCCAGTCACAGGGTAAAAACGAGCTGGTCATCCGCTTCCTCAGGGGAGCTAGAAGGATGAACCCTCCGCGCCCCCCATCGGTTCCTATCTGGGACCTTTCTATAGTTCTCGAGCTATAAAAGCCCCCCCTTTCGAACCGCTTCAATCTGTGGATGTGAAACACCTCTCACTTAAAACCGTTTTTCTAACTGCCCTATCATCAGTTAAACGGGTGGGAGACCTTCACGCGCTATCTGTCAGCGCTGCATGTCTTGAGTTTCGACCAAGTGACTCCAAGGTCATTTTAAAGCCTAGACACGGCTACGTCCCCAAGGTGGTCGGTACTCCTTTCAGAGCACAGATCATTTCCTTGTCGGCGCTACCAGCATCTGATAGCGAACGCGACGCCAATCTCCTTTGCCCAGTCAGAGCACTGAGATTGTATACTGCGCGCTCCGCATCTTTCAGAAGCTCCGAGCAGCTTTTCGTTTCATTCGGAGGGCGCACCAAAGGTCTCGCCGCCTCGAAACAGACACTGTCCAGATGGATAGTGGACGCTATTGCTGCCGCGTACGCGTCAAAAGACCTACCATGCCCGCTAGGCATTAAGGCTCACTCCACTAGAGGCATGGCCTCCTCGTGGGCATGGTCCAGCGGGATTTCCATTCACGACATATGTGTGGCAGCGGGCTGGGCTTCCCCCTCCACCTTTGTCAGATTTTACAATCTGGAAGTACCCGCTCTGCAGGCTAAACTGCTAGCGGTTTAATACGCTACAGCTCCCCTGGTGAGCTGCATTAATGGGACACAGTCCACACAGACCGGCACCGCCGCTCTGTCTATGTGCTTATGTACTACACACACACTGGCCCGCACTCTTGCCGGCCAAATATTAATTCCCCACTCACAAGGGCTCCCCCGGGTCCCCCTTAATTCCCTGGGGCTCATGCAGTGGATGCTTGGTGCGCACGGCGTTGACAAAGGGTTCCCGTATCGTAAGCTAGCTTACGCAATACGAGAGAACCTCTCGTAAGAGAACGAAACGGTTACTAACGTAACCTCGGTTCTCTCTAGATGAGGGAACGAGTATTGCGTAACCGGCCGTGCTCGCGCCATGAGCGATTTTTCGCTTCATTCAATGAAAACCAGGGTTCCAGCCTACGAACTACGCTTATATGCACTCTAGTCACGCCCTTTTTGGCGGGCTTTGATGCAGTGAGCGCGCGGACGCCTCTCATTGGATGCGAGTTCGCCCAAGCTCGTCTATAGGCTGCAGCAGTTGCCGCAGAGCAACCAATGAGCTCGCTAGTTAGCCCGCTCAAGGTCTGCAGCTGCCGCACTGCGTTGACAATGGATACAAAATTAAGGATAATATTTTGGCTTCAATATCTCAGAAAAGATTAATCTTTCCCGTAGCGTAAGCTAGCTTACGCAATACTCGTTCCCTCATCTAGACAGAACCGAGGTTACTTTAGTAACTGATTCGTTTTATTCACTCTTGGATAATTTCTGAAGATACAATAAACAAGCATGTCCTTCAAGCATAAAAGCAATACGTTGCATAAGAGATAGCATTTAAGGGAGGTAGAGAGTGGTTTAAAAGTCGGAGAGCAATGTATTCTATTGTCTATTTCGCATTTCCTTACAAAGAATCTAAACTATGGAAAATTTGCCGCAAGTTTGCCGCAAAGCTCATTTGCATGTGAAAATTATCTGTGGCGAATCTGAGGCAAGTTTGTGGCAAATTTGAAGTGAACTCTCAATGTTTGTAAGGGTGTAAATTTTAACTGGAAAATAATAATATTATTGAATTGAATTGAATGATATGAATTTTCCATCTTGTGTGCTTCATTAGAATCGAGGACATTTTTATTTTACATTTACATTTATGCATTTGGCAGACGGTTTTATCCAAAGTGACTTACAGAGCCCTTATTACAGGGACAATCCCCCCGGAGCAACCTGGAGTTAAGTGCCTTGCTCAAGGACACAATGGTGGTGGCCATGAGGATTGAACCAGCGACCTTCTGATTAACAGTTATGTGCTTTAGCCCACTACACCACCACCACTCAGAATTATTGTATTCATGGTCAGTGTAACAATTTGATTAGTGACCTAGAAATACAGCAGAATCTAGAAGTGTTATGTCTTGTCTTGTTTTGTTATGGTATGTCATGTCCCTGTTCTTTCTCTTTACTCTGTCGCCCCCTGCTGGCCTTCATTGGTTATTTCTCCTTCCCCTCTTTTCTCCTCCTCCAGCTGTTCCTTATCTCCTCTAAATACTTCGCTAATTCTCTTCCCACCTGTTCCCATTTTCCTCTGATTAGTTCTCTACTTCTTTCTCTGTTCTTGCTGCTTTCCTTGTCGGATTCTCACTAGAGTTTCTCTCGCTAAGGAATACAAGCACTGTCTCGTTTGTCGCTGTCCGAGTCCTGTCCTATAGGCATCCGCCTGGCTTTACTACCTGTTCTCTATTAATCTACCCGGTATTTGTATTCTGTCCAGCTCGCCTGACGCTGCGAGAGGAGCTGGATACCACTAAGTGTTTTCCTCGACCCTAGTCTACCCTTGGGAGACCAGCAGCCTGTCGCCGCTCACTGCTACCCCCGACTGCTGCTTAATGACGCCTACTGAAGTTCTCTAGGAAGTTTTCTGTTGTGCATCACCCTCTCTGAGGGTTGTTTATGTTCACCGTTGTTCTCTCAAGGAACAGAAAAATGCTTTTCCAGGTTTCAGGTTTTCCAGTTTGCTCAGTAATGTGTTTGTGTAACTTTCATCGGTGTAATCCGGAGACTCAGAAATGAGGCAGACAGATGTATTTGAAATAAAATGTCCATTCATATAAATTTAAAGTTTACTGCACAAGTTTGGTCAACACTGAAGTTTCAGCATTGCATATATTGTCCTACATTTTCTTAATCTAGAGTGTGCAAACTCTAATTTCACATATATAATTATATTAATGTTATCTAATGTTATTACCAAAGAAACCCAAAAACACAGGACTTTAGGACTACAGACTCATCGCTCTGACAACTGTGGTCATGAAGTCATTTGAGAGATTAGTGCTGGCCCACCGGAACAACATAACTGGACCCTTTCTGGATCTCCTTCAATTTGTTTATCAAGCAAAATGGTCTGTTGATGATTCATTAAACATGGGATTGCATCACATCCTGCAACATCTGGACAGACCAGGGACATATGCAAGGATCCTTTTTGTGGACTTCTGTTCGGCTTTCAACACATCCTCCCAGCTATTCTCCGGACTAAATTATCTGGACTAAACAAACAGGCAGCAGCTAGTGAGACTTCACATCAGATGCTGTTGTTGTTGATCAACAAAGAACTTCAGCGAAATTCCTACATGCTTCCCACAATGCTCCGGCTACATATACCTAATTAGTAGGTCCTCGTGGTGGTGCGGTTACCTCTATCCAGGTGGCAGAGGACAAATCTCAGTTGCCTCCACTTCTGAGACAGTCAATTCACGTAACTTATCATGTGGCTCGCTGTGCATGACATTGCAGAAACTCACCGCAATGGAGGCTCATGCTACTCTCTGGGATCCATGCACATCTTACCACGTGCCTCATTGAGAGTGAGAAACCCTAATCGCGACCACGAGGAGGTTACCCCATGTGACTCTACCATCCCTAGCAAACCATGCCAATTTGGTTGCTAAGGAGACGTGTCTGGAGTCACTCAGCATGCCCTTGATTCGATCTCTCGACCCAGGCACCCATATATATACAATATTAACTAAAGAGTGATATGTGTGATATGCACCTTCTTACAGATGATGTTTCGCAATTGTTCCCTATGCGAATGGCCGTGCCCACACACAAGCAGCTCTCATGGAGACAAACTGCCCTCATTGTGAGGACATGAATCCTTTGCGCTCTAGGATCAACCTCGTTCTGGGGGAAGATCCAGCCTCTCGAGCCCTCCAGAAGAGCCAGAAAAGTCTCCTCTGGAAGTATGGTTTTTGCAAACCGGCCATCATCAACAGACCATGGTCCAGAGGAGCGCACCATTCTTCACAAAGACTTGGCCTGCTCCTGACTCTTCACGCATTCAGGTCGAAGGTGCTACCGTCCTCACTAAAGTAGACCACACTGATGAAAAAGGCTACTCAAAGCTTCCGCTAGTGGAACAGGCCCACCTAACCAAGCTGTGTCAACTTACATCTGCACTGGCTGGAAGAGCTTATACAGCAGCAGGCCAAGCTGGTTCAGCACTCCACAGCATGTCAGTGCTCCAGGGTTTTCAAGCTAAGATCCTTAACAAATGGATGAGCAAGGCCCCATTCCAAAGCTATTCAAACAGCTCTGCACCACTACAGATTTGGCGCTGCAAACCTTGAAATCTACCGCTCAGGCCATCGGCAAAGCGATGAGCAACCTGGTGGTTCTGCACAGATATATTTGGCTAACTCTCACGGAGATGCGTGACGCAGAGAAAGCCACCTTCCTCGATGCCCGGTGTCACCCAACAGTCTCTTTGGCAGTCTCAAGCAATGAAACTTTCTGCTAAAGAGAAGTATCACGTCTTCTTTCCCTGCAGACTCCTAATCTAATTCTGTTCAGCGCCTGGCAAATAATCCATCTCTCACTGCCCCAGCGCAGTCGAAAGCTACTACTGAGCTGTCTGTGAAGCCATGCAAACCGTGGCCCAAGCATAAACACCCGCCATCTCAGCTTGAAAAACGTGTCAATGGAAAAAACCCTGGCCAGGGTTTTTACATGGCAAAGACCCAGTGAATTGCCCCATAGCTGAGATTGGTCTTACATCAACATCAACGCTCAAAGTTTATGTAGCGAATATCTCAACATACCACGCCCTGGTGGCTGGCAATCATAATCTAGTCATAAAGTTCCTTAGGCGAGCGAGGCATCTGAACCCCACTTGCCCTGCTATGGTTCTGACTTGGGACTTACATCTGGTGCTGAAGGCACTCACAAACTCCCCTTTCGAGCCATTTGAATCTGTTGAGCTGCGGGTGCTTTCCTTAAAGGTCGCACTCCTATTGGCTTTGGCCTCATTTAAACAGGCGGTTGACATGCAGGTGTTGTCAAGTGACAGCTCATGCTTTAAGTTTGGTCCAGATCTGATAAAAAGCCACAATTAAACCTAGAAAAGGCTGCGTGCCACAGGTTTTATCAATGCCCTTCAGGTCTCAGGTGGTTCGTTTGCAAGCCTTCTTTCCCCCACCATTTAATTCAGATGAAGAGCAATCTATGCATATGTTATGCCCGGTGAGGGCATTGCATACATATGCTGAGCATGAGATTTTATTTGGGAAATTGGTCACTTTGGAGCTCTTATAACAGATAATGGCTTGATCAGTAGCACTCGATTGAGCTGGGGTGAATGTCAAAACTAAAAAAGGATGAACAAATGTTACATACTAGTTTTCCCTGGCAGAAAACTCACAGATGTGATCCTCAACTGGACGGTCCCCTTGCTTAAGAAGCAGAATTCTGACAGCCGCTAGATCCATGTGGTACAGTTCTGTAACGGGTGGTTGCTGAGATGAGACGGGAAATGCTGGATCTAAATGCAGGCTTTTAATGAAGATGGTAACAGTGAAACAAACTAACATGAACTCATAAAGCAACAAACATAAACTAACACAGGAATGCAAAAATGAGAGGGTATATATATATATATATATATATATATATATATATATATATAAACACAAGGACTAATGATGGAATGGAAAACACTTCAAAATAAGAGTCCTAGGAAACACAAGGGAGGCAGAATGTGAGAGCGATGGCCCTAAGAAAAATAACATTGCTAACCATATTTAAATGATATCAGTTAACGCATTTACTTTGGCAGCCCTAAAATACTAAAAATGCAATTACAATTGAACATACTAAAAAACTAAAACTAAAGTAAAACTAACAATGATAGAGTGAAGACTAACAAAATTAAAAGGACAAAAACAAAATTTAAATGGGGGGTCCATCTGATGACTGTTTAAAAAAAGAAGAAGAAAAAAACAGTGGTTGAAGGGGCCGAACAATAAAGAAAAATAAATAAATATAAAAAATAAAACAATTAAGAAAATACGGTACAATGAAATATGGTTGACGCTAATGTTAAATGAAACTACAACAGGTCATTAGCCTAACTACATACTTTAGCATACATCACCTTAATACATGCTTATATCATTCACAGCATTTTATGCATGTAAGTACTTGCTTAAATCACTAAACACATTTTATGCATTTAACACATGCTTAAATCACTAAAAGTATTTTGCTTATTTTAAGTCAACTCTATGGACTCTCTATTGGACCATCTTCAAGGGGCTAAATAGTATGTGTGGTACCCTGCACATCTATGACCCTGTATAAAGTAATTCCCCATGAATCCTGTATTCTGTTCCTACCCAAAGGTCTGTGATCTGCTGACCCACATCAATCACAGGGCAATAGACCTTGTCATTAAAAGGGGCAAGTCTCTCAGCAGCCTTGTATTTGCTGTATTCCCTGGGTTTTTCTGTTCTTTTAGACATTCACCATGATGTTCGTCATTCACAATGTGATAAAGCAAGCCATCCAGCTCTCTTCCACTGCTTTATCGGTGACAGTGCAGACTTTGATAGGCCAGAGCTCTCACGAGTGGTGGGCATTTGTTTACACCCCTAAAAGGTTCTGAAAGAACTGAGAGTGGAATCTTTCAACTGAAAATCCTTCACTTCAACTGGTGTGTGACCTGGCAGAGTAGGCTCACTTCATTGAGGGTTACTCTACTCCACACTCCGCACAAATCTGTCTAGGTACACTAGCATGATCTGAAAAAGTAAATCACCCATGGAATGCATAAGACGTTGATATGATGAAGGTCCATTGCAAACCCCAAAGGGCATCCGAGAAAACTCATAGATCCCATATGGAGTCGAAAAATGCAGTCTTATGCCTGTCTTGCTCGTGGACAGCAACCAGTTCATATCCACTTGCTAAATCTATGGAAGAAAACAACTTCAGTTCAGCTGCCTGTAATCGACACAAAGCCTGAGACTGCCATCAGATTTACAAACTAGCACGATAGGTGAAACATAAGCACTAGAGCTTTCTTGAAACACTCCTTTCTTAATGGGTTAGTTCACCCAAAAATTTTAATTATCCCATAATTTACTCACC
Source organism: Xyrauchen texanus (assembly GCF_025860055.1). Taxonomy (NCBI): domain Eukaryota; kingdom Metazoa; phylum Chordata; class Actinopteri; order Cypriniformes; family Catostomidae; genus Xyrauchen; species Xyrauchen texanus. Next base: position 46,453,655 of record NC_068279.1, read on the forward strand.
CTCAAGCCATCCTAGTTGTACAGTATATGACTTTCTTCTTTCAGCCAAACACAATCAGAGTCATATTAAAAAATGTCCTGGCTCTTCCAAGCTTTATAATCGATGATGAATGGTACCTTGAATGGTGCACTTAAAAAGTGCATTCATCCATCAAAAAAGTAATCCATATGGCTCCAGGGGGTTAATAAAGGCCTGATGAAGCAAAGCAATGCATTTTTGTAAGAAAAATATCCATAATTATAACTTTATAAACTATAATCTCTGGCTTCCGGTAACGGCCGTCCAGCGTTCACGAGAGAGTCGAGTTCCGGCGTACGACGTAGGTGTAGTGTAAGCTCTGGCGAGAAGTGACGAACACGGATGGCAGAAGATAGAGAAGCCAGTGAATGCACGTGTTGACTGTGGCTTGCCTCTCACAAGCATACAATGCTCTCTTATATGGCCTGTGTCCCTAATGCCCTCAATTAATTGATCTCAGTTTGCCACATTCACATTTGATACTGCATTTGATGACTGCTTCAGAATAGAATTCAGAATTTGGGAAATAGCATGAGAGTAGACACGAATATCCTCGCCTTCCATTTGTTTTTGACTATAGAATGTTTGTAATATCAGATACACTGCGCTTTTCTTGGAAAGCAACTCTCAGCTACACAAAGAAGTCAAATGGTCACTTTGGTTCATTCCCCATCCGTAATCTGACCTCTTCTAAGTCTGCACCCTTTAAGAGGGAGAGTATGAGGTCTAACTGGTCCTCTGTGGTCTGACTCCTAGCATGTAACAGCCTCTCTACTTCTTCAGTAAACTCATCAACATTGCTCTCATCTTTGCTGAAATCATCACTAAATGGTTGGATGGGATGTTCTCTTGGCAAATATACAAACTGTAAGACCTGTATCGTTTTCTACTCATATTGGCGATAGCTGCATGGTCTAGTCACGTTTTTGAATCTGAGAGCTGTTTAAAATAGGAAGAATTGAAATAAAAGAATAAAGACAATACAAAAAAATGAATTCGTTACAATGAAAAAACTAAATGAAATACGATAGAGTTTTATGTTAACTGAACTTACAAACAGGGCATTAGCCTATCCATATGCTTCAGCATACATCACCTTAATACATGATTATAACATTCACAGCATTTTATGCATTTAACATGCTTCAACCACATGCTTAAATCACTCAGTGTACTTTGCTTATTTTTTTTACCAGACTTTTAAGGGCATGTTTAACAGTTTAAACCATACAATTCTCATTACACATCTTCACTTAATTGGAAAACACTCTGGGCTATAAATCATTAAATGAGATATGATTAATTATAAATTTACATACCGAGTTCTTGCAAGTACACAAAATGTATGAATCCTTCAAAAATTATCCACTCAATTTTAACATACGACTCTTCTGAATACATATTTTATGTAAAATGTGATATTTACCCAAGAATTTGCAACCGATGAACAAAACCAGGAGCTCTCTTGCGCAGTACAGTTACGGCCATCCATCATTACAGTGTCTTCCTCATCTATCCATGAAGCGACGGAAGAATTAATAAAGGTTGAGTAAATATGATCCCGCTCCAAACCCTGCCAGTGTGAATTACCATACATAAGACACACTGTGAAGTCTTGGTGGGAAAATGTTGTTCTAAGCCCCTGGAGCAGTGACTGTTAGAAATGGTGCATTTTAAGAAGGTCTTGCACACACTCATCAGCTAATGGACATGCTATTTTGAATAAAATAAGATTTTATATTTTAAAATATCGATATAGGTAAAGTGGGAAACTTAAACATTATCGCAGTCATTACTTAAAATCAGCATTATAATCTATCCTAAACGAAGAATAGTTGTTATGATCATATTTTTTTTTTTAAACAATGCCAATGAAAACCATTGTTTTTGGACCATTAAAAGTACTTCCTACTTTCTATGAAAACAATAAATCAAGCACCAAATGAGGATAAATGGGGATAAATTAGTATTGTATTTTTGTATCTATTTTTTTCATGCTGGTGAAAGATTTATATATTTTGTATATCACAATTACTTTCCTTCCTCAAGGCACAATGCTGTTTCCTCCAGCTGGTAAACATATTTCTCACTTTCCTCAAATGCTTTTTGAGAGACTTCAGGAAGAATCTAACCACACAGTTATAAGTCTCTCTCTGGAACCACCTCTTCAGCAAGCAGGACAGTGGATTGGACAAACACAGACAGTGTTTCTCAACACAGGTGTTTTTTTTTCAATTTTTTCTATTAAATGTGTCTCCGGGAGAAGTTCAACCTCACAAACACAAGAAAATGAAATATTTGCACAGTTTTGATTCCTTCCAATTTACATTTTTTTACATTTTTAATCTTGTATTTCAATTTATAGTTATGTCAAAGCATTCAAATTTATATATATATATATATATATATATATATATATATATATATATATGTCATGTATACATATACAGCTGCAGGAAAAAAGATTTGAACCCTTTGGATTTAACTGAATATCAGTCCAATGTCAGTTTTTTGAGTCTTTGGAATTGTGTTAATACTCAAAAGGATGTTTTAACATAACTCTTCAGATCTTACGTTTTCACAACAACAAAATTCATAGACTGATGGTTCTGAAGTATTTTGGGGATTCATCGTTTAGATTTTAATGGATTAGGAATGCATTAAATTATGAGTCGAATTCAGGGTGATATATAGGTTTTAATCTTTAAAATGAGAGATTATTTGGTTTGGATTATGTTTCAGTTCAATTCTTTCACTCTCCGTGCATTTTTTCACTGATTATGAAGCTTTGGTTCTGTAGGAAAACTCACTATAACCTCAGTTGAATAGTCTGGGGCCACTGGCTTGTGGATTTGTGGAAGAGTTCAGAAAGATTAAAAACATATTCAGCAATATAACATGCAGTATCTGTCTGAAAGTGACTGAACTGAATGTAACAATTTCTTTCAGATCTTTCCAGATGGCTGGTTGCAAGTTTTGCCTTCCTAGCCATCCGTCCTGTAGGGAACTGACCAGTTCTTCTGTGTCATCTGAAAACTGATTCACCAATTGCTCTGGGCTGACACACGGGGTACATATTTCATACAGATGTAGCATGTAGAGTATAGACTGGCAGATTATGGGACACTGGTGAGGAGAGACAAATGTTGTAGTTTAAAGGTTCACAAGAAAAAAAATATATTTTGACATGTGGTCTGTCAGCTGCTCTGTTTGGCAGATTGTTTTTCTTTTTAAGGTTTCACTATGTCTATTTATGAGATGTGAACAGTTTGGTGAAACAAATCATGACAAGCTGTTTGTAGTCAAAAAATACTAAAAGAATTTGGACAGGATTGTCTCCTAATTTTGGAACCAAATCCAAAGGATCCTAATGGGAAGATTAAAATAAAATCCCACTGGAGAAACTGAAATACCTACAGGATTTACATTTCTACTTCATAATGGATACAATGTAAAAATTATAAGAAATTGAATGGCATTGGAAAATTGCCTTAACCTTCCTTTTGTCTTAAGAATCTGCACACTTCTTTTGTCCTTTAGGTAATTTTTTTACCAGTTTTGAAAACCATTTAAAATGTATACATTTTTTATTAGTGTACAATGGCACTAAAGATTAACAACAATCTGTTTTATTGTGGTCCCAACTTGTATTGTTATAGGGGAGGAAAATATTTATGTATGGAATATTAATAGTGTAGAATATTTTTATAATAAAAATAAAGAATAAAGAATATATTTATAAAAAAAAAAAATGGTACATGCCTAGTACATGCATCTATAGCGCAGTCCAGTCCAGTGGAAAACTGTAGTGTTTATGTTACCATGGCAACGGCCTCTGCGCCGAGTCTTGACTGCTGTTAATAAACAACGAGAGGCGATACATAGTAGTTACTGGAAACTTTTATTTGTATTATTATCATTTAAAGGAACAAATTAATTCAGGGCGTCGTAAAGTAAACAAACATGAGCGCAATAAATGACAAGGACAAGAAGGTTGGAAGATGTTTACTGGGTAACTGGGTTGAGGAGGTGAGTCTCACACATTTCAAAGACAGCATTTTCATTTTCCAATTCAAGTTTATGATGTTGCATGCATGCACTGCTTGTCGAGCTTTGAAGGAATATTTAATTCTGTCATAATTTACTCACCCTTATGTTGTTTAAAACTAGTATGATTTTCTTTCTTTTGTTAATGATGACAGAATTTTCCATTTGGGGTGAATTGCTTCTTTAACCCCTGTGCGACCTTCGGGACATTTGTGTCTTTTTCCTTTTTGTTTTTTGATCGTTTTAGCTGTGTTAAAGCCAATGACATAAACTTTGCCAAAGGTGTGTATTTTGGGGGAATTTTGATATTTCAACCTCAGTTCCTAAAATACATAGGCCTATAATACATTGTGTTAATTTGATCACAATGCCATCAAAACATAAAATCATGAATTCTATGATATTATGCTTTCATTCCAGAGCCCTGGCTTCAAAAGTTTAATTTCTTTATATTTTCCACCAGATGGCGCCATTTTTCTCATGCTTGGCCTATGGAGTAAATTCATGCTTTATTTTTGCTATTTTCTGTTGGCTGAATTATAGAGCACTGCTGTCCAATTGAATAACTGGTGCAGCTAAAATTGTGTGGGTGTGTTGGTATGGATGTCAGAGTGTATAAAACAACAGTGGCATTATATAAACAAACTGGCATTTAAAGGGTTGAATCCTGAAAATGAATGAATATTTGGTAGTTATGATCAGGACTGATGTTGGTTAAAAAATTTACTAATTGAAAGTGAAAACTAATATTAATATATTATATTTTTATGGCAGTTTTTAATGCTGATATTTTTGTCCTCTAAGGACCTCTGAGTAACTTTTTTAAATTGATGCACAAGAGTTATCAGATTTGTTGCTCAGGTACCTTGACCAAGGTACAACCTTGAATTGTCATGAACATATTTTATATTTGTCCTAAAAATGTATCTTGGCACACACCACAGGATATATCGCAAGCCCTTTCGATATTTATCATGCTGGATAAGAATTATAGTTCCCCGTCTGTCACTTCGACGTTGTGTCGAAGAATCGACATTAGGGGTCTCTCTTGAGAGCCTCGAGCATCTCTGAACTTGAGAAAAGGCCAATGAGCAATTGGCAAAAAGAATTTGCATGTCCCGCCCCTGGACATTCGGGTATAAAGGGAGGGAAATGAGTCTGTTCATTCAGAAATGTACTTCTGAGCCGACCGGTTGCGTGATCAGCGAGCTGCAATTCACAAAACTGTTCACCTCATCTCTAAGAGCGTATATGCTGTTGGATCTATGGCGCATATCAGCGGCTTTCTCCTTCTCTGCACGGCAGTGCAGCTTTGCCCCTGGGCACTTCGACAACACTTTTGCAGGACGCGTCTTTATAAAGATGCCCTTCCGCCCCTGTGTAGTTCCTGGATGCGGTCGAGTTCTCTCCGCTCCTGACGGTCACAGGCGCTGCCTGTCACACCAAGGCAGCATATGTGGATGATTCGTGTTCTCACTGGGAGAACCTCACCATGGCAACGTTGCAGTCACGGCTTTCCTTCCTATAAAGGAACGCCACTCCAGCTGCCCCCCGCGTTGCTCCTTCTTCCCACGCGATTGAGGACGACCCAGCTGGTGATGGAGGCGATTTGGGGATGGCAGTGGGCTCGGTTTTGCCAGGTACATCCTCACAAACCACTCGCCCCTGACACGCTCATTGACTTCCGCCCGGGCTCGGGGTGACAGCGGCTTGCCTCACGGTCAGTCTGCCTATCCTCTTGAGCCCCCCAAGCTTAATGATGAGCTTGCCGCTGCATCGGAGAGTGTTCTGGCATCTGACGCGGAAGACTCGATTGGACTCGACCCTCGGGTCAGCACTCCCAGTCAATGGAACCCTCCGTCCTCCCCACAGCCTTCACAGCTGGATGATTTGTTCCTTGGGTCTGGGCGCCACTCACAGCCACGCCCCCCGGTTCCTTTCTTCCCGGAAGTGCATGATGAGCTGACGAGGTCGCGGAGGGCACCTTGCTCATCTGCTCACTACACTTGACAGCGGAGCAGTCCACAGGTACTCGGCGGTCCCCCAGGTGGACAGAGTGGTTGCGATCCACCTGTGTCCTGCGAACGCCGCCACCAGGCGGGATCGCCCAGTGCTCCTCTCCAAGGCCGGTAGGATGACGTCGTTTCTGACCTCCAAAGCCTACAGCGCCACCAGACAGGCCGCTTCCACCTTGCATGCTATGGCCCTCCTGCAAGTCCACCAGGCCAAGGCACTTAAAGATCTGCACTTGGGTGGTCCTGACCCTCAGTGACCGACCTTCCCTCAGGGCCATGAAGGTCACAGCGCGGACACTCGGGCAGGCGATAGGCCTCCAGAAAACATGCAGCTCTGCCTCAACCTGGGCCCAGCTCTCAGCCCCAGTGGCAAGCGCCCCACAGGAAGCGCACCTCCACGTCTCACGAACACCCTCCAGGACCCGGAATGCTCCCAAGCGTTCCTGAGACAGACGACCCAGAGATCGAGACGTTTGCTCCGGAGCTGATAAGCAGACCACTCCTTCCCCCAGTGGGGGGCTGGGAGGAGAATCCTCAGTTCAGTTTGTTATCTTTGCCGCACCTCCTTTGGGCTGCGGTACCCACATTCTCAATAAAGGAGCAATTTCCTCTTTCTATGGTTCACCCAGGCCGCAAATGCTGTTCTCACGGCACCCCGGTGCCACACCTCAACAGTTCCGGCACATCAGATGTGGACCCCCCCACCTTCAGACCTTTCCCAGCCGGCCGGTTCTGACGAATCTAGAGAACGCCTTCTTGGTACCTCCTCCTCAGTCACTAACCCGCCCCGTGCCGGGTGTGCGGAGCAAGGTAAGTGCTTCGAGTCTTCCCTCAACACCAGAGCCTCGGGACGCGTTTTGGCCTCCCGACGCCGTATTACCTGCTCTGCCCCACTGCGAAGCTCAACCAGCACGTCAAAAATGATCGTCCCCTTAGTGCCCCTAACACGGAACTTGGATGCGTGGCTTTCGTTTCCCAACCAGTCACGCTGGCTGGCTAGGACCATCCGACTTGGTTATGTAATTCAGTTTGCCAGGCCTCCACCCCCTTTCGGGCGTGTCCGCAATGACGCCAAGACGCCAATTTCCTGCGTGTGGAAATCACGGCCCTCTTACTCAAAGAAGTGATAGAGCCTGTTCCTCCAGCTGAGATGAAGAAGGGTTTCTACAGCCCTTACTTCATCATAACCACGAAAGGCGGCGGCTTACGACCGATCTTGGACTTGCAATTTTTCAACCTGGTCTTGCACAAACTCCCGTTCAAAATGCTCACGCAAAGACACATCTTAACTTGCGTCCGGCATTTAGATTGGTTCGCAGCGGTAGACCTGAAGGACGTGTACTTCCACGTCTCGATCTTGCCTCGACATCGACCCTTTCTTCGGTTTGCGTTCGACGGCCAGGCGTATCAGTACATGGTCCTCCCCTTTGGCATGTCCCTGTACCCTCGCGTCTTAACGAAGGTTGCAGCTCAACTTACACTCAACTACCTCGATGACTGGCTCATCCTGGCCCACTCCCGAGAGTTACTATGCATCCACAGGGACCAGGGACCAGCCGCTTAGGGCTTCAGGTCAACTGGGAAAAGAGCAAGCTCACCCTGGTTCAGAGCATCTCTTTTCATCGGCAGGGAGTTAGACTCAGTCTCAATGATAGCGTGCCTCACGAACAAGTGCGTGCAGTCAGTGCTGGAATGCCTCACCTTGTTCAGGCCAGGCACGGTGGTTCCTCTAAAACATTTCCAGAGGTTCCTGGGGCATATGGGCTCCTCCACGGTGGTGTTTATCACCCTCGCCTGCCGCCAGACTTTCAATCCCTGGACAGACCTCTGTTTTTTACGGACAGGAGTCTCTTTACAGCAGGTGTCCCGTCGCGTTCTGGTCAACACAATCGCCTCCAAACAGGGTTGGGGTGCCATGTGGAACTGGCACACAGCCATGGGCCTCTGGAAAGGGCCCCCACTGCATTGGCACATCATCTGCCTAGAGTTGCTGGCTGTACTTCTTGCCCTTCGGAGATTCCTCCTGCTAGTTCTGGGCAAGCACGTCTTGATCCGATCAGACAGCACCATGACGGTAGCGTACATAAATCTTCATGGATTTATGTACGCTCCCGTCACATGTCACAACTCTCGCCTGCCGTCTCCTTCTTTGGAGCCAGCAGCGACTCAAGTCATGCCACTCACATCCTGGGCAGCCTCAACATGGCAGCAGACAGGGTATGCCCAGCGGAGAGTGAAGGCTCCACCCCCAGTCGGTCCAGCTGATTTGGGAATGGTTCGGCAAGGCTCTGGTACTCACAAACAGAGGCTCCCCTCGGGACAGACGCGCTGGCACACAGCTGGCCCAGGGGGCTGCGCAAGTACACATTTCCCCCAGTGAGCCTTCTTGAACAGGTGCTATGCAAGGTCAGGGAGGACGAGGAACAAGTCATTCTGGTGGCCCCCTACTGGCACTCTCAACTTGATTATCAGGTTCCTTAGAGGTGCCCAGAGGTTGAACCATCCTCGGCCAAACCTGTTCCCCTCTTGGGATCTCTCAGTGGTCCTCTTGGTCCTTCAGAGATCTCCCTTCAAGCCACTAGAATCAGTTGAGCTCAAGGCCCTCTCCCTGAAGACGGCCCTCTTGATCGCGCTCGCTTCCATCAAGAGGGTCAAGGACCTGCAAGCGTTCTCTGTCAACGACACCTGCCTGGAGTTCGGTCCGGCAGACACTCACATCCTCCTAAACCGCGTGCTGCGTGCCCAAGGTTCCTACGACTCGGATAGAGAACGCCCTAAACTAGCTGCGCAGCGAGGTAATGAGGCTGACAGGAATCACCTGTTGGAAGAACCAGATTAAAATGCTGATGGGGTTGAAATGGTGGTTGAATTGATTAGTTAAACTTTGTTTCTCTCACTTTTGTAAAAAAAATTGAACTGTAATAGAACTCAAATGGCATGAAGCCGGAACGGTGCCTGTTCGCGGAGGCAACTTGTGCAATGAACAGCTCCGGATGGAAAGTTTAGATAAGAGAACATATGAGCAGTCATAAAGAGCTGTTTCACATGTATATAGCACCACTGCAGCCAGTTTGTGAAAGCAGCTTCACCCAGCTAGCCATTCCAGGTGAGAAATTTAAATAGGAGAGCATATGAGCAGTTGTAGGGAGCTGTTTTACATGTATACAGCACCGGAGCAGCCAGTTTGTGGAAGCAACTTCACGCTATAAGCTGCTTCGTAACCTCCGTGCCCTGATGGAGGGAACGAGACGCTGTGTCCCTCCTGCCACAATGCTGAACTACCGCTGAAATGGCAGGGACCTTATTCTCGGCTCCTCTGCACAAAACCTAAAGAGCGGTATGCACGTCCCCTCCTTTTATACCCGTATGTCCGGGGGAGGGGCATGCAAATACCACTCGCCAATTCCCACTGGCCTTTTATCAAAGATCAGAGGTGTCTCTGGAATCTCAAGAGTGACCCCTAGTGTCACTACATCGACACAACATTGAGTTAGTGACAGATAGGGAACTATTGTTGTATACTTATTAATACCAGTTAATCTTATTTAGCTACAAACAGAAATGCTATACAGGTATTTGCTTATAAAAATACCCAAGACAAAGGATAAAATCGGTTATCTGAAAGGGGGGGGGACTGTCTCAGAGCTGTTAATGGCAGCTCTGATTGCTGATATGTGTAATTGGAAAATCAACAAGAAAAGAATTATAGGTATCTGTAATTGTATTTTGAATAGGAGTTAATGGCATATCTTTGTGAAATTCTGCTAGTGAAAATGCAGTAACAGATATCAAGAATTGTGTTTTTTACTACTGCAAACCTAGTACTGATATAAAAAATGTGCACTTTCACTAGTGGTAATTCCATTTCTGATATTAACAATTAGCATTTTAACTAGTGAAAATGTAAAAGTTAATGGAATAGATCATCCAGAAATGAAAATACTCTCATCATTTACTCACACTCATGCCATCCTAGATGTTTATGACTTTCTTTCTTCTGCAGAACACAAAGATTTTTTGAAAAATATCTCAGCTCTCTAGAAAAATATCTCAGCTCTCTAGGTCCATATAATGCAATTTGATGGTGATCAGCATTTTAAAGCTCCTAAAAGCACAGACAGTAATAATAAAATAATCTGTATGACTCCAGTGGTTAAATTAATGTCTTCTAAAGTGATGTGATGGCTTTGGGTGAGAATCAGATAAATATTTAAGTCCTTTTTCACTATAAATGTTCCCTTCTTGTCGCTCACCAATACGAGTTCATGAGAGAAGCGAGTTTAGACAGCCTCTCGTGTGACATAAGTGCAAATAATTAATTGGTTTTGCTTTCATTTGAACATGCAAGTGTTCTTACCAAGGGCGTAGCAGCCAGGGGGACAAAAAAGTGATTTGGTCCCCCACACTTTTCCAAGCTAAACCCATACCAAGTCCAAATGGTGGATTTGTATTCAGTATTCTTTGCGTTTTGTTACTTTGGGCTGATTGAGCAACCATTCAGCAAATCACAGGTGAGGTTTTATGAGCCGAAACTACCTTTACGTAATAGGCCATCAGTCAGACAGTCTAATCAGCTCTGTTAATTTCTACAAATTGAATTTCATCAATGCTCATTTATCCTTTTTTATCAGCATTGATGTTAATCTAAATGAATAATGTAGAGATGAGGAACACACAAATGAGACTTATTTATCAGCATATCATTCTTTATTGGCAGCATTACATGAAATGCACTGCAGAAAGAAACAAAAAAGGACAATCCTTCTTTTAAGCAAACATTGTATTTATATTTTATATTTTGTTTATATAGTGTTAAATTTGTAATGCTATGTTTTATATCAGCTCCTGTTTTGTTGATGTTGGTGTGCAGTTGACAAACTGTTGGAAAAAAGATAGATCTGCTGTGTTCTTAGAACACATGCATTTTACTGAAGTCAATAGGTATGTAGACATGCTTTTTTAATACATGAAAATGTATGGAGATTATTCAAAACTCATAATAATTATTATAAGACTATTATTGTTGTTTTTTGATAAAAGTAATTCTCTGCAGCTCACAAACTGTAGGGAAATTATAGATTTGGTTTGTTCTTATAATGCATAAAACCTCTACCAAAGTCTCTTTGTAGGTCTGTAGAAAAAACAATCGTTGATTCAGTAACTAAATAATTTCACACAAGACATCACCAGGTGGTATCACCACAAATGGTCGCTGAAAGAATGATTAAATGGATATGAACTAATTTTGGTGTGCATAGTCAAAACACTCAAGTCACTTGGATACATTTAAATCCTACATTGCACAAGCACAGAGTAAAAACATTTTCACTGCACATTTGGAATTATTGTAATTGATTAAATAATTTATTCAAGGACCAGCTTGTGCTCAGTCTTTTATTGTCATGTGTCAAACAGAAGCAAGTGCTTCACAAGATGCCCTTTGTTTTTGCAGCTAATTTAGCTACATTTTACACTTATTTAGCAATACATCTTTAAAATACTTTAAGATAAAAGTATCTAATACTGATATATTAATATAATAATACTTGTATATTAATATATACTGTAACATATTAATACTGTGCTGTAAGTGTTGGGTCTGTGCGAGCCACCTACTGACAGCTTTGTCCCCCTACTTTTAAAATGACTGCTACTCCCCTGGCGATTACATCACGCGAGAAGCTGCGTGACCTCAGTCCTCTCATGAACGCATGTTGGAGAGAGACCGGAGGTGAACATTTTCAGTGAAAATTACTTAAATATTGATCTGCTACTCACCCAAAGTGATTGTATCACTTTAGAATACATCAGTTTAACCACTGGAGTCATATTGGTTGCTTTTACAATGACCGTATGGAGCTTTAAAGTGCTGATCACCATCCGCTTTTATTGTATGGACCTACAGAGCTAAGATCTTCTTCTTAAAATCTTTGATTTTGTTCTGCAGAAGAAATAAAGTCCTACACATCTGGAATGGCATGAGGGTGAGTAAATGATGAGAGAATTTTAATTTTTGGGTGAACTATCCCTTTAATATCTAGTTCATATCCTGCACATGATTGAATGTCATAAGGACTTGCGATACATGGCCATTGACATGTTACAGTTTCTCCCATACACTTCAGAGGGCTACAGAACTGCTGTACAGGACAGGATCTAAATCTTGTATTCATGAGAATGGACACATAGGAATCCTCACTGTGGACACAGCTGCTGAAGTGCAGGGTGTTAGTACATTCAATGCTGCCTTCAGTTCTCCAAAAAGCCTTGGAATGAGACAGAAAGGTTGGTAGAAGTTATTGTACAGTGACTGAATTCTGAATTATATTTTGCAGTAACAGTGTTGTTTGCTTGATGTGCATAGATGTATGTTTTTTTAAGGAATATTAAATTCAAGATTTTGTGGTTTTACATTTCTGTTTACATCATAAAGTTTCTTTGTGTTACTTTTGTTTTTTCAAAATCCTAAAACGTGCAGTTTACTGCACTCAATAACGTCTTTGTTACTGTTGTAACCTCCATTCCTTGATGGAGGTAACGAGACACTGTGTCGATGTAGTGACACTAGGGGTCGCTTTTGGGAGCCCCAAACACCTCTGATCTTTGAGAAAAGGCCAATGGGAATTGGCAAGTGGAATTTGCATGCCACTCCCCCGAATATACAGGTTTTGCGCTGAGGAGCCGAGACAGGTTTCCGGCAATTTCAGCAGATAGCTCAGCGTTGTGGCAAGAAGAGATTACAACAGTAATCAAGACATTCCCTTTCTGTCACTCAGCTGAACTGTGTCATGTGGACTGGCGGTGCAGGCAGACCACTGCATTCCTCATAGCAAGTGCCCCCGGCCCCCATGTAACCTCCCCCAATGCCCCATGCCCCTTGCACCCCAAGGACAAGACAAACTCATAGTGGGTACAGGCCGTGCCAGCCGTTTTGTTCCACAAAAATGTAACATCAATCTGCTGGGGCCATATGCGTCCGCATCGGGGGGGGGGGTGGACCACACCCTGCCCGAAGGGGAGGTAACGGATGGAGAATATATCGACTGGCAATATTGCATGTGGAATTAGTCACCCGTCGAGGAGGAGCCCTACAAACACGGCGCCTGGAGGCAGAGGGAGCTCTGCCCAAGGGAGATGCGAATTTAACAACCATACTGCAGAAAATACATCACATGGGGTTACCACACTTAACCAGCACATGTGGAGCACATACCCCATTACAGGGCATACTAGCACACTTATTGGGCCCAGCTACGAATTCCTCAGCCGAATTTGCCTGCCAAAGGGCTAGAGAGGAAAGACATCCAGGGTTCACCATCTCGTGAACTCGCATGGAGGAGAAAAGAGCACATCTTCCCCTCCAGGAGGGAAAAGGCGCTGTACAGAAGCGGTACACCCTGCCAGCTGCCCCACATACTTATCTGTTCGTACCTGACAACACACGGGAAGAAACCGGATCAACCCGAAGATAATGAAATCTCACTAAGGTCTCTACAGATCTCTAAAAACTCTACAGATGTCTACTAGAGAGGCACCATTGGCTAGTGCCCAGGAGGATGCTACACTCCCCGTGGAGTGAGCTCGTGATCCCAAAGGGGAGGGCATGCCCTGGGCCTGGTATGCCAAAGCGATAGCATCCACGATCCAGTGGGCAAGCCTCTGTTTGGAGACAGTGTTCCCTTTCCGCTGTACCCCAAAGCAGACAAAGAGCTGCTCAGAGTGTCTAAATCTCTGTGTGTGGTCCAAGTAGATAGGCAAAGCATGCACCGGACATAGCAACAACAAGGCTGGGTCTGCCTCCTCCCGGGGGAGTGCTTGCAGGCTCACCACCTGATTCCTAAAAGAGGTCATGGAACCTTGGGTACATGGCCCGGTTGGGGTCTCAAGACCACATGAGAGTACTCCGGACCAAACTCCAGGCAGGTGTCACTGACAGAGAACGCCTGCAGGTACCCATCCCTCTTGATGGTGAAGGAGGTCCTCCCTCAGGGGAACTTGCCAGGGAGGGGCTGCCACGAGGAGTGTGAGCTGTAAGAACCAAGTCTGGGCCAGTGGGGTGCCACCAGGATGACCTATTCTTTGTCCTCCCTGACCTTGCACAAAGACTGTGCAAGCAGGCTCACTGGGGGAAATGCACACTTGCTCAGACCCTGGGGCCAGCTGTGCCAGCATGTGTCTGTGCCGAGAGAAGCCTCAGGGAGTATCTTAGCAGGCAGTGGGAGGATTCCCGAGAAGCTACCTGTGTCTACCTGTCTACTTGTGCTTCGCTGAATCAATTCCAAATCAGCTGGACCACCTGGGGTTGGAGTCTCCACTCTCCCCTGAGTGTAACATGCCACGATGTGGTAAATTCGCCCAGGATGTGAGTGGCCCGCAACGACTTAATTTGCTGCTGACTCCAGAGGAGGAGATGGCGGGCAAGTTGCAGCATACGACGTGAGCGTAAGCCACGTTGGCGGTTTATATATGCTACTGTTGCTGTGTTGTCCATCCGGACCAACACATGCTTACCCTGGATCAATGGCAAAACCAGCAACTTGAGGCAGTTGATATGCCAATGCAATTGCAGCCCTGTCCAGGAGCCTGCGACTGCATGCCCATTGCACCCCAGCTTAACTTGGAGGAGTCTGTCGTAACAACGGCACGCCTGGACACTTGCACTATGGGGCCCCGCCTGCAGAATTACAAGGTCCTTCCAAGGGCTGAACATGTGGCGGCAGATTGGCAGAAGGATTGCGATCTCCACACGCAGGGCAGTGCCGTTCTCACCCCTCACTGAGGTGAAGCGGATGCCGCTGAGCTCGGGTGGGCACCTGGTGAACTGAATCGCATAACCGAGTCAGATCATCCTGGCCAGCCAGCGCGAAGGATTGGAGAGCGCTAATGATGCCTCCAAGCTCCAAGCGAGGGGCACCAAGGGGACAATCGCATCTGACGTAACTGCGCATGGGGCCTCGTGGCAGGGCGGAGCAGGAGTTGCCACATTAAGGAGCCTGGCATCCCGATCTTGTGGCTGTGCTGAGAGAAAGTTCAAAGCACTTACCTTGCTTTGTGTGCCCACCATAGGACCGGTGAGTGACAGGGGAGGAGGGTGAACGTCCTCTTGTCTCGTCACAACTACCTTGCTCTGCGTGCCCACCATAGGAACAGTCAGTGACAGGGGAGGAGGGTTAACGTCCTCGTGACTCGTCACAACCACCTGAGCATGGGTGTGTGTGTGTGCCGCAGCTGAGCGTGTGAAGGCGGGGATCCGCTTCCGCAGCACCGTGCTTGCCATGAATGTTCAGTGTCTGGCTGTCGTGATAACGTCCAGGGAATGGGGGCCATATATCTAACAGCATACTCAAAGGTGAATGGAACGGCAGCGAAATTCAATGAATTATTTAAATGAATGAACTCCGCTCGACTGAAAAAATCTGAATGAGTGGTTGCGTACCAGCTCCTTTTATACCTGTGTGTCCGGGGGAGTGGTATGCTCATTCCACTTGCTAATTCCCATTGACCTTTTCTGAAAGATCAGAGGTGTTTAGGGCTCCCAAGAGCGACCCCTATTCTCACTTCATCGACACAACGTCAAGTGAGTGACAGATAGGAAACTTTCTGTTTAGTGAATCACAGATTTTAAATGTCTCAAAATTTTGCATCCAATGAAGAATAGAATAAAATAGAATAGAACAGAATAGAATAGAATGGAAGGCAAGTTTAGGCAAGGCAAGTTTATTTATATAGCACTTTATTTATATAGCATAATTTAGTTTTTAGATGATAGTGGGCTGATTTAGTTATTGCTTTGTGACTACAGAAACTAAGGTCTGACTCCAAAATGACACCAAGATTCCTTGCTGGATTTTTTTGTCTTTAGACCCTTAGAGTCACGGTATGTGTTCACCTTGGGAATTTCACCTTTTTTGCCAAATACAACAACCTAAGTCTTGTTGTTGTTTAACTAAAGGAAGTTTTGTCACATCCAACTGTTAATTTTATCAATTCACTGGCACAGATAGTCTATGGGGCTGTAGTCATTTGGCGATAGGGCTAGATAGTCCGCATATCTATGGTATGCAATTTGGTTCTTTTTCATAAATTGGCCTAATGGAAGCATAGAAGAGAAGAAAAGAGAAGTTTTATCTGCAGATTTTCTCTCTGTTCTTCCTGCAGTTCAGATCGTTTTTTTGTGGTTTTCATTTTAGGAAAACGGACTGAACTTATGGAAAAGGACCTCATCAAAAAAATAAGGTAACTAAATAAACAAGGATTTCACTTTTAAACTGAATCTCAAAGACCTTGTTGTGTGTAAAATCCACTAACTTTTATTATATGCCCACTTTTCTTGTTTCAAGTGTAAGCAAATGAAACCGTAGCGGATGAATGATGTCAGGATGTTTGTGCTATGGTTAGTTTCATGGCTTTATTAAATTGTTTTAATTATTATTTATCATGCTGTTCTCCATTTAATATCAGTAGGATTACAGAATGTAACTTTGAAAACAAGTCTCTGACCCCAGACGTGTGGTTGCAATATATATTTTTTAAGAAATATATATTCAGTCAAAAACAGAAAAATATAATTCTGTGTGACAGTGTCTCGTGCCCATAGACCTGGAATGGGCTACAGTGGCCCGCAAAAGAATATTTACACAGTCTAAATCTTCAAAATATATGAATGGCATTGCATTGTATACTTACTAAGCCAAGTGGCATTTATTTTAAAGAAAGGTAACACACTTTTCAACCAAAACATTTCTCAAAAATAAATAATATAAAAACTAAATTAATATATATGTAAGGAACAATGTACAGTCAGTCGGTTGTTATTTCAAAATAATCCCAGACAGGTTGATCAAGATCCCAATGCAAAGAGGAGGGGTCTTTTACCCTTAGGGGTTTATTTTGTGAAAAAATCTGCCTGACTGTACATTATCCTGCTAATTACATGGCTACTAACCAAATAAATAAATACATAGACATAGAATGTTGTTTTCGGTGAACAGCTGAAATCTACCTCCAGTTTGAGTCGGAGTTCTGATGGTGTTTTTTTTTTTATTCATTATGAAAAATTGATTTGAGTAAAGATTATTTTATTAGCTTACATGTAAAGGACCCACATTGATTCAAGAAGCAGGAAAGATAATGTGTAATTCCCAGATGAGAGGTCTGATATGTGGATGTGCTGCTGTTACAGAGAAATATCAGACCGCTATCATGGCATCATTGACCAATCAGAATCGAATATTCCAGAGAGCCGTGTAATAATTATATAAACTTACCGAGCACTTTATAAGGATCCCCTGTACACCTACTTATTCATGCAATTATTTAATCAGCCAATCGTGTGGTAGCAGTGCAATGCATAAAATCATGCAGATATGGCTCAGAAGCACCTGACAACAGAATAGGGAAAAAAAATTATTTCCATGATTTTGACCGTGGCATGATTGTAGGTGTCAGAACGGATGGAGTGAGAATTTCTGTACCTGCTGATCTCCTGCTCTAGTTATGATCGTCCGTCAGGCAATAGAGCATTATTATTATATTCACCTAGCTTTATAAGCACTAAATATGCATCTCATGTGGGGAACAGATGTGCGCGGAGTGATTGAAGTTGCACTCTGGTCTATCTGTGCATGCGCGTGAACAGGCTGCGAGCTCCAGTGACAGGATCGTGCTGAGCCGATCACATGCATGATGAAATCGGGATTCCCTTGATATTGTGGCGCATTTTAATTCTACATGATAATTTTTTATTTTAAAGTGCTATGGAGCAATTCAACCATGTCAAACTGCTAAAGAGCCATGATAATCTGAACAGCGCTGACGAAGTAAAGAGAAATGACCTGCCCTGCACCAGCATCGATTGACCATTCGCTTAGCTCCTCCCCCCTTGGTTACGGTTGCTTGCACTGACAAGCTCTGCAGAACTCCCCACTGTAATGAATGGGAGATCTCCATGAATTACATGGTTTCTGGCAAAGCATTCTCATTAACGGAATGAATAATATTTTTATATGGGATGGTATGAAGAGAATAAATTGTTAAATTACACAGTAATTTGATTGAAAAACTGTGGAGACTGTGAATCATAAGCAAACAATTTTTACATTCCTTTGAAAAGAGAAAAACGTCTTGGGTTACTTAACTGTAACCCCTGTTCCCTGATAAAAGTGGAACGGGAACGTCTTTAGGAGTGACCAGCTGTGAATATGTGTGCAACACGTCAATTAAATGTACTAAATGTATAGCCTCCGCTGGTGACATCATCAAGATGCGCCAGTAAAGGGGCTATAAACAGATGCGCCACAGGTGCATCATCAGGTGTTTTGTTTGAAGAGCAGTCCTGGGACATCCTCAGTGCGGCAATGAAGCGCAGCATCTCGTTCCACTTTTATCAGGGAACTGGGGTTGCAGTTAAGTAACCCAAGATGTTTCCAATCAAAAAGCTACACTTTGATGCTGCACTGATTTAGTGCTTTGGAAACGAGAATACCCACGCCGCCGCACTGTGGATGTCTGGACCCCTTGCGGTTGTGTAGTTCTGCTCACAAGAGCGCAAGAGTTCTCAGACATGAGTTTGTGATGTAGACTCAAGGACATAAGAGCCCGGAGTAGCATGAAGTTCCAAACTATAGAATCTTATGAATGTATTCGGAGAGGACCATCCCGCCGCATTACAAACATGTTGCAGAGGTACACCTCTAGCCAAAGCTTTAGAGTTGGCTACCCCTGTGGTAGAGTGAGCCCTGATACCTACTGGCGAATCTTGACAGAGAGCCTCGTAGGCCAGGGCAATAGCATCCCTCACCCAATGTGACATAGTTTGCTTGGTGGTGGCCGCCCCTTTGTTACGACCCCCATGATAAACAAATAGTTGCCCTGACTTGTGCGGTGGACATATGTCTGAAGTCTATCCTGCTCCGGCATATAAACGGCGGGGAGCAGAAGGAGTGATAGGGTGTATGGTCGAGAAAGGAACCTTAGGCAGGTAGTTAGGGTGAGGGTGCAATATTGCTTTAGCCATTCCTGGGGCAAAATCTAAGCAGGATGGCAAGACAGACAGAGCATGCAGTTCCCCAATTCTTTTTAGTGAAGTAATTGCCATAAGAAAAACCATCTTGAGAGTCAGAAGTTTATCTGATGCTGGCTCTAGAGGTTCAAAGGGGGTCTGAACCAGACCCTCAAGGACTATTGCTAAGTCCCATGAAGGGATCCTGGTCCTAGCAGGAGGTTTCAAACGCATGGCTCCACGAACTAAGTGAGCAAGAGGGAATTTTTCCCCAAATGCATCCCGTCAATCAAGGCATGGCAAGCCGAGAGAGCGGCCACATAAACCCTGAGAGTGGCGGGGCATGTGCCTGCTGATAACTTTTCCTGCAGAAAATCCAGAACTGAAGCAATCTGGCAGTTAACTGGATCTACATTATGTGCACTGCACCATCTTTCAAAGACACCCCATTTATTGGCATAACTACTTCTAGTAGAGGGAGCCCTAGCACTTAGAATGGTTTCGATAACTTCAGGTGAAAGCCCAGTGTCCCTCAGTTAGTACCCATCAGGGGCCAAACATGAAGGTTCTACAGCTCAGGCCAGGGATGAAATATTTTCCCAAGTCGAGCCTTCGAGGAGAGACATTATCCTCGAGAACCATACCCTGTTCGGCCAATGCGGCACTATCAGTAAGATCGTTCCATACAACCCCCCCAGGTAATTTCCTGAGTGGGAGAGAGAATGCTCTTTTTGACATTGAGTCTCAGACCCAGAGAAACTAGATGAGCTAAGACGATATCCCTGTGCTAAAATGCCAGTTCTTGTGACTGTGCTAGTATCAGCTAGTCATCTATTTAATTCAGAAAATTAAAAATCGGACGCAACCCACTACCCTTCTTGGGAACCAGGAATTATCTGCTGTAGTGGCCTGACTCTTTCTCTGGTAGGGGAATATGTTCTATTGCCCCTTTGACCAAGAGATTTTGCAGTTCTTTCCACAGTAGACATGCTTGTTCCGGTTTCATGGTAGTAGAGACCACGCCGCTGAAACGTGGAGGACAGCGATCAAATTAATTCTGTTGCCTTTTTCTACTGTTCTTAGAACCCACATAGAAACACCTGGCAGTAGCTTCCACGCTGCCATGTTCTCTGAGATGGGAATCAATTTTGACACTTCCTTTTGAGGGGATGTCGTGTATTCTGCATCCTGGACTAAGGCAGGAATGAACGGAACACCCAACATTTTGCTGAAAACCGCTAACTCCCGAAACACCAGAGGCGGCGGAAATTGATTGATTTCGTGGGGGTATCGGGAAGGTACAGGTGGATGCTTCATACACCCCGACCCGAGGGGGGATACCCCCACAAGGCTGGGCGCAAAACCGTTAGGGTTTTCTCTTTTTAGAGATAACTGCCCTGAGGTCTTGCTTTGGGGGCTGCTGAGGGCGACGAACTGGCCCCCAGTCTCTACGAGGGGGAGCACAATTCGCCACGCTTTGTTTTTAAGCCTCCCGTCTAGAAGGACCGGGGCGGGGCTGGGTGGCCGACTGCTCTCCCCCTGAGTGTGGCCTGAGTTTATTGCCAAGAATGCTTACACATACAAGGAATTTTTCTTGATGATGGAAGCTTCCAGTGCACAAACAATACAGCAACAAGATAGAGATAATAATAAATAAATAAATAAATAAAAATCCAATAGAAAATATAAGTATATTTAGAAATACACAATAAAACATATATATATATATATATATATATATATATATATATATATATATATATATATATATATACACTACTGGTCAAAAGTTTTGAAACACTCATTCTTTATTATAATTTGTTCTTCACATTTTAGAATAATAGTAAAGTCATCAAAACTATGGAATAACATAAATGGAACTCTGGGAATTATGTTGTGACTAAACTGTGTAATATTTTAGCATCTTCAAATTAGTCACCCTTAGCCTAGATTTTTCAGTCATGTACTCTTGACATTTTTTCAACCAACTTCTTGAGGTATCACCCTGGGATGCTTTTTAAACAGTACTGATGTTGTTCCCATCTATGTTGGGCACTTATTGTCTGCTTTTCTTTATTATTTGGTCCAAGTCATCAATTTCAAAAACCTTTTTTTTTATAAAATTTTAGTTTTAGAATGTAATATATTAATATGGTGGAACAATTATATTTTTGTCTACAAAACTAATTTCAAACGTTTAAGCATACACCTGCAGATCAAAAGATTTTTAGGCTCATGAAATATATACTCAGGTGACATTTCACCCCACACTTCCTGTAGCACTTGCCATAGAGGTGGCTGTCTTGTCATGCACCTTACAGTCTAGCTGATCCCACAAAAGCACAATGTGGTTAAGATCCATATCAATTCTTCCATAAGTCCTGCACCCCTGAGTTTTCTCTTTACTGTTGTACATGAAACTGGTGTTGAGCAGGTAGAATTCAATGAAGCTGTCAGATGAGGACATGTTAGGTGTCTATTTCTCAAACTAGAGACTCTGATGTACTTATCCTCTTGTTTAGTTGTACATCTGGCCTTCCACATCTCGTTCTAGTGTACAGCTTTGTATGAAATCTTCAGTTTTTATTTTTTAGGGCAATTTCATGCATTGTATAGCCTTCATTCCTCAAAACAACGACTGACGAGTTTCTAGAGAAAGCCATTTCTTTTTTTTTTGCCATTTTTGCCATAATATTGACTTTAAGACATGCCAGTCTTTTGCATGCTGTGGCAACTCAAAAACAAACACAAAGACAATGTTAAGCTTCATTTAACGAATCAAATAGCTTTCAATTGTGTTTGATATAATGGCAAGTGATTTTCTAGTACCAAATTTAGCATGATTACTCAAGGATAAGGAGTTGGAGTGATGGCTGCTGGAAATGGGGATTGTCTAGATTTGATAAAAAATGACTTTTCAAATATTGATGGTGCTGTTTTTTTACATCAGTAATGTCCTGACTATACTTTGTGATCAGTTGAATCCCACTTTGGTGAATTAAAGTACCAATTTCCTGAAACAGCTAAATCTGTACATTATTCCAAACTTTTGGCTGCCAGTGTATATATATACTGTGGATATCAAAAGTCTACACACCCCTGTTAAAATGGCAGGGTTTTGTGATGTAAAAGAATGAGACAAAGATAAATCGTCAGAACTTTTTCCACTTTTAATGTGACCTATAATGTTAACAATTCAATTGAAAAACAAACTGAAATCTTTGACACACACGCACGCACGCGCACACACACACGCACACACACACACACGCGCGCGCGCGCACACACACACACACACACACACACACACGCGATTTTATTACAGCACCCAGTCTTTTTGGGTAGGAGTCTATTAGCATGGCACATCTTGACGTGGCGAAAGCGCTCCAAATCTGTCAGATTGCGAGGACCTCTCCTGTGCACAGCCCTCTTCAGATCACACACACTTGATTTTATTACAGCACTCAGTCTTTTTGGGTAGGAGTCTATTAGTATGGCACATCTTGACGTGGCGAAAGCGCTCCAAATCTGTCAGATTGCGAGGACCTCTACAGATCACCCCACAGATGTTCAATTGGATTCAGGTCTGGGCTCTGGCTGGGCCATTCCAAAACGTTAATCTTCTTCTGGTGAAGCCATACTTTTGTGGATTTGGATGTGTGCTATGGGTCATTGTCGTGCTGAAATGTGAACTTCCTCTTCATCTTCAGTTTCAGCTTTCTAACAGACGCCTGAAGGTTTTGTGCCAAAATTGCCTGGTATTTGAAACTGTACATAATTCCCTCCATCCTGACTAAGGCCCCGGTTCTAGCTGAAGAAAAACAGCCCCAAAGCATGATGCTGCCACCACCATGCTTCACTGTGGGTATGGTGTCCTTTGGGTGATGTGCAGTGTTGTTTTTGCACCAAACATACCTTTTGGAATTATGGCCAAAAAGTTCAACCTTGGTTTCATCAGACCATAACACATTTTCCCACGTGCTTTTGGGAGACTTGATGTTTGTTTTTGCAAAATTCAGCTGGGCTTGGATATTTTTCTTTGTAAGAAAAGGCTTCAGTCTTGCTACCCTACCCCATAGCCCATTCATATGAAGAATACGGGAGATTGTTGTCACATGTAGCACACAGCCAGTACTTGCCAGAAATTCCTGCAATTCCTTTAATGTTGCTGTAGGCCTCTTGGAAGCCTCCCTGACCAGTTTTCTTCTTGTCTTTTCATAAATTTTGGAGGGACGTCCAGTTCTTGGTAATGTCTCTGTGCCATATTTTCTCCACTTGATGATGACTGTCTTCACTGTGTTCCATGGTATATCTAATGCTTTGGAAATAATTTTGTACCCTTCTCCTGACTGATATCTTTCAACAATGAGATCCCTCTGATGCTTTGTAAGCTCTCTGCGGACCATGGCATTTGCTCTGAGATGCAACTAAGAAAATGTGAGCTGAACAGCTGAACTTTATTTGTGATTAATCAGAGTCACTTTAAATGATGGCAGGTGTGTAATGACTTCTATTTAACATGAGTTTGAATGTGGTTGGTTAATTCTGAACACAGCCACATCCCCAGTTATAAGAGGGTGTGCACACTTATGCAACCAGGTTATTGTAAGGTTTTTAATATTCCTTTTTCCCCCCATGGAGATTTCAGTTTGTTTTTCAATTGAATTGTTCACATTATAGGTCACAATAAAAGTGGAAAAAGTTCTGACATGATTTATCTTTGTCTCATTCTTTTACATCACAAAAACCTGGCATTTCATTCACAGCATATTTTTAATGCCTCCGAGCTATTTTCAGTGGAACAAGTAGAGCTCCAATCTGCTTGAATGGGGAAAGACCAAAGTTTCTACACCGTAGGTCAAATAATTTTTTTTCAAATCAGCAATAAAATCTGACAACCATGGTATCATAAATTGTGCTGCTTTAGCTCAAATACTGAAGAACCCCCCCCCCCTTTTACCATAAGATGGGAATTACATTATTTGAGCCATATTGAGTGTTACAATGTCTCCCATTCATATGCATATGGCTGACCTACATCTCATCTCTTTATATTGTCTGTTGTCAATGTTGGCTGGTAAGCATTGGCAGTTAGATGCCATAACTTCCATTGACACCCATTCAAATTTAGTCAGACATGTATACACATTACAAAAAATCATTATAGTAGATGTTTCACCAGTGCCCCATTTTGTTGGAGTGTGAAGTAACAGTGTAACTGTAAAAATACACTTTTATTTTTTCATCTGTGTGTTCTACAAGGAGTTGTATAGTGTGATCAGTCACATGGCATTTATGCAGTCTCAGGAATACAATGTAACTGTATGCTACATTTTATATAAATGAAATATAAATCATGCTTGAACAAACTTGTAAATGTAGTTGGTTATGTAATAGAAGCAAACATTAACATGTATCGCTGTCATTCACTATGGTAAAATATTTAGATGTCATAAATTAGCATTTTGTGTGGAACAGAGCAAAAAGTAAGTGTTTATGAATGGATAATCTGCCATCTTACTCATGTTTGTTTGAAAAGGGACAACATTTATTGTTGTTGTAGCACCTCTGTTGTAGTGTTCATTTTGCCAGGAAACTGACGTGATACGTACAATGAGCCACGTAAAAAACATTTAGCAAAAAATGTACGTGTAGTAATGTGATCCTATTGCATTAACAGCCCTATGATTGGATCAAAAGCACTTCTGGCAGTATGCAGGTCACATACTTCAGGCCTGCATGATGCGCCAGCCGAGCAACTGCCACTGAGATGGGAATGTTAACGGATAACTTTTGAAACCTCCTTGATCAATACAATTTAGCCAGATGGCATCTTTATAATAGTTTGATCTGTATTACAGTGTTCAGGTACATGCAGAGCTGAATCCAGCCCCTCCAGCCTCTGAGTTGTGCTCGGTTACCAAAGCAGACTACAAGGTGGAGGGCTTCAAGCCTGTCCATGCACCGCTCAACATGGTATGTTTCTATCAACAATTACCTTTAGAGAGTAGCATTTGACTGTCTCTTGTGCAAAGCAATTCAGTTTGACTTCTAAGCATTAGACGTGACTGAAATATTGTAATTCATTTTCACTTTGACCATGTACATTTGCATTTGTGTGTATATGAATGTCCCTTTTGTTTTTGGGGAGTTAATTGGCTTTTTCTTTTTAGAAGCATGATTACACGACAGAACAGGCCATTACATTCTGGAGTGATAACTATCAGAAGATTCAGGTCAACATATCTACTACTCTAGAGTCTTAAACACAAAACACTTGTAGAGCTAATTTAATGGAATAGTTCACCCAAAAATGATAATTCTCTCATCATTTCCTCACCTTCATGCCATCCCACATGTATATGACTTTCTTTCTTCTGAAGAACACAAATTAACATTTTTAGAAGAATATCTCAGCTCTGTTGGTCCTCACAATGCACGTGAATTGTGGCCAGAACTTTGAAGCTCCAAAATGCACATAAAGGCAGCATAAATGTAATCCATGTAACTCCAGTGGTTTAATCCATGTCTTCAGGAGAGATGTGATAGGTGAGGGTGAGAAACAGATCAACATTTGTGTTCTGCAGAAGAAAGAAAGTCATACACATCATTGCATGTGGGTAAGTAAATGATGAGAGAATTAGCATTTTTGGTTGAACAATCTCTTAAAGTGTAAACCATTCATAGTTCCATAATTGTTCCTATTTATTAAATGCTACAATTTACTTTAAAATGGTTTTTCGATTCTTTGCTCGATTTACTAGTTTTTTCTGCTTGTGTTACAGTACATGAATATGGCACAAAAAGTTTATTTCTTGGAATATTGTTGTCATTTTAAGAATTATGTTTTCTGCTTGTGTTACAGTACATGAATATGGCACAACAAATTTATTTCTTGGAATATTGTTGTCGTTTTAAGAATTATGTTTTCTGCTTGTGTTACAGTACATGAATATGGCACAAAAAGTTTATTTCTTGGAATATTGTTGTCGTTTTAAGAATTATGTTTTCTGCTTGTGTTACAGTACATGAATATGGCACAACAAATTTATTTCTTGGAATATTGTTGTCATTTTAAGAATTATGTTTTCTTCACAACAGGGTGTGACAGCAGTTAAAACCAAGCATTGCCCATTCAAAAGAAATGCCACCTTTAGCACACCAATCAGTGAACAACTGGATCAACTTGATGACACCTTGCCATACCCTTCTGAAAATGATGCTCCATTGTGACAAATGAATTGTGAAAAATAATATAGAAAAATAGAAAAAATATTGTGAAACATCATTTAGTTTGTTTTGGAGTTGATAACTACTATGAATAAAATAAACTTGCAATTAATATACAGTTCATTAACAGAGGTATAAGCTCATTACATGGCTCTCTTTTGCATAATTTTGCACAAGGACCCTTAAATTGTATACTGACCTGCAAAGGCAAAATGCAGAAACTACACATTTTGTAGAGTGAGAGTAATTTTAATGCACATTTGTCTGGCATCATTTCAGTGTATACTATATATATATATATATATATATATATATATATATATATATATATATATATATATATATATATTTGTATATAGAGATGCTGCATTATTGCAACAGAAAGGATAGGTCATAAACATAAATTAATGTAGCTCCAAAAACATCCATAATATACATATTTTTTTATTCAAATCATATACTTGTTATTAATTTATTAATAATAAATCACCAATGGTTCACTTAGTAAGTTTTATCCAAATGTATTATAAACTATAATCTAGGTTACATTTGCAGGAGTCATTCACTATAGAAACCACAATGTCCTCCGCCATTTTGAATAGTACTTTTTCTCCAATATGTAAACTCTGGTAAGAGGTAAGGGCCTTGAGTTGTGTAATTAATCAGTCTGTTGTGTCTCTTAGCTGTGATGAGCCGTAATGCTGAAGTTGTCCGTTTAAAGCTATTTTCTAGCTGTAGTTGTGTAGTAGTAATTCGAGTAATCATGGAGCGATGTTGTATGTAAACACAGACTGACGGATTCAGCTTCACATCACCAACTGCTCATATTACACACAAAAATTATCTTTTGCCACCACCTGTTGGCTAACATATGTAATGTAAAAAAATAAAATAAAAAATACATGTAAGAGACACTTATACAGTAACTCTTAACACATATGCACTACTCATACACTTAAGTTTAGAACAGCAAGAACACAAGCAGAGTGATACACACACAGTGAAGCGTCCGAGTGCTGATTGTGTCAGACCCTCAGTGATCATGGAATGTCTCTCATCCAATCAGATTCGAGGACCGGAACTAACTGTTGTATATACTGTATAATATATATATATATATATATATATATATATATATATATATATATATATATATATATATATATATATATATATACTATATACATACATACACACACACACACACACACACACACACACTGGCTGTCAAAAGTTTGGAATAATGTACAGATTTTGCTGTTTTGGAAGGAAATTGGTACTTTAATTCACTAAAGTGGCATTCAAATGATCACAAAGTATAGTCAGGACATTACTGATGTAAAACAGCACTATCAATATTTGAAAAAAAGTCATTTTTTATCAAATTTTGACAGTCTCCATTTCCAGCAGCCATCACTCCAACACCTTATCCTTGAGTAATCATGCTAAAGTGCTCATTTGGTACTAGAAAATCACTTGCCATTATATCAAACGCAGCTGAAAGATATTTGATTCGTTAAATGAAGCTTAAAATTGTCTTTGTGTTTGTTTTTGAGTTGCCACAGTATGCAATAGACTGGCATGTCTGAAGGTCAATATTAGGTAAAAAATGGCAAAAAAAAGAAACAGCTTTCTCATAAACTCATCTTTCTCTATAAACTCATTGTTTTGAGGAATGGAGGCTATATAATGCTTGAAATTGCCAAAAAACTGAAGATTTCATACAAACGTGTACACTGTAAAGGACAACTGGCTCTAACAAGGACAGACAGAGATGTGAAAGGCCAGATGTACAGCCATGGCCAAAAGTATTGGCAGTGACATAAAATTTGTGTTTTGCACAAGTTTTCTGCTTCAGTCATTGTGGTGTTGATTCACATTGTTTCTAGATTATTGTGCAGAGTGATTAGATTCATTTGAAATAATTGCAAAGAGCTTCATTGTCCAAAAAATTTACTTTTATCACAAAATCCCACATTTCATAGTTTTTTGGCCCTGGCAAAAATGACCAGCTAACATCATTTCACTAATCATATCAGCAACACCTGGGAAAGTGTGAACAAGTGCTAGTCAGGTGACATCAACTGGATTATAAGAGCAGACTGATTGATATAAAAGGAGGGAAGAAGTGCTTCCAATCATTGTGTTCTTGTTAGCAATGGTTACCTTTAAAGAAAGACATGCAGCCATCATCGCTTTGCATCAAAATGGTCTCACATGCAAAGAAATTGCTGCAAAGAATATTGCACCTGAAAGAACCATTTACCGGATCCTCAAGAACTTCAAGGAGAGAGGTTCAACTGCAGTGAAGAAGGCTTCAGGACGTCCCAGAGTGTCCAGCAAGCACCAGGACCGTCTCTTCCTGAAGATACAGCTATGGAATCGTGTCACCACCAGTGCAGAGCTTGCTCAATATTGGCAGCAGGTTGGTGTGAGTGCATCTGGACAATGTCCTGGTGTCAAGGGCAGCAAAGAAGCAACTTCTCTCCGAGAAAAACATCAAGGACAGACTGAAATGCTGCAGTTCTGCTTTACTCTATCGCACGTGCGAGCATCAATATCTCATGCGGATTAATGCCGTTGAAATGCATTCATAATGATGACGATAATGAATACAATTATGAAACAGTAAAAAGGCTTATACATTTTTACATTGTTATTATTAACAATAATCACAAACCTTTTTATGCTGCTTGTTTAAACTTATTTTTGCAGCTTTGAAGATTTATGACAAGAACACGTGAAATGTTCTGTTTTTAAAATGATTCTGACAGTCAAATAAAAAAGAAATTGCATAATTACTAAACATCAATAGGGATGTGCACGTGTGAGAATGACAGTCATACTGTGTTAGTAACGTTTGTTGGAGTTCGGTGTGTAAATTAGCCATTAAATGCCTTCAAATAATCCTACAATTTCCATGAAATTAATCGTATAATGTAAATCACACACATCTGAATGATCATTCGTAATGTTCATGTCTTGAGCTCAAAACACACTTACAAACACCAACAAGTGTTTGAAATAACATCCAACTTGGATCTGATGTGGATTCCAGTCACAGAATGAAGCAGAATTACATGAATTATTGAGTTATATGTGATGCTTACTCTTACGCATACTAATCACTTTCATACTAAATATAATTTATACTAAAACAAATACCAGAGACCGCTTAGACAAATGACTCATGTGCTGAGAATGTGCTAACATGCTAACCATAAAAATATAAATCATAAAAGTTTAAGAACCACTTCATGGTCAGAATGGCGACCTTTTGAATCATGCTGGTGCCAGAGAATTATTGTACCTCGACCTGTAATTGGCCAAAATGCTCCATCGACTTTTCTGAGATCCTCTACTCTTCCCTGTGGAACACATAGCTTGATCTCTGACCCACTTTCTGTAGATCTGAATTTCTGCAGTTTGAATTTTTATTGAATTTGATGTTCTGAATTTCTTCTTCATCTTGAAAACTTGATGCTGTATTTTTTTTTAAACGGAATATTTACAGTGTAATAATTCAGAACCAAAAATGTGCTGTTTGAAAATACATATTTATAAAATTGTGCCATAAAAAAAATATTCAATTTGGTTAAATATGAAATGTCCAGGATTGGAGTTTAAAAAATTCAAATTCAAACCTATTTAAAATACAACGTAATATTACATTTGGCAAAATCACACTTATAATTCAAATTCAAAAGTCTATAATTCAAATTTACACAGTTCTAATTCAAATTGTTTTGTCATATTTCTGGCACCATACTAAACTACATTTTTAATTAAACTGTCATTACAAATAATTATAATGCAATTTATAGTCTATAATTTAACATCTATATTATTACCATACAATGAGCTTACATTACACAGATATTAAATAATGGCAGTGCAGTATTCATTATTCATTATTTACATTAGCCAGTATTTTGATCTCTTAAAAGTAAAACCATATGAAATCACTTTCTGTGTTTTCCAATTGTTCTCAGTCAGCAAATTTCCTTTGGCACATCTTTGCCCCAAATAAATAGCTGGAATGCGGCCCAGTTCTGGTACGTATCTTTTTTGCCAGAACTAATCCAAAACAGTGCCATAACTCCACCAGTTGAAGGCCAAATTAGAAAGCTTGTGTGGCTCATACATGGGCCTTACATGTAATTCTTGTTTGGCTGAGTTCTGTTAAGACCCGATGGCCCTTATGTGGACCATATGTGGCTGATAGATGAAATGCCAGTATTCTCCCAGAATTTAACCAGAAGAACACCAAGCCTACTCAATACATTCATTTACTGCACAGTAAATCAAACAATAACCACAAAATTAAATCTCAGTCTTTTTTATTTGAAGTAACATTGTAGAAGTGTGTTGGTAGTAACGTTGGAATTGGTTAGAACTGTCTAACGCATGATGTGAGCGTACTTACAATCATTTTAATTTATTATTTAAGATAATGTTAAACATGACACATGAAAGTGTATTAATGTTGATAGTCATATTAGAAAAATCTCACCCATGGGCATTGGGCAATATCTTTTTCACTCACAACCTGTCTGGAAAATAAGAAATAAAAATAATTAGATAGAATGAATACAATTAGTCACATATCAGACATTATTTCAGAGAATAATATAAGTGCATATTTCAAATCTTTTTTATAACCTAAAACACACTAATCCATGCCTAACACTTTTGATCCATGTACTAGGCCAAAAAATCATTAGAAATATTTTAATTTTCAGAATATATTAGTTATAGGATATTAAAATGCCAAAACTTCACTTATCTGAAACTACTTAAAGAGCAACATGCAGGTTGGACACCCCTATATAGCATAGTGTATGTTGATGATAAAACAACTAGATTTTCTGAACTGGAGTAATATATATTTAGCCATTAACGATATTTTGAGATAAATTGTGATAAAATAACTTCCGCGTCTATAAAGCACTAACCGAAGTGACGATGGGCTGAGGAGTCTGGTCAAGTTCAAGCTCAGGTTACAATGAATGCGAATGAAGAAACCGAGTTCTCCGGTGTGGACGAACATGCCTATGATGGCCCACAGGCCTATAATTATGAGCAAATTAAGAGTTAAAATAATTAAAAGTAAGACTTACTCTGCTAAGTCCTCATTTTCGTTGCACAGAATGTCTGCTAACGTTAGCACTTTGTCCTCCAGTCCAGCCCGCGCCAAAATCCGGTGTACACTTTGACGGTGGACTTGATTCCATCGAGTGCACCGAGGGAACAGCATCAGTAATCAGCCTCACGTGGTCCTTACTCCGAAATCCCATCCGAGACTCCAACAAATCTCCAGGTCGATAATTCTCCGGAGTGAAATGTGCGCCACAAGCGACCGAGTGTGTGGTAACAGACGCGGCAGTGAAGTCTGCTCTCTTCACCTGCACAAAACGCACTCAAGACCGAAAAGCCTTGTTTTTCCTAGAAGGAAAATGATGGACACGATGTCCTGACAGGCTGGAATTCGTGCAACCAGCACAAACACAATAATTTACCATTATGGCTTCTCTAAAACTTTCTGTACTGCTCTAACTACATCAACACCCACAATGAGAGCTGACCATGAGCTCTTTTGTTTGCCTCGCCCTACGTCATATGACGCGTTGATAGCGGGAATGGCGTATTCCAGAGCCTAGCACATTTTCATCAAAATCTCTACATCAAATGAGATTTCATTAGTAATTTCTACATATGTGTTTTTAAAAGACCTCTGCAGACAATATAAAGTATTAATTCAGTTATAAATTCAACCTGCATGTTGCTCTTTAAAGGTGTGTAAGGATACGGCAGTTGTGAGGACAGAAAAGAGCAGGATAAATGGTCACAGTCCATTTTTTAAGTTGCTGCTGCAGTGACATTTTCAGTAATCCACCAATAGGAATTGAAAGAAGATCCAATAACAACGAGACTAACCAATGGCACTGTTGAACAGGCTGAGAAGTGGACTCCCACACCTGCCTACATGTGTTTTTCCAAGTATAAACCAAATGTCAACCACAAGTTAATGTTTTCCATGGCTTGCCATAGCCAAGCCACACATGGCTCTCAGCTGTGTTGTCATCTTGGCCATATACCTCAATGCCAGTTGTGACCCACAAGAAAATTCCCTCCAGTTCTGAAGCTTTGGCAAAACAAATATGGTCAAAGTTTGGGCCACACATGTGGGCGGTGCGGTGGATGTATCCCGACCATTCAAATTAATTCTATACATAAGGAAATCTATGGTTGGCATAGTAATTGTCTTTTGGCTTTGCATGACAGTACAACTAACCATAGTTTCAGGAAAGCAATTTCCTTGTATTTGCATCAGTGTTCTTTTTTAAAAAATTTTTATTGCCTTTATTGGACTATTTTAAACTAATTTTGTGCTACTGCTCTATTTTTACATAGAAAGTTAACATAATAAAAGTTTTGGTGGAGCTAGTTCATTTAGTCCTGTCAATAACAATGCAAGAATTTATAAATGACTGCAATTCATTTTTGTCACAATTCTTCTGACACCCCTCCACCATCCAAACACCTTTTGTTCTACATAATTAATTTCTATTATAAACCAATTTATATAGCATTAATTCAGTATAGTACCTTACTTATAGAACAAACTGACTGTTGTCCTTGGCCAAATGATTAAATACGCATGTTGTTTTGGTCCAGTCACCACCACCTGCCCTTTATCACAGT
Organism: Xyrauchen texanus; assembly: GCF_025860055.1. Classification (NCBI taxonomy): domain Eukaryota; kingdom Metazoa; phylum Chordata; class Actinopteri; order Cypriniformes; family Catostomidae; genus Xyrauchen; species Xyrauchen texanus. Next base: position 46,486,670 of record NC_068279.1, read on the forward strand.
GAGAGAAAACATCTTACAGCATTTGCTTCCGAATCGGGTTCATTTGGATTAGACTGGCTTATGTTCACACAGTTGTGTTGACAATTACTGAAGCTGCTCTGCAACCGCACTCTTTTGCACATGCCTTTAGTGGGGATTAGCAAGTAGTAACCATGGCAACAAATAATTTTAGACTTCATTAATTCAGAGTTTCCCTCATTGCTTTGTTTTGACAAAATGTGTTATCTCAAAGGAATAATTTTTTTATTTTTATTTCTGTTTTACTGATTTTTGATTCTGTAACAGATTGAATCCTGTTGTTTCAAGAAAGAAAACATTAAAAAAGTCAACTTATAACCCCTTCAATTATATTTAAGACATTTTTGGTTGTCTTGTTTTGAGGTTGTTGCACATTTAGGTGTCAGTGCACAATCTTGTCTAGACACAATTCAGTATCCGAACAATATCAATGTTCCCTTTACAAAAGGCTTCACTACGATGTTGCGCTGCTAAGCGCTACGGGGAACAGCTTTCGCTGTGAGCCGAGCTGAATAATGTGTGGAACACGTCAATGAACATTGACCGGAATTTATAGCCTCGGCTGATGTAATCATTAGATGCACCTGAGGCCAGGCTATAAATGGATACGTCACCAGGTGTCGTCAGAAACTCTTTTTTCAGAGCGATTCTGTTTCTGTGTGATTCACACACCCTGTCAAAACTTTCTTTCCTCTGTTAGGAGTTAGAATCAGTTAGACAGTGTGCAGTGAACTTTGTTCTTTGTTCTCTTCTGTTTAGAAAATATTATATATATATATTTCTAAAAAAAAGAGAGAATGACTGAAAGCCGCAAACGTTGCGTGTTCATCTCTTCTCGCTCTATAGCTGAAGACGACACACATCAGTTTTTGCTGTTTGTTTGAGAGCATGCTGCTCTCGCGTTGCAGCAGGGTGGGTGCGAGCACTGCGATTTGCTTTAACAGGCAGAGTGCGTCGTGCTCGCCTCGCTTGCTTCCGGGAGTCAGCACTCTCGAAAAGAAGATCGTTCGTGGGGCTCTTGCATGGTTTTGGCTGAGGAGCAAGAGACGGGTTGATCCCTTTCTCTCACTCTCTCCCCAAACCCAGCTGTTTCTTCACATGATCTCGACGCTTCTCGGATCATGAGGTGGATCGCTATTCTCTTTCCGCCTCCGAGCTTTCCGTCCGCGATAAAAAAATCTACGGAGGAATTGCTCGATGTTGTTACTCGTGCGGTTGCCAGATTGGTCTGGCCACGCCAAAAAGAGACCCCCAAACGCTCCAAATTAGGGGATAGATTTTATCTTCCAGTCTAAGAAAGGGAACGCCTCATGGGTTCCTTCCCTTCTTTGATAAACCTCCATTAAGAGCTTTTTAGCTCATGGAGAACCCCTAAAAAAATAAATAAATATATATATATATATATATATATATATATATATATATATATATATATATATATATTTTCTTCCCGTGTTCACATACCCTCGACGTCATTATATTCGACTGTCGTGGGTGCTGAGGCACGGCGGTATTCAGTGATGCCGCTGGTCAAAGAGACGCTTGTGGGCTATCTCTGCCGGGCTCGGCATCGTCACTTAGAAGCCCTCTCTCCCCTCAAAGCCTTGTACGACAACCTCCACTTTAGTGGGAAGGGCTTATCAAGCAGCAGGTCAGGCTGGTGCTGCTCTGCACACTATGCTGCTCTGCACACTATGCTGTTCCTCCCAGTTGGGTGTTTTCGCTGTTCCTGCATTTTATTCAGGACTCGAAACACTCGACAACCCCTCAACAGGAAGTGTTAAAATATAATACCCATCTCAGAGATCCTGGCAGCGTGGGAACTTCTGCCGGATATTATTTTCTGTGGGTCTTATAAGGGCGTCAGGATTTAATTCACTCGCCGCTTTTCCGTGTTTCAACGGCATGTTCTCACTACCGTGAACCGGATTTCTTTTTATGTAAAAAAAAAAATAAAATATGTAACTCAATCTCCTGGTTAAAGAGGCCATGGTATGTGTTCCCCTTCCAGAGAGAGAGTTAGGTTATTACACTAAATACTTCCCGTTTCCCATGGAGGGTGAGGGGTGGCGTCTGGCTTAGATCTTAAAGCTTGAACTACCCGTGGGTGTTCAAGTCCAAGATGATGCCTGTCAAGACGGTCGTGTCTCAAGCCCTACAACTCGTTTGGCTGGTCACCATCGATCTTATGACACACTTCTATACTTCATTTAGAAGTTCTGCCACAACATGGAAAGTTCCTGAGGTTCACTTCCGGGGGCGAAGTCTTCCAGGGTCAGGTTCTTTCACTCAGCCTAGCCCTTTTTACCCGCACATTCACAATGCATGATGTAGCGCTGGCTCCTTGCGACTCTGGGGCATCTGCATTCTGAATTATGTAGACGACTGGCTGATCCTAGCGCAGTTCCAGGAACTGGCAGTTCAGCACAGGGACATCGTCTTAGCTCATCTGTTTCTCTGGGGTTGAGGCTCAACGCCAAGAAAAGCGTCCTCTCTCCCACTCAGAACACTTGTCTATCGGGGCATCGTATGGAGTTCAATCTCAATGCGGGCACAACTGTCTCCCGCTAGGATTGAGTCCATTTAGATCACCCTGAGCAAAGTCAGGCTAGGTCAAGGTTGCACTGTTATCAGTATCAATGATTTCCAGGTCTCAGGGCGAATGCGTCCACAGTGATCCCTCTGGACCTTCTGCTCATGAGACCGTTTTTGTTGTGGCCAAAAGCCAGGGGATTTCTTCCAAGGGCCAAAACCCCTAGGCTAAATAGGGTTACGCGCCTCAGGCTTTGTTCCCTTTCTATGTGGTTCAGACCCCGGTTTTCTGCCTTGGGTCCCACTCTAGGTGTGTCTTGTTGTCGCAGGCTGCTAACGACAGACGCCTCCCTGATGGGCGGGGTAGCGGCCTTAAGTGGTCGTCCAGCTTAAGGGGATAGAAGGGTCGTCAGCTCGGTTGTCACAGACTCTGTCTCGGGTTGATGGCTGTATTTCTGGCCCTGAAATACCTCCTGCTGAGGCTGCCATGTCTTGGTGCGGGTGGACAATGCAGCGGTAGCCTCTTACATAAATCATCAAGGAGACCCACGTTCTTGTCAGCTGTATTTCAGACACGTTGGGTTCTCCTTAGGGCCCAGGGCAAGCTCCTGTCACTCAGGTCAGTTATATCCCTGGATGCCTGTATATGGGGGCAGATTTACGGTCCATACCAACGGGGGAGTTAAGAACTCCACCCTAAGGTAGTAGTTGCCCAGAGTTCGCAAGCAAGGGTTTTTGCCTCTTACTGATAGCACCGCGCTGGCCGAACAGGGCTTGGTTCTCAGAGCTAATCTCTTCCCTCGACGGCTCGCCTTTGGCGATGCCGAACAGGAAGGATCTTCTGTCTCAGGCACAGGGCAATGTTTCATCCCTGCCCCAAATTGTGGAATCTTTCATGTTTGGCCCCTAAGGGTACCAACTGAGGAACACAGGGCTCTCTCCTGAGGTTATCGAGACCTTTTAAATGCCAGGCTTTTTCCACTTGGAACAAGTTTGGGTGAGATCTTAGGGCAGAAGAGGACCTCTTCACCTCTATGAATAGCGCAATGTCTCCTCTACTTCTCCCTGAAATCACCCAGCCACCTTGGGTCTGGACGTTAAAACACATACATGACCCAGAATGCGTCTGTATGCGTTTCTTTCCCCGGTTTCTCTGCTCCCGGGAGTCTTGGCAATGTTCACCAGCAAGGGTCTTGCCTCCTATTAATGGCGCTGCGCTGGCTAAACAGGATATGGTTCTCGGAGTTAATATCTCTCCTCGACGGCTCGCCTTGGGCGATTCCGAACAGGTAGGATCTTCTTTCTCAGGCTCAGGGGGCATATTCATCCCCGGCCCGAATTGTGAAACCTTTCATGCTTGGCCCCTGTAGGGTACCAACTGAGGTTCACAGGGCTTTCTCCTGAAGTTATCGAGACCATTGCAAGCTTAGGGCTCCCTCCCTTGGAACTGATCTGGGTAGATTTTACAGGGCAGAAGAGGACCTCTTCGCCTCTGTTGATAGCGCAATGTCTCCTCTACTTCTCCCCGAGTCACCCAGCCCCCCCCCCCTCGGGGGTGCTGATCGTGGTGGCGCATACATGGCACAAATGTGCCTGCATGCGTTTCCTTCTAATAAGTTCAAATTACAGAACCAGCTAACTGCCAGTTTGCTTCAGTTCTGGATTTTCTGTGGAAAGAACTGTCAGCGGGCACTTGCCTCGCCACTGCCAGGTTCTACGTGGCTTCCACTTCGGTTTGCCACACCTTGGTGGGCGGGGTGCCCTCTAAGAGGCATCCTTGCTAGGACCTCTTCATAGGGTAAGACCCCCCTTTTTAAAACCTCTAGAGTCAGCGTTTGGTAGACTTCTGACTCTCAAAATGGTTTTTCATATGGCAATTACGTCTCTAAGGAGACTTGGGTACCTACAGGCTCTGTCTCTTTTGCCGGCCTGTTTTGAGTTGCCCCAGGTAGGACCAAGAGCATTCTTTGCACCCTCACCCTGACTACCTGCCCAAGGTGCCTTTCTCGACCCTTGGCCAGTCATTCTCTAAGCCTTCTGTTCCCTGCCGTTTGTAATGCCGGAGCAGCTAAAGACTACTCAGACTTTGTCCAGTCTGTGCCCTTCAGAATTATGTCCACCGCATTTGCTAGTGGCGTAAAGTCAGGGCAGCAGTTCTTCACTTTGAAGCCGTGACCGGGTTGTCACTTTGGGTGAGGGACCTTACTGCCCGGGCCTACGAGGCGCGCGTTCAAGCTTTAGGGCGCACTCTTCCAGAGGGCTCTCCTCCTCTAAAGCCTTGGCTAGAGGTCTCCCTCTGCAGCAAGTTTGTGGTGCGGCAGGTTGGTCCTCTCCGCGCACATTCATTAAACTTTTATAGTTTGGATGTTCTTGCCACTCTTGGCTCTTACGCCCTTGAGTTGACACCAAACAAGTTTGTGGTGCGGCAGGTTGGCACTCTCCGCACACACTAATCACATTTTATGGTTTAGATGCTTTGCTACTCCGGACTCTTATGTCCTTGAGTCGACATCTCAGCCCATGCCTAAACAAGTTTGTGATGCGGCAGGCTTGTCCTCTCCGCTCACATTCATCAGTTTTTATGACAAGTTTGTGTTGCGATAGGGTTCTCTTCGCACACATTCATCGAACTTTATGGGTTAGATGCTTTGCTACTCTGGGCTCTTATGCCCTTGAGTCGACATGTCTGCTCATGCCTGAACAAGTTTGTGATGCGGCAGGCTGGTCCTCTCCGCTCACATTCAACAGTTTTTATGACAAGTTTGTGTTGCGATAGGGTTCTCTTCGCACACATTCATCGAACTTTATGGGTTAGATGCTTTGCTACTCTGGGCTCTTATGCCCTTGAGTCGACATCTCAGCTCATGCCTGAACAAGTATGTGATGCGGCAGGCTGGTCCTCTCCGCTCACATTCATCAGTTTTTATGACAAGTTTGTGTTGCGATAGGGTTGTCTTGGCACACATTCATCGAACTTTGTGGGTTAGATGCTTTGCTACTCTGGGCTCTTATGCCCTTGAGTCGACATCTCAAGCTCATGTCTGAGACCTCTCGCATTTTTGTGAGTACACTGCACAACTGTAGGGGTCCGGACAGCCCCAAGTGCGGCGGCGTGGGTATTGCGTTCCCCGTAGTACTTAGCAGCGCAACATCATAGTGAAGCCTTTTGTAAAGGGAACGTCTCGGGTTACATGTGTAACCCTTGTTCCCTGAAAAAGGCGGAACGAGATGTTGCGCTGCTTTGCCGCACTGGGACGTCCCAGGACTGCTCTTCAAAAAGAAGTATCTGACGACACCTGGTGACGTATCCATTTATAGCCTGGCCTCAGGTGCATCTAATGATTACATCAGCCGAGGCTATAAATTCCGGTCAATGTTCATTGACGTGTTCCACACATTATTCAGCTCGGCTCACAGCGAAAGCTGTTCCCCGTAGCGCTTAGCAGCGCAACATCTCGTTCCGCCTTTTTCAGGGAACAAGGGTTACACATGTAACCCGAGACGTTTTCCTTCATGAATAATCGGACAGTGCTCCTATTGTGCTAATTTGTAGTCAACGGTCATTTGTAAGCCACTAGAAAGGTACTTTAGAGTTTTATAGAGAAGTTTTCAACAACTTGCTGCAGCTTTTTGTAAAGAGCCATAATTATAAATTGAAATTTTAGAGTATATTCTCAAAAAGCTACAGCCAAGTGTGCTTGTTACTAACCATATCAGTGCAAAGGCATAGCTAAAAAGGATAGCTACAGCCTAGACTCATGAACATTACGTGACCGTGGCAACATTTTTGTAAAACAAACATACATTCCCCTTCTATCACTCACTCGACATTGTGTCGATTGTAGTGACACAAGGGGCTTCTTTCGAGAGCTTTGGATACCTCTGAATATGAGAAAGGGCCAATGAAAAATTGGCAACCAGAATTTGCATGTTCCGCCCCCTGACAGATGGGTATAAAAGGCAGGGATCGTGCATCTGTTCAGTCAGATTCTTTCTGACGAGCTGACGAAGTCTTGGAGGGCACCTTTTACTGCCCGAAACCAACCTCCTCGATCGTCCGCTCTCACTACCCTCGACTGCAGGCGGTCCACGAGTACACGGAGGTCCCCTAAGAGGACAAAACGGTTGCAGTGCGCCTGAGCCCGTAAAATGCAGCCACCTGGCAGGATCGCCAGTACTTCCCTCCGAGGCCTGTAGGACGTCGTCGCCCCTGGTGTCCAAAGTCTACAGCGCCACTGGAAGGGCTGCTTATGCTCTGCATGCCACGGCCCTCCTGCAAACCCACCAGGCCAAGGCACTTAAATAACTGTACTTGGGTAGTCTTGATGTGCTGCAGGAACTGTGCTCAGCAACTGACCTTGCCCTCCGGGCCACAAAGGTCGCAGCACGGGCTCTCGGACAGGCGCTGGTCACCCTTGTGGTCCAGGAACGACATCTGTGGCTGGATCTGGTCGAGATGCGGGATACTGACAAAGCTTGCTTTCTCAATGCCCCTGTCTCCCAGCTCAGCCTATTCGGTGATGCCACTGAGGACTTCGCCCAACGTTTTTCAGTGGTGAAAAAACAGACAGAGACCATTCAAGGTAGGTCTATATTAGAAGTGTTCAAATGTATAGTTTTTCAAACAATGCATTATAGTAAAAGTCTTTTGATATCATAAAATAACAGTGTGAATAGAGTTTAGAATTTGTATCAAAGTTAATAAAATGCACAGTTGTTGTAAAGACTCTTGTGTTAATTTCTCTACAAGGAGTGTGGCGTCCTCGTGGGCACTGGCCAATAGCACCTCTCTAGCAGACATCTGCAGAGCAGCGGGCTGGGTAACACCCAATATCTTCGCAAGATTTTACAATTACCGGGTTGAGCCAGTTTCGTCCTGTGTTCTTTCAGGTACGAACAGGTAGAGATAGGATGTATCGCTTGCGTAAAGTGCCATCCCCATCTCGGCTGGATGGACAGGCTCTATCGCACCCTTGTGAAGAAGGGTGGCGGCGGTCTCGTCCTGCACCGAAGTGAAGGGGACGCCGCTGAACCAGGGCAGGCGCTTGGTGAACTGAATCACGTAGCCGAGTCGGATGGTCCTGGCCAGCCACCGCATTGGGTTGGAAAGTGTTAGCAGCGAGTCCAAGCTCCGGGTGGGGGGCTCTAAGGAGACGATTGCATCTAACATATTTGAGGGTGCTTGGTGTCTGGCGGCCATGACAATGGCAGCTGAGGACACCGATTACGTGACCAAAGGAGTGAGGAAACTGCTCTTTTTTTGACAATTTGGGTACGTCAAACAAAAAGGAAACAAAAGATTTAACTCCATGCCCTCCACCGGGGGATGGATTGGTCTAGATACCAGCTCCATAGCAGATGTCTTGCTCCCTGGGTCATCCATCTCAGGAGTGCTTAGGAGCCTTCCGGGTCCTCGTACTGGCCCGGGAGATGGGGGGAGTCAATTTTCTGAGGGGGGGGCTCTATGCTGGGGCCAAGAACTCGGCTCGGGCTAAGGCAGAGCCGCCTGGGCTTTCGCCACTGTAGGGGATGCCCTCGGCTAGCAGATGGGAAGTGGGATCTTGTGTTGCACCGTGGCAAGATGTGCTGGATGGTCTCCATCTGCTTCTACACTGCCGAAAACTGCTGGGTGAAGACCTCAACGGTGTCACAGAAAATTCCAATCTGGGAGATGGGCGCGTTGAGAAAGCGTGCTTTGTCAGCGTCCCTCACCTCGACCACATTTAGCCACAGGTGGTGCTCCTGGACCACCAAGGAGTACATCTCCTGCCCGAGTGCACGCGCCGTAACATTCGTCACCTGGAGGGTGAGGTCAGTCAATGAGAGCAGCATGCAGAGTGCAGTCCATGGCATGCAGGGTGGAGGCAGCCTGTCCAGCAGCACCATAGGCTTTGGTCACCAGAGACGATGTAGTTCGACAGGCCCTGGAGGGGAGCACCAGACGATCCCACCAGGTGGTGGCGTTCTGAGGGCACAGGTGCATCGCAACTGCCTTATCCACCTGAGGGACCTCCGTGTACCTGTGTGCCCCGAACCCAGGAATCAATCATCAAGCCGTGAGCTCTCAAGGGAGGGTGGTGGATTCTAGTTCAACCTGATACTTGCGGCGGCCTGTACAAGCATGGTGGTCAGCTCTGCGTCAGCCTCAGACTGGGCGGGCAGACACAAAGGTGGCAGTCAAGTTGAGTCATCGGCGTCCGACATCGCCAGTGCGCTCTCTGATGCAGCGATCGAAGACTCATCCTGTTCACAGGCCCCAAAAGAGACGTCATGTTGGCCATGAGGCGGACTAGTCTCATTTTGAAACCGGACAGGAGGAAACAAGCATGCTGGGGAACATGAGGTCTGCGGGGAATTACTCTGCGAGACCACGCCCATTGAACTCCCCAAATCGCCTCCAGCGCCAGCCAGCCAGGCCTAATACCCGTGGTGTGGGTAGAAGGTGCAGTGCAGGGGGCAGCTAGAGTGGCTTTCCCCTGGAAGAAGGAAAGCCGTGACTGTAATGTTGCCATGGTCATATTCTCAAAATGAGAACATGAACCATCAACAAATGCTGCCTCGGTGTGATCGCTGCCCAGACACGTGTGGCAGCGGCCGTGGCCGTCGGAAGCAGAGAGATATCAACCACATCCAGGAATCACACAAAGACAGAAAGGCATCTTTATAAAGACACGTCTTTAAATAGACGCTAAACGTCAATGTGTGTGCTCTAATAGAGAAAATATACTCTTTAGCAGGAATATTTTAGCACTGTCGACGCGCCCTGGAAATGCGCCGTATATCCAACAGCATACGCTTCTTTAGAGGTGAATAGAACAGCAGGAGTATTCAGCTCGCTGACAGTACAACCGCTCGTCTCCGAAGAAAAAATCTGAATGGAGTGGGCATTCCAGCTCCTTTTATACCCGTATATCTGGGGTAGTGGCATGCAAATTACACTCGTCAATTCTCATTGGCCTTTTCTCAAAGAATGGGTCAAGAGCGATCCCTAGTTTCACTACATTGACACAACGTTGAGTTGATGCTTTAAAAAAAAAATATTCTGTCATGTGTATATCATTCTATTGAATTATTTGTCTACCCACAAATCAGTTCTCTGAACAAAATCAATGTTTTAAACTATTCATTACTTTAATTACACAAGCTTCCCAAAGTCCTGAAGCAGTCATATGCATACAGCTAGAAAGGACTTGGGCCACGTTTTATGGTGAAGTTTTCAACAACTTGCAGCTGCTTTTCTGTAATGAGCCATAATTATAAATGGAAATATGCTAGTATAGTTCATAACGATATGGCTAAGCATGTTTGTTATGGAGCACACGAGTGTAAAGCTTTGCAGGATGACCTCCTGGCAACAGCATTCACAGTGACAGAGCTGAGAGTGGGCGATAATTAAGAGTCATGTGGGCGAGAGGCTGCAGCGAACATGTGTACACACTCACACACAAATACACACAAAGATGCACTAAAGGCACAGATCCCAAATGGGTTCTTAATGATCAGACTATGATATCATCACTATTTGTCAGCAAACTGTTGAGTGAGTAATAATGATCAGGGCTGTAATTTATAGATCCGACACAGTGTATCTTTCAAAGGGATAGAATATCACAAGCTTCGATATTAATGTATGGAAAAGTGATTTTAAAATACTCTAAAACTAATAGTTCTGGTCCTGGATGCTGACTTGTCAATGCAGTGTTCCTGTCATGCTAAAATAAATTAAATAGTAGTAACTATTATGCAAAACACACATTTACCTAGCATCTCTCATTGTATCATGTCAGGCAGTATATCTCATGGAAATATGGCACTTAAAGAATTTGCTTCATATAATAAAATTTGAATGGAATTTGGTTGTATTTTATTGATATATAAAAGCAATAAGAAACTCTAGGTGGATTCATATTGTATATACAGTGTATATATATATATATATATATATATATATATATATATATATATATATATATATATATTTAAGCAATATCACATGAGCAAGAGTGCGATATGTCCCTACATCAGCACTGCTGTGATTCGGCCGTAGATAATCACAGCAATGTTGATTTAGGGCCATATAGCATGATTGCAAGTGTGATATTGCTACAAGTACATTTGTAAAAATTAGGAAAACTGAGTACACTCATAAAAATGCATTTGTGCATGGTACTACTTTCTTACGTGATGGATCAGAATCTGTCATTGCTGGTTCAAATCAAATGATGCATCTAAGCCTCCGTTATTAATTAAAAAATGTCACTTCAGAAATAGTATCATGGCTTGTGCTGTTGAATTGATCTAACAAGTTATTGGATAAACAAGGATGGGTGTGTGGTTTTTGTGTGTATGTGTGTGTGTGTGTGAGCGTGCGCACGTGTGTGTGTGTGTGTGTGTGTGTGTGTGTGTGTGTGTGTGTGTGTAGAGAGAGAGAGCGAGAGAGAGATGGGGTGTGTGCGATCACCTGTTGCCACACTCAAGCATAGATGCTGTCAGCTTTCTGAAGATCAGCTTTCTCAGTGGAAAAATAGTGTCCAAGCGGGGGTATATCTCTCTATTTCATGGTAGCTGGTGCACAACAGTCAATCACTACAGAAACCGCAATGTCCTGCACCATTTTAAACAGCACCTATTGTGTAATTAATCAGTCTGTTGTGTCTCTCAGCTGTGATGAGCCGTAATGCTGAAGTTGTTCATTTAAAGCCGTTTAAAGCTATTTCCTAGCTTTAATAGTAGTAATACAAGCAACCACGAAGTGCTGTTCTACATTAACAGCTGACGTGGATTCACAAAAATTACAGGGTAAAAAAACATAGGTAATGTAAAAAACTAAAGACAAACAGTAGCTCTTAACACATATGCACTCATGATCATACTCATGCTCTCAAGAGAGCAGTTCTGAAAATGGAGCGCATGTGGAAAAATACAAAATTAGAAGTATTTTTTGGTGCATGGAAGGATAGTGTCTGTAGCTATAGATAGGCACTAAAAGGTGCCAGGTCAGCATATTTTAGTAAACTCATAGAAAATAACCACAACAATCCTAGATGTTTATTCAGTACTGTGGCTAAATTGGTTAGGAATAAAGCCTCAACAGAACCAGATATTGAAGAGCTTCATGAAGAGCTAACAAAACTTATCAAAACATCAAAAGCCACAACATGTTTGTTAGATCCTATACCAACTAAGCTCTTAAAAGAGGTATCTCTGTAATTTCAGAACCTCTTCTTAATATTATTAACTCCTCGCTATGCTTAGGACATGTCCCAAGAAACTTTAAAATGGCTTATTTCAGAAGCCATTTTAAAGCTTTAATAAACCACTTATTAAGAAGCCACAACTTGATCCTGGAGAACTGGCTAATTATAGACCGATTTCAAATCTTCCGTTTATGTCAAACAACTAGAAAAGGTAGTATCCTCCCAAATATGTTCATTTCTACAGAGAAATAGTATATACGAATAATTTCAGTCAGGATTTAGGCCTCATCACAGTACAGAGACTGCACTTATCAGAGTTACAAATGACTTGCTCTTATCATCTGATCACGGCTGCATTTCTCTTCTAGTGCTTTTAGATCTAAGTGCTGCATTCGACACAATAGATCACGACATTCTCTTGAATAGGCTAGAGAATTATGTTGGCATTTGTGAAGTTGCATTAGCATGGTTTAGGTCATATTTAGCAGACAGCTACCACTTTGTTTATGTAAATGAGGAATTGTCAAACCAAACAAAAGTAAAATATGGAGCGCCACAGGGATCAGTTTTAGGGCCTCTGCTTTTCTCCTTCTATATGCTTCCCCTGGGAGATATTATCAAGAATCGTGGAATAAGTGTCCACTGCTATGCCGATGATACACAACTTTATATTTCTTCAAAGCCTGATGAGATTTCACAATTCTCGAAATTAGCGAGTGTATCAATGAAATAAAAGATTGGATGGCCAGACATTTCCTTCTACTCAATTCTGACAAAACAGAGGTATAATTATTGGACCAAAAAACTCAAAATAATAAGCCATTACAATATAATTTGACTCTTGATGGATGTACTGTTACATCATCTTCAACAGCGAAGAACTTATAGGTGTTATATTTGATACCAATCTGTCCTTTGAAAATCAAATTACCAATGTTTGTATAACAGCATTCTTCCACCTAAGAAATATTGCTAAATTAAGGCATATGCTCTCTGTTGCTGATGCCGAAAAATGTATTCATGCGTTCATGAACTCAAGACTAGATTATTGTAATGCATTACTGGGAGGATGTCCAGCAAGATCAATAAATAAACTTCAATTGGTTTAAAATGCAGCAACCAGAGTGCTAACGAGAACCAAGAAATATGATCATATTAGCCCCATTTTATCATTGTTACATTGTCTACCTATTAAATTCCGCATTCATTTTAAAATTATGTTAACTACGTACAAAGCTTTGAATGGTCTAGCTCCACAGTACTTAAGTGACCTTCTACCCCACTATATTCCATCACATTCATTATGATCACAAAATCCTGGCCTGTTAATGGTTCCTAGAATATCAAAATCCACAAAAGGAAGTAGATCCTTTTCATATTTGGCTCCTAAGCTATGGAATAGTCTCCCTAACACTCTTTGAGATGCCGACACACTCCCTCAGTTTAAGTCTAGACTAAAGACTCATCTATTTAGCCAGGCATACACCTAATTTATCCTCCAACCCACAATTAGGCTGCTTTAGTTGGGTCTGCCGGAACCAGAAACCAGAAACATTGATCATGATTTATAACTCTGCAATAAATTGAATGGCATCTATGCTTATATTATTTTATTTGTTTCCCTGTCTCTACCTCGGGACTCCTATCCTGAGGTCACCAGAACAGGCTGGATCCAGCACCATTCCTGCTTCATGTTGGACTCCACTGCTACGTGTCGCTGAATGATGATGACTAAATGCAGCCGGTGCCAGCCAAACATCACTTTAGTCTATTATGATGGACTTCAGAGGATGAACTGATGCCAACTCCAACAATAAGACATGGGATACTTCATATGCCATTGTCTGAACCTTGGATTTAGAATGGACCACACCGAACCTCACCGAAATTACCGGCCAGGTTGAACTGCGTTTCACATCCCTGATCTCTGCCTGCATCACCTCAGTCTATTGATGGGCTACAATCTTGAAATGGAATGCATAGACTAACAATTGCCAACAAAAGCCTTCATTAGCCAATTAACAAGGACAATTGCATCTATGTGAACTTCTGCAGTTAATCCATGATGGACTTCAAAGACTGTGGTCATTAATCTTACAGTTCACACAAAAACGATGTTTAAACTCTGACCCTTAACACTTACTTAGTTTAATCATTTTAAACCATGACTTTAACAATACATAAGAAATATTTACATTATATTCATGTTAGCCAGAGGGGAACTGGCCCCCTCAGTGAGTCTGGTTTCTCCCAAAGTTATTTTGCCACAGTTGCCTTCAGCTTGCTCACTGGGGTTATTAATTCAATTATTATTTAATTACTTATTTTTAAACACAATTAACTATCATATTTTATCTAATTACACAATGATGATTCATCAACATTTGTCACCCGACACACACACACACACACAAGATGAGACAGTCACAATGTCGGAGGAAACTGCTTTTATTTAATAGCAGTGCAGGCAAAAGTACAAACAGGGGCAAATCCAGTGAAGAGGCGTCAAAGGGGAGCGTGATGTCGGAGCCGGGGAATCAAGAGGAAGGAAGGGGCAAATCCGGGAGAGAGTGGTCAACGAGAGCGGGAGGTCGAAGCCGGGAAAACAGTTAACAACTATAGCGTAGAACAAGACGGGACTAGCGGGATCAACGACAGGGGAACAAGGGGAGCTGGCAAGCTAAGGGGTAAACAAGAGGAGTATCAGAACTAGGCGAGACTAGCGGGGGGCAAGGACACGGGAAAATAAATACAATAACCAACCCTGGAGAAACGAATGCGTGTGGAATATATAGTGACGAGTGCAGGTGTAAACAATGAACAGGAGTGCAGATGACGCGAGTGCAGGTGTAAACAATGACGTGGTGATTGGGACTAGTGCAGGTGGTCATAATGTTCTGGATGAGAGCGGGGAAGCGAGCGAGTACGCTCGCGGAGTGCATGTGTGCCCGGGGGGGGGGGGATAGTCTACGAGCATGTGAGCTCGTAGGAGCAAAAACGAGCGTGCAAGCTCGAACGAGCAAAACGGGCGTGGAAGCCCGAGGGAGGAAAAAGAGTGTACAAGCTCAAGGGGGCGGAGCGAGGGAGCGAGGTTCGTGACAACATTATAGACGTTACAGTTTTATCGTCTGTTAATGCCTGATCTTCTGTATAGCTGCTTTGAAACGATGTGTGTTGTTAAAGGCATTATACAAATAAATGTATATTTCTCAAATTAGATACTCTGATGTACTTATCCTCTTGTTTGGTTGTACATCTGGCCTTCCACATCTCTTTCTGTCCTTGTTAGAGCCAGCTGTCTTTTGTCTTTGAAGACTGTAGTGTACAACTTTGTATGAAATCTTCAGTTTTTTGGCAATTTCAAGATATCCTTAATTCCTCAAAACAATATTTGACTAACAAGTTCTAGAGAAAGCAGTTTATTTTTTGAAATTGTTGCCCTAATATTGATCTTCAGACATGCCAGTCTGTTGCATACTGTGGCAACTCAAAACAAACACAAAGACAATGTTAAACTTCATTTAATGAATCAAATATCTTTCAACTGTGTTTGATATAGTGATTTTCTAGAACCAAATTAGCAATTTAGCATTATTACTCAAGGATAAGGTGTTGGAGTGATGGCTGCTGGAAATGGGGCCTGTCTAGATTTGATCAAAAATGACTTTCTTCAAATATTGATGGTGCTGTTTTTTACATCAGTAATGTATTGACTATACTTTGATCAGTTGAATGCCACTTTGGTGAATTTAAGTACTAATTTCCTTCTGAAATAACAAAATCTGTTCATTATTCCACATTTTGGCCACCAGTGTATATTTTTACCACTTTTTATGTCTTCTTGTCTTCTTGGTGGTGGAGATGCTGTTCCCGAGTCAGTCCGGATCGGGAACAGCATCTCCACCACCACCACACTGAGCACTGGGGCCCCCCAGGGCTGTGTGCTCAGTCCACTGCTGTTCACTCTGCTGACTCACGACTGTGCAGCAATGCACAGCTCGAATCACATCATCAAGTTCGCCGATGACACGACCGTGGTGGGTCTCATCAGCAAGAACGACGAGTCAGCATACAGAGAGGAGGTGCAGCGGCTGAAGAACTGGTGTAGAGCCAACAACCTGTCCCTGAATGTCGACAAAACAAAAGAGATGGTTGTTGACTTTAGGAGAGCACAAGGTGAACACACTCCGCTGAACATCGACGGCTCCTCTGTGGAGATCGTCAAAAGCACCAAATTCCTTGGTGTTCACTTGGCGGAGAACCTCACCTGGTCCCTCAACACCAGCTCTATCACCAAGAAAGCCCAGCAGCGTCTCTACTTTCTTCGAAGGCTGAGGAAAGCACATCTCCCAACCCCCATCCTCACTACATACTATAGAGGGACTATTGAGAGCATCCTGAGCAGCTGCATCACTGCCTGGTTTGGGACTTGCACCGTTTCGGACCGCAAAGCCCTGCAGAGGATAGTGAGGACAGCTGAGAAGATCATTGGGGTCTCTCTTCCCTCCATCAAAGACATTTACAAAAACACTGTATCCACAAAGCAACCAGCATTGTGGACGACCCCACACACCCCTCACACAAACTCTTTACCCTCCTCCCGTCTGGCAAGAGGTACCGAAGCATTCGGGCCCTCACGGCCAGACTGTGTAACAGCTTCTTCCCCAAGCCATCAGACTCCTCAATACTCAGAGACTGGTTTGACACACACGTGTCCTGAGTTGCACTTTAATTACTGTCGCTTTATAACTGTCTGCTACCTCAATAACTGCTATGTGTATAGAACACTATCTCATAGTATGTTATGTTTACATTTTTAGAAACTGTCATCTTTTTGCACTACTGAGTACTGGTCGGCGCTGCACTGTCTATTGTCCTGTTCATTGTCAGAAATTTGTTGTACTGTCCCGTACTTTTTGCACATGTTTGCACATGCACTTTATATAGGTATATATAGGTTTTTTATATAGGTATTTTATTTCGTTGTGTTGTCTCATGTGGTCCTGTGTTGGTCCTTTGTTGTTTTTATGTAGCACCATGGTCCTGGAGGAACGTTGTCTCCTTTTGCTGTGTACTGTACTAACTGTATATGGTTGAAACGACAATAAAAACCACTTGACTTGACTTGACTTGACTTCTTCTAAACATCCAAAAGGATTTATAATGTGGTCATAATAATTTGAAGTGGTCTTGTCTGCTTTAAAAAGTAATAAAAGCAAAAGTTGGTCTTCTTTTAAACAGCCATAAGATTATTATTAAGTGGTTATAAGATACATTTGCTTTGAACATTTATATTGTAATACTTAGAAAATAAAATATTTAATAAAATAAAATAACACATAACTTTGTTTCAGATGTATAATAGTTATCAGCTTAAGCTTGTTTACTGTCAGAAGGATGAGACCAGAGATCCAAGTGCGGAGGCAAAGAAACAGATTTTATTGATAATTTAACACAGCAGAGCTGGCAAAGCGTGAGGGAACCCAGCACCGACTACAGTGTGAAGATGGAGAGTGTGTTCTGTAGGCTTGTGTGCATTGTGGTAGTGTAGAGCGCAGATCTGTGAGGAATCCTCTGGAGATAGTGTGTTCATAGGTTTGTGTGCATCGTGATAGTGTGAAGAGCAGATCTAGTGCAGAGAGGTAACCGATGAGGAATACTCATCAAAATGTCAAGGCGAGTGAAGCAACCAACAGGATGGTAACCACAATCCACTGCAAAGAAAGGCAACCAATATAGAAAACATGCAACAGGACCGACTAGGGCAGAGAGAGAGTAGTGAGTAACACACAACAACAATCTAGCAAAGAACACAAAACAGAGTGGGGTAAATATAAGCAGAAAACAAATCACGATGTGATTGTTGTATTTTGAAATTAAAATTTCTTATGTGACATTTATAAGTCACATGTGACTTTTATATATTAGATATATTGCCATATATCAGATTTTTGCATTGGTATAAGGTTTGATACCTACTGTAATTGATTTAATATATCTTTGTGTGTGTGTGTGTGTGTGTGTGTGTGTGTGAGCGTGTATTTATCACTTTGTGGGGACCAAATGTCCCCATAAGGATAGTAAAACCCGAAATTTTTGACCTTGTGGGGACATTTTGTCGGTCCCCATGAGGAAAGCAGCTTATAAACCATGTGTTCTTAATTATGTTTTTTGAAAATGTAAAAATGCAGAAAGCTTTCTGTGAGGGTTAGGTTTAGGGGATAGAATATAAAGTTTGTACAGTATAAAAACCATTATGTCTATGGAAAGTCCCCATAAACATAAAAAACCAAACGCGTGTGTGTGTGTGTGTGGGCATGTTTATGTGATTTACGAAGACAATTTTTTAAGTTACAAACTGGTAATTACAAGGGTATTATGCTATAAATATGATTTATGAGGAAATTTCTAGTGTCCCCATAATTTAAATCGCTTAAAAATCATACTAAACAATGTTTTATTCAAAATGTAAAAAATGCAGAAAGTTTTCTGTGAGGGTTAGGATTAGGGGTTGTGTTAGGTTTAGAATATATAGTTTGTACAGTATAAAAATAATTATGTCTATGGAGAGTCCTCATAATGATAGGTAGACCAACATGTCTGGCAACTGTAATTATTGTGTAAAATATTGCTTCTTTAATACCAAGGAGTCTTTTTTTAAAAGTTAATGGATATTTACAGATCTCAAGAGCACACATATTTGAAAATAATCTGATGATTGTATTCTGTTTAATCTCAAATCAGCGGGGGCCTGGGTAGCTCAGTGTGTATTGATGCTGACTACCACCTATGAATCACAAGTTCGAATCCAGGGTGTGCTGAGTGACTCCAGCCAGGTCTCCTAAGCAACCAAATTGACCAGGTTGACCAGGTTGCTAGGGAGGGTAGAGTCACATGGGGTAAACTTCTCGTGGTCGCAATTAGTGGTTCTTGCTCTCAATGGGGAGTGTGGTAAGTTGTGAGAGTAGCATGAGCCTCCACATGCTGGGAGTCTCCGTGGAGTAATGCACAAAGAACCATGTGATAATATGCACGGATTGACTGTCTAAGAAGTGGAGGCAACTGAGACTTGTCCTCCACCACCCAGATTAAGGTGAGTAACCGCACCACCACATGGGCCTACTAAGTAGTGGGAATTGGGCATTCAATATTGGAGGAAAAGGGGATTTAAAAAAGAAAAATAGAACTCAAATCAGCTAATCTCAATGAGATGAAATAAAATGTTAGGACTTGAAAGTTTCAGCTAATGGAGCTCTGTGTAAAGATTCCCATTATGTTTTGACTATTTGACTACACTTCCCATGATGCACCTTGTTGATCACACACCTACTCCCAATCCTCTCTGATCTTTGTTGCCGGCTGTTCCTTGTTATGTCTTTAGTATCCATTTGTATATATAGCCCTTAGTCTTAGGTTTCCCTTAGTCTTGGTCGGTTCTTGTTAGTTTGCTTGTTTGTTAGCCTGTTAATGTATTATTTTAATGTATTTTAGCCAGCAATCTGCTGTTATGTTTGATTTCTCTTTTGCTCCAGTGTTTTAATTTCATCTTAATGAAAGCCAAATGAGCCAATGCCCACGCCTGCCATGGCCAACGAGCTAGTTCAGCAAACCTCGCTCGTCACAGAGCCAGCGTTGCAAGCCTCGCCCGTCCCAGAGGTCATCCAACATATCTTGTCCCACCACAGCTCAAGATCCTGCACACCGTCTGCTCGCCGAGGGCATCCCCCTATGGTGGTGAAATCCCAGGCAGCTCTGCCCCAGCCCGGGCCCAGCTCTCAGCCCCAGCGGAAGGCTCCCAAGTGCTCCTGAGACGGGCAACCCAGGGAGAGAGACGTCTGCCATGGAGCTGGTGTCCAGACCACTCCATCCCCCGGTGGAGGGCCGGGTGGAGAATCTTTTGTTTCTTTTCTTTTGGCCGCCCCCCAACGATTCCCGTTCAAGATGCTGACGCAGAAATGTATTCTGACATGCGTCCGGCATCAAGATTGGTTTGCAGTGGTAGACCTGAAGGACGCATACTTTTACGTTTCAATACTATCTGGTCACAGACCCTGTCTACGGTTCGCTTTCGACGGCCAGGCATATCAGTTCAAGGTCTTCCCCTTCTGTCTGTCCCTGTCCCCTCGCGTCTTCTTGAAAGTCGCAGAGGCAGCTCTTGCCCCGTTAAGGGAAGTGGGCATTCGCATACTCAATTACCTCGACGACTGGTTAATCTTAGCGCACTCTCTACAGTTGCTCTGTGCACACAAGGTCCTGGTGCTCACACACCTCAGCCGTTTAGGTCTTCGGGTCAACTGGGAAAAGAGCAAGCTCTCCCCGGTTCAGAGCATCTCTTTTCTCGCCTCACAAGCGAGCGCAACTAGTCGGTGCTGAACTGACTGAGTACATTCAGACCGGGCACAGCGGTTCCACCGAAAAAATTTCAGAGGCTCCTGGGGCATATGGCATCATCAGTGATGGTCGCGCTGCTCGGGTTGATGCATATGAGACTGCTTCAGCACTGGCTACAGACTCGAGTCCCGAGATGGTCATGGCGCCACGGCACATACCGTGTGACCCTCACCCCTTTCCTGCCATCACTTATTCAGCCCTCGGACAGACATCTGTTTTCTACGGGCAGGAGTCCCCCTACAGCAGGTGATCAGATGTGTCGTAGTTACTACGGATGCCTCCCAGTTGGGCTTGGGTGCCGTGTGCAATGGGCACACAGCCGCTGGCTCCTGGATGGGGCCCGGCAGGGTTGGCCCATCAACTGCCTAGAGATTCTGGCTGTATTTCTTGCCCTGTGCAGATTTCTGCCTTTGATCCACAGCAAGCACATGTTGATTCGCTCAGACAACACAGTGACAGAAGCATATATAAATAGCCAGGGTGGTGTTATCTCGTTGCGTGTTGCAAGTCGCCCGCCATCTCCTCCTTTGGAGTCAGCAGCGGTTGAGGTCACTGCACACCACTCATATCCCGGGCAACCTAAACACCACTGCGGACGCGCTGTCATGACAGGTAACGCTCAGCGGAGAGTGGAGACTCCACCCATATGTGGTCCAGCTGATTTGCGCTCGGTTCGGCACAGCACAGGTAGATATGTTTGCCTCCCTAGATTCCACCCACTGCCCACTCTGGTACTCTCTGAAGGAAGCCCCCCCCCCGGCACAGACGCGTTGGCACACAGCTGGCCCCGGGGGCTGTGCAAGTACGCATTTCCCCCAGTGAGCCTACTTGCACAAGTCATTTGCAAGGTCAGGGAGGACAAGGAACAAGTCATTCTCGTAGCCCCCTACGGGCCCTCTCAGTCTTGGTTCTCGGATCTCACGCTCATCACAACAGTTCCTCTCTGGCAAATTCCCCTGTTGAAGGACCTTCTTTCTCAGGTACGGGATACCCTCTTGGCATCCGTGCCTAGACCTCTGGAACCTCCACGTCTGGCCCTTGGAGGGAATGCGGAAGATCTAAATGGTCTACCACCAGCTGTCGTAGACACGATCACTCAAGCCAGAGCTTCCTCTACCAGGCAGCTTTATGCCCTAATGTGGCCCTTATTCGCAAATTGGTGTTCTTCCCGATCTGAAGACCCACAGAGGTGCGCAGTCGGGTTAGTGCTCTCTTTCCTGCCGGTTGAGGCCGGAGGTCGGCTGTTCCCTTCCACCTTGAATGTTTATGTAGCCGCCATAGTGGCTCACAACGATGCAGTGGACCGTAAGTTGTTTTGGAAAGCACAACCTGATTATTAAGTTCCTGAGAGGCGCTTGGGGCTGAACCCTCCTAGGCCATGCCTGTTTCCCTCATGGAATATCTCTGTTGTCCTCTCGGACCTTCAGGGAGCCCCATTTGAGCCGTTAGAATCAGTCGAACTAAAGGCCTTCTCCTTGAAGACGGCCCTCCTGATCACGCTCTCTTCCATCAAGAGGGTTGGGGACCAGTAAGCGTTTTCTGTCAGCAACACTTGCATGGAGATCAGTCCGGCAGACTCTCACGTCATCCTGAATAGGATTGGAAAAGGACGCCTTCCCTGATGCGTGTTATAGCATTAGATGGCCCCAGCCGCATCTCTCTATGGAGAGAAAACATAGAGAGAGAAAAGGCTGCGGCTGGCATGGCCTGATCCATGCTAGATACGTCACTTTCCTTCCTCAGGGATGTGGGGAAATATATGACGTCTTTTGGGGTGTTGGGGAAGCTTACGTGCATTCTGATACTGCTATTTTTGCATGCAGCAGCTTGCTTGCACCTGCATCAGCAGTCCACGTAACACGGTTCAGTGTTGTGCCGTTTTTAGATAGGGAACCCTGGTGTCACTACATCGACACTAAGTCGAGTGAGTGACTGAAGGGGAATGGCACGGTTACTGTCGTATCCTCCGTTCCGTGATGGGGGGAACGAGACGTGTCCTTCTTGCCACAACACTTTACTAAGCAGCTGAAATGGCTGGGACCTTACTCTTGGCTCCACAGCTCAAAACCTGTCTGAACAGATGCACGCTTCCCTCCTTATATACCCGTATGTCCGGGGGAGGGGCATCCAAATCTCATTGGCCTTTTCTCAAAGATAGAGGTAATCAAGGCTCTCAAGAGAGACCCCTAGTGTCACTACATCGACACAATGTCTTGTTCCCTGATGGAGGTTATGACAGTAACTGAGACGTTTCCCTTAGTCTTGGTCAGTTCTTGTTAGTTTGCTTGTTTGTTAGCCTGTTAGTGTATTATGTTATTTAGTTATTTTAGTTGTTATGTTTAATTTCCCTTTTGCTCCAGTGTTTTAGTATCATCTTAGTTCCCTCTTCTTCCTCTGAGTTCCTTAATAAAAATAGTTCTGTAATTGGATCCACACTCTCTCGTCTTTCCCAGTTCCGTAACACTCTGTGGAAGTGAGAGAAATTCAAAAGTGAGAAATTTACATTTCTCTTGTGATCATAACATATTAAGTCCTTAGGGAAGGTTTATTCAGCAAAAAAGAGCACTTGAGGAAGGATGCATTAGTATTAGAAGCTGTCAAGACCATATTTACAAGTAGTGACACACAAAGACCTGCTTTTAATTCAGTTTATTGAACAAAATATCGTACAATGTCTTGGATATACATATGTACAAATAATACATTATGATAAAACTTCACTCTGCATCCTCAGTCCCGACAACAAATGTTTTTTCAAACCACCCTACACACTTTCCTTGAGTACTCTACGGAAATATCAAGTACACATTACTGATTTCCAAAACACAGCATACAAATCTGAATATAGAAAGCACAAAACATTATTTCACCAGGAAAGATGTACTTACTATACCTCTCAGCACAAGAAAACTTCATTATAAAAAACTATAAAATTTTTGCAGTTTAAGCAGGTATGAAATATACCTGAATTGACCTCCCTCAAAAGGTAATATATTGTGCTGTTCTATGCATGAGCGGGAAACACCCTTTCAAACACAGAACAAATATATGAAGCAGTGGCTCTCAGCATGGTGACTTCCTGTCATCAGCAGTGCTCTCAGATAACATAGACATCTGTCTTCTCCCCTTGAAGCCAATATGTTCTCATTTTGCCTTTACCCTGAAAGAAAACAGTGCAGATCAATACCACACATCAATGAGCACTCAGCAAGCCTGCTGGAGGAACTAATCAACAATGGCCAATATGCGCTAAAAGACAATGACATAGAGGCAACATAGGCAGTAGCAATCTACTATACTACACTTCATTCAGAATTGACATTTTGAAATCCCATATTTAGAGATTTTTATTTAATTATATATATATTAATTATATTTAATATAACAGCCGGCTAGATGGTGGGAGATGGAGCTTGGATTATCGTCTACCAGAGGGAGGACATAAAGATATAGTTCACCCCAAAATGAAAATGTTCTCATCATTTTCTCACCAATTTTATGTTGCCTTTATATGCTTTCTTGAGCTTCAAAGTTTTGTTAACCATTCACTTGCATTGTATGGACCTACAGAGCTTAGATATTCTTGTAAAAATAATTTGTGTTCATCAGAAGTAAGAAAGTCATACACATCTGGGAAGGCATGAGGGTGAGTAATTGATGAGAGACTTTTCATTTTTGGGTGAAATATCCTATATTTAATTGTATTCTATATTATATATAACAATATAATTGACCGTTTTGACTACCTGCTGAGTTCATGGCTCTGAAAACAAGTCTGTCCCTGGGCCGGTCTCATGCGGTCTCATCACGGGACCAATTAGTTTCTTTTACTGAAGAACTAACAAGAGGTCAAGCTGATCTGAATGTTTTCATCAGCGATCGCACTCACAGCCGCATATCATCACAAACGGTGATTGTAATCCAAAGAGATTCTGTCACCAAGCATTTTTCCTGTGTTTTTCCTGTGCCAATGCCCAACTGCCCAACAAAATTCACAGATTCCACAGCATTTAATCGTTATTTTTACAAGAGCGTTCAGTTCCTCTGAAATTGATTGATGGGAACAGAACAAATTATATCTATATACAGTATAATTATTTAATATTCTGCTCCCTCGGGGAACGGAGGTTACATACGTAACCAAACGTTCCCCTTCTGTCGCTCTCTCCACGTTGTGTCGGAGAAGCGACACTAGGGGACCCATTCCAATCTTGCCATGCGCTGAACCGTGTACGTGAACCGCCGATACAGAGGCGGGCAGGGATTTCATCCAGTGCCATGCATCGTCTGTACCTGGCTGCACGTACCCTTCCCCAATGCCCCATAAGAACATCGGGATCCTACTAGTTACCCTGGGAGGGGAACGAGGCGATGTTTGCCAACATGGGAACGGGCAAGCCTGGCTGGGCCTCTTTTCTCTCTATGTTTCTCGCATAGAGCAATCACGGCCGGGCCCTTACACGCATATAGGGAAGGGGGTCTTACCCAGACCCTGCGGAGACCACACCTGCCCTTTTTCTTGGGGAGGAAAAGTGGTAGACTCGTCACACGTCCGTCTTAGGGCTCGTGTGGAAAGTATGGTGCGGTGGTAGATCCAGCCTCGAAAGGGGGGAGTTGCTACAGCACGGCGACCGGGGCAGCTGTAACTGCCTAAGGGAGACACGGGGGTCCGCTCGTAAGGGGACAGAACCGTGGAATTACACACAGGGGGAGTCCGAACAGGAGGCCTTCTTATTTTACCTGTGGAGCACCTATACCAGTACAGGGTAGCCATCAGGATACCCGCAGTGGCTTGGGTCGGCGGGTTCCTCCGCTGAACCGCGGACCCGGAGGGCTGGGGAGGAATCGACCAGGGTCCCGACTCGGGGTGGGACGCCCTGGGAAGAAGGCGCACTACTTTACCTTGACGTCAGGAAAAGGGCGCTGGGCGCAAGCGATCCATCTACGTGTTACCGAGTTCTACGGGCTCGGACCTGAGAAAACACGAGACGCAACCAACTCAACGCGGAGGTTGTAAAACCTCGCAAAGGTGTTGGGTGTTGCCCAACCCGCGGCTCTACAGATGTCTGCTAGGGAGGTGCCCTTGGCAGTGCCCACGAGGATGCAACACCCCTTGTTGAGTGAGCTCGGACCCGCAAGGGTTGGGGCACGGCCTGGGTGTGATAAGCCAGTGTGATGGCATCGACAACCCAGTTGGCGAGCCTCTGTTTGGAGACGGCATTCCCTTTCTGCCGTCCCCCAAAGCAGACAAAGAGCTGCTCAGAGCGTCTGGTGCTCTGTGTGCGGTCCAGGTAAATGCGCAGGGTGCGCACTGGACACAGCAACGAAAGGGCTGGGTCTGCCTCCTCCCGGGGCAGCGCTTGCAGGTTCACTACCTGATCTCGGAATGGTGTGGTAGGAACCTTGGGCACATAGCCCGGTCGCGGTCTTAGGATCACAGACGTATCCGCCGGACCGAACTCCAGGAAAGTGTCGCTGACAGAGAACGCTTGCAGGTCCCCGACCCTCTTGATAGAGGCGAGCGCGATCAGCAGGGCCGTCTTAAGAGAGAGGGCCCTGAGTCCAATTGATTCAAGCGGCTCGAAGGGAGGTCTCTGGAGTCCTGCCAAGACTACCGAGAGATCCCAGGAGGGAACTAGGCCTGGCCAGGAGGGATTCAACCTCCGGGTGCCTCTCAGGAACCTGAGGATCAGGTCGTGCTTACCCAAAGACTTGCCATCTACAGGATCGTGGTGGGCGGCAATGGCTGCAACATACACCTTGAGGGTGGACGGGGACAGCCTCCTGTCCAGCCTCTCCTGTAGGAACAGGAGCACTGACTTGATCGCGCATCTCTGCGGGTCTTCAGTTCGGGAAGAACACCAATCTGCGACAAGCGCCACTTTAGGGCGTAAAGGTGCCTGGTAGAGGGGGCTCTGGCTTGGTTGATTGTATTCACAACGGTCGCCAGTAAGCCGGCTAGCTCTTCCGCATCCCGTCCAGGGACCAGACGTGGAGGTTCCAGAGGTCTGGGTGCGGGTGCCAGAGCATGCCCCGTCCCTGAGAGAGGAGGTCCTTTCTCAGGGGAATTCGCCAGGGAGGAGTTGTCGCGAGAAGCCTGAGTTCCGAGAACCAAGTCCGATTGGGCCAGTAGGGGGCCACTAGCGTGACTTGCTCCTCATCCTCCCTGACCTTGCACAGCACCGGTGCAAGAAGGCTCACTGGGGGAAATGCGTACTTGCGCAGCCCCGAGGGCCAGCTGTGTGCCAGCGCGTCTGTCCCGAGGGGAGCCTCTGTTAGGGCGTACCAGAGCAGGCAGTGGGAGGTTTCCTGGGAGGCGAACCTGGGCCTTGCCAAGCCGTTCCCAAATCAGCTGGACCGACTGGGGGTGAAGCCTCCACTCCCCGCCGGGCAGGCGTTGTCGTGATAGCGCGTCCGCTACGACGTTGAGCTTGCCGGGGATGTGAGTGGTTGGCTCCATAGGAGGAGACAGCGGGCGAGTTGTGACATGTGGCGGGAGCGTACGCCGCCTTGCCGATTTATGTACGCCACCACCGTGGTGCTGTCCGATCTCATGAGGACGTGTTTGTCCCGAACTAACGGGAGGAACTTCCTGAGGGCGAGAAGGACGGTCAGCAACTCCAGGCAGTTGATGTGCCAACGCAGCGGGGCCCCTTTCCAACGGCCCGCTGCTGCGTGCCCGCTGCACACGGCACCCCACCCGGACCGGGAGGCGTCGGATGTGACCAGAACGCATCGGGACACCTGCTACAGGGGCACTCCTGCCCGTAAAAAGCAGAGGTCTGTCCAGGGTCGGAGTGTTTTGAGGCAGGCGGGGGTGATCCTTACCCGATGCCTGCCGTGGTGCCATGCTTGTCTCGGAACTCGAGTCTGGAGCCAGTGCTGGAGTGGTCTCATATGCATCAACCCCAGCAGCGCGACTGCCGCGGAGGACACCATATGCCCCAGGAGCCTCTGGATAAGTTTTAGAGGGACCACTGTGCCTGGCTTGAAGGAAGCGAGGCAGTCCAGCACCGACTGAGCACGCTCGCTCGTGAGAAGTGCTGTCATTGAGACTGAGTCTAACTCCAACCCGAGAAAAGAGATGCTCTGAACCGGAGTGAGCTTGCTCTTTTCCCAGTTGACCTGAAGCCCCAAGCGGCTGAGGTGCCGGAGCACCTGGTCTCTGTGTGTGCATAGTAAAAAGGGCCGCCTCTGCGACCTTCGTGAAGACGCGAGGGGACAGAGACAGGCCGAAGGGGAGGACTTTGTACTGAAATGCCTGGCCGTCGAACGCGAACCGTAAGAAGGGTCCGTGTCGCGGCAGAATTGAGACGTGGAAGTACGCGTCCTTCAGGTCTACCGCTGCGAACCAATCTAGATGCTGAACGCCAGCCAGAATATTTCTCTGCGTGAGCATTTTGAACGGGAGTTTTAACAAGGCCCGATTGAAAACTCGCAGGTCCAGGATTGGTCGTAAGCCGCCTTTCTTGGGTACAATGAAGTAAGGGCTGTAGAAACCCTTCCTCATTTCGGTTGGAGGGATGGGCTCTACCGCGCCCTTGGCTAAGAGGGTCACAATCTCCGTGCGCAGGGAACTGGCATGCTCGCCGTGTACTGAGGAAAAGCGGACGCCCCTGAAGGGGGGCGGGAGCCGGGCAAACTGAATTGCGTAACCGAGTCGAATGGTCCAGTGCAGCCAGCGTGACGCATTGGGACGCGAAAGCCACGCTTCCCAGCTCTGCGCTAGGGGCACCAAAGGGACAAGTATTTTGGATGTACCCGGCGGGGCCTCGCAGCGGGGCGGAACAGGTAATGCAGCGTCGGGCGGCTTCATTGCGGCCTGAGGCTGAGGTGCTGAGAATAGACTCAAAGCACTTACCTTGCTCCGCACGCCCGGCAGGTGGCAGGTGCGTGACTGAGGAGGAGGTCCGACGTCGGCGTCCTCTGGACTCATCTGAACCGGCCGGCCGGGGGACAGTCGTGGGCAGGCGGAAGGCGGGATCGCCGCGTCTGGTGTACTGGGACTGTCATAATCTGAAAGCACATTGCCATGAGAACGGCATTTGCGGGCCAGGTGACCCAGAGGCAAAGGAAATAGCTCTTTTATTGAGAATGTGGGTACCACAGCCCCCGTCAGGGGGTGTGGCAAATGAAAAAACAAAGGATTCTCCACCCGGCCCTCCACCGGGGGACGGAGCGGTCTTACCGCCTCCGGAGCTAACGTCTTCGGCTCTGGGTCAACTGTCTCAGGAACGCTTGGGAGCCTTCCGGGTCCTAGAGGGGGTCCATGAGACAGGGGGCGTGTGCCGCCTGCGGGGTGCTCGACGGTGGGGCTGAGAGCTGGGCCCGGGTTTAGGTGGAGCAGGAGCTGGTTTCCTCGCCGCAGGGGGACGCCCTCGGCGAGCAGACGGGGCAGGGCCCGTAGCGGCAGGTGTGCGGCAAGGCATGATGTGAGATATGGCCTCCGCCTGCTTCTTCACCGCGGAGAACTGTTGGGCGAAGTCCTCGACAGTGTCGCCGAAAAGGCCAATCTGGGAGACAGGTGCGTCTAGGAAGCGGTTCTTGTCGGCCTCATGCATCTCGACCAGGTTGAGCCAGAGATGGCGTTTCTGGACCACTAGGGTGGCCATCGCCTGTCCGAGTGCCTGCGCTGTGGCCTTCGTCGCTCTCAGAGCGAGGTCGGTCGCTGAGCGCAGTTCCTGCAGCACATCAGGAACAGGTCCACCCCCGTGCATGTTTCTGAGTGCTTTGGCCTGGTGGACTTGCAGGAGGGCCATCGCATCAACAGGGCCTTCGTGTTGAGCGAGGATGTTGTCCTACAGGGCTTGGATGGGAGTACGGGGCGGCCACGCCAGGAGGTAGGGCTACCGGGGCATAGATGTTACGCAACTGCCCTATCGACCTGGGGAATCGCCCCGTATCCGTGGCGCTCTCCGCCGTTGAGGGTGGTGAGAGTGGAGCGGGTGGCACCTAGACGAGCGGAGAGCGGGGCTCTCCACGTAGACGTCAGCTCGTCATGCACCTCCGGGAAAAACGGGACCGGGGGGATGCGTGGCCACGAATGGCGCGCTGTCCCCAGGAACCAGTCATCCAACCGTGAAGGCTGTGGGGAGGATGGAGTGTTCCAATCCAACCCCACGCTCACGGCGGCCCGGGAAAGCATGTCAGACATCTGAGCGTCGGGCGGCTTCATTGCGGCCTGAGGCTGAGGTGCTGAAAATAGACTCAAAGCACTTACCTTGCTCCGCACGCCCGGCAGGTGGCAGGTTCGTGACTGAGGAGGAGGTCCGACGTCAGCCTGGGCCTGCTGGCCCGAAGTCCAGGGGAGTCCTCGGCATCAGACATCACACTCTCCGATGCGGCGGCGAGCTCATCTGCTTCGGGCTCAGGAGGATAGACAGCCAGGCCGTGAGGCGAGCCGCTATCGCCGCGAGCGTGGACGGGGACCAGCGAGCGTGTCGGGGAACGGGAGGTTCGCGGGGGGCTACCCGGCGAAACTGCACCCGCTGCCGCCCCCAAATTGCCCCCAGCGCCAACCGCATCGTCCTCAATCCCGTGGGAAGAAGGAACAATGCGGGGTGCAGCTGGGGTAGCTTGCTTCCTGTTGAAAGCAAGCCGCGACCGCAACGTGGTCATGGTCATGTTCTCGCAGTGAGAACATGAACCATCCACAAACGCTGCCTCGGTGTGATCGTGGCCCAAACACACGAGACAGCGCCTGTGGCCGTCTGAAGCAGAGAGGCTTCTACCGCATCCAGGAACAACACAGGGGTGGAAGGGCATCTTGAAAAAGACGCGTCCTGAAAAGGACGTTCAACGCCGCTGTGTTTTGCTCTTTTAGAGAAATTCACTCTTTTAAGGGAAATAACTCTTTTAATACACAGTATGTGTGTGTGTGTGTCTGCGCTGTCGAAGCGCTCAGGGGCAACAATGCACGCCGTGCAAAGTAGGAGAAAGCCGCTGTTGTGCGCCGTCAAATCCAACAGCATGCAGATCGTCAGAGGAAACAGGAACGTAGTGGTGTGTAAACTCGCAGCAAACTGCAGACAGACCATCGGCTCCGAAGAAATTTTCTGAATGAACTCCCGTATTTGCGCCGCTTAAATACCCTTATGTCCAGGGGCGGGACATGCAAATACTGGCTGCCAACTCTCATTGGCCTTTTTTCATAGATCAGAGGTGGATATTGGCG
Organism: Xyrauchen texanus; assembly: GCF_025860055.1. Lineage (NCBI taxonomy): Eukaryota > Metazoa > Chordata > Actinopteri > Cypriniformes > Catostomidae > Xyrauchen > Xyrauchen texanus. Next base: position 46,516,982 of record NC_068279.1, read on the forward strand.
CTCAAGAGAGACCCCTAGTGTCGCTTCTCCAACACAACGTGGAGAGAGCGACAGAAGGGGAAAGAAAAATTCCCCATTAGGATCCTTTAAAATTGGTTCTATGGAACTATTGATTATGACATATTCCTACAGGAATTTTTGAATAGGGGTGGAAGAATTACACCAGCTTACACATTATGTATTCAAAAAATAATTAAAATTTCATTATAAATATTGTTAATCATTTCTCAAACATGTGTAATTTGAACTCCATACCTTCATTTCCACGTCTCCTCGCAGCTGTAGTTCGAAGTAGCCAAACTCGTCCAGCACCTCTTTGGTAGCTGAAGACACATGTATCTTCAGAGCTGTGGAGAAAAAATATTGTTTAAAGGGATAGTTCACCAAAAACTAAAATTCTGTCATCATTTACCCACCCTCATACTGTTACAAATCCTTAAGACTTTCTTTCATCTGTGCAACACACAATTAAATATGTTGCAGGTTGTTCATGTGAATATGGATTGGTGCTGTAAAGCTCCAAAAAAGGGCAAAAAAGCACCATAAAACTGACCGAAATTGACATTTTATTCACAATATAGCTTCCCCTCTACTGTAGATCTCAAATGTCATGCACAATTGCACATGCATCGTGACAAGACAAAAAGATCGGTTACAAAACCTGGTGCAACACATCTTGACACAGCAAGTTTGAATATGTGTAAGCAGGAATGAAACTGGGAATATAGCGCACAAGTCACATGACCCACTTTTATGATACTACTAAGGTGTTTTTTTGTTGTTGTTTTTTTTCTATTTTGGAGTTTAACAGCCCCTGGTCACCATATACTGTACTTTCGTAGTGTGGAAAAGAGCAGCATGCACATTTCCACAAATAAGATGAAATGCAGCTGCAGCTGCATTTTTCAGTGAACTATTTCTTTAAGAGCCACAGCCAATCACTGTAAGTGCACAGTGACATAAGACACCATGCTTGATGAAAGATTTATGATTCACCGTACATAAGAATGACAGACACTACACATATGGAGCCCACGTAATGGGCAATCTGTCCCCTTTATAACAACAACATTATGCTGTCAAATCGAAGGAACTCAGTCTGTAAACAAGCTCCATAAGGTTTAGTCCCTGATCTTTACAGCTTAGTGTGCACTAGGATCCATTATTATCCAAATTATTGCATGCTATATATCACAAAGTATACTGTTTGAGTGTCACTGTCATAAATGATTGATTATTAATGAGTACATAAAGCAAAGCTCAGGAAGTGGAATTTAAGCCGATACATGGGGTAAGTCTGATAAACAGCTTTTACTTGTGGATGGGTCAAATGCATATAAATCTCAATACAAGTGAAAAGTAGCTTGAAATCTAATATGACCCTTTTTATTTTCTTAATACAGTACATGTTCCTGGTCTTTCCGTGAAGGGATCATTAGTGCATGTTATTCCAAAGTAAAAACAAAATCTTCTTTTGATGTTATCTTCCATCAAAATACAATAACTTCCTCCACCTCTAAAATGACTTTCCTTTTCAGACAGTAGATAAACACAATTTTCAGCCTGATCTCATGAAAATTACGTGACCGTGGCAACATTTTTGCAAAACGAACGTACATGTTTCATTAGACGTTTCGCTGCAGCTTCCCAGTGGAATGTCCAGCAGGGGTGTGCCAAAAACGAGTGAAATTGAACCTATACTTAACCAATCTAAAAATCACATGAGAGTTGAAAAAAGAGATACTAACAACTAACCAATGGCTAAACCAAACGATAGTGTCCTAAAAGCATTGCTCGGACTTGCGCTTACCCTATAGTGAGCTGCTTCGCTGTTTACTATGTACATACCTGTAGGTAGCTACCTTCTAATGTATACTTCGGTCAGAAGTGAATATTGAGCATCTGTGTTCAGGATGTGTGAAACAAATTTCGTCATCAGCAGAGTGCTCGAGCACTGAATGCAGCCAGATTTTTCAAACCTAGTGATCGCCAAGCGTGTAGAATGCGCAGGCGCCTGGAATTTTTTACACTAATTAGTGGGTCCACAAGGTGGCAACACCCAGAACTGAGCCGTTGCTGTCACGAAGAAGCATTAGAAGAATATGTAATCACAGCTAAACATCAGGAGACGAAGGTGGAAACAACAACAGTGGATGTGTACGTCAAGAGCACATGTGTGAATTGGTCAGGAGATCCCTGCATTTGTATTATTGAGTCTGAAGGAATATAAAGACATCTTTATGGGTCTTAACTCCTAAAGAGAAATAGTCAAGTATCTCATAGCAGCTGTAGAGCACATGCACCAACCACACAGTCAAATAAAGTATACTTTGAAAGGCATTTGACTGTGTACACATGCTAATCGTTTGCGCCAAAACCAAAGTATATCATAAGTACCTTAAAAGTCACCCACGTGTTTCTTGCTAATAGCCCTCAGCGCATGAAGCACACTAAAGACTTGAACTAACACACAAAGTTGATTCCAATAGAGTTTCGTGTTAGCCTGTTGCTAATCCCTCGATCCCTTAATAAACATAAAAATATGTAGCACACGTAATATTGGGTGAAATAATCTATTTTCATTAGATGGTACAATTTTTATCTATCCTGTTCAGTACTGAATAAAACATAAGTATAATTGGCATTCCGGTTGACTCCCTCAACCATCTATAATGATGAATTTTTCTCAATTATTTTGCATTCCATTCATTGACATTGACTTTCACTTCAATTCAACGCAATAGAACGCCACTTCCACCTTGGAAACGTCAGACTTCCAGCTCACAGACTTCCAAAATCAAATACTCTTGGATTTTGCAGAGATTCATGTCATGCTAACATAGCGTTACCCAAGGAGATGTACACAGCTAATGATAATGATTCACTTTTAATTAAAGATGAATTCATTATCAATGACTCAGTCACAATATTATATAAAAATTAAAACTGTTAAAGCTGAAGTGTGTCAATTCTGTTCACACTTCAGTTCTAAGCAAACTTTTCCATAAACAGCATGGTAAATGATCTTCCCTGTTCATAATCATACACCTGCAAAACGAATGCCATCATTGCATAGCATCATTTATTCTCCACAATTTGGTTGCTAGGAAACTTCTTGTTTGACAACGAAAACATGCAGAGCTATGCTTTTTTTTCCTTATACATCATCTTCTGAGCACCGGGCAATGGAAAGCCTTCATGCCTTTAAAGTCAGAAGTCACAGATATCAGGAATAAATATCCCACATTAGTCTGCACATCAAGGACACACAAAAGTGATGCTCTAAATTTCTGTCTAGGTAGGTAGATCACTAGGTTTTGGAACAGAATATGGCATTTATCACATTTAATGGAAACTGTATATGCTACATGAACTCAAGCTTTCAAAGCAAGATATCGGGATATTTATAACATGCCATAGCAATCAATGTATTACACAATCAGCATACCATAAAAAAACAGCAAGTTGAGCATACCATAAAAAAAACAATCAATGAAATCAATGAACCTAATTATCTACTAAAGACCCCTATATGTTATTAACCTTAAATATCACATGGAGATTTTGTCACCTTTGTCTCATGCTGCATTTGTGGGGGGAAAACATACTGGCATCTTAAAGAATGATCCAAAAAAAAAAATCTGTTACCCACCTTCCCCTGTAGACTCCATACGGGATGCTGTGTTGACAGTGTCACCAAATAAACAGTACCGAGGCATCTTAAGACCCACTACACCAGCACAGACAGGCCCTGCACACATGTGGCAGAGAAGGGTATTAATTCACTGCAGGACACCGCGTGTTCCTACTTATATACAGTCCTAATGCATCTTAACAGGTAGAAACATCAACAGAATCAGAACAACTGGCTGTGATCAGATCATATCTGGCTTAGCTCCTCATAATCCTCTCAATTGCACATCTATTTGTGTACACAGAGACTGAGAAAATGTATACAGATCCTGCGGTGGAAACCTGCTGGAGCAATATAACAACGTGAAAAGGATTAGTGTTTGACCGAGAGCAAGGGAGAAGTTTTCCAGAGACAGAAAATATGAATTCTATAAATCTCAGCCTTGAATGGAGAAATCTGCTTCACACAGTAGCTTGTATACCCCATTGAAAAGAAAATCACAACTGAGACCTCTTTAATAGCTTAATTAATTTTCCTAGATAGTAAATTATATGGAGAACAAATGGAGACTCCTGCTTCTCGGATTGTACTTTTGAGAAAAATGTACTCTTAAATGTTACATAAAAGGCTTGATATTAACAGCGGTCTACCTGTCAAATGTGGATAGACCATGGTTGTGGCGTTTACCCCTGCCACTCTTACTTGGCACTTTGGCATGTGCCGTTTCTTTAGGTAGCATTAGTTTCTGCGCAATGAACAGTGTGCGACAAGTTCTCGCTTTGATCCGCAATTTAAATTAAGAAGGTGTTTAATTAGTTTATTGTGCACCTGATGTTTGCTCATATAAAGTTGTAACCCGCACACACACACCCAAGATGAGACAGTCACAATGTCGGAGGAAACTGCTTTTATTAATAGCAGTGCAGGCAAAAGTACAAACAGGGTAAATCCAGAGAAGAGTTGTCGAGGGAAGCGTAGGGTCAAAAGCCGGGGAATCAAAGTGGAGTAAAGGGGCAAATCCGGGAGAGAGTGGTCAACGAGAGTGGGGGGGTCGAAGCCGGGAAACAGGATCAGAGTAACTAGACGGGACTAGTGGGGAGCAAAAGACAGGGGAACAAGGGGAGCTGGCAAGCTAAGAGGAGGACAAGAGGAGTTCAAAACTAGACGAGACTAGCGGGGGCAAAGACACGGAAACTAAATACAATAACCAACCGGTGTGAAACGAATGTGCTGTGATATAAATAGGGGAACTAACGAGCGGTGCAGGTGTAACGAATAAAGGGGTGATAAGACGAGTACAGGTGAAACTAATGATCTAGTGATTGGGACGAGTGCGGGTGAAACTAATACTGGTGATAGGAGAGCGGGCATGCGAGCCCGAGGAGGGAGACCTGCTAACGAGCATGAGAGCTCGTAGGAGCAAAACGAGCGTGGAAGCTCGAGGGAGCAAAACGAGCGTGCGAGCTCGAGGGAGCAAAACGAGCGTGCGAGCTCGAGGGGGCGGAACGAGCGTGCGAGCTCGAGGGGGCGGAACGAGCGTGGAAGCTCGAGGGGGCAGAGCGAGGGAGCGGGGTTCGTGACAGTACTCCCCCCTCTAAAACGGACGGCTCCTGACGGCCACGCTCTGTTGCGAGGAGCGCGACCTCTGGGAAGTGGTGCTGGACGATCCCAACAAACAAAAAACCCTGAACAGACAACCCACAAAACACACAAACAAAACTGAGGGCAGTCCAAGGGGCACAGAGGGAAATGAGACAGTCCATGGGGTCAATGGGCAGGTTCAAGGCAAGGTCAGGGGGAACATAGCGGACAGGCGGGTGGTCGGGAGATCTAGGGGGCATCCAAAGGGCAGAGACTGGGTCAGGGGGTCTGGAAGGCGACTGGAGGACAAGGACTGGGTCTGGGGGTCTGGAAGGTGACCACCGGACAGGAATAGGGTCCGGAGGCCAGGGAAGCGGCCACAGGACAGGAAGGGGGTCAGGAAGTTCGGGCTGAGCCGTGAAAGGCGGTGCCGTCAGAGGTGGCACTGTAGGCGGCTCTGGAGGTGGGGTTCTGGAAGGCTCTGGAGGTGGAGCCGAAGGAGGCTTTAGGGGCGAAGGCCTGGAAGGCTCTGGAGGTGGAGCCGAAGGAGGCTTTAGGAGCGAAGGCCTGGAAGGCTCTGGAGGTGGAGCCAAGGGAGGCTTTAGGGGGGTAGGTCTAGAAGGCTCTGGAGGTGGAGCCGAAGGAGGTTTTAGGGGCGAAGGCCTGGAAGGCTCAGGAGGTGGAGCCCATGACGGTGGCGCCATGGGAGGCTCTAGCGAGGTAGGCCTGGAAGGCTCTGGAGGTGGAGCCAAGGGAGGTGGCACCGTGGGAGGTCCCCGAGGCGACGACCTGGCAGGCTCTGTAGTCTCGGGGGGTAGAGCCATAGGAGGCCCGAGAGGCGGAGCCGTAGAAGGCTCAAGAGGCGGAGCCATAGAAAGCTCTGGAGTCTTTGGGAGCAGAGCCGTGAGAGGCTCAGGAGGTGGAGCCGTGGGAGGCTCTGGAGGGGGAGCCGTAGGAGGCCCGAGAGGCGGAGCCGTAGGAGGCTCTAGTGGCAGAGTCCTGGAAGGCTCGAGAGGCTTCGGGGCGGAGCCCTGAGAGGCTTGAGAGGAGGAGGAGCCCTGAGAGACTCGAGAGACGAAGCCGTGAGAGGCTTGAGGGGTGGAGCCATGAAAGACTCGAGGGGCGGAGCCCTGAGAGGCTCGAGGGGAGGAGGAGCCCTGAGAGGCTCGAGAGGGGAAGCCCTGAGAGGCTTGAGAGGGGGAGGAGCCCTGAGAGACTCGAGAGGCAAAGCCGTGAGAGGCTTGAGGGGTGGAGCCCTTAAAGACTCGAGAGGAGAAGCCCTGAGAGGCTTGGAAGGAGGGGGAGCCCTGAAAGACTCAAGAGGTGAAGCCCTGGGAGGCTTGAGAGGCGGAGCTCTGGGAGGCTCGAGGGGTAGAGCTCTGGGAGGCTCGAGAGACTTGAAAGGCAGAACCCTGGGGGGCTTGGGAGGTAGAGCTCTGGGAGGCCTGGGAGGAGGAGCCTTGAAACACTTGGGAGGAGAAGCCCTGAGAGGCTTGGAAGGAGGGGGAGCCCTGAAAGACTCGAGAGGAGAAGCCCTGGGAGGCTTGAGAGGCAGAGCTCTGGGAGGCTCGAGGGGTAGAGCTCTGGGAGGCTCGAGAGACTTGAAAGGCAGAACCCTGGGGGGCTTGGGAGGTAGAGCTCTGGGAGGCTTGAGAAACGGAGCCCTAGGAGGCTCGAGAGGAGGAGCCCTGGGAGGCTCGAGAGGAGGAGACTTGGGAGGCTCATGAGGCGGAGGCCGCGAGGGCTCTGAGGGGCGAGCAGAGGCTGGCAGAGCCGTGGAAGACTCTGAGGGCCGAGCAGAGGCTGGCAGAGTCGTGGAAGACTCTGAGGGCGGAGCAGAGCCCGGCAGAGCCGTGGAAGACTCTGAGGGCGGAGCAGAGCCCGGCAGAGCCGTGGAAGACTCTGAGGGCGGAGCAGAGCCTGGCAGAGCCATGGAAGATTCTGAGGGAACCTCTGCGGTCTTGAGTACAAGATGAGACTGGGGAGAAGGGGCCCTCTTCCTTCTCTGACGTCTTCGGCCAACAGGGGATGTGGCCATGGGGACGGTCAAGGCTACAGGGAGCAAAACGAGCGTGCGAGCTCGAGGGAGCAAAACGAGCGTGCGAGCTCGAGGGGGCGGAACGAGCGTGGAAGCTCGAGGGGGCGGAGCGAGGGAGCGGGGTTCGTGACAAAAGTTCTGAACCGTTGACAGTGTTGCGCTTAATATAATAATTATTTGACAGGTAGGGTGGTCATTTTTTAAGTCATGGAAGGAAGGATTCTTCTTATTTTTATATTATAATTTTGCCTGTGGTCTAAGCCCCAGATGACACTGAAGTCTAGTGACAACCCTGAAAAGCATATGAAATAATCAAATCAAGTCAATGTGATCATTCACCAATATGATCTAGACAAACAACTAATGTATTGCATCGATTGTCAGACTTATGGCGCCAACATGGGATAACTGGAATATTTTGTGAGGCTATAATGAAATGGCTAGACACAACCAAACGCCACAGTGGCCAGTGAGTCAAAAAGTTAATGTCAAGCCCTGTATATGACTCCTCTAGACTTTCAGAAAAATCTCAACAATGGGTGTGTTTACATGCACAATTGAACCTTTGCTAAGCCCCACCCACCTTAGTTACAGTTGCTCGCTCTGGCAAGCTCTGCAGAACCCCCAATTGGACTGAATGGGAGACTGCCATGAACGATGCATCATGGGCACTCTGACCGGTCTGCAGCTAGGCAGCCCCACACGCAGCAGGGTGCGATGCACTGTGTTTTGTGACACATTCCTCCTGTAACCATCATTAAAATTTTCTGTGACTTGTGCCACAGTAGACCTTCTGTCGATTCGGACCAGACAGTATAGCCTTCCTTGCCCTCGCGCATCGATGAGCCTTGGGTGCCCAACACCCTGTCGCCAGTTTGTGGTTTGTCCCTCCTCGGACCACTGTTGGTTTTACATTTTTGTGATTATTTTGATAAAATCCCACTTAAAAGTACTGTCATTGGAAAATAGAAAACGCGTGCCAGCGTAATGGCGGCAGGGCAACAGTTGCTAAGACAGTATTGGTCAGAGTCACTTTTAAGGCGGGGCTTTGCAAAGGGTTGATTCTAAACTGGTTATCCTTAATCTGATAACATAAAAGATCATGTAAATGCCTTGTAATGGCATCATAAAGATTATGTAAAGGCCCTAAATGTGATAACATTTGGTCATAAATCTAATTACGTTTAGGTAAAATGTAAATAGGATCTAATTGCAAGAATGTTTGGTCCTAAATACCATTAAAGGGTCTAAATGTAGTGACTTTTATAAACACCCTGCTGGTTTCACATGTAATAAAGGCTCAAACCACTTTTTGGTTCTAAATTTAAATAAGGGGTACTTTTGTTTCTAAATGTAAAAAATATTATATACTAAATGTAATAAACCCAAAACAAATATAACTTTTGTTCTTTATTACAATTAAGGGTCAAAAGGTTATTAATTCTTATTAATAATTATAATATAAGGTAATAATGAAGATATTGAATTATAATTATTGAAAAGGTTATTAGATTTAGGGTCTTTGTTACATTTAGAACCATTTATTTCATTTGTACTCATAACGAAAGGTTATAAACTGTTTAAGCAAAAAATGACCAGCACTCTTAGCATTACCCTGGTTTTGATCTACATATAAACACATTTACCATTTACACATTTAGTTTCATTGGCTTATCAGTGTGCATATCTTGTGTGCATGTCCATTTAGATTTTTAATCAAAAATATTTTAAAAAAACTCATTAGAAATCTCAAGTAAACACAATGTTCTTCCATTATCAGGTTTTTACAGTGGGATAATTTTTTATAGTTATCAGCATATTGTTGTGCATGCAAACAAAAGATTTTAAAATGAACTCAAACATTTCTAATCAAATCATAAGTAAAACTAAGCCTAAAATTAAAGAGTTACTAATAAGCACAGCATTAAATATTAGACAAAAAAGTTTTTAGACAAAAGTTGGCAGGCATAGACAGTACAGTACCTGTGTGGATTCCTATCCGCAGCCATAGTTGATCGTTGGGTCTGTGTCTGATTTTGAAGGTTTTAACTTGTTCCAGTAAAGCCAATGACATGCCAGCTATCTCTCGTGCATGTAGTTTCCCATTCCGCACAGGCAGACCTGAGACCACCATATATGCATCACCTATAGTCTCCACCTAAAACAGAAGATATGTCATCTGCAAAATCAAACAAGCACATTTAACTTTGAAAGAAAGCTGTCTGAAAGTTTCAGTGACAATTTCTATGAAGCCTGTGTATATCGTGAATCACAATGTACTTATAAGTAAGGCTTTCAACTTGTCATTATCACAAAATAAACCCTGCCAGGAAGATCTTATCTCTTATCATCCTAAAGGTGTTTATTATCTGACCGGTCATTAATGCAGTCAGTCAGTCATTATCACAGAATAAACCCCTACAGGGTGATACGTGACCTGTCTGTGTTAATTTTGGAATAATTACCAACTGACTGTACATTTTACCACTTATTATTTATCTACTAACCAAATAATACAAAAATGAACATGAACTATTGATTTGAGTTGTAATTATTTTATTAAGTGAGAAGATAGATACAAGAGACATAAAACTTGTACAATAAAGTAATATTTATAACTTGTGTAATAAAGCATTATTCTCTTGGGAATATCCATGAATATGTAAGAACTCTTAAGTATTGTATCAGTGGTTAGAATTGTTTATTACCTTATAGCTACTAAAGCACATTGCAGAGTCTACTCACCTTATAAACATCAAAATTATCAATGATGGCATCAAAACAGGTGTAGAGATCATTGAGCAATGTCACCACCTGTACATAGGCAAAAGAGACCAGTAAGAACACATTCTTCTGTAAACGAATAAAGCAATACAATGATCAAGCTGTATATTGCCTTTTAAAATGGGTCATCCAGTTAGAGCTGGAAATGGATGAAATTCCTCATCATTTACTCACACTATTGCCATCGCAGATGTGCATGACTTTCTTTTTTCTGCTGAACACAAAAGAAGATTTTTAAGAAGAATATCCAGTGATTAAATCCATGTATTCAGAAGGGATATGATAGGTGTCGGTGAGAAACAGATCAATATTTAAGTCCTTTTTTTTACTATAAATCTTTCTCTTTCACATTCTGAAAGTGAAAGGGAATGTGTTTGTGTTCAGCAGAAGAAAGAAAGTCATATGCATCTGGGATGGCATGAGGTGAGTAAATGATGAGAGAATTGTAATTTTTGGGTGATCTGTCCCTATAAACCTGCAAAAGGATTTAAAAAACAATCAAAATGAAAAACCTGCTGTCTGTAATTAAAATTTTAAGTACTTTGATTGAAAGTGTTGGCAGAGTGATGTATGTGTCATCCAATGGAGGATTTCTTTGCAATCAGCCGAGATACAAAACGTTTCTCTGTTTAGTTCATTCACTCAGGAATTTTCGACTTCTTCTGATTCCCCAGATGTGTGTGATGAAAACCTGTCTGAAATAGTTCTGCAACTGTGCCCCCAAAACTCAAAGCTCAAAAAGAATGTATAATAATACTCTATTTTGTCTGGAGCTTTGGCATTTCCCATAGAGCTTCAGTGAGAAATCATTGCTGTGATTTGTTTCTGCATGAACTCCTAATGAATCCCTCAAATTAAAATACTTTCTGTCCCCCCCATCCCATCCCTTTGGATGTACGCCCAGAAAAAGGCCTGATACAGAAATACTTTTGCATACATAGAGCAGAAAAGATGATTAATTAAACATGGAAGCCAACTTCACTAAGAAGTTGTCATACTAAAAACGTAATCACTGAAAAACTGCTGGAGTTTAGATTTATGTATTTGAACAGCAGTTGAACTGTGTGATCCAAACATCAGTGAACGCCACATGACAATTTACTTTTGTTGTCCACTTATGGTCTTATTTCAGAGTATTTTGCAAACTCAGCTGCTTTCAGTTCAAATGAGAACTTTCAGCAACACTGGCCTTTTGAATAATTTAAAGTTGTCAAAAACTTTTGCCTGGTCTCATGATTATTTTGTGACCATGGCAAGATTTTGGCAAAACGAAATTACGTGCCTTATTACACATTTGGCTGCAGTTTCCCTGTGAAATGTCCACCGGAGGGCGTCAAAAGCGAGTGAAATGGTGTTGTAATCAGACAAACGTTTTTAAGGTGAATATTAGAAGGAGGTTTTAATGAGTAAAACTTGCCTCCCTCACCATGAACTTTAACCTAAGCCTATCTAATAGTGATCTAAAATCAAATGAGAGGTAGACACAACATCCCTACCCTCAACCAAAGTCTAAACAGATAGTGTCCAAAAACAAAATGAAAAATGAAAAATGAAAAATATTTTCACACTCTCGTCTCACATGTCAGCTTGCGTGCTTGACTAGTCTCAAATTGTGGACTTCAGAAATATGTAGTTATAGGAACGTTCATTCTATGAGACTAGGTTAAAAGTTTTTCACCTGAAGAAATTAACAGTGCTGTTGAAAAAATAAGTTTCATATGATGGTAAACACTAGAAAATTAAAATGCATTGCTCATTGATTATCTGATTATGTGATTTCTCATTGATTATTTGATTATGTGTTATCTGATTACAAATCTGATTATGGAGTAATAGAAATCTAATATGACCCAATCTGTATCCCCCAACCCCAAGGTTAAGAACCTCTGACCTAAATGAAAATCTTGATTTTGTTCTCTACATAAGAACAGGAATGACAGCAAACTATTTGTGTTAGATGTACTGTAGTCCTGAAAGGGCATAAGAGAGATGCACAATTGTTCTGTTGGCTGAGCATTGAGTTTGCCCATCACCTTCAATGCTGTGTTTACCAAAGAACAGGATTAATTGCATGAGAATTTAAGGTTGTAGGTCTTTACACATACAAACAAAACTAAAACCATCTTTCCTTCATTAAACCTTGTGGAATTTTGTGTAGGGATTTTATAGTGCATGAGCATCAGTGTGAATACAAGACCATTTAAGAAGAAACGCACTCATCATGTCCAAATACACATATTTATCTTTTTCTGCAGCTCAGAACAAATACGAATTCTGTGTTCCCTGTATGTCGCTCACTTCGACGTTGTGTCGAAGAAGCGAAACTAGGGGTCTCTCTTGAGAGCTTTTTGCATCTCTGATCTATGAGAAAAGGCCAATGAGAAATTGGCAGACAGAATTTGCATGTTCTGTCCTCGGACATTCGGGTATAAAGGGAGGGAAATACGTCTGTTTCATTCCGAAATTTTCTTCGGAGCCGACTGGTTGTGTATGCAGCGAGCTGCAAGTCACACACTGTTCCTCCTGAGTACGATTGCTGTTGGATCTACAGCGCATATCAGCGGCTTTTTCCCTTCTCTGCACGGCAGTGCAGTTTTTCCCCTTCCCAGTTATTTTCTCTAAAAGAGCAATATACTGGCATTGAAACGTCCTTTTCAGGATGCATCTTTATAAAGATGCCCTTCCACCCCGTGTAGTTCCTGGATGCGGTAAAGTGCTCTCCGCTCCTGACGGCCACAGGTGCTGTCTCATGTGTCTGTTTGTGGATGGCTCATGTTCTCACTGGCAACGTTGCGGTTGCGGCTTTCCTTCCTCAGAAGAAACGCCACTCAAGCCCCCCCCCCCCCCCCATGTCGCTCCTTTCCACGGGATTGAGGACGACCCAGCTGGCGATGGAGGTGATTTGGGGATGGCAGCGGGCTTGGTTTCGCCGGGTACATCCCCGTGAACCACGGCCAGCCTGCCTATCCTCTTGAGCCCACCGAGCCGGATGAGCTCGCCGCTGCATCGGAGAGTGGTCCGGCATCTGACGCGGATGACTCGACTGGGCTGCCGCCTTCCCCTAGCCCTCTGGTCTGTGAATTCAGAGGAGGAATTCAATTTACTACTCAATTTACCCTGTACTGGAATAGGTGCTCCACAGGACGGGCTCCCACGTGGACTTTTCCCCCTGTGTGTATTTTCCGCGGTACAGTCCCCTTGTGAGCGGACCCGCATCTCCCTTGGGCAGTCCTCACGGTCCCCTGGTCGCTGTGTTTCTAGCAACTCCTCCCTCCCAATGAGGAGGCGCCATTCTCCACATGTGACCTAAAAGCCCATGTGATGTATTTCACAACTGTTTACCTCCCTCAGTCTGGGCAGGGCTCCGCAGGGTCTTTCCCCCCTGAAAGAATAGGAAAACTGGGAAAGATCGCCTTCCCCGATGCATACGATAGCATTAAGATGGCCCCAGCCGCTTTAACTCTATGCGAGAAATAGAGAGAGAGAAAAGGTGCGGCTGGCGTGGCCTCCTCCCATGCTTGGCACGTCACCCTTGTTCCCCCTGTCAGGGGTAAAGAACCAGAAGGCTTTGATGATTTTATGGGGCGTTGGGGAAGGGTACGTCCAGCCTGGCAAAACTGGTCACTTTGGCACGTAAAATACCTGCCTGCTCCTGTGTCAGTAAAAACATGTACACGGCTCAGTGCATGGCGTGATTTAAATTGGACCCCTAGTGTCGCTTCTTTGACACAACATCGAAGTGTGCGACAGACGGGGAGCGTCTAGGTTACGGATGTAACCTCCGTTCCCTGATGGAGGGAATAAGATGTTGTGTCCTCCCGGCCACGTCGCTGAACCGAGCCACTTTTGTGGCCGAACCTCATTGTCGACTCAGAAAAATCCTGAATGGACAGATGCATTTCCCTCCCTTTATACCCGTATGTCCGGGGGCGGAACATGCAAATTCTGTCTCAAATTCTCATAGATCAGAGATGCAAAAAGCTCTCAAGAGAGACCCCTAGTGTCGCTTCTTCGACACAATGTCTCGTTCCCTCCATCAGGGAACGGAGGTTACATCCGTAACCTAGACGGTCTATATCTTTCTCTGGCGTGATGAAATCTGGTCAAATATGATGCTTACAATAAAAATCATGCATAATGCTAGCATTACCTTCTGCAATTAGAGATGTAGGTTAGCTGCGTACTAAATATGATTATGTTCACTCCAACCACAGATAACAAAATCTGAATTTCAACATATGTTCAGCTGAATTCATCATTCACTGATTGTTCTTAATCAGTATCCTTGTCTTGTTTTCCAGTAAATATATTTAAACAACCTTGAGGCAAGCTAAATTCAACTGAATTTGCATTAGATATTGAGGGGTGAATTCATTAAACCATTGCACCACTTTTGCACACTAATACATTTGCGATTCAGGTCCAAAAACAATGCAGACAGCAGTACAAATGAACAATGCAATGGTTACACTTTACAATAAGGTTCTAAATATTATATTTTGAACTAACAATGAACAACAATTTTTGACTCCAATTATTAATCTTGGTTAATGATCATTTATAAATACACAATTATTCATTGTTAGTTTATATAATTTCAAAAAGCTAATAATAACATATACTTTAACTTTTTTTACTTTTAACCTTGTGCGTCCCCTTGTCCACATGTGTGGAAGTTGTATTTTGGCTTTACTTTACGCAACACATAATTTAAACAAATTAAAACCGACTGAATACTGCACAACAGCTTGACGTTAATTTACAGAAAGCATTGCTACTGGCGCAGCACCAACAAAAGTGCCTCTGGTAGAAAATCTCATTACGTTTTTTGATTGAAACCTGTTTGGTTGTAAAGATTTTGTTTGTTATGTTGCTTTAAAAAATGCATTAATTTTTTGCACATCAGCGTGCTGATAAACAGGATGTCCACATATATTGAAATTAGGATCGCGTTCCCTTAAAAGTTGAAAAACCATTGTTAGTCATTTAGAATATTTTTCATCATTAACACATCTGTGGGTCAATTCGCTTCATTTTAATGTACATTTTGATATTTTTTAATTTTGTCATCACTGTACACTATGGTTCTATTCATTAACATTAGTTAATGCCTTCCTATATTTTTATTATGCATTTTTACATTGAGAATAAATGTAGTCATACAAAAGCTAAAAAGATTTGCTTTCAGAGGCTATGGAATTAAGATAAAAAAAATAAGGTGCATTTCTAACTGTTTTGAGACCAGTGCAGACAGACAGCACACTGGAGGTTAAGTAATTCACTAAATAGGAATAAAGGGAGAAGGGTGCATCCTATAGCTTTCTATGCAGCTACTGTAAGTGCATTCACTCCTAAAATCTAACCATAAATTCAGTTTTAGGCTGCAGATGATGTTTGGACCACTCACCCTGTTTGGCAGACATGGAGCAATGATAATCAGTACATAGATTCAGAATGTTATCATGCAAAAGTTTATTTTAACATGGTTGGCAGTGATTTGATGTTTAATTATTAAGTCAGCTTTATAGAAAATCAGCTGTAGTGTTTATAATATCTCAAAAACATGAATATCCAACACTCCTGGACACATAATAAACTATTTGATGAAAAAAATAAAACTGACTTTCTATAGCATGGTATTACTTAAAATTGCACAATTAGTTCCGCTGTCCACATATGTGGACATACTGTACATTTTTAGGGAAGCTATTTGCTCTAGAATTATTATCATTTATTTTTTAAATTTTCTTTGTTTGTTTATAAGGTGCTACTAGTTTACAAATCAAAAAGGGAAATGAAAAATGCACACAGCAGAAACACGGGGGTCATCAGAGGGTTAATGTAAAAAATTTAGTTTGTGCACTAAAATAATATTATTTATGTAGAATACATTTTAAACATTAACTGTGTTCATATAGCTGTGTGTATGTGGATAAGTGTATTTTTCTTGTTCCACTGGTCGACTTTATTTCACTTGTATTAATCATAAACCTCCCCAAATGTATAATTTAATTCCTTATTTTCTGACAGCCATTTTCTGCAGTGTATATATTTAATCACATTACAAATATTCACACAGATCTTTGTTTTTTTAAATCATGTGCAAACCTGTAACGGTGTGCTCTCAGCAGACATTGATGTAAAGCCCACTATGTCACTGAAATAGATGGTGACGCTGTCAAAGGCTTCAGCCTGTACGGTCTCCCCTCGCTTGAGCTGCTCTGCCACTGAACTGCAGAGAGAATTAGGTTACAGTGAGCTGAACCGTGAAATGATTTTCCATGCACAAGTACAAACACAATAGCAGACGTGCAGTTGCAAACAATCAGTTAGTTTAACAATGCATGGATGATAAAAGAAAATAATTTAATTTAATAAATCCATATCTAAAAAAAAAGGTACAAACAGAGCGGAAATTTAAAGCATGTGGAAATATGGGAGCTCCCCTCTGCTAACACTCCCACACTTTTCGTTATTAAAATTGGTGATTAATTTAATTAAAGAACGAAAGAGCTAGTTTCAGTACTCGATAATTAGTCAGCTTGTCTGTTTCATCTTAAGCCGCATTTAAAAGTTCTTACCGGTTAAATATTTATCTAAAAACAAAAACAGGCGATGCTCAAAAACAATTGCAATGTTTGCAGGAACAAGGCGAGAGAATGAGGATTTATGGACAGGCAGGGGGCAGAGCCATGGGAGGTGGAGGATCCAGAGATGGAGCAATAGGAGGCAAGGGTTCAGGGGGAGGAGAACAGGAGGTTCAAGAGGCAAAGCAGCAGGAAGTACAAGCAAGGCAGTGGCCACTTAGAACAGGATAGTGACAGCTGTGGAGGGGCCATACTGGAAGTGGGAAGTCACTTGACACTGAACAGATTGTGTCAGCTGTCTGACATGTGCTGTTTAATGAACTGAGCAAAAGGCTGGTGGTTTGTGTCTGACAGGTGCTGCAACTGGACTGAGCAAAGGGCTGGTCGAGGGCCGCTATGGACTGGAAAGGATTACTGATGGTGACTGAACAGACTTGTTGACTGTCTCAGGGAACTGGACAGACTCATCGACAGCCTCTGGGAACTGTACAAGCTCGTTGACAGCCTCAGGGATCTGGACAGGCTCAGGGAACTGGACAGATTCAGGGAACTGGACAGACTCATCCACAGCCTCTGGGATCTGTACAAGCTCGTCGGCAGCCTCTGGGAACTGGACAGGCTCGTCGACAGCCTCAGGGAACTGGACAGGCTTGTCGACAGCCTTAGGGAACTGGACAGGCTCAGGGAACTGGACAGATTCAGGGAAGGACAGACTTGTCGGCAGCCTCAGGGAACTGGACAGGCTCTGGGAACTGGACAGATTTGTAGACAGCCTCAGAGAACTGGACAGGCTTGTCGACAGCCTCAGGGAACTGGACAGGCTCAGGGAACTGGACAGGTTCAGGGAACTCAACAGACTTGTCGACAGCCTCAGGGAACTGGACAGGCTCGTCAACTGTCTCAGGGAACTGGAAAGGCTCGGGAACTGGACAGATTCGTTGACAGCCTCAGGGAACTGGACAGGCTCGTCAACTGTCTCAGGGAACTGGACAGGCTTGGGGAACTGGACAGGCTCGTCAACTGTCTCAGGGAACTGGAAAGGCTCGGGAACTGGACAGATTCGTTGACAGCCTCAGGGAACTGGACAGGCTCGTCAACTGTCTCAGGGAACTGGACAGGCTCGGGGAACTGGACAGATTCGTTGACAGCCTCAGAGAACTGGACAGGCTCATCGACAGCCTCAGGGAACTGGACAGGCTTGTCGACAGTCACAGGGAACTAGACAGGTTCATTGACAGCCTCAGGGAACTGGACAGATTCAGGAAACTGGATGGGCTCTGGGAACTGGACATTTTCAGGGAATTTGACAGACTCGTCGACAACCTCAGGGAACTGGACAGGCTCGTCAACAGCCTCAGGGAACTGGACAGGCTCAGGGAACTGGACAGATTCTGGGAACTGGATGGGCTCGGGGAACTCGACAGACTCGTCGACAGCCTCAGGGAACTGGACAGACTCATCGACATCCTCAGAGAACTGGACAGGCTCAGGGAACTAGACAGATTCTGGGAACTGGATGGGCTCTGGGAAATGGACAGATTCAGGGAATTTAATAGACTCGTCGACAGCCTCAAGGAACTGGACAGGCTCGTCGAAAGCCTCAGGGAACTGGACAGGCTCTGGGAACTGGACAGATTCAGGGAATTCGATAGGCTTATCAACATCCTCAGGGAACTGTGGCCATGAACACTGGCAGTGACAGGAGAACGGCCTCCGTGGCTGTGAGCACTGGAAGTGACAGGGGAACGGCCTCCATGAGCACAGGCAGTGACAGGGAAATTACCTCCTAGGACGTGAGTGTTGGCAGCGGCAGGGGAATGGCCTCTGTGGCCTTGCACACTGGCAGAAACTTGGTAATGGCCTCCACGCTCGCAGTGGCAGGGGAATGGCCTCCGTGGCCATGATTGCTGTTAGCGACTGGTGAGCAGGGATCATTCTACTCCTCCTCTTCCTGATGGCCAAGTCTTCAGGCACTGACTCTGGTACAATCGAGACTTCAGGTGCTGTCTCTGGGATGGTCAAGGCTTAAAGTGTTATCTCTGGGATGGTTGAGGCTTCAGACACTAGCTCTGGGATGCGCAGGCTCGATGACCATGGCAGACGTGGGCGCTGGCTCGTTGATCGTGGCTGATGTGGACGCTGGCTTGTTGACCGTGGCAGGCGTGGGCACTGGCTCATTGACCTTGGCAGGTGTGGGCACTGGCTCATTGACCCTGGCAGGTGTGGGTGCTGGCAGCATCATGGGATTACTGCCATACCCCACAGTGTAAAGACAGAATGTGAGTTTCAAACCATAGTCAATGAAGTCCACTAAAAAAAGCTCACATCTGCATCCTGGCAGACAGGAATTCACAGGCTCATTATGTCCGAACCGATAGCCATCCTTGAGTTCAATATCTCCTTTGGGCGAGACTGCAGACCTGCTCAGTATATTGCTCGATTGTCCCCTCTACTTTTTTGAGCACAAACAGTTGAAAAGCCGCCAGATCCATAGTCTTGGTCCTTCTAGTGACCTCTAGTGGCTGCTAGGGCAAATGACCCAAGTGTTACAACAATAAGCAATTTTTAGATAAGAAGTTACATCATAATGAAGAAAAAGTTAGCAAGTTATAAGAGTACTGTTGAACCAGCTAAGTTATAAGAGAACTGTTGTCCTCAAACTCCAATTAAAAGTTTGGAAACTTCTTGCAGGGTGACAGAAAACATTATGCAACATGGTCCTTACTGTGGAAGGATTTGGTAAAGAAGATTTTCAGCTTTTCGCTTTTCCTCAAGGTATGCCTGAGTCCTATCCTCTACCAAGTTCTCCAGGTTATTAGCATACTGTTCCATTCTGGACAGCAGGTTATTGAGAATACTGGTGCTGCCTTCCCTGCAATACAAACCAAAAGACATTAGACACCTGCTTACATATCTGATGTTTAATTGGGTAGTTAACATATAACATGTCCATTAACTTTTTTAAATTCAATTTTAAGATTGTAGGTTCAAATTGAAATACAATAGGGTCCAAAAGTACTATTTGTATTTTTCTAATTTCATACCACTTTAATCATTGCAAATGAGATTATCAGCATAACGATTTGAGCGAAAAGTTCAATTGAAAAGTTTACATGCATTACAGAAATCCCCTGCACAAATCTGTTCAAAACCTGATAATTTGTGTTATTCAGCATGATTTGAGAGTATTCCAAAGATCATCTTGTGTGCATTAATGGAAGCAAGGCAATAAGATATTTTGTAGAAAGAGGTTAACATGGTCAATGCCTCAAATTTGCATTTTATTTAAAAAAAAAAAAATGTAATTTAAGTTTAACTTGCTTTCTGTTTATTTATCAGATTTGTGGACTTTTGAACCCCATTGTATGTACAGGATAAGGAAAAAATTATATACTACGTCATGTAACTGCTTCCATTTTTATTGACCTTTTTGCCTGAATTAGGTCATTTTAAATGGTCCTGCGGAGTAACAAATTATTTGGTTACACACTACAACAAGGTTCTATTTGTTAAATAATTTAGTAAGTAAGTAAGTAAGTTAGTTAGTTAGTTAGTTAGTTAGTTAGTTAGTTAGTTAAACAACTTAATTAAAAAAAAAATTACCAGTATATGTTGAAATTAATATTAACAAAGATTAATTTGTTGTAAAAGTATTGTTCATTGTTTGTTTGTTAACTAATTGTAACAAATGGAACCTTATTGTGAAGTGTTCCCAAGCATTTTATAAAGATACAAATATTCCATCAATTTAATAAAGGTAATAAAAACTTAAAGAAGAATAGGAAAAAAATGGTGTTAAATATCATAAAATGAATTACAGCATGTCACACAGCAGGACACTGCTTGAAATGTTATGTTAGCTACCCAGTGACACTTGACACACCCAATTGTGAAAAATTACAGTTATCTGAGACAACATTAATTGCCAATGTATTTTTAAACAAGCTGAACTGTCCGGAAAGATTGCAGTGTTATATTTGATATTTCTTTGATTGACAGATTGAGTGAGTTATAACCCCATGTAACAGATTATGGAGTAATGAGAATAGAAAACAGTACCTTTATTTGAATATATCAGTTTATCAGTCATGTGCTACAATGCAGTTTCCTTCGCAGAGAGTATGGAAGGGTCTCATCTTACGAGGTGGTGAAAATTTTCTGATGAAGTGTGGTAGATTCTGGTTGAAACGCACGCGTATGGCTGATGTGTGGTTTGCTGAATCATTTTGGTTTATAAAGATGTCAGATCTCACTCTTACATACAGTGCACCATGCATACTGGCAGCATTGCAGTTATCTAATGAGCCAGATGTATCACTGTAAATGTTTCAAGTTGGAATCATACAAAATGATTCGGATGATGACAACGGCTTTTGAAGTACTAATTTCTTACTGCAATGTAACGACTGGTAATGATGACAATGGGGGAAAACATAATTGCCAATAAGCAAAATAATAAGCAGACAGAAATAGATTTTTAAAGGTATAGTTCACTCAAAAATGAAAAGTATTATTTACTCACCCTCATGCCATCCCAGTTTGACATTCTTTCTTCTGCAGAACACAAACGAAGATTTTTAGAAGAATATTTCAGCTCCGTGGGTCCATAAAATGCAGGTGAATGGTGGCCAGAATGTTGAAGCTCCATAAAGCACATAAAGGCAGCATAAAAGTAATCCACACAACTCCAGTGGTTTAATCCAAGTCGTCCTGCCCAGTAGATGGCAATATGCACAAAGAACTCAAAATGGCAATATCAAAAGAAGAAGAATGTGGAAGTGAGTGATATTTGTGGTTTGTTATTTTATGTATGTTTATGCACATGTTTATGAATTTTATGAACATTTATAGTATGTTGCTTTTATGCTGCCTGTGCTGATTTATGTGCTTTTTGGAGCGTCAAAGTTTTGATCACCATTTACATTGTATGGACCTACAGAGCTGAAATATTCTCCTAAAAATCTTAATTTGTGTTCTGCTGAAGAAACAAAGTCATACACATCTGGGATGTCATGGGGGTGAGTAAATCATTCGAGCATTTTCATTTTGGGGTGAACTAATTCTTTAACCAATGAGTTTTCATGACTTTATACTCTTTTCCTCTTGATTACGGGAAAAAACAAAATTATGTTTTAAAGAGGTTGAATTCATAAATTAAATATTAAAGCTGATGAAATAAGTTAGCACTGAGCATAACTAGAGGCCTGAAAATCTTCATTTTAAATCCCAAACTCTGTTGCTCCATACTTGAGGTTATGGATAATGGAATAAAAGAATCAATGAACCAATCAATGAATCTATTTGAAACCCAGATCTATCTATACTTGGCCCAATCACATACAAGTGTACAAATGTCAACAAAATGCATTTATGTAATGAAGACTGGGCTTTAAGGTCCCCTTTGGATGAAACATCCCAGGCATTTTAGCTTGTCTTTGTCAACATACTGTATGTCAAATCTGACTTGAGTGCCCCTTAGGGGAATTAATCATTAAGCTTTCACCAACATCAATACGAGATGTTTATCAATGAGCTGTCAACTCCAGGACAC
This sequence comes from Xyrauchen texanus, assembly GCF_025860055.1. Classification (NCBI taxonomy): domain Eukaryota; kingdom Metazoa; phylum Chordata; class Actinopteri; order Cypriniformes; family Catostomidae; genus Xyrauchen; species Xyrauchen texanus. The sequence goes on from NC_068279.1 coordinate 46,539,157, forward strand.
ATACAGCATTCTGTTGTTCGCAGATAAGACACTGCTTTAAAAGCTGCTTGTAGACCACAATCTGTGTGATTTATTTGATCAAAAATCATTTGCATTTACAAGAGTGTCATTGGCCGAATTTTGAAATGTCCAGATGGATCATCAACCATTAATTTGCTTGAATCATTCAGCTCATAATTTTGCGTGATGAGGAGAAATCCATATGAGGTTCACAGGTCTTCAAATACAGCGAACATGTCTTCAGCTTTCACTGATAAAGTGAATGAAAATTCATGCAGAAAAAATATCAATGAAACAAAAGTGAATGGCATTTGTTTGAGTGCTATTGTTGTAATGAAGTTTTATTTCGATATAAAAATGCAGTTATGTAAATTTAGAGAGCTGGAGATATTGTACAAGACAAACAATAGCAATTCTGATATAAGGTTAAAGTCAACATGAAGTCCAACGTGACCATCATTTATACTATTCTTCGAATTAAAAATTATAATAACTTGCTTTGTTATGTGCTGACTAGCCCTCTTATGTTTGAACCTTCTGTCATATAGAGAGAACACTTTTCACCATCCAATCAATTAATAAATAAAATCAAGTACCAACATTACATTTGTTTCTCATTATCCTGTTTCGCTCTGAAATGTAGCAGTACAGAACTATAATGGGTTGTAAGCATAATTTCATGTTGACTTTAAGTTCATTTGCATACATATACAAAAAGCATTGCAAAGACAACATATGTGAATTCTGCAAGTGAAAACATCAAAGCGTAATACTGAGTAACGGGGGGGTACTTACTTGTTAAGTTTAGCAATGAAGATCTTGATGTGGCTGAAGTCTGGCCGATCTGCTGGGTCTTCAGCCCAACAGCCTTCCATTAAGATGGTCAGCTCCTCGCAGTGCTGAGTGTTATCTGTGGTGGGTCTGAAGTATGGTTTCTGACCATTGCGCACCTTCTGGATTATCTCTGGAACACACATAAACCCATAGTATGTCACATTTTGCCATCTCCCTGACATTTCCCTTTTTGTTTTAAATTGTATAGCATCTACATAAGGAGAATTTTATAAGTTTGGCTCTGTACAATAAAATAAAAATAAAATAGAACAATGGACCTTAAAACCATATTTAATTCATTAAAAGGAGGGTGTGAAGGATGAAACTACAGAAGTACTGTTTATTAGCTTTTAATATCGTAAGGTCATAAGTCACCAATGTTTTGATGATATTTTCATCAATGTTTTCTTGGCTGAACGATTGACACTAAGGTACACAACAGTAACCCACACTGTAAAAAATGTTTCGTCAGGTAACCTTAAAAATGTGCAACCAAAATAAGTGGTTCCCCTTCTGTCGCTCTCTCCACGTTGTGTCAGAGAAGCGAAACTAGGGGTCTCTCTTGAGCGCTGATATTCACCTCTGAACTATGAAAAAAGGCCAATGAGAGTTGGCAACCAGTATTTGCATGTCCCGCCCCCGGACATACGGGTATTTAAGCGGCGCAAATACTTCGAAAATTTCTTCGGAGCCGATGGTCGTGTCTGCAACTGCTGCGTGTACACCGAGTTCCTGCTATCCCTCTGCTGCATGCTGTTGGATTCTACGGCGCACAACAGCGGCTTTCTCCTGTTGCACGGCTGTGCACTTCCTGCCCCTGGGCGCTTCGACAGCGCAGATTAAAGAACTCTCACGTTGAACGTCCTTTTAAGGACGCGTCTTTATAAAGATGCCTTTCCGCCCCTGTGTTGTTTCTGGATGCGGTAGAGTGCTCTCCGCTTCCGACGGCCACAGGCGTTGTCTCGTGTGTCTGGGTAGCAATCACACCGAGGCTGCGTTTGTGGATGGTTCATGTTCTCACTGTGAGAACATGACCATGACAACGTTGCGGTCGCGGCTTGCTTACAACCGTGAGCAAGCCACTCCAGCCACCCCCCGTGTTGCTCCTTCTTCCCACGGGATTGAGGACGATGCGGCTGGCGATGGAGGTGATTTGGGGATGGCAGCGGGTGCAGCTCCGCCGGGTACGCCCCCTCGTACCACCCGCACCCCAGCACGCTCGTTGATTCCCGTCCGTGCTCGAGGCAGCGGCGACTCGCCTCACAGCCAGTCTGCCGACCCTCTTGCGATGGAAGCAGATGAGCTCGCCGCGGCATCGGAGGGCGTGGTATCTGATGCTGAGGACTCCCCTGGGCTGCCGCTTTCAGGCCTGCACGCCCAGGCTGAGGCCGACACACAGATGACCAACATGCTTTCCCGGGCAGCCAACAGCGTGGGCTTGGATTGGAACCCTCCATCCTCCCCACAACCATCACGGCTGGATGACTGGTTCCTGGGGACTGGGCGCCGCTCACAGCCCCCCAGTTCCGTTTTTCCCGGAAGTGCATGACGAGCTGACGTCTTCGTGGAGAGCACCCCTCTCCACTCGTCACACCGCCACAGGCTCGTCCGCCCTCGCCACCCTCGACGGCGGAGCGCGCCACGGGTACGAGGCGATTCCCCAGGTGGATAGGGCGGTTGCGATCCATCTATACCCCCAGAACCCCTATCACCTGGCGAGGTTGCCCCGTACTCCCTTCCCGGACCTGTAGAGCAACCTCCTCGCTGACAGCGAAGGCCTACAGCGCCACCGGACGCGCCGCTTCTGCCCTGCATGCCATGGCTCTCCTGCAGGTCCACCAAGCCAAGGCACTACGCGACATGCACGGGGATGGCCCTGATCCCGACACGCTGCAGGAACTGCGCTCAGCGACCGACCTCGCCCTGAGAGCGACGAAGATCACAGCGCAAGCGCTCGGGCAGGCGATGGCAACGCTAGTGGTCCAGGAATGTCAACTGTGGCTGAACATGGTCGAGATGCATGAAGCCGACAAGACTCGCTTCCTCAATGCCCCTGTCTCCCAGTTCGGCCTCTTCTGCGACACCGTCGAGGACTTTGCCCAGCAGTTCTCCACGGTAAAGAAGCAGACGGAGGCCATCTCTCACATCATGCCTCGCCGCAAGCCTGCCGCCACGGCCCATGCCCCGTCTGCTCGCCGAGGGCGTCCACCCGTTGCCAGAAGACAAGCTCCTGCTCCGCCTCAACCCGGGCCCAGCTCTCAGCCCCAGCGTCGAGCAAACCGCGGGAAGCGCACGCCCCCTGTCTCACGGACCCCCTCGAGGACCCAGAAGGCTCCCAGGCGCTCCTGAGACAACGCACCCAGAGCCCAAGACGTTAGCTCCGGAGGTGGTAAGACCGCTCCGTCCCCCGGTGGAGGGCCGGGAGGAGAATCCTTTGTTTTTTCATTTGCCCGTACCCAAATTCTCAATAAAAGAGCTATTTCCTTTGTCTCTGGGGCACATGGCCCGCAAATGCTGTTCTCACGGCACTCTGCTTTCAGGCCTCAACAGTCCCGGCTCCATGGACCCCGCCTTCAGCCCCACGACTGTTCCCCGGCCGGCCGGTTCAGTCGAGTCCAGAGGACGCCAGCATCAGACCTCCTCCTCAGTCACGAACCCGCCCCCTGCCGGATGCGCGGAGCAAGGTAAGTGCTTTGAGTTTAATCTCAGCACCAGAGCCTCGGGACGCCACGTTGCCTCCCGACGTCGCGTTACCTGTTCCGCATCGCTGCGAAGCCCTGCCGGGTACGTCCAAAAAACTCGTCCCCTTGAGTTTAGAGGCGTGGCTTTCACTGCCCAACCCGTCACGCTGGCTGCACCGGACCATTCGACTCAGTTACACAATTCAGTTTGCCAGGTCTCCGCCCCCCTTCGTGGGCTTACATTTTTCCGCAGTACACGGCCAACATGCCCATTCCCTGTGCGAAGAAATCACCTCCCTTCTCTTAAAGGACGCGATAGAGCCTGTCCCTCCAACCGAAACGAAGAAGGGTTTCTACAGCCCTTACTTTGTTGTACCCAAGAAAGGACGCGGCTTACGACCGACCGATCTTGGACCTGCGAGTTTTCAATCGGACCTTGTCCAAACTCCCGTTCAAAATGCTCACCCAGAAACAAATTCTATCTGGCGTCGGGCATCTAGATTGGTTCGCAGCGGTAGACCTGAAGGACGCGTACTTCCACGTCTCAATTCGCCCTTGACATCGACCCTTCCTACGGTTCGCGTTCGACGGCCAGGCGTATCAGTACAAAGTCCTCCCCTTCGGCCTGTCTCTGTCCCCTCGCGTCTTCACGAAAGTCGCAGAGGCAGCTCTTGCCCCGCTCCGAGAAGCCGGCATATGCATACTCAATTACCTCGACGACTGGCTCATACTGGCCCACTCCCGAGAGTTACTATGCGCACACAGAGACCAGGTGCTCAGCCACCTCAGCCATTTGGGGCTTCAGGTCAACTGGGAAAAGAGCAAGCTCTCCCCGGTCCAGAGCATCTCTTTTCTCGGTCTGGAGTTAGACTCAGTCTCAATGACAGCACATCTCTCCAATGAGCGTGCTCAGTCAGTGCTGAAATGCCTCGCTTCCTTCAAGCCAGGTGCCGTGGTCCTGCTAAAACGTTTCCAACAGCTCCTGGGGCATATGGCATCCTCCACCGTGGCCGCGCCGCTGGGGTTGATGCATATGAGACCACTTCAGCACTGGCTTCGGACTCGAGTCCCGAGACGAGTATGCACTGGCACATCAACTGCCTAGAGCTGCTGGCTGTTTTTCTCGTCCTTTGGAGTCAGCAGCGACTCAAGTCACTGCGCGCCACTCACATCCCCGGCAACCTCAATGTGATAGCGGACGCGCTGTCAAGACAAAGCTTGCCTGGCAGAGATTGGAGGCTCCACCCCCAGTCGGTCCAGCTGATTTGGGACCGGTTCGGCAAGGCTCAGGTAGACCTGTTTGCCTCCCAAGAAACCTCCCACTGCCCGCTCTGGTATGCCCGGACAGAGGCTCCCCTCGGGGCAGATGCGTTGGCACACAGCTATCGCGGCCCACCACGACACGATAGACGGCAAGTCTCTTGGTAAGCACGACTTAATCATCAGGTTCCTAAAAGGTGCCCGGAGGATAACTCCCTCCCGGCCTAACCTGTTCCCCTCCTGGGATCTCTCGGTCGTCCTTACGGACTACAGAGACCCCCCTTCGAGCCGCTTGACTCAGTTGGACTCAGGGCCCTCTCTCTCAAGACCGCCCTGCTGATCGCGCTCGCCTCCATCAAGAGGGTCGGGGACCTGCATGCGTTCTCTGTTAGCGACGCTTGCCTGGAGTTCGGTCCGGCAGACACTTTCGTGATCCTAAGACCGCGACCGGGCTACATGCCCAAGGTTCCTACCATACCTTTCAGGGATCAGGTGGTGAACCTGCAAGCGCTGCCCCGGGAGGAGGCAGACCCAGCCCTTTCACTGCTGTGTCCAGTACGCGCTTTGCGTATTTATCTGGACCGCACACAGAGCACCAGACACTCTGAGCAGCTCTTCGTCTGCTTGGGGGACAGCAGAAAGGGAACGCTGTCTCCAAACAGAGACTCGCCCACTGGGTTGTCGACGCCATTTCCCTGGCTTATCACACCCAGGCCGTGCCCCTCCTTGCGGGTCCGAGCCCACTCAACCAGGAGTGTTGCGTCCTCATGGGCACTGGCTAGGGGCACTGCCCTAGCAGATATTTGTAGAGCAGCGGGCTGGGCAACACCTAACACTTTTGCGAAATTCTACAATCTCCGAGTTGAGTCAGTATCGTCCGGTGTTTTCTCATGTGCCGAGCCCGTAGAACTTGGTAGCACGCCCACGATCTGACCGGGTGAATCGCTTGCACCTAGCGCCCTTCCCCCTAACCAGGGGAAACAGTGCGCCTTCATTCCCAGGAGATCCCAGGTTTGGGACACTGGTTGATTCCTCCCTAGCCCTCGTGGGTCGCAGTTCAGCGGAGGAACTCGCCAACCCAAGCCACTGCGGGTACCGCAAGCTACCCTGTACTGGTATAGGTTCTCCACAGGTAAGGCCTCCTTCGGTTCCCCCCTCTATGAGGCTGGATCCACCACCGCACCAACTTTTCCACATAGGCCCTAAATCAGGCCTCTGATGGTTTTGCCACTTAAACTTGCCTCCCCTCTCGGGTAGGCGTGGCCTCCACAGGGTCTTCTCCGCCCTGAATAAGGGCTAAGACCCCCTTCCCTCAATGCGTGTAAGGGCCCCGGCCTTAGTTGCTCTATGCGAGAAACATAGAGAGAAAAGAGGCCCGGCCAGGCTTGGCCCATTCCCAGGTTGGCGGCCAGCACCTTGTTCCCCCTCCAGGGTAACGATAAGGAATCCTGATGGCTTAAATGGGGCATTGGGGAAGGGTACGTGCAGCCTGATACAGTTGGTCGTCCTGCACGTAAGAATACCTGCTCGCTCCTGCATCAGCAGTTCACGTACACGGCTCAGCGCATGGCACTTTTATAAGTGGACCCCTAGTGTCGCTTCTCTGTCACAACGTGGAGAGAGCGACAGAAGGGGAACGTCTAGGTTACGTATGTAACCTCCGTTCCCCGATGGAGGGAACGAGACGTTGTGTCTCCCCTGCCACGTCGCTGAGCCGAGCCACTGTTGTGGCTGGACCATTTCCGGCTCCTCAGAAAAATCCTGAATTAACTCCCGTATTTGCGCCGCTTAAATACTCGTATGTCCGGGGGTGGGACATGCAAATACTGGTTGCCAACTCTCATTGGCCTTTTTTCATTCAGAGGTGAATATCGGCGCTCAAGAGAGACCCCTAGTGTCGCTTCTCTGACACACGTCTCGTTCCCTCCATCGGGGAACGGAGGTTACATACGTAACCTAGATGTTTTATTTCAAGACCAAAATATTATTTCACATGATTTAATCCAAATGAAAACATCAGGGTACACCAACAAATGTTTTCATTTTTAAAGTAACATTTGCACGTTAACATTTTTAATAGTGCTTTGAACACTAAAACAAAAAACTAAACAAAAAAACAAAACAAAACAAAACAAAAAAGTAAATAACTAAACAAAAAACGAAACTAAAAAAACAAACGAAACTACAAAAAACTAAATAACTAAACAAAAAATGAAACTAAACAAAAAACGAAACTAAACAAAACTAAACAAAGCAAAAAATGAAATAACTAAACAAAAAACTAAACTAAACAAAACAAAAAAACTAAACAAAAAACTAATAAAATAAAAAAAAACTAAACTAAACAAAACAAAAAAAAAACAAAACAAAAAACTAAACAAAACAAAAAAAACTAAACAAAATAAAAAAACTAAACTAAACAAAACAAAAAAAAAACAAAACAAAAAACTAAACAAAACAAAAAAAACTAAACAAAACAAAACAAAAAACTAAATAACTAAACAAAAAGCAAACTCTTACCTTTAGGACTGAGGTCCATGCCTTCAACATAAAATGGGCCATTCCTGAGTGCTATCTCCTGTAGAATGATCCCAAAGCTGTAAACATCTCCATTCAGGGTTCCTTGGGGCGGATACCTGTCATATATCAGCAACTCTGGTGCTGTCCATACCTTTTCTAAAAAATACAAAAAAAGTATCGAAGACAGTCACAAGATCTTGATACCTTTTGGGGGACTTAATATGCACTTATAAAGAAGTCTATACAAAACAGTAAATGTATTTTTGATCAAATTCAATGCATCAAGACCATCTTAAAATGATAAATGGTACTGTGATCAGCATATTCTTACTTGCATACAGCGCATGTGAGTCTTCATTTTCACAAGACGAACGGAAGCTTGCCAGACCATAGTCAGTGATTTTCAAAACGAAGCGGCTATCCACCACACAATTAGAGGACTTCAGATTACCATGGGAGCCAATGTAACTGTTGTGCAGATAATTCATTCCCTGGCGGCACACGTATTAAACAGAACATTATGTCTTTGCCCACAGTTTATGGGGTAAATAGAGCAAAATACACACAAATCACTGGAAAACACTGTTCTGAAAAAAGAACTTGTAAAATGTAGCATATAATGAATACATTTGGTAGCTCTGTATAACAATGAATGTTAAATTTGTGTCTTTCATTATTAACTTGGTATTAAGTTGATAGACATTCTTAAAGGGATAGTTTGCCGACAATTTAAAATAATAATAATAATACATTATTCACCCTCACACTGTTCCAAACCCAAATGGCATTCTTTATTCCACAGTACACAAAAGTTTGTTAAGCTGTTAAGCTGTATGTAAGGGGCAACCTCTGTCTCCATTCACTTTCAATGCATCTTTTTTCCATACAACGAAAGGGAATGGTGACTGATACTAACATACTGCTTACTATAATGTAACATCTTTTGATATAACAACTACTTGATATTTTGTTTGGAGCATCAATTCAAGTCTCTCCATCATAAATTCAGGTGGCCTTCGCCTACTAAATTCTTTCAGACTGATAAGCAATTTTCAACAAACATTTGAAATCAAAAAATATGTTTTGTGCATTTAAAGGAGATTTCACTTTGTTGTCGTTGCAGGCCAATGTTCCCAGCAAAAGCCAAATGACTTTATGTGCCTGGACTCTCAAGTACTTTTGACAAAGAACAGAAGTTTGGTTTAAATTAATGGAAGGTGGATTTAGAGTGAAAGTATTTTCATGCATCTTTTCCAAAAATCAATGTTGTGCTATCTTTGAGGCAGGTTAATTTTCTTTTACTAATGGGGCTCCACAAAAAAAATAAAAATAATAATAATTTATTATTAAGTCCCATATTAAGTCCCCTAAACAAATTGTGAGTTTCATAAATAAAAAATAAAAATTGATCTCTAATTGAATCAACTTTACACACTTATATACACAGGAACAAAACTGCAGTGAAAAGTAACTCATGCTAACATTCTGCCTGAAATCTCCTTTTGTGCTCAACGGAAGAAAAAGTCACAAAATTGAATTGCATAAAATTATAATACATTGAGCCAAGTGGCATTTGCACATAAATGATGCTTGACCTTTCCTCAAGACTAACTTTACTTTTAAGAGCCATTTCTGCAATTACTTTTAACCGACTGATCCCAAGGTGATTTTAGTGCATTTATGCACTCAAGTTCACACAGGTGTCTTAGCAGAGTAAGTAACCACAGGTGTCGTTCATCACATTAACCATGGACATGTTCCACTGACGTTTGACAACCAGAAAGTGTCAGATACAATATTCCTTTTGAATAGTATTCTTTGTTTCAAAACCACACATTTATTGTGAAATATTTAGTCAAACTTTTTTTTCAGAAATGCACGCTACTTGGTTTGATATTTTATTATGTAATGCAATGACATTAGTTTATTTTTAAGTGTGGCTTAAGTGTCCACATACTTTCTTGAAGACACATTTATAAAAGTTATCCGTTTTCTCACAAACCTTCACAATGTCATTGATCAGAGAGTAACGGAACATCCAGTCCAGGTTGATGCTCTCATTTTCAAGGATGTCCTGAAAAAGAGCAAACTGGAATTTTACACTCTGAAACCTCTGAAATTGTTTACAGAATAAAAAAGTGACCCTGTTGTACTGTTGCAGAACACATTGCAAAAAAGACATTATCTCAAACAAGGTTAACTTGAACAAACAAGGTTATTAACACAGAAATTACAGAATTGCAATAGCAATGTAATCCAGACTCAGTTACTACAATTTCTACAGTTGCCAATTTCTTCCTAGAAATGATCAGAACAGCATGCATTGCAACATTAGCAATAACAATGTCATCCTTTCATAAATCATTTGCTAACCCACCTGTAGACTGCCCCTGGGGCAATACTCTGTCACAATGCAGATGTTTGGTGGGTCAATACAAGCACCAATAAACCTTGTCAGATGGTTGAATTGAACATCTCTCATCTATAAAGAACAAAAAACAACAAAATGATGAGTTCTAAAGTACAACCTGTATGATGGTGAAGATATTAGTTTGAGGTATTATATTTTATTTTATTTATTTATTATTATTTTCATTTTTTATAACCGCACATATCTTATCTATAATAACAGCATGATGAGTTTTGAATTATAACTTGTTTGATGGCGCAGATTAGTTTGATTTCTAATTATTAAAAAACTCTGTGACTATGGCAAATAATATAATATAATATAATATTCTTTGTGAAATAAAGAAAAAACAATTATGAACCAAAAACCCATTCCGAATTGTTACATCCACATTATAAAAATTAGCTGTGTTTAATGTCATTGTAAAATTACTAAACACACATTCTATAATAATGCACAATGTTGCTATTTTCTTGACAAGCACAGACTTGTGTAGTTATGATAACAGACAATAGTTTTTTATTATTAATAATACTATAATAACACTCAGTAACCACTTTATTAGGTACACATATACACCTACTTATTCAGCCAATCGTGTTGCATCAGTGCAATTCATAAAATCATACAAATGCGGGTCAGGAGCTTCAGTTAATGTTCACATCAACCATCAGAATGGGGAAAAACAGAAAGGTGAGGCTGCATTGGGACTACCATCTGTGTACCTCAGCAAAAATAGAGATTCATCAGACCAGGCTGTGTTTTTTCAGTCTTTAACTGTTCAGTTTTGTTGAGCCTGTGCTCACTGCAGCATCAGCTTTCTGATCTTTGCTGACAGAAGTGGTACCCAAAGTGGTCTTCTGCTGTTGTAGCCCATCCACCTCAAGGTTCCACGTGTTGTACATTATGAGATGCTATTCTGCTCGCATCAAATGTACAGAACAGTTTTCTGAGTTGCCGTAGCCTTTCTGCCAGCTCAAACCAGTCTGGCCATTCTCTGTTGACCTCTCTCATCAACAAGGCATTTCCTTCCACAGAACTGCCACTCACTGTGTGAAAATCCCAGGAGATCAGCAGTTACAGAAATAGTCAAACCAGCCCATCTGGCACCAACAATCATGCCATGCTCCAAATCACAGAGATCACATTTTTCCCCATTCTGATGGTTGATGTGAACTTTAACTGAAGCTTCTGTCCCGTATCTGAGTGATGTTATGCTTTGCACTGCTGCCACATGATGGGCTGATTAGATAATTGTATGAATATGTAGGTGTGCAGGTGTACCTAATAAAGTGGTCACTGAGTGTATATGTTTATTGAACATTGGTATTTATCATATTGATGGATGCCGCTATTTTATCAAATAAATAAGCCACTCAAGTCTGTGCGTTATAGTGATTTTACAAAGGGTAAAATACCCTCACACACAGTCTCACATACAGTAGCTTACTGATTTAATAAGCATAAAGCAAAATCAGTGACCTTTCTCTAAAGGTATCCCAACCCTATTTCTTCAGATCATGTCAATGGGAGTGTACCATCATCACTCACAGAGGTGTTGTGAGACCACCTAAACTTAGCACAACCTTTTACCTACATAACTGTGGGGGCAAAGTCATTGGGAAAGAAGAAGTTAAGTTTCCACAGGCATTCTAACCCCCATCTGTCTGGCCCTTTAATGTGTTCTGGCATGACAGCTAATCAGACCCCCTGAGGCCACTGTCTGCAGACCGGCCACTTCCGACTGCTGCTGTGCGGCCCCTCACGTTTCCTATCAAAGCTGGGCAAGTAAGCACTGGCCTTAAGTCTGCTGGTGTTATGTGCTTTCCCCCAGGATAAAGCCATCAAAACAAACTCGGGCTTCAGATAAGACTGCTGTGAGAAGCTTATGAAGTTCTTGAGGATGTAAGGGGTTTTCAGGATAACACTGAATCGCATTGGGCTCAGATGATAGACAGAAAAGAGCTCACTACAATACTACTCTTACTAGTTCTGCGGTATTGTGCATACATAGTACATTTTCTGTGTGCATGAAATACCCGGATGACCTACTGCACTTGCCAAAATGTGCAAAACTCATAATGTGCAAATATATTGCCAAAGTTTTCAAACAGAAAATATTTTGGACTTGTACCATGTTTATCTAAAACAAAAAACATAAAAATTGTGAATGGGGCCTGTCCATAAACATTAAAATACACAATGTTTAAAAAGTACAGTCATAAGTCTTAAACATCATACATGTTAACATGATTTAATGTGATAAAATCGCTTACAGAGTTTACTGGCATTGCGATTGTAATATTGGGTATAACAGATAAGGACTGGGTTTCCCGAAGCACTAAGTAGAAAATTAGTAGCACTTAAGTAGTACTTAATCTCTAAGGCGCACTTCACAAAAGTATTTTTATCGAAGTAGTTCATAAGATTTTCGTAAATTAACGAGAGGTTTGAACCTATCTTAAGTCCATTAAGTGCAACTTACAGTGAACGTATCTTTCTCGCATCTTTCACAGTTTATCAAAGACAATGGAAAAAGTTATAAATTGTATTATTTTGATCACTGGAAAGCCATTGTAAATGATTTCAGAAGATAAAAAAGTGTTGAAAAATGCTATAAAATCAATAGGCAGTCTGAGCATGCAACGTGATAGGTCGAAATTTACATGACACATAATACAGTGTATCGTTATATTAACCTTCTTTGATAAGCATAATTGTTATGGCAATAGAAAGACAATATGTTCTTATTAAACAGATTATTTAAGACATACACTCACCTAAAGGATTATTAGGAACACCTGTTCAATTTCTCATTAATGCAATTATCTAATCAACCAATCACATGGCAGTTGCTTCAATGCATTTAGGGGTGTGGTCCTGGTCAAGACAATCTCCTGAACTCCAAACTGAATGTCAGAATGGGAAAGAAATGTGATTTAAGCAATTTTGAGCGTGGCATGGTTGTTGGTGCCAGACGGGCCGGTTTGAGTATTTCACAATCTGCTCAGTTATTGGGATTTTCACGCACAACCATTTCTAGGGTTTACAAAGAATGGTGTGAAAAGGGAAAAACATCCAGTATGCGGCAGTCCTGTGGGCGAAAATGCCTTGTTGATGCTAGAGGTCAGAGGAGAATGGGCCGACTGATTCAAGCTGATAGAAGAGCAACTTTGCCTGAAATAACCACTCGTTACAACCGAGGTTGTGAAGCCACAACACGCACAACCTTGAGGCGGATGGGCTACAACAGCAGAAGACCCCACCGGGTACCACTCATCTCCACTACAAATAGGAAAAAGAGGCTACAATTTGCAAGAGCTCACCAAAATTGGACAGTTGAAGACTGGAAAAATGTAGCCTGGTCTGATGAGTCTCGATTTCTGTTGAGACATTCAGATGGTAGAGTCAGAATTTGGCATAAACAGAATGAGAACATGGATCCATCATGCCTTGTTACCACTGTGCAGGCTGGTGGTGGTGGTGGTGTAATGGTGTGGGGGATGTTTTCTTGGCATACTTTAGGCCCCTTAGTGCCAATTGGGCATCGTTTAAATGCCACGGCCTACCTGAGCATTGTTTCTGACCATGTCCATCCCTTTATGGCCACCATGTACCCATCCTCTGATGGCTACTTCCAGCAGGATAATGCACCATGTCACAAAGCTCGAATCATTTCAAATTGGTTACTTGAACATGACAATGAGTTCACTGTACTAAAATGGCCCCCAAAGTCACCAGATCTCAACCCAATAGAGCATCTTTGGGATGTGGTGGAACGGGAGCTTCGTGCCCTGGATGTGCATCCCACAAATCTCCATCAACTGCAAGATGCTATCCTATCAATATGGGCCAACATTTCTAAAGAATGCTTTCAGCACGTAGAATTAAGGCAGTTCTGAAGGCGAAAGGGGGTCAAACACAGTATTAGTATGGTGTTCCTAATAATCCTTTAGGTGAGTGTATATGAGTAATGTGACCGTGCAGTTTAAAACTTAAATAAATATGCCTAAATAAATCATTAAAATATGGTTAACAAAGAAGATTAGAGTAAGAGTGTGCAATGAGAGATTTCCTCTCTCTTTCTCTTCATCCTCCTCTTCTTCTTTCCACCCATGGCTGGTTCAAATCGGCTCGCCTATAGTCTTTTTACAAGGCAGTAACAAAGAGCATGTTGCATAATGGCAGTAAGGCTACAAGCCCATACAGTGCCTTGAACTCTTAACCAGACAATCTATTCATATTTAGATTAATATGATGGTCAATGCTGATGCCCATCATTTAAATCTTGTTCTGTGAGCATTTGTTCAGTTTCCAGCTGAAGTAACAAAACTTTAGGCTACATGAGAGCCCCTTACGACTCACATTGCATTTTTTGCATCACTTTCATGAAACTCTGATTTAGTATCAATACATCTGAAACGTCATCTTGCTATAGCTACCATCGTATCTTCAATTCAATTCTGCAATAGTTATTACATTTCGGCACCTCAGCAAAGTTACAAACAACTGTTGTGTTTGTTAGTATTTCCACATTATTTCCATGTTGAGAAGACAAACTCCCAGACATACTGGCCAAAGCGATCAGCACCTTTGGACCGTCAGCTCCCATAATGAAGCACTTAAGTTCTACTTTATAGTGAGCGATATACCTGCTGGTTTGGTGTTAGTCAGGTGTTACTCCATCAAAAATATATAACGAGGATAGTTACAGTAAGATGATCCTAAAGGCTTAAGTTGCAACGTTATTGTGAATCTCCCATAGTAGTGATAGTATCACTTTTAAATCATGTTAACACATTCTTCATAATGTGCATTTTTCACTTCCAATGTAAATGCTTTACTGTAACCATTTGTTTTACTTTTTACTTTAAGTAATGTTTTGTGGTAATCAACATTATTCCACAAAGGCTATCAATTGAGCTTAACTTGAATTGAACTTGGAACATTCCTTTAAGACATTTTATGCAAACATGGCTTTAAAATGCTAAATAGTTTTTAAATTTATTTCTGAGATGATTTCTGGACGCAACTCGCTGAAATAAACATGCAATGTCATGAGGCAGAGCCGTTTGTGAGCATATGGGGGCCCTAAACAAAATCCAACTTGGAGGCCCCCCAGTTAACACAAAAATGAACATTAAATTAACAGAGCATTAAAAATAAAACAACAATAAATAATTATACAAATGAACACTAAATGACTATAAATAACAATAAAAAACCATATACAACAGGACACAAATGCAAAAAGTTAGCTAACTAATTGTTCCAGTTTAATGCATTACAACAAACAAACACAATCTAACCAGGTAGCTGGCTAACGTTCATTTCTTACCAGTGGTCTGGCTGCATTTCTCCTCCTCTTCCCTTTTCTTTTTCGTTTCAGACTTGTAGGTGTGCGTGCCTGCACATCTAGCTACAACTCTCTCTATGCAGTTATATTTTCCCTTCCCTCTCAGGCCACAAGGGGGTCCCCTATAACCGTCTAATTAAGCCATAACAGCTGCCTGAGTCTTACTCTCAGCTTTTAGTATACTTAATAATAATAATAAAAAATACATTAAAAAATGACCTTGCTTTGCGGGGGCCACTTATACCTAGAAATGGCCAAGTCAAGAGGTAATGTGAAAACAATGTAGCATATCACAGTTTGAAATGCTTATCCTTGCATAAGGCATACTGTTAAAAGATTTATATACAGTGCAGAATGCAGTAAGAAATAGCTTTAAAATGGATCTATAACGTCAACATGAAAGTCAACATTCACAATCCAATGTTACCACCATAATGAGACATATTTGAGAAAGAAACATTACATTCAATGCATAAAATATTTAGGATTGGACTTATTCATCGGAAATGATTGGATCTTAAAAATAAAGTGGGCTACACATACCAAAATGGAGCAAGATGATTAGAGAAGAGAGGTTAAAGATAAAAGGGATTGGTGATGTCCGCCAAAAAGGGAAGTAGTTTCAGAATTACATTTTGATGAAAAATTACAAAGACACGTATCTTTTCTTATGAGTAATATACACACAATAAGACCAGAAACATGTATCAAAAAGGTAAGTAGGGTCAATTTTGATAACATGTTGACTTTGTGCATCTCTGAAATGCTTTTTCTGTTGCCACATCATAAATTCACAAGGTATCATTCTTGATTCCCCCTTCCACTCTATATCTTTAACATCCCTTCAAAAGATTACATGAAAATATCTCTTAAGTCAGAGCTCCCTTTTAGAAATACCTTGTAAAATTCAGTCACACTGCCCCCCTTTTTTCCAAAGCCTAATATTGACATCCCACCCCCACTTAAGAATGTTTGTATGTTTTATGTGTAAAAGTGTGCAAGAAGAGGGGGAGGTTGTGTTTTAACCACCTTAGGCAGTGAGGCTGTCCATTGGGGTCATAAACAATGGTCTAAACACACACATAACACACATACCTTGTCTTCTACTCCCAGACACATGCACACAAATGTAAAAACACCCCCCCCCCCACCCCCCGTCCTCTCTTACATGCTTTAGTTCAAACAGCACTTGTCTTGTCAGCTCGATCCGTTTCTTGTTCACATGTTTGATTGCCACCAGGTTGCCCTGTTGTGAATAAAAACATGTTAAAGTGAATCAGAACTGAAAAGAAATCTGAGACGTTGTTCAAACTAAAGCAAAACGTAACTCCAATAAGTCTCCTGAGCAGTAAAAAAAGTCGGAGCAATAACATTTCCCACTGTTCCAATGTGTGGATGTGAGGTAAACAAACTGTAATTCTCTCTTTGTGCTGATGGTCTAAAGTAACTGGCACTGAAAAAATGGCACTCAAAACATGAAAACTGATTTGTCCTTGTCTGCAACCACAATGACAGCAGAAACATTCAGCTGCCTCAGTGGACATTTGATGCCTTAGTGTTCTTTTCAGCTTACAATGAGGGACAATGAGGTGACACTGAATGTTTATCCACTGAACATACTCAACAGTTCCTCATGCTTAAAGTCCTCTTAGAGTTGATCCAACAAATACATATTTTTTGCTTAAGAAATATAGGCTGTGTTACAAACCAAGTGAGCTACCAAGCTAGACAGCATTTTTAGGCATCATAGACCGTTCCAAATAGTAATCAGCTAAATTACACTGCCTTATTTCACAGCTCTCTTGAATACTTGTTCCTGATTGGTCAATCCAGGTATTCTGCAGTGAAATGTTTTGTATAACGATTGCTAAACCAAGCTCTGTGACAAGCTGTTTAAACAGCGCCATATAATCACATAATATTAGAGCAAAAAAGTAACCTCAAAATTGTTTATGTGAACACAATTACTTCCTGGTTTCCATGGGAAGCAGCATTTCCTGTGTGATATACCAAACCCTTATCGAGGGTAAGTTTAGATCAGGGGTCTGCAACCTACGTTGAGGGGTAATCACTAGCATGCAAGCAACAGTGAGAGAGGAGTAGACTATTCTATTTATATGAAGTCCCTAACCGTAAACCTAACATAAACACATATTGTGGGGTTAAAAATCTGAGTCTGATTCAAAATATAAATTAAACCCGATCAAGAGGAAAGATTTCATCAAGATGTAGAAACCAGGAAGTAGTTGCGTTCAATTGTTCATAAACAATAGTGAGCATGACTTGGAGGTTGTATTTTAGTTTTAAAATTAAAAGTTTTCTTCACTCATGTTTAGGTTTAGGGTTTGTGTTAGGATGTAACATAATAAATGTATAACATAATTTACAACTAAACCTACAACTCGCTTTTTAGCCACCCTGTGGATGTTTCACCTAAAATCTGGTCAACGACATTTCCGGCTTCGGCCACTGGGGCAGTGGTTTGAATTTCCGTAAATAGAGACCGATATCAGCAGCAGAACTTTCGACCTCTTGTCACCGAATTGCCATAGTATGTCTAACAGTGGACAACGAAGCAGCTCATATGGTTTGAAACAGATCAACACATCAACAAAGGTGTCATAAAGCTAAATTAGACAAAAAAGTAGCAATAAATTCAACTGTTTAAAGAATACAAAACATGCACACGACAAAATCTCTTCAGCTTATACGTTTGGCACATTGAGATCTGTGATCCAATTATCGTAGCGTAGCACACATAGCAATGCCGACTGACTTGAGGAGCCACAGTGCTGATCTATAAGCAACACACTGGATTGGTAGTGCACCCACTCTCTCTGCGTTTCTCCAGTGAATAAACGTGTGTGGGTGTGCAGCGGCGGGAGGGATAATTTCACAAGAACTCACCTTAAAATAGCCTGTTTTTGCAAATAACTGATATTTTCCATGAGCTGTTATCAAGGAGCCATAGCTGGAACCTCTCTGGAAACAGAAGGCAGAGATACTAACAACCATTCAAGACAAAATAGCTTGTGTACATTTAAAAGGAACAGATTCATATACAGTGGCATTCTTTATGGGAAAATTCCACTAGCTAAACTTAACAAACTTGTGTCATCAGTGCCCAAATGCTTACGAAGTGTTATTACAAGAAATGGTGATGTTACACTGTGGTAAACACTCGACTGTTCCATCGATTTGGAGCGTGTTGCAATCATCTGATTTGAAATTAGTGTATTTAAAACAAAATTATAAAAAAAATACATTACAAGGTAAAACATCAAATAATGTGTTTTTGAAGTGCTTTCAATATAGCACAGGGTGAATAGAATTGATAAATCACTCCTTTTTGTTTTTATTAGCATTTTCCATGCTGTCAAAACTTTTTCGGAATTGGGGTTGTAGCATATAGATGACCTCAAAGCTAATAGACATGAACAAAATGCCCGGACATCATTTAAGAATGTTTTTGTATTTGGTGTGCCATTCTATTGCTTTGAAAACAGCATACACTTAAACTGGCATGTCTGTGCAAAATCAGTGTTTATTTAAAGGTTTAATCTGAGATTTTTAATGTGGTCTGACTTAAGGAACCCATTGCATTTTTAGATTACTAAATGATACCAAAAAGATTTGATATATGAAGTTGCATTTGAATCATTGAATAAATAGTTGTAAGAGGAGTAGAAAGCATTAAAAGCTTTGTTTCAATAACATGAGAGGAGTAGAATGAATCATACAATCAACATAGTGACGTGGAACACTTTGGAAAGCGATTTCAAAGTGTGCAATAATATATGCTGCAGCCTGGAAAATTCACTGGCCTTAAATATGTATGTTCCATGTATGAGGCCAAAAAAGTAATAACAACCACTGTTTATGTCTATGCATTTGTGTGTGTTTACAAGGAAAAGAATAAGTCTGCTAATCCAGAGCAGAACATGATACACAAGAGGTCGGCACGAGGTAGAAGGCCAGGCAGCCAGGCTTGAGGTTATTTGAACAATAGTTAGTCATCTAAAAATGCAGTGGGTTCCTTAAACAATCGGTTTGAAATATATATATATATATATATATATATATATATATATATATATATATATACCCAGACTGAGCCATCATTGTAATTCCCAAGGAATGCCTTTTTAATTGGACATGGCCATGGCCAAAAGTGCCAGGTATTACAGCCAAGTCAGAGAAGGCATTTTAATGAGATAAATCAAAACCATATGAACATGGTTTGACACAGGAAGAACCCTCATTTATTCTACGTTGTTTATACGCAAAGAGACACCCAGAGACAGTTTGTCTTTAAAATACATGATCCCTGCCATTTTTAAATTCAGATCAGGTTTCAATGTAGCCAACTGGAAAACACATCATTTTTATGCAGCTTGATCCCAGATATGAGAATACCAAAATTATTTTTACCTGTGAGAGAGTGAGACGGCTGCCTGCGCATTTGTGATATTTGTTGGGGCTTTCAAACTGCAGCTCCTCCCACCGTATCCTCCAAAGCATTCCAGCTAACTCCTTCTCCAACTTCAGTTTCCTAGAAAAGAGCATGTGATCCAATTAAAGCCACTGACAACAATGCAAAGAGAAAAATACTGTTTTAGCAACACTTTTTTTCTGAGAAAAAAAAAAATGTGTGTGTGGTACATGCACATGCAAAACTCTATGTTCTGAGTGGTTGCTATGTGGTTACTAGGGTGTTATGAGTACTTTCTAGGTGATTGCCCACTCTCAATGTAAGAGTAAGCGTACTTCTAGGGAGACTCGCAGCTGTACATCCTCACACCAATATTTAGTTAGCTCCTAGCCAATCATACATCAGCCATTGCTTTAAAAGTCTGCCTACAATATACCACTTGCATTTCAGTGTGTCAACACGGCAACCTCCACCTCCCCACCGCCACCAGTTGAGTCCTGTCCTACACGGCGTTTGTCTCCTCGTCCCCTGCCACTGGGGGACGAGGAGACAAACTGATGGTTTGAGTGGCAATCTCATCGGAATCTGATGGTTTGAGTGGCGAGGCGGGGCTGGCGCCAAAAGAGACATTATAATACTAATTCATAGAATTTTAATAATATAATCAAATAACGGTCATGTCAATTTTACTAAGTCTGTATGGAAATTTACTAAGAATAAATTCAGAGACTATTTAGCAGTGACGGGCCACTTCTATTAAAATGAATGGGAGTAACTGGAACACCCAACCAAGGATCTCTTCTACCCAACATTAAACGGATGTAGAAAGGAAGTCGCACCTTACAGGTAAAAGAGCCAATCACCTTTTAGATACAGACATCACCTGTCAATCAGCTCGAGAACACACATAAGCATTAGCTATACAAGCCGGGAAAATTGTGTTTTTAGTGTAATATGAGGTAAAGAAGTCCAATTTAGGATTCCAGTATTGCTTTAGATTTCGGTCTTCCCCCATTCAAGAAGATAGGAGCTGCAATGTTATGACTGGAAACAGCCTTCCGAGAGTATTCCAAAGATGGCGAAAGTGGACTGACTTGCAAGAAAGTCTGATTATTAGCACTTGTGCTGGTTTAGCACCCGGTTCACTAAATTAATTATGCAGATCAGGCAACAGCATAAACGTGCCCACAAAATTGCTGCTAAACACAATTTGTATGTGCAATTCTGATCTTGTGGGCAGATCATGAGCACTATATAGTGGAGGATACTGCAGACAACCACGACCTGATATGCCTGTCACAGTACAGCATCATCTTACTAATTTGATCGAGACACCTGAATCAACGCATCTGGATACAGTATATGCCAGTTTATAATGCTCTTCTCCATCATTGGATCATCATATTGCCCTGAGTGGTTGTTAATGCATTTCTATGTGTTTGCTAGGTTGTTCTGGGTGGTCGCTTACTGACCAAAGTCAAAAGGCCCACCACCAAGACTCTATTAGGTCCTTAGATATGGCTTTTTCTTCTCTTTCTTCATCCGCCAGGCAAAATGCGTACATCTGATCGCTTAGAAAAATAATAGCACACTTCTCCTCAACCAGTCGTATGATCGTGGGATGAATTAGCTCCAACGTTTAAAGGGTTAGAGGTCTTAATATGAGCAAAAGTAACAGTGCTGCTTGCCTTAGCAAACACCTCTAAAATGTTTTGGCAATGCTGTTTAATTTTGCACAGTTAGTTTAAATAACCCTTACACAATAAGTGCATCTACATGTAAGATTAAACTAAGGTGGAAACAATTTTTGCAGCAGACTGAGTTAAAGTCGGATGGGGCGATAAAATGTGAGCAATCTCAGGGTCACTGATGTTGTGCCCTTTCCAGCATATTATTTTTACACGTAAGTAAACCGAGCAGTGCAGCCAACCATGTGGATAAATACATGGGTAGCGTCCAAGTTAATCAACACATCTGGACGAGCTCTCTGAGGACCTGCTATTTCTCAACAGCTTCCATTTGCAGAAAACGATTGCTTATGTTTTGTACACATCAGAAACTCCACATGTTTCAGGGATGTTAAAGGAGAGTTGCAAAAGGAGTATATCAATGAAGAGATTCAAATATTTCAAAGGGATATTTCACTCAAAATTTTAATTCTGCCATCATTCTGTTGTTCCAAACTGAATTACTAGCTTTTATTCTGTGGAACACAAAAAGAGATGTTAGTCAGAATGGGAAAAAAATGCATTGCAAGTGAATGGGCATATAGGCTGACATACTGCCTTACATCTCCTTTTGTGCTCTATGGTGAATGAAGGAAAGTCCTACAGGTTTGGAATGACATATAGGTCAGCAAATTTTAAATTTTTACAGAATTTTTATTTTTGGATGAACAAACCTTTTAGTTTTCAATGCTGTTAAAAAGAATGCGAAACCCCCACACATTCCGCTACAATGTAAAAGGTGTAAAATACTTCCAGATGGCAGTGTTACTACTGCAGCATCTGCATTTCAACAGGGTTTTTCACTCGACTTTAGAGTCACTCTGGTAAGCCCCAAAACAAGCACCATTATTTGTTTTTGTAGACCAGATTTTGGACCCAGAGAGGTGGAAAAAACCTCAGCAGGGTCTTTATATTAAAGAGCCAGCATCAAAAATGTATGCTCAGCTGTTTGCCAAAGGGTGCCTCGGGGTTCAGTGCTTGGACCGCTCCTCTTCTCCATATGCATGTTATCACTCGGAACTGTCATCCAGGCGCATGGCTTTTTCTATCACTGCTATGCTGATAACACATAACTCTACCTCTCATTCCAGCCTGATGATCCGACGGTAGTCGCCCGGATCTCAGCCTGCCTAGTAGACATTTTGTGTTGGATGAAAGATTACCACCACTGTCCAGGACAGCCAGAAATCTTGGAGTTGTGTTTGACGATCAGGCTTCACAGACCACATCGCAAGGACTGCCCGATCATGCAGATTTGCCTTGTACAACATTAGGAAGATCACCACTCCTCGTCCAAGCTCTTGTTCTATCCAGGCTGGACTACTGCAATGTTCTTCTGGCAGGCCTTCCAGCATGCACTGTCAAACTTCTGCAATTGATCCAGAATGCGGCAGCGAGAATGGTCTTCAACAAGCCCAAGAGAGCGCACGTCATGCCTCTCCTCTTCAAATTGCACTGGCTGCCAATGTTTGCTCGTTTTAAGTTCAAGGTACTGATTCTTGCTTACAGAACAACCACTAGTTCCACACCCCACGCTAAACTTTTAGACTTGTTTGCCCTCCAGAAGCCTGCGTTCTGCAGAAGAATGCTGCCTCGTGGTGCCATCTCATAGAGGCACAAAATCACTGTCCTGGACCTTTATCTTAACTGTTCCCTGCTGGTGGAATGACTTGCCTAATTCCACACGAGCGGCTGTGTCTTTAGGTTCTTTCAAAAAACAGCTAATGATGTGAATTTCATGAACACCTAACCCATTCATACCAATGGATTTTCTGTAAAAACAAAAATTACATTTAAAAAAACTTTCCTTACTATGTGTACTGCTCTAAGCTATGTGAGACTTGTATTACAGCACTTATAATATTGTTGTCCCCTCTGTTGGATGAATCACTTCTATTGTTCTCCTCATTTGTAAGTCGCTTTGGATAAAAGAGGCTGCTAAATGAATAAATGGAAATGGAAATGGAAAATCCTTGTTCTAAAATGCTGAAATTCCATGACAAGTCGACTTAAGGGAATGTGGTTGATTAGAAAGTGGTTGGATGAGTTGTGAGGAAGCATTTAGTAAACTAAAGAACAATAGACTAAACTGCGTATTTCTCTTTTGAAAGCTTGCTGGCATTGCTCCTTATTTGATGTGGTCAGAGTGTGCAGTGTTAGCACTTATAAATATAAATATTTTCCATAGAACTTCTTGGGAGATGCTTTCTATCCAAAGTGGCTTACTACAAGTGCATATATTGTATTGTTAGCTTTTTTTAAAGGCCCTCAGTAAGGGATTAACCACAAGATCTATTTATATAGCCTTTGTGAGAAAGCCTCCTGAAGGTTTTATCTAACACATAAAAAGTATAGTATGTATATAAAGCACCCTGTGCTTCATAATCTAAGTGATACAAATACAGTTTTGTTTTCATTTAAACCTGGAACTTTAAAGATTAAAAAGTTCTGAACAAAAATGTTCTAAAATAAATATTTAAGATTTCTAGGTCATTAATAATATAGAAGGACTTTAGTGACATTCACTTCTTTGGACAAAAGATAATTTCCTTTCTTCCACTGAAACCCACAAGATTCTCTTTGGAAAATTGACAGATCTGGATAACATGGATCATTGGGTTGTGCTGCTTGGAGCTTGAGTGCATGCTATTATTAAAGCAAAGAATGGGCAAAGGGCCTACCAAATACTAAAACATTTTGAAATTCATGCCAATTTTGTATGTTTTTATTATAATTTGTAATGAAAATTTTTACCTATCTATGCCTATCCTAAAGGTCAAAATGCCCCCCTAAAGACTACATTGTAGTACCGGACTTGTCTCATGACACATCATAATTATAATAATATGAGATGGCAAAATCATATGAAATTGTACGTGTTTTCTGTGCAAATAAAAATCATATTTTTAATGTAAATAAACAATGTTTCATAAGTTTAACCCCTAAACTTAAATCTAAGCATAAGGTCTAACCCCTTTTCAAACCCTAAATGAAAGTAACTGTTCCTTCCAAACATTTTACATGAAAGTGAAAGTGAGAAAATTATAACAGAATTTTCAATTTTGGATAAACTTTCCCCATTGCTGATCAGCTTGAATTCTTGCTATTACTTTATTTTGTATCTACTGGGATATTAGGATTATTTAAATGATTCCTAAAGTGTTTTTTATTTTTTTTTTTATTTTTTTCAAAAATTTCATTTTAGGGACAAATTTATAAACCAATGAGAGAGAAATATAAGTGCAGCATAGATCTAGCGGGAAGACTAGCAGCTGTACATCATCAAGCCATAAGCTAGGTAACTCTTAGCCAATCACATGTAAGCCATCGCTTTATAAGTCTGCTCACAATCTATCACATTGCTGTTTCAGTGTGCTAACACGGCAACCTCCACCACCCCACCACCACCAGTAGAGTCCCATCCTGCACGAGGGTAGGCTCCTTGCCCCTGTCTCCTATCTTCGGCAGGATATGACAGTTCAGAGTACAACTTCTTTGGACCGCCAGACGGGGCTTACGCCAAAGAGAGACATTCATTTTCTGTTTTATATTCATCAAATAAATGTCACTCAACTCTTCCTGATAGAATGACAAGTCCAAGAATAAGTCAACCTACACTGCAACTGCAATATTTATTCTAGTAGGCACGAGGAGCTAACATAAATGTTTGTCTCAAAGTGTTGACTATACTGGTCATAAGTCCATTTATATAACCTGTGAGCCAGCTTCTACTATTCCTTTTTCCACGAGACTATTCAGTAGTATTTTCTCCGATTTTATATAAAAAAGATGAAAATTTTAAAAAATATATATAGACTGTGTTTTACCAGACTTGCAAGACTCGAGTTAATTATTTTTACACATATTTCGATTATTATCTTATTTATTATTCAGGGTTCAACAGTGAGGAAGGGCTGGTGGCCCCGGCCCAGTGTGAAAGAGTTTGGGGCTAGTTGATTGTCCTGTTAAAATCAGGCCCTGTCTTATGTTTGTCGATCATGTAGATGTGTTTTAATACTTTGCAAATGTAAATATTTATTTATTGGCAAAAAACAGAACTTTGTTGTTGCAATTGTGTTGATTTTTCATCATGGTAAATTTATTTAGCTAGCTAACATAGATAAGGTTTAATCAGAATTGTGAGAGTGACTTCTGACAAAATCTTAAAAGTATCTAAAAACTAAAAGAAAAGAAAATAACTAATGAATAACGTTTAAGGTAAAATACGATTTTTACACATACTGTATAAAAATATGTTGCCTAAAAGAATTAATTTATCATCCATCAACTATTTAATAATAAAAACATATTTGTGTCAGGGCTGCTGAAAATGTTGAAAAATGTTGAAAGAATTTTGGAGAAGTAGAAATCTGAAAAACAAAACCTGATGCACTGAACAAATAAATATAAAAATCCTTATTGTTTAGCCCAATTATTTATTTATTTTCTATCTTAGTTGTGTTTATATTTTATCATGACATAAAAATAAACATTTTTTGTACTTGCATTACACATATACAATTGTTTAATAATAATAGTTTGTATATTGCAATATAGAATTATTATATTAATAATAGGCATTAGTGTCTTATACATCACCATTTAATACTTTAGCATTCTGATAATAATACTACTATCTAGCTGATCAAGCGAAATGAACAGTGTGATATTTAGAAAATCCACACTTGCCTTGAAAACAGAAACATTTTCTTGATTTCACAGGAATGCCTGCTTAGTGGTTGCTCTGGCAACAATCATGTAAATTCTACTCTGATACCTATAGAAGCTTTTCTTGTAAGTCTTGAGGGGGAAAAAAAACCCAGAGCTGCAGGTTCCAGCAGGTCTTCTTATGATGAACTCTTGGGTATTCCACACATTTCCTTTTATATGAAAGACTAAATGTAATGTTTGTAATGTTTATAAGCTTACCTGTAGATCAGAAAACTGGATATTCCGAAAATAATGAGGGCCAGTCCAGATCCGACTGCTACTATTCCAAGCACAGGAAGGTGATCTGTAAAATTAAAGTAACATTTATACAAAACTGATTTGAATTACTGAACAGCTTTTGCACCCAAAGTCCACAGAAGAAAAGAACAACACTAGCTGCAAATTAATATTTAAATTTCATGGCTAAATTAAAGCCAGAAAGCCTTGGTATAGAATTATGTTCTAGGCTTGTTATTTGTTTACAATGGTTTTAGTGCCACTGCAGACACAGAAATGACCAGTAGCTGTCAGATATCTGTATTCACTGTCAAAGATGACAGTTTTGTTGAATATGGAGCTAATATGAAGTTGACTTTGATTCAAATAAATAAATACTACAATCAGAAATATAATAAATAATAAATGATCTACTATGACAAGAGAGGGCAGTGAGCTGTAAATCTAACCATGAGATGAGCCAATTATTTAAATGTATTTTGCAACGTGTTTATAGAGTTGTGATATTTTGTGCCGTTATTTACAGCTAATTCTTGTAATTTTTATGTGATTTTATTAGAAACAGACCTTATTATTCAGACTGATAATTGTCTAAAATTCATTAATTAAATTGAAGCATTTAAATATAAAGATAAAAATCACCCTGGAAATCCATTACTGACCCTTAATGGAAAAGTTAATTTCTTTCACTGGATGAAATGTCCATTTGACAAATGAAAACCAACAAATTGAATTTGTAAGGTTACACTAACAAGAAAGAAACGTCCCTACCTTCCTTGCATGGTGAGAATCCACATGGAGGGTAGTCCAGAGGTGGGAAACCCTTGGGCCAATGAATCTTCTCTGTTGGTGACCACAAGATTTCTTTACTTGTCCCATTGTAGTGACCAACAATCTGTAATGAGAAATTTTGATTTAAGGGGAAAAAAACAATGTGTTGCCGTTAGCTTGAGTGCATTAGCCAAACTCAATTCAACACTTTTATCTCAAATAATGTAAAAGAAATCATGTAAAGTATTAGAAAGCTTAGATAAGCAAGACAAATAAATGAATGAATAAATTGGTAGAAAGTCAATTAGATACAGATATACTGTACATTATACATAGGGACACACTGATGTATTAGTACTGACACATATACAAACATTGGAAATATTTAAAAACGATAACGGAGAGTAAAATGTGTCACTATATTGCACTTAGTGCCTTATTTAGCACATGACAAATGAGTGTTACAACAGTGCTCGGCATGAAGACAGTTGTAACAAATGTGCTCCTTGTCTTCACACAATTGTGGAAAATGGGAACAATGTATGCAGACAGACAGAAAAAGGCATCTCATGTGAAAAAAACTGCATGTTTATTTTGGTTAGTATTTGTGCTGTATAGAAAAAGGCAAAAAGTGTTACAACTGTACTTGGTCTTCCCTATTAATGCATGAAATCCTGAGAAGGTATTGGGTATTCATGAGGGGGATGAACTATACTTACTGCATATTGTCCAGTTTTCAGGTTAGTCATTCCCCAAAGCCTGAAGTCTGTGTATCTGGCATTGTTCCAGTCTGTGCTAACAAGGCCGGTCACCCCTGAGATGAACAAACATCAACAGGAATCAAATAAACTGTTTAATCTGAGGATTGCTTTCAAAGCTATAAAATAAAAAGCACAAAAAAAAAAAGTATGACCCAGGAGAAAACAGAATAGCTCAGGGCAGGGCTAGACTATGTTAGCACCCTAGGCAAGAAACATACTGACAACACTTTTCAGTTGAACTCGTATTATCTGCTAAGCTTTTTAATAAATGTGATGTGATAACATATTTGACAAACAACCTGTTCCATATTACCTTCTGATCATTTAAACGAAAATTACACCCAAGAATTAATCAAATACAAACAGGCAAAAAATAATTGCAATAAACTATAGGTACCTACTGGCAACCTAAAGCGCAACATTGTGATGTTAGTGCTATCCATGTTTTGGCAAATCTTTTGCGGTCAATTTTTGTGCCAAAAAATCAAGGATCTGTGGTTTAAAAAAGTTTAAAAGTTAAAAAGTTTATTCTGGGCACAAATGTAAGCTTTGGGGAGAGGGCAAGATCATAAAAGCCTATCCTATGGATTCAGAAGACATGAAATATAACGTCTCCGTTACTCTCATAACCTCCGTTCCCTGATGGAGCGAATGAGACGTATGTGTCGATGTAGTGACATTAGGAGTCGCTCTTGAGAGCCCCGAAACACTTCATTCTTTGAAAAAAGGTCAATGTGAATTGGCGAGTGGAATTTGCATGCCACTCCTCTGGACATACGGGTATAAAATGAGAAGGAATGCCCACTCTCATTCAGGTTTTGTGCTGAAGAGTCGAGACAAGGTCCCAGGCATTTCTGCGGCTAGTACAGCGTTGTGGCAAGAGGGACACAATGTCTCGTTTCCTCCATCAGAGAACGGAGGTTACGACAATAACCGAGACTTTCCCCTTCTGTCATTCACTCAATGTTGTGTCGATGTTGTGACACTAGGGGTCCCTATAGAAAAACGCCACAACAGCTGAACCGTGTTATGTGAACTGCTGATTCAGGTGCAAGCAAGCTGCTGAGTGCTTAATAGCAGGTGCATCAGACTGCACGTATCCTCCCCCAACGCCCCAAAAGACATCATGTAGTTCCCTACATCCCCCTTATTTTGTGCAATCTGGCAACCAATGACTCTTTTAGCATGTAAATGTGTAAAGTTTTAGAAAAAAAACAAGCAAACTCGCCCGCTTTGCGACAAACATTAAAAGTTCTATAAATTTCTCTTTTTTATTATTATTATTAAAACTGAATAATAAATTAACAGGGAAGTAGAGATGGCAAAATAAATGTATAATCTCTGCCTTTATTCAGTTTTTTAATGCCTGACAGAAACGTATCCATCTTTGTAGAGCAATATAATACTTTTGTTAATTGCAGAATAGTCCCATTAGTCACAGATACACTTCAGAAAATTGAGTACATAACTATTTCTGGGCTTAAAAGCTACAGAAACCAAATCAATGCAGAACATTGTATCGCAAAAGCAATACAATGTGCACCACCTCCCATGCACTACTTACAGCCCGATGTGGCCCCTTTACCGAAATAGTTTAAAGTATTCATAATTACTAGAGCCGGGACTATAACGCGTTAATTAAGATTAATTAATTACAGACTTTAACGCGTTAATTAAGATTAATTAATTACACAAAAAATAACACGTTAAACATTTTTTACGCATTTTAATCACACTTATTTTTGCACCGCGGAACGTTTCTCACTGAGTTTCGGTGGACCGATTATACTGGAGCACCAACTACCGTTCATGACTTCAGACAACAACAAACCACAGTGAACATGAACGAAGAAGCTGACGAGACCGCTTTGGTTGGCCCCATGGATGGGAAATTTTGTTACAAAAACGAACGGATGGAAGCGTCGATAAGAGCATGGTTGTGTGCAAGCTATGCAACAAGGAATTCGCATATCACCCCAGCACATCGAGCCTCAAGTATCACCTCAACGCAAAACATATAGCAGCTAGCGTGGACGTTAGCCCAACTCCTATGAACTATATATTATGTTGTTGGTGCAACTGGCACTTTATGTTGAACTCTTTATTGTTTTGGCCAAGGTTATTGAGAGTTGGACTTAGTCTGTTATGGCCTCTGAAGTAACAGAGAGATGTTTTCTAATAGTCAGGGTTTCCAATGTTCTGAATGTACTTGAAAGTATTGTGTTTTACTTAAAAAAAACATAGTTTACAGAAGGTCTACCTACCTATAGGCTACCTGAATTTCTGAAATGTACTATATTTCTAAATATGCTATTGCTACACTTAATGGCAAAAATTGCACTGGTCTGCTGGACTTGGTTGAACAAAAATAAACAATATTTTGTTGCTTAAGCTTATGTATTCAGTCATTATTCAATGGTATACTAAAAATCCATGTGAAAAAAATTACTTCTCACTGTTCTCAGGTCAAATATTTCTGCAATTAAAATGCGATTCATTTCGATTAATTAATTACAAAGCCTCTAATTAATTAGATAAATTTTTGTAATCGAGTCCCGGCCCTAATAATTACACACATCACCTTTACAAATTTGTTTCAGGATTTTACACGAGTAAAAGAAACTGTTATATTTTGACAAAGGTATAGCCTCAGTGGAGGGGAAAGGCGCTAGATGCAAGCGGTACACCTGGTCAGTTGTTACCACGTTGCAGAGTTCTACCGGCTCGGACCTGAGAGAACACAGGATGAAACCGACTCGACCCGGTATTGGGTGTTTCCCAACCCGCTGCTCTGCATATGTCTGATAGGGAGGTGCCTTTGGCACGTGCCCACGAGGATGACACACTTCTTGTCAAGTGTGCTCGGACCCGCAAGGGGGCGGGCACAGCCTGGGTGTGATAGGCCAATGCTATGGCATTAACTACCCAGTGAGAAAGCCTCTGTTTGGAGACAGCGTTCCCTTTCCGCTGTCCACCAAAGCAGACAAAGAGCTGCTCAGAACGTCTAAAGCTCTGCGTGCGGTCCACATAAGTACGCAGGGCACGCACTGGACACAGCAACGAAGGGGATGGGTCTGCCTCCTCCCGGGGCAGCGCTTGCAGGTTCACTACCTGGTCTCTGAAGGGAGTCGTAGGAACCTTGGGCACGTAGCCCGGTCACGGTCTTAAGAGGACGCGAGTGTCTGCCGGACCGAAATCCAGGCAAGTGTCGCTGACAGAGAACGCTTGCAGGCCCCCGACCCTCTTGATGGAAGCGAGCGCAATCAGGAGGGCAGTCTTCAGGGAGAGGGCCTTGAGCTCAACTGATTCTAACAGCTCGAAGGTTGATCTCTGAGAGATCCCATGAGGGGAACAGGCTTGGCCGGGAAAGGTTCAACCTCCGGGGCATCTAAGGAACATGATAATCAAGTCGTGCTCATTCTAAGACTTGCCATCTACTGCGTTGTGATGGGCTGTGATAGCGGCGACATACACCTTCAAGGTGGAGGGGGACAGCCTCCCCTCCAGCCTCTCCTGCAGGAATGAGCGCACTGCGCATCTCTGTAGGTCTTCAGACCGGGAAGAACACCAATTCCCGAACAAGCGCCACTTTAGGGTGTAAAGTTGCCTGTTAGAGGGAGCTCTGGCTTGGATGATTGTGTCTACGACAGCAGGTGGTTAGATCACTTAGATCTTCCACATCCCATCCAGGGGCCAGACGTGGAGGTTCCAGAGGTCTGGGCGCGGATGCCAGAGGGTGCCCCGTCCCTGAGAAAGACGGTCCTTCCTCAGGGGAATTCGCCAGGGAGGGGCTGTCATGAGGAGCACAAGATCCGAGAACCAAGTCTGAGTCGGCCAATTGGGGGCCACCAGAATGACTTGTTCCTCATCCTCCCTGACCTTGCACAGCACCCGTGCAAGAAGGCTAACTGGGGGAAATGCGTACCTGCGCAGCCCGACTGGGGGTGAAGCCTCCACTCTCTGGGCATGAGATGTGAGTGGCGTACAGCAACTTGAGTCACTGGGACCAGAGTCTTGAGTCACTGCTGGCTCCAAAGGAGGAGATGGCGGGAATCTAAGAAGGACAAGAAATACAGCAAGCAACTCTAGGCAGTTGATGTGCCAATGCAGCGGGGGCCCTTTCCAGCGGCTGCATGCCCGTTGCACACGGTGCTCCAACTCCATCTGTGGTGAACATATGCGTTGGGACACCTGCTGTAAAGGGACTCCTGTCCGTAGAAAACCTGTCTGTTCAGGGTTTGAAAGTCTTGTGGCAGGCGGGGGTGATGAACACACGGTGGCAGGCGGGGGAGCATGCCCATCTCAGGACTTGAGACTGGAGCCAGTGCTGAAGCGGTCTCATATGCATCAACCCCAGCGGCATGACCGTCGTGGAGGACGCCATATGCCACAGGAGCCTCTGGAAATGTTTTAGAGGAACTGGCTTGAACAAGATGAAGCATTTCAACACTGACTGCGCATGCTCATTGGTGAGATGGTGAAGCCCTAGGCGGCTGTGGTGCCTGAGCTCCCTGTCCCTAGGGATGCATAGTAACTCTCGGGAGTGGGCCAGGATGAGCCAGTCATTGAGGTAGTTGAGTATGGGCTGCCTCTGCGACCTTCGTATAGATGCGAGGGGACAGGGACATGCCGAAGGGGAGGACCTTGTACCGATACGCCTGGCCATCGAACGCGATCCGTAGAAAGAGTTGCTGTCGAGGCAAGATCGAGACGTGGAAGTACGCATCCTTCAGGTCTACCGGTGAGAACCAATCTTGATGCTGGACGCAAGTTAAGATGTGACTTTGCGTGAGCATTTTGAACGGGAGTTTGTGCAAGGCCCGGTTGAAAATATTGGTCGTAAGCCACCACCTTTCTTGGGTACGATGACGTAAGGGCTGTAGAAACCCTTCTTCATCTCGGCTGGAGGGACAAACTCTATCGTGTCTGAGTAAAAGGGTCACGATCTCCACACGCAAAGTGTTGGCATCTTCGCCGTGCAACGCGGTAAAGCAGATGCCGTCAGGCCTGGCGAACTGGATCGCATAACCGAGTTGTATGGTTCTGGCCAGCCAGCGTGACGGGTTGTGAAGTGAAAGCCACGCATCCAAGCTCCATGCTAGGGGCACTAAGGGGGTGATCGTTTTTGACGTGACCGGCGGGGCTTCACAGCAGGGCGGAACAGGCAATACGGCATCAGGAGGTAAAAGCGCGTCCCGAGGCTCGGGTGCTGAGGGAAGACTCGAAGCACTAACCTTGCTCCGAACACCCGGAAGTGGGGGGTTAGTGACTGAGGAGGAGGTCCTATGAAGGCATCCTCTGGACTCATCAGAACCGGCTGGCCCAGTGAAAGAGGAAATTGCTCTGGTATTGAGTATGTGGGTACCGCAGCCCGAAGGGGGTGCAGCAAAGAAAACAACCTGAACTGAAGATTCTCCTCCCGGTCCTCCTCCGGGGGACGGAGTGGACTGCTTACCAGCTCCAGAGCAAACATCTCGATCTCTGGGTCGTCCGTCTCAGGAATGTTTGGGAGGCTTCGGGGTCCTGTAGGATGTTCGTGAGACACGGGGGGCGTGCGCTTCCTGCGGGGCGCTCGACGCTGGGGCTAAGAGCTGGGCCCGGGTTGAGGCGGAGCTGCACATTATCTGGAAGCCGCAGGAGGATGCCTTCGGCAGGCAGACGGAGCATGGCCCGTGCTGGTGGTGTGACGGGGGTATGATGTGAGAAATGGCCTCCGTCTGCTTCTTCACCACTGAGAACTGCTGGGCGAAGTCCTCGACGGTGTCACTGAAGAGACTGAACTGGGAGATGGGCTTTGTCCATGTCCCACGTTTCGACCAGGTTCAGCCACAGATGTCGTTCCTGAAACACGAGGGTGGCCATCGCCTGCCCGAATATCTGCGCTGTAACCATCATGGCCCTGAGGGTGAGGTCGGTCGCTGAGCTCAGTTCCTGCAGTTCCTGGGGTCAGAACTATCCAAGTTCAGATCTTTAAGTGCCTTGGCCTGGTGAACTTGCAGGAGGGCCACGGCGGGCAAGGCTGAAGCGGCCTGTCCGGCGGCGCTTTAGGCTTTGGAGGTCAGTGAGGCCTTATCCTAAAGGCATTAGAGGGAAGCACTGGGCGTTCCCGCCAGGTGGAGGCGTTCTCGGGACACAGGTGGATCGCAACCGCTCTGTCCACCTGGGGGACCTCGGAGTACCCGTAGACCGCTCCACCGTTGAGGGTACTGAGAGCGAATGAGCGAGGGGGTCAGTTACGGGCAGTAAAAGGTGCCCTCCACGACCTCGTCAGCTCATCATGCACTTCCGGGAAGAAAGGAACTGGGGGGGGGACTGTGAGCGGCGCCCCAGACCCGAGGAACCAATCATCCAGCCGTGAAGGCTGTGGGGAGGACGGAGGGTTCCAGTCCAGCCCCACACTGGTGGCAGCCTGGGCATGCATGTCGGCCATCTGGGCGTCAGCCTCTGACTGGGCGTGCTGACCTGAGGGTGGCAGCCCAATGAAGTCTACTGCGTCAGATGCCGGAACACTCTCTGATGCAGCAGCGAGCTCATCATCCAGCTCAGGGGGCTCAAGAGTATAGGCAGACTGGCTGTGAGGCAAGCAACTGTCACCCCGAGCCTGGGCGGAAGTCAACGAGTGTGTCGGGGGGCGGGTGGTTCATGGGGATGTACGCGGCGAAACCGAGCCCACTGCCATCCCCAAATCTCCTCCATCGCCAGTCGGGTCGTCCTCAATCCCGTGGGAAGAAGGAGCGACGCGGGGGGCGGCTGGAGTGGGTTGCTTTTTAGGAAGGAAAGCCTTGTCCGCAACGTTGCCATGGTAAGGTTCTTGCAGTGAGAACACGAACCATCCACAAATGCTGCCTCGGTGTGATCGTGGCCCAGACACACGAGGCAGCGCCTGTGACCATCAGGAGCGGAGAGAATTCGACCACATCCAGGAACTACGCAGGGATGGAAGGACATCTTTATAAAGACGTGTCCTGAAAAGGACGTTCAACACCGCTGTGTAAAAAGCGATGTCGAAGCACCCGGGGGCAAAGCTGCACTGCCGTGCAGAGAAGGGGAAAGCTGCTGATATGGGCCGTAGATCCAACAGTATATGCTCTTTCAAGAGATGAAGTGAACAGTCTTGTGAATGCAGCTCGCTGATCACACAACCGGTCGGCTCCGAAGAACATTTCTGAATGGACAGACGCATTTCCCTCCCTTTATACGCGTATGTCCGGGGCGGGACAAGCAAATTCTGTCTGCCAATTTCTCATTGGCCTTTGCTCAAGTTCAGAGATGCACAAGGCTCTCAAGAGAGACCCCTAGTGTCACTTCTTCGACACAACGTCAAAGTGAGCAACAGACGGAGAACTACTGTTTTAAAATCCAGTGAGGTGCTGAATATTAACAGGAAATACAGCTAACTGCTTATCTCACCACCACTATTCTGTCTGGTTCCTGTATGCGTTTGGCACAGATTATACTGGTCTCCTCCAGGGAGAGGTCTCAGCAGATGGGCTGTGTATTAGAAACAGATTTTCCATCCACAAGCTAGCTGGGACATGCTCTCAATGAAGTGCTGTGACCCCTACACTCCCTGAGAGAGGGTTCATCAACATCAGCTTCAGAAGAGCTCTTACGAGTCTTCAGTTCACTTTTAAAAGAATCTAAGTGGAGATGTGAAACTCTCAAGTTTGACATGGCTGCTAAATACAGTATGTGTCATCACTAGCTCAAATTGTGAATTCTTTCAATGTTGCTCTGCAACAAACTAGGACTGTCAATCAATAAAAAATGTTTTATATGAATTAACTACATGATGTGCCAATTAATCACAATCACATTAATCACAATTATTTACATACAGTATGTAAATGAGATGAGAAAGGCCCTAAAAAAAATGATTAAATAACAATATTTAAATGAATCTAAAATAATATATATTATAAATACATAATTCAGATAATATAAATACATTACATTATTGTGGCAGACAAGTAAAGCATTGATAACACAATATAAAAAGTGGGTTTAGAAGGCAACATATTGTTTATTTCTGACATTAAACCTGTGATTGGATTGCAACCCATTTTGCAATTTAATTCCTCAATCTATTAGAGAGGGATTTATTATAAAGGCTTTTCAAAGAATGCATCAATGTACACATGTCAGACGGACACTTTGTCTCACTTTGGTTGTGTTGTGTCATAAACACAGCGTAGTTTGAAAAAATTCATTAAATTAAACCCTACAAAAACTTTTTTCTAAAAATATCTAAACATCCATAAAACAAGATTACTGCAGAAGCAATACAGTGTTACATTAGAAGAATTGTTTTCAGAGAATATATCTTGACAGACAGACAGAGATAGAGAGAGAGAGAGAGAGAGAGAGAGAGAGAGAGAGAGAGAGTTAGATAGACTGACAGACAGATAAACAGAGAGACTGACAGACAGATAAACAGAGAGATGGACGGACGGGCAGACAGACAGACAGACAGATAGACGGGCAGACAGATAGATAGAGCTAAACTTTTATTAAATTACAAAAGATTGCAAAATAGAAGCATTTTCACAAGTAATCTTACAGTTTTAGACCCCACTACATATCTTTGCATTTATAAACCATGCAGGACAGTACAGCAACTGTACTGAACGCACCCCAGATCCTGCGGTTCTGCATTCTCACAGTGATGTTGATTCCATCGTTCTGAGACACGCCGTCTGCTAACGCTTCACTCAGGGCATTTGCATACAGCAGAAAACCGTCATGGAAACAGCCAGCAATAAAATCCATCTGAGGAAACACAAAATAGTTACAATGAAAGATCAAGTATTCTAACATCTATATATCATTCTTTACAGACATAGGGGAGACTGCCAATGTTACCTTAAGATGTCCACAAGGCCATGACAAATTATAAGAAACTACCTAAAACCTAGTGCCTTAAAAATATTATGTCTTCAAATAAAATGGTTCAGTGGTTTAACTTGCCCCACATTAGGGGTAAGTAGAACAATTTAGATTTTCCAAATAAAATGAACATCATTATGAATACTTTATAATACATTTATTCACTTATCAAATCACCAGCATGAATGACATTTATATTCTTTGGTCTTCCCTACTGAAGACACACTATACACTGCGTAAAAGAGGGGATGTGCATGTCACTCTAATGAGTGCAATTACAGATATCTGATTTATTGTTTAATCATAACAATAATGTATCTAAGTCTTTAATCTGAGGATTCATTTTGTGAACACTGGTATTTTGCACGAACATGTGGATCACATGTGGATCACAACACAGCTGATTCAGGAAAATGTGACTGACATGAGGAAGCCAAACTTATGACTCAAACGCTTTAAAGAATCACATCTGATCGAGTAGCCAGAGCACACACGGTTTAGCTCCCTGAAACCCTATATAGGAGTGCAGTACTGTCAATTGTTTGACCATGAGACAAGTCCAAAAGACAACTACTGAAGCTACACTCTGGACATATTTTCAATTAAATATGATGTGACAGATGGCCTAAATTATATGCCAACAACCGTGATTTTCTTAATGAGCAACTTACCATTGAGGGTTCCAATTTCACATTAAAGTCCAGCATTGCTCTCTTGTGGAGTTCTTTTCGAAAAGCTGTATATTCAGAGTTATCTGGCTCATGGTACGTTACAATGAACACAGACTGGGGAGACAAAAAAAACAACTCTCAGTTAAGCAAGATTTATAAAAGAACATTAAATGATCTGAGATGTTTCTGAACATTTTGCCAAATCATTTAGCACTGAAGCCAGACACTAAAAGTACAACACCAAGTGATGTTTAAGACTTTCCATAATACAACAACTTACAAAGTCAAAAAAGATCTCTAAATTCCTATTTCTCAGAGGCAAGAACAATTATCATTCACTACATTATGGTATTGGCTCCTTGAAATAAATTATGCACATGCTTGGTCAAAACTCTAATGTCAGTATCTTGCGATACTAGTTTTGTGGAGTTTTGTGGCTTTTAGCCCATGTCTATTGGCTTTGAAACACTCTAGAGTCTAGACGGTAGTGTACACCATAAAGTTGACAAAAGTAACTTGTAGCAGATACACAAATATAGATGTTTTTGTCTTTCGTCTAGGAAAACTGACCAACTGACCATGTCAATCACCATATCGCATCAGATATTTATGCATTTAACCTTTCCCTGCGGCGCTATTGATGACACTTTGCATTAGCATTTCTGAGACATGGGTTCTAGACCCATGGAAACCAGGAAGCAAGTTGTAAGTTGCTTTTGAATGGAGAGCCTGATTCATAGGTTTCATTTTTGCTCTAAAATTGCATTTTTACTCCACTTACCCAAGAGCCCCCATGTCAATAAGACTGCCAGCCCTTACAACCCAAATTTGGAGTGGTACAATGGTTAGAGAGGTTTGCTTACTTTCTTTCCCATTGAAAGTTCAATGACCCACACACCACAGTAAATAGGTCAAAGTTATATTTAATTAAAATGTAATCATTTTTATTGGAGTAAAGTTCTTTTTAAGTTTTATATTCATAGAATATTCGCCAATTATTAAAAAAGAGCATTTCTACATTATTAAAGTTGCAGTGTTTAACCTACACGTCAACTGAATGAACATCAAAAGCAGAATAATTCTGGACGCTGTCTTGTTTCTTGAGTCCAGCTGCATTAATCAACCTTAAGTGAATGACTGCAAAATCACTCATTTCAGTAAATGGAAGCCTAATGGATCATTCACAATCAAAGCAACCAGGCCTTTTCAGCTAAGTGAATATTAGTGAAATTATTAAAAACTGTCACAGCAGCCTTGATGGAACCCTCAAATTTAATTCTGCATGCAGAGGTACAATAACATTTAAATTATTATTATTATTATTATTATTATTATTATTATTATTAATAAACTCATCATAAAAATCATACAAAACCTTGAACCACAATATAAGGTAGCAGACAGCTGAAGTGTTTAAGAATACTGCTGTTGCTGTAACTGCTGGAATGATCCATTATGAACAAAAGGACATAAAAGCTATTGATAAACCTTGGCTAATGATTAATAATAAAGTAGAAAATGTTTTTGACTCAAGCTCAGTAGTTACTATGGGTGTTGTTAATACTGATACCTGAAATAGCTTGATGGGGTCACTGAACTGAAAATCTGAGCTTTGCCAGGGCACTGAAGCATTACCACTTAGACTCTCAGCAAACACATCCAGGTAGAAGATGGCATAGTCCTCCCGGTTCTTCACCTCATCCTCAAACAGCTTCATTATATGGAAGAATGTCTCCAGAGGGCCGCAGATGTAAACAACTATGGAGGAACATGATAAGACAGGTCAATAGAACAGATAAGAAGATAAAAATACATTAAACAAGCACTTCAGTTGCCAGGATTTCAGATTAGAAACTATATATTTTTATTTTCTGAAGAAAATGTTAGTAGTGCCCACTTGCCCGTGCAAAGGTCAGGGACAAGATGCTAAGGTGTTGTGGGTGGTTCCCAAAGTCTTAGTTATTTTATTTGGTCTATTTTGAACAAATCCTTTCGGTGAACGAATCACTCTCATTCACTTGAACAAGGTCCTGAATGATTCAATGGCTTACTCTTAAAGCCCCGTACACACATGCAAAATGTTGACACCCATTCACTTGTATTGTATGGACCTACAGAGCTGAAATATTCTTCTACAAATCGTCATTTGTGTTTTGCAGAAGAAAAAAGTCATACACATCTAGGATGGCATGAGAGTGAGAAAATGGGTGCAAATTTTGGGGTGAACTATCTGTTTAAGTTTAATTTCTTATTAGTTTGCTTTTTAAGGTAAAATTAGTTACAAACTGAAGTAATTTTTATTTAATTACCGTTGAAGAAAATCAAACTGAAACTCTCACTCTATGGAATGGTGGTGGTGTAGTGGTCTAAGCACATAACTGGTAATCTGGTAATCAAAAAGACACTGGTTCGAGCCCCACAGCCACCACCATTGTGTCCTTGAGCAAGGCACTTAACTCCAGGTTGCTCCAGGGGGATTGTCCCTGTAATAATTGCACTGTAAGTCGCTTTGGATAAAAGCGTCTGCCAAATGCATAAATGTAAATGTAAATGAAACACTGAGAACTCATAAAATCAAGTAGCAATGACAGAAATTATTGTGACAGGTAACATCGATGGAAACAAATATTTGTTGTACATAGATATGGTGAAAACTTAGATTTTCAATGTCAACCTATAGGTATTTCCCCTTGATTTATATCATCTGACTTCATCTGATCAAAGCGCAGAGAGCTGGACCTTCCTCTCTGAATGGCAACATATTGATGCATAAAAGCTTCTAGACATGGCACGAGTGTATGTATGTGTGTGAGTGCATTTTCCCTAGCGTCTACTCGATGGGCATTATTTCCATTAGGAGTGTGTTTCAGCATTACTACTGCCAGCTCAGAGGCCAGGCTCCCAGTAAGCAGACGTTTCCTCAAGTGCTAGACCAAAGTCTGTCTCTCGGCCCCCAAATCTTCAGCTCTTCCAGCCTAACGTAGACAAACTCATGCCAAGTAGTCCTGCTGTCTCCTGGATGCGCTCCAAGACAAATGTACAAAAAGGCAAGGAAAATGTTCAGCTGTGTTATAGAATTTATAAGGATCTGCTTGAGCCTGTCTGATACAAAGCCTTTGAAAACTGTATGAGAACATTTTGTTTCACAAGAGCTGGGAGCAGACAGTCCACAGTCCATGCCGAGGGTCCATAACACACATTTTGTTATGGGTTTGTGCTAAATCATTCTGCTGGTGCCAAAGTCAATTGTTTGTTTTGTGAACTACATAAAAAGTGTTTCAGCAGTGTTTAGTTAATTTGAAATTGTTATAAATGGTGATCAATAACCCCAGAGACAGTATAAAGAGGTGATGGACATCCGAAGACAGCGAATGGGAGAAATCGCAACGCTCAATATGGCGACTGTAGGAAAGGAAGTGCTATGGAGTGGTGGTGGCGTAGTGGCTAAAGCACAGGGCTGGTAATCAGAAGGTCACAGGTTCTAACCCCATGGCCACCACCATTGTGTCCTTGAGCAAGGCACTTAACTCCAGGTTGCTCTGGGGGGATTGTCCCTGTAAGTCGCTTTGGATAAAAGCACTGTAAGTCGATTTGGATAAAAGCGTCTGCCAAATGCATAAATGTAAATGTAAATGTACCCTTTCATTCAATAGTCAATAAACAGCCAGTACCCATTCTGGGGTTGTTTACTCTAGAATGTGCATGCACGTTTAAAGGTGAACTCAGCGATTCCCGAGAAACACTGTTGATATTCTGGCAAAACAAACACTCCCCTCCCTTCAGTGCTCCTTTGGAAGCTCTGCCCTCGACTTATCATAATCCTTCTTTTTTTAGTTTATATTCATCTTAACTTGTTTCTCAGCCATTTGTCCTCCTTAGACTTTAGGAAATTTGCATCAGCCAGATTTACCATCGCTCTTCTAATGAATTTCCCTCTCACTCTGCCCCCAACCCTCATCCTGTGCATGCACAAGAACCACCCCTGTTGCTGATTGGCTGGAGTAGTGTTGTGTGGATTGCTCTGATCCACTTTGTTTTTGTCCCATTTACAAAAAAAAGTTGATTGATATTTAGAAATGTCGGCCCTCTGAAAAGTATAATCATGCATATGTACTCAGTACTTGGTTTGGGCCCCTTTTGCATTAATTACTGCCTCAATGCGGCGTGGCATGGATGCTATCAGCCTGTGGCACTGCTGAGGTGTTATGGAAGACCAAGATGCTTCAATAGCAGCCTTCAGCTCTTCTGCATTGTTTGGTCTCATGTCTCTCATCTTTCTCTTGGCAATGCCCCATAGATTCTCTATGGGGTTCAGGTCAGGCGAGTTTGCTGGCCAATCAAGCACAGTAATACCATGGTCATTGAACCAGGTTTTGGTACTTTTGGCAGTGTGGGCAGGTGCCAAGTCCTGCTGGAAAATGAAGTCAGCATCTCCATAAAGCTTGTCTGCTGAAGGAAGCATGAAGTGCTCTAAAATGTCCCGGTAGGCGGCTGCGTTGACTCTGGACTTAATAAAGCACAGTGGACCAACACCAGCCGATGACATGGCTCCCCAAACCAACACAGAGTGTGGAAACTTCACACTGGACTTCAAGCATCTTGGATTGTGTGCCTCTCCATTCTTCCTCCAGACTCTGGGACCTTGGTTTCCAAATGAGATGCAAAATTTGCTCTCATCAGAAAAGAGGACTTTGGACCACTGAGCAACAGACCAGTTCTTTTTTCTTTAGCCCAGGTAAGACGTTTGACATTTGAAGCCCATGTCCAGGACCCGTCTGTGTGTGGTGGCTCTTGATGCAGTAACTCCAGCCTCAGTCCACTCCTTGTGAAGCTCCCACACACATTTGAATGGCCTTTTCCTGACAATCCTCTCCAGGCTACGGTCATCCCTGCTGCTTGTGCACCTTTTTCTTCCACACTTTTCCCTTCCACTTAACTTTCTATTAATGTGCTTTGATACAGCACTTTGAGAACATCCAACTTCTTTTGCAATTACCTTTTGAGGCTTTCCGTCCTTGTGGAGGGTGTCAATGATGGTTTTCTGCACAACTGTCAGGTCAGCAGTCTTCCCCATGATTGTGAATTCAACTGAAC
The DNA here is from genome assembly GCF_025860055.1 of Xyrauchen texanus. Lineage (NCBI taxonomy): Eukaryota > Metazoa > Chordata > Actinopteri > Cypriniformes > Catostomidae > Xyrauchen > Xyrauchen texanus. The sequence continues at coordinate 46,581,507 of NC_068279.1, forward strand.
CAGACCGAGAGACCATTTAAAGGCTCAGGAACCCTTTGCAGATGTTTAGCTGATTAGAGTGTGACACTTTGAGCCTACAATACTGAACCTTTTCACAATATTCTAATTTTCTGAGATTCTGAATTTGGGGTTTTCATAAGCTGTAAGCCATAATCATCAAAATTATATCAAATAAAGGCTTGAAATATCTTACTTTGCATGTAATGAGTCTATATAATATATTAGTTTCACCTTTTAAGTTGAATTACTGAAATTAATGAACTTTTGCACGATATTCAAATTTTTCAAGTTTCACCTGTATATATTTATAGCAGAGTCTCATATATGATATGTACAATGTTAAATTATTTTACTTCAGATGGATGGGATACAAAAGTGGCTGAAATAGCTCTGCAGCACGCCAGCAGAACGTGGTATCCATTTAATGTCTGCCTAACCCAACACCGCAACAGACGCTTCCAGTTAAGACAGCTTCATTGATGATAATAGGATAATTTGCTTTTGATGCGATTCCCCATGCTGCTCGCATCCCACAGCGAGGGTGTAACAGTACAGAGACCAAAACAAAGTTTCTTAACATAATTCTGCGCAAATGAAGTAAAGCTTGTTACTAGCCTGACTGTCATTCAGCACACTGGTTTTAACTTTAGGTGGAAAAACATTCAGAATTAAAGGTATTTTCAAGGCTCAATCGACAGCATTTCTGGCATAATGTTAATTATCACAAAAAATTATTTCGACACGTTCCTCATTTTCTTTTAAAAAAGCAAAAATGGAGGTTACAGTGAGGCACTTATAATGGAAGTGAATGGGGGCCAATTTTTGGAGGGTTTAAAGGCAGAAATGTGAAGCTTATAATTTTATAAAAGCATTTACACCAATTCTTATGCTAAAACTTGTCTATTATTTCAGCTGTAAAGTTGTCTTAATTGTCATTTTTTTACAGTCGATTTAGGATTTTAAGGTTTGTTGAAATTACATTGTCATGGCAACAAAGTTGTAAAATTGGCAATAACTTAACACATAAAAGGTTAGTAAGTGGTTTTATCACACTTAAATCATGTTAACACACATACTGTTTATGTCTTGTAGCTATACTTAAAAACAGTTATTTTAAGTTTTATCAAGTAATATAGATTATACTTATCAAATATTTTAATGTTTACAGATTGGCCCGTTCACTTCCATTGTAAATGCCTCGCTGGAACCCAGATTTGTAAAAGAGGTGCAAGTCAAAATTTAATTTTATAGACTCAACAGTTTATTGAACTTGTATTGAACCCGGAATATTCCTTTAACACAACAACTTACAATGTGATCATGTTGCTTAAAACCTGTTGGGGGATTAAAATTCATGGAGTCATGGATTTCCTCAGGAATTTTAGAATTAGCGGTTTCTGATTTTTTTGTAAAATAAGGTCTGTGGTCAACATAACATGAAGAGATTCCAACATTAATTAAACACTGCCTCCATCAAACACAAAACATGTTTTAACCATAAGTTGCTGAGTACTAAAACTACCATAGAGATTTGAAGTGAGTTTACAAATCGGACAACCATTGTAGTCCTTACACATTCACTTGTTTGGAACTTAGACACCCGCTGAGTAAACTTGTATTATTTGGATAGCTATTGAAGTGATGGCGAATGACACTCATGTCAATGTTCTCCACTCATTTTAGCATCCTGTTTTTGAAAATATGTACATAGAGCAACTGAATAAAAATGATATGTCACTGATTCACTCTATAGCTCTCCTTTCACAAAGATATGTCAGAATGTGATATGCCATAAGTCTTTCTTCAAAGGCAACTGGTACTTCCCAAATTGCAGTCATTTTAGAAGTGAAACAAACTCTATTCTTTTACATGTGTGAGGTGTGTTTGGAGCTTGCGTAGTACCAACATCTGCTATAGATCATTCAAGTACTCGAGTGTGCTCGCTCTTTCATACACACACAAACAAAAAAACACAGTTTGGCACCCTCTTCTATTCAGCCATTTGACATTTGGTTCTAATTTGCTTCCATTCATCCGAGAGGCAAAAAGTTGCATGCTTGAACAATGTTACCTTTAGAAACTTTGAAATGAAATAACATTTTTGAAAAGCTTTCAATCACCACTAACATTTTATAACTTATTTTGTACACCTTATTGAGGAGAGGTGTGCTACTACTTTTCTACGTGATCAGACTTGTCTTTTTCATTTGGCGGATGAAAATCAGGCCAAAAAGTCACTGTTTCCCACATTTAAACCAAAGGAAAAGGTGTTTGAGCCATGGCCCATTAACGCGAGTTCGAATACAGTTCACAAAATTTCCTTATCCCATTCCTCCACTATTGCCCGTCCGCTTCTGACTGTGTGTTTAACCAATAAAGAGGTTAAAAGGCCACAAAAACATAAAACAAGGTTATGATGACACATTACAGCCACGGGGCTGATCATTATTTCATCAGTTAATGGAATGTGATTCCACAAACTGAACAAGCCCCAACAACAACAAGCAAAAACATTAATTATTCTGACCCCAGGGTCATTGGAACATACAGTAACTCAGTGAGGAAGTAGAGAGAGACACCCTGACGTCTCTGGATGATGTAAACAATAATAATATTAAGAGACACCATTGTAACTAATTTTACTAGATGCTTTAAGACAAAACACACCATAAAGGTTTAGACGTGCTTTCTAAATTAAAGGCAACATCTCCATATTGAAGGTTATACAGAGCTACTGTAAAAGTGCTTTGGCATCTAGAAACTTCATATAGATTGTATTTAAGACCAATGTATTATATAGACCAAATATATTAAAGTGTGCATTATATTAAAGTGTGCATTACAGTATTTTACATACGGGTAAGTAAGGGGTGCCTGAACACCTTAAATGTGGTAAAATCACTACAACATACAGCCAAGAGTGGATTATTTCTTTAAAAAAAGGGCAACAGCAACATGATAAAAAAACACTGAAGTTCATCAAATATTTACATTTATTAATCATAAACAGAATAAACAATTCGTCCACCAAGTTGTATGGGCCTAGTTAATTAGCCTAACAAGGAGCAGTTACAATTTTTGAAGACTAAATATTTCTGAATGTAATATTAATGGAGATGAAGTCATCTGTTCAAGCTAACAGTTGTAAACTGTTATTCTGTCACATGGCATTGAGCAGGGGTGGAAAGAGTACTGAAAAATAATACTTAAGAAAAAGTACTGTTACTTTTTAAAAATGTAGTTTGAGTAGAGTAAAAGTACCTGTCCTAAAAACTACTCAAGTAAGAGTAAAAGTGTTGCTCATTTAAAAGTACTCATGAGTAGTGAGTACTGAGTCGCAAAACCTATGCCCATTATAATGAACACTGTATGCCAGCTTTTAAAAAACATCACTTATCTATGATAAACACTACATCAATCTGATTCCAAAAAAGTATTGATTTGCGAAAGCTTTGCCCCTTTCTAATAAAAACTCGATGCTGCAATTTAAGAATGTAGCACACGTTTGCCAGAAATAATTAAAATATAGGTATTTTAAAGGTGTTTGTGACTGACAAATTAAAAAATATATATTACTTATCTTTGATACTGTAAACACAACATGAATCTGCTTTAAAAAAATAAAAAATAATAAAAGGGTGACATGATTACTGAAATGAAAAGATGAAACGTTATTTTCAATATCATAATGTATGAAACAATTACATTAAAATCAGTTTATGTTTAATGTCTACATTTCCCTTAATGTCCATAAAGTGAGTTATTGTTGTGCATAAAACATGTACAAAACAGTGCAAGGAATGCAAAACAAACCCACTAAAAAGCAGGGTCATGTCCCCCACAATAGAGGGGGTAGAGTAGTTGTTTGGTACAGGGCCACATCGGACTTCAAATAAATAATTCACACAAAAATGAAAATTCTCTCATAATTTCTCATCGTCACCCTTATGCCATCCCGGATGTGTATGACTATCTTTCATCAGCAGAACAGATTAAAGATTTTTAGAATAATATCTCAGCTCTGTAGGTCAGTACAATGCAAGAGAATGGGTGCCAAAATTTGTAAGCTCCAAAAATCACATAAATCAGCATAATCCATGTGACTCCAGTGGATACATCCATGTCTTCAGAAGAGATATGATAGGTTGAGTGAGAAACAGGTACATTTTTACTATAAATTGAGTGGTGGTGGTGTAGTGGTCTAAACCACATAACTGGTAAACTGGTAATTAGAAGATCGCTGGTTCGATCCCCACGGCCGCCACCATTGTGTCCTTGAGCAAGGCACTTAACTCCAGGTTGTTCCGGGGGGTTTGTCCCTGTAATAAGTGCACTGTAAGTCACTCTGGATAAAAGCGTCTGCTAAATGCATAAATGTAAATGTAAATTCTCCTCCTTGCTCAGTTAATCTCCACTTTCACTTTCTTCTTCTTTTGATTTGGTGATTCACATTCTTCATGCATATCACCATCTACTGGGCAGGGAGAAGAATGTCTAGCAAAAATGTACTTACTGTATATATTGATCTTTTTCTCACCCACATCTATCATATCACTTCTGAAGTCATGCATTTAAGTGGACTCTTAAAACCACTAGTCTGGAAGCACAGATTTTAATTTTCTAATTTATAGTTTTTGCTTTTAAAGGTGCACTCAGTAATTTTTCCAAAATAAAAAGGTTTTACTTACTAAAAAATATATATATAGTAATATTGAAACATGTATAATCTCATGAACACTCGCATGAGATGAGGACTCTAGTCATATCAGTAACCTTATAAAGGCCATTTTATTCTACATGGAGAGGGTCTTCTCGTGGGGGCAGCCATGTTAGAATCAAATGACCAGCCGAATACTATCAAAGTTCTTTCAAGGTAAGTCAGTCCTCTCTGTGGCCATATTTGGAATGCTCCTGGGCAGCTGTTTTTATGTAAACAAGCAGCATTAAAGTACAGCTCCTATCTACATGAATGAGGAAAGACTGCGATCTCCAAAGCGGTTGGTCAAAATTACAATCAAAGTACGTATTTAAAATCAGCAGTAAAATCTGACAACAATGGTATCACAATTTGTGCTTCTTTAGCTTAGATCGCAGTTAAAAAGCTATTTTTCATGCTGGACTAGCTAATGCACAAGCACGTTCTCGAGTTGACTGACGGGTGATGTCTGTATGTAAAAGGTGATTGGCTCTTTTACCTGTAAGGCGGGACTTATTTTTCTACATCTGTTGGCCGTTGGATGTTCCTATTTCTCCCATTCATTTCAGTAGCAGTGGTCCGTCTCTGATAAACTGTCACTGACACTCAGTAAATGCCCTATTATTGGACACTTTCACTTAGGGATTAAATGAATCATGGCTGACTGTGAATAGTGAATTTCTACAATGGCATCTGCAACTGAAGACTATATTGTGATTGAATGATGCTGCATCCACACCACAGGTGTCTGTGTGAGTTCAAGACTGAGTGCACCTTTAAATTATAGAAAAGTTAAGGGAGACAAGAAAGTAGCAAGGAGACAGACTCGATTTGAAGCTGAGAGAGTATGATGACCCTTACTGTATGTGTCAAGAGCACACGCACTCCCCATTGCACCACAACCACAACAAAGCTGACATCAAATAAAACATTTTAATGCAATTTGAGATCCAATCCATTACTGAAGGAAAATACAGCTGAAACGCTTGTATGCGCTAATTACTTACATATGTTTATAAATGAGTCTTACGAGTGCATCTATGACATGGCTAATCAAGAACTGTGAGCAGACAATCAAGCTAACAGTAAAACGGCAACTGCAAGCAATTAGCCATAAAAGTGCTCTAAATGTTCGCACAATAGGGTATTTAAATGTCAGACCAATTTAGAACATTTTAACTGCTCTCAAAAACTATAAAATAATATCAGAAAAATGTCATGTGGTGATGCTATAAATTATTTCTTTAATGTGCTTATTGAGTAAACATGGGGCAGTCTGGCACTGGCAGAACCATGCGTAACTCGGTGAGGTTATGATAAGGGCAGAAATCTGGTGGCAATCAAGTACCAGTATAAAATTGTGCTGGGTAGTTGTAAAGCCCAACTTTAAGTCTCTATGATATTCTGGTCCCTAGATATGGCTCTGGTCCCTCTAAATCTACAGGGATTTGTTTCATGGCAGAGGCTATTTGCACTAAACGTGAATAGCAACTAAAAGAATCTTCTTTGCACTAAATGCAAATAGTGTTAGATGCTATTTGTACTCCTAATTAAATACTAATATACAGTATAGGGGCAACACTGCAGTATATTTATAGTATTTATTTAGAGTCCCACAGACAGCCCACACCAACTCCTACCCCTAAACCTAACACTAACCTACCCTTACAAAAAAGTAACCATGGTAACTACAGTATATTAACACCATATTACTGTTGTAACACCATGGTTAATTACATTAAAGCTTCTGCCAAAAAAGACATGGTTGCAACAATATTATCATGGTAAAAACATGATTAATTTTACCTGGATCATTCCTTGAGCAAGGCACTTAACTCCAGGTTGCTCCGGGGGGATTGTCCCTGTAATAAGTGCACTGTAAGTCGCTTTGGATAAAAGCGTCTGCCAAATGCATAAATGTAAATGTAAATGTAAATTCTCCTCCTTGCTCAGTTAATCAGTGTACATGATTTAAACATATTTTTCAAAAGTACTATTCATTTCTGTATGGGTAAAACTTTCTTATTGTGGAAAAAATTACATAGTGCACATTTGATCCATGTAAAATCTTTAAATGTATGAGCAATAGAAATAGTGATGAACTAGAATAGATAAATAGATAAACAAGTAGACCTGTCAGGTCAGGACCATCGTGACTCATCCCATGTTATATTGATTAAAATTTTTGAACTCATTTCTCAAACTACAAAGTATTCTATATATTTTAAAACAACTATGCCTCACGTCCATGAGTACTCTGAGGTTTTTTTTTAGTCAATCTGACTCTGATAAATCTGATAAATGCACTTTCTACACCTGATCTTTCATGACAATGTCTTAAACCTGTCAAAAATAACAGGATCAGCACATCAGAGGAAATATACAAAATGTGGAACACCAATGAACGCTAACCATTTTCAATGAACTGCATCTTGTCTGTTAACTGCAGCTGTGTTCAGCTTCTAACAAGACAAAATCTCCTATTGATTTTTTCTGTCTCAGAGCTGTGCAGTAGCATTGCTTCCTGCAGATAATAAACGTAACAAAAATGTTGAGCATTTCAGTAATCGTGTTCCCAATTCAACAATGAGGCTAATTTGTTTTACAAACAAAAAATTGTTTTGCAATAAACATTTCTTTCATCTGATTTTCTCAATACTGTGCCTCAGTTCACAATTATGATTGTCTTGATGCTGGGAAAATTGTAAATCTACTAGGTAACAAGTGGAATGCCAAAAAAAACTGAATGAAAATGAATGAAAGATTATTAAAGGAATATTTCAGGTTCAATACAAGTTATGCACAATCAAAAGTATTTGTGGCATTATGTTGATAATAATTTTGTTTAATTTATTTATTAATAATTTAGTTTTGCTAAAATCTGGGTTACAGTGAAGCATTTACAATGGAAGTCAAAGGGGCCGATCTGTAAACGTAAAAATGCGTACTTTAAAATCGCTCTTTAACCTTTATTTTTTTTGCGTAAATTTACAGTATATCCGTCATGCCATGACGACATAACGCCGTAAACCCTAAAACAATTTAAACAACTTTATATCTCAAATAATGCACAAGAGTTTTTTGTTCTCCCCAATTTGGAATGCCCAATTCCCAATGCACTTTCCTGTCCTCATGGTGGAGTAGTGACTCAGTTGCCTCGACCGTCAATCCGCGCATCATATTACGTGGCTTGTTGAGCGTGTAGTATAGTATATTTTTCAATATTCTAGTATGTTTCTTATATATCAAAATACTTATATGAGTTTCCTTGCCTTTGTGTGACCCAGGAGAGAGCATATGAGGTTACTAAAAGTGTTGATGCTGCAGAGGCCACAAAGAGCACCCAGCTGTAACAAAATAATGAGACTAAGGACCTTGAAGATAGACTAAAGCCAAGTTTCTACCAGTAAAAAGATATCAAAAGGCTCTGTGAGATAATGGTGGCAAATAGTATCCATTGGTTACAAAAATAACAAAGGGGCACAGAAATGAGGTAATGCCAGATAACAAACTGTATAGAAGAGGAGGTTTTGGACTAAGACAGTCAGAACGGACAGCTGGCCGGTCTCATGTTTGTTGGTGTTCAATAAACTACAACTTTGGCATCTGGAACTCAAGACTCCGAGAGTTTTCTTACAACTTAGAGAGATTCATCGCGATATTCCACGACAGTAGCGCATGTGGAGGCTTCACGCTATTCTCCGCGGCATCCACGCACAACTCACCACGTGCCCCACCGAGAACGAGAACCAAATTATAGCAACCACGAGGAGTTTACCCCATGTGACTCTACCCTGCCTAACAACCGGCCAATTTGGTTGCTTAGGAGACCTGGCTGGAGTCAATGCACAAGTTAACCAAAGAATTAATATAAGTGCATGTCTGCCTTTAAACCCTTAAAAAAAATCCCATTTACTTCCATTGTAAGTGCCTCAATGTAACCTCAATTTGTTTTCCTTTTTTTTTTTTTTTTTAAAGAAAAGGACGGATGAGTCGAAATTATTATTTGTGCCTGGAATGTTCCTTTAATTATTCAACATATTAGGCCATGCAGCTTTTGTTTGTGTGTGTGTGTGTGTGTGTGTGTGTGTGTGTGTGTGTGTGTGTGTGTGTGTGTGTGTGTGTGTGTGTGTGTGTGTGTGTGTGTGTGTGTGTGTGTGGAAAGAGAGAAAAAGACAGCAAGAGATCACCCCAAATGTGAAAATCAGTTAATTTATCCATGCCAAAGCACCCTCATTTCAAATAAATGTTGGAGACTGTTGTGTAACGAAAACATTGCTGATAGCAGAAACATTATTCTCTGAGTTAAGTTCTGATATCAGACTATTTAGTGCATTAGAATTAGGCATTTCTTATCATCTAGATATAAAATATCAAATCTACTGCATATAGTGCATCCGTGAGTGGAACATTATGCAATCAGTGTTGATGTAGAAACTCGGTGACCAGCTGCATTCTTATTTGCTTAAAATTAAAGGAAATATTTCTCAGCTAAACTAAAAGGAACTAATGAATTGTCTTTATCAAGCCCTTCGGGGGAATTTAGATAAAAAATAATGATAATACTTGTAAATCCACATTTTGCCTCCCTGAGAGCAGACACAAAAGACCTCAGTGACATACATTATGGGTTCTCATCATTCCATGTATTAATTCAGTCCTGCTACTATAATAGCTTTTGACAGCTCAAGAGGTTATGAGAATGTCAAGAGGAGGGATTAGGCTGCATTCTTTAAAATGAAACACGTTTTGATGGTTATTTGCAGTACCATCATCTCAACAAAGAACCCTATTCTAATCAAGAACATTATTATTTTTTTTTTTTTTTTTACTGTTCTAAATAAGTTCTTGATGTTGCATTATTTCTTCCAAAACAGCAGTCTATAAAACTCTTGTCGGCTCTAATTTGATACTTTAATTGTTGGAGTGTATCAGTTGATTTTAACACTTGTATTTCTTGAACTTTGCATGCACCGTTCCTTAACCAATTAGAACATTATACTTGAAAATAACTATATGTGTTACAGGCCAAAGAGTTCACGGTTTTCTGAGCACAAGGTGTCCATACATTACTTTATTAACAGTGGATAGGGCTGGCCGCATGCCCTCCTGTGGAACCCGGATTGGTGGTGCTGTAAATAACTTGCAGAGGGCACCACAGGGCCAAAAATACAGCCCGGGGACACACAGGTTGTCAGCTCTAAACCAAAGGTTTATCCCTCAGAACTACTGTATAGAAGGACATCAATGCCTCATAGTAGTATTGAGAATTGTATCAGAATTAGTTCAGACTTTGGACTGAGAAGATCAGTAAAGCTGTTGTTGCCATGTATGAGGGATGCTTTATGCAATAACATGAGCAATGTTTATTGACAAGGGTGTAGATTTGGCTTGAAAATTTCAGGGGGTTACAGTGTGAAGAATTTATTATGGGGAGGGTTGTACTTGCTTGAGGGTTAACCCCATCCCCCTTGGGATCAACACCCCTGTTTATTGATAAGCGGGTAAATGTGTGTGTGGTGCACCATGAATAGGCCTACTGTGGTAATGGCATGAACAATGGTAACATGCCTCAAAAAACACAGGTATACTTTGAAGTATATTCTATTTTGGAGTGATATGTTAACACTGTGGAACGTGTTTACTCTAAAAGGGTCTTTTTTTTTTTTTTAATGTAACCAATTTTTAAAATGTATGCATTTAAATTGAATAACAAATTTGTAATTTTATTCCAAGCAATTTTAACAGTTCTGGAAATGTTTACAGAGACTAGCGGTGTCACAGAGACAGTTGTGATCATTGCATTATTTCATTGATATCTTACAGGGAATTGGGACTTTTAATTGAAAAATCAGTTGTTGTTGTTGTTGTTTTGAAAGACTCAATTTAATTTAGTGCAATTTAAATGCGTAGCTCTTAATGATTCAGTACCTACGTGTTTTTTCGTTCATGTCAACCACATAGTTTTCCTTTTGTACGAAAAAAAAAAAAAAAACTAAATTTGAGTTGTTCTGAATCTAAACTTACTTCTCCCGCTGTCCCTTATAAATGTGACGATTTCTTGATAATTGAAAGTTTGCGGTTCTTCGTAAGGAAAAGCCTCCACGGTGATGTTTTCCTTGCCCAGAATGATGTAAATGCCTTCGGAGAGGAAATAATGCGGTCGATCGTCTTGTTTCAGGTCGTGGAAAATCATCAGCGCGCGCATGGTCCAGTTAAAATGCGCGTGCAGATAACTGGCAAAGTCCCCGAGTTTCGTGGTGGTCGGACCCGTCCTGACAATAGTTTTGAACTCATCCCTCTTGTCAAAACCATACGCGAGTCCTCCCGCAGTTATCAGTGGGAGTTTCCAGTGGGATGCGAACCGTCCGACCGACGCGACTGAATACGCGCACCCGGGTCCGATGAACGCGTCGGGTTTATTATAGAGTTTTGTATCCACCGCGATTATTTGTGCCTCATTTTCGGAGCAAGAGCCAAAAGAATCCTCTGTGCTAAAGTTGAGAAGGTTTATCTTGTGTCCCCTTAAAAGTCCACTCTTCTCTATGTTCTCTTGCGCCATTCGGATAGCCGGGAGCACGCGCGGCGTTGCCCACGGATACTTTAAATTATAGGGCAACATCACCGCTACGGTAATGTTTCCTTTTTCTGTTCTGCATCCAGGTACGAATACGTAGATACACAACACAATGAAGTGATATCCCATCCTTAGCCCAGATCCCATCTTAAGTTATAAGAAGAGCGCGCGAGGTAAGAGGTTATTATTCTCTTCAGTGAGAAAAATCCTCTTTAAAGTGGATTGAACAATCCATATGACGCCTTTTCCCTCTGTAGCCTCAAGAATTTGTTCTTAGATTCTCCTTGTTCTCTGTTAAATGGGCTTTCTTGAATGAGGGACTCCAGTCTATGTGATAACTTCCATCCAGATGAGTCGAACATAACCGAGCGCAGCCCTCAGAACGTCCCCCTGACACACGTCATGACAGCTGCCACGCGATAGATTAGTTAACGGCTCCCTCTGTCTGTCAGGTATTGTAGTTGTTACATTGTGCGATGTATTTTATTTTTTTAATTATTTTTTCAGTTGTTTTTTGTTATTATTATTATTATTATTACTGCGGAGAACATTCAACAACAAAAAAATAATAATAAACGTACAGCACATAATATCAACAACAACAATAACATGTATAAAAAAACAACAATAAAAAAATAATAAAATTGTACAAAAATATATATAATAAATAAGAGGGCAATTATATGACATAAAAAAGATCACATGAAGAGCTCAAAAGCAGAGCAAATACTAACAGTCCTTATAGCTTTCATATTAACAGATACTGAGATCACATGTCTTTTAAGATGACAGATAAGACAGGTTTACAGTTTGAAATTTTGCATTTGTGAATGTAAAATTAGCTTATTTTTTTTTTTTATTAAGATCAAACAGATATTTTCTTTTGTGGGGTCCGAGTCAAAATACCCAAATATATTGTTTCTCATATGTATTGAGAAGCCTGGCAAAAATCTTACATTTGACAAAAACACAAATCTTTCCAAAGCTTCTGAGTGTAGTGACATGACCAAAATAAGTGTACCACTGTTTCATCAGAGTTCATTCAAAAAGAGCATGTTAAATTAATTTCAGCTCTAAACGTTTGTATAAATTTTTATCAGCTTCTTGACTCAGAAAAACACATTTGACCAATAGGAGTATCACAAGGTTTAGAGAAGGATACGTTATATACTGAGGAGTGACTAAGGTTTTTAAAAAGCATACACAAACCAGATGGAATATCTCCCATAACTGTAGCAAATTATTTTGGGGTATTTGGTATTTAGAGAGAAATTCTGAGTACCTGAACAAAAGACCTTGATTATTAAACAACTGCTTCATCAAAACAAACCATTACTAAACCAATCATCATACAACAGAGATTTATTCTTGAATAAAATGTTCTTATTGTTCCAAATAAAACACCTTTGTGGTGAAAAGTTATGTTTCTATATAAGAGCCCATGCTAAGAGAACCTGTCGATGAAAGTTGGAAAGTTTCATAGGGAGTATGGATATATCATAATTACACACTAAGAGAAAATTAATGCCACCAAGTTGTGAGAAAACAAGTTGAGGAAAGACATTCCAAATTGAAGCTGGTTTGGCAAGATTCAGCCAATTAATCAAAATCAATAGAATTCGTGCAATGTATTTTATTACCAGCTTCATTTCCTCCATACTCTGAACAAATGTTTGGTTAAAGGTGCAGTCAGTAATTCTTTCCTCAGTTAAAAAGTTTTACTCTCAAATTAAAAGTAGTAGTCGAAACAAATGTAAAAAAATAAATAAATAAAAAATAAAAAATAAAAACAAACAAACAAAAAAAAAAACTTAAAAATAGTCCAGATGGGTCTCCTTTGGTGTTTAGGAATAGTTAGTCACACTAGGCCTGTCTATCTTTCCGTTTACCAACTGAACGCCAGTGGGCGGGGCCAAGGGTGCAATGATACATGTTGTGGGTGTTTAAATACAACTGAGCAATGTATTGTAACATTACAAACACACAGTTTTGAAAATGAGATGTTTCAATAGAGTGGGAACTAGAAATGCTCTTTTTAGACTAGGGAGGATTTTTGAGTTCTGAAATATACATTATGTTTTTATAATACAGTACCTATTATATGTCTAAATATCTAGGAACATTGGATTTTCCATTTCACGACACCTTTAAAATGTTCTAATATTTCCAGATTTTCCCAGACTCTCTCCAAGTTTCATCATATAACACCATACAAATCCAAAAAATTAAAATAAAGACTATATTGTTCCCCAAACTATAGAAGAGCACAACAAAAATATATCCTGAAAAATCCTTTTGTATTGCATAGTTGTTTGTTCAACTGTTTCTTTTTTGTTTATTTTGTGGCCTTTTTATTGACAGCTGAGAGACTGTAGAGAGAGGGCGAACATGCGCAAACCAGATTATAACTTGTGCCTCCCGCACAAGCGCTACAGCTCAATATTTCTCCCCAAAAGACAAGTCACTCATCTTAATCCGGACTTTACGATTACAAGAAACATCTGTGGAACATCCCATGTTAAACCCTTTCATATGCCATCTATTTTCTGTTCTTTAATTTTAGGTCACAAGTTTTAATTTACTAAACCAATGGGCCTAAATAAACTAAACAAGGAAGAGTCGAGAGAACCCAAACTAAAAAAACATAATAGATCTGCAGCTCTACGCAACTTTGATGACACATCCCTCCAGAGCATTGCAAAACACCAGATCAAACAGGAGTTTAACCTCCACGCTTTTGTCCTGGAAGTGCAGAATAATGGCAGCATGGATGGGAGACACAGTTCGGTTAGAGATGGTTCTGTCTTCCAGCTCCACATCCAGCATCACAGAGCCCAGATGAGTCCTCATGGCCTACATAAAACAAAGGGAATATTTCCGATAAACTGGCTGATTACTGTTGTCACCAGTGTTGCGCACTTGGATGGCCGCGCACTAATGTTGCTCCTGCACAGACGGGAAATAAATCAGCGCAGGCAGAGAGAAGAATCAGTGTGATGCGCACAAACTCACTCTGTAATATTTGTGGCTTCATGGACATAATGCCCGTCCTGCAAGAGGTGAATGTAAACACAGGCAGTTACAATATGTCTTACATGAACACATTCAGGTACAACAAAAAGGACAGGTATGTCTCAAAACATCAAATCTATGTAGACTTTGGAATGTAAATAAAGTCTAATATACCTGCTGCTGTCTATTATATTGTTAACATTAATCAAAAAAAATATTTAACAGAAAAAATAAAATAACTGAATGCTTTTAATTCTTAGGGGGTTCAATTAATGTTCTTACTTTATTATTATTATCTTTAATTGAGAAACATATGCCGTTGTTTCAGTGTAATGTTAATATTAATAGCAATATGCATTTTGTGGAATTGAAATGGGTTGATTTCACTGAAACAACTGAATTATGTAAAAAATACACACAAAGATATACACTAGAGGCCAAAGGATTGGAATAATGTATAGATTGTGCTGTTTTGGTAGGAAATTGTTACTTTAATTCACTAAAGTGGCATTCAGCTGATCACAAAGTATAGTCAGGACATCTCTGATGTTAAAAACAGCACCATCACTATTTGAAAAATGTAATTTCTGATCAAATCTTGACAGGCCTCATTTTCAGCCACCATCACTCCAACACCTTATCCTTGAATAATCATGATTGTGGCAGCGGGGGCGTGGTCAAGCGCCCGTCCGGGAGAGAAAAGCGGTAAGGGCGCTTACACCTGAGCTAAATTATGTCTAACACCTGTCTCTAATTTCAGTGAGCATGGGGAGAGCGGCATAAAAAGGCAGCGAGAGGGCCTCCAGGGAGAGAGAGATGACAAACGAGCTCAGTGCGCGGATAGTGTATTGCATTGTATTGTGTGTGTGATAGTGGTGTTGTAAGAAAACAACGGAAATGAAAAAGCTTACCTTGTGGTGAAGACCTGTTTTCTGTCCTCCTTCGAGTGAGAAGTACTACACTGGTGCCAAAACCCGGGTCCCTCGCGACGCTGCATCAAGGCCACCAGCAATCCCTGCTTGAGCTCCGGCAGGACCAAGATCGCCGGTTTTTCGAAATCATGCGGGCTCAGGCAGAGGACCGGCTCGCCATCTGGAGCCTCCTCAGCCAGGAGGCCGCGTCGGCCACAACCGCGACCCCGGACACCCACGCTACGCTGCCCCCCCCCATGCTACAGAAGATAGGGACAGCAGATGATCCTGAGGCCTTCCTCGATTTGTTCGAGCGCTCAGCAGAAATTTGGGGCTGGCCCCGCGAACAGTGGGCAGCCCGCCTGATTCCCCTCCTGTCCGGGGAAGCTCAACTTGCGGCACAGCAGCTGCCGGCGACGAACCTTCTGGCCAACACCGATCTGAAGAGGTCCATTCTGCAGTGGGTCGGTCGGAGCCCGGAAGAGAATCGCCAGCTCTTCCGGGGCATGAAACTAGAAATGTCCGATCGTCCGTTCGCGTTCGCTCAACGGCACCGGGACGCCTGTCGGAGGTGGCTGCTCGCGGGGGATCGCGACATCGAGGGAGTAATCGACCAGGTGGTACTGGAACAGTTCGTTCAACGGCTGCCTCTGAAGACGTCGGGGTGGGTCCAGTGCCATCGCCCGGCGTCGTTGGAGGAAGCTGTTCGGCTGGCGGAGGACCACTTGGCGGCGATCCCGAGGGCGGACGAGCCCTCTTCTTCTCTCTCTCTTTCCCCTTCCCTTGTGTCTGCCCCTGCCCTCGCCCCCTCCCCTATGTTCTCTCCTTCTGTTCTCTCCCCAGGGCCCGTTCCTGCCCCGCGCAGGCGTGGAGGGTTCCAGAGACCAGCTTCCCGGCCTTGGGAGAATTACCCTCCCATTCTCCGTCATTCAGCCGCTCTCCTCCTCAGGTGGGGGCGCCCGCCAGCACAAGTGCGGCTGCAACGCCTTGGCCGGCCTGTTGGAGGTGCGGAGACCCGGACCACTTCCAGGATCAATGTCCGCTGATGGAGGTGGGGACGGTGGTGCGGGTCTCCGACGTCCCGCAGGCTGCCCCCAATCGGGCTGGAGCATACCGGATTCCAGTGAGGATCGGGGGGGTATTTACCAAGCTTTGCTGGATACCGGCTGCAATCAGACCACCATCCACCAACGCTTGGTTCAACCCGGGGCTTTGGGTTTAGCTAAACTGGTAAGGGTGAGGTGTGTGCATGGGGATGTTCACAAGAGTTTTAAAGATATTTTAGAGGGTATTTGCGCGGATGGGTCCTGCATAAAGAGGTGTGCGGTGTGCGATGCTCTGGTGGGGGAAAATGATTTTCCAGGCGGCTCACTATAATCCTATGGCCGGTCACCTAGGGGAACGAAAAACACTTCTCCGTCTAATAGCCTGTTTCTATTGGCTGGGCATTGGCAGTGACGTCCGCAGGTGGTGTGCGGCGTGCCGTGAATGTCAGCTGGTAAACCCACCGGCCACCCCAAAAGCGCCATTGCGCCCTCTACCATTGATGGAGGTCCCCTTCGAAAGAATTGGGATGGACCTCGTCAGGCCATTAGAACGGACAGCACGCGGGCATCGCTTCGTGTTAGTCCTAGTGGATTACGCGACGCGATATCCGGAAGCAGTGCCTCTGAGCAACATCTCCGCACGTAGTGTTGCAGGGGCACTCTTCAAGATAATCTCCCGGGTGGGGATTCCGAAAGAAATCCTCACCGATCAAGGCACGACTTTTATGTCACGAACACTCCGCGAACTTTACGAGCTCTTGGGCATTAAGTCGATTCGCACTAGCATTTACCATCTGCAGACTGATGGCCTAGTGGAACAATTTAATAAAACGCTCAAGAACATGATTCGTAAATTCGTACACGATGACGCTAGAAATTGGGATAAGTGGCTGGACCCCCTGTTGTTTGCAGTACGAGAGGTCCCGCAAGCCTCCACAGGGTTCTCCCCGTTTGAGCTGCTGTACGGGCGACGTCCACGCGGTGTCCTCGACGTCATCCGCGAAGTTTGGGAGGAGGGACCTTCTAATAGCAAAAATGAAATTCAGTACGTTCTTGATCTTAGAGCAAAACTCCACACACTGGGGCGACTAACACAGGAGAATTTGTTCCAGGCTCAAGAACGCCAACGCCGGCTGTATGACAGGGGTACTCGGCTACGGGAATTTGCACCGGGAGACAAGGTACTTGTATTGCTCCCAACGTCGAGCTCTAAATTACTCGCCAAGTGGCAAGGACCCTTTGAGGTCACACGACGAGTTGGGGATCTCGATTATGAGGTTAAACGTACCGATAGAGGGGGTGCGCGGCAAATATATCACCTCAACCTCCTGAAATTGTGGAGGGAAGAGGCGGCCTCTGTGGTGTTGGCCACGGTAGTTCCGGAGAGGGCGGAGCTCGGACCAGAGGTAAACAAAGCCCACAGTCGCAACACTCCGGTTACTTGTGGAGACCACCTCTCACCGCGTCAACTCACAGAGGTTTCAGATTTACAAAAGGAATTTGCAGATGTGTTTTCCCCTCTACCGGGCCGTACAAACATCATACAGCACCACATCGAGACCGAACCAGGCGTGGTGGTACGGTGCCGCCCCTATCGCTTACCCGAACATAAAAAGAAAATAGTTCGGGAGGAATTAGATGCGATGCTCGATATGGATATAATAGAGGAATCCCACAGCGATTGGTCCAGCCCGGTTGTTCTTGTTCCTAAGAGCGATGGGTCTGTTCGATTCTGTGTGGATTACAGAAACGTTAACGCGGTGTCTAAATTTGACGCGTACCCAATGCCCCGTGTTGATGAACTGCTCGATCGGTTAGGTACTGCTCGTTTTTATTCGACCTTGGATTTAAGGAAGGGTTATTGGCAGATCCCCTTGACACCAATGTCCCGTGAGAAAACCGCCTTCACTACGCCGTTTGGATTACACCAATTCGTGACGCTTTCGGTTTGTTTGGGGCACCAGCCACGTTTCAGCGTCTTATGGATAGGATCCTCAGACCTCACACCTTTCGCCGCTGCCTATCTAGATGATATCATCATTTATAGCAATGACTGGCAGCGGCACATGCAACATCTGAGGGCCGTCCTGAGATCGCTGCGGCGGGCGGGGCTCACAGCAAATCCTAAGAAGTGCACGATTGGGCGTGTGGAGGTACGGTATCCGGGGTTCCACTTGGGTCATGGCCAGGTGCGTCCCCAAATTGACAAAACCGCGGTGATTGCGACTTGCCCTAGACCCAAGACCAAAAAGGGGGTGAGGCAGTTCCTGGGGCTGGCTGGCTATTATAGGAGGTTTGTGCCTAATTATTTGGATGTCACCAGCCCGCTGACTGACCTCACTAAAAAGGGGGCTCCAGATCCGGTCCAGTGGTCGAAGCAGTGCCAAAAGGCGTTTATGCAGATTAAAGCCGCACTTTGTGGGGGGCCGCTTCTTCATGCACCTGACTTCTCTCTCCCTTTTGTATTACAGACGGACGCTTCAGACAGAGGGCTGGGGGCCGTACTCTCGCAGGTGGTGGAGGGGGAGGAGCGCCCGGTGCTGTACATTAGCCGTAAGCTCTCCTTAAGGGAGACTAAATACAGCACCGTGGAGAAGGAGTGTTTGGCCATCAAGTGGGCAGTCCTCACCCTCCGTTACTACCTGCTGGGGCGGGCCTTCACCCTCTGCTCGGATCACGCCCCACTGCAGTGGCTCCATCGCATGAAAGATACTAACGCCCGGATCACCCGTTGGTATCTAGCTCTCCAGCCCTTTAAATTCAAGGCGGTCCACAGACCGGGGGTGCAGATGGCTGTCGCCGACTTCCTCTCCAGAAATGGGGGGGAGTGGTAGGCAGGTCGGATGACGCCCCGGCCTGAGTCGGGCGGTGGGGGTATGTGGCAGCGGGGGCATGGTCAAGCGCCCGTCCGGGAGAGAAAAGCGGTAAGGGCGCTTACACCTGAGCTAAATTATGTCTAACACCTGTCTCTAATTTCAGTGAGCACGGGGAGAGCGGCATAAAAAGGCAGCGAGAGGGCCTCCAGGGAGAGAGAGATGACAAACGAGCTCAGTGCGTGGATAGTGTATTGCATTGTATTGTGTGTGTGATAGTGGTGTTGTAAGAAAACAATGGAAATGAAAAAGCTTACCTTGTGGTGAAGACCTGTTTTCTGTCCTCCTTCGAGTGAGAAGTACTACAATGATAAATTTGGTTCTAGAAAATCACTTGCCATTATATCAAACACAGATGAAAGCTATTTAGTTCATTAAATTAACATTGTCTTTGTATTTGTTTTTGAGTTGCCACAGTATGCAATAGACTTGCATGTCTTAAGGTCAATATTAGGTCAAAAATGGCAAAAAAATAATCAGCTTTCACAAGAAACTCATCAGTCAATCATTGTTTTGAGGAATGGAGGCTATACAATGCTTGAAATTGCCCAAAGAAAAATGTAAGATTTCATACACAGGTGTACACTTTAAAGGATTACCTGGCTCTAATGAGGACATAAAGAGATGTGGAAGTCCAGATGTACAAGTAAACAAGAGGATAACAAGAGTCTCTAGTTTGAGAAATAGACACCTCACATGTCCTCAGCTGACAGCTTCATTGAATTCTACCCGCTCAACACCTTATGGGAAGAATTGCAAAGAAAAAGCCACTTTTGAAAGAGAAAATCAAAAAGAAAAGTTTAGAGTGGGCAAAGAAACAACAGATAATAGAAAGAGTGTTATGGATCTTAACCACATTGAGCTTTTGTGGGATCAGATAGACTGAATCAGAAGTACCCGACAAGACAGTCACATCTATGGCAAGTGCTACAGGAAGTGTGGGGTGAAATGTCACCTGAGTATCTGGATAAACTGACAGATGGAATATCAAGGATCTGCAAAGCTGTCACTGCTGCACGTGGAGGATTTTTGGATGAGAAATCTTTGAAGTAGTTTAAGAAGTTCTGACATTTTTTTTTCAAATTGTAATAGACATTTTTTACATTATTAATGTCCTGACTATACATTGTGATAAGTTGAATGCCACTTTTGTGAATAAAAAGTGTCAATTTCTTTCCATAAGAGCAAAATCTGTACATTATTCCAAACTTTTTGCCACCTGTGCGTGTATATATATATATATATATATATATATATATATATATATATATATATATATACACACACACACACGTCTATATGGCTGTCAATTTATTTGATATGTGCAAAGCGTTAATTTCATGCAATTAATGAAAACAAAATACATTTTGTGTTAATTTTTACACAATTAACCATGCCCCTGACTTACTAAATTCCGCAATAAGGAATGTTCCTTCTATTGGAGCAATTTATCCTTGATGTACCACCTTGATGCATTATGGGGCAGGCAGCGCTCGAGCTGCACAGGCAACATGCCTCAAACAAAACCAACAGACGTGTTTTTGCACTCAAACACTTTTCAAACTGTTTAACTAGGCACATTGTCCAGCATTTAGAGATGCTCCAAAAGCGTCTGTCTGTCGAATGAGTACATAAACCAACAATTAAATGGATAGTTCACCCAGAAATTTATATTCTCTCATTAATTACTCATAAACTAACGTTTATGCTGTCTGTGATTTTTGGAGCTTCAAAGAGAAATCTCCATTCACATGCATTTTAAGGACCTACTGAGCCAAGACATTTTTCTATTTTTCTTCAAATGTGATCTACAGAAGAAAGAAAGTCATTCATGCCTGGGATATCATGAGGGTGAGTAAATAAGATAATTTCCATTTTGGGTGAACTATCCCTTTAAAAATAGAGAAGAGGGATGTTGGCCAATAGTACAGTTATGTTCAATGATATAAAAATAAAACAGGCAATGTATTGACCTTTAAAGGCACTTTTTGTATCGTCCAATGCTTTACTTGTCTGTTACCACAGCCTCAGCTTTCTGTTCTTAGGTGACAAAAGTGGAGCCTGACATGGTCTTCTGCTGTTGTAGCCCATCCGCCTAAGGTTCCACGTGTTGTGTTTTCTGAGATGTTATTCTTCTCACCACAATTGTACAGAGCAGTTATCCGAGTTACCGCAGCCTTCCTGTCAGCTCTAACCAGTCTGGCCTCTCTCATCAACAAGGCATTTCTATCCGCAGTACTGTCGCTCACTGGATGTTTTTTGTTTTTGGCACCATTCTGAGTAAACTCTAGAGACTGTTGTGTGTGAAAATCCCAGGAGACCAGCAGTTACAGAAATACTCAAACCAGTCCATCTGGCACCAACAATCATGCCACAGTCCAAATCACTGAGATCAAATTTTTCCCCATTCTGATGGTTGATCATTAACTGAAGCTCCTGACCATATCAGCGTGATTTTAAGCATTGCGCCTGTACCACACGATTGACTGATTAGATAAACACACATTTTGATATGTGATTAAAATAATAAAAAATTGTGTAATTAATCATGTATAAACTATATAAAATACAACATTTCAATTGAGAGTCCTAATATATACATATATATCTGATCAGGTGGCAGAACAGTCTGACCAGAACAAATAGGTTTTGCTCAGGAAGAAAAACAATTAGAGGGAACATTGTCAAAATACCAACATCTGCCAGTGTGGGTATAGCTGCAGGCCGGAAATCTCCAAATGGGAGTGGATTCTCCAAAAGAGGACAGGGTAACCCCAAAAGGGCAGGGTTACCCCAGAAGGGGGTTGTGCCAGCTCCAAAAGGGTGCGACACTTCCACACATGGTTAGGGAAAGGGTTAGTTAAGGGGCTCTGTATATCTTTGGTGGCAGTTTGGCGTTTGGTGGCATGGCCTGCAGCTATATCGTTCTCCATCTGCCAGGCATTTTGAGCACGAAGCGCATTCGTCGTAAAAGGTGGACCAGAGCACATGCTCAAATAACAGTACCAAATAGAGTCAGTAGTCTGTACTACTGGTATTGCAGAAACAATATATCATTAAATATTTTCATTTAAGTATCAACTTGGTACCGAAGTACCGATACTTCTGACATCCCAATGGCCAATATTTGCCACTTGCTGCACAGCAAGGAGAAGGCCTCTGCTCCAAAACCACCATAAAAAAGAAAGACTACAGTTTTCAACTGCACATGGGGACAAAGATCTTTTTGGAGAAATCTCCTCTGGTCTAATGAAACAAAAATGGAACTGGTTGGCCATAATGACCATCATTATGTTTGGAGGAAAAAGGGTGAGGCTTGCAAGCCGAAGAACACCATCCCAACCGTGAAGCATGGGGGTGGCAGCATCACGTTGTGGGGGTGCTTTGCTGCAGGAGGGACTGGTGCACTTTACAAAATAGATGGCATCATGAGGAAGGAAAATTATGTGTATATATTGAAGCAACATCTCAAGACATCAGCCAGGAAGTTAAAGCTCATCGCAAATGGGTCTTCCAAATGGACAATGACCCCAAGCTTTCCTCCAATGCTGTGGCAAAATGGCTTCAGGAGAACAAAGTCAAGGTA
The DNA here is from genome assembly GCF_025860055.1 of Xyrauchen texanus. Taxonomy (NCBI): domain Eukaryota; kingdom Metazoa; phylum Chordata; class Actinopteri; order Cypriniformes; family Catostomidae; genus Xyrauchen; species Xyrauchen texanus. The sequence continues at coordinate 46,604,208 of NC_068279.1, forward strand.
TTGGAGTGGCCATCAAATAGCCCTGACCTCAGTCCGATAGAAAATTGGTTAGCAGAACTGAAAAAGCATGTGCGAGCAAGGTGGCCAACAAACTAGTTCTGTCTGGAGGAATGGGCCAAAATTCCAGCAACTTATTTTGAGAAGCTTGTGGAAGGCTACCCAAAATGTTTGACAATGCTACCAAATACTAACAAATTGTATGTAAACTTCTGGCACACTGGGAATGTGATGAAAGAAATAAAAGCTGAAATAAATAATTCTCTACTATTATTCTGACATTTCACATTCTTAAAATAGTGATCCTAACAAGAACATCTAATAGACTCAAAATTATAAAAAAAAATGTATGTATGCGTGTATATATATATATATATATTAGGGCTGTCAAATTAACGTGTTAATTCAGTACGATTAATTTTACAAAAAATTAACACAAATATTCGCACTTCCCCCAGACCATAATATGGAAGATTCCTGAGAAATGCAAGCTTGTAGTACCACCTGTTTACTCCAGAGGGCAGTAAGTGAAATTTCAGCTGTATGAGCAACGCACAGTTTATACAGTGAAGAAAACACTTCAGTAGGAAGAACAACACAACATGCATTACGTTCTTGCATTCAAAACACATGAAGGAGCGCAAATGCGAACTAAGGGATCTCAAGATGTGTTTAAAGATTGAGTATTAAACTATATTTAACTTGAAACAGTGACCTAAACATTTTATGTTTATGACACAACACACCCGAGATGCTACACAAGCATGTCTGACGCTGGATTGAGATGGGGCAAAATTTGGAAATTACCCATAAATATTTAATTATGAATAAAATCAAAGAAACTTTTTTCAAACTCATTTATAAGTACTACCTCACTAATTATTTTCTTGTAGAGAGATTTAATTGTGATGTCGATATATTCTGTACATTTTGTGGTCTGCAGGAGGAAACAGATTTATACAATAAAACAATTCATTTTGGAGTTGTCCCTACTCTACTTGTTTTTGGTCTGATTTCTGCAAGATTGTTAGAGATCATATTATTCCCAGCTTTCAACTTTGTTTTGAAAATTTTGTATTTGTTTTTTTTTTAGCTATGACATGTCTCTTCATAAGGAATATTATTTGCTTAATGTTCTGCTTTTGTTGGCAATTGACGGTCCTTAAACAAGCCCTCATAATAAATAAATAAATATATATATATATATATATATATATATATATATATATATATATATATATATATATATATATATACGCATACATACATTTTTATGAGTTGATTCGTTTTTCTAAAAACAAATTCAGACAGATTGTCTGAATCTGTGTGTTTTTTTAAACACTTGTATAAACAGTCGTTTAAAAAAAAAGGGAATATGCTAAATATTTTAGCACAATGTGATGTATGATGCAGGCATTCCAAAGAGGTGATTAATGAATGATAAAGCCATGAAAACTATATTGGATCCGAGAACAAACCCACAACAAGCAAGTAAGCACTTACACTTGGTCACAAATCTAAATTAAAATTAAATTAACTGTATTGCACCAATACATTGTAGTGCAAGAAACCTTGACTAACACTTTAAGTGTTAGGGTATAAAAGGTATAAAAGAAAATGAACACAACCCCTTCAACTAAGACGATCCATTAGGCATTAGCTGAGTATGTCTGCATATGTAAGAGGATACCAGGATACCTGGCTGTGTTGTAGTTGAGCTGATGCAGAAGTCTGTCTGCCAGTACAGTCTTGTACTCATCAATGAAGATCTCCTTACAACCATAAATGCTGACCAGCAGACTGATAATGTCAGAGGAGTGCCATTTGGAGCCAGTTTTATCTACAAAGAAACAGGAACAGACAGCGAGCGAGCAAGCGAGCGAGAGAGAGAGAGAGAGAGAGAGAGAGAGAGAGAGCAATAATGTTGTGGATTAACTATTAGGCATACTTGTAGTTCAGTGATTATATTGTGTAAGTGCACATTGAAAATAACAGAATAAGCGCTATAAATACAGAAGTGTATTTGAGGTTAACCTGCAAGTGCATCAGTGGGATCTGGGGTCCAGTCTTCTGGATCACTGCCTTCATCTTCACTGTCTTATGTTTCCAAGTAACAGGGTCAGCTCGAGAAAGCTCATGTGCCAGATCACTACAACTCTCTGCATTACCCGTCAGACTGCCTTAATGTGATCTGTTGCCCAGTGTTGTCACGGGTTCTGAAGTTACAACATTATGATCAAGGCCTCCAGTAAAGCACTTGCTCTGTCCTTCTCCTGCGACTACCCCTCTGGCTGCTTGAGCGCCATCTGGAACTCTGGAGCAATAGCTGCGGTCAGACACACCTGTAGAGTCTCTAGCAGCCATGTACTGACCAAGCCCATGCTCACAGAGCAGGACTTAAGCATCAGAGAGAACCTCATTGTCAAAGCATCCAGTGGCACAGGGGACACCAGAAGAGAATAGATCATGTTGGAAGTGTTACAGCTTACCCACTGTATACTGATTATTGAATGATTACCATATTCATATACTGTGATATTTACATGGTAATCCAATGTAATTCAAATACTGCATTGGTTTTACCATTGTACATGATCAAACATCATGGTAATAACATGGTACTTTTTTGTCAGCGCAGCTTCAATCAGAAACTGGATTTTCCAGCAGATATTAAGTACTCGATACGAACTTTAATTGAGTTAGACTGCTGTGTGTAACACACACCCACTAGTGCAGATGTCACTGAGTTCCAGGCTGCGGTCAGTCCCTGTGGCATCGACTGCACCTCGTTCATTCCAGTTGCTCAGATTGTAAACTACAGTCAGATATTCTGGAACAGGAGTTTTACTTTAGGTGCCATTAATACATGTGTATACTTATTGTACTGTTTAGTCCAAACATTATATTGTCAAATTCATTAGAAACATATGCCTTCAAATATAAGTAGTGCAAATGCCAGATTGGCTTATGAAAAATAATAATAATCTAATAGTGCTGATCATTTTACACTCTCGTTTGAAGATTTTAAATATTATATATATATATATATATAAGATATGCTATAATAGAAGTTTCCGCTCATTAAAATCATTATTTTGGCAAAATATTTTATTTATAAATGAAGGTTTTTCAAAATCTCACCCATTTTTATGATGTTTTAATAAATATATGATGTTTAAAAACAAAGTCGATTAAAAGCGCTTAAGTAGTCTGATTTGATTGTAAAGTATTGGGGATGTTCCGATTTAAAACACACACACACACACACACACACACACACACTTACTTACTTACTTATGCCTGCTACCCCTCCTGGGGCATAGGCCGCCAACAAGAGCTCTCCAGGCATCCCTGTCTTGGGCTTTTCTCTCCAGTTGGCTCCAGGTGTATCCAAGTTCTTTGGTATCAGCTGCCAGATCTCGGCGCCACGTATTTCTTGGCCTTCCTCTTTTCCTTTTGCCTTGGGGATTCCAGGTGAGCGCTTGTCTGGTGATGTTGGAAGCTGGCTTGCGGAGCGTGTGGCCAATCCATCTCCAGCGTCGTTTCAGGATCTCATCTTCTGCAGGAAGCTGATTGGTTCTCTGCCAAAGGTCCTGGTTGCTGATGGTGTTTGGCCAGCGGATCTGGAGGATTCTTCGCAGACAGGAGTTGATGAAGGTCTTCTTCATTGTCGCCACTGTTGTCCTCCATGTCTCTGCACCATAGAGAAGGACCGCCTTGACATTGGTGTTGAACAGCCTGACCTTTGACCTTAGGCCCAGTTCCTTTGAGCTCCAGATGTTCCTCAGCTGTAGGAAGGCTGCTCTTGCTTTACATAGTCGTGCCTGCTTGTCGATGACACTGCCCAGGTAGGTGAAGGCCTTTACTTCTTCTAACGCCTCTCCGTCCAACTGGACTGGGTCGTTGTTGGTGTTATTCACCTTGAGGATCTTTGTCTTCTGTTTGTTGATGTTCAGACCTACTTGAGCGGAGGTGGCAGCTGTGCTGTTTGTCTTCTCCTGCATCTGCTGTCGGGTGTGGGATAGCAAGGCCAAATCATCCGCGAAGTCCAGGTCGTCGAGTTGTGTGAAGGGTGTCCACTGGATTCCTGTTCTTGTACGTGCTGTTGTAATCTTCATTATCCAGTCGATGGCTAGCAAGAAGAGAAAGGGCGAGAGCAGACATCCCTGACGAACCCCGGTTCTCACTTCGAAGGTCTCCGTAAGCTTCCCTTCATGGACCACTCTGCTGGTCATACCTTCGTACGAGTTTCGGATGATGTTAACGATCTTGGCTGGCACACCATAATGCCGGAGAAGGTTCCAAAGGGCACTCCTATCCAGGCTGTCAAAAGCCTTCTCGTAGTCTATGAAGATGATGTAGAGGGAAGAGTTCCATTCCAGTGACTGCTCAACAATGATACGCAGGGTGGCGATCTGATCCGTACAGGATCTGTCTTTCCGGAAGCCTGCTTGCTGGTCACGGAGTTGGGTGTCCACCTGGTCCTTCATTCTATTCAGGATAATCCTATTGAACACTTTCCCTGGAATGGACAGTAGCGTAATCCCTCGGTAGTTGTCACACTTGCTGAGGTCGCCTTTCTTAGGTAGCTTTATAATGTATCCCTCCTTCCACTCCATGGGCACCTGTTCCTCCTCCCAGATTTTCTTGAACAACGGGAACAGTATCTCTACCGTTGTTTCCAGGTCTGCCTTCAATGCTTCTGCTGGTATGCTGTCTGGACCTGCTGCCTTGCCGTTCCTCTGCTGGCCTACTGCCTTGCGGATTTCTTCTCTGGTGGGCGCACTGCAGTCTATTTGTAGATCCTCTGCTGCTGGATTGATGGTTGGCGAGTTTGCTGGCATTTGTCTGTTCAACAGTTCTTCGAAGTGTTCCCTCCATCTGTCCATTTGTTGCTCCTCTCCCTTCAATATCTTTCCCTCCTTGTCTTTCACCGGCCTACCTGGCTTGCAGAACTTCCCTGACAGCATCTTTGTGATGGAGTGCAGATCTTTCATGTTGCCATTTCTTGCTGCTTTTTCTGCTTCGGCTGCCAGACCATCAACATAGTTTCGCTTGTCGGTTCTAATATGCTTCTTCACCTCTTTGTTGGCAGCTGTGAAATCTTCTTGTGCCTTGGCCTTCTCCGCTCTTGTTCTGCTGTTGTTGAGGGCTGCTTTCTTCTCTTTCCTTTCCTGAATCTTCCTCAATGTCTCTGTCCACAACCACTCCTTATGCTGGTATTTCAGGGGTCCAAGGACATCACTGCATGTTGTTGTTATGGTTTATTTCACTCTCTTCCATCTGCCATCCACTGTATCCTCCTCCTCTTCTAGTTCTTGCAATATTTGGAACCTGTTGCTCAAAACCACTCTAAATTCGTCCAGCTTGTGTGTGTTCCTCAGAAAGCAGGTGTTGTACTTGTGCCTCTGTGCTGTAGTTCCCATCCACCCTTTCTTCAACTGCAGCTTCAGTCTTACCACTACAAGGTGGTGGTCTGATGTGACGTCCGCTCCTCGCTTCACTCTCACATCCTGTAGGGATCTTCTGAATTTCCTAACGATGCAGATGTGGTCTATCTGGTTCTCGGTGGAGCCATCCGGTGACACCCAAGTTGCCTTGTGTATCCTCCTATGTGCAAAGACGCTGCCGCCGATCACCAGGTTATTAAGAGCGCACAGATCTGCAAACCTCTCACCATTTTCATTCATGTCGCCAAGTCCATGTCTTCCCATCACTTCCTTATACCCGGTGTTATCCTTCCCCACCTTGGCATTAAAGTCCCCCATCAGGATGGTGACATCTTTTTATGGGTAGCTCTCCAGGATGGACTACAATCTGCTATAAAACTGCTCCTTGTCTCCCTCCTCACTGTCATTGGTGGGTGCATAGCTCTGCACAACATTCATGGTGATCTTCTTTTTCTTCGTTCGGAAAGATGCTGCGATGATCCTTGGGCCGTGGGCTTCCCATCCAGTGAGTGCTCGCTGTGCTGTTCTTGACAACATCAGCGCTACTCCTTGTGTGTGGGGGGCGTTTTCCTCCTCATGTCCCGAGTACAGCAGCATCTCACCAGTGATCAGCCTTTTCTGACCGGACTGCGTCCATCGAGTTTCGCTGATTCCAAGCAGAGTGAGGTTGTAGCTCCGCATTTCTGCTGCCACTTGCGCTGTCTTCCCTGCTTCGTACATGGTCCTCACGTTCCATGTACCGATGTCAGTTGCCCTGGCTGAGAGAAGGGAACACACAAACACATGTACATATATATTATGTATATAGTTCATTCTTTTTTTTTTTTCAGTTTTTCGGAAAATATTTCCTGGTTTAAGATTGTATGGCAAAGACTTGCATTTTATTTAAGCGTTTTCAATTTTGACATTTGTAAAATTGTGCATTAAAATAAAATAATAAAAGTCTAACGGAAACCGTCCTGAGATAACAACCTCTTTGTTTTTACCAAAGCAGAGCGTAACGGTCATAGACATAGGCTTTATTTATTTTTTATTTTTTTTTATTTTTTTATTGCATTAAACATATATATATATATATATATATATATATATATATATATATATATGGGTAGTTGACGTGACGTGGCTTTTTCACCGTCACAGAAGAAAAAAATCAATGATTTCACATTTTCATCATTTAGAATACTGTAAATGGTTAAACATTTTCTTGTTTTACATGAATTTGTTGTTTTAATATCAGAGTTATTTTTAATTTTTTTCTAACTTTGAGCCAAATCTCAAAATCGTCCTATGGTGTGACGGTAGACAAAATTATTTCATAAATATTAACTTTTATAAATAAAGAAAATAATGTTTAAAAATCTTAATGGACACTCCTGGCATAATTGTGCAAGTGTCTATTTCACTAAGTGGTCATCACTTTTCCTATACATACATTTTTTAAAGTGTAGGAATTTCATAAAGTTTGTCACAGAAAAAATGTCCTTTGGTGTTATGCAATAACCTGATATTAAGTTGGGCAATATCATGGACAACTACATTTATTTGAAAGAACCCATTCAAGGTCATGTGACTGAATACCCCTATGAAGCCCATGAGCAGTGCACATGGTAAGTATTTCTCTCAGAATTGTTCAAATATTTAACTATATTTTCAGACCACTGAAGTTGTTAAGTTTTGTTGTCCTTTGGTGTGACACCCCTAAATTTATTTTTTTAATTCAAATTTGTATTTTTAAAAGCAGGACTATATAATATTATGCAAATGTATCATGCCAATTGCTAATGACAGTTCAGCTAGCAGTAGCATGGTTATTAACATGCCACAAAAGCTCAAATGTCCTTTGGTGTGACAGGAAATGTCCTTTGGTGTGACACTTTGGCCTGTCACACCATAGGACACAGATGTCACACAATAGGACAAGACCTCCTTAAGAAGCTATTAAAACAAATAGATAAAGTTTGTTAACATACTTTTAATTCTTTTTTGACCAGTTTTGATGATTTTAAATTCAATAATGACTTACATTTGAATGTTTATTGCCATTTTTTGGAGACTACATAAAATTTTCTGAAGTGTTACTAAAACAACTATAATGTATAATGTAACAACTATAAACAAATATAAAGTACATAAATACAGTGCTACTACTTATAATGCTACTTAACTTTTTTAGAACAGAAAGAACTGAGGGAGAGATGAGTGCAAAAGAGAGGACCAGACAGTATAGGGAGCTGAATTAAAAGGATCCACAGAGAAAGGATGCGATCCTAAGAGAACAATGGAGAAAGTAAATCAAACTGAAATGTTGCCATATACATCTTAAAATAATTCAGGGATCTTGCTGAGTGACTGAATGACTGCTTATTATTCAGTATCAGAATAGACCTGTGTGAGGTTCAGGTTCAACAATATTACATAATAAGCTTGTTATTACAGAATAATAAACTATATTGTGTTTTATAAGAAATTAATAAGTAAGTGGTTACATTTGTAGGGAAAACACAGTAGGTCATGAGTTCATAATTAAGTATACATTACATTAATTTCTCTGTTGATCCATTAATCTATATTCTATCATTATTTCAAACAGATAACATGCACTCACCTAAAGGATTATTAGGAACACCCGTTCAATTTCTCATTAATGCAATTATCTAATCAACCAATCACATGGCAGTTGCTTCAATGCATTTAGGGGTGTGGTCCTGGTCAAGACAATCTCCTGAACTCCAAACTGAATGTCAGAAAGGGAAAGAAAGGTGATTTAAGCAATTTTGAGCGTGGCATGGTTGTTGGTGCCAGGTCTGAGTATTTCACAATCTGCTCAGTTACTGGGATTTTCACACACAACCATTTCTAGGGTTTACAAAGAATGGTGTGAAAAGGGAAAAACATCCAGTATGCGGCAGTCCTGTGGGCGAAAATGCCTTGTTGATGCTAGAGGTCAGAGGAGAATGGGCCAACTGATTCAAGCTGATAGAAGAGCAACTTTGCCTGAAATAACCACTCGTTACAACCGAGGTATGCAGCAAAGCATTTGTGAAGCCACAACACGCACAACCTTGAGGCGGATGGGCTACAACAGCAGAAGACCCCACCGGGTACCCATCCTCTGATGGCTACTTCCAGCAGGATAATGCACCATGTCACAAAGCTCGAATCATTTCAAATTGGTTTCTTGAACATGACAATGAGTTCACTGTACTAAAATGGCCCCCACAGTCACCAGATCTCAACCCAATAGAGCATCTTTGGGATGTGGTGGAACGGGAGCTTCGTGCCCTGGATGTGCATCCCACAAATCTCCATCAACTGCAAGATGCTATCCTATCAATATGGGCCAACATTTCTAAAGAATGCTTTCAGAACCTTGTTGAATCAATGCCACGTAGAATTAAGGCAGTTCTGAAGGCGAAAGGGGTCAAACACAGTATTAGTATGGTGTTCCTAATAATCCTTTAGGTGAGTGTATGTTAAATCACTACTCAAAACAGCCGAACACACTCGTGCACGGAGACTGAGAGGAGAAATAAATTAGTTATATGTTAAATCACTACCTATAATAAGATATTATAAGCATCAATGCTTTCTTATTGATGGATCTATAAGTATCAAAGTTACTTTTGGTGTGATATGTTTTGCACAGTTTATATTGCTGAAAAATAAAAACAAATGTCCTCCTTTATAATTGTTACAATAAACACTATATATGCTGACTCATTATGCAATGACTATCTTTGTCCTTTGGTGTGACGTTTGTCCTATGGTGTGACAAACATAAAACAACAGAAAAATATACTTATTTTAAAATATCTTTTAAAAAAAGAGTCAAGTTTGGCATTAGGGGAGTTACAATAATATCTCCTCTTATATGGGTACAATTTCAAACAGTTTTGTAAGGTTGGCGAAAAAGTTTTATTGACATTTGTAGGGAAAAGTTTATCAAGTTCATCTATTCATGGTGAAAATTATTCTAATTAGTACTTTCATGTAAAATAAATAGCACTTTAATAAAAAAATGTTTGAATAATGTGAACAATTCTCTCAAGTATTTTTTTTATGTTATTGAATATAATTTCTTAGTACTTTTTAAATGTCACACCATAGGACACATTTACAGTACTGTTGAGTGAAAACGTGAAAAAAATATGTGAAGTCATTGACAAAATGAGTGACCACTACTATTTTCTGAAACTACAGTTTTCATACTCCATAAATATATGTATTTTTTCTTAAAAGTTATGTTTTCCAAAAAAGTACTTTTCTTGGCCATTTGTCAACTACCCACATATATATATATATATATATATATATATATATATATATATATATATATATATATATACATTGAATAATAACAGTGGGGACATATTGCAAACAAAGGGACAAATAAAAACTACATAAGACATCACATATAAAGATTACATTTTCAATGTGACACCTTGGCATTCAGAGGTTTAGACATATTATTAAAAGAGGCAAAAAGCGATTTTACATCAGCAGAAAAAATTCTAAAATTAGGTTTCGATTGTATTACTCTGGCTTTGTGAAGATGAAATTTACCTAGAAGACAAAGTAACAATAAAGAACAATCAAATTGATCATCATTACAATGAATATCTGAAAGAAAAATCATAGTCTCTGTAATCTGCAATATATGTCTATGGTAACGGTGAACTAGCGTGTTGCGACCATAGGTTGCGACAGTTAATCAATTTCAATTCAATTTAAATTTAAAAGTACTTTACTAGCATGATTGTGTTTACATACAATATTGCCAAAGTATTAATACACAAAACAGATAATGACAAGACAAATAATAATGATAAGATAGAATTAAGGTAATGAATCAAATAAAATAAAAACTATAATAACAATATAGGCTACACTATAATATAAAATAAAATATGCATTTAACAGGACATTATGAACATAAGAGAATAAAAGTACTGTGAATGAAGTACATTAGGGCAGTAATTGGTTTCTGAGGAGGTGCAGCTCAAAAATGAATTTAGCTGTGACTGGTGCATGATGGTCCTCCCCCAGTAACACCAGCATCTGATCTGATCTCCCCCAGTAACACCAGCATCTGATCGGTTTCTGCCAAACTGGAAAACTGTGGCATGAGGTTTGAGAGTTTGTGGAGGTATTTCTCTCTCACCTCTGTACATTTCTCTCAGTGAAGGAGAAAGTGTGTCTCTGTCTCGACCTCACCCGTGTCACAGTGAGCACAGACTCATGTTTGTCTGTGTCTGCCTTTTTCTATGTTCAGACTGTGATGACTGAGTCTGTATTTGGTGAGGATCCGTCTCTGTTTTGGATCTCTTACAGTGTGCAGATATTCTGCCAGATTATATGTTCTGTTTAGGGCCCGATAATATTTCAATTTGCTTTGGTTTTTACTTTCATTTTCCCAATGGTCCAAATATGAATTTTTGCTTTCTTTCATGATTTGGTTTAATCTGATCTGGTTTTGTTCAGCAGTGCTGGTCTGAAACTGGTGTTTGTTAGTTGTTAGTGGGTTTGTGAGTTTCAGAGCCAGCTGACAAAGGGGACTGGTTTTAGGCTTCAGCTCTTGTGTTTTAAGGGCTTCATGTTGCAGTGTGTTAGGGAAACTTGAATTTAGGTGTGTCCAAAATTTGAGGGATCGTTTTTCAATAATAAGGGGGTAATCTCCGATTAGAGCCCTTACACAGTCAACGCTACGCGTCGCTACGCTTCGGCCGCCATTATGCGTCGATATCAGTGTTGCAATTACTATATTCAATGGAAAGTAGCTAAAGCCTGCTCGAAAAGTAGCTAAATGTCGGCAGATGACGTCATGTGTCATTAGCATATTAATGACGTCATCGCGTCGTATTTGCATTCTGCCTAATTTGTCGGTACTGTAGCCTACTTCAGTTTATAATAACGATTATCTCCCCTAAACCGTGCTCATACTATTTTTATATAAGTATATAGTCGAATGTCCAGTAAAACGGTTCTCAATTACATATTTTCTGTTAGACAACGGAACGGAACGGAACTTAGCTAACGTTACATGTTAACCAGCAGTTACTTCCACAGCACTGACAAATTTATATTGTGTGTATATGCGTTTTTGTATGTGTATAAGAGTTTGAGGGGAAAAAACGGTCAAATGAAATGTTTTGAATTAAAACAAAGGAGAAGGCAGCTGCTATGTGATCACTGATTGGTTCCTGCTAACACAGCGTGCACATGCGCAGCTCATTCATGTCTATGTCCGCTGGCGTGCAGTCAACGGAATGTGCTGCTCCTCTCAGCCGCTCACTGAACAGAGCAGACGCAGCGGGGAAGTAAGACCTCACACTTGCAGTACTGGCGATATTTGGAATTTGAAAAGTTGCTAAGGTTTGTCCAAAAAGTCGCTAGATTTGTCGCTAGTCGCTTTTTTGAAAAAATGTCGCTAAAGGGGTCTGAAAAGTCGCTAAAAATAGCGACAAAGTCGCTAAGTTGGCAACAATGAGCCAAATGTGTCGTCCTAGTTTTTGATATGCGACGCACCGATGCATGCAATACTATGCGTTGTCGGTGGGGGCGACATTGCAAGTATTGTACATTAACTCCAATCGGGATGCGGTGATTTTGGTGAGTGTCCGGGAGAAAGTGGACGACTTTTGATAGAAATACATCAAATTTTGGCGCCGACATCCTAAAATATTGGAAATGTCTCTCCTCGTCCATGCTTCGCATGGGAATCACCAGAGACACAAACTCACCATCCTGATCTCTTTTTTGGTTTAAAGGCGAACATACCACCGTCTATCTCTGCGCTGCCTTTGATGCCGCCTATGTAAAATCAGCAATATGCACTCCTCTTCAGTTGCCATTTTGATCTGAATATGACGTGACCCGACTCTACTACCCCCTGTTGCGGGAGCGGTGTATTGCATTTCACGCATCGCCCGTGACGCGTGCGTCTGCTTGCGTCCACTGTTTAGACTATGAAAGGGAACGCGTCGCTCGCGTCACTCGCGTTGCTTGCTCGCGTTGACTATGTAACGGCCCTTACGGATAAAATACAAATGAATAAGGAGAGCCGTAAACTGACACCTACTTGTCGCAAAATTGTCCGTGCCTTCTATAAAACTATATCGTAGTAAACTCTACACATAATTCATTCCAAAAGTATTGTTTAGTGTAAAACATGTTGAATATTAGCAGACAGGCCGCTAATATGTGGCGAGCTGTTTCTTCACAAAACAATTATTCAGCACACTGAAGCATCGCCTTCATAGACATCCTTTGAAAAAACGGCCTAGAATAGAATATCTATTGGTCCGCCGCGTTAAGCATTGCTTTGCTAACTATGTCTATGTTGCTAACCTTGTGGATGTATCTTGTAGAAGGGCTCTCATTCATATAGTTCCCATGGAAACCGGAGGGAGCCTGAACCGCTTCTAGAAAGTTTCCCCATGTACATCTGCACCATTTTAGTTCCGCTTAGTAATTCAAACAAAGTTTGACTCAGAAAGTACAGGCAGCCACTCTTCTATCCTGTAAATCAGTATGAAAGGCTTTTATTTAATAAAATAGTTCATAAACCGGGGCGAGTTTTACAGGTGGACCTTTTCTTTGAGCTAGCGTGCATAGCATAATGACCCAGCAAGGAGCTGCGCTACAAACCTACAACAATGAACTTGTCAAGTGTAAGTACTCAGCGATCCATTTCGCCATATGGAGCATTAGTTTACTGTTGATGTTGCCATTTCCATAAAGATAAACTCGTCATAAGTAGAAGTTAGTTTATGTAGCTAGCTAGCCTGCTAGCTACATGCTATCTCAGCTAACATGAATAGAGTTGCATTTAGCTAAATTCTTAGTATTGGAAAGCTAAAGCAACTTTAATGTACTGCTGGTAATTTAAATGTACATATATATGTATATATATATATACATATATATATATATATATATATATATACATATACATATATATATATATATATATATATATATATATATATATATATATATACACACACAAAATGTTACTTTATTTCTCAATTCATAGCCTGCAAGCTTAAATTAACAATTATTTTAAGAAACAGAATTTAAAAAATATGTCTGGTTTCAGGAAAGTCCTTGAATTGTCTACTCTGCTGCCATAGTTATTCCAGCTCTGTATCCATAAATCTCACCTTAAAGTTTTTACACTGCAGAACATGCATTGCATGGTGTGCATGCATGTAGCACCACTTTCAATTGCAAGAATCAGCAGGAGGAATTGCTGAATAGAACCTTAAACACACACTCCCTCTCAGCTGTCATAACATGAATGTAAAGACTTGTACAGAAAACACATTTAAAATACATATCTTATGCATTTGCCTGGATCTGTCTTTTAATTTGGTTAAATAATCAAATTTAATTGCTGAATAGAACCTTAAACACACACTTCCTCTCAGCTGTCATAACATGAATGTAAAGACTTGTACAGAAAACACATTTAAAATACATATCTTATGCATTTGCCTGGATCTGTCTTTTAATTTGGTTAAATAATCAACATGAGATTAACAAGTGCATCTTATCTTCAGGTATAGAGGACCTGTGCTCTAAAAGAGAAGATCTGAACAGGTTGATACAGCAGGAGGAAGCCGAGAAGGCTCGTCTGCAGCATGACATCCGCATGCTGACAGAGAAGTTGAGTCATGTGAACGAGAGCCTGGCACGCCGTCTCAGTGCCCGTGCTGAATTTGACCGCACCATCGCTGAGACAGAGGCTGCATACATGAAGGTAAGCATGCACGATTATCATGCTGATAAAATATCGGCTGAATATTGTCTTTATACTGCATTTAGTATCACAATATACAGTAAATATTGGCTGATTAATCAGTCTGGTTAATATGTCAGTCTATCACTACTTACCTGATTAGAGGTGAATCTAGTGTCATCACTTAATGGTTTTATAGAGATCTAGTCTTGTAGTAGTATAAGTGTTATTCAATAACAATGCCTGTGTGTTGACTACAGAGCCCCTAAGAGGACAGGTAGGGAATTTATTTTCTGTTAAAGTTTTGCATTCCCTCACAATATTTTGCATTCTCTAGCAACTCGTAATGCATTCCATCGCAATAGTTTAGCATTTTCTCGGAATGAGTTTTGCGGTCCTTCACAACTAGTTTTGCGTTCCATTGCAATAGTTATATGGTCCCTTGCAACTAGTTTTGTGGTCCCTCACAATAGTTTTGCATTTCCTCGGAATTAGTTTTGTGTTGCCTCTCAATGAGTTGTGCATTCCTTCGCAGTAATTTCTGCATGCCCTCAAAGTAAGTTTTGCATTACCTTGCAATATTTTGTGTTCCATTTCAACTAGTTTTGCATTCCCTCACAAATAGTTTTGCATCTCCTCGCAACAATTTTTGCAATGCCTCACAATATTTTGATGTCCCTTGCAAAAATGTTTGTGTTCCCTTGAAACAAGTTTTGCTGTCCCTTGGTAATTTGTTTTTTGCATTCATTCGCAATAGTTTTGTGTTCCCTCACATCTAGTCTCCCAATGAGTTTTGCTCGTTTTCTCCCAATCAGTTTTGTGTTTTCTCCCAATCAGTTTTGTGTTTTCTCCCAGTCAGTTTTGCGTTCCCTCTCAAAGGTTTTGTTCCCTCGCCAAAAGTTTTGCATGCCCTCGAAGTTTTGCGTTCCCTCATAAGTGTTTTGTGTTTTCTCAAAATACATTTTGTGTACACTTGCAATATGTTGCATTCCCTCGCAATATTTTGTATTCCCTAGCAACTAGTTTTCCATTTCTTCGCAATAGTTTTGCATTCCCTCGCAAATAGTTTTGTGTTCCTTCACAATTAGTTTTGCGTTCCCTTGCTACTTGTTTTTGCATTCACTCGGAACAAGTTTCATGTTCCTAAGAGTTTTGTGTTCCCACGCTGTAGTTTACATTCTCTCGCAATAGTTTTGTGTTATCTTGCAATGAGTTGTGAATTACCTTGTTATAAATGTTGTATTCCCTCAAAGTAAGTTTTGCATGCCTTTTGAAGTAAATTATGCGTTCCATCGCAACTAGTTTTGCTGTCCCTCTCAACTTGTTTTGCATTCACTCTTAAAAAAATGTGCGTTCCTTTGCAACAAATTTTGCATTCCCTCGCAAAATTTTTTGCGTTTCCTCACAACTAGTTTTGCACTCCCTCACAGTAGTTTGTGTTCCCTTGCAATAGGTTTGCGTTTTCTCGCAAAATTTAAGTACCCTTGCAATAATTTGCATTCCCTCGCAATGAGTTTTGTGTTCCCTCACAATAAGTTTTGCATTCTTTCGCTATAGGTTTTGCTTGTCCTTGCAATGAGTTTTGCATTCCCTTACTATGAGTTTTGCTTGCCTCACAATAGTTTGCATTCCCTCTAAATTAGTTTTACATTCCCTTGCAATAGTTTGCATTCCCCCACAATAGTTTCTATTCCCTTGCTATAGTTTGCGTGCCCTCATAATGAGTTTTGCATTCCCTCGCAATGAATTCTACATTACTGCGCAATGGTGTGTGTTCCCTTGCAGTGATTTTACATTTCCTCAAAATGAATTTTGTGTTCCTTCGCAATATATTTGTTTTTCCTCGCAATCATTTTTACGTTCAATCGCAATAGTTTTTTGTTTCTTATAATAGTTTTGTGTTCATTCGCAATACAATTTCAGTATATCAGAAAATATCAGAAATATAAGATTGAGCTTTATTGACAAGTTTACTTACAAAGGAATTTGTCTTGGTTACAGAAGCTTCCAGTGCAAAGAGAAAAATACATAAATATATTTATTTAAGTCCTAACAAAAATTAACCATAGCTTCACAAAAGTAAAACTGCAGTAACCATGTTTTATTGTTAGGAACCATGGTTTCAAGTCAAATTTGTGCTTACCATTTTGGAAAACATATTGCCTCCCTGTTCTGCAAGGGCTCTGTAGACACCTGCCTTCATGTCAGACAAATTAAGCTAAATGATCTATGACTGAGTCGACAAAACAATGCAGAGGTTGGTTATACAAATACAATTTGAATGGGGGTGGGTGAAATAAATAGAACTTTTCTGGTGTTGGCAAACTGATATCCATCTTTAGCCTCCATGTACTTACTGTATGTATTGCTATGTAATTATGTATTTTTTTACTTATCCCCCTTTTTGTTTCTTTCAGATTCTTGAAAGTTCTCAGACACTTTTGAGTGTTTTGAAGAAGGAGACTGGGAATCTGACCAAAGCCACTGAGCCAAGAAGCAGCAAAGATCATTAAATAATGCTGAAGGTTCTCATCATCTGCCTGTACTCTGTTCCTACATTCTTTTCCTTTTTCCACTTTTATCTTTACCAGCATTCTGCCTTGTAATCACAACACATCAACATCAGAATTTAATGTTTCATTCCTATCAGGAAACCCTGCATGTAAAGTGTACAGATTTGTGATTATGTTTTGATATGAATTAGTGTTTAATATAACACTTTTAAATGAAATGTTTTAATAAAGACAACTTGTGAATTTTTAGGCTATTGTTGAATTATTCTTCAAAAATAAAGGATACTGAAGATAAAATAAGATAGCCCTCATCTGTTTATTGAAATGTTTTTTCTGTTTGTTTCTGATATTGTTTTTGAGTAATCTATTTATCATTGGATGAGTACATTTAATATTCTCTTGATGCAGAAAACAGAAAGGATGTGAAAACATTTTGATATACAGTACATTAACTAACACCAAAACAATGAGCAGCTTGAGGCTTGGCTGGAGTTACAGGAACTAATGAAGCACCTGAAGTCACTGCACAAATGTTCCCAACACTCTATGCTTTAATGTATATCCCTCAAGAATATTTCCTGTGTTTAGTATAGATGTATACTGGGTTGATAAACCGAACACTAAAGTGACTTGTAAAGTATACCGTGCTACAAGAAAGTAAGATTTGGTGGAACACTTTCTGAAATAGCCTTACAGTATTTTAAATCTTATTAAAGATGAAGTGTGTAATTCCTTTTTTTATTTTTTGATACTTGCTCCATCCCAGCTTAATACGTAGCCAACTATAATATGTGGATGTATGATGATTTCCTAGAAAAACAGCCACAGCTCTATCAAAACATTACTGTTTGTTTGATCATCTCAACCAATGGCATGAGTTTGGGGCGGGACTAATGGTTTATTCAACCGGTGTTCAGAAAATCAGTTTGAAAACTGATTATCTTTACAACTGCAGTTTACAAGTTTAGTAGCGCAGAAACTACACACTCAATCTTAAATAACCATAAATTATGGAAAATCACTGATCAATTTTGTCAATGTCTTGAAGTAAATCATTTAAGGAAATTAAATTTATTAAATAAAGATATTAATGAGCATTTCAGGGCTGCACTGCATTTCAAGTCGATGTTTTGCTCTTAATTTTCATAGAATATATTTCTGTGAAAAATCACAATATGCAAGACATAAAATAATAAAAAGAGACTGAAATGTTGTGAGAATGGAATAGTTTTAGATTGCAAAAAGGCATTATTCTAAACCAGAGGGAACTGAAGCTCAAAATAAAGCAAAAACCAACAGTGCAAATGAATGAATACAAAAGCAAGGACTGATATGCAAGTTGTCCAAACATACCACATGTACATTTGTACATGTACAATTAGCCCACAAATAATCCTGAAGCACCATGGTGCTGCTGTTGATTTCAAATTGACAAAGTATTCAAAAGTCATAAAAGATGCATGAAATAAATTATGAAAACTTCATCCCGGAGTGTACAAACTATACATCAATACTGGTCGGAGAGGCTTAATAGATGAGTGATCAGATATGCTGTAGTCACTTTATGGATATGACACACTCGAGTCAGTTGGCATTGTGTGTATGTCAATCTCTGTGTCGCACACACACACATGGCCCATGCACACACATGTACACTCACAAACCCACTGAATAATGTTCCCTTCATGAATCACATTGAATGCTCCATTTCCTTTCATTTCAAAACACAGTTATAAATTAAAGCATGATTATTGACAAATTAATGCATTAGTTGGTTAGCTGGTTTATAAAACCAGTCAAGAGCATGCCCAGGGTCATATTTCGCAAAATCGAAAGAAATACGAAATTAGGATGTGCTTAAAATTAACCTGTATTCTATAAATTAGGCTGTATTGACTGTGTTGATTACCAAAAAATATGAGAAGTTCATTGTCATTACTGAAGTAAAAAAAAAATATTTATGTGTAATGGTAGAACTGATCGTATTGGATTTTATTACATTAAAATAAATATTTTACTGCAGTAATTTGTTAATTTCAGTAAAACTGCTGTATTACAGTAATGCAAATCAGTACTGAGAATAATGGAGACTCGAAAAACTTTGCATGAATTACAATAATGAGAATTTGCTGAGTAAATATGCTTAATTGTCATTAAAATCTCACATTGCAAGGTCCTAAAAGGTCCTAAAAATAGGTAAAACAAATTTAATTCACATTATAATAATATAGTATTTTTGCTTTTGATTTTGGGGTGAAATATGACCTGAACATGTTTTTGTGAGATTCACCGCATAAATCTTTGACACTCCATGGTTGTAGTTAAAAGTTTGGTGATCCAGATGATTGCCAAATGTAATCAATCAAGTTCTATTAGCATGAAAACCAATGCAAAATGAATATACTTAACAATTCACCAATTAAGAGCTTGTGTTTTTTTCAAATCCATCTAGAATACAGTGTTTCAGCTGTATATAGTATAGAGGGTGCGGTTCTCATTTTGTTTATCAGAAGCATCTACCACAGACAGTTAAAAGAAACATACGAAAGATGGAGGGATTATACATTTTGAGAGACTAGTCAATAAAGAGCTACACATGCACATACAAAACGAACATCACAACGAACAAGGATTGTGGCACCCTTTCACCAATCATACATACAAACGTTACTTTTTTCGCATTCATTTTTTGTTGCTTTATCCGCTTATTGTCCTCTTTGTGGATTAATGTTATACGCACTCTGAAAAAGTCTCTCCATTTTAAGGACAGTCAAAGTCATCTCTGTCTTTTGAGAATTTGGTCACTTTCATGGGGTGAGGAATACATACATAGCACAAGACCTTGACCGAGAGTGTGGAATTCCAAGCTGGATCGGCTGTTCAAGCCATTTTCCAAGTTAACAGACACGATCACAACCACGATCCGTGGCAACACGAGGTCAAATGAGTGAATGATTAAACCACCGTATATCAATGATGAGGACAGTCCTGCTGTGAACGTTGATGATGTGTGGACATGGAATACTCAATGTTTGTTGACGTGCTGGTTGCTACTGGTCCCGCTGTTCTGGAAGTTGTGTTTGTTTGTATCCAGGCTGGTGAATGTGGGCAGGCAGTGGTTGGTCCCGAATCTTCTAGACATCTGGAAGGTTTAGAAGTAGAGAGCTGGTTCACTGCTGAAGTCTGACAGAGAGGAGCTATCAGCAGGTGTCAGCTATGAAACAAACAGAAGAATTAAGTTAACAAATAGGACCAGCTTTCCATGTGCATTTTTCCTTGTGTATGTATTGTTATATCATACCATGACCTCCTCTGTACACTGTGAATTATCTTCCCCTCTGACAGCAGGGTCATCGAGTTTGTGTTTTTGCCAGGCATTAAACTCCACTGAGTGTTTGGGTGTATAATTGGACAGATCTGAAGACATAAGGAGAAACACATCAATCAACGCTCATCCCCCCCAGACTGAAGACAATAATTGCAGATGGTGACCAGTTATAGCATCTAAAATTAGACTTTAAAACTACAAAGTTTATTGCAATGTTATTTGTCAACTACCCAAATGTAGTATATGTAAAACCTTATTGTTGACCAGCAGGTGTCAACCCTGATCAGTCTAAGCTATACTTCTCAGTTGTGAAGCTCCTCATGTAGGAGGTCTGCTCTTAAGAGATTGGCCCAGGAAATGAGTACATACTAACTTCCAACCGATATGACAAGTATTTCTACAACACAGAATGGGAATTAATTGTATGTATGGCTATTGTACAACGGCTATATCATAAAGGTTCGTTCACAGTAGCACACTTTCATGCGATAACTTGTTTGTAGCACTAAACAACCCAAGTTCTCATGTGAACAGGAAAGTCGCCCTGAACGAGCTTCATGGACTACTTTTATGATGCTTTGGGGTTCTTTTTTAAGCTCTAAAGGAAAATTCCTGGTTCAATACAAGTTAAGCTCAATCGACAGCATTTGTGGCATAATGTTGACTACCATAAAAATAATATTGACTCATCCCGGCTTTTCTATAAAAAGCAAAAGTCGAAGTTACAGTGAGGTACTAACAATGGAAGTGAATGGGGCCAATTTTTGGAGAGTTTAAAGAAGAATTGTGAAGCTGATAATTTTATAAAAGCACTAACATTCATTTTTCTGCTAAAACTTGTGTATTATTTGAGCTGTTAAGTTGTTTAAATCATAATTTTTATAGGCATTTTAGGGTTTACAGTGTTACGTTGTCATGGCAACTAAACTAAAATTGGATATAACAAGACAATTTGGTAAAAGATTTTATCACACTAAATCCATGTTAACAGGCATATACGTCATGTGGCTATACTTTTAAAACAGTGAGTATTTTAACATTTACAGATTGGCACTATTCACTTCTATTGTAAGTGCCTCACTGGAACCTCCACTTTTCCTTTTTTTAAAGAAAAGGAAGGATGAAATAAATGTTTTGTGGTAATCAATATTATGTCACAAATGCTTTGAGCTTAAATTGTATTGAACCTGGAATATTCCTTTAAAGTGAATCACTATCAATTAGAGGTCGATCGATATATCGGTTTTACCGATTAATCGATGCCGATAGTTGCTTTTTAAACTATCGTTATCGGATACAATCTTTGGTGATATTTGTCAAAAGTTTTTTCATCATTTTGACATTTCAAAATAAGAATTCTCTGTTTGTTTTGGGCTTGTTTATACTTAAAAGACCTGTATGATGCAATAAATCTTAATATTTTCTGGTTATTTGGGGGATTTTGGTTGAACAATAAAACTTATTTATTTACGACTCTTTGTCTGTTGCCATGATAGGAAGGAAAGCATAAGAAATATTTTTAAATATTAAAATATATTAATATTAATCGGTCATCAGCCTTTCCCACTTCCTTAGTTCCCTTATCGAGAGGTCTCTCCTATTGCGTAAGTAGCTTACGCTATGGGAAATATTGAAGTCTTTATGTAAAACGCATTGCAGCTGCACAGCAGACAGTGATGAGCGAAGCAGCTCGGTCATTGGCTGTGCTGCGGCAACTGCTCGAACCAATGACGGGCGATTTAGAACGCGCCACCAATGGGGCGCCCGCTTCAGCGGCTCATAGCCTGCTGAAATTAGCATATGAGGGCTATATAATGAGCATCCCGTCATTCCGGTTCTTTAGATTTAATCTCTTTCAGCGAAGACCTTCTCTTCGCTGGATCCTCCGGATTGTTGGAGTCTTTCGCCGCTGTTGACGCGCTTACAGCGGGACTGCTGAGAGGACGCCGGCACCTTCAGCCGCCTTCGAAGCCTTCTGCTACGCCATCCGGCGCGCATCGCATATCCTTTTTCTTCTGCAAGCGTTTGCCCCCGCGACGCTTTGTAGAATTAAAAGAGTAATTTTCCAAGGCGTTGTTTCAAATGCCTTCAGCCTGCGCCTCGTGCAGAGGCCCTCTTAAACGACGGAGATCGGCAGGTCCTCTGCACTCGCTGCCTGGGTCTGGACCATGCAGAAGCTGCACTCATTCAGGGCGGATGCCCTGAATGCGACTCCTTGGGCCTCACCGAGCTGCGCGCTCGCTTTGCTGTTTTCACCGCAAGCGAGCCGGCTGCCCCCGTGCTGCCACCTCTGTTCGAGCCGCGCAAGAAAAAGCGGCGCTCACAGAGGCTGCCAGAGCACCCCGACTTCGGTGATGTCACGCCGGCTCAGTCCCCGCGTGCATCGCCGCTACCAGATGTCTCCCCGCAGCCGGTCCATTTCACGAGAGCGGACCTGCAACCCTCCAACGAAGCGGTGGGTCTCGTCTCGTTCGGCGCATCAGGGGACGACGATGGAAAGGATGACAGCCTCTCTCTTGACGCTGCATCTGACGACTGGCCGGGCTCGTTCGACCCCGCGCCATCTACAACAGCGGACACGAGCGCGGGCACCAGTATGGACTTGGAGATCGTCCGTATCCTGTCTAAGGCCGTGGAAGACCTCGGGCTCGACTGGTCTTCTCCGGAAGAACCCGCCCGCAGCCGGCTGGATGAGTGGTTCCTGCAGGGGCGCCGGCAGGCCCCCCGACAGAGACCCTCTCCTTTCTTCCCTGAGGTGCACGACGAGCTCACAAGGTCGTGGAAAGCCCCGCACTCGGCTCGCCTAAAGCCTTCTTTCTCTTCTTCGCTCTCCTCAGTGGACGGCGCGAGAGAAAGAGGCTACGAGGCAACTCCACCCCTAGAAGAGACTGTGGCCAACCATCTATGCCCACCCTCCACCGCTGGATGGAAGGCCAGAGCTTCTCACCCATCGAAGCCGTGCAGAACCACATCAGCTCTCACCGGTCGCGCATACGCCGCCGCCGGTCAAGCTGCGTCAGCGCTGCATTCGATGGCGGTTCTACAAGTGTTTCAAGCCAAACTTCTCCGCTCTATGGACGAGTCTGGACCTGAACCTGACGCTTTTAAGGACCTGCGCAGTGCTATTGGCCGGGCCATGGCTAACTTGATCGTCCTTGAGCGCCATCTGTGGCTAACGCTAACGGAGATGAAGGACGCGGATAAAACACCCTTCCTTGACGCACCTGTCACTCCGAGCGGCCTGTTCGGACCTACGGTGAGACATTTCACGGAGCGCTTCACTGCGGCGCGGAAAGATTCACAAGCTATGCATCACTTCCTGCCTAAGCGCTCCAGCTCATCTCAAAAACCGCCCCAGCAGCAGCAGCGAGCCAGGGCAGAGCCACCCGTCTCCCAGCCGAAGAGCAGACCGGAGAAGGACGCTCGACGCCGCTCGCGTTCCGCTGGCCGAAGAAAGCCGCAGGAGCAACGAGGCCCTCGACCCAGAATCACCCTGAATACGGAGCCTCGTAAGTCTTCCTAGCAGCAGGAAGAAAAAGAGGAAGTACGTGTCTTGCAGATGCCGGACTGCTTCCTCTCAAACATTCAAAACATTACCCAGTCCCCTTACAGGCGGCTGGAAATGTCTATACAGCAGTCAATGGGCCAGTCATAAAACTCGCTCACCTGCAATCAAACGCCGTTTTTACGGCGACACACAGAAATCACCAAAAGAGTCATTTTCTGCCTGTGTCACTAGGGGTTCACATGTCCACACTAAAGTGCGCATTCCCACATATCAATACTGTCCAAACAGTGCCAAACACCTCCCCAGCTCAGGCTGGATGTCTCAAACATGTAGATCGTGTGCCTATTGTCATGTATGCACCGCTACACACAAGCACTGTTCCCACAGTTATAAACACTTCCCCAGTGAAAGCGGGAAGTGCTATAAGTGTAGCGCGTGTGCCTGCTGTATTGCACGCACCCCTACACACAGCTACCCACACAGTTTCAAACAGCTATGCCGCAAACATCACAGATGTAATGCGCGAGCTAAGAAACTCCCCGCTAAATGCGGAAAGCTTTATGAACGTGGCGCGCGTGCCCATAATGATGAATGCACCCCCACTTCAAAACACTGTTCATACAGTTTCAAGCACTCATGCTGTCAGCATTTCGGAAATAGCGCATGTGCCTGTACTCTCACACGCACCTCTGCACTCAGCACTCAATACAGCTGCTCAGCGCGCACCTGCGCCTCTGAGAGCCGTAGATTCTGTGTTAGCACAAAGCGATTTGCCGGCGGGGCCCATACGTCACTGCGACACACCCCCAGCCGGCATTCAGCCCATATCTGTGCGACCAGAAGCCTGGGAAAAAATCCCCGACATGCCGAAATGGGTTTTGAACATAATAAAACACGGATACTCACTTCAATTCGCTCGCAGACCACCCCGCTTTTCAGCGGTGGTCGAGACGAAAGTGAGGAAAGATGTGTCACATGTTCTACGCACCGAGGTGCTCAAACTGATAGAGAAGGGCGCTATAGAAACTGTTCCTCCCTCTTTGAGCGAGGTGGGTTTCTACAGCCGCTATTTTCTCATCCCGAAAAAGGACGGTGGCCTTCGCCCCATCCTGGATCTCAGACATCTGAACAAAGCGTTAATGATTCGCTCGTTCAGAATGTTAACAACCAAACATATCCTCGCGCAAGTTCGCCCCGGGGATTGGTTTCTATCAGTGGATTTGAAAGACGCTTACTTTCACATCCCGATAGCGCCTCATCACAGGCCTTTTCTGAGATTCGCTTTCGAGGGACAGTCATACCAGTACACAGTACAACCATTCGGCCTATCATTGGCCCCCCGTACATTCACGAAATGTATGGATGCAGCACTTTCCCCCCTGAGACAGCGGGGAGTGCGGATACTGAATTACCTCGACGATTGGCTAATCATAGCACAATCAGAGGTTCAGTTAATGACACACAGATCTTGGACTATCAGCCATTTACAATGCCTGGGTCTGAGAATAAATTTTGCAAAGAGCGTGCTATCCCCCAGCCAGAATATTTCTTTTCTGGGAATAGTGCTAGACTCAGTGCAGATGACAGCGCGCCTCTCATCAGAGCACGCGCTCTCTATTCGACGGCTTGCAACATCGTTCAGAACAGGCACGCACGCCCCCGTCAAATGATTTCAGAGAATGCTCGGCCTCATGGCCTCGGCATCAGCTGTACTCCAGCTAGGATTGTTGCACATGCGTCCTCTCCAGCGCTGGCTCAAGATCTGCGTCCCCACTCACGCGTGGCGCTCAGGCCACTTTTTGATCAGAGCGAATCACGGCTGTATAAAAGCCCTGACACCCTGGAAAGCCATAAAATGGTATCAAACCGGCATGAGTCTGGGCGTGAATACATGGAGAAAAATGATCACGACAGATGCCTCCAAAATAGGATGGGGGGCCCTTTACGAGGGCAGGCCTGTTTCCGGTTTTTGGTCAAACCCGGAAAAGCGCCTACACATAAACTGTCTGGAAATGAAAGCGGTCGCCTTGGCTCTCAGAGCCCTGCTTCCGTACCTGCAAAACGAACACGTCCTGGTCCGAACGGACAACATGACGGTAGTTTCGTATATAAATCGCCAAGGTGGACTCAGGTCGAGCTCCCTGCATTCTATGGCCAGGGAGCTCATCCTATGGTCACAACACCACCTGCGCTCGCTAAGAGCAGCGCACGTGCCAGGCGTCTTGAACCAAGGAGCGGACATGCTATCCAGAGACAAAGTTCTCCCAGAAGAATGGTCTCTCCACCCTCGGACGGTTCAGTGGTTATGGCGAACCTTTGGCGAGGCAGAGGTCGACCTCTTCGCCTCCAAGGAAAACGCGCACTGCCCTCTCTTCTTCTCAAAAAGCACGGACGCGCTCACCCAAATCTGGCCGAGCCGCCCCTTGTATGCTTTTCCCCCGATCACGATGCTGCCTCAGGTCATCAGTCGGATCAGGGAGGTGAAATGTGCAGTGCTCCTGGTAGCCCCACTCTGGAAAAAACAGACATGGTTTCCAGAGCTGGTACAGATGATGCAATCTGCCCCATGGCCGATTCCGCTGAGGCAAGACCTCCTCGGACAGGCCAGCGGGATGATTCTTCATCCCCGCCCCGATCTGTGGGCCCTCCATGCATGGCCCCTCAACGGGTTCCCGAGAACCTCCCCAGTGGAGTTCTGAAAACCATTGCTGAAGCACGAGCCCCCTCTACGAGGCGCTTGTATGCTCAAAAGTGGAAAGTGTTCAGTGACTGGTATGATACCAAGAGCTTGAACCCCAAAACGTGCGAGATACCGAGTGTACTCGCCTTTTTGCAGGAGCTGCTGGAGGCGGGCCGCACACCCTCCACGCTCAAAGTCTATGTGGCTGCCATAGCGGCGTCACACAATCCTGATAAAGGACGTTCATTAGGAAAAGACGATCTGATCGTTCGTTTCCTAAGAGGCGCTAGGAGGATGAACCCTCCTCGCCCACCTTCGGTGCCGATCTGGGACCTGGCCACGGTCCTGGACGCACTCAAAGGTGCCCCGTTCGAACCTCTCCGAACCGTGCACCTCAAGCAGCTCTCGCTCAAAACCATGCTCTTGCTGGCACTCGCTTCAGTTAAAAGAGTGGGCGACCTGCACGCGCTGTCATCAAGCGCTGCTTGCCTGGAATTTGGACCTAACGACTGCAGAGTTGTCCTTAGGCCAAAGCACGGGTACATTCCTAAGGTGCTCTCTACACCCTTCAGAGCACAGGTGATATCTCTGGCAGTGCTATCGTCTTCAGCAGACGAAGGCGACGCAAATTTACTCTGCCCGGTCAGGGCGCTCAGAGTATATTTGGAACGTTCTGCCCTGTTCAGACAGACAGAACAAATATTCGTATGCTTTGGCGGCCGAACTAAGGGTCTCGCTGTCTCAAAGCAACGAATATCGCGCTGGATAGTGGATGCTATAGCGCTAGCTTATGAAGCCAAGGGCCTTCAATGCCCCTTAGGCGTCAGAGCTCACTCTACGAGGAGCATGGCCTCCTCGTGGGCATGGTCGAGTGGGATACCCATTGAAGATATTTGTGCGGCGGCAGGCTGGGCCTCGCCTTCGACATTTATCAGGTTTTATAACCTACAGGTCCCCTCACTACATTCCAACATTCTATCAGTCTGACTGTGGAATGAACTGGAGTATGTACATGCTGGGCATTATCTCCTCCCTTATAAGGTCCGTCTCTGACCGGCTTAGAGGGTTTATTATGTGTACCAGTACACAAAAACTCAGTACATAAGATATGTGTTTGTGTTTGTACAAGGAGCACCCCACCTTGTAGGTAAGGGCGCCCTGTCATACCCCACTAAATAGCTCGCCTCTGGCCGGCTCGTGGAACATCACTTTGCTTTAAGGCTCAGATACCCGCCTCTGGCTTCATACAGCGAAGTCAGCACGCACAGCGTTTTACATGGGGTTCCCATAGCGTAAGCTACTTACGCAATAGGAGAGACCTCTCGATAAGGGAACGACTCGGTTACTAACGTAACTTCGGTTCCCTGAGAGAGGGAACGACTATTGCGTAAGCTGCCGTGCCTGTGCTTGGTCAGTCGCTTCAGTCGATTGAACCTAAAGAACCGGAATGACGGGATGCTCATTATATAGCCCTCATATGCTAATTTCAGCAGGCTATGAGCGCGTGAAAGCGGGGCGCGCCCCCATTGGTGGCGCGTTCTAAATCGCCCCGTCATTGGTTCGAGCAGTTGCCGCAGCACAGCCAATGACCGAGCTGCTTCGCTCATCACTGTCTGCTGTGCAGCTGCAATGCGTTTTACATAAAGACTTCAATATTTCTCGAGAAACGGAGTTTTCCCATAGCGTAAGCTACTTACACAATACTTGTTCCCTCTCTCAGGGAACCGAGGTTACGTTAGTAACCGAGTCATTATCGTATCTGGAAAATCCACTACCGGTCGACCTCTACTATCAATTGCTATTGTATAAAAGTTGGGACGAGATATTCTTTAAAAAAAAATTCTTCTGTGTACCACATTTAGTAAGAAATAAATGCACATATTTTGAACGACATGAGGGCGAGCACTTTAATCAATTAGAACTGAAATGAATTAAGTTTGTTGAAAATGATTACATGCCAACACAACTGTAACAAAGGGGAATGTTGTATAAAGATAACAGCAATTTTATTACACAACACTATCTATAACTGTCCCAATACTGTTCTAGTACACTTTCCCATCACCTGAAAAATACATGCTTTTACTGCTTAACTTATTCTTAGCCTTTACTGAATCCATTTCCTGCTCTCCTCGTCCAACGTTTTATACTCTATCCTTCCATCTTTCCTTTCTGTTCCTCTCATTCTATCCATTTCCTCTCATTCTTCTTGTGTCACTCACCCGTGCTGTTGTTGGAGTGAATGGGTGTGCTGGTGTAGTTGGCACGGGGAATGCTTATGCTCCTGCTCATGCCTCTATCGTCTTCTTCTTTCTCCTCTCCTTCCTCCTCCTCCTCCTCCTCCTCCTCCTCCTCTCTGCTGTCCCACATGCAGCTCTCGGATGGGTATTCGAAAGTGCTCTGCAGGCTGGACTCGTTGAACGATATGTTCAGCTGTGGAGAAAATAAGAAAACAGCTTGTTCGGTTTCACATTCCTAACTAGACCTGCTCGAACACTGTGCCTGTGAACAATTCTACCAAAAGCTCTGCAAACTTTCGACAATTTTGAATGTTAAGTTCAGAAAGTGTGTGAATTCTAGAGATTATCCCCAGAATTAGTATCAATAAACATCTAGCATCTAAAAAAAAAACTGTACTGATTCAGTGTCAGCCTTGGCAAAACTAAAAGTGAGTGCCCAGGCCAATAAAACGGAAACATTATTAATATTATTGGAACAAAAATAGAACATAGCATTTGCGTTTAATTAAGATTGTTTGCATACAGTAGATCAAGTGACACAAGACTGTCTGTGGTCCAAAAAAACAGAGAAAAACTAGCCAGTTCATGGGCATAAACATGTTTGTTCGGTCCAACCAAATGGCCAAAACAGGCATTTGTTTATCACCAGGTATCTATGGTAACAAATAGAGGCACTTTTGACTGTAAAGTAGTTCAGTTTCCTTATTGCTTTATTTATTACTCTCTCTCCACTTTGACTTGTTTGAGCTTGACCTGCTTTGAATATGTCTGATAATCTAAGTCGGTCACAGTCATAACATTTTTATATATTGGTTAAAGATGGAGAATCCTGAAATTAACCCTAATCAAAACGCATTTGTATAAGTATAGCATGGTATTTACACTGTACCCCAGGTACTGCAATATTGTAGAGACTTGAAGGTGGATTTGTTTTTTGATTTTTCTCCCCAAATTGGAATGCCAAATACCCAATGCGCTCTAAATCCTCATGGTGGCATAGTGACTTGCCTCAATCCGAATGGTGGAGGACAAATCTCAGTTGCCTCCGCATCTGAGACCGTCAGTCCATGAATCTTATAACGTGGCTTGTTGAGCACATTACCACAGAGACCTAGTGCATGTGGAGGCTCACGCTATTCTCCGATGCATTCACGCACAACTCACCACGGACCCCACCGAGAGCGAGAACCACATTATAGCAACCACAAGGAGGTTAACCCAACGTAACTCTACCCACCCTAGCAACCGGGCCAACTGGTTGCTTAGAAAGCCTGACTGGAGTCGAACTTGCAACTCCAGGTGTTGAGCTACCCAGGCCCCCCTAAAGTTAGACTATTTTACTTGGGCAAATAGATATTGGATTTTGTAATATCGATAACTAAGATAATTAAATCAACATAGACTCAAGAATAAATAAAGGTTAAATGAACATTCAATAATGTTAATGCTTCATATCAGGTGGGTTTTTTTTTATAATATGCTGTATTAATAATCATACATTAGTCAATTAACAATGGCGAAGATGTTACATATCAGCAAAATCCATTATCAGTCAACCTCTAATCCCAAGTCTCAGTGATTGTTTATAGTTAACCTACAGCAGTCATTCTCAAGAAGTCTCAAACAGTGCAAGGCGAAATATCCTAGTTGATTTTTACCGATAACCAAAAGTTTCAAAAGTAACTATTGGCACTGATTAATCGGAAAACCGATAAATCAGTCGACCGCTGGTAGCAACCACCCAGAACGCCATTGCAACCACCTAGAAATGCCTAGCAACCACTCATAACACCCTAGTAACCACCTATCAATGCCCTCACAACCACACAGGATACCTTATCAACTGCATTGTTATGCACTAAAAACACTCAGAACACCTTGGCAGCACCCTGCCAACTACCCACAACCACCTGGCATTGTGGCGGACACTTTGTGCACAAGCAAACAGCACACACATTTTCTTCACAAAAGATCTGAGACATTTTAAACAAATTGACAGCAGCGCAATATGAGGAAAAACAGCAACAAGACTGAAAAAAACCGAGTTGTCTGAATCAAATCCAATTAATTATGAAGACCCTCTAGAAGATGCTGTACACTATGTACACTGGTGGCAGTCACCTGACCAACCTATGATCCCTGGTGTGTGTGTGTGTGTCTGCTCTGTCCTAAATCTACTGTAATCTCCATCACAACTTCCACACATAGGCACGGTTAATATACAAAAGCTAAGAGCTTCTATACACCACAGGCAGCAAAACAACCGGACAAAGGCCACATTTGCCGTAATAAACATCACCTTTTATTCCCTCAAACTGTAAACAACCTCATCATTCTGTTGAGATTAACTTTACATTCTTACTGTCTGGCCCAAGTGCTTCATTAAATATAATTAGAGTAATTCCTCTGACTTAACCAAAACCCAGTAGACAGATATTATTGAAGCTTCGTATCAAAGTAAGCATTAACTTTTAAGAAAGATAATTATAATCCAGTGTAGTAATATTGTATGTTTAGGGTCACTCTCACCTGAGCAAGAACACATTAATGAATATTTAATATCTCTGATTAAATATAAGATAAAATGGTTAAAAATTAAAAGATATCTGGGTAACACTTTACAACAAGGTTTTATTCGTTAACCCCTTAACTGTCAGCATTTTAGCGTGTGTTTTTTTCTCCCCAATTTGGAATGCCCAATTCCCAATGCACTCTAGGTCCTCATGGTGGCATAGTGATGAATCTCAGTTGCCTCCGCTTCTGAGACCGCCAGTCCGCGCATCTTATCACGTGGCTTGTTGAACGCGCTACCGCGGAGACCTAGTGCGTGTGGAGGCTCACGCTATTCTCCGCGACATCCAAGCACAACTCACCATGCACGCCACCGAGAGCGAGAACCACATTATAGCAACCACGAGGTTAACCCAACGTGACCCTACCCACCCTAGCAACCGGGCCAACTGGTAGCTTAGGAAGCCTGACTGGAGTCACTCAGCACACCCTTGATTCAAACTCAAAACTCCAGGTGTGGTAGTCAGCGTCTTTACGTGCTGAGCTACACAGGCCCCTCGTTTTATCATGTTTTACATGAGCTAAGAATGAACGATACTTTTAAAGAACTTAATAATCTTGGTAAATGTTAATTTCAACATATACTAATATTTTTTTTTATTACAAGTTGTATATTTTGCTGTTAACATTAGTTCAGACATTATGAACTAACATGAATTAACAATGAACAAATGCATATTTTTATTAAATAACATTAATCAACATTAATTAATGCTATTTAAGGGTTAGGGTACTAAATAATGTCTATTCGCATTTACTAATGTCAATAAATACAACATTATTGTAAATTGTTACCAATACGTGTAAAATGAAATGATTAAAGAAACAAGTGTCCTAAAATCAGGAAGTATTGCAGTCAATGGTTATTTTTTCTACTTCCACACTGTAGTCTCAAAACTTGTTTCCATGCCAATAATGTTTGTAAAAAAAAAAAACAAAGTAACAATTAGGTGTCCATTTGGGAAACGTATGTATAATGAAAATAAAAACTCCTCGGAAGAGATTCGAAACTTGAGATACTTTCACTTTAAAATGTTCCTCATATTTCATTACGGTTGAAAGCAATAAAAGGGAATCATTCTATCCATTCCTCTTTTAGTGGAGATGTAAAAGCCTTGTTCTCTTCTAGTAATTCAATGTAGTTAAATCTACTGTGGTTATGTAACACAATGGGCACGGACTGGGTGTGTAGTCAAATCTGTGTCTCTTTCTATGAAAAAATGACGCATGTACAGAACAAGACACCTCAGAGATGAACTCATGGGACTATATATATTCAGTGCTTCATGAAACAAAAGGGATGATGTTTAGTACCTACCGAGAGTATTCACTAGCCCTTTCTGTTCAAACTTTTTTTCAGATTGAAATATTTTTTACTCTTAATAGCACAAATGCAAACACATTATGAATTAAAATATTACTAATGTGACCAAATTAACTTATTTAAATCTTATATTTTATTTTAACTTGTATTTAATATTTCACATTTATGAATGATTTTTAATTTAAAAAATAATTTGATTACTTTTATTAAAAATATTAATTATACAAAATAAATCAAATAATCAGAATATTTTTCATTATTCTTTATTAGTTAATATATTTTAAGGACTTTACTTCTACAAAATACATATTTCTGGTATATGAATCAAAATAATTTATTACATATTTTTACTTTATTAAATTAAATAAATTAAATTAGAATTAAACTGCTTATGAATTAATAACATTTTATTTGTCATTATTTAAGACAATTTATTTTTCCAAAATAAAAATAAATCTGTTAAGAACTAATCTAATTAACTGAAATTATTTAATTTTTCTTTCTATTCTTTTTTATAAATTACTACATTTTAAAGACTTCTACAAAACATTTATGTCAAGATATTTATTTTGCAAGACTAAAAAACAATTATACAAAATAACTTTAATAAAATATTTATATGAAATAATTTGTAATGAATTTCCAAAATGAAATACATTAAAATAGTTCTGTATTTCTAATTTGAAAATGTGTACAAATTACAGCCTCCTTTCAGTAGCTCTCTTCGAGTTTTGCAATTAAAATTTCAGCCTCTTCAATGCAAATTTGTTCCAGATACTAAGTTGATGGAGACTGGAATAGTACTGATTTCCAAATGGATTCAAGTCTGGGCTATTACAGAATACTAACCTTCTTATTTTATGAATCAGTCTTTCATAGATTTGTCAATGTGCTTGGGTCTTTGCTCCCCCCCCCCAGCACAAATCTCTGGCTGACTGAAATCGTTCTCTTTACTGATTTGCCTGTGTTTTGGTTGTATCGATGTTGTCCATCATGAAAATTAGCTTTCGAGTTCCTTCTACTTTGAAATCAACCCCAAATAATGATGCTGCCACCATGGAAGGGATGTTACTCAAGTGTAGAGATAAATTTGGTTTGCACGGAAAATGTTCAATGATTTCAGGTTTGCCAACTTTTTTCCACCTAACATCTAGATCTTCCAAACATCTTTAGTCACCAGCAAGATCCATATCATCTCTTGGTCTTCATGACAGCAGAATTGATCTGATTGGAGTTATCTATAGTGCATTCGAGGTATAAGCCATCAGTGGATTTAAAATACAAATGGGGGAATGGAGATAAATATTATGTAATTTTAAGATATTTATTTTTAATATAGGCATACTCTGTATAGGCTAATACTGTATGTAAATACAAATATCACATTAACATTATAGATGATCAATTCTACAGTCATAGGGGAAAATCTCATTTATAATTAGTTTAATATAAATATAATTCTGTCAAATTTAAGATTTTGAAATTTAATGTTTCTCTTTGGCGTGGCCCTGTCTGGCGATCTGAAGAAGTTGTAATCAGAACCGTAATTTCATGCCGGAGATAGGAGGCAGGGGCGAGGAGCCTACCCCTGTGCAGGATGGGACTCAACCAGTGGTGGTGGGGTGGTGGAGGTTGCGGTGTTAGCTCACTGAAACAGCAATGTGATAGATTGTGAGCAGACTTATAAAGCGATGGCTTACGTGTGATTGGCTAAGAGTTACCTAGCTAATGGCGCGATGATGTACAGCTGCGAGTCTTCCCGCTAGAACTACGCTGCGCTTACATTTAATAGTTTAATTGTTGGATTAAAGATTGTCAAAACAAAAGTGCTTATTTTTTGTAACATTATTCTGAAGATAGGGGGAAATCCCATTTCAATGCAGCAGCAGTAGGGATTCTCTCATTAAATCAACTTTACGTGAATGTTTCATTCCAGTTCTAAACTTTGTTTGCCAACTCTTTGGCAGCAGCATGCAAAGTTTCCAGTGTGGAGTTATTTGGTCATTCTTGGCCTGTGCTGATTTCCTGATTATTCAGCCAGCGTTACACTTCTGAGCAAAGTGTGTGTGCTGCCAGTTTCAACCATTTCCCATTGTAGTTCTCTAAAGCTATTTAAAAAAAATATATGGAAACTATTTGTTGGCCTGAGAAAGAAAGACTTATTCCATCCAAGCGGACCAATCAATTCCAATCCACCAATCCACATTTCAGATTAATAATTGAACAATTACATATGTAATGCAAAGGGAAGTTTGGGAATTATGTAGTGACTGAAAAGTGCCAAACAATTTCAACCAATATTCAATCAATCATTCACATTAATGCTGCTCATGTTGATGACTCCAAGTACCATGTGCTCGTATAGCCTACAAATGAAATAAATACAAATGTACACCAATGTATATTTAATTCATGTTTAGAACTTACTTTATATTTACCATTACTTTATTACATTTAATAGTATTCTACAATAAAATGTATTAATTTAAATGACATTTTCTCCCATAAAACTATTCGGGTTTTGAGTAAACATGTTGTTGTGTGCCTTGTGTATCCATTGAAATCAATCATTTTATTCAATTTTCACATAATGAACAAAGGGGAGACAGCCAATCTAATAGGGCAGAATTGCTAGAGACACTGTCCTCATTTGAACTAGGTTGAGATTGTATGTCAGTACACACCCACACCCCCCCACACATGTTTATTGAGTCATTGAAACAAGGACATACCATAGTCACACTTCTATTGTTTCTATGCCAAGGTAATTACTATAGATTAACCCTACCCACACCCTGACCCATCCCCTAAAAGAAAATCTTTTGCACTATTTAAAACAATATTTATGAATCAATTTTTCCAACTGAAGATGTCTTCAATAGTCCCCAAAGACTATTGAAGGCTCACTTTATGGGACACCTTTTCCATACAATGGAAGAGAATGGTGACTGAAGCTTTGAGGTCTTGGGCGACTGAGCAGATGCCTGATTAGAGCTAATCTGCTGCCAAGTTGTTCAATATTAGAAATCCCTCAACACTGTAGGCTACATTTGGTAAGACCTACGAAACATAAATACAAGCATGTATGGTTTCATAAGCATGTGAGGTAGGCAATCCAGCCAATGTGTATTATTGTACCATCTTGGGGATTCAGTCAGTTTAGTGTATTTCAGTGAAGGCTGAATCATTTCAGCAAACACTGAGGCTTGCATTATAGTACATGAAGACACATACTTAATACTATTTGCATGTGTAGTAAAAATTTTCATTGCAATCTATATGCTATACTACTGGTAATCATAAGTGTTGTGATTCTGGAAGACAAAACCTTAATTGCTCAATCTCAACAAGAGTTTTAGATTTTCTGATGAAAATGTGAGTGGACCTTGACTGTTCAAAGCTCTCTTCCACAAGGCTATAATGTTGTTGGTGGTTGGCAGGGTGTAGAATGCAACAATACCATTCATTTTCTCCATAGGGGAATAGCTTTTTGACAATAACTTAAAAACCTTTAAAGATAGGGAGCTCCGAATTTGTTCATCGATAATATATGCTTCTGTTGGAGCCATCAGTCCATGTTATTCCAACTTTAGTTTTAAAAATTGTGTTTAATAGTGGAATTTCTGATGAAGAACTACACTACCTATGATCCTGGGGGAGAAAGACCACCAATCGGTGAATCACGGCAAATAAATTGTGCCTAAGGAGCCCAACAGTGACCGCCCATGCAAATGACGTTATCAAGTCATCTTGATACACTCAAATTCCTACACTCAAATTGCTAATATATTTGTATATATCTTTAATCTTTTGCATAAACTTAAAATATATTCATGCTGTATTTATAATAAACAACATTACATCAATACATTTTCATATTTTTCCACTGTTTTTAATTTTCTTACGGCATTTGCAATATTTCACTGGATTATTGTTCATTCCCTCATGAAAGACACATAACATTCTGATTCATCTCAGAGCTGGTTGGTTAGGTTCATGGCTTAAAACTCTTTTATGGAACATTTTATGAAGTCTCTATGAAAAAAAAACTAATGGGAAAAACAATACCAGAACCAAGAGGCTGAAAAAGTATATGGGTCCTGTTGTGCTCAATTGCTATACTGTTGCTAAAGGGTCGTTGTTCACTTGTTAAATATGGTTGCTAGAATGTCCTAGGTGGTTGTTTACTGGAAAAACAAAGAAAAATGCTTTACACATCCAACCAGAGTTTGGCATAGGTGCAAGGCAATGCAATAATCAAAATAAAAATGGTAAGTGAACTGATTTTACTGCTCCAAAAATACTTAATTGGCTTACACATGCAAAGTTTCGACCATTAGGTCTTCGTCAGGCAAAACCCCAGTGTAAAATAAACCACAGTTATATAGACACAGATAATGACATCAACAAACTACTCAATTACGTAGTCACAGAAACTTTTGAATTTACAAGTCACCAGTTCTTATATTACTTCGATGCTCACAAATACGGGTGGCTAATACAGGTCTAATATGGCCTTGCAGACCTTCTCATTGTTCTTGTACATTCATAACCCCCTGTTAAAAAAACGAAAGAAAGAGTTTCTGTGACCACGTAATTGAGTGGTTTGGTGATTTCATTATCTGTGTCTATATAACTGAGGTTCATTTTGCATTGGGGTTTTGCCTGACGAAGACCTAATGGTCGAACGATGCAAGTGTAAGCCAATAAAGTATTTTTGGAGCAGTAAAATCAGTGTGTGGACACTTTTCTTTGGTTGTTTACTAGCCCAAGTCAAAAGAGTCCAACCCCATGTCTCCATGATTCCGTCTCAGGTTCATTGTAAGTCTATGTGATTTTTTCCGGTTTTACCATCCGGAAGGTGTAAACCTTTTGTGCCAAATTTAATACTTAAATGTTAGGGGCACCAAAATGTATCAGCAACAGTAATGTTATGCTTGCCTTAGCAAAAACCACTGATAAAAAATAATAATCTATATTTACATTGATTGATTGATATGCTGTTTTTGTCATTTGATTGATAAATTTCACCCCTATTAGTCACGTGCATGTATGTAAACTCAGCAAAAAAAAAAAAAAATGTCCTCTCACTTTCAAATGCTTTTATTTTCAGCAAATTTAACCTGTGTAAATATTTGTCCCTGAACAAAGGGGTGGGGGGGGGCACCAGCTGCATTACATTTACATTTATGCATTTGGCAGGCACTATTCAAAGCGACTTACAGTGCACTTATTACAGGGATTATTATAAAGTGGTGGCTGTGGGGATCAAACCAGCGACCTTCTGATTACCAGTTGGTAGTTTAACAGTTATGTGCTTTAGACCACTACACCACCAC
Source organism: Xyrauchen texanus (assembly GCF_025860055.1). Lineage (NCBI taxonomy): Eukaryota > Metazoa > Chordata > Actinopteri > Cypriniformes > Catostomidae > Xyrauchen > Xyrauchen texanus. The sequence goes on from NC_068279.1 coordinate 46,641,901, forward strand.
CACTCCATGTGGTTTGCGGGTTGGTCTTGTCAGCAAAGGTGGGTTTGTACCCATAGGCGATGTTGGTGCCAGTGATGTCTGGTAAGGACCTGCCTTACAACAAGCCTACAGGCCCTCAGTCCAGCATCTCTCAGCCTATTGCGGACAGTCTGAGCACTGATGGAGGGATTGTGCGTTTCTGGTTTAACGCAGGCAGTTGTTGTTGCATTCCTGTACCTGTCCCACAGGTGTGATATTCGGATGTACCGATCCTGTGCAGGTGTTGTTACATGTGGTCTGCCACTGCGAGGGCCTCCATGCTGCATGCCTAAAGCACATTGACGCAGATGAGCAGGGACCCTGGGCATCTTTCTTTTGGTGTTTTTCAGAGTCAGTAGAAAGGTCTACTTAGTGTCCTAATTTGTTATAACTGTGACCTTTATTGCCTACCATCTGTAAGCTGTTAGTGTCTTAATGACCGTTCCACAGGTGCATGTTCATTAATTGTTTCTGGTTCATTGAACAAGCACGGAAAACTTTGTTTAAACTGTAAAGTTATTTGGATTTTTACAAAATTATCTTTAAAATACAGTGTCCTGAAAAACTGATATTTCTTTTTTTGCAGAGTTTATTTGTTGTGTGTAGGTGTTTCATTGAGGGCAAAAATGGTAGAGCGGTCCATGGTGTGGCAGTAAAGACTGTAAGGGTGTGCATGAGAAACAGTATGCTGTTTTATTTGTGGTGAAGGAGAATGTTTAACATCATAGTCACAGCATGAATGAATGATATAACAGCATGCTTTCATTGATAGAATGCTTCAAATATTTATCGAGCCAAACACGACCTCCCGTGAACAGCACTACTAGAAGTCCTTAACAAACCAGTCCAAACCAGCAACAATGGCGATGTGATGTGGACGTGTCCGGCAATACAACACAAATGAGCAGTGACATGATACAACTACCAATGGGATTAAAGATTAGAGGCAGACCGATATGTTGGTTTTGAAAAAATCTATGACGATAGATGTCGATAGCATTTTTTAATTTCATATTTTCAAAATAAAGAGTCCCCGGTGTATTTCGGGCTTGTTTATACTTAAAAGAACCATGTTACACACCAAATCATAATTTTTTCTGATTATTTTGGTTGAACAATAAACTGCATGGGATTTTATTAATTTAGGACTCTTTGTCTGTGCCATCATAGAAAGAAAGATGGCACAAAAAATGTTTTTTTTTTTTTAACATTACATAAATCGATTTAATCGGTTATTGGCCTTTTCCAACACCGTAGTTATCGGTAGTGGCAATGAAATGACGCAATTTGTATTGCTGCATTTTCAAACGCACTCCCTTCAGAATTTGCATGAAAATGTGATGACATCTTATTTTTAGAGGCAATATATAATATTTTTGGTCAGACTATCAAGAGCTATGGCTAGTAGCCCATCAATAACACTACTAGAGAAATCAGCAATATAGTGACTTGGTGACCTGCAGCGATTTAATCACTGGTGTGTGTGTGTGTGTACACAGATTAAAACAGCGTTCTTACCAGGTGTGACACAACAAAGCCACAAGGGGTAAATCCAATTTCCTCCAGGTTAATCTGAGTTATTTAACAAAATAGCAACAAGGAACAGGTTACAATTTTGCTGGTCATGTTGCATGTGTAACCCCAACCACAGTATCTCATTAGTCAAAATCTTGCTCCACATAACTCCATTAAACATCAATTATGTTCTGAATTACTAATTTTGTCACATTTGTGCAGCATTTTTGCTTTCAGAGGGGGACAGAAAATGACTCAAAGGTGATGCGAGTAATTTTTATATTTTAAAATACTTTACCCTGTCCCATCTTAATATGCAAAGACACAAGTAAGCCATTCTTAGGCTGATTTCCCCAAAGTGCAACAAAGCAGCCATCTATATTCAAGCATCTATATTCAATGTGAATCGTCAATAACCAATAACAAGAGCAACAGTTGACTACATGATGTGGGCATGTCTAGCATTAAACCAAAGTTTAACATTGATGTTAAGGATGTGTTAGAGTTGTTGTGAGCAAGTACACTGTTCTACAATCGCTATTGCTGAGGCAAGTACACCATTTTGCAGTGCTTATGACCAGGACTAAATGCATTACAAGCAATGAAAATAAAACTAAATGTTTGCAGAACATAACCGAAAATGAGAACAAAGTATCTTTCAATTTTTGTGGAGTAAAATTATTATTTTTTTAATGCTGGTAACCGGTTAATTTCATTCTGATAATTTTTTAATGAAACTAAAGTCTAAATGGTTTATCACAGTACATTTTCAGAATTACACCACTTTATATCTTGCCCAAAAATGGAGCTCCTCTCTTTTTAGTTGAACACGATAAGCATGTGTTTTGATTCTGAAGAAACTGCTGCATCACATATTTTTTTGCCTTAATGCACGTTGTGGATGTAGCCTTCTGTGACATGCTGAAGACCTTTTAGACAACTATTTATAATTACTATGTAAACATGCACGGTTAATCCAGATACAAGGAAAAATATTCTGGTCCCTTATTTTGAGCTTGTTTTTCCAGACCAGGTCCTTCGTTTCTTTTGCCAGCTCCAAAACTGCAACTGGCATATCACCCACCCTTAGCATAGAGTAGACTACTATCATTTTAAAAATAACGTTATTTAACATTCCTTTATTCCGTTCTAACCGTTACCTTCAGCTGGACACTGAAACACAGGAACGAGAATGAAAAAATACAGTTTCTGCTCAGAACAACCAAAAAGAAGAATATTTTGTTTTTAGTCCCTCCTTAAGACTCTTTCGGCTCATGTATCGACTCCCGTACTCTTCAGAGCTCGGTCCTTTGCATCACATGTGCAACGCTCTATTAGCTGAGCTACCTCGCAATTTGATCGCATTCAAATAAGCTTGTAAATGTAGTTGGTTATGTAACCCGACATAGCAACTATCAATGGTGTAACCAATGGTATGAGTTTCGGGAGGGACCACCTGTTTATCCAACCAATGGAAGATGAACTTGTTTGAAAACAATCAATCATTCTTTTTACAATTCCACATAATTCCATTGATTTTCACCCAGAATCTGTAGAGAAATTGTGGGTAGATTTTGTGTGGGCCAAGATAAGATGCCTGCTCTCATTTATGGAATGGATTCAAATATTAATCAGGTGATGCACAACCTCTCATGAGCAGAACTACTACAAAGGATAAGTAATGCTGCTTGAAGCAAGCGGTTTGATAAATCATTGGCAAGTTTGGGGCAGAGGCAGGGGAGGAGGTGTTTTGGAAACAAAAAGGCACAGATACCTACTTTAAGATGCGTAATGACAGGATAGAAAGGCTGTGGTCTTCGTTGCTTGGCGACCACGGCTATTTTTAAAGAAGAGTGAGCAGAGGAGGAAATACGGTAAGAGCAGGGAGCAGGCAAAGAGCAAAGAGAAATCAAAAGTGTGCTATACTCTGAGGATAACAGGGAGAGTAGGGGTGGGTGGTATTACAAAAATCATATATCACATTACTAGTCATTTTATAGTAGAGATGGGCATTTCAGTAATTTTTTAGTTGAGTTCTCTAACCCACAAATAACAAGTAATTGATTAAGTTACTTGTAAATTTTTAAAATTTTAAATGTTAGACACTAAAACTATGCTTATCTTTTTGGAAAACAATTCATGAAATGAACAATCAGCATTAATATAAATGGGATAAAAAGGCTTAAAAAGTACAACATTTGCATTTGCAGTCACCCAGTGCTTACTGTCGAAACCAGTACTGACAGTGTTAGGGTAATGCACATATATAAACACGGAGTCTACATAAAGGCTTTTTTTATAATTTTGCATGTTTGTTAAAAAATAATATTTTTTTTAAATAAAATAGTAAAATTTGACTTTTTCTAAAATGCACTCTGTGGATATTTAAATTGTCATGAAACCTCCCTACTTCAGCACTAATCGTTCACAAATCAGTTTGAAAAAAAGTCTCGTCAAAGGGCATAAAATATGTCAAATTGTGGGGGGCTACGGGGGTGGGACATGGGAGGGGGTCAAGATCTACTTCCAAAACACAATCACAACAGATGGCTGAGCATCACATTTTGAAAACAAAAGAGTTTTGAGGCACTTTGCTGTATATCAGTCATGTGACTGTGAAGAATGAACAGTTAGCAAATCTGCAAAAAGATTTGTATGTTTTGCTCAAACGTTTGAGAATGAGGTGAGAACATCACTCAAAACCAGCACTGCTTTAAGACGACATTAATTCATAGATATTTATTCTTACAAGGAGTGTTTCTGGTTTAATACAAGTTAAACTGTATTGTCAGCATTTGTGGCATGCTGATAACCACAGATAAAAAATGAATAAAAGTTAGTTCAGTAAGGCACATACAGTGAAAGTAATCGGGTTCAATACACAAAAAAATGTAATGCACAATTTTTCAAAAGTACAGCCACAATACTTAAGCATAACACATGTTAACATGACTCTAGTGTGACGAAATCTCTTACTAACCTTGTCTGTGTGAAGTTATCACTGTCATGACAACATAACAAAAAAATAAACCATGTACACGTAAATGCCGGAAGTAAAAAAAAACACAAAAGATCATATACATTTTTACAGCTATCATACATTTTTCGAGTCACAAATATCAAGAGGTAATCCATTTGACCTAATTAAAATGTGCTGTTTTGTTTTTCCAAAATATCTGTTGCTTCTTTAAAAACTTCACATGCAGTCTTAAGGGTCTAAAGGGGTCCTCCCATGTTTTATTTTGTGTGTTTTTTTTTATCACATAATAACAGAATGCTACCTGCATGTTGGTTAACACTACCTGACTTTGATTTGGTGGACAACATTTTTCAAAATATTAACAATATTTTAAAACAAGATTGTTTCAAACCTTATTTTTATTGTTAGAGAAATAAAGAAAAGAAAAATGCCAACATTTATTTTTTTTCAAGAATTTCAAATTGTATTGAAACTTTATTTATTTATTTATTGTCTCTGGATGGTTATACCACTTAGATATTTTTCATTTCGAGTCCCAGAAACAAAATATCAAAATGACTCAATGTTCATCATAGTAGAGGTGTATTCAAGTAGGCTTACTGATCTCAGTGAATTGCATTTTTAATGTATTTTTGAATAACTTAATAGATATAGTTAATAAATTGACATGAATGAGATTTGAGAGCTACGGCATAAGACTTTCAGTGAATAAGGACTTAATTTTCTGTCTGTTTCTCGCACAAAGCAATCGTATGGCTTCAGAACACTTGGAATATATTCTTTTAGGATACTTTATGTGCTTTTTTTTGTTGTTGTAATTTTAGGAACTTGGCAGTGTCTTTTCCCTTTCACATTCATAGTATGCCAAAGACCAGTGTAAAAAAAATCTGGGATTTTAAATAATGTCATTAAATGGTCATTAAATAATGAGCGAAATTTTTATTTTTGTGTGAACAATTCCTTTAAGTGTTATGATTATGGTTCCATAGTGCTACAAGCTTGCCTTCTAGTTCATCGTATACATGCAATTTTTGTTCAATTTACCAAATTGAAGTTGAGGGACATTCAAAAAAGTATTGTCGTGGCAATTGACAGTATACCATATATGCTGTCGACAGAGCTTAAATTGTATTTAACACCCAATATTTCTTTGACACATCTTTCAGTGACACCACCATCAATGCATTTCTTTCATGGTCTCTTGAAGTAATTTCTCCTTTTGGCCTTCTCTTAAAGGTATAATGAACTCAAACAGCTACAATGACCCTTTTAATTCACTTTGTCTTTAACTTTCTCTTCCTCTCTCTTTAACGCTATGATCTTCTCTCTGTCACACATGCACACAAAGTGGAGTGTGTCCTGAATTAAACATGACAGTGACAGCGGCGCTTTGCAGTCTGAATTCTAATTACATCGACTCTATTGTAGACACTGCAGCCATGTGACAGGCAGACATCTAACACACACACACACACTCACACACACGCTCATTGAAATGGTCCATATGGGATTACACAATGGTGTCAAGACTGCAGGATACATCACAAAATTATCTGAATTTCAAAGTCAACAACTTAATGGTGTCTACTGAGGGAATAGTAAAATACACACACATATATTGTTAGTGGATGAGGTAGTGTCTGTCTGCAAAAGGCACTTCCTGTAGGACCGTGGTAAGGTTAAGATAGGGGTAGGAGGGAAGAAAGAGCAAGAGAAGTGTGTATGATGGAATAGACGGCATTCTGACTGGTCAATGATTAAACATGATGGACTTTCACACCCGTAAGGCCATACAAGTAAGAGGAGCAATTCCATCCACCTCGCTGCAAGTCTTTGGAAGGCACACATCATAAAAGTTAACATTTTCAAGACAGAACGCTATTAAAAGAATGTGCAATGCAAGTACCCCTTATGTGGAAAAGAAATGATGGGTTAAAAATGAAACTAGTGGTGCTTTAATTAGCATGCTAACAGCGTGCTGCGCTAAAGCTGCCAGAAAGTTTGCACGAAAATAAAGTTGCATTTTTAATACCCACCATACAGCTATAAACACATAGACGGACGTCTTTGGCCATTGCGTAGCGACTCGCACATCCCTAATTGAGAGAGCTTACATTGCATAAACCACGACAACTCAATTTATCAGTGTTGAGGAAGCTTCTTATGCTGTCATTACTGGTAAAATCTAGTTGTCTTAATTAAACGTAAATTGAAAGGTCAAGTTTTGTACTGTTAACTCAAATATCTAGTTCCTTGAACTTATTTTTCTTAAAACCCATAGATTAAGATACTCAAACTATTGAGTACAAAATTAATGCTAAGGGGAATACCCACAATGCATTGCGCATAATAAATTATTTAATTATGTTTCCTTGGTTAAAGGGAACACATGGGGGTATTTAAATAGCTGTTATTTAGAGGTTCATAGAGGTTATTTTGTAGCATTCTTTATGTTGTTTTGTTGCAAGTTGTTTTGTGTGATACAGGGCTGGGCGATATCTAAGAAACAAGTTCAAAACATTTTTTTTTTTAAATTGTGATTTCCGATTACATTTTTTGAAACACGAAAAGCTAAAACCAACAATATTTCGAAATTCAAATTGCACTTCAAAGGAAAAGAAAAACAATTTAAATAACAAAGTGGTCAAAAAATCGTATAAAACCACCCTTCCATTTGCCATCACACAAGTATCCATCTACGACAACAGATGGAAAAGGACAGACACAAATTAAAATCTAAAGATATTTATAAATGTAAACAAAAAAACTGATGATTATAATAATAATTTAAATATAAATAAATTTTAGGTTCAAGGTGACCGTGTTTTTGTATTATTTTATGATTTAATCACACATGTATAAGCTATAGGCTCCAGCCCCCCGCGACCCTGTACACAGGATAAGCGGTTGACGATGGATGGATGGATGTATAAGCTATTTAAGTGAACCTGCAGAGTTGCGTTCACAATGCATGTTAAGCGTGAACAGCTCCATGGAATTAAAACAAACTCAACTAAACTAAACTTAGAGCACCTCCTAAGATAGTCTGAGGTAATTTGCAGCATTCATATAGATGACACTGTAACAGGTAAAGGAGCAAGGAGGAGGCAGGTACACACAACGCGGCCACGCTGTCGCTCTCTCTCTCTCTCTCTAACTGGCACCTCCGGCTCCCCTTTATCTCGCTTAATCTCATTTGTAATTTCCCAATGTTGTCGATCATCATCTGTCAATCAGTGTCCCAATTGGCATCAGGATAGTTCTCAGATATCATCGATATACGATTACATCATCCTATTGCCCAGCCCTAGTTTGATGTCTCCATTAGGGTTATCAGTGTTCCCTTTGGTCATGTTAAAACCCTGTTAAAACCATCTCAGTTGTACTAGAATATGTGCAACTGAAGTGCAGGTGTTTATCCATTTCTGTGGAGAAATAACATTTATTTAATGACTGAAGCTAGGTTAAGTCTACTTGCATCTAGTAACCTAAACTTAAATAGTTAAGTTCATTCTATATGAACACCAAGTGTGCTTAGCAACATCCCACACACAAACAAACACACAGCAGCGTCATTGGCACCTGTAAAAACCTTTGGCAAGCTTTTTAAATCTGGGCCTTATCATATTAAACCATTACACGGCACTCCCTATTCAAAGCCTTCAGAATGAGCAACAGAGGTATAAAAGCAAATAGCAAAACCATGATGAAAGTTCTCTGACAGTCCAGGCTAGTGCTGTGTGTAGAAGAAAATAAGTCTTTAGTCCGGAATTACTTTCAGTTGGGTGACAATGACAGACGAAGCAATTGCAATTTTTAATTCTAGAATTTCACTACTTTAATGAATATCAGGTGAAACTACCATTAAACCTTTTAATAAAAACAAATTTGATTCCTCGCCTTAAAGAGCCTATATTATGTTCATTTACAGGTTCATAATTTTATTTTAGAGGTCTACTAGAACAGGTTTACATGCTTTAATGTTCAAAAAACACATTATTTTTCTCCTACTGTACATTGCCGCAGCACCTCTTTTCTCCCTCTGTCGGAAACACTCTGTTGTTGCTCCTGTCTCTTTAAAAAAAAGACCTTTCCAAAAAGCCCAATCTGCTCTGATTGGTCAGCTGACCCAGTCTGTTGTGATTGGTCAACCACTTAGAGCGTGTGTGGGGAAATGTAACGCCCCTTACCATAACCGAGTTTCAGCCCCCGAGGTTTCCTGAGCAGCACATTCCTGAGGCGGGAATTGTGCAAATGTGTTACACAGTAACGTAGCTATGTCACGGAAGTGACTGGACTGCAAACCAGGCATTTCAGGCAGTTCAGGAGAAGTGTTTTCTGTAGGAGAGAGTAATTCCCTTTGGCATGGAATTGTGCTTCGGAACTTTGCAGAACTTTTACATGCACAAACAGGTATATTACACACTAAAGGAAAGGTAAAATCCCAAAAAGCATAATATGGCCTCTTTAAAGATTAACACAGTGAGGAATATATGAGCTTCTCAAAGCTAAAGTGGAGGCTGCTTCAGCTAAAACGAGACAAGCTTCATCATTCAGAATTCAGTTCATGTGAGTTAAGTGTGTACTTTTTGTTTCAGTGCTCTGCTTATAGCTGAGAACAGTTCCTCTGAAGCATGGAAGACATGTACAGATATAGAAATTTGAATAATAACATTATTCTCAATGTTGTATAATTATCAAAGATTGAAACAAGGTAGCATAAAAAAACCACGTTGTAAAAAATGTCTGTAATTTTAACGGTAAAAAACTGTAAAAATGCAACAGTAAAAAACATACATTTTGTTAATGGGTAGTTACCATCAAATATATGTTAAAAACTGTAGTATATTTAAAAAGGCAGTACATGTAGTTTTACAGTAAAATGCTGTAAAATTTACATTTTTAGAAGAAAAAAGCATGATTTTCTCGTATAATTAATGGTTAAAATTTACATTATGTTTAATAAGAGAGCGCATGTACTTTTTACTGTAAATTAGTGTTAATATTACAGTAACAAACAGTAATAGGGCATTCCCAGTATTCCCTGCATGACCCATTACATTTCATTATATTTTATGGGAATAGTTGTTTCTTCTTATTTTTAATATCAGTTATGTACCTGTGTTATATTTGTATGTAGTCATTGTTGCAAAGTAATTTTCCTATTTGTCTCCTAAAGAATGGAATAGTCTCCCTAACACGGTTTGGGACTCCTCTCAGTTTGAGTCTAGACTAAAGACTCAACTATTCACCCAGCCATACACCTTATTTATGCCTCAACTCATAATTATGCCTCATTAGTTAGGTCTGCCGGAACTGGAATCACTTCTCATATTTTATAACTCTGCAATAAATTGAATGGAATCTATGCTAATTTTACTCTACTGTATTTGTTTCTCTGTTTCAACCTCGGAATTCATATCCCGAGGTTTAGAGATCCAGCCAGATCCAGCTCCATTCCTGCTTTGTGACAAACTCCCACTGCGATATGTCGCTGAGTGATGACAACTAACTGCAGCCTGTGCCATCCAGAAACACTACAGTCTAAGGCAATTGACTTCACAGAGGATGATCTGATGCCAACTCCAAATTTAAGATATGGGATACTGCATGTGCCACTGCCTGAACCTTGGTCTAATGATGGACTACACTCTAATTGCCTGATGTCTACCTGACTAATTGCCAACAAAGTCCTTCATCAGCCAACTAACAAGGAATTTCATCTATGTGAACTTCTGCAGTTAATCCAGGATGGACTTCAAAGACATTAGTTTTTAATCTTACAGTTTATACAAAATATTGTTGTTTAAGCACTGTCCCTTAAAACTTACTTAGTTTAATAATTTTAAACCACTGCACATAAAGAAGAACTATTGGCATTATATTCATGATGTTAGCCAGAGGGGAACTGGCCCCCACAGTGAGACTGGTTTCTTCAAAGTTATTTTTCTCCATTAACCAACATCTTATGGACTTTTGTGAACCTTGCCACAGTCATATTCGGCTTGCTCACTGGGGTTATTAATACAGTTATTATTTACTTATTTATTTTTAAACACAATTTACACTTATATCTTTATAAAAATGCATAATGATGACTCAAAGACTTTATAGATATTGCGGTTTAATTTTCTGTTAATGCATGATTTTCTGTAAAGCTGCTTTGAAACAATGTGTTCTGTAAAAAGCGCTATACAAGTAAAAATGATCTGACTTGACATTTTCAGTAAAGGGAAAAAATAACTGCATAACTCTGTGTATTATATATGGTTCCTTCATATATTTATGCAATAATTGTAAATTTATTAGGTGTGCATTTACTCAATTGTCTTTTCAAAGGAACGTTTTCAGTAAGGCATTTAAATATAAAGCAGGCTATAAACCTATGCTTTTTTCTCAAAATGGGATTAGCGCATCATAACTTTCTTCTTGACTGACACACACACACACACACACACACACACACACACACACACACACACACACACACGTGAGATGCTGGCGCAGGTGATGAACTGTCGAAAAAGCTAATTTCTGATTTTTTTCTGTGTTCGTCCAAATCAAAATCTCCCATACAGAATAAACATTTGACCTTAGTGAAGAAATTAATCTGCTCTACTCCGGAGTGCAAGTCCACAACGTACTGTAATGTAGGAACAATTATTAAGCAGAGTTTATTTTTTATCTATTTATTTTTGTTTATTTCCTTTTGCCGTGCAGGCTCGACTTTTTTAAATAAATGTGTGTTATCCTGACTTCCCGTGTTTAGGTGGACCATAACGATACAAGTGCTAGCTGTCTTAGAATTTTCTGTCAAAAATGTAATATGTAATATATAGTCAAATGAAATAGCATGCATGTTCCAGTTGAAATGAGTGCTCTGGGTGATATTTTTGTTTGTTATGCTTCATTGAGTTTTAAAAAATAAAAATTTTTTTTTGATGTGGTGGAATATGACGTCACCCGCTAAACCCCTTCCCGCCACAATCGACATTTCAGCACCCCCACCCCAAATCAACTTCCTGATCCCCTAGCAACAAACTGCAGTCAAGCACCACTCACAATTTCTTCAGATAATTTAAAAATCTAGTTTTATCACACATTCATGGTTAAAAATACATAATTAATAATAAATAAATTCCAGATAATGTTTAGTACTAAACTATACCAAAAACTACAAGAGCCTAAGTTAAATCTACAAACTCCTGGCCTACAGAATTTGAAAAGCATGTGATTGTAAAAGTTTGTAGGCCATGTATCAAAGACTCATCTCTCAGTGCTGCACACAGAAATACAGACTGCGAACCCACAGAGGAAAACCACAGAGAACGAGGGGGGAAACGGCAGAGAGACAGATAGAGATAGACGCTTTTAAACACATGAACACAGGGCCCAAATTCCAACCAAATGACATGTTCTTGATGTAGCCAGAATTGCTGCTTCCCTGCCTAAGCTCCGAAGCAGACAGAGCTTCAATCAATGCCAGATCTAAAACTAAACAAAACAAAAGGCATGGCATGGGCCAATCCTCAATCATGTAATGCCTAGAAACACAATTGAGAATGAATCAACAGCAGCACATAACATAACCAAACCGGAGTCTCACCGGGTGGATAATTTAACAGACAATAGAACAGAAGAGAGGCAAGATCAAACATTGCTGTCAAGATTGCATTGCATTACATAACTCAGCTCAAATCCTCCAATCAAATCTACACTAAAGACTGATGGCTTTCTGTGCCGTAAAGTCTAAGTTCACAAGAATATACAGTATTTGAAAATGAGGTTATTCAAGGAACTAGGTTTTTATATTTTCTAAAGAACACACACCACAGTCCATCTGAATAAAATTACACAAGATAATCACTCGACTTGCCCATGTTAGAGGCATCAAATGTATTAAAAATATTCAGAGTTTTGTTTGTAAACTAGTAAACTAGATATCCAAGAGCAGAACCGTACATTCCACTTTGTTTTCTGAGTTTTCGTGTGAAATAACCAGGACTTATTCATTTTTGGTAGAAATTCAGGGAGAAATTCTGATCCACAGAGTCTTCACACTATTTGTTTTTTTAGGGTTTTATGTATGGTGTCTATTTCTAGCCTGATCTCATGAACATTACGTGACCGTGAGAAAATTTTTGCGAAACTAAATTACGGGCCTTAAAACACATTTGGCTGCAGTTTCCCAGTGAAATGTCCAGTGGAGGGGGGCACCAAAAGCGAGTGAAATTTGTGTCGTAATCAGACCAAGTTGTAAGGTGAATATTAGATGGAGGTTTTAAAGGAATAGTTCACCCAAACATTTTAATTCTCTCATCATTTACTCACCCTCCTGCCATCCCAGGTGTGTTTGACTCTCTTCGGCAGAACACATTTGAAGAAAAATGTACAAATATCTTAGCACAGTAGGTCTTAAAAATGCAGGTGGAATGTGATCAGACTCAAGCAGTTAAATTAATGTCTTCTAAAGCAGGATGATCACTTTGGTGCAAAAAAGATCAATATTTAAGTACTTTTTATCAATAAACCATTGCTTATGGTCAGCAGCAGTATAGGCATTCACAGGAACGCTGAGATCACGTGGCCCTCGTGTGACGAATTCACGTTGGCATTAGGACTGAAATGATTAGTCGACATTATCGACAACCTTGACAATAAAATAATTGTCAACAAACATTTTCGTCGTCGAATAGTCGTCTGATTTCATTTAACACAACATGAGATATTTTGAAACGCTTATGATGACGCGGGAGAGCAGCACAGCAGCTCGCACTTGTCTGAGAAGAACAGCTCACAGTCCAGACACTCCAAACTTTCCAAACAGATTAAGGTGATGTAGATCGCTGAGTATTAGAATACAACATTTTAAATAGGTAAATACAGAAGCAGTGTCGTCATGAATAAAGCGAAGCAGTAGGCTACCTGGTGTTCCGCTTGAACAAAACTTGCCTGTCAGACCGTTCAAAAAAGGAAAAACTGCTCCGTTATATACTGTATTTAATGTATAATTTATTAAAGTTTAATACAAGGAAGCGGGCTGTATAAATAAGCACAAACTCCGAAACTGGCATTTGTCTGTGTGGTAAGAGCCGTTTATATGTGTCGCGTGAAAAACTGAACGAGAGAGTTTCAGTTTCAAACTTCTCCCGGTTGATACACTGTCGCGCGCAGAGACGCTCATCGCTCGCGCACGCTTGCTGCAGATAGAGTTTTTTATAGTGATTGTTCACAACATAGTAAATTATTATATGAGTGTCACGGTGTGAATCTAATGGTGAAGAAAATCTGCGATACGGAGCTCTATAAAGAAGGAAGAGTTTATTTTTTGTGAGTTAAAGATGGATTGAAATCAAGTGAACAAAAAGGTTAGAGGGTGTGGTCTCAGCCCATTATACAATATACATTATACAAAAAAAATTTTTTTTAATTTGTTTTCTAATATAAATATCTAAAACTCCTTATGTACATTTACTTCAGCAGCTAAACTGCAGAAGAAAAAAAAAATATTGGAGAATTTTGAATATATTATTTAATTCATTTTAATATTTTAATATTTTTAAATATAGAAAAATCCTTAAAACAAGATTAATTTACCTGATAAGCAACATATAAGATACTTAGGCTTGATTTTAGGGCAAATATCTTGAATATGAGTATATTGTTTCTTTACTGCACTGGCAGAAGTATGATCAAGTGAAAAAATACACTTATATTTAAGATAAATTCTCTTAAAGCAAGTCTAAATATCTTATATGTTTGTCAAGTAAATTTATCTTGTTTTAAGGATTTTTAGATCATGATAAAATGTAAAACTTTTAATACTGTGTGGCCCCAACTATAAATCCATAGATTTCTTGGCCAAGACCTCATATTGCCAACACATTGCGGCTATGTGAAACAATGAAATAATAAAGATTGCACTGGCTTCCAAAATGCTTTTGCCATTTCACATGCCCTTCTGGATTCACTGATAATCATAAGATAACTTTATTATAGCTCAGTAACTCTTCAGACTGAACTCAGAACAGAACACATGACTATTTTATTATGTAAATCACCTGACCTCCCCCAGATCTTTCCTGCAGTTCAGGTTTGGTTATAAATTAATGTCACAATAAGAGCATATACTATGACTAAGACAATTCACAAACTTGTACAGCTACATAGCCTGAGACCTGACGTCATCCATCCAATAAAAATCACCTTGAGACCAGTTGGTTAAAAGTAATTGCAAAAATTGCTCAGAAAAGTAAAGTTAGTTCTGAGAGATGCGCTTTAGTTTGCTGGTGCCTCTTGGTTTGATATTTTGTTATCTAATGCAATGACTTTCATACATTTCAACTGTGGCTTAGTTGTGTGGATACCATTTAGGGGAATTTGACACCTCATTTTAATAGAAAATACAATGGAAGTCTTTTGAGATGAATGTGAAGTTTCCAGTTTGGGTTTCTAGACCCAAATCCTTGGTTTGCAGTTATTGCATTGACAGGCAGGTCGAAAACCATCTAGTTTAAACTAACCAGTAAAACACAGCACAATAATAAAAACCTATGGTTCAGTAATATGAACCTCTAAACAGCTCACAAACAGCCATATGGAAAAGCACTATGGCTGAAAAAGGTTCTTAAGGTTTTCTTTTCTTTTTGGTTCCACATATAGGATTGGAATGAAATACGGGTGAGTAAATAATGACAGTGTGTATAATAACAAATCATATATTTTGACTATTCCTTTAAGCACATAAGAACAGATTTACAAATGCCCGGAAAGGAGAATTCCACTCAAGCCATCTTTTAAAGGGATAGTTCACACAAAAATTAAAATTCTCTCAACATTTACTCATCCCAGATATGCTTGACTTTCTTACTTTTTTCTTCAGCAGAACACAAATTAAGATTTTTAGAAGAATCGTTCAGCTCTGTAGGTCCATACAATTCAAGTGTATGGTGGCCAGAACTTTGAAGCCCCAAAAAGCACATAAAGCCAGCATAAAAGTAATCCATAAGTGACTCTATTGGTCAAATCCATGTATTTAGAAGTGATTTAATAGGTGTGGGTGAGAAACAGATCAATATTTAAGTATTTTTTTATTCTACATTCTTCTTTTGTTTTTTGCCAATTCGCATTATTCGTGCATAACACCACCTACTAGTCGGGGCTGGTCAAAGTTAGAGAATTATAGTAATAAAGGACTTAAATATGTATCTGTTCGGCACCCACAAGTATCATATCACTTCTAAAGACATGGATTAAACCACTGGGGTTGTATGGATGACTTTTTTGCTGCCTTTATGTGCTTTTTGGAGCTTCAAAGTTCTGGTCACCATTCACTTGCATTTATGGACCTACAGAGCTGAAATATTCTTCTAAAGATCGTCATTTGTGTTCTGCAGAAGTAAGAAAGTCATACACACCTTGGATGGCATGAGGATGAGTAAATTAGGAGAATTTTCATTTTTGAGAGAACTATCCCTTTAAAGACAATAGAGTCATGTGTAAAGAAATAGTTTGGATTCAATACAAGTTAAGCTCAATTAACATTTGAGGCATAATGTTATTTTCTACAACAACAACAAAAAAGACTTGTCCCTCGTGTCTTTAAAAAAGAAAGCAGAAATTGTGGTTACAGTAAGGCACTTACAATGAAAGTGATGTGGGCCAGTACATAAATGATAAAATTACTAAGTTATGTATTCCTTCATATAGTAAATAAGCCCTGCAGAACACAGCTTTAAATCTACCTTAATATTATGCTAGGACTATTTTTACCTTTTTTCCTGCTGAACCAGTCTTGGAGAGGCAGGATCGCCCAAGTGAAAGGTAACCCCCAATGACCTCGATCTCCTCTGCAGCAGGGTAGCGCTTTTTGAGCAGGGTGCCCAGTTGGGCGTAGGGGGCCTGTGAGGCAGGTGGCGTGCTCTGAGAGTCAGTGATGGGCTCCTCAACGGGGCCGGATGGGGCCTCGGGCCTCCTTTTCGGAACGATTGTAAACGTATTCCCTTTGCGGCTCTGCACTGCAGGGCTTGGGACAGGCGCCTCCACCACTACGTCATCAATGTTAGTGATGGGCAGCTTATCAACAGGAGGTTCCTCTGGAGGTAGGGCCAATTTGGTGAGCGAGCCAGTTGAGGGGGTTGAAGCTGGGACGGGTGAGCTGGATGTGATCCGCGGAGACTCCGTTTTGGCTTCTACAGTCAACTTTTCTGTAAGCTTTGGGGTGGGGGGCGATAATGGAGCGGGCGAGGGAGTTGGCACTGCAGGCTCTGGAGCTGCCACACCCACTGGCTGTCGTGGGGATGGAGGCGACAGGACTGGGCTGGAGGGCGCTGTGCTGCCAGGGGACGAGATGGCCGCACGACTCTTGGGAATGACGGTGAAGGAATTGCGAGACTGGAGGCGCAAGTTGGCGAGGGCGCGGGCCTGTACGTCGCCAGCAGGAAGGAGAGAAAGATCCGGGCGAGGGGAGGGACGGATCTCAAAGCTGGGCGATAATGGGGGTGACGTGGAGCTGGGCGTACAATCGGCACGGGCACGGTGGCTCTCCGGAGAGCATGGCACCTTGGCTTTGGAGGCCCCATCTGTGCTGTCCCAGTCTCTTTCTCTAACAGGCTTGGATGGTAACCTCTCGGTGTCCTCCTTGGGGCGCACGGTCACACTCCGTCCCCCGCTACCCTCAAAACGCCTACGTGCAGAAGACACTAACTGAGGGGACCCAGAAACAGGTGTACTGCTTCCTGAGTCACTAGGAGAGGCATGATGACTGGAAGACTGGTTGTTGTGGAAGACTTTGCTGTGTGGAATACGGATAGGAGATCCAACTTTTGGCACCACATCTGGCTGAGGTTTGGGTCGGGAGCTTGGCCGGACAGGACTAGAATCCAAGTCCAGGAGGTTTTCAGTGCTGTGTGACTTGGGTTGCAACTTCCCATAATTCCTGTCAAATTTCTGGAGCATGCGACTCACCCTACCTTGCCCCTCGACTGGGGCGGAATCCGGCCGTCCCAAAGTGCTGAGGTTCTCCTCGCTTTTACTGAGAGCGGTGTCATAAATAACCACTTCCTTTGCGCGTATCTCGGTAACCGGACTACCTCTCCGGTCTAGCAGATCATTGAGAGAGCTGTATCCGCTCACCGTGCCGTTCTGCTGCAGTTTCGATCCATGCATCAAACTACAATCTTCCGAAAAGTAATCCGGGTCGGATTCAATGATGATGATATTATCAGCGCGTATAGTCCGTATCCCGGGAACGCTCCCGTATAACTCCAGAATGTGCTGAACGGGACGAGCAGCGTTGTCTCGGCTCTGGCGCTTCCTGCGTTCTTTCTCAAACTTAATAAACGGGTTTTCCTGCAGCGGACCCAAGCTCTCTTGCAGCACCAGACTCTCCTGCGCTCTAACCGTTCTCTCCTCCGGCTCGCTCGGCTCCGCGAACTGCCAGTGCTCTTTTGTTTTCACCGGTGACAGATCCGGGCTTTTGGTCGCGCGTTTGCCACCAAAATTCTGGCTGGCGGGCGTAATGTTGTAGTTCCTGCCGGAATGTGCGCTGGTAACATCATCCTTGCTTTTGCTGCTCACTACCTCGCTGTTAAGTCGAGATGCGACGGACTCGGCACCTGCCCCGTATCCGCCGCCCTTCGCCTTCCTCCGTTCAAGGATCTCGCGCTTCCAGGCCGGCATCCTCGGGCTCTCCTGCCCGGGCTCTTGGCCAAGAACGCGGAGATCCCCGCCCGACATTGTGGGGAAAACGGGGTTTGCGGGAATATGTTTAAAACCGAATAATATCTCGCCGTACCTGCAGCGCCTCTTCTTATCCGTGCGTGTTCATCATTGCGGCTGCAACAATGTATCATGCATGATGATGATGCCCGTCTGCTAACACCGCCCCGCCCTCCGCCCGTGACGTCACTCTTCCATCTCACGGAAGACACCTCATTTGGTCATTTTGACTTGAGGCACACCTTTTGTTTTAGCATATGACACCGCCCACCTGTCAGTCAAAGATAGCGAGCCCGCCCCTTCCACATCCTTTTGACCCTTTCAGCATGAATTCAGAATGGTTGATTTTATGAATGGGCAAAACGTCGCAAGCTGCTTGGAGCAAAACAAAACAGAAGGGCTCCGCTCATGCAGTAAAATATTCTAATCTGATAGATATTGATACATTGATTTGATAAAAAGAAAATTACTAAAAAAATGTAATGAACTAAAATTAATAAATCAATAGATTTAAAATAGTATAAATATCTAATGTATGTCTCATATGTGTGTAAAAATGAATAAAAATAAATATAGTAGGCCTAGTACTGTTATAAATAGGAAGGGGACCAACAGTTCTCTATTTGGTCCATAGTGGGATGAAATTAACAAACAAACAAATAAATAAATAAATAAATAACCTATTGAGAAAAGAAGTGTAATGTCACTAGGGGTTGACGGGTGCAATACATTCCATTTATTATCCAGTTTTAATCCGATTATTTATTTAACTTTTAAGTAAAGATTAGATTTGTATCCAAAAATTTAATTATATATATATATATATTAGCATATGACACCGACCACATTTTGATAATTAACTAGTTTCAAATATTATATGTTAGTAAAAAAAAAAAAAAAGTCACAGTGGGGTCAATTATTTGAAAATGTATAATAATAATTATTATTATAATACTGTGCAAAAGTCTTACAAAGCACAAAATATGTTTTACCAAAGCATTTGTCAATAGGATGTTATTTACATCTTCACCTTTAGAGTGTCAATAGGAAATATAGAGAATAGAAGATCAGGGAGCCCTGCAGCAGATGTCATGGCCCCACTGAGATTACATGAAGAGACAGAAGCAATTGAGACAGCCGTACTAAAGACAAAATGCAGTCTTTTAAAGACTATTACTTCTTCAGTTATTATACGAACTGATGCTGTTGTTCAAACATGTGCATTTACACTGCATCCCCAATTATTAGTCAAGTGAGTATTCTAATCTTATCAATATTTAAGTGCACATTTTCCAACTCTAAACTATATAAACTTGAATGTTTATTAGATTCAATAATTTTCAGGTGACATGTTTTTGTGTAATGAGTGAGGGTGTGGTGAAAATGACTAACACCTTATATCAAGGTGTGCATGATTATTAGGCAGCTTCATTACCTTGTAAAATGGGCCAAAAAAAGTGATTTAACTGACACTGAAAAGTCAAATATTGTAAAATGCCTCTCAGACGGATGCAACACTCTTTAAATAGCTAAACTATTGAGGCGTGACCACCAGACATTCAAACGTTTTGTTGTGAATAGTCAACTGGGGCGCAAAAAAACGCATGCAAAAGACTTGAGAAGAATTATACGTGAAGCTACCAGGAACCCATAATCCTCCAATGTTACCATATTCCAGAACTGCAACCTACCTGGAGTGTCCAGAAGTACAGGGTGTCAAGTGCTCAGAGACATGGCCAAGGTCAAGATGGCTGAAACACGACCACCACTGAATATATTCGCAAGTTGAAGCGTCAAGATTGGGCAAAGAAATACATGAAGACAGATTTTTCAAAGGTTTTCTAAACAGATGAAATGAGAGACTCTTGATGGACCAGATGGATGGGCCCGTGGCTGGATCACTAATGGACACAGGGCACGTCATTGAGTCAGGTGCCAGCAAGGTGGAGGAGGGGTACTGGTATGGGCTGCTATTATTAAGGATGAGGTAGTTGGACCTTTTCGAGTTGAAGATGGACAAACTCAACTCTCAAACCTACTGCTAGAAAGTGCTTTCTTCAAGCAGTGGTACAGGAAGAAGTCCTCAGCATTCAAGAAGGCTGTGATCTTTATGCAGGACAATGATCCATCACATGCATCCAAGTACTCCACTGCCTGGCTAGCCAGCAAGGGCCTCAAAGATGCCCAAATAATGACTTGGCCCCCTTCCTCACCTGACTTAAATCCTACTGCGAAATTGTGGGCCCTTCTCAAACGTGAGATTTATAGTGAGGGAAGACAATCCACCTCTTTGAACAGCATTTGGGAGGCTGTGGAATGTTGATCGTGAACAGATCAAGAAACTGACAGACTGGATGGAAGGCTCATGGCAGTTATTGAAAAGAAAGGTGGCTATATTGGTCACTGAATATTTTTGAAAGGCCAAAAATGAATTTAATTGTAATTTTGTGTAACTTATTTGTTGCACCTATTCTAAAAATTGAGAATAAATAAATTGAGTTGGGAGAAATTCTTTGTAATTTAGTTGCCTAATAATTGTGCACACTTATATATTCCCCTGACAAAGACAAAACTCACTTTTACTTTGTTAAACATTCAGGTTTGAGGTTCAATAACATTTTGGATTGACTGAGGCATTGTGTTTGTTCAACAATAAAATGAATCCTGAGGAATACAATTTGCCTAAAATTTGGACATGCAGTGTATATACAGGGGCTTCAGATAATTTCACCCCAAACATCAGAATGCATAACACTTTGAACCTTGAGGCAGATGGGCTACAACAGCAGAAGACCATATCGGGTTCCACTTCTGTCAGCCAAGAACAGAAAGCTGAGGCTGCAGTGAGCACAGGCTCACCTGAAACTGTAAAAAGACAAAAAAAGACAGTTAAAGAATGGAAAAACAAAGCCTGGTCTGATGAATCTCGATTTCTGCTGAGGTCTAGTACACGGGGTTAGTCCCGCTGCAGCCTCAGCTTTCTGTTCTTGGCTGCCTCAAGGTTCGGAGTATTGTGCATTCTGAGATGCTCTTCTGCCTGCATTTCTATCCGCAGTACTGCCACTTACTGGATGTTTTTGGCACAATTCTGAGTAAATTCTAGAGACTGTTGTGTGTGAAAATCCCAGGAAATCAGCAGTTACAGAAATACTCAAACCAGCCCGCCTGGCACCAAAAATCCTGCCATGATCTAAATCACTGAGATCAGTGATTTAGATCATGGCAGGATCTAAATCACTGCCATGTTATTTAGCCTTTTATATAAAAATAAAAGGCTAAATAAATACTAAAGTTGGGTACTAAATGTGTGTGTGCCCCCCCCCACACACACACATTTAGTACCCAACGTTAGTATTTATTTAGCCTTTTATTTTTATATACAGTTGAAGTCAGAAGTTTACATACACCTTAGCTAAATACATTTAAACTCAGTTTTTCACAATTCCTGACATTGTGTGCAAACTTAGAAACCTAGAAAACATTCCCTGTCTTGGGTCAGTTTTACTTTATTTTAAGAATGTTAAATAATACAGAATAATAGTATAGAGAATGATTTATTTCAACTTTTATTTCTTTCATCACATTTCCAGTGGGTCAGAAGTTTACATACAATTTGTTAGTGTTTGGTAGCATTGCCTTAAAATTGTATAACTTGGGTAAAACGTTTTGGGTAGCCTTCCACAAACTTCTCACAATAGGTTGCTTGAATTTTGGCCCATTTCCTCCAGACAGAACTGGTGTAACTGAGTCTGAAAAAATGTTCTATCGGACTGAGGTCAGGGCTTTGTGATGGCCACTCCAATACCTTGACTTTGTTGCCCTTAAGCCATTTTGCACAGCATCGGAGGTATGCTTGGGGTCATTGTCCATTTGGAAGACCCATTTGCGACTGAGCTTTAACTTCATGGTATGTCTTGAGATGTTGCTTCAATATATCCACATAATTTTCCTTCATGATGCCATAAATTTTGTGAAGTGCACCAGTCCCTCCTGCAGCAAAGCACCCCTACAACATGATGCTACCACCCACACACAGTTGGGATGGTGTTCTTCGGCTTGCAAGCCTCACCCTTTTTCCTTCAAACATAACGAAGGTCCTTATGGCCAAACAGTTGAGCAGCCTTTCAGGATTTGTTGATATACGACTCGTTTTACTGTGGATATAGATACTTGTGTACCTGTTTCCTACAGCATCTTCACAAGTAGGGGTGTAACGATCCATTGATCTGGATCGATGCATCAAGCCAATGACCAAAGATCCAATGTTATCGATACAACACGTAAATTTCGATAAAGACATTTTTTTAAGATGTATTTTTATTTTAATACTCTCATATCAGCCACGTCCGTACTCATTTACGTCAGGAGATAAAGCAACCTCATTACATTCGTTTGACTTTATGAGCTCTAAATATGATTTTCATGTGGGACACGGACGTGTGAGGGGTCTTTGAAGCCAAATTGTGCTCTGCTCTCCATGCAGCGTACGCACACGTCAACCGGGCTTCCCACGAAATGCAAGCTCAATTGACAGTGCGAGCACATCAACCGGGCACTCCTTAAAATGTGAGCCCTCATGACAAACACAGAGCAGCTCACATGCATGATTAATTCGGGCTCCATCGATATCGTTGCGCATGCGACCCATATTTTTTTCATGAGAATTTGCTATTTTAAAGTACCATGGAGAAGTTCAACCATGTGAAACATCTTGACAATGCCTATATTCTGAACAGCAATAGAGTGAAAAAGAAACACCTGCTCAGCTCCAGCTATAAGACTTTACATATTACTACCTTTCCTAACATTTATCCCAGTTAAATGTAACAGAATTTTTCATTACAACTGTGGAAGTTGTAGCCAAGAAAGCCAGGGTAGCATGGATAGTTGGAAACAAGTCATGGGTATGGAAGTATTTTTCGAACAAAACTACACTCATCTCTAGGAGACAGAATGCATTTCCTTCCTGAGCGGAATGATGGCTGAGTGGTCCCATGATGTTTCTACTTGCATACTGTTGTTTGTACAGATGAACGTGGTACCTTTGGAAATTGCTCCCAATGATGAACCGGACTTGTGGAGGTCCACAGTTTTTTTTTTTTTTTTAAATTGTCTGATTTCTTTTGATTTTCCCATGATGTCAAGCAAAGAGGCACTGAGTTTGAAGGTAGGCCTTAAAATTCATCCACAGGTACACCTCAAATTCAGTACACCTATCAGATGCT
The DNA here is from genome assembly GCF_025860055.1 of Xyrauchen texanus. Lineage (NCBI taxonomy): Eukaryota > Metazoa > Chordata > Actinopteri > Cypriniformes > Catostomidae > Xyrauchen > Xyrauchen texanus. The sequence goes on from NC_068279.1 coordinate 46,665,358, forward strand.
AATTGTCTAAAGGCTTGACATAATTTTCTGGAATTTTCCAAGCTATGTAAACATCTGACATGCTGGAATTGAGATATAGACAATTAAAAATGAAACAATCTGTCTGTAAACAATTATTGGAAAAATTACTCGTGTCATGCACAAAGTAGATGTCCTAAACGACTTGCCAAAACTATAGTTTGCTAAAATTGAATCTGTGGAGTGGTTAAAAAATGACTTTTAATTGACTACTTCCTAAGTGTATGTAAACTTCTGACATCAACTGTATATATGATTAGTTTATGTTGCTTGTTTTATATAGTTTTTAATGAAAAATCTAGGGTCCCGACGCAAATTACTTTAGCATGTGCTATAATCTCTATGTACAATGCATCTTTTTTAGTTTTGTGCTGAAAATGTTTACTGTCCCCCATACAAATAAATAAACCAATAAATAGATGAAGTGCTCGGTGTGACATACATACATATACATATACATATATACGTATATATTTATACATTGCTTTTGCATATAGTGTACAATTGCACGCATGCATATTTTGCACCTCTTTATGTTGTCTTTAGTCCTCTAATAAACATCTATTTAAAGTTGATTTAATTTTTATTTTATTTACTGGAACTTATACCTTTAATCATATATTCTAAGACAATAAACATAATTGCATGATTTCTCTCGAGTGGATATTGTTTGCTGAGACACTGAAGTATTAAATTAAAGTGTTAATTACAGCTGTAGTGCCATCTAGTGATTATTAGACAGTTTATATATGCATTCAATGCAACAACCTTTTTGATATTTTCTCTCTATAAACATTAACTTTTCTGGAAAGCAATAAATAAATTAATTAATAAAAATAAAAAAAGAAACGTCACTTAACAGTACGATCAAATAGAGCTAGCAAATTAATATCTGAATGTTTATGGTTTATTTACAATTGTACAAACAATGATAAAAGGCAATGAGACAGAAAGCAACATTAACAGTATTCAGGGAAAATCCAGACAAAATCCCTCATAGCACTTAAGGACAACAAGAATAATAATCAAAAATTGCACAATACTTGAAGCACTGTATAAGGTACAATGCTGCCACGTTTACATGCTTATGCCAGAAATGTATTTGAATATATTTTCATAAATGTAGTCGCAATGATTCACCCCCCTGGTTTTAGTGACACCAGCAAGGGTCCATTTGATTCAAAGAAGTTCATTGGCTTCTGTTCTTTAATTGACACGGCAAGCACGGATCATGAGCAGCTGCAGGAGGATGAAGAGTGGGGAGACGATTAGACCGAACCAAAGGTCCCGTGCCTGCTCTGCCAGTTTCTGGCATAGCAGCACCTCACACACGAGCTTGAGGCTAAGCACGGTCAGCACCCACAGCAAACGAAGCACTGCCAGCCGCTTCTCTCCTTCCTGGTACAGGCGGATGGATACAATGGCTGTGAAGTAGGTGCTGAGGCCATCAGCAGTGAATAAAGGTGAGAAAACAAGCCACCAGCTCATCTCAAGCTTGTCCACATCCATATGCAGGGCCACCAGCACACTGAAGACCAGCAGTGCGCCCAGGTGGAGGAACAGTTCGAAGGTGGCGAAGCCCAGCCATTGCACCAGCTCTCGCAGAGAAAACAGCATTATTAATAAGTCTTTCAGTGGGGAGACTGAGGGCAAGACACTAGATCAATAGAGTGGAAGTGATTAGATGTATTCAAGTAAGTTCATAGACATTAAAGTTTATGAGGATCCCTCATCTGAAGAGTGGTTCGCTATTTTGGCAGCATTGTGCTCCTTCTGAGATGGACCAGGTCCATCTACTGTCTTCTGGGGCATTTTACAGCTCCGATTAAAGTACTGTTTCCAAACCTGAGTGGAAAAACCAGGATGAAAAAAGGCTTTATTACCAATCAAACAATTAACAACAATGAGTTTCTAATGGGAATGATAACCATATTCATGTACCATGGTAATGACAAAGACTATCATGGTACTACTATGGTAAATATCCAAAACAATGTTACCATACAGTTACATTTTCTGTCAAAACAGATGTGAAAAAAAGAGAAAACGGTCTTTTCAAATCTATTCTCGCCATTAAAGCTTCTGCATGCTATGTATATACGATAATATATTATAATACATTACAGATAAACTCTTTAATCTGAAGAATCGCGAAAGAGAATTTGTACGTTTAACTAAGCGAGCTGTCAGTTAGCATTTGATAACGAGAACTAAATATGCCGATGTTAGATGTAAAGAAAGCTTTTACCTTACAGATTTCGATCGCAGAGATGGTTGCAGACAAATATATAACGATGAGTTACATTCTCAAAAGGCCGGAAATGAATGGGTGGGTTGACAGCGGTGGATATGCAGCTGTATTTGAACACTAGCTAGCTGCCTGAGATGAACTATTTACCTTCCCATTGGAGAAAAGAGAAATATCGCGAGAACTCCATTGAGAGACAAGAGAAATATCGCGAGATCTCCAAAGAGACACAACGCAAGTATCGCGAGAACTCCAATGGGAGACAATAGAAATATTGCGAGAACTCCAATGGGAGACAATAGAAATAGGCTTGTTCGAGATGCCAAACGCTTCGCCTTGAAAGCAGATGAGAGTAGACAGCTGCAGTCAGGGGAGGAGTGAAATAAGTGCTGACAAGTCAGTACTCACTTCTCATAGTGGATCAGACATCTACGAGATCAAAGGCAGATATCGCTGGATTCAATTCATTAATACACTGTTGCTGATAAAGTGAATGTAAAATTGTTATAAATAAATAAATATGATGAAAAAGACACTCAATGTAAATGCTATTTAAATGCTATTATTTCTACCATAGACGTGTATTTTCATCCATTTTTATTGACATGGTCAATATCGACCATTATATCACAATAATAAAAACATGTATTTTAGATATTTCAGAAATATGATAACAATCACATATCCCATACAGGTATCACACTTTCAGAGTGTTGTGAATATTCACACATAATTTATAAACATAAAAACATGATATGACAGTTAAAAAGATTAAACATTAAAATAAAAAAAAGCAAAAGCGTTGGTTGTTTAAGCCAATCAGCATTAAGCTGTGTCGTCAGCAGCTGGTATAATTGGATGGACCAATCACAAACATTTATGATTACTTTGATGAGGATTAAAAAAAATAATTGTATAGACATTACAAGGGCGTGTATTTATTTTTATTTAATATAGGATTCCTTTACAATAGTACATTGGAAAGATTATACTTGTTGGAGCATAACTTTCTTTATTAAGTAAAAAAAGGTCCTGAGATTTGAATGCAGCTCAATGGAGATTCGGCTTTACGAGCCGTCAAGCGCCTGCTGGAGGAAAACAAGCTTGTCACACATTGACAATTGTTTTTAGCCGACAGCATTTGACGCACATGCCGATCAAGAGGTCCAAGGTGATACACTTCAGTTTGCCAGATCTGCGTCAATTCTTCATGTCGGTTGTCACAAAACACGAAGTAAGTGTTTGTCAGTTTTGCACTTTCATATGCTCTCTATAATTTACACAAGATTGCATTATAAATATATTTACAGTGTGCAGTTTTATCGTTGGTTGTGAAGCTTAAAACAACTAGTTCAGTCTTCTCAGACAAGTGTAAATGTCAAAATCTAAAAGGTTTTTAGCCCTAGTGTGTAATGTAAGAGTTCTAGTTTAGCCTTTTTTCTAGTTCTCATAATAATGAAGTAAAACGCTTGTAAAAATGTGTAAATACGTTCCAAAATTATTGTCATTAATATCAAACTTTATGGATACAATTATATATGTATTAATTTAATGTCAATATGCATGATATATTCGATCGTAAATGTTACATGGAACTGTAAGTACAACTATTTTTACCATGGTACATTTAAAAAATCATGGTATTTCTTGGAACCTTTTATTTTAAATTTTATTATACATTTTATACAGATTTTGATTTAATATAGTCCTATTTCAGTTTTATTTTCAAAAGAGACACACCATTGATTTATTGAACATGTTAATGACAGATACGTTTCAGATATATTTCTGCATGCATGCTCCAGTTGTTTGGCTGGAATGTGGCTACTCATTCATTCAGAAGGTTTACTTTATTGAACTAATCAGCCACTTGCTCCCAACCTCTCCGGACATTTCTTAATCAGTCCTTTCATTCAATTGAATTAAATATGAAAAGTAATATATATTTTACCTTTTAAATAATTTTAGTTTATAATAATTAAATACTTGCATCATTATTCATCATTGTTTACTACAGTTAAGCAGATCACTATATGGGATTCTTAGAAAAGCAAATACTATTAGAAAGAGTTAGAAGTGCTTGATTATCGGTTGTTTTGGTATTTTCTAAATCTACACTGCTAAAAAGTGTCTTTTAGAAAATAAGAAAAAATAAATAAAATACATTTTGTGAGGTTTGTGCATCCAAAGTGGAAAAATCTAGCAATGAAACAATGCAAACTACACTTACATTCAAAATACTTTATCTCTATTTACTTTAGGCAAGTCTTAATACCTAATATAATTTTGTTTCTCAAATTTTAAACTTGAAATCTTGTTTTAAGGATGTTTAATAAAATAAAATACACATACATTATATATATATATATATATATATATATATATATATATATATATATATATATACACACACACACACACACACACACACACACATGCGCACACTGGTGACCACAAATTTGGAATAATGTACAGATTTTGCTGTTTCAGAATGAATTTGTTACTTTAATTCACCAAAGTGGCATTCAGCTGATCACAATGTAAAGTCAGGACATCTCTGATGTTAAAAACAACACTATCAATATTTGGAAAAAGTCATTTTTGATCAAATCTAGACCGACCCCATTTCCAGCAGCCATCACTCCAACTCCTTATCCTTGAGTAAACATGATAAAATGCAGTTGAATTTACAGTTGAAAGATATTTGATTCATTAAATGAAGCTTCACATTGTCTTTGTGTTTGTTTTTGAGTTGCCACAGTATGCAATAGACTGGCATGTCTGAAGGTCAATATTTGGTTAAAAATGGCAAAAAATAATCAGCTTTCTCTAGAAACTCATCAGTCAACTGTTGTTTTGAGGAATGAAGTTCTGAAAATTTTTCACATTGTAATTTCACATTATTAATGTCCTGACTATACATTGTGATCAGTTGAATGCCACTTGGTGAATAAAAGTAACAATTGCTTTCCATAAGAGCAAAATCTGTACATTATTCCAAATGATTGTACAATATTTTGGCTGCCAGCGTGTGTATGTATATCACATTGAATTGTGTTATGTTTAACAAAATTTAATTACGTTTTTATCTTATATATATATATATATATGTATGTAGTGCATCCGGATTTACGGAAGTATTCACAGCACTTCACTTTTTCCACATTTTGTTATTTTACAGCCTTATTCCAAAATTGATAAAATTCATTATTTTCCTAAAAATTCTACAAACATACCCCATAATGACAATGTGAAAGAAGTTTGTTTGAAATCTTTGCAAATTTTGCAAATTACAAAACAAAAAAAATCACATGTACATAAGTATTCACAGCCTTTGCTCAATACTTTGTTGAAGCATCTTTGACACCAATTACAGCCTCAAGTGTTTTGAGTATGATGCTACAAGCTTGGCACACCTATTTTTGCGCAGTTTCTCCCATTCTTCTTTGCAGAACCTCTCAAGCTCCATCAGGTTGGATGGGGAGCGCAGCCATTTTCAGATCTCTCCAGAGATGTTCAATTGGGTTCAAGTCTGGGCTCTGGCTGGGCCACTCAAGGACATTCACGGAGTTGTCATGTAGCCACTCCTTTGTTATCTTGGCTGTGTGCTTATGGTCGTTGTCCTGTTGGAAGATGAACCTTCACCCCAGTTTGAGGTCCAGAGCGCTCAGGAGAAGGTTTTCTTCAAGGATGTCTCTGTACATTGCTGCATTCATCTTTCCCTCGATCCTGACTAGAGTCCTTCTGGTGCCTTTTGGCAAACTCTAGGTGGGCTGATTATGTGCCTTTTACTGAGGAGTGGCTTCCGTCTGGCCACTCTACCATACAGGCCTGATTGGTGGAGTGCTGCAGAGATGGTTGTTCTCCTCTCTCCACAGAGAAATGCTGGAGCTCTGTCAGAGTGATCATCGGGTCCTTGGTCACTTCCCTGACTAAGGCCCTTCTCCCCGATCGCTCAATTTGTCTGTGCGGCCAGCTCTAGGAAGAGTCCTGGTGGTTCCAAACTTCTTCCATTTACAGATGATGGAGGCCACTGTGCTCATTGGGACCTTCGATGCTGCAGAAATGTTTCTGTACCCTTCCCCAGATCTCTGCCTTGATACAATCCTGTCTCGGTGGTCTACAGACAATTCCTTGGACTTCATGGCTTGGTTTGTGCTCTGAAATGCACTTCTTCTTCTTCTTCTTTTGTTTATTGGCGCGTTGCATTCTTAGTGCATATCGCCACCTACCTTTGCTGTTATGCAGTCATGATTTCTTTTAATCAGGTTTTCCTTATTATTATTATTATTTCCTTTAATTCTTTCTCACATAATCATCCTTATTTATTTGATGCTCCATCTCATTCCATCTCCCATAGTCCGCTTGGCGCTGCGTGTTCAGCTCCTCCAAACTGGACTATAAAATCTGGGACAAAACAGACCATCCTTATTCTAAACTAAATCCTTTCACTTAATCCAGAATTATATATGTATTTCATTAATATTCTATATCCTTCTCTATCCTTATTAAACTCATAACCTAACAAATATGATAAATCCCTATTAACCTTCCCTCTTTCATTTAAATATGATATCAATTCCTTCCTTTCCTCCTCATACCTTTTACAATCATATATCACATGCTCCACTGACTCTTTCTCCCCACAATTCTCACATAAGCCTGACTCATGAACTCCAATTATAAAGAGCGATGCATTCAATCTTGAATGACCAAGTCTCATCCTAGTCATAATGACCTCTTCTTTCCTATTTCTACCATTTATGCTTTTCTTAGTATCTACCATTTTTTAATATTATATAAGTATCGTCCCTTAATATCTGTATTCCACTTTTCCTGCCACTCTTTAATAATATTTTCCTTAATAATAGATTTAACTTCACTTTTACTTAATGGAACATTAAAATCTATTTCTTCCCTTTTTAAAGCATTTTTGCTAACTCATCAGCATACTCATTACCAGCTACTCCTACATGCTGGCACCCAACAGAATCCAACTTCTACTCCTTTCCTTTGTATTCGCCATATTAATGAAAATATTTCAGCACATCAAATCTTCTCTAGAAGTACAATTAGTAAGTAGTGATGTTAAGACAGAAGCAGAATCAGAGCATATCACTATTCTGTCAGGCCTAACCTCCTCTACCCATGTTAGTCCTATTATAATAGCGACCATTTCAACAGTATAAATTGACAATCTAGAAGTTAATCGTATAGATATTGATATTCTGAACTCTGGAATATACACTCCTATTCCTGTAATCCCTGTTCTTGGATCTTTAGATCCATCAGTATAAATGTTCATACTTGCATAAAATCTTTCCTTAATGTACTTATTAACTTGAGACTTAATTATACCCATTTCCTCCCATTCCCATTTCTTATCTAATATTCCTAAATCAATTTTAACCTCAGGAATAATCCAGTTCGGAACCTCTCCCCATACAGGTGACACACTACACTCAATATTTGCAATCTGATATTTCTCTGTTAACTGATTTATCTTCCATCCATATCCTCTCTCAATTCTACTTAAATATTCCCAACAATTATTTAAAACATCTTTAGCTATATTTCCTCCAGTGTAACTCATTAAAGATGTCCATAATACCAAAGACAGTTTCTCTCTCCTTAAATTCAATGGCATTTCATTCGGCTTCTACTAATAATGCATTGACTGGAGTAGTTTTAATTGCTCCTAAACATATTCTAAGGGCTCTATATTGAATTCTATCTAGGCTTTTTAAAAGTGATTCTGAAGCTGCCCCATAAATTATGCATCCATAATCAATAGAAGATCTGATCAAGGCTTGATATATTGTTAGCATTGAGTCTCTTTCTGCTCCCCATTCTTTCCCAGCTATTGCCCTCATCACATTTAAAATCCTCCTGCATTTTTTATCAACTTCCTCAATATGTTTTTTCCAAGTGTATCTCCCATCTAACCACATTCCTAAATATTTAAATGTTTTAACTTGTTCTAAAGGTTTCCCATACAATAGTAATTCATTATCCTTAAAATCTTTTTTTCTACTGAATATCATATAACATGATTTACTAGTTGACATTTTAAAACTCCATTCTATACTCCATTCTTCCACCTTTTTAATAGCTGTTTGCATACCTGACATCACTTGTTTGAAATTTCTTCCTCTCTTCCAAATAGCCCCATCATCAGCATACAGTGCACATCCCACACCATATCCTAAATTGTCAAAAATATCATTAATCATGATATTAAAAAGAATTGGACTTACAACACTCCCTTGAGGAATACCATTTTCTGCTTTATAAATTAAAGATTGACACCCTCCCACTTGAACTACAAATGTTCTTTCAAACAGAAATTGAGATAACCAATTATACATATTCCCATCTATTCCTATCCTTGAAGCTTTAATTAACAACCCTTCTCTCCATACCGTGTCATACGCTTTTTCTATATCAAAATACACTACTGCCATAATCTCTTTCATAGCTATTGTCTTCTCTACTTCATTACTGACCTTGATTAATGCATCCATGGTTGATCTTTTACCTCTAAATCCACATTGATACTTACTTAATTTACCCTTTTCTCTAGATCATATGTTAGTCTATGAACTATAATCTTTTCCATTAATTTACATAAATTTGAAGTCAGAGCAATTGGACGATAACTTCCTGGGTTAGCTGAGATTTTTCCTGGCTTTAAAATTGGAATTACTACAGCTTTCTTCCATATTTTTGGAATAATTCCTTCCATCCATATTTTATTATATAGCTCAAGAATCTTTAATAATATATTATCTGACAGATGCTTTATCATATTATAGCTTACTCTATCAACCCCAGGAGTAGTATTGACACATTTATGTAAAGCTACTTTCAATTCTGTAAGTGAAAACTCTACATCCATACAGCTTTTATTGCTATTTCTTTTCTTCATTATATCAGGATTTTTGTCTAAAATTTCCTTTCTCCTTATCTCATATTCTTCTCCCAAATCTATTCTATGTGCACTTTCTAATACCTTACCTAACATGTTTGCTTTATCTATATCTATTACTGCAACTTTGCCTTCTTCAATTAAAACTGGTATTAGAGTAGACTTCCTTCCTTTCCCACTCATATTCCTTAACATATTCCATATTTTATCCAAAGGAGTATCTTTTCCTATGGTAGAACAAAATTCTCTCCATCCTTCTTTCTTAGCATTCTTAATTATTCTTCTTGTTTTAGCTCTTGCTTTCTTATATTCCAACAAATTACTCATATTCATATTTTCCCTGAGATGTTTAAATGCCTTATTTCTTTCTTTAATTGCATTACTGCACTCTTCCTTCCACCATGGAATATTTTTGTTTTTCTGACCTGTCCTTCTTTGAGGTATATATAATGTTGCAGCTTCCATTATTATATTTGTAATTGAATCACAAAATGTTTCTACTGAATCTTTTACCACTAAATCTTTATTTTCTTCACAATGCTTACTAAAAGAATTCCAATCTGCCTTCTCATACAACCATTTCTTTTGTAGAACACATTCTGGATTATTATCAATATTTATTTTACAAATAATTGGAAAATGATCACTTCCAATTGTGTTCTCGCTATTTACTTTCCACTCACATAGGTCAGCCATACCATTTGATATTAGTGTTAGATCTATACTTGAAACCGTATTTTCTGCTACATTATACCTAGTACCTTCTCCTGTATTTAAACATACTAGTGATCTGTCATCCATGAGCTGTTCTATTACTTCCCCATTATAATCTATATTTGAGCTCCCCATAGACAATTATGAGCATTGAAATCACCACACCATAATTCCTTTGTCTCTTTCTTAATCTTATCAAACAACTTAATAGAAATCTTCTTACATGGATTATAAAAATTATATATTACAACTGATTCTTCTCTAAAATATATTTCAACCACAACACATTCCATATCCTTGACCTCACTTAATTCCCTATAAATAGTTCCTTCTTTTATAAATGTTACCACCCCTCCCCCTTGTTTCCCAACTCTATCCTTTCGAACAGACTTATATCCTGGTAGTACAAATTTGTAGCGAATCAGCTCTATATTCTTCCACCGTTAGGTAGTGAATCAGTTCTATGAAATATTAATAATCAATCATAACTTGTTATAATCAATTATGAATATTTGGATCAGTTAATCGGGTTAACTTGATGTAGCTACATTAACATTACAACCAAATACTCGGTTCATCCCGTGAACACTCAATATTGGTTATTAATTAATTAATTAATTAATAGAAAGGTACATTTCGGGGCATGGGAAATGTCTTTCTTACTAAGTATTAAGAGCAAGTAGTCAAAATCTATGATTAGTGACTTTAGATATGAGCTTGAGACACAGACAACTTTACATGTGACATGAACAAGACTTTATTAACTAGACTAAACATTTAAACTACTCTAACATACATATACATACATTCATACAGTTTACCAAGGGAAAGAGGGCTGAAGCAGAATACAGGAAGGCAAGAAGTTATAGCATTGTTTGAAGTTCAGCAGATCAACAGCCTGAGCAAACCATCATATTAGTTCTGACACACCCTTTTTAGAAAGGGGTTAAGGATACTTAATGTATCAAATAATGAGACTAAGTTTGATACTTGCATGTCCCATTTGAAATAAACTGTCCTGATGCAATTTGTTGAGGCTTTCAGTTGATCTTTGATGATGTTGTCTTGATGAGAGAGAACCAGTGAGAGTCAGAGGATCTTGGTGAATGGGCAGTCGAGGCCGTAGCCTGGCACATGCTTGGGAGTCCTTGGGGCCTTTAGTTTGGCATCATTCAGCGAGAGAGTGAGAGAGCACAAGGCTCAGAGAGCAAGAGAGGCTAAGAGCAGCGAAGAGGATAAGAGTTGGTAAGATAAGAGGATGAGAGGAAGTGGGCGCAGCAATTTTATACCCTCGGGAAACAGGTCCCACCTCTCATTGGCTCGACCAATGAGAAGGGTTTGGGTTCCAGGCGGGAATTTGGTTTATTGCTCTTTGTTGTAAAATTGCCCATTGCATGTGCAAGAAAGAAAATAGGAAATATACTTTTAATACTAATATGTTGTTGTTATCGACATATCATGTACACAGTCATTTCGATCTTCAAAATACCAAGTTATAGAGACCAAATATGCCACACATATGATTTTGGTTAACCATAGTATGCAAAGTCTGAAACATTAACCCATTAGTTTGCAAGAAAACATAGATCAAGCACATTTAAGGGAAAATGTGAGATGGCACACTAGATATATGTCAATATTTATCACATGGATATATAGAATATATATATAGGATTAACAGGGTTCATTTCTCTTTCTCAGTAAGAGAATGAAGGGAGGGTCAGCACTTCTCTGAACATTCCTTTGGAGGTCGTAAAGGCCTCCATTACTCTGGGCAGGAGAATGATTCCTTTGTTCCGTCACGGCTCATTTGCATGTTTCTGGCTGGGTTTATGACGGTAAGAGATTTTGGGCTGAATGACTCAAAAGATGGCAAAACATAACGTAATATCATTCTACTGAAGATCTTATATTCGAATTTAGCTAGGCCAAATCGTAAGGTTTAATTTGATACCAAGAAAAGTATATTTAGTACACTTAGAAAGGGAATATACACTGAGGCTATTAAATATGAGGCCTCAGAGTTTAAAACACACACGAAACAGTTCTAACGAGTTTGATATACCTCAGAAATACACAACATACAGGGATTACACGTATTTCATTAGCAATATGCAGTTCTGTGTTTAACTGGAAAACACACACACACACACACATTTTTACGTTCAAAGTTTCCCCTTCCTGTCCACATGATAAGCACGTGGTGAGCATGCGGATGTCACATGCGGTTCTCTGTCAATAGTTCATTGTCTCTTTGTCAATACATTTATTGTGCTTGTGGAGGCTGGTTGGCGCTATTTCAGTAATTAGGGGGTTTTAACAGTAAGTTCTTGTTTGTTCGGGAATCTGTTAAGGCACTGATCCTCCGCCATACCTTACAGTCCCCTTTTTCGCCAGGTGGTGTCCCTGTTGGAGACATCATCGGACGACAATCATCACAATGGCGGATGGCAGGTGAATCATGAGGGTTTTGTAGCAGGTAGTTGTTCCACGGTGGGTGATGTAGACAGTAGCCACATCCAGGTCTCTGCAGCAGGTGCAGAGGCAGCAGGTGCCTTGACAGTGTGTCACCTGTCATTATGAAGTCAGTTCGTTTGAGGCAGGTGCTTGTTTGTGGCTGCAGGGAGTGGTTATGGGCATTGTGTAGTGTGGAGCGAGTTTCAGACTGACCTAGTACTGGTAGCAAAAGGGCAGCAGGTGGCCGTTCAGCCCTTGGTTCGGCACCCAGTCACCAGGTGTCTGAAGTCTGCAGTGTTACTCTGCTCTGGCAGCAGTGCTGACTTGAGCTTGCCTGAGTGGTGTTGGGCAAGAGTCAGAGGTTTGTTCTTCCCAGTACTCCTCAGGGGAGTTCTGTTCCAGGAGCTCTTTTGCTAGTGCTAGCAGCTCTTGTAACTCAGTAACAGGCGTTTCTAGCTGTCTTTGTGCAGCCTCTGTTCGGCACCTGTTTGAAAGGTGTACAGGAGGATGTTGTTGTAGACTGCTGTGGGACGTCCTGTGGTGTTTGCTGGGTGAGGCCTTGTGTTTGTTAAAGGCCTTCTGTGTCAGGTCACGCAGTTGTTGGATAGGCATTGTGTGGGGGCAGGCCATAATGCCTAAATGGTGACTTACCATAGGATGGAGGTTTCGGAGGAAAAGGCTCTTGAAGCTGGCGTCCTCCTCCATCCCAGGTATGTTGCGAGCTCGAAGTAAGCTCGTCTGAGTCTGTGGTAGTAAACATAGGGAGTTTCATGCTGACCCTGTTTGGTGTCTAGGGCAGCGATCAGTCCGTTTTTAGACTCTGAGAATTCCCTTATGATGGCTTGTTTCAGCTGCTGGTAGTTAGACTGGATGTTTTCTGGCTGTCGAGCCAGAAAGCGTCGCAACTCTGGGCTGGACGTGATCCAGATCAGATGGAGTCTATCTTGATGGTTCACACTCATCAAAGACTGCAGGTGAAAGTCAATGTCTCGCAGGTAAGCGTGGACGTCGTGGTCTCCTGCAAGCTCTGGTGTAAATGCAGGGATATGTCTGGCCATTCGGTTGAGGTCTTTGAGTGTCGCTACACGTGTCGTTTCAAGATTCGTCTGAATCAATCCTTTTCCTTCCGCGGCTGCAGAAGCTTTAAGGAAACTGTCCGATGACGTGTTAAGCAGAGGGGTTTGTCTCCCCCTTTGTAAATCTGTGCTTGGCTGGGGAGGTTTCTCTGCTGATTGCAAGTGGGGAGTGAGATGTCTCTCCTGCTGTGGTTCCTTTTGCAGCAGGTAAGAGTGTCTCAGTTCTCGTTGGACCATGTCAAGTTCATCTTTGGTGTTGTCCAGCTGCTGAGTCAGCACTTTAACTTCAGCTCTGGACACATTCAGTTGACCTTCACAGGCCATGATTCTGGCATCTTTGTCCAAGAGTTCAGAATTTGCTGTTTTTAACAGTGAATCTTTGTGAAAAAGTACCTTTTCCAGGTGCTCTCTGCCTGTCTTTTCCAACTGCTCTTGTTGTTTAGCAGCTGTCAGAGCCGTTTGAAGTCTGTGGATTACCTCCTGTGACTCCCTTCTGCCAGGGTCCTTGTGTCTGTCCTGAGCCTCCATCTCTAGCTGGTCTATGCGGTTTTTAGCATGTGTCAGCTCCGTTTGGGACTCAGTGATCTGGCGTTTGAGGTTGTTTACCTCCTGTTTCAAACCTGTGAGGTTGTGGGCCAGGACGATAACCTCAGTCAGATATTTGTGCTCATACCTCTGGTTTGAGTTGTCTGTCATTAGTTCTTTTCCCTCGTTTTCCAGTTGCTTTTTGTTCTGTTGCTGAAGGTCGTCAGCAGCCATGGATAAAAGGGTGTTCCTCAAAACACCTAGCCAGTCCTTTTGGCCTGCCATCTGGGCAGTTAGGCTAAGCATCTGCAACATTTTGGCACACTTCTGGTGAGAGTAAGGGCAAGAGACTAATGCAAGATCAAACAGAATTTGGAGCTAAAGGCAAAGTGAGACAGCAAGGTGTATAATGTACAGCTAGGTTTTGCTAGGTGTGGTTAACAATTGAAATGTGTTCCTGATTATTACTATCTTAGCTGCAAATAGCAGGGTGCTCAGATTTGTGTGGATCTGAGTGGCTTTGCTAAAAGAGCGTAAGCCTAGATTTAATAAATGACTTAAGATGTTTCTTTGGGTCAAATTATTTATCAGCACTTACTGATAGCATACAACAGGCTTGATCTTTGAACACATGAAGAAGAGAAAGAAAGAGGAAGAAAAGAGCTTTCCTATTAGATTGTGTCTATTAGTGGTGCTCAAAATTATGCCGTAGAAATCGTCTAGATTACTAGTGTAGCTGGCTCATAAAATTTAAGCAACTTGTTGCAAATAAACACAAAATCGAGAAGAAAAGTATGTCTAGTTACTTTTGCAGTTTTATGGGGAAATAAAACCACACTAGACCAAGAGGGTTAAATGGGAAAATGAATAGCTGACTTCTATTATTAGTAAAAATAATAAAAAGACTTGAAGAAGTGATTAAACTAGCAGAATAACCTTGTATTGGGAATAATCAATAGCACTTATGATCAACAATTAGATTTGCTTTGGGCATCATTCTATAGTTGGTCACAGCTGTTGCGTGTTCAAGACACACAATGTGTTTGTCCCTCTATAAAGTTTAGTCAACGTGCCATTGAAAGTTCCCAATAACTATAAAAATTATTCTCTATCTAAACAGTTTACATGTAATTAAGTTTTTAGATTTAATTAACAAAGTAACTGCAAATTTAGCTGAACAGCGTTCAGTAAGGGATGCACCTGAAAGGTGCAGGTGAAGTTAGATGAGAAGAATTAAAGTTAAGGAAAGAGAAAGTGAAAATTCAGAAACCAGAAATGGGGTTAAAGGAAAATGGTTTAGATCACTTCACTCTGCATGCACACAAGCTGTAGATAAAGGCTTCATGTAAATTATGCTAGCAGCTAACTGTTGAAGCTATTAGTTAGCTTAGCCTAAGCTAAGGGGCTGCTAAGTTGGGTTAGCTTAGCCACCTAGGCTGGTTTGTTTACAAAATGGCGTCGGAAGGAAACACATGTGCTATCTGGAGTGAGCACTTCCTGTGACAAGTCGTTGTCATGGGAACCAATGCACTTCAGAGTTTCAGTGAGTGAAACACAGTTTTGACCACCAGGAAGCTAAGCCTTTTAGATGCACAGATAAAGTTTAGATGAAGGACATCAATCTAACTATAATTTGTAAGGCCTTTATACTGTGAAAAGGGGAGCATCACCCAAATCTACATTTATATAACTCTGTACTGAGATTTCTTCATCAGAAACAGGTTAAGCAATCAATTCTGGTACAGTTTACATGCCGCTGAGCTGAGATTCCTTCATCAAAACAGACTTACACTTTAATACTGAAATTAGGGTTTCTTCGCTAAAATCATATTACTCGTACACTGATACCTTTTGAAAATATGCTTAAATGTGTTAAGACTCTTTCAATTACAGTAGAGATGTCAATTCAAGCCATCACTTTATCCGCATCCAAACAAGCCAGCAACTAGTGAAGCAAATGCCGTTTCGCATGTCATGTCCTATTCTGACCGGAATTATTCAATGCACACTTTTAGGTTGACAGTGGTTCAAGCTCATAACCTTTGTTTAATCATGCCCGCATCATTCTCCACCATTATGTAGCGAATCAGCTCTATATTCTTCCACCGTTAGGTAGTGAATCAGTTCTATGAAATATTAATAATCAATCATAACTTGTTATAATCAATTATGAATATTTGGATCAGTTAATCGGGTTAACTTGATGTAGCTACATTAACATTACAACCAAATACTCGGTTCATCCCGTGAACACTCAATATTGGTTATTAATTAATTAATTAATTAATTAATAGAAAGGTACATTTCGGGGCATGGGAAATGTCTTTCTTACTAAGTATTAAGAGCAAGTAGTCAAAATCTATGATTAGTGACTTTAGATATGAGCTTGAGACACAGACAACTTTACATGTGACATGAACAAGACTTTATTAACTAGACTAAACATTTAAACTACTCTAACATACATATACATACATTCATACAGTTTACCAAGGGAAAGAGGGCTGAAGCAGAATACAGGAAGGCAAGAAGTTATAGCATTGTTTGAAGTTCAGCAGATCAACAGCCTGAGCAAACCATCATATTAGTTCTGACACACCCTTTTTAGAAAGGGGTTAAGGATACTTAATGTATCAAATAATGAGACTAAGTTTGATACTTGCATGTCCCATTTGAAATAAACTGTCCTGATGCAATTTGTTGAGGCTTTCAGTTGATCTTTGATGATGTTGTCTTGATGAGAGAGAACCAGTGAGAGTCAGAGGATCTTGGTGAATGGGCAGTCGAGGCCGTAGCCTGGCACATGCTTGGGAGTCCTTGGGGCCTTTAGTTTGGCATCATTCAGCGAGAGAGTGAGAGAGCACAAGGCTCAGAGAGCAAGAGAGGCTAAGAGCAGCGAAGAGGATAAGAGTTGGTAAGATAAGAGGATGAGAGGAAGTGGGCGCAGCAATTTTATACCCTCGGGAAACAGGTCCCACCTCTCATTGGCTCGACCAATGAGAAGGGTTTGGGTTCCAGGCGGGAATTTGGTTTATTGCTCTTTGTTGTAAAATTGCCCATTGCATGTGCAAGAAAGAAAATAGGAAATATACTTTTAATACTAATATGTTGTTGTTATCGACATATCATGTACACAGTCATTTCGATCTTCAAAATACCAAGTTATAGAGACCAAATATGCCACACATATGATTTTGGTTAACCATAGTATGCAAAGTCTGAAACATTAACCCATTAGTTTGCAAGAAAACATAGATCAAGCACATTTAAGGGAAAATGTGAGATGGCACACTAGATATATGTCAATATTTATCACATGGATATATAGAATATATATATAGGATTAACAGGGTTCATTTCTCTTTCTCAGTAAGAGAATGAAGGGAGGGTCAGCACTTCTCTGAACATTCCTTTGGAGGTCGTAAAGGCCTCCATTACTCTGGGCAGGAGAATGATTCCTTTGTTCCGTCACGGCTCATTTGCATGTTTCTGGCTGGGTTTATGACGGTAAGAGATTTTGGGCTGAATGACTCAAAAGATGGCAAAACATAACGTAATATCATTCTACTGAAGATCTTATATTCGAATTTAGCTAGGCCAAATCGTAAGGTTTAATTTGATACCAAGAAAAGTATATTTAGTACACTTAGAAAGGGAATATACACTGAGGCTATTAAATATGAGGCCTCAGAGTTTAAAACACACACCGAAACAGTTCTAACGAGTTTGATATACCTCAGAAATACACAACATACAGGGATTACACGTATTTCATTAGCAATATGCAGTTCTGTGTTTAACTGGAAAACACACACACACACACACACATTTTTACGTTCAAAGTTTCCCCCTTCCTGTCCACATGATAAGCACGTGGTGAGCATGCGGATGTCACATGCGGTTCTCTGTCAATAGTTCATTGTCTCTTTGTCAATACATTTATTGTGCTTGTGGAGGCTGGTTGGCGCTATTTCAGTAATTGGGGGGGGGTTTAACAGTAAGTTCTTGTTTGTTCGGGAATCTGTTAAGGCACTGATCCTCCGCCATACCTTACAAATTGCAGATTTGGCTTAAGCCAAGACTCTTGAACACAAATTACACTTGGTTTATGATCCATATCCAAAACAGTTTTTTTTTAGTTCTTGACCATTTGCTACAAGGCTCCTTGCGTTCCATTGCATTACATGAATCACCATTTAACTACTCAGATACCTGTGAAACTACTACTGCTGCTTCTCTAGTTAGAATTTCATGAATTGCGTTCACTGAAATCCCAGAGATCCCTAGGAATTCTGATGCAGCTTCTAGAATTGTTTTAATCTTGGCCGATCTGCTTGGCAACATAGCAGTGACATTAATTACCTTAACAATAAAGGCTAGAAAGTTCTCTTTAGTCATTATTAAAGTACTATCTTTTATATCACACTGTTGTTCTGATTCCTTAGCTTTCTCCATTCTTAGGTCCCTTGGGTCTTGATTGAAATTATCCCTCTTCTCTTCCCTCCTGACCTCCTTACTTTTACAGATCTTCACTGCTTCCGCATAAGTGACTTTATGCTCAGACTTGTATTTTTGTACTTCTCTTGCTTTAACTTGTACCTCACATCCTCCATATGCTGCACTGTGAGCACCTCCACAGTTGCAGCATTTTAATCCATTCACCTCTGTGCATTTATCATATTCATGCTCACCTCCACATTTTACACATCTTACCTTCCCCGACACACTGCAGCCACATGTCCTATTCAGTTGACATTTAAAACATCTCAATGGCATTGGGACATACACTCTTACTGGGTAACTTATATATCCCATTTGAACCTTTTCAGGCATTTTCCCTTCAAATGTCAACAAGACACTTAAACTTTCTTGTCGTTGTCCTTCCTTTGTTTTATACAGTCTTCTCACATTAATAACCTTACCTCCTCTTAAATTCTCATACATTTCGGTCAGTGGATATATATGTTGGAATTCCATATATAACCCCTTTTTCCACCTTTTCTACTCCAATCTCTTTGGTTGTGACCTTTTCTCCATTCATTTCTTTAATCTTGAGAAGTTTGTTTTTTTCCCAATATCTTTCACTATGATCAAAACTCTCCCAAGTCCCAAACATTTAGCCAAAACAACTGACCCAATGATTTTATCGATTGCCTTGGATAGTCTTATTGGATGCAAATGTATTCCTGTACTCTTTTCAAATGTCAACATAACTTTGAATCCAGACTCCTTAACATTTTGTACAGTTTGCTCTCTTACAATTTCTTGATTTTCTTTTGTCTTTTTTTTACTTTATCCTGCATTAGTTCCGTCATATCTTCGCTATCCTCTTGATCCTTGAATTTCTTACGTTTTGAATTTTTTTTCTTTTGGCTTTTTCCCAATACCTCCGTAAATCCTTCCCTATCCTCTATTATCGATTCTTCAGAATCTTCCTCCATGACTGCACAACAGCCGTCTAAAACTATCCGAAATACCTTTTTGGTGTTTTATGGCGGTTTAACAAACTTATCTTGATGGCAAACAAACGATCTCTCGTCTCCAGTCCGGTGCCAAGGCTACTGCAGCAGTCAGACCGAAACCCTGAAATGCACTGTTAACTGTGGGACCTTATATAGACAGGTGTGTGCCTTTCCAAATCATGTCCAATCAACTGAATTTACCACAAGTGGACTCCAATCAAGTTGTAGAAACATCTCAAGGATGATCGGTGGAAAAAGGATGCACCTGAGCTCAATTTTGCAAAGATTTCAAACAAACTACTTTCACATTGTCATTATGGGGTATTGTTTGTAGAATTTTGAGGAAAATAATGAATTTAATCAATTTTGGAATAAGGCTTTAACATAACAAAATGTGGAAAAAGTGAAGCTGTGAATACTTTCCGGATGCACTGTATGTATATATATATATATATATATATATATATATATATATATATATATATATATATATATATATATTATATTTTGCAGTGTATAAAACTTACATTTGCTTCACGTGAATGTAGAATGTGCCGGTAAGTTTCTGTCTTCCATTTGCATGTAAAGGACAATGTCACAGCCAGCAGACTCTATTCTTCACAGCGGATACTTCCACCCCACTCTCAGATACTGGCAGACCTGTGCTTCAGACCTCAAACCAGATAACCTCATTTATCCCATCTTCATTACGTAATATCTTCTCTCTGCAGTATATTTCATAATGGGTGTATATGTTCACAGAATAAAATGTTATACATTTTTAGAATCAATAATTGTGTGTGTGTGTGTGTGTGTGTGGAGTTTTTAATATTTATATTACTGTCTTTCTAGTGACAGTCCTGATGCTGTGGAACCGATTGCAAGTCTACCTGGTCAAGCAAGGTATTTTTCTTTACTAGTGTTGAACACATAGACATGATTTTTATTTTTGTTACTTGGTTGCTAGGAATACCCGTTAACATGGCTAGCAACCATATGGGGTTACCCTAGCAACCATGCCAGAAGAAATTATAATTACTGAAAGTGGAAGAACATTACTCAAAAGTTTGAACTCTCTTTTTTCCGATAAACATCAAGATCATTGTATTGCCCAGCTCTATTAATAACATTGCATCAATCTCTCACAGCAGCCCAATAATCTCAGTGATAGTTGAATTACAGGCTGCGTTATAGACACAGAATCTAGTAAGCAGAAATTTACCTCGATATGTTTCTTCAAATTAGAGGCAGGATTAATGCTGAGTTTAAAAGTTTATTTCTAAGAGTCAAACCAACTACAAATTTTGTTCCCGTTTTCAGAAAAACTCATTTCATTTTCGGTTTTCATTTTTTCAAATGTGGTTTACTGTATTACTTCCTGTTTTGTGTCCATTGGGTCTACACCATACAACTTCTTTAATCTGTTACCATGATAATGTACCACTGAAATGCCCCTGGATTAAGGAATCCAATGGATAACTAAAGGAGATTAAGATGAGCCTGGACTATTATGATCATGTTCAAATTTTTCAAGAATAGGGTACAAAATAGGGCTTGAAACTCTAAAAAGTATCAGTGAATGGAGGAATGTCAGACTAAATGTTAAATGTGCTTTTATTTTACGTCTATTCAAAATGTATGCGACCCTGTTACCAAGATTTAGGGCATAATATCTGAATACAGCCTGTTTTGAATTATTTGGTTGCTTTCAATAATTAATTATTAAATATTATATATATATATATTGATGAGGTTAAAGGCTCTAGTAATAGTTTTAGTCTGAGCTATGCTACCATTCAGTAGGAGCTAGCTAGCGTAACACCCAATGTTGGTTTGCAGTTTTTGATAAACATATTTTTGGGGATAAATTTAAAGGAAAAAATTTGTTTCTTTTCCTTAAAATATCCTTGGTAACAGGGGTTGATCTTGACAAATACTTGATTGAGATTGTCTTTGGTCAAGAAAGCAATATTTTTCAAATGTGTAAATGGTCAATAAAAGAAAGATGGGGTTTGCACTGAATGTCTCAGTGAGGGTGGAGGTCTGAGATAAGCCACAGGCAGGGTGGAGTTGGAGGTGGAAGACAAAGCACAAAGATAAGCCATGGGTCCGTTTATTCTGTTACAGGACCTGTGCTTCAGTCCTCTTGAGTCAGAAAAATGTTGCATTAGTCAATGTGAGCTCTGGTTACTTGTCAAACTTTTTGTTTTGTCCTGAAATGTAGGCTATGTTCCATGCTTTCAGAAAATGTGCTCAGTATACGTACGGCATACTTCTAAAATTGTTGGATGGTAGTATGCTTTTGTATGAATGCTAATGTATTGTTAGTCATGTAATGACCTATAATGTCAATTATGTTGATTTTAGATATGGTGTTAATAAGCTAGAAGGTGTACTTCATCCACTAGTAGAAAAAGGCCTGAAGTGTGTGCTGATTTTTGGAGTTCCTGCTAAAGTTGCTAAGGTGGGAAGTTTCAGTCTGACTGTGACTGCTATCTATAATTTAAGTTAGTCTGAAAGTCTGAGACAACTTTGAAAATCTAGGATTTTTTAAAACAATATTTTATTTAAACTTTAAACAAAGTTTTAGGATTTTTATGAAATAAAACTAGATACAATTTTAAAAACATTTAAGATGATAAATATGCTAGATTCTGCACTATTTTTAGGTCACTAATCAAATAAGTGAATGTCTGACATTGATTATGTGAACGCAAATGTACAAAACGTCATATTTGCTTGCTTCCATTTAAAGGAATATTCCGGGTTCAATACAAGTTATGCTCAATCAACAGCATTTGTGACAATGTTGATTACCACAAAAATATATTTCAACTCGTCTGTCCTTTTTTAAAAAATTTTTTTACAGTTACAGTGAGGCACTTATAATGGAAGTGAATGGGGCCAATTTTTGGAGGGTTTAAAGGGGTTTAAGCTGATAATTTTATAAAAGCACTTACATTAATTCTTCTGTTTAAACTCATGTATTATTTGAACTGTAAAGTTATTTAAATCAATATTTTTAGGGTTTGTTGAAATTACATCGTCATGGCAACGTAGTTATAAAATTGGCTATAACGCTACACAGAAAAGGTTAGTAAGTGATTTTATCACAGTAAAATCATGTTAACACACTTATTGTTTATGTCATGTGGCTATACTTTTAAAACAGTGAGTATTTGAACCACAAAATGGCCACATCACTTCCAGAATGGGGTTGAGTCAAAATAAAATTTTGAGGTAATCAATTTTGTCACAAATGCTGTCGATTGAGCTTAACTTGTGTTGAACCCGGAATATTCCTCTAAAACACACAGTTTGTAACATTTTCAAATCATTCTGGATAAAATGGATTATCAGGCTTGAAATTCTGAAGTCGATGTCAATTGCTTAATTCAACTTTTCATAAAAATGTATGTTTATTATATAAGTTGAAATGAGAGCGAATTAATTTTTTTCCATTCATTCAGGAAAAAAGCAAAATACAAATATTTTCATTAGTGGTCTCAGACATTTGGACTCCACCAAGGTTGATTAAATATTGATTCCTTCTCTTTTCTTGTCCCAGGATGAGAGAGGCTCTGGGGCGGACACAGGCGATACTCCCGCAGTGCTGGCTGTGAAGAAACTCAGGAAGTCGTTCCCTGATCTAGTGCTGGCCTGTGATGTTTGCCTTTGCCCTTATACCTCTCATGGCCACTGCGGTTAGTTTAAATGTATCTTCTCAAGATCTGCAAATGACACAAAGTGGATAATAAAACTAGCAGGACAAATGCCATAGACTTGCATTGAAAGAGGGACTAAAGCCTTATCTCGGAGTCAGAATATCATACAGACTTGGGGATGAGCTCTTTTAACTTGGGCCAGTAAGCAACCACCAAAAACACTAGCAACCACATAGCAACACGCTTGAAGAACACCTTAGTAACGGCATAGCAATGCCCTGGAAAGAATCCAGAACACCCTAGCATTGTTGTGAGTTTTGCACGTGCTAACTTTTAGCTGAAATTGTAAGTCTAGTTGTATTTTTTTGGTTTTCACACATTATTTAAAGGAGCACAAATACAGTATATTTTGCTCCTTAAAGCATTTTATCCCTAACTAAAACAATAGTACTTTGACAGAACATTTTTAAATGGTGTACACTCACATGATGTGATGAAGACTTATACCAGTTGCCTAGAAAAAGTTGTTTTATTCTGGATTAGGGTGGTCCTCCCTTCATAGTGGCTGCCATGTTGAGATCACACGACCTGCTGTACCACACATAGGTGTCAGTATAAAGTCCAAGACCACAGTCATATTGGTCAGCGAAACAAACCAAAAACGTTCTTCTTTTTTTTTTCCACTGCTTCCCTAGACACCTGGAGTGTTGTGTTTTATTCATAATTACATGTTATTTTTTTATTTGGCTCTTCCTAATAATAATGCTGTTACAGTATGTGATTTGTGAGTCTCTCTGTGACAGGAATCCTGCGTGAAGATGGCACCTTGGATAACGCTGCAAGCTGTATGAGGTTGGCTGAAGTAGCTCTGGCCTATGCTCAAGCAGGTTAGTCAATACATTACATACAAATGAATCTCACAATCCTAACAAAATATTTTTGGGCCATATTTCACCCCAAAATGAGAATTGTAATGTGCTTAATTTTCATGAAAATAATGCCACAGTTCAAGAATCATAGTGGTCCTCATTTTAATAAAAAGCCTATTTATTTGATTTTTGAAATACACCTCAAATGATTGTGCCTATTTGAATAGCAGGCCTGCAGTATTTTTCTCTCACACTTGACGATTCTTTCTCCCCAGGCTGTCACATCATCGCTCCTTCAGATATGATGGATGGACGGATTGCAGCCATTAAGCAAGCACTCATATCCAATGATCTTGGCAATAAGGTCAAGAGAATTCTCACTTCTGAGTGCAGACAGTAAAGTAGACAGAGAATGTAGTAGATACTGACACAATTCCTCTTGTTTTAGGTGTCAGTACTGAGCTACAGTGCTAAATTTGCCTCCTGCTACTATGGGCCATTCAGGTATTGTACAATTCTTTTTAGACTTACAAAGTCTGGTGCAGCTTATTCTGGCCTAAACGCGCCCAATTCTACAGAGACTGTCTGAATGACATTTAACACTTCCCTGATAGCACAGGAATAAGGAAGCGGGAGACAGCATAACAAAAACTGTCACAGCGGTTAATTATTTTAGATTCTCGCTTTTCAGCTATTTTTCCAAAAAGAAAATAAACAGACACTGGGTCTCTCTCCTCTCATCTCGTCAGGACTGACGCTTGCCCCAATGTGTAGAGTTGTGCTCTCTGGTCAAGAACGTACTGGATTTCATTTTTACTTTCTGAAGGTCCCTCCTCCCAATTTTCCCTCAGGATGTCTAGAACGTCCATATAATAATTCAAAAGGAGATAACCCTGTGGAGGCTTTTGGGACCTCTCGTACAGCAAATAATAGGGGTTCGAGCCTTTTATTCCAATTCCGAGCATCCTGGTGTACGAACTCTTCAATCATATTTTTAAGGGTTTGATTAAACTGTTCGACCAAGCCATCCATCTGAGGAATAGAGGTCTGCAACCGGGCCCGATGGGACCCGAGAACCCATCGGGTTTTGGGCCAGGTTTGGGTACGTTTTTCAAGTAGGGATTCGGGTTTGTAGTTAATAAAAAAAAAAACTGTGTCACACAGTTCAATGGAAAGGAGGAGGTGAGAAGCAGCTTGATAATATAAATAATATTTTAATGAAAAACTGAACCAAAAGGAAACACACACAGGTGTCGGGCAGCTGCCCGTAACACACTCTCTGTCACACTGCTGTCTCTGGTTGCCCTTATCCCTCTCAGGCTTCATCAGCCTAATTAGAGGCCGGGTGTGTGGAATCATGACCCGGCCCCACCCTCCACCCTGCCACAAATGGCCTACCGAACTTGCACGTGCTCTCACTCACAGACACGCACGAATGGACGAGTTAGGGGCCATTCGCACCAAACATGTATTTGCACGCATCTGTTCTGTTTTCCCATTGTTTTCCTTCGCAAACACATGCTGGACGAATGTCTTTGACTGTTACGCCAGGTCTCGATGTTTCTTCAGCATCTAATGCTGGACTGGCACTGTTTAAACACCATGTCAAGTTAAAAAGAACTTAACATTTTCAAAAAGTTCTGAACAAGTTCAGGCTGTAAAGAGGGAACTGTTGCATTGTTTAATATTATTCCAGATTGGGGGCCTGGGTAGCTCAGTGATTATTAATGCTGACTACCACCCCTGGAAGCGCAAGTTCGAATCCAGGGTGTGCTGAGTGACTCCAGCCAGGTCTCATAAGCAACCAAATTGGCCTGTTTGCTAGGGAGGGTAGAGTCACTTGGGATAACCTCCTCATAGTCGCTGGGGCATATGGTATGTTGTGCGTGGAACGCGGAGAGTAGCATGAGCCTCCACAAGCGTAGTCTCCACGGTGTCATAATGTACTATATGCTTACATTAAATATAGCCTATTGCAAGAGTACTTGCTACGAGAAGAAATTATAAAGATAGTTGACCGATTTCAGGTCTGGTTCGGGCTCTTAATCTGACGGTATCATTCCAGCCGGGTAGGGTCGGACCACACGGTCTCAAATACGGTTCAGGTTTCATTTTAAGCCCCATGCAGACCTCTACTGAGGATGGTACACACTGGTGCGAATCGATTTAATTCCCAATAATTCGTAAAGGTCACGGAGTGTACGTGACATAAACATGGTACCTTGATCAGTTAGGATCTCTTTCAGAATCCCAACTCTGGAGATCATTTTGAAGAGTGCCTACGTAACACTTTGTGCTGAAATATTGCAGAGTGGCACAGGTTCAGGATATCGCGTTGCGTAATCTAATAAGACTAACACAAAACGATGCCCACGTGCCGTCCTTTCCAATGGCCTGTCAAGGTCCATACCAATTCTTTCGAAGGGATCCTTAATTAATTGAAGAAAGCGCAATGGAGCTTTTGGAGTGGCCGATGGATTCAACAACTTACATTCGTGAAATGTCACGCACCACATGTGAACCTCACCACGAATGCCCGGCCAATAGAAATGGGCCACGAGTCTGTTGAGTGTTTTGTCCTGCCCTAAATGTCCCACTATCGGATTATAATGGAACAACATTTCCCGACAGCTCTTTGGAAGACATCAAGTGTCCTGGAGTGTCCTGCATCACTCGATACAATCACAAAGTAGGGGTAGGAGAGCACAATGTTGGGATGAAGCCACTGACCATCAATTACTTTCATTTGGTCAAAGGTGTGCCTGAGGGTTTCATCTCATGACTGCTTCAGATGGAAATCCGCAAGGGGAATTTCCCAGAATTTAAATTCCCTCCCTCCGAAACCTCCTGACCCGGTGCAATTTTATGCTTTTATCCCCGAAATGTAATAGTGCCGGTCACTAGGGGATATTCGTGCACATCCCCATGCACACACCTCACCTTTACCCGGTGTGTGTGCTCAAAGCCTCGCCTTGAACCAAGCATTGATGAATTGAGGTTTGATTACAGCCGAATCCACCAAGGCCTGGTATACTTCTTTTATATACTTCTTTCAGTGGATACTCACTGGTATGCGGTATGTCCCAGCTCAGTCGCGAGCGGCCTGGTGTGCATTGGGGACCCAAACTAATGCCCCCACCTCCATCACCTGGCATTGGTCCTGGAAATGCCTGGGTTCCCCGCAGCACCAGCAGACTGGCCCAGGCTATACCCTCACACCTGTGGCCACAGGGAAAAGGGTGGGATGAAGAAGGGGAAGGGTGAGAGAGAGAGAGAGAGAGAGAGAGACAAGGAGAGAAAATTGCTCGCTGGTACACCGCCAGATGGTCCTGGGCCAGCTAGACTTTGTCGGGCGGTAGCACTGGACCCATTTTGCCATCCCCTTTGGCAGCTGGGTAACGAACTGCTCCAGCACCACTAAATCGATGACTTCCCAGCATTGCCTTACATACTTATGAAGACAAACATATTATAAGAAAATGAAATAAAAAATATTTTATATATTAAACAGCATTTAACTTGCGGGTAACAAGTATGGAGAAATATATTAATTTAAATATATAACAATAACATTTTTATAAGTGTACATGTGAATGTATTATATAAGTGTGTGTGTGTGTGTATATGTGTGTATATATATATATATATATATATATATGTATATGGATGTAGGTTATTTCTTGTACATTTCTGTGTATTTACACAAGTATTTTAGTCATCTTATTTGAACCCCGTGATCAGCGCATCTGTGCTTAATGACGTTGGCGGGTATACCAAATGAACTAATTTTGTCAAGTGAAGTGGACTTCAACAGATATCCCGTGCTCAGTGAGTAGGGAGCAGTGAACACTGCATAGGGACCTGGTGGATTGGGACACAACTTGTATTTCCTACTATAGTTCATTGCCACACAAAAGTCATACACCTAGCGCTATTAATTTTGTCCCTTACAATGACTTAGATGTCAAATAAACATAGATGTACACATGAACTTAATGTTTTTAAGGCATTCAACATAAATTATATTATTTTACAATAAAATATGTAAATGAAATGTTCGAATGAAATAAATGTGTAACCCAAGTAATGTACGTGACAGTAATTAATTTCATTGAAAGTCAGTAACTGTAATTTGATTACAATAATTTAAAATGTAATGTGCTGCAGTACTTTTTTGAGTACTGCGGCATTTGGCAATCAGATTACACACAACACAGCTATTTAAAAATAATAAGTACAGATTATTTCACACAAGTCCAATATACAATTCTCATCATGAATATCTAGTTTACTTGGTAATAAGTGCCTCAGACAGAAGCGTTTTTGAAGGATATCTTAGCCGAAATATTCACTGTAGTAATCTGGCAAACTTTGGCAAATCCAATGATTAAGTTTCTCTCTAAAAGCACATATTGTATCTGTCCGGTAGATTTTAAACACAGGTTTTCTTCTCTCTCTATTTTTGTGGCAATATACATGAGATTCAATTATTTTTTCATTTGAAGGGATGCTGCCCTGTCTAAACCTGCTTTTGGAGACAGACGATGCTATCAGCTGCCCCCTGGTGCCAGAGGACTGGCACTGCGAGCCTGTGTAAGAGACAATCACCATAAAAGGGATAGACAGTTCATTCAAAAATTCAATTCAGTTCTGTCTTCTGCAGAACACAAATGAAGATTTTTTGAAAAAATCTCAGCTCTGTAGGTCCATATATTGCAAGTGAATGGTGACCAGAAATTTGAAGCTCCTAAAAGCACATAAAGACAGCATAAAGGTAATCCAGACGACTAGTTGTTAAATCCATGTCTTCTGAATTGATATAATCGAAAAAAGAAGAATAAAGTGAATTGGCGATTTATAGTAAAAAATAATTAACTGTTTCTCACCCACATCTATCATATTGCTTCTGAAGACATTGATTTAACCACTGGAGTCGTATAGATTATTTTATGCTGCCTTTATGTGCTTTTTTTGAGCTTCAATGTTTTGGTCACCATTCACTTGCATTGTATGAACCTACAGAGCTATTCTTCTAAAACCTACAGAGGTATTTTTCTAAAAATCTTTTGGCACTTTTCCACTGCACATTATGGTTCAACTCGACTCACTTTACTTTTCTGAACTTGCATTGCCAATGCAGTTTAGTGCCACCTCAACATGGGTGGGATTGTAGGCTGACCGTCATAGTTGCACCACCTCTACTGCCTTGACGTCATCTTAAACGTGACACAAAACAATAAACATTAACACAACTGTTAGCTATTAGCTCATTGTGCTGCATAAAGCAGTTGTTGCATGGTTAAATTGGCCTGGTTGTTTTAGAAGCAAGCTTCCAGTAGCTGGTCAACTAAATAAAGTGTAACATTCAAGCGGAGTATAGAGTTAACGTAACAAAACGTACCATCCTCCATCGTGGATCAACACCAGTCCAGGGAATCTCTCCGTCCCATTGCTCGCCGGTTTAGATAGAGTCCATTTGTCGAACCACCGGGGGGGTGAGTAAATTATGAGAGATTTTTTTTATTTTTGGGTGAACCATTCTTTTAAACATGCTATCATTTGTTGCTTTAAGTGTTTTGTGGAGATCTGAAGATGTTTAGTAATCTATGGGACACTCTTAATGAAGTATTATCATAAAGTATGTTTTTAATGCTGGTAGGAGCGGGATGTGAAAGAAGGTGCTGACATTCTGATGGTGAAACCTGGATTACCTTACCTTGATATTGTTAGGGAGGTCAAGAATAAGGTAATAATTATTTAGTGAGTGTATGCTAGATTGATTAAGTATTTTTTTATACCACAATTTTTTATATAAAGGCTCCTGGTAGTCTTCACAGGTTATGTTTCTCGTTCTTTCATCAGCACCCCACTCATCCGCTGGCAGTATACAATGTGTCTGGTGAGTTTGCCATGTTGTGGCATGGAGCTGCTGCCGGAGCATTTGACCTGCGCACTGCAGTTATGGAGTCAATGACCGCCTTCCGGCGAGCAGGTGACGGAAGATAAATAATATGAATTTTATGAGCAAAGGTTCTCCATAATTGTATATCTTTCTCTGTATTGACCTTTTGCAGGTGCCACTTTTCATGAAATCTGATGTCCTGTTTACTTTTTAAAACAATAATGGAAGTTCTTTAGAGAGAGATATTTTAGAAATGTTAGATAAACTATTAAATAACATTAATAGTTATTAATGTTATTACCATAGAATTTAAAGTAGCTGATGTGTTTTTAACACCTCTTTAAATGTCTGCACCTCCCTCTCTTAAAATGGTGGAGGTGTCTATAGAACAGTGTCATAATTTGACATACTCTGTTGAAGTGACATTCAATTAATTGTAGTAAAAACCATTTGAATTAAAGGGATAGTTGACCCAAAAAGAAATTCTCATATTCCATCCCAGATGTGTAGGACTTCCTTTCTTCTGCAGAAAAAAAAGATTTTTAGAAGAATATTCCAGCTGTGTTGGTACATACAGTGCAAGTGAATGGTGACTAAAACTTTGATGCTCCAAAAAGCACATAAAGGCAGCATAAAAGTAATCCACATGACTCCAGAGGTTTAATACATGTCTTCTGAAGTGATATGATCGGTGTGGTTGAGATAACTTAAACAGATGACTTAAATATTGATATGAGATTGTTTCTCACTCACACCTATCATATCACTTCTGAAGACATGGATCACTTTTATGCTGCCTTTTGGTTTGTTTAAATAAATAAAAAACAGCATTTGGGCCCAAAATATCTTGTGTATGATTTAGGCTATTTTGCAAAATTAAAAAGTTATTTATTTTTATTTTTTATTTACTATTAAATATTTTTGTATTTTGACTATTCAGACATTATCCAAATTTGATAAGAGTTAACCTCATATAAAATTAATAGAAAAATATTAACGCTCATACAATATTTAGTTTGACTTGGCTTAAGTTTCAAAAACCTATTCTTGAGAAGGTGCCAAATTCTTGGAAGGTGAAGGGTTGCAGTTGTTTTTGTGTAGCACTAGTGGTGTTTTTCACTTGCATTCTGTTCATTCATCAATGCTTCATATTGTTACAGCTGATACTGAATGTTCTTTAAGTAATTTCCATACTACATTCTTTCTTTTAGGAGCTGACATCATTATCACGTACTACGCACCACAATTACTCACATGGTTAACGGAGTAATCTGCTGGTTCTCCTGTTTGAATGAACTTTGATCAAAGCAATCTACTGATGCTGATTTACCTGAAACTGAACTTGACCGACTTCAAATAAAACTAACAAGCTGATATTACTACACATCACAATCTGTCAATGTATATTTTTATCTGATTTACGTATCAAGTTATAAACGCATTAAAAAGCAGTTTTTGTATCATTCAAATGTTAATTAGTTTCTTTATATTATATGCATTGATTTCATACTTTTTGTAACCACATCTGTTCTCTTTTAATATGAATCTCTCAGAATGCAATGGCACTGAAAATGGACCTCAGGTTTATAATTACTGCTGTTTATTTCTCAAATGAATTTAGTTGCACATTGAATGTTCACTTTTGTATCTCCCTTTTAAGCTTTACAGTGTTTGCTGTTGTTGATCTAAAAAAAAAAAAAGGCTCTGTATATAACCAAAAAGATGAAAATAAGGGTCATTCCACGAAATCGGTGCCTTTTCAACTTAAAAAAATTGGAAAATATAATTGTTTCAAACTGATTTTTTTCAATACCCATTGAATGAAGACATCTTAACATGACAAGAAATTGTGTTGGGCCATCTCAAGCTATGCCATTTATTATTTTAGGACTGTTTATTTATTTCATGTTTTGATATTTTCCTCAGTCCTGTTACTGACTAAAGTGTTACTATATATATATATATATATAATACTTCCAATTACAAATATGCAACAGTTTGCACATATATTAGTAGTATTTTGGTCCCTTTTTTCATTCAGATTATGTCATATTTAAAACAATTCTGTTTTATATCATAATTGCCATTCAGATTACTGAAAATGTCCTATTTCAGGGACGAAATCACATTACAATTAAGAAATATGTATACTTTGTCAAGATATTTATTTAAAAAAGGGTCTTGTCCAAAATGCAATATAGTGCAGGTTACTATGGTAAGATCTGTTTGACTGTCAAATGTCATTTTTCTTTTAAAATATCAAATGAATGACAGTAACAGGACTGAGCTCTCAATAGCCGAGTGTGTGTTTAGTCGCCTATTGTTTGTCATTGCAGTTAATTGCATGCATTATAGACAAAGAGTTATGAACTTATTTACTTGCATAAACGTACCATGACAATCTGCTTCCATATGGGAGGTAATCTAGAATTATATAGAAAAATACAATCATAGAAGAAAACATATCTTTATTAAAACAAATCATCTTTGGACATATAAAAAACAACTGTCAATACAACTGCAAAATAATTCATCCACAGGACGTAACAGCAGGGAAGTTATTTTTTTTGTGTGTTGTTTTGACCGTTTCCTTCCCTCTCTACGTTGTCTGAAATGTAAATATAACACAAAAATTACTCCAATATTGCTTGTCAGTCTCTTTAGGAATAAATCAGTTAGATTCCACTGGTATACATGTTTGTGTGCTGTACTTGTTCCATGTCTATTCTTGAATGCACTTCCCTACACCTCATTCCACTGCCTATATTTTCTTGTATGGTGCAACTCAATATCACCTTCTGCTTTTAATGTAAATATTGTGCAGACTTTACATATATTTTTGCTATTCTAACCTTGAAGGGCCTGGTTCTTGGCAATCTATTTCTTGGTGATCAGACTCAGAGCTCCCTGGAGGTGTGGAAAGGCTGTTGACTACAACTGCAGTAGGTTTTTTTGCTGCACTGGTCTTTGCCTGGTCTGCTCTCCATCTCCTTCGCTTCAACACCTTTTGTACCTCATTGCATTCTTCTATGCTTTTTTTCTTTCCTTGTTCTCGGTCTCTCTTATATTTCTTTTTTTCCCATAGAAGATACCGTTCTCTCCTCTCTGGATTCTGGTCTCTACGAGCGCGATAGCGCCGTTGCTTCTCGGCTGCAGATATTGGCATGTTACTAACAAATGTAAACGTGTATAGCAAATTAAAATATGTTGATGCTCATATGCTGCTGACTCAAATGTCGCTGCTTTTAGCTCAATAACACACAAAATAACCTTTATAAATGTCTATATCCCTTAGTTGTTGTCCTAATCCTTAAATTGCATTTTAATGTTTTCCCCTGCAAATAACAAATACACCATCTATGACTGAGTTATGAAGCTGGGCTAGAATCAATGCTCCCTATTGCTCTGGGATAGTAACAGGACTGATGGTAACAGGACTGACGATTTGATGCTAATATGCTAATTTCTAGCTAACAGGTCAATGTCAGAAAGGCACATGGTATGTAATCTGAAAGGTTATTACTTCTAGATATTGATAATATTAAGATTAATAAATAATTGTTTATATGTACACTTTAAAAAACGGTAACAGGACTGATGTTGTATGCCGACCCCTCTCTAACAACCCTGATAAAACATGAAAAATAGGACAATTAAGAAGAGATAAACTTACCCTTGCTTACACTGTGGAATCCACTTAATCTAAATGATGTCACTTCTGGTTTGTACCATTATTTTATAGGGGGTTTTTGGTGATAGTAACAGGACTGATATGAAATTAGGGGACAATCATAAAATGACTTATATTTCTAAGAAAATATATCTATTTATGTCAAAACCATTGCTTAACAATGAGATTACACTTAAGACAATATAAAACTGTGAAAATTTTATAGTTTTACCAACATTGTACAAATTAAAAGTCCTGTTGAAAAAGAACAACCATAGCGAGGGACAGGCTAAAATCCTTACCCATAGCATGTAATATGTGATTTTAATTATTTAAAATTATATTTTATTGGCTTTTACTTGGTCTTATATTTATGCATATGATCTATAGTAACATTAAGTTTTTTAAATTACAAATTTATTTGTTGTTAAAGCAACTTTAGAACTGATAATTTGTTAGGGACGCAAAAGGCACCGATTTCACGGAATCACCCATAAAGTTAAAGCCAGGTATGAACATTATTTGTTTATTAGCTTTATTATTGACTATTTTTAAATGAATTCTTATTTGATATCATTAGGATTGTTTTAAACTATGACATCATATACATATTCCTTTAGGATTTTTGACCAGGTTTATTTTCTGCACATTCCTGGTTGCATGTAAAATGATATGGCCAGTGTCAGCTTTCTTCTACATAGATCTAATTGGCCCAATAAGTTTTTTTTTTTATTATTAAAATGCAATGCTTGCTATTTTTTTTATACACGCTACACATTCAATGTAATTGCAAATATAATTCGAGCATTAAACGGAGTAAATATTTTGTTTTTAATAATTAAACAGAGAAATATTTGGAATGTTAGAGAGAAAACATTAGGCTTAATCTTACCTCTCATAATCAATCATAGTAACCTAGTTGATTTTTCACTTTATCTAACTGAAGGAGGTGAACGCATCCGACGACACAGCTGCTCATCCACATTTTCTGTGATCGACTAGTTTGACCTGAAATATTCCAGCACGTATTAATTACATCAGTGTTCGATTATTGTTGTCAAAGGCTTGTGCTAATTGTTTTACTGGAGTCTGTCACTACTCGATCCGATAGAGCCGATACAAATTGAGGATGAGATATTTTCCGTGGCTTTAAACTTAGTGTTTATTACACAAGTTGTGGTGTTTGGCAGGTAATGTAGGATATATTTGAACATCTATGTGATGTATTATGCCATACGGCACAAATATAGTTGTGTATGTCGAGCGCTGGTAATGAGCTTAGCTTGAGATTTTAGCTGCTAAAGAAAATATCATTATTAACAGCGAAATTAGAGTACCATATCAGGGTTACTTTTATCGATTCATACAGTACATTCTTTTTCTATGTCATACTCTTTCCATTACTCATACATCTCTGCCATTACTCATATTCTTTTTCGTTGTGTTTTGATGCCTGTTTTCGCTTGTGGCTTGTAAAATTATACACTTCAGCTTTAATGTAGTTAAACAGACATAACTGTGTGTGTGTGTGTGTGTGTGTGTGTGTGTGTGTGTGTGTGTGTGTGTGTGTGTGTGTGTGTGTGTGTGTATATATAATTATATAATGACAAAAAAAAAAACTGTTGTCAAAAATAAATTATATTTAGAAAAGAATAAATAAGTAGTAAAAATGCCCCTGATATTTAAATCCTTGTAAAAGTTTTTTTTATTTGATCTTATCTGTGTCTCACATTATGTTCATTTGTTTTGATGCCTGATTTTATAAAGTTTAATTGATTAAGAGCAAAGATGCCCCGTGGTGACCTTAGTAAGATTTGGCCCACATTGCCATGTATAACATGACAAAAAAAGAATATATATATACTTATAAAATTATAAGAGAGGGGAAACAGGGCAACTTTTATTTTTAATATAACACAGTTTGATATAATGCTACGTTTTCTATCAACCCACGGCACTCAGACAAGTTTGTTTTTTTGCAGTTATAGGTAATAAAGTTTTATTCTAAAATACAAAACAGTGTGTTATTGAAATCTGCTGTAACATGATAATTATTGTTTATCTGTTATATCAGTGTCAATTTCTATATCAGTGAAAAATAAATAACTAATAGTAGTAAATGGTTTTTTTCTATTGGGGTTTTTAATAGATCTGTTTTATTTTCCATCATCAATCTTTCAATTTTACTAAATTCCATATTAGAGTTTTTTTTATTTATTTTTTTATAAATTAGATTAAAAAGTTTAGATTTATGTTGGCCATCATATCAGTTTTCAACCAAAATATAAAATAATTATTAGATATCGTAATCATCCAAAATGTTTATATTGGTGCATCTCTAAAGATTTGTTATAGATTTTAGCTTTAGCTGATTTTCAATATTTTCTGCTTTATATTCTTTTGATGCCTTATTAATTATAAAATAGACCACCTGTTTTGTGAATGCTGTTTAAAAACTTTTTTAAATACATGAAAAAAAAAAGAAAAACTGTATGAATTTATAATATTGGCCATCCTATTGTTTAGCGATCATAACTTAAAAATAATAAACGGCTATTAGAACTGTCCAAAGTTTCTGTTTCAGTGCATTTCTTGGAAATTATTTGTATAATAATTTGGCTCATTAACATTCATAATAGTATGTGCACATTTATTATCAAAACCTAATTTGTCTTTGTGTAAAATGCTCTCAATTCCTTAGCCCAAACATGAATAAATCATGAATTAAGTTCACATAGAGAATAGTTTAACAACGTATTCTGCTTGAGTTACTTGAATTAGATATTAACATTTTGGCCTAAGCTGTGATGTTTTTACTCAAATATGTGATGAACTCTAAAAATAAGCATCTGGTGTAGAAGGAGAGACTGTGTTACTGACTGCTTCATAATTCACAGCTGTCAGGGGCCGGTTGCATAAAACTGTTTTAGACTAGTCTTACTAGTTAGTCGTCTAATATGTTGGTCTTAATTTTTTCAGTCAGTTGCATAAAAACTTCGATCAGTCTAATTAAAGACCAAAATGGAAGACAGCACACCTCAGGCTAACTTTTGTTTACATTCCATTTTGCCATTAAAAATAACTGTCAGCTGATCCAGTGGGGGCTGAAAGGGGCTTGAGTTGAGACTTGGTTGAAGACTTTGACTTCAAAAATGGTAACAAAATGTTGTGTTTTTAATTATTTGGGTTAAATCACTAAATGTGTTCATTAAAATACATTTTGAAGCACTGTAGTCCTCTAATAAGCAAATATTCTCAGTGAATAAAAAATGTATTGAGCGTCCACTGTCAGCCATTTTTTTTAAGCTGTTCAGTGTCTTATTTTTCCCACAACGCAATGCAAATTAGACTGTCTTACTAAAGACAACTGTGAGCTTGTTTTATGCAACAGGCTTTCTATGGCGTCTTTAGCTAGTCAAACTAATTGTTAGATGCAGTCTTAAGTTAATGGCTATGTTTATGCAACCGGCCCCAGAGATCTTAAATTAGAGAAAATTAGAGGGCTGAGCCACAATTGTAGCCTTTTTTTGTCTAGTTGAAGTGGAAACAGGTAGAAAATGTCATGACTATTCCTGGAGAATAGCTTTCAGAAGACCTGAAGATCTGTCCCAGTCATACCAGCAGTGAAGTTGAGAGTGGACTTCTAGGCGAAAGATACCGCTGTGTCTGGGAGTCTGCACTGGAATCTGCAAAAGCAAGTTTGGCAGGATCAGAGCACTGAAACAGTTTTTATCTCAGATAAGCAATGTCAGTTTTCATAAGATGCACTCAACCAGACTTTGCCTCTGGCTTGTTGAAAGAATGTTTTACCATCCAGGAATTCTTCATTTATTCTGTCCTCTGCTGATCACATAAGAATGTTGCCGACATGTTTTGACAGAGTATAAACACCGTTAATGTTCGGTTCTCTTAGGATGTCAGGATGGCAAGTGGTTCTGGCTTGCCGGATAGCCTGGTTCTGGAGATCTTCCTGCAACTCCCTCATAAGGCATTGCTGAGCGCAGGACTCACCTGCCGTCAGTGGTCTGCTGTTTCACGGGACGAGTTCCTCTGGAAGGAGCTCTTCTACAACTATTACCACATCCCACGATCTGTGCCTCGCCATCCAGGTACTGAGGCCGGAACTTGCTATAATTTACACTACCCCACACAGTCAGCTAAGAGATGGAGATTATTAGAAATGCACTGAGTTTTAGCCCAACATGGGTGTCTCGCGATAAAAGCAATTGTCTGAAAGTCAATTCAGTTTATTCAGAATTTAGTTAATGTGAGTTAATGTTTTTTTTTGTGTGACCAGTCTCAGGCTCTGAAGTATTCCCTTTTCAAGTTTTCAGACTAGATTTTTTATAACTGCAAATTTATTAAAAAGAAAAACTGAAATATCACATTGAAAAAAGTATTCGGACCCTTAACTCGGTACTTAGTTGAAGCATCTTTGGCAGCGATTACAGCCTCAAGTTATTTTGGGTATGACGTGACAAGCTTTGGCAGAAAATCGCCAAATCCAGGTGTGCATTCTTCGCTGCAGATCCTCTCAAGCTCTGTCAGGTTGGATGGGGACTGTCGATGGACAGCCATTTTCACATCTCACCTGAGATGGTCGATTGGGTTCAATTCCGGGGTCTGGCTGGGCCACTCAAGGACATTCACAGAGTTGTTCCTAAGCCACTCTTGCATTATCTTTGGTCATTGTCCTGTTGGAAGGTGAACCTTTGGTCCAGTCAGAGGTCCTGAGCGGTCTGGACCAGGTTTTCATTAAGGATATCTCTGTATTCTGCTGTGTTCAGATTTCCTTCAACCCTGACCAGTCCCCCAGTTCCTGCTTCTGAAAAACACCCCCACAGCATGATGCTACCACCACCATGCTTCAACATTGAGATGGTATTACGCAGGAGCAGTGAGGAGCAGTGTCTGGTGTCCTCCAGATATGATGCTTGGAATTGATGCCAAAATATTCAATCTTCGTTTCATCAGACCAGAGAATCTTCTTTCTCACAGTCTGAGAGTCCTTTAGGTACTTTTTTTTATGTGTCTTGCACTGAGGAGAGGCTTCCGTCTGGACACTCTGCCATAAAGCCCAGATTGGTAGAGTGTTGCAATGATGGTTGTCCTTCTGCAAGTTTCTCCCATCTCCACACATGATCTCTGGAGCTTAACCAGAGTGACTATCGGGTTCTTGGTCACCTCTCTTACCAAGGCCCTTCTCCCCTGATTGCTCAGTTTGGCCATTTTTGTAGCCTTCCCCAGATCTGTGCCTAAACACAATCCATTCTCTGAGTTCTGCAGGCAGTTCCATTGACCTCATGGCTTGTTTTTTGCTCTGATATGCATTTTCAGCTGTGAGACCTTGCATAGAGACAGGTGTTTCAAATCATGTCCAATCATTGAATTTGTTACAGGTGGACTCCAATGATCCAGAGAAATGTGATGCACATGAGCTTAATTTTAAGTGTCATAGCAAAGGGTCTGAATACTGATGTGATATGTCAATGTGATAGTTCAGTTTTTTTCTTTTTAATAAACATAACTTAAAAATTAAGGGGTCTGAATACTTGCACTGTATGCATGGAATTATTTACTTCTAACCTGAAATGTTGACTAAAACAAAAGTTAATTGACATGATGTATGCACTTGTACTGATGCGTTTCCTGAATGTGCGCAGCGGCTGTGTCATGGTACAGGGAGTTTAAGCGGCTGTACGACTGCATACCTTGTGTGGAGGTTCAGATACTGAAGGAGCATCATGATCAGGTGCTGCATCTGGCCTTCTCCCACCGTGGACACCGCTTCTCTTCCTGCTCCAAAGACTGCACTGTAAAGGTATCACTGCACTTCTACTTCTCACAACAAACAACAGCTTGTATGAAGATGCACTGAAAAAATATATGCATTTTGTGGTGAAGTAAATATAGCAGAAAAGTTTAAGTACACTTGAAGTCAGAAGTTTACATACACTTTGAAGTCATTAAAACTAATTTTTTAACCGCTCCACAGATTTAATATTAGCAAACTATAGTTTTGTCAAGTCGTTTAGGACATCTACTCCAGGTTTGGCACGGGACCCATCTTTATGTCGATAGCCCGTGAAAGGAACTGTGGTACCCTCCATAGTGCTAGGGTCTTCTCCTTAAGCAAGAGAGAACAACCCTCAAGCCCACCTTGCTAGGGTCACAGCTATAAAGGTTTTTCCACCACTCTGTAAGAATCCAGAGTTTAATAGATCCCTTTTTTACCTCTTTACTATTATAAGAAATGGGAAAAAGAGACGACTTATTTGCCGTGAGTTGCGACCCGTGTCAGTGGAGGAAGAGATCCTGGTCCCTGAGAAATGCGGTTTGCTGTGGACTACGTTATTTCAACACTGTACTTTGGCTCCTACTTGACCTAGGCGGGAGGTTAGAATGGCTAGATTCACCAATTGGCTGGTCAAGACTTGCCCTGGGACTGCTCTGTGTGGGATAACTGAACATCAAATATTTCTCAGACTCCTAGTAGGCGTTGGCTAAGAGACAGTCAAGTAAATTGAGCAACTTGTATATCATCCCTGTATGTCTGTGTCGCTGTTCCTCCCTCTATTTTGGGCTCCAAGGTGGGTGGGGAGCAGAGATGATGAAACAGAAAAACTAAAACATGGCTACAAACACACCTCAAAATAGTGTTTTTTGGACATGGACACATAATACTTCAGAAAACAAATGTGCCTCTATACCGAATAATGATGGCAGGCCAAAATGTATCATTATTGAAGATGCTGCTCCAGACTATACAAATGGGTATTGCAGGAATTGCAATAGAGTAAAAGAAGTAAAATGCTTCGATCTGGTCAAATTCTTGTTGAGTGCAATAAAAAGGCCAATGCTGAAAACTTACTACATGCCTGCACATTAGCTGGACTACAAATAAAGACCTTCCCTCATCCAACTCTGAATTACAGTTAAGGAGTAATCCGCACTAGAGAGCTGGATGACGTGGATGAAGAAGAATGAACACATTAACTCAAAATTCAAGGTGTAACAAATGTTAAAAGATTAATAATCAAGAGGGAAGAGAGAACAATCAAAAATAGTCACTCCGAAAAACCTTTTCAAGGGGATATTAAAACCCAAATTAACCCATGGGCCTAATTGAAGGCTAGGTTTCTTTATTTCCATCACAATCTTTGTGCTGCATTTCTTACAGCTTTGGGACACGGAGCAACCAGATGGCAACATTTCTTTGGTTCACAGCTCCAGCATGCGGCAGTTTAACTGGGGCTACACTCAGTTCTCCCAGTTTAATGCTGATGACACACTCCTGCTGGTGTCAGGAGTGTACCTGGGCCCACATCACTCGTCCTCTGGAGAGATTGCAGTCATCAGTTTAGGTAGAGAGCATGCCCATACATACCCACAGTAACTTGTATCTTACCACAGTATGTTGATTTCTCTTTGATCTGTTGTTGTTGTTGTTATGGATCCATAGAGAACTACACTCTGCTGTCCCGCGTGAGAAATAAGCCATATGACGTGTTTGGCTGCTGGCTGAATGAGACTCACCTGATTTCTGGGAACCTGCACTGGATTGGCAACATGACCTCCTGCTCTGTGCTGTGGCTCAACAAAGCTTTCCAGGTACAGATGTGTTTAATTCTAATGATGTGTATTAGAACATTTTTAGGTGTGCATTGTGTATGAAATGCTGTTGCACTGGATCCCAGTGGGTAGTAGACCATGACTTGTCGGTTGCAAGACAACCACTGATTGACCTCATGAGTGATAGTTCACCCAAGAATGAAAATTCTCTCATTATTTACTCACACTCATGCCATCCCAGATGTGTATGACTTTCTTTCTTGAGCAGAACACAAATGAAGATTTTTAGAAGAATATCTCAGCTCTTTAGGTCCATACAATGCAAGTGAATGGTGGGCAGAACACTGAAGATCCAAATATCACCAAGGCAGCATCAAAGTAATCCATATGACTCCAGTAGTTTAATTCATGTCTTCTGAAGTGATCCAATCGGTTTTGGGTGTGAACAGACCAATGTTTAAGTCCTTTTTCACTGTACATCTTGCCATTCCAGTCTATAGGCACCATCGTGATTTAAAGTGTATTTAAGCTTCAAATCATGATCGCCAAGAAGATCATGTCAAGACTTATAGAGAAAAAGGAGGATTGGATCTCTTCTGAAGACTTGGATTAAAGCACTGGAGTCGTATGGATACATTTTATGCTGCTATTGTGTGCTTTTTTGAAGCTTCTAAGTTTTTCTACCCTTTCACTTGCATTGTAAGGACCTACAGAGCTCAAATATTCTTCTAAAAATCTTTATTTTTGTTCTGAAGAAGAAATATATTCATTCACATCTAGGATGAGTAAATGATGAGATTTCATTTAGGGGGGAACTATTCCTTTAAATAACCCTAGTGACAACCCTAGTGTGAGATCATGAGCAAATGCATTTGTAAATATTTAAATATGATTCTTTATTCAAAACTCACTTTCTAAAAGTTTTGTTTCTGTTCGTAGAAGTATTTCAGTCCAAATTGCTCGCTCTGTGTTGTCCCTTTTTATGTCCAGGATATTGAGTCAGAAAACGTGAATGTGGTGAAACGTCTGTTTAAGATCCAGAACATCAACGCCAGCACCATCCGTACAGTGATGGTGGCTCACTGCCGTCGACACGACTCTCCAGACCTGCTGCTGGACTATGAGGCTCAAGCTCAGGCCCAGCATACACAGCAGCACCAGCCTCTGCTGTTTGACCTGGGAAATACTGACAGTGAAGACGAGGAGGATAAAGATGTGGACGAGGAAGAGAATGAGCGAGGAGACAAGAGAAGCTCTGCACATCTGCCTACATTGAACCCACTTGGGTTGCAGCATGTTAAACATGTAAGAACTGTTGACTAGGAGTCATTGGATTCATCTCGCAGATATCATGTGTAATGTGCATCGTGACTTACTATATTTAACTTGGTTCTTTTTGGGAAGATGAGTCTGGGTAAATTCATAAAGTTTTACACTGTTGACTGTGGCTCAGTTGGTAGAGCGGGTCGGTCACTAATCGCAGGGTTGGTGGTTCGAATCCCGGCCCACAGGACTCCACATGCCGAAGTGTCCTTGGGCAAGACACTGAACCCCAAGTTGCTCCCAACGGTAGGCTAGCACCTTGCATAGCAGCTCTGCCGCCATTGGTGTATGAATGTGTGTGTGAATGGGTGAATGAGACGCAGTGTAAAGCGCTTTGAATACCGTTAAGGCTTAAAAAGGCGCTATATAAGTGCAGACCATTTACCATTTGTTGATTTGAAAAAAAAAAAAAAATCATTGTTTTAAAGGCAGTACAACAAATTCTACTACCATGATATATAAGTTCTTTACAATTTAAGTAACATAATCATTGATTTTTCCACATTGAGGTATAGAGAATCTCTTTGGCCGAAAACGTTTCAGGAACTTTTAACAGTTAACGAAAGCAACATGCATGTGAAATGATCCAAAATCAATTTGAGCTCAATTAAATCTATGGAAGCATAATATGGTCAAAAGTCAAACATAAATGTCTGTTAAATTTGAATTTGCAGCATTTGCAGATTTAATATATGCAGTTCAATTCTTGTGTCAGCCACATTTTCTAATACAGTCGCAAAATACTTTTATTCTAGTGAAAGTGTTATTATTTTTATTTAAATACAATAACAGATTAAACTTGATTGGAAAATATTTTAATGAACAATTGGTTGATATACAGTTGATTTATATATTGTCTGTTATGTGTACATTTAAACTGTCTGTTTCATTGTTTGTTGTGATTAGAGTCATCAGAACACGGCAGCCCACGAGCGGGTGTTGGAGGCGCAGGTGGCCAGGCTGATGGGCAGCAGATGCAACAAAGCTTCTGATCCAAACCTGATGTCTCCCTCTGCTCCTGAAGAAGGAGAGGACAAGACCTACCTCCTCTTCACCACCGGCAGCCTTACCTACTCCCCTCACCAGATAGGTGAGTGTCTGTTTGTATCACAAATAGAACAGTGTTAGAGAGCCCACATAAAGTCCATTCACTCTCCATCTCGTGTTTATTTCACACATATGGCAGATCTGATTGGCTGACTTTGACACTGTTTACACCT
Organism: Xyrauchen texanus; assembly: GCF_025860055.1. Lineage (NCBI taxonomy): Eukaryota > Metazoa > Chordata > Actinopteri > Cypriniformes > Catostomidae > Xyrauchen > Xyrauchen texanus. The sequence goes on from NC_068279.1 coordinate 46,709,007, forward strand.
GGTATTAAGATGCTTTTCGGGTGATCCGATCACATGTGGTCGGCGCTAAGTACAGGTCTGAACAGGGTCTAAAATGTGATCAGATCAGATCACAAAAAGCACGAATGTGGTCAAAAACACATGTGATTGAGACTGAGATTAGCAAATACACAAGATATTCTTTAACATTTCAGTTTCATATTTTATGTGTGTGTGTCAGGTATCAAGCGGATAATGCCTGATCAGATGACGACGTGTGGGCCTGTGTTAGGAGAGGAGCGCATCACAGAGGATTTCTTTGACTCACTGGATCATGTGATTGACATACATGGTCACATCATCGGGATGGGCCTGTCACCTGACCACAGGTATGTGCTGTGCAACAGTACCTGACTAACATAGAGCTGTCCATCATAAGCTTTCAATTGACTTTCGTGTGTGCTTGAAAGAGGGTGCCCACATTCATGGAAAAACTGTTGCGATTATTGAAAAATTGTCTGATTGCAGTTATTTGATCTATCCGTGGTTATTACACTTCAAGTTTCAAACACATCTGTCCAGAAGGGAATTTTAAGCTAATATATAAATGTCATGTTTGTGTCTCTCATTGCATTGAACCCCGACTGTCTCACTGAGCCACACCTTGGACAGAACCCAGAGCGGCTCCTGTAGGGCACTTAAAGATTAACCACTTAATCAAGCGCTGTGATGTGCATGCCATCTGCGGAGGTTGGCGCCACACTTCCGTGAAAATATTAAGCGTTTTAATGACGTGCAGTGACAAAGAAGGCTTGATTTCTGTGGTTATGGTAGAATCAAGAAACATATTTTAGATACCCACAAAATCTCAAAGTTTTTCCTTCATTAAAAAATGGTGGGTTTAATCCGACCTTAAAATAACACGTGGAAGTGCAGAATATAATATAATATGTTAGCTATTCAGGTTAGCTGGGTTCCAGAAACAAGTGTAAAAGTGTTTCAATAAGACGTTTTGATATTTACATTTATTTTTCATGACATAGGTTTTTAAAGCCTTAAAATAATATAATAAAATAGGAATATAAGATTTCCTTTATGATAAATATGAATAAATAACTTAAGGTGAACAACGCACCAATAGATCTAAAGAAATATGACCGTTTCCATAAAAGTTAATCGTGAAAGCTCTAAAATTGGACAATTAATCGTCAGCCAAATTTCATAATCGTGACAGCCCTTAATTTCTTGACCTTGTGGGGACATTTTGTTGGTCCCCATGAGGAAAACAGCTTATAAATCATACGTATTATGTAAAAATGCAGAAAGTTTTCTGTTAGGGTTAGGGGATAGAATATATAGTTTGTACAGTATAAAAACCATTATGTCTATGGAAAGTCCCCATAAAACATGGAAACGTGTGTGTGTCTGTGACATTAGGTGGCGAATGTTACAACTTGTTCAATACAAGTTAAGCTCAAACGACAGTATTTATAGCATATTATTGATTACCACAAAAATAATATCGACTTCTCTGTCAAAAATTAAAAATCTGTTAAAGTGAGGCACTTACAATGGAAGTGAATGGTGGCCAATCTGTAAACCTTAAAACACTCACTTTCAAAACTATAGCCACAATACGTAAATAATATGTGTTAAAACAATAATTTTATAAAATCGCTTCTAATTTTACAACTTCGTTGTCATGACGGCCATGTCAACAAACTCTAAAATGACTGTAAAGATGTAAATTTAAATATTTTTACAGCTCAAATAATACATGAGGTTTAACAGAAGTGTTAGCCTAATGAACTGTGCCTTCAAATGTTTTTTTCACATTTTATGTTGTAGCTTTATGCTAAAATGCTTACAAATATTTTTCACTTCAATCTACACTCCATTCCACATAATGACTAAGCAAAAAAAACGGATTTTTGTTTTTATTACCTAAAATGTATTAAAAAGAAAAAAACTGAAATATCACATTGACAAAAGTATTCAGACCTTAACTCGGTACTTAGTTGAAGCATCTTTGGCAGCGATTACAGCCTCAAGTTGTTTTGGATATGATGTGACAAGCTTTGCACACCTGGATTTGCTGAATTTCAGCCATTCTTCGCTGCAGATCCTCTCAAGCTCTGTCAGGTTGGATGGGGACTGTCGTTGGACAGCCATTTTCACATCTCACCTGAGATATTCGATTGGGTTCAAATTCGGGGTCTGGCTGGGCCACTCAAGGACGTTCACAGAGTTGTCCCTAAGCCACTCTTGCATTATCTTTGGTCATTGTCCTGCTGGAAGATGAACCTTTGGACCAGTCTGTGGTCCTGAGCGCTCTGGACCAGGTTTTCATTAAGGATATCTCTGTATTTGCTGCGTTCAGCTTTCCTTGAACCCTGACCAGTTCCCCTGCTGCTGAAAAACACCTCCACAGCATGATGCTACCACCACCATGCTTCACCGCTAAGATGGTATTGCGCAGGTCTGGTTTCCTCCAGACATGATGTTTGGAATTGATGCCAAATTATTTAATCTTCGTTTCATCAGACCAGAGAATCTTCTTTCTCAATCCTGTCTCTGAATTCTGCAGGCAGTTGCTTTTGACCTCATGGCTTGGTTTATGCTCTGATATGCATTTCTTTTGAATACATTTGCAAAGTTATCAAAAATCAGATTTTTGCTTTGTCATAATGGGGTTTAGATTGATGTAGAAAAAATTATTGAAAGCATTTTAGCATAAGGCTGCAACATAAAATGTGAAAAATGAAAGGGTCTGAATAATTTATGAATGCACTATAAGCTCCGTGTAAGCTTTATGGTAACATTTCTGTCTTTAAACCCTCCAAATACTGGCCACATGTACTTCCATTGTAAGTGCCTCACTGTAACCTCCATTTTTGCTCTTTTGATGAGCAAGTCTAAATACATTTTTTGTGGTAATCAGCATTATCCCACACTTACTGTCAGCTGAGCTTAACTTGTATTGAAACCGGAATATTCCTGTAAGTAGAATTGGTACATTAGATGAAATTGAAAATTCATCCCAACAATCTTTATGTAATGTTTAGAGGTAGACCGATATATTGTTTTTATCGATCAATTGGTGCCGATAGTTGTTGTGTTTTGGGCTTGTTTATACTTAAAAGTCCCTCATTATGCACCAAATTTAACATTTTCTTAATTTGGATCAACAATAAATTGCATCAGGGATTTTTATTTTAGGACTCTTTGTCTGTGCCCATTTTTTTATCATCTGATAATCGGTTATCGGCCTTTCCCACCAACTTAGTTATCAGTATCTGCAAAATCCACTGTGAGGTCGACCTCTAGTAATGATTTTATAAATCTGACTGGAAGGGTTATGGAAGTTCATTTGGTCAAGAGGTGTTTGATCCCTGCTGAAATCAAGCCATTATTAATTAAAAATGGCCTTACAGTGCTTTTGTGTTCACAGGTACTTGTATGTGAACAGTCGAGCGTGGCCGACAGGCTGTGTGATCTCTGACCCCATGTCCCCTCCACCCATTGCTGAAGAGATCGACCTGCACGTGATTGATCTGAAGAGTCTTAGAGAGGAACGCCGCAGCCTTCGAGCCCACCGTGCCTTCACGCCCAACGATGAGTGCTTCTTCATCTTCCTCGATGTTAGCCGGGACTTTGTCGCCAGGTAACTCACAAACAGCGAAACCCTTGTACTACCACATCATTTCCCCTGTGGTAATGGGTATTATTAGGGCTGTTAACCAGTGTTGTGGTTTGGAATATTTACCGCTTACTATTTACAGAGTATTTTGATAGTTTGTTATCTTGTGATTAAAAAAGGGTACACCATGACGTTTAAAAGAGGCAAGGGTCGGAGAATTGTTTTTTTATATAAAGTGCTTGAGATGTGTTAAACTCAAAGTATACTTCGGGTAGATGAGATTGCTAAGCGTCTGTGTACAGGACATGTGACACAAATCTCATCATCAGCAGAGTGCTCGATCACTGTACCAGATTTTTCAGCCTGGAATTATTTGTACTAATTAGTGGGTCCACAAGGTGGCAATACTCACAGTTGAGCCGTTGCATTCATGAAGAAGCGCAAGAAGAAGGTCAGGAGATACCTGCATTTTTATAGCTGGAGTCTGTAGGAATATAAAGACATTTTTAGGGGTCTAAACTACTGAAGATAAATAGTGCAGTCGTAGCACGCATGCGTCAACCGTCTGTGTTTGCTGAAGTATAAAATTGAAGTTTACTTTGGGATTTGGTTTAACGACTAAAACATTCTTCTTAACTATCATTTTCTTCTTAAAATCTACCTTAATAAAAAATATTCAGATATATCTTCATAAATAACGTCTTAAACGTTAACTTATAACCACACATTTGTTTTCAATCCCAAAAGGTAAGATTAATGAATTACTTTTAATGGGTTGTTTAAAATGTGACTCTTTCGAGTCGGAAGTCACAATGGCTGTTTGTATAGAAATGTGATTAGTCCTGTTGCGATAATAAAATAATCGTCTGATTGCGGTTGATTATTGTGCTCTTAAAATTCCAATCACATTTTAATGTACAAATAAGAGAATTTTAAGCAAATATATATATATATATATATATATATATATATATATATATATATATATATATATATATATATATATATATATATGCTAAATGTCGTCAATAGCACGTTTGTTTCAATCAGTTGAACTGTTATCGTTACTGAGCCGCACCGCAGATGTCAACCAGCAGCTCCTGTCTGGAAGAGCTGGTGAACCGCTCTGATGAGTGCTTTGTCAGCAGAGGCTCGTGCCAAACTCCCTCAAAAATATAAACGTACAACTATTAACTATGATAGAGAACGCAAAGCGCTCCGGCATCACTTTTAACAATCGTGCAATGGCAAATGTTTCAGGTCATTTTGAGTTCATATACAAAGTGTTAATGACATGCAGTGACACAGAGGAGATGCACACTCTATTTCTGTGGAGTCATAAAATGATGAAACTAAATCACAAAAGGGTTTGCTTCATGAGAAATAAGGGCATGTGGGCATAATCAAAGAGCATTAAAATAACATGTGAGAGTGAAGAAATTAGGACAGAAATATTTTACTATTGCATAATATAAATATTATTATAAATATATACAAATATTTACGTTTTATGAAGAAGAAAAAAAATACAATTTTATATAAGTACAGGAGTAAATGTAAAGTTGACCAAAAAGAGAGACATATTTTAATTATTTAGATATTTAAAACATTATTTTTCATGTCATTTGCGCATTTTTACATTTTAATTCAACATAAAACACTGAACCGAAACATAACAAAAGCGCACACACAAAACACTGCTGCGTCTCTCTCTCTCTCTCTCTCTCTCTCTCTCTCTGGCATCACCGGCTCCTTTTATCTCTCTTCCGCTGATTAGGCTACTTAGCACCGGCCGTGAATCCTCTCGCCAATGCCCTCCTCCTCGTCACATGCCCCCACCGCCCGATTCAAACCAGGGAATCCTCTGGTCTTACTTCCTGGAGGGGAGGAGTTGCCCCTTTGGCCATTCCGTCACTGCTTGGTCTTCCCCGCATCTTGGGTACCTGGGTAAGATGAGGGGAGGGGAGAGAGAAAGATAGTGGGAGAGAGAGGGAGAGATTGAGAAAAAAAGCTAAGTAAAAAACTCTGGTTCCCGAGCACGCCTCCATTCGGTCCTCAGCCAGCTGTCCAGTGATCCTCTGCGAAGCTGGGCAATGGCACTGGATTCATCTCCTGGTGGCCGGCAGTGGGTCCTCTGTCCCCTGGTGGACGGCAACGGCTCCTTCACTTCCTGGCAGATGGCAGCTTCTCTTCCATATCATGAAGGACCGCTCAAGTACTATCAAACCACTCCTCTCCTCGGCTTTACGATCCTCCATCAGCCATAAGTGCTCTCTGACAGCGCGTCATCCTCCTGTCACGGGTTTTGGCACCAGTGTGGCAGACAAACCTCTCATTCATTGGGAAAGGAGGAAACAGGAACCAGATTAACAGTCAAACATCTCACCCACTACCAAAACAGGCTTGTGTAATCAGACAATGACAAATCCTATTCTTTAATAAAATATTTGAGAACAACTTGCACTTAGGAACATTCTTACGAATGTCTCATTATTTACAGTGCCTTTATCTTTTTTCTTATGTGGGTAGGGTGTTGTACCAAAAGGATTACTTCATTCATACCATTTATTTAGTATTTAGTTACAGGAGTGTCAATTGCCACAATTGCTCAATGAACCATCGGTAATTTGCCTGACGTTTTAAACTCATTTTAAGCTTGTAATCATATTTGTTTTTTGCGTTTAGTTGAGACATGATAATCTAGTACACATACACCAATAAAATAGAGCACATGTGCTTTGCATTTCTGAAGCTACAACAAAGTAAACAACAAACCAGTAAATGGTAACAGTTCTGGGTTCATGTTTGGATGGATATGACACAAGTTACATAACTACTTTTGAGTCTTTTTGATCAACTCATTACCAAGAACCGGCTCACAAAGAGTCATTCATTCATGAATTGTTGTACGCCAGTTCAGTTGGACATTTCTTTCAATTGAGGATCATGCAATGGAAAGAAATGTCTGTCTTTTGTATTTGTTATTAATCACTGCGCTCATGGAGGGACGCTCAATGTGTATTTGGCTGTAGCGTTGGTATTCTAAAGGGGATATATTTAAAGACACATCTTTTCAGGGTTTTAACATGCAAACTCTTAACAGTTAAAGCTGAGCATGCTGATTAAAACACCACCGCTAAATCTAGATGACCTTGTCAACCTCTCTAATCAACGAGTCGATTATCATGACCCATCCCTAGTTTATAAGCATAAGTATTTAAAAACACTGCAAATCAGGCCCTACTACCAATTAAAAAATGCTTGTGTTTTGTCATGTCACACCTGTCTTTATTTTACAGATAATAATGTAATTGCCACATTTAGTATTAATAGATCTGAATTATCATCATCATCATCATGCTTAATGAACAAAAAATCTCTGAATGTTGAAATGCTTCTTAATGCCTCACCAATACTTAACTATGCGGTTAATCTTCACCTGAGCTGGGGCAATAGGAGGGTTAAGTCTAACTGCTGAAGTCATTATAACAGCACCAGAATTTTTTGTTCTCTTCTAATTCATGTAATTATTGGGTCTGCAGTGGTGCAGAGGATAAGCATGGTTATATCTGGGACCGGCACTATAACATCTGCCTGGCGCGCCTGCAGCACGATGACGTGGTGAACTCGGTGGCATTCAGCCCAGCAGATCAGGAGCTGCTGCTGTCCGCCAGTGACGACTATACCATTAAAGTGTGGCGCTCGCCATGCATGGTGCGACTCGGCCAGGCCCCCTCACGCCGACCTCAGGCTCGCAAACTGCTCTCCTCGCTATTCGGCCACAGAAGTGCGAATCTGAACGGGAAACCCTGACCGGGGACCTTGCTGACCTGACCTACTGCAAGAGAGAAGACGGTCACAAAAGCCTTGAAGCAAGACACTCAGTGAGGAGAATGATGCTTGTTGGGTCAAGAAAGTGTTGAGAATGTTCGACTGTATTTCTAACTTCCACTTGGCCCTCATGCAAGATCAGTGAGCACAACGGTCCACCTAAAAGACGAAAAGCACTCTTCGGGAAAAGAAACAAGGGCTTTTTTGATGTGCGATTATGACACAAAAATTGCTCTTTTACTGCTATATTCTTTGCCGGGTGGGTGAAAGATGCATTCAGGTGCGCAATAGCATGTCAGTGTGGTTTAAAAGATGGATGTTAGCAGGATTTGTGATTTTGTAGGATATTTGTGATTTTCTGCTGCAAATGTGCGACCAGTATCTGCAGCCATTTTACCAAAAGGCCAATTCAGCTTACCATGATTACAATTCTGATTACATCGGAGCTACCCATCCATGCCATTTTATTTGCGCAAATGGGTTTCTTTTGTTTGAAATCATAGATTTACTTCAATGGCCTCCAAAAGAAAAGAACTTTAAACTGTTTTGTAATCTCAGGGGAACTTAAACTGTCGTCTTTGCATAATTCTTGTGATTATTAAACAATGCTTTTGTGCTGCAGCGCTGTTATGTTCACGTATTTATTTTATACATCTAATATGACAGATTTCACAACAATTTGTGCCGGTTGGATTTGTTAAAACTACTAAGAATGAAAAAGCACAAAATACGTCACATCAGGTCAACAGCCTAAGTATTTCATTCTACATTATAGGTTTGTACATTCTAGGGTGCTTTTCCATTTTATGCCCATTTAAACCCCAGCATTGTATAATAAAGTTAGAGAGCATAGGTGCTCATCTGTAATAACCTCAGAATTCATTTTAAATGAAGATTGAGGCAGATCCCCATGCCTTACTTATATGGTGTGTGAAGCTTAGCTGTGATAACGATTCCTTTTTTTATGACGTTGTACGACTTCTTGACTCTTCCTTGTGATTTTATTTGTGCACATCAAGCAATTTCTTTAGATTTTGTATTGTGGTGTAAAATTTGTTTGCCCCATTAAACACTTTTTCTTTTACCAGATTGCAGTGTTGCTTATAAAAATTATTACCCGTTTCCCAAAGCAGCTACATCTCATGTGACTATTAGTACTCAAGGACTGAACAAAATGAACATGATGTCTTTCCATTTTTATTGTGTGAAAATATCAGAACATCTGTTAAAGTTTACATGCCTGAGGAACAAATTCATATTATGTTTGTATGTAAGGCATGTACATAATATGTAATATTACAACTTTTATAATATAATGTACAATACTGTGTGTGTGTGTGTGTGTATGTATATACATATATATATACACACACACACACACACACACACACACACACACACACACACATTACATAACTATTAATGGTACACAGAAAACTTGCATTTCAAACTTTAAATCCATGCTGAAATTCGGAAACAAAAAAGCAACATTATCCGTATGAAGTTACTTTTATACAAAAGTTCTATTAAGATGAATTTAATATCAAGAAACGTACTAAGCTAACTAAAAGAATTAATGATACAAGCTAAATAAATAACACAATTACAAATGTAAAATCATTATACCCAGTAAATAATTACAGTGATGTGAAAAAGTATTTGTTGACATCTCGTACTTCATTAAAATTTCAACAAAATCTAACAAAAAAAAAGTAAATCTGAGTAAACAGAAAATACAGTTTTTAAACGATAACTTTTTTTGCATCAATAAAAAAAACATTATCTAATACAAACCTTTGTTGTAAAATCCCCAAATCAACAAAACTGCATTCATAATGGGGTTCAGCTGGACTGCTGATTACTGCCTAAATAGAACTTTTTCATCAGCATGAAGTTGGCTAAAAGGTCTCACTCAGTAGCACACTATGCCAAGGTCAAAATAAATCCCAGAAATGATACATCAGTCTGAGAAGCGTTACAAAGCGCTTTGGACTCCAAAGAACCGCAGTTAGAGCCATCATCTCCAAATGGAGAAAAATTGGCAAAGTAGTGAACCTTCCCATTTTTAGTTCTTAATTCTTATGATTTTTAATTGTGAAATTACAATGTTTCCATTCATTATTTGAAATAAAGATAACGTAACATTCCTTTGACTTAATTTATACTGAATCTAATTAACCCACCCAGCCAAAACATTCCACGCTAACCTAATGTGATGTGACAAAAATAACTATGCTAGTCCCTTTTATTAGGGTTTGAGGTTGATCAAACGTCTGCAGCTTTACCTTCACAGTGCAGCCATTAAGAGCTCAAGCCCAAACAAAAGAATGCAAGTCATGTGGAGGTTAGAAGCAATGATTAGTCCAAATGCATTGATGCCCTCTTGGTCTAGGTTTCTCTTTTCAATCTTAATTCAGTGAAATATTATCAAATTATGTCCATGCTGCATATAAGACATTGTCTATAGCAGCAACATTATCCATTCTGTGTGCTAAATGATGCTCACAAGCAGCCACTAAACCATTTATGCATATTAATGTTGCTCGATTATTCATCTAGTCCCTAAAATTTTATGACAAACAAAAGCAGATTGTTGGCAGACACAAAAAACCTACTTGTACACTATTATAATAATAATAATAATAATAAAAAGGTCTTTCTGTGTCATTTCCAAAAATGTCATGAAAATAACAGCCCGAATTTAATCCCACAGAAAATCTAACATCAGTGTCACCTCTACTCAAAATAACATCCATAAAAGATTGAAATTATATTTACACTATATATTTGTACTGTAAGCACAGTGCTTTCATATTTCATAATAATTCTAATATTTGTATTATTTATAAATATGATTTAAAAAAAGGTCCATTATGTTGTGTTTTATAGAGATAATATATTTAGCATTTTTGTTATAGATAATCAAACTAATTCTGCAACTTTGCTATAAATTCATATTAGATAAATATATCTATCTAATAAATATTTAATCTTTACGATAACATTAATACATGATCTTTCATGATAATAAATATTTGTCATCTTATTATAAACTTAAACAATTAGGCTTCCGCAGCTTTGTTATGCTTTATAATCCAGTGAGATCCACGATGGCTTTAATAAATATTGTATCATCTCTCAAGTAAGAGCTTTTGCCTGCCAGCTTGGCGAGGGGGCAGAAAAGTGGGCATCCACTAGCGATGTTCATCTCACTGATGGGTCTCTGAAAGGAAGTGGAGCTCACATCAGGCCTGAAGGCATCAATAATGTGCTCTCTGTTGTTCTGGTCCAAAAGCATCAATGTCACCTGGACAAAAACAAAATTGACAAAACAAGAATTACAATCCAATTCAAGACCTGGACCTGGCATATCTTACGTCAGGAGAAAGAAAAAAACTATATCAATAAATGAAAAGGTTAAAAAAAAACAAAAAACAGATAGATTAAAAAAAGGTTAAAAACAACAAGAGAAACTTAAAGACTCAAAGAGAGAAAGTAAAATCATATAATTATCACTCACCTTCTGGCTGAAGGGCCATTTTAAGAGCGCATCGTATTTGCCCCTCATGACCACAAAGAACAGCGAGAGGTGTGTGCCCCTGCCTGTACCGTCTCCATTCAGATACAGTCTCAGACACATCTTGTAACCATATTTACTGGAGTAGAATGCTGCAGAAAAGTGGTTTGCAGTATATCAGATTTACTGTAGGATCACAGGCCTCGATTTGACACTATAAAAGTGCAAGTCTGCAGTACTGGAAATCGAAAGGAACATCCAAATGACAGTGAACGTAAAAATGAATGCATAATAGCCTTGGCATTGTTCCAGATCAGTACGTGTTATGTAAGTAACACAATGGGTGATGACCCTTAGAATGAAACTAGACAGCACATTTGTCATTTCTGTGACAAAGTGGTGATTGTGTGAAACAATACCAAGATGAGTTTTCTTATGAGCTAAATGAGTCTCGCTATTGCTCACTGAAGAGTTGTGGGTTTTGCACTCTGCTATGTGGTTGCTGAGGTGTTCTGGATGGTTGGTTACTAGCCTAAGTTAAAAGAGCTCATCAACAAGTCTGATATTTTGGTTTGGGTCCCTCTATCAGTTTAAGTTTAAGGGATTTTTTGCACTCGCTTTATTGTCCACTTGGCAAAAATGTATAGAGCACAACAGCCTGGTTCCAGAAGTTAAAATCCCATTTGCTCCGAGGTTATTGATTTTTAACAATAACTCATAAACCTTCAAAGACAGACCTACCGTAAGGTCATAGGTTGTTTACCGATGGTATGTGCAATCAGTCTGCTTCATTTAATCTTCTTTGTTTCAAAATCAAGTTTCATAGCTGAATTCCTGGTGAAGAACTACACTACCCATGATCCAGCAGAGAAGGATCCACCAAACAGAGAATTGTGGCCATCAAAGCCCGCCAAGCAAGCTCTGCAGCGACTGCCCACTCTCAAACTACTTATATATTTGTACATATCTGAATATTTTGCATTAAACATAAAAGATAGTTTCTATACTTATAATCAACTTAATCAATTTAATAAAATAATAAAAATAAAAAAAAACGATTGACTTATATAATTTGCAATGCTTCATGGGATTGTAGTTCTTTCCCTCATGAAAGACGGTTAAGTACACATTTTTGTACCTTTGTCGTCTTGTCCAATTTGCAAATAATTTTTAGCTGTTGTGCTCTATAGTTAATAGTAAATCCGAAAAAAAAAATGTTTGAGATGAATCTGAATTGAATCTTACCAGGTGAGAACATAGCTGGAGCTCGGCCACCCACTGCATCTTGTCTGCGGCGAGAGAAGTCTGCTATTTTCCATATGAAAACACCGTCGTAAGTGCAAAACTGCAGCTCCCGCAAAGACTGCTCAGACTCTGCTAACTGCAGATCTCGCATGGTTATAGTCCTTTCCAGCTGTCGCACCTTAAAGAGTCACAGCACAAAAACACACACAATGCTTGTTTAACAATCTTAACTTTACAATACTTTTATTATATATCCTTTATATCAGCAACAACATTAAAACCACCTGCCTAATATTGTGTAGGTGCCCCTCGTGCCGCCAAAACAACACCAACCTGCATCTCAGAATAGCACTGAGATGATATTCTTCTCACCACAATTGTACAGAGCGGATATCTGAGTTACTGTAGACTTTGTCAGTTTAAACCAGTCTGACCATTCTCTGTTGACCTCTCTCATCAACAAAACCATCAGCAAAACTGCCGCTCAATGTATGTTTTTTGTTTTAGGCACCATTCAGAGTAAATTGTAGAGACAGTTGTGGGTGAAAATCCCAGAAGATCAACAGTTACAGAAATACTCAAACCAGCCCATCTGGCACCAACAATCACAGATCACATGTTTTTCCCCATTATGATGGTTGATGTGAACATTAACTGAAGCTCCTGACCCGTACTGCACGATTTTATGCACTGCACTACTGCCAAATAAGAGTCTATGGTGTTCAGGTTATTTGGGGGATTTTGGTTGAAAAATAGTTCCTTGTCTGAGTTCCTTACAATGATGGGCACAGACAAAGAGTCCTAAATGAATAAAATCCCAGATTCCAACCAAAATCCCCAAAATAACGATAATACAAATAATGAATTTGGTGCATAACAAGGGACTTTTAACTAAAAACAATGCTGACACACACCAAGGACTCTTAATTTGAAATGATCTACCTCTAGCCTACAGCAATTCATTTTGCATTTGAGTTTGTCAATCTGTCCAGTGTAGATTTATGGGATTTTCTCACAGGACGCCTTCTTGCATGTCACCTGCAGTATTTACAGTGTTGGGTAAGTTACTCAAAAAATAATCCAATACAAATGACTAATTACTTCTCAACATCTCTAAAATTTTAATCAGATTGCACTACACATTACTTCATGGTAAAAAAGTAATCATATTACTAATTACTTTACTTTTAAGTTACATTCTACAACACTTTTTAAAGTTTGCTTTTCACCTTAACGAGTTTAAAATAATATCTGTTAAATTAATTGTAATTCAGTAACATTTAATGTGTTCCGTTAGATTGCAGTAACGAATTACTTCGTTACTGAATAACAACCAACACTAGTTATATTTGACTTGCTGTTCAAAAGCATCAGATGTACAATGTGACTGTAGTATCATGTCAAGCTGTTTTCCCAACTGTACGGCACATGATTAATTGTTAATTTTTTTATTGCATTATTTTCTTTATAATTAATCGCACTACATTTACGTTAAATTGACAGCACTATTTATTTGTTTATATTTTATCACTGTAAAGGGGGTTTTAGAAACTTGACTTTGTGTTGTGCCGAATAACACTCCTTACCCATGGTAAAATCAATAACGCACCGCCTTGAGTGTCTTATTGCTTTATCGTTCAGTACATCATCAGGATTCGTCGTTACCTTTAATGCGACAGCCTCGTATCATGCTCGGACACCTAGCAGAGCATCAAACCATCTCTGCTGTCCAATAACAATCCTATAAATCCAACTTAGGGAGTGAGCTATTTAACGATTTAAGTGCATGGTTTCCTGCGTGGATGGCGCAGTTTGTACCTTGTTCGAGAAGTTCTCGATCTTTTCCTGGTCTAGGCGATGTTGTCGAGACAACGCCTCCAGAGTCAGGGCTGAACGCTCCACCTCTCGATTCAACACACAAACTATGTTCTCCAATGCGGTGACTTTCTGTTGGACACCAGGACTGTCACCTCTTCCTGCATTATGGGCGGCAGCATGAGCCCCTGCATGCGGAGCGTCTTCAGGTCCACGGTAGAGTCCCAGCCCCGAATCTTCCTGCCACTCGCCGGCTCCCTCGGCACGCAGGCGCACAGAGGAGAGTACCGCCAACATCAGACGCAAATGCTCCATGACACTGGTCTGTTCGTGCTCCTGCAGCCTACCATTGTCAACCTGTGACAAGAGAGATGGATTAAATCAACAGTTCCCCCAAAAATTAAATTACGTCATTAAATATATAAATACACAATATAAAACATCACAGTTGAGCTATGAAGATGAAAAGGTATATGTGTGTTTTAAGTAATAGACTAATGCCTAAGCCTGTAAATGTAACCTGACTAAAGCATGACTAAAATACGCCCTTTAGAGTTTCATCCACATCTCTTAAAGCTTTTCTGATGCAAACTGTGCTCATAGAGAACGAAATACACACCACAGCCCTGCAGCCAATCTCACTGAACTGGCAGGCCGACTTGGACTTGGCGCAGGACTTGCTGTGTTCTTGAAACTGCAAAAAAAGACGACACATTATTCATTACAAAGCTGTTTTAAAAAGAATGAGATATGTTGGCTGTCTTCCTCTTCTAGTGAAATCTATATGGCGCAGCTGTTGCAGCAATTGCCTTGTGGTTTTAGCAAACAGACAACAGACATGTAAACTCTGTTCCAAAAACAAATGTTAATGCTCATCATCGTCTCACATCTGTGACTTCTGAGGTTACGGCTAGTTAAGAAGCTGCCGGTAGTTGCCTATGTAGGCAGTATACTCAAACTACTGAGAAACCGGTCATACAGAAACTAACCTTCTCTCTTGGGATTTTCTTTTTGCCACAGTCTTTGCATTGCATAGGAAACTTCTGACAAATTTCATCATGGGCCTGTGACAGTAAAGAGTAGGAGTGTGGGAAAATCAGCAAAGATGGTGTAATAGTAACAACTTTTAGCTAGAGGTTATACAGTAGTTCACGCAAAAATGAAAATTCTGTCATCTACTCTCATGTATTATTTTCGTTCTTTTGTGGAACACAAAAGGAGATATTAGGCAGAATATTTAGGCTGCTTTTTCCATATAAGGAAAGTGGATGGAGACCACCCAAAAAAGTACCATAAAAGTAGTCCATAAAACTTGTATGATAGCTTTTTACGAGGAACAGACTGAAATTTCACTAGTCATTATTCGCCATCTGGTCGCCATCCAACTCTTGTTAAAAAAAACTCCTTGTGTTCCACGGAAGAAAGAAAACCAAACATGGTTTGAGTGACATGAGTGAACAAACAGCTGAACAAACTCTTTAAAGACAAAATTCCATTTCATCATAATTCCCGGCCTAACAATGGGAATTTAAATGTTGCATTGCATCACTGCGATAGCTGTGTACAATGAAAACATTAAATTAGCATGTTCTAGCATTTACCTTAATATCCTTGAAGTTGAATGTGACCTTGCAGTATTTGCAGTTGAGGGTTCTGGCTTCACATTCCCGCTCATTATGACGGTCTTTCTCACTACGCAAGATAAGAACTTGACATGCTTCACATTTCACACGCTCAAATTCACAGTGACCTTCATGCTGATTCTGTTGAAAGAATGGGAGAACTCGATCAATGTCTAGTTGGAGATTGTGTTGTTAGACTGTTGTCAATAAAGTTGTGAATGGCTGTCTGTTAACTCTTAAATTGTCGTCATGTGCCTCTATTTTCAATTGTCTTGAGAATGTGTTTGGCTTTTTATAGCTTTTGTTAATTCTCTACTTTCCTGAGACACAAGTATGCATTTCCTGTTATTAACTAAATGGCCATGAGATGGTCTAAATAAATATAATCTAATCTAAATATAAAGTACATACTGAACTTAACATGTGCAAGACAGCAACATGTGTCTGAATTACCAGAAAGAAAAGATGATATACCTGTAACAGTGACAAACCATTTTTTTTTTTCAGCGGGTATGGTTCCGGAAGTATTTTTCTAATTAATTTTCTCCATAAGGAGAATTAAAAAAAAATAATTAATAAAGAGCTTTAAGCTTTGAACGAACCCAACCAGCACCGATTTTATGAAGCCCCAAACCACACTGTGAAATTCACCAAGTGAAATTGTCTTAGTGACTTCCTGAGCCAACAAATTTTGTTCTCTCTCTCTCTCCCTAAAATAAAATAATTAAAAACAAAAATTACAAATGTTTTTCTCTCTCAAAATTGTTTTTTTGATTTTTCTCTTTCAAAACAAATAAAATCCTTTAAAAAAAAAAAAATTATCTCCTGAAGAGGCATCACATGAGGAAAAATAAAGGGTTTTGCGTACTAGCTAACAATTAGCATGTGGTACCAAACTCCGCCACTAGGTGCCACAATCAGTAAGCATTAAATCTTAAAAACTGACAAAGACCTCTATCTAGCGCTTGTTTACACGGTCCAACAAATAAAAAATAAAAAACAGATTATCAATAGCAACATCCATATTCCCAGTGGTGAATGCCATCAAACAAAGATAAATAACTTGTTGTTACACTTGACAATGAATGCCATATGAAACATATGTAACCTGAGGTATATTCATTTAATAATTATGGGATCTCATGTATTAGTAGACTCTCAAACATGATACATGTTCCTTTCTTTGATTAAAATTTGCAAAATATCATTTTTACAGTATTTTACAACTAAAAATCAACAGATCAAGTACCACAGCTGTCATCGGTCACCTTGTAAGATTTTGTGCTTACTGATAGTGGCACCTGGTGGCCTTGGTTGGTAACGTATGCTAATTGTTAGCTAGCTAACAAGCAAGCAAAAATTTTTTATAAATAAGAGAAAAAAATAAATGCGAAAAAAAAAAAAAAAGATTTTATTATTATTATTTTTTGTTAAAGAAATGTTTGAGAAGTTTTTTATTTTTTATTGGGCAAAGGCTCAGGAAGTTTAAGAGCCAATCACCACCGGTGAATGGCGTTATATGGTGGTTGAAGGGCGGGAGAGAGTGTGTGCAAATTAAGAATTTACTGTGCATCAAACTTGAGATCAGCAGTTACAGAAATACACAAACCAGCCCATCCGGCACCAACAATCATGCCACAGTCGAAATCAATGAGATCACATTTTTCCCCATTCTGATGGTTGATGTGAACATTAACTGAAGCTCCTGACCCGTATCTGCCTTATCTTATTGCACTGCTGCCACACGATTGGCTGATTAGATAGTCACATGTATGATTGTTGGTGCCAGATGGGCTGGTTTGAGTATTTTTGTAACTGTTGATTTTCTGGGATTTTCACACACAACAGTCTAGAATTTACTCTGAATGGTGCCAAAAACAAAAAACATCCAGTGAGGGGCAGTTCTGCGGACGGAAACACCCTGATGATGAGAGAGATCAATGAAGAATGGCCAGAATGATTCGAACTGACAAAGTCTACAGTAACTCAGATAACTGCTCTGTACAATTGTGGTGAGACGGATATCATCTCAACGCTATTCTGAGATGTGGGTTGGCGATGGTTTGGCGGCACGAGGGGGACCTACACAATATTAGGCAGGTGGTTTTAATGTTGTGGCAGATCAGTGTATGTTTAAGGAATAAATTGTTCAAAAACATCTTTGACTAGTACAGCGGCACATTCAGTGCTACTCCAAGTGTTAGGCATTTTTTATTTTCATGACACTTAATTTTACTTTGTATTACTGCGAAAATTATAAATCTGTAAATGCATATACATTTATTGTTTTACTTTTCATTTCTTTCTATTGTGCACTTTAATATTCTTTAAAAAAAAAACAACAACAAACGGGAAGCAAGGTAAAGTTCTTCACTTTTTCACTACCTTTATTCCTTTAGTTCTCATTGTCAATTATGTTTGTCAAAGACCAACCTTGTTTAACGGATGCAAGGGCAGGTGTGTCTTTGTACAAAATGTTCTGTCAATTTATACAAACATTTGTATAACATTTGTGCCAGGTGGTTGGAGGGGAGAAGTTGAAAAGTAGGTTATTCAATTTTGAGAAGAGTATGAAGATTTTATTTTTTATTTGAAACCATGTGAACCATTGAATCTTGCACAATAGGACCAGGAACTGAATTACGGAAGTAAATGTGGTCACTTTAATGTTGCCGTTATAAAGTGATCCACAGTCAGTGTATTAGGGCTGCTCTGATACCAACATTTTGGCTTTAAAAACAACTACAGAATTTTCACTTGTGTGGGAACTTGTGGAAGAACACATAAAATGTACCGAACAAACAATAATAAAGTTGTTAATATGAAGTGCTGGATGCAATTCCATTTAATGGGAAAAAGAAAGAAGTTTAATTTTAAATGGCCTTATGATTTGAACCTTGTAAAAAAATATTCACAGGAAAAGCTTTGCACAACTGTAATTCTTTCCGGATTATAAGCTCAGACATATAAACCCCGCCATAAATTTCTGCTGCTGACAGTGTATAAAAACAGACACTTCATCACCATGGTGTGCTTACCCAAACAGATATGGAATAAATGAAGCATTGTAGGCTTAAAGGTTACTGTGATAACAGTGTTTAAGTGTCAGTAACTAGCGAGCATGTAGACTCGAGTACATTTATACCATAATTTCACAGTAGAGGCCTTTATTTAAAAAAAATTTTAAGAGCCATTTGACTAAAGCACATACAATCCTAGGACAATTGTGTAAGCATTAGCTTGGGAGTAGACCAGGACACTATCATGGGAAACATTGCAATAGCATTGCAACATGGTGATGAGATTGTAGGGGAATGTTTTACAGGTCATGCTTTATGAATGTATGATCATTACATTTATATTGGTAGGAGGCCATGATAGATAAGGGCCAGTGGGGGGAATTTGGCCAGGACACCAGGGATTTTTAATGACCACAGAGAGTCAGGACCTCGGTTTAACGTCTCATTCGAAGAACAGTCCTTTTTACAGTATAGTGTCCCTGTCACTATTCTGGGGCAATAGGACCCAAACATGCCACAGTGTGAGCACCCCCCTGCTGGCCTCGATAACACCTCTACTTAGCAGCAAACTTTCCCATCTAGATACTGACCATGCTCAACCCTACTTAGCTTCAGTGGGCAACCCTACTTAGCTTCAGTGAGCTAGAGGGTGATATGGCTGCTGGTTAACCCTGCTTTGCGTTTAGGAAAGTATCAGCATGACAGATCTCTTCCCTTCTAACCAAAACCATGAATATGCCTGATCTTGTTCAGAAGAAATATTTTGGTCTCTGAGTCACTGTTGATTAATTTGTGTCGAGACATGGCTAAAAGGATTTCTTCTGAAAAAGATCAGGTTTATTTAGGGTTTTGATTACCTAGTCACTGACTCATGACAAGGAAAGAGACAGTCATGCTGATACTTTGCTAAACGCAAATTAAAAACTGATGCAAAGCCAAACTTCAAGAGGTTTCAAATTCAAAGGAAACAAAACTAAGGGTGTGTTCACACTTGGCAGGTTTGGTTTTATTAAAGCGAAGTCTGGTGCGATTGCTGTGTTACTTGTAGTGTGAACGCTGTCACCCGAACCTTGGTTTGCACTAAACAAGCGAACCGAGACCACCTGAAAAGTGGGTCTCGGTCTGCTTCCAAACAAACTCTGGTCGGTTCAATTGATATATGAATACAACATGGACCAACGACATCTAAACAGACCAAAAACAGGAAGTAATTTGCCTAATACTGAACTCAAGCATGCCTGGTTCTTCTCATCATAGGAGCTATGTTGCCCATTACAGTTCGGTACTGCCGTCGGAACCGCCCATCAGCTGTCCTTGCATCATATCTTCGTTTGTGTGTACAACAGAATTCCTGGCATTGTTTTAACTCATTTACACATTTTATTACCTTATAGTTTGTTCTCAGTTGGTAAAAATACCACCATATATACATCCAATGAGCGCATTTTGCCAGCATGGTTTTGGATGTTCGGTAAGTTCTGTCAAAAAATATACGTCATAAAAGCTGTCCAATCAGGTTGTGACTTTTCCCTGATGCCTTTGGTTTTGTATCGTTAGGTTTGGTGTTAAAAATGCCAGTGTGAACGCTAAACGAACCAGGACTATATGTATCATTTTATTTTTTGTTCCGGACCATGAGGACCAACAGAACCGAACTACAAGTGTGAACACAACCTAAAACTTAAATGCAAATTGTGAAGCATATTTGTCAGCAACTGAAAGTACACGATCTGGTAAGTTCACAGTTTATAAAACTAAAAAGCAAGTACTTAACCCCTTATACATGTATATAAAATTGCAACACATCAACAGTAACCAAAAGTCTCAATTTCACAGAAATTCTGAAAGCATAAAGCCTTGCAAAGCCTAGGATTAAAAAACTTATTTCCAGTGCCAAGATACAAAATGCCATTACAATATTGTCTTGCTCATACAAATAATAAAGCATTAAACTTTCAATCTGAAAGAAAATATGCTTTTGAAAAGCTCTAGTCTCACATTCTTTTATTTCTGTACTTTCTACTGTGGCAGGCAGGGGACTTTCCACCCAAAGAATGCAGAAACGGCGGCAGACGTGGGCGGATGTTATTTTTTAAACAGCTAGATTAGTCATTAAGCTCAACATGGCTTGATAGATTAAATCATGTTCTGAATCACTGAGCAAAAGGTATGTTTTCATTGCTTGTCACTTAGGCAAGTCTTCATTCATACAGCCATTCTTAGACTGATAAGCCTAGATGATGTTCTTTTCCAGGGGTGTAGTTTCTAAGGGGGATGGGGGGAGGTAACCCCTCAATAATCAAAACAAGCAACTACAACCCCCCAATATTTATCCCATGATCAATGGAAACATGTAGATGCTTCACGCTACAACCCCCGTCCATTTCAATATTAAAGCTAAATCTACGCCCTTGTTCTTACCTCATAGTCTTTTAATGTTCCATTCCACGTACAGCTATCATTTGGGCACTTTGCTGGCAAACTATCAATTTCTCGTCGTGCTGCATTGTCAGGAAATGCCTATGGCATAGAGGGAGGCAAAGACCATGGCATTTTCAGTTAATAAATACTTCCTGTAACTGCTAAACTGTACACTTGTGTTAGTAGGTATAGGTCAGACTGGAGTTTTTCCATTTCAGGTTAGCTCACTGTGTAATTCTAGTCTTGCAGTTGTACATTTATATTTGAATATGAAATGAGTGGTCGCTTGGAGTAAAATGAAAGATACATTTGCTTATCAAGAGATAATATTGAAGGATAGCAGCTTACCACTGTAATATTGAGCATAGACAGTTCCTCTTCAAATATGCCCTCAGCACGGCAGGCTTCACATGGTATGGGGCCTGAACTAATGGAGAGGGAAAATCTTGTAAACAGAATAGCATCAAGGCAGAGCATGGAAAAGAGGCACGGTTGAGACCAACCAATAAGTAGGCTCTAGTCAACAACAAATTTCAAATTCACAAAAGGTGTTATCTAGCAGAATGTCCAAGCTGCTCTTTTCTATACAATGAAAGTGGATTTTGGGGTGAACAATCCCATACAGCTATCAGGTATGACAGTAGAGCTTTGTTAACAAAAAAAAAAACGAAGTAAAAACAGCATGTGCAACACAACACATAAAAGTGAAACATTTGAGAGGAAGAGAAAGAGTGCTGCAAGAATCACTCTGCTACATTGTGAGCACCACCCACATATTCATGCAACATGTAACATGCAATTGCATGTAAGCAATAAGTCATCATGTATTAAACAGTGTTAAAGAAGTCATTCACCCAAAAATGTTTTATGTCAAAACTATAAAAATATCTGTTGCTCCAAACACAAATATGACTTTTTTTTTCTTCTTCCATGGAACATGGAAGTCTTCACAGGGTTTATTGTGTTCCATGCAACAAGTCAAACAGGTTTGGAGTAACTTTAAGGATTAGTAAATAATGGCCAATTTTGAACTATTCCTTTAATAGACTATTAGCAGTCAAAATTAAATGGACTTTTAAAATATCATCAAAAATATGATAAAATATAAAAAAAAATTGTAAAAATTAAAAATAAAAAATGACGGAGTAAGCGCAGGTGTAAGGACAACCAAAGATTTGTGATGAAATTTAGAAAGCCTTTCGAAACGAGTAAAGACAAGACACCAAGTATTCCTTCCACATGTGGAAATCACAGCCTGATCTCATGGAGATTACGTGACTGTGGTGACATCTCGTGGTTCATCACTTGGTTCAATGCACGTATCGCTGCAGTTCTGAGGTGAAATGTCCATTGTGTGGCACTAAACGAAAGTTACATTTTCTCCCGAACAAATTAGGTTATGGTTAATGCTCTATCAATGCACCTGTGGAGCGGAGGGGGGGGGGGGGCCGGGCTGGAATGCCGCACGCCCGGTTCCCAATCGGCCTGATGGGGCGTGCGAGGGATAAAGGCGGCCGGTGGCGACAGTTCGAGAATGAGAAAATTACGGGCATGTCCGTCATGTGTGTGTTATGTTTGTGCTTTTTGTTTTGAGTTTAATTAAACATTATTTATATTGACAAGCCGGTTCTCGCCTCCTCCTTGCCCGTCTGAATACCCTTACATTGGCGCCGAAACCCGGGAAGGAGGAGGGATGTCCGTCGCAGAGTCCTCGACACTGCTGTCCACCCGGGGAGCGCCGCTGCATTCCCCGACCACCTGGAGCGATGGAGCTGCTGCCAGGGGCGGAGGAGTGCCCTGCCATCCCCCAGAAACGCGGAGGGGTCTAGGGAAGACTGCCGTCCGCGAGGGGAGGAGGGAAGTAACGAACCGATCGCCTGGAGCGGTAGGGCCGCTGCCAGGGGCGGAGGAATGTCCCCATGTGCTGCCAGAAAAGCGGTGGGGCGTTCTGTCCACTGGGGGTCAGAGGTTTGACTCCGGTCAGCCTGGGGAGGAGCGGCTGTCGTCCGCCTGAAGAGTGGAGTGGAGGGAGGAGGGGCCAGGCTGGAATACTGCACGCTCGGTCCCCAATCGGCCTGATGGGGTGTGCGAGGGATAAAGGCGGCCGGTGACGACGGTTCGAGAGAGAGAGAGAATTACGGGCATGTCCGTCATGTGTGTTTATGATTGTGCAATGATATCGACAAGTGGTTCTCGCCTCCTCCTTACCCATCTGAATCCCCTTACAGCACCTAAATCAATGAAACCTACAGTACTTCCCAACCCTAAACCTTAAACCTAACCAATAGTGTCATTAAAGCAAACGTAAAATGAAAAATGCAATTGTTGAATCAACCAAATCATTTTGTGGTGTTCTGCGACAATTTCAGCTCAATCGATTTCAGTACTCGAGACTCGCGTTGAGCTACTGCCGGCTGCGCAATTTGATCACACTTGAACAAGCCTGGAAATGTAGCTCATTATGTATTGCAAACATTTACATGTGTCACCTTAAGTCATGAACTACCGTAAAAGTGTTTGATGTCATAGGATAGCATTGCGTGAATGAAATGCTAATCTGCAGTTTTATTCGGGATTTGTGTGAAAGTGAAAAAGCAGCAGTTGTTTTAGTGCATCTAGTGTGCACTACGTACAACTAGCCACATAAAAATCCTTTTCCACAAATGTAGGTAAAGTAATGTGATTCTTTGAGACCAGGTTGGCCAGAAATGTTTGCGAGGAGGCATAATTCATAGTCAAAGACAAATTATGTCATTTGGCAATTATTATTTGAAATGGTTGTAGTTTTAACATGTATGCTACAAGTGGGTTGTATAATGATAATGCCCATTAATGCATAAATATCCATAAACACTGATACATTTTATAATAAATTTAACCCTAACCCTCCAATTGACAGCCATAGTTGTATCATGTAAACACTTGTCCTAGCAGCACAGCAGTCGCTATAAATTTTAGCCGTAATTCTGACCATGGCTAAATGCCTGACACCAAAGCAAAGCTCACCCTGAAAACATCCTAGGACATATCCACAGAGGTAAGGGAAGATGATATTTATCCAGGTTCAAGGAGAAACCTTTGGGTTAAGAAGCAACTGAGTGGATCAGCTTGAAGCAAAAGAAGGTAAATTCGTTCCGTATAGCTACAGCGCAGTGGTAGGATTAAGTGGATTGGGAAATTTCCATGGAGAGGGAGCAAATTAATGCAGAGCAAGAGGGAGTGGGTTATCCAGGGTACCTGGTGAGTTGTTTGAAACAGAACACACAGAAGCGATGTCCACACTGTGCTTGAAAAGGTTTTCTTAGAATCTCTTTACACTGCTGGCATTGATATTTTGGTTCCATGGACACCGTCAGAACATCCCGAGATATTCCAGGCAATGTGGAGTCCAAAGAGGAGGGCAAAGATGGACGTGCCATTCCCTTCCATTTACCCACAGCTTCACTAGTGTTGATCATCTATAAAGAAAGAAAAACGTAGAGCACAACTTAGCAGACCATTGACATCTGCTGTCCTACATTTTTGTTTAAACTCAACATGAAACGGCATTTGCAACCCATTTAACTTCCATAATGTGACGTATTTACACAGAAAAAAGATGCAGGTTGTCCACAATTGACTAAATACGATTATTTGTGATCTTTACACAACAAAATTGTGTTACTATTCTAAACTTGTTTTCTCTGCTTTCAATTGATGTAATTCTCTAAAATGTGCACTCTACTAGATTAGCCTACATTTTGTTGAGAGAATGTGAACCAATCAATATAATTTAGTGAAAAAATGAAGTGTTATTTTATGCGTCTTTGAGCAAGATGAGAAAAGGAGACTTAATAGTGTTTCATGTTGTTATTTTGAGCCGATTCGGTTACACTGCATTATCATTGTAACAGGGTTCGTACAGAAAGTTCAAAGTGAAATTCAAGGCCTTTCAAGGACTTTTCAAGCACATTTTTATTGTTTTCAAGGACTATGCACCAGATGTCATTCAAACACATTCTTTATTTGTTCATTTTAAAGAAATTGTATTCATTCAATTTATGTATTTTTTAAAACACCACTTATTGCAACAAATCTCTGTGTATCTTTAAAGGGTTAGTTCATCCACAAAAGTCAATTCAGTCATTGTTTAAATGAGTGTTGTTGTTATAACCTCATATTACTTTTTCTTTTGCTTAACACAAAAGGAGAAATTGGGGAAAAACCATTGTGCTCATTGATGTCATACAATGGCAGTTTATGGTGACCACCTCTTCAAGCTTCAATAGAGCACAGAAGTATAATTAAGAAGTCCAATATATTACTCCATGAGACTCACGATTGTTATGAAAGCATATGATGAGCTTTGGTGAGAAACAAACCAAAATCAAATGTATTATTTGGGGAAATTGTTGACCGACTCATGAGACTGCATGAGAGCTGCAGGTTACGACATGGGGCGTTCAAGCAAAACTTGTTTTGTTTATTTAAAGACAGGTCCACCAAAGCGATAGAAACAACAGAACAGAACACAGCTGCACACAAACCAGAGAACCTAACTTAATAAAAATGTCTGATGAGCTTGTACTCGGAGAATAGATGCATTTCTATGCCCAGCCTTATTTGTTTGAAACAGAGTACTCCATAAAATAGAGATAGAGGCGGCGGGAATATATGTACACTCCTTCATTCTGAAATGGTCAACAATTATGACCTCAGACTGAAGAGAGCCATACCTCAGAGAAAACATTCAGTATGTGTAACATTCTCAGCCAAAATCAAGTAGTTTAAACTGGCTAGGGAGATGCAGGCTTCAATATACTGTTATGAGAAGGTTTTTGGACTGGTGCCAGAAGGGGTTTCCCGCGCGATGCCGAAAAAATAAACCAAGCGAACTACAGAATGTCCCTTTGCTCGTCACAGCTGGTTAGTACCAAAACTCTGATTATCATAGAAAATATACCTTTTATCATGTGTTGTTTACCATCAGGTTAGGACACAGTGTGACTGTAGCTGCCTTCAGCCTCCTCTATCTATCTCTCAGTTTCATGGGAGTACTCTGTTTCAAACAAATAAGGCTGGGCATAGAAATGCATCTATTCTCTGACTACAAACTCAGACATATATAGAAAGCTTGGTTCAATGGTTTGTGTGCAGCTGTGTTGTGTTCTGTTGTTTCTATCGCTGTGGTGGACCTGTTTTTAGATAAACAAAGTGTGTTTTCTCTTGAACGCCCCATGTCTTGAGGGGGCAGCGTGAATTGTTTCTCTCGTGCAGTCTCATCATGAATGCGCATGGCAGTCAACAGTTTCACTAAATAAGTCTCATGGAATCATTTATTAGACTTAATAATTATACTTTTGCATCCTTTTAAAGCTTGTTGGTCACCATAAACTGCCATGGTATGACAGCACAACATTCTTTCCCCAATTTCTCCCTTTGTGTTAAGAAAAAGAAAGAAAGAGGGTCCTGGGTAGCTCAGTGGTAAAGACGCTAGCTACCACCCCTGGAGTTCGCTAGTTTGAATCCAAGGTGTGCTGAGTGACTCCAGCCAGGTCTCCTAAGCAACCAAATTGGCCCGGTTGCTTGTTAGAGTAGAGTCACATGGGGTAACCGCCTCGTGGGCACTATAATGTGGTTCGTTCTCGGTTGGGCACGTGAGGAGTTGAGTGTGGATGCCGTGAAGCCTCCACACATGCTATGTTTTCGTGGCAACTTGCTCAACACGACACGTGAGAAGATGCGCAGGTTGACTGTCAGAGGCAGCTGGGATTCGTCCTCCGCCACCTGACCATAAGGACTTAAAAAGTGCATTGGGCATTCTAAATTGGGTGAAAATGGTCCCCGCAAATGGGTCATACTCAAAAAAGGCTGACTTTCCAATATTGACATTTTCCGTTTAGTTTTTCCCCATAAAAACTGAGGGTAAACTTTAACATCTTGACATTGTTTTATTCATAAAGGACAAGCTATTTAATTTTGATTCATGATTGACGCAAGGGTTATAACAAACACTATAAGGGTTACATGGGTGGGTTACAACACCCAATTTTATGTGTGTAAAAATATTAGTTTGAATAAATAACTTTTTTAACATGCTGGGAATATCACAACATGCACATTTAAGCAGCCTCTGAAATTTGACCTTAATAATTATTTTCCACAACTGTTTGTATTTACAAAACGTTCAAACATTATTATTGTTAAATCGTTTTAACATTGACACAAATGGCATGAAATCAAGTGAGAAATTATTATTTAAAATTATTTAAATACTTTGTTTTACTTTTTTGCACACTTGTTAGGCACCAATGCTTGTATTTTGTGTAAAACAATAAACATAAATAACTGTAAATGTAAAAGAAATGGTGTACCAGGTGAAGGGGACAAGGATTTATTCCGTCACTTGATAAATTTGAATATATATCCTACAAAATTGTGCAAAACATAGTCAAGCCATTTCATATATATATATATTCAATAAAAAGGTTAGGTTATAGAATGATACCTTTGAAATGTTTTAGATTTTTTGTGGCTATTTGAAAACTTTTTCATGACTAAAAAAAGTCAAGGGACAAGTCTGTCAATGTCAACATATCTGTACACATTTTTCAGAAAATAAATAAATACATTTAAATAACGTAATGATTTAAGCAATGTATTTAACGACTTGTATAATTCAAGCACATTTTAAGATCCTTTACTTCTTGGTTAAAAATTGCTAAATTATAAGTAGAAAAAGAATAAGAAGATTACGAAGCTAAATTAACGGACGGAACGTGCACAATTTTAAGATTCATGTTGACTTTAAATTGGAAACTGGTAATGATATGTTGTACTTACATAAATCACACATAATAAATTATCAGCACCATCACAACTTTTGGATTTGACAAAAATTGAAAGATTTATAAGAGTAACTGAAAAGGCTAACTGAACAGGAAATGCATAACGGATATTGTCAATGAAATGCAATCAACAGCATGACGAGTTCCAGAATGCGACTTAAATGGTCACAAATGCGACCAAAAATAATTGATTGCAATAACATTTTAAACTAGTCGCCATTGGTGACAGTCGGGTTGTGTGCGTTCATATGCAGTTTCGTCAAATATCATCTTGTGAGTTACTGAATATATTTTAAGAGTCCACATCAGTGTGTCTCGAGACGCATTTCACCCTTTCTGTTGTGATGAGCTCGCTGCACCGCATGCAACAACAAACCCAACGTGAGAGAATCGTGACCAAATGACTCTTTTGAACTGGGTCTTTTTCATGAATCACCCAAAAAGAACTGAGGTTGTGAAATTGGGGGCTCAGGTTAGCAGTTTGAATCAGAGTCACTTTCTCAGCTAATCATTCATCAATGTGTTCACAGCTGGGAGCGCAGACATTTCAAAATAAGAGTCCCATGTGTATTTCCAGTGTGCTCTGCGTCCTCATGGTGGTGTAGTGACACCTCAATCAAAGTTGCCTCCGCGTCTGAGACCGTCAACCCGTTAATTTTATCACGTGACGTGTTGACAAGAGTTATCGCAGAGACATAGCGTGTGTGGAGGCTTCACGCTATCCTCCGCGGCATTCATGCACAACTCACCAAGTGCCCCACCGAGAGCAAACCGCATTATAGTGACCATGAGGAGGTTAACCCATGTGACTCTACCCTCCCTAGCAACGGGCCAATTTGGTTGCTTAGGACAGTGTTTCCCAACCACTGTGCCGCGGCACACTAGTGTGCTGTGAAAAATTGTCAAGTGTGCCGTGGAAAATTATCAAATCCCACAAAATCAATAAATGCATGAAAAAAAAAAAAATTCAGGGATCCAAACTCCTTACCTTTCAGAGAATTTCTCCCTTTTTTCACTCAAATTATTATTGAAACTCACTATTATTAGACTATCATTGTTGTCTTTTTGGACGAAAAATAATGCTCAGACTGAAGGAAGACTATAGATCTGCTTTGTTCTTTTAAATGCTTAAACACTATAAAGTCTCTTGGTAGATTTCGGTCATGAATGACTCAAAATTATTCACTGACTCACTCATAGCACATAAGACACTAATTTGTCACCACCTAGTGTCATTTCCAGAAGGAGTCACTGAACTAATCAGTTAATAAAATTGAACAAATCTGTGAAACAGAAGCAAGCCTCACAGCTAATTTTGTACAATTGGAATGAATTTGAATCACTAAAATAGCTGGAATTTATGCTTTTAGCTTATTCTTTAAAAAAACATCCCCAGAAATAATTTATGTGGTCCAGTGATTGTCTTACCTTATTCACCCTCATGAGTTTGCATCACTGTAATTTGTCGTGGGATTGCAAGAACAAATCTACAAATTAGAAAAGAAGCACATTTTTTGTTTTTTCATTACCGATTTAGCACTCTTGCCACCTGTGACCTCACACAGTGTAGCCTACATTGAGACTTTTTGCATAGCCGATTTTCAAACATTACAATATGCTGCTAAGACAGACAGAAAACATGGGCTTGAAGTTGTTGAAAAGGAAAAATATTGACGATGGTTCGCCTATGTGGGATAGTGGTGTGCCGTAGAATTTCTTTTTGTCATATAAAGTGTGCTATGGCAGAAAAAAAGTTGGGAAACACTGGCTTAGGAGGCCTGGCTGGAGTCACTCAGCACGCCCTGGATTCAAACTTGCGAACTCCAGGGGTGCTAGTCAGCGTCTTTACTTGCTGAGCTACCCAGGCCCCCTATTTCGACCCTCTCTCTCATATATATATATATATCTCTATATATATATATATATATATATATATATATATATATATATATATATAATGGCTGTCGATTTAACGTGTTAATTCGGTATGACTAATTTTACAAAAAATAACACGTTAAAAAAAATTATCATTATCACAATGCCCCCAGACTGTAATAAGGAAGATTCCTGAGAAATGCAAGCTTGCAGTACCACCTGTTTACTCCAGAGGGCAGTAAGTGAAATTTCAGCTGTATGAGCAACGCACAGTTTATACAGTGAAGAAAACACTTCAGTAGGCAGAACAACACAAACATGCGTTACGTTCTTGCATTCAAAACACTTGGAGTGCAAATGCGAACTAAGGGATCTCAAGATGTGTTTAAAGATTGAGTATTAAACTATATTTAACTTGAAACAGTGACCTAAACATTTTATGTTTATGACACAACACACCCGAGACGTCTGACGCAGGTGTAAATTGACGGGTCCTTAAACAAGCCCTCATAATAAATCTTCAACTGACAAATTAATTACCACGTATTAATTACCATGCAAATGTAATTAATTTGATTACAAATTTGAATCGATTAACAGCCCTAATATACATATATATATATATATATATATATATGAGCTCTAGCTTTTGACACTTTGACACAATTGAGGGACTTGTACACAACTACTACACACGGTGCAAACATTCATTGATGCTCAAGAAGACATCACACTACTATATGTATACTACACTTTATTAAATATCTGCTTATGTAGATTCTGAAGTGCAGCACTAAATACAAAATTTGTATCGCTTATATTTGTATCAATTATGAAAGGGGAGTGAACATTGATAAGACAAAAGGGAATGCAAACTTACATATCTTCTCAACTATATATTCCATTTATTAAACCTCTGATTAATGGGTTATCAGCTGTCTACCTTCTGCTTTCGATCTAAATTGAGCTACTATATGATTTGGCGACTAAAAACAGCCATTTGGCTCCTTAATGTTTCAGTTAAAGAGCCAATGGCTCCTAAGTAATTTTTTTTAGTCTGGAGCCCTGCTTGACAGTATTATCATATGATTATACAATATCATAATCATTAAAATCTCTATAAGGCGAAGTATATTTCTTACTCATGTTAATACCACATAAACTTGTTCTTCATTTAAACCGCTTAAATCATATTTTCAGTTGTACTAATATGAGTGTAGTTAGCTTGTTGGTTTAATTGACTTGGTTTAAGAAAGAATTACAACAAATATCTTAGTTTCTATCACTTTTATCAAATATACTGCCCATAACTAAGTTTTTCAGATTAATTTAAACATGGTTTTAAACACGCAGCAATGGTTTTGTTCATGAAGATACTGAGATACCTAATTATCTGATAAAAAAAAAACTAGACTTATCCAACATCAAAACAGGCTAAACTGGTTATTTCTGTGGGGTTTTGGTTGCACCTGATAATTACAAAAGTGAAATAACCATGAGAGCAGAACAACAAAACACATTAGACTCAAACGCAGAATCACACAAGTCACAACATGTCAACATGTATGACTTTACATACAGAGTTCACATTGCACTCCTGCATAATAACTGCCCAGATGCAGAAATAAAACTGTATGAATAGTCTGTCTTTTAAAAGCTTTGAGGACTTTGACTGGGAGGTCGGATATAAAGATCAAGTGTTTGTCCAAATTCAATCTATCTAGGCCTTAAAAGCCGGTTACGTGTAGGTAACAGCCACCAAAATATCCAAGATATTAATGCACAAAAAAACAGCAACATCAAGTGCCCTCATAGCTACCACATAACCCTATGCAAAGAAATGTAGAAATGTAAGTAGCAGTAGAAAAGCACAATGAGTGCAGCTGTGTTGCTTCTCCTGGCACAGTATGCTACAACAGGAAAAAATGGCATCTCCGTAAACTATCTCTCCGCTCATACTGCCGAATTAAAGACACACTGCGGTGAACGCGGTTCTCACAAGAAGAATGTTAGTTACTCACCAAACGCTCTCAGAATCTCTGAGAAACAACTTTTGGTGGCGGAGAATCAAACGGACGCCCAGTGCAACACTCACGCCCAGAACCAATAGGGGCTGGCTGCAGACTACGGGGCGAGTGGAGCTCCATTCAAAAGCGGAAATACGTCACCTCCACTGCGCCGGAGCGCATATATACGTCGCCTCTACTGCGGCCATTACTGTCTATGACTGCGACCGAGCGCATATATATATATATATATATATATATATATATATATATATATATATATATATATATTTATTTATTTATTTATTTAACCAACCGAGCGCATATATACGTGACCTCACCTAATCTTCACACACAATATCAAAGCAGTATACTAAACTTTTACGGTTTATGACTTTTAAATATAATATTTTAGTAAAAATAATTTCAGAATTTTCTGTTTAAAGCTAAATAACATGTACAAATCAATGGAAGTGGAGGTGACGTATTTCCTGTTTGAGAGTGGAGCTCCAATCGCCCACAGTCTGCAGCCAGACCCTTCTCCCCAAAAGGGAAACACGTAACCAACCATATTACGGATATGATGCTATCCCGTTTACTTCGTAGCTTTTTGACAATTCACTGTCGGCGTTCATATACAGGTATTTCCATAAAGTTTTTAAGAGTAGACTAGTTCCCTATTTTCATTTTAGAGACCGCAGAATTATATAGTTACTGTAAAGTACGCGTTTTGCACAGGAGATCCTCCCGGCCTTGCCCTGGCGCCTTTGTGCTGCGATAGCTTAAGGCCATACTTGATCATTTTCAAACAAACATATTTGTTAAATGCCCTGTTTGAGCTCGCTGCGGTTGTTGGGTTTTAACCGTGCATGGATATTGCCTTTAGAGCTTCACCTACAGAATCTGACGGACATTCACCATATCTGCAAACATGTATAGCCTAGTCTTGGATTTAGAAACGAACGGAAGCTTATTCTGTCCCATATTTGTACGCAATGGATTGTGGCAATTTGTCGGATTTCATAACATACATTTCTAAATACTAAAAATATGCGCGCGCGCGCGCGTGTGTGTGTAACATATTTTCCCAAATAGCCTACTAGTGGAATTTGAATATGTAGCTTCGTATTTGCCGAAATATATGATTTTATAATTTTAAAATATAACGTATAATATTTTTGTATATGTTAATATAGATCAGATTTATTTGAGTAATTATTGTTAGGTGCTACAGACTAAGCCGAAAACAAATCATAAACCTCTTATTTTTATTAAATATATATTTGTTTTTAGAATAAAAAGGTATTTAAATTAACTGAGGTTTTGCCCGATTTAACGCATTATCCCCAAAGTAGCCTCTAGACAGTACAATGGACACAAAACTGATTTAGGTTTGTCAGTTTCTAATTCTAAAATGATTGGCACCTCACAGTATTGCCCCTTTTGACTCTAATGCTTTCACTAGGAAGTGAGAGATTGTGTTAGAGCAGAAATTCAGAGTATAATGAGGAATATAAAATAAACAATTATGCCAACAACGAAGGAAATATAAATACTAGCATGGAGTGAATAGCTACACAGGACTAAGACTAGTCAAAGGAGAGAACATGAGGGCTAAAATACATTCATGGGTAATGACATAACAGAACACTTGGGAACAAATGTTTGATGAGGGCAGTGCATCATGGGAAGTGTATTCTAAGGAACAATCCTCAATGTAAGTCTCAATAGGTGTCAAACTAAAATTCCAAACATAAAAGGAAGGTGATGGATGATCACCCCTCAATAGGCAGCATCTGAATACCAAAGATGGATGATTGGGAGTCCAAGTTTAGAGCTGGTGGATGACCAATAGACCGGAGAGCAGCAAGAGAACATGGCAGTGTATCATGCTCATATGACAAAATTGTTGTACTTTCCATCTCATTCTTATTACCGTAATCACAAAGCAGCCTTTCATTAATGCAAACATTGATTTAGAAATCACTGTGTCTGGACAGAATGAGACTAATCAATAAAACTATGTGAAGTACATAGAAATTCAAAAGGAACACATCTGGACACAATACAGTGCAAAGAATTGGGGTGACGAATATGCCTGATTGTCATGAAACTAATGTCACATTGCAAAAAAAGAACAACAAAAAAACTTTTGTACATTTAAAGCACCATTTTAAGATTTGTTCCACCTCATAGCTATCGCTGTTTCTTCCCTGCTCAGTACTTACTGGTCAACAACACAAAAGCACAGACTCAAATCAGTACAATGGACAGCTGTACCCAACTCACATACCAACCAACCCTGTCCAGAAAGCTCTTTTGGCTGTTGGTTCTGGAGTGGCCGCCCTACAAAACCCCTACAGACATGGTGAGTCTGTACCTTTTACCAGAGCATGATGCCAATGTAGTGATGATTGAATGCCTTTTTAAAAAACAGCTGTTAGTTTCATGTTTCGGTCTGAGATGGGGGGAAATCCACATTTATTTCAGTGAAAGAGAAACTTCAGTATTTAAGAGAAAATCTACTAAATGGATTTATATATGGTCAAATGTTTTAAATGAGGCTGAGAGTGCTGTGCCATGTCTTATTGATAACTGAAAGGACAACCAAATTAGCCAAAATATCACATAAACAAAAACACAAGAGGTTATTTTCTAAATCATGTCACCTAAAATTCTCATAGTAATTCCCATGACTCAATGTTTGTTTGATGTTTAATTGTTTTTTACCAATACAGATATGGTAGCAGTGCTTGGGGAGACCACCGGGCACCAGGCCCTGATCAAGTTACGGGACAGAATGAGAAATGACCCTGAAGGCTACACCATTCTCATGTATGTCACACTTGTTTACTTTAATTAAGGTTGCATGCTACTGTTAACAAAGTTTTCGTTATATCAGGGACCCCCAAAAAGTATTTGGGGCGCTTAAGCTACACTTGACATACAAAGATGTTTGAATGTCATTGCATTAGAAAACAAAATATGAAACCAAGTGGCATTTGTTTTAAAGAATAATGTCTCAAGCACAAGCAAAACATTTTAGAAAGTTTTGTTCAGATAAAATCAGTCTGTGCTTACCGAAACTCGATAAACTGCGCCCAGTGGCCAAGGCGGTAAGTGTTGTTGAGCGTATGGGTACGTTTGAGCAGAATGTCCACAGAGGGGGTGCCAAAAGCGAGTTCTTTTCAGCTGTACAGGACCTAATAGAGTAAAGAGGAATTAATATTTTATAAACTGTACCCCTCAACCCAAACCTAAACCTAACCATTAATGGAGTAAAAATTGAATGTTAGGGGGGAAAAATGCAATCTCCAAATCACTGTTTATGCTAAAGTAATTACTTCCTGGTTTTAAAGCGGGGCGCAAACCCGGGTCTCCCACGCTGATGACGCAATTAACTTTCAGTCGTGTTGGGACATGGTGCTTGTCAGTTAGTTGGTATAATGTGGGCGATCCTAGTGTACCGGAACTCTCAAAAACAAAAAGCCAACTTCCCATTGGGAAGAACTGTTCAAAACAGCAAGAACTGTTCAAAATGAAAGTGTTTTGAATCTTTCTGGTTGTCAAATGTTAGTGGTACATCCATTAAAAATTACCATGATATTTGTTTGGTTAAAAGTAATTGCAAAAATGGCTAGGTAGTTAGGTCTGGGGAAAAAAGTAAAGCATCGTGTGTTTGTAGATGTCACTTGATTTGATATTTAGTCATCTAATACAGTGACATTCAGATATTATTAAGAGTGGCTCAAGTGTCCAAATACATTTTGTGGCATTTGGACATCAGATCTCCTTGGTGATCCTTAATATGATATTCTGGATGAACTTTTGTCCTTATTTTTACATTTGATCTCTAGAGAGCGTCCTAGGATCCGTCTGTCTACACTGGACCTCACTCAAATGTCTGCTTTGCCGGATGGGTCGCTTGGAAGAGAGTATCTCCGTTTCCTAGAAGAAAATGTAAAGTTGAAGAAAACCACACAAATTGTTAACTTACATTTGTAATAGAGAAAGGTCAAATCATCCACTTTCATCTCACCCTTTTTCAGAGAGTCACCCCTGACTCGCGAGCCGATGTGAAATTTGTAGATAATGAGGAGTTAGCGTACGTTATGCAGCGATATCGTGAAGTCCATGATCTGTTGCATACCTTGCTTGGCATGCCCACCAACATGTTGGGTGAGCAGTTGTACTGTAATGGAAAGCATGTCCACTTTTGCAGATCATGTGTAGACTTGATATGTTGAGTGAAGTTGTTAAAATATTTAAAGGATTGTTCTGGTTCCAAAACAAGTTAAGTTTTATGAATCACATCTTTGACATACTGTTGATTTTCACAGAAAATAATATCACTCATCCCTCATTTTGTAAAAACAAGCATTAATTGTGTTTGCATTTACAATTGAAGTCTATGGTGCAAGCGTACCAGACGATTTAAAGGCAGTTATGTGCAGCTCATATTTTGTTGAAGGAATGTTCCTGGTTCAATACAAGTTCAACTCAATCAATAAGATTCATGGCTTGATGTTGATTTTTACAGAGAATAATCACACCTCCTCCTTTGTTTATTTAAAAATAAAAAATAAAATAAATCGTGGTTACAGTGAGGCACTTACTATGGAGGTGAATGGGTCCATCCATGTGCATTAAAATACACATTGTTTAAAAAGTATAGCCACAAAACATAAACATTATACATAGTGAGTTCAAATATCTTACGGCATAAGAGATGAGTTATGTCATCATGACAACGAAGTTGTAATATTATATATTACTTCAGTGATTAGTAAGCATTAGTAAGCGATTTTATCACACTAAAATTATGTTAACGTGTATAACATTTACGTCTTTTAGATATACTTTTGAAACAATGTATATTCTAACGTTCATGAACTGGTCCCATTCACTTCTATTGTATGCACCTTACTGTAGCCATGATTATTGCTTCTTTTAAAAAAAATAAACAAATAAGTTGAAATTATATTTTGTGATGATCAACAATATGCCACTGAAGATCAATTCAGCTTAAATTGTATTGAACACAAAACATTCCTTTAAAGCGCGGATGTTCATTTCTTCATAAATGTTATTTGAGCTCTAAAGTTGTCTAAATGATCCTTTTACCCATAGTAATTGTATTACTGATGCACTTCTTTAGGGTAAAATATTCTCTGTAAACAGTCCATTATCCTTTATTCATTGTCCATTATTCTATTATCCTTGCACGTATCATGCAGAAGTTATCACTTTAAAGGTGGGGTATGTGATTTTCTTTTTTGACCATTTTTTCAAAATAACTTGAAATCCTATTCCTAACCCACTTACTGGCTGTAAATTAGAAGCACTGAAATGAAAATTAAGCAATTTAATCATCTGTGGAACGGGCAGGACTCGAAAAACTCCAGCCAATCATTTTCAAGACCATCTAGAATCATTGGACAGAAAATGTGTCAATCAAACGGTCGTACCATGCCCCCTCCCCCACCACCCTGGCGGCGTGTCCCGTTCGTGCGCATACTCAAAGCTCGTGACCCAGTAACAGGAAGCGATTGTATTTATGTATGGAGAATAGAGCTTTTATAGTGCTAGTGGGGTTGTTCCACATTTCTATGAATCCTGTTTTGAATAGAAGACCGCTGTACAGACGCCAGGGCTGGCTATGTTCTTTTTTTTTTTTTACAGTTATGAGAAAATCAGCTCTACACCTTTCAAGAGTGGTATGCGAACCTCTCCTCCTGCTGTGTCAACAATTTGCTCTGAAAAATTGTCTGACAGGTGAATGCACTGTTTGACTAGTGAGTCTAGAACATTGCTAGAACACTGCGCATCTGAGTTTTTGCTCGTGCATGATTGCGCGTCCATGTTTTTCGAATGGGTGGAGTCAGGGCCAGCGTTGGAGGAGAGAAGGTAGGACCTTAGAGTTGTGTATTTTCAAAATCTGCCGGCCGTTTTGCAAATCACATACCCCACCTTTAAATGGTCATGACAAGAGATTAAAGATAGGATATAACCAGGGGTGGATTGATTACTGAAAAATAATACTCAAGTAAAAGTACTGTTACTGCTACAGTGTGACTGTTTAAAAATGTAGTTTGAGTAGAGTAAAAGTACCTGTCCTAAAAACTACTCAAGTAAGAGTAAAAGAGTAGCTCATTTAAAAGTACTCATGAGTACTATTGAGTACTGAGTTGCAAAAGCTTTGCTCCATTATAATGAACACTGTATGACAGCTTTTAAAATGTAGCACACATACCGTAATTTAAATTCCATTCAATGGCTGTTTGCCAGAAATAATTAAAATGTAGTTATTTTAAAGGTGTTTGTGATTGGACAGCTTTTAAAATACATCACGTATATATGATACTGTAAACATTACATGAATCTGATGGAAAAATTCCAAATAAAAGGGCGACATGATTACTGAAATGAAAAGATTATTTTCAATATTGTATTGTATGAAACAATTACATAAAAATCAGTTTAATGCAAGGAATAAAAAAAAAAAAAGAAACAAAAAAGCAGGGCCACCTGTTATGTCCCGCACAATAGAGGGGGTAGAGCAGTTCTTTGGTACGGGGCCACATCGGAATTCAAAGAAATAATGCACACTAAAATGAAAATGCTCTCATAATTTCTCATCGTCACCCTTATGCCATCCCGGATGTGTATGACTCTTTCTTCAGCAGAACACCAATTCAGATTTTTAGAAGAATATCTCCGCTCTTTTGGTCCAAGTGAATGGGTACCAAAATTTTTAAGCTCCAAAAATCACACACGTCAGCATAAAAGTAGCCTAATCCATGTGCACACAGTGGATAAATCATGTCTTCAGAAGAGATATGATAGGTTGAGTGAGAAATAGATCAATATTTAAGTCAATTTTTACTATAAATTCTCCTCCCTGCTCAGTCAATCTCGGCTGTAACTTTCTTCTTCTTGTGTTTTTGGTTATTCACATTCTTCATGCATATCACCATCTACTGGGAAGGGAGAAGAATTATTATCAAAAGTGGAATTAAATATTTATATTTTTCTCACCCACAAATGTCATATTGCTTCTGAAGACATGGATTAAAGCATTGGAGTCATATGGGTTACTTTTATGCTGCATTTATGTGCTTTTTGGAGCTTCAAAGTTCTGGCCACCATTCACTTGTATTGTATGGGCCTACAGAGCTGAAATATTTTTCTAAAAATCTTAATTTGTGTTCTGCTGAAGAAAGAAAGTCACACACATCTGGGATGGCATGAGTGTGAGTAAATGAGGAGAGAATTTTTATTTTTGAGTGAATTTCTTTAAGTAGCACATGAGGGGCCACGTTGTCCTTCTTTTGAGATACAATGTTCAACAGTGATTTAGTTCTTGTATCTTTTAAGCCCAGAAATAGTTGTGTTCTTATTCTAATGCATGATGCACAATTTTCTGAAGTTTGTGACTAGTGGAATGTTCTGCTGAATTATTGCTCTACAAATGTTGATACTTTTCTATCTTTATAAAGGCCAAGCATAATTATAAATTATTTTATCATTATTTTATCTACTTTCCTGGTCATTTATTATATAAATCTACATCAGTGGTCAGTATTATATATAAAAACTAACAATATTATAAAAAACTATCACTGTTATACTAATACATTAATACTTTTAAAGCTGCTAAAGTTATTCAGCCAAAAGTAGTGAGTGGTTTTCTCGTATTTTTGTTTGATTAATTGCCTTTATATGACATTACAGCCTACAGTGCTCAATTCAGTGACATGTACACTTCAAGTCCAACATTTTGATACATATACTCTTTATGTTCCACTGTTAATGTTCACTTTAGACCAAACGGACTGTGTTTACATTAATGCCTCACCAAGACGGGCATTAGCGGAATTATAAAGTGTATTTGATCATTTAGGCACAAACCCGCTTTAGTGCACAATCTAGGATGGCCGATACCACTTATTTATTTATTTTTTTTATCCGATACAATAAAATCAGACAGGGAAGTAGCAAACACAGATGGTGGGTAAATAGCACAGTAAAAGTACTGTTACAGCACTTAAAATATACTCAAGTAAAAGTCTAAAATATTTTAACTACTGGGAAAACTACTTAATTACAGTAACGTGAGTATTTGTAATTCATTTCTGTACACCCCTGGATATAACTTTACAGACAAGGTTAGTTAAGTCTTGTGGTTATACCTTTGAAACTGTGTGTGTTTTTTTTAAACATGTATTCATATGCATTATATTGCCGCATAGACTTCCATTATAAGTGCATTGCTGTAAATAGGGTTTATGCTTCATTTTTGCAAACCGAGGTACAAGTCAAAATAATTTCTTTGTTAATCAAGAGCATGCCATAGAAGATGCTTTTGATAGAGAAACTTGTTGGATAACTTGTTTAAAATTTGGAAAATTGCAGTAATTATATTGGCTCAGTCAAAAATGTTACATTGAAATACTTTTAGCCATTTAGATGTTCTATATGTTTGAAGAAAATCCTTTTTGTGATCTTTAAAATCCATTAGCCACATTTCCAGCCTGCCAGGTGGTGGACAACACAAATGCTGGAAGCTTCAAATAATAGAGTAGCATGTGTTAAAAGATTCATCCTGTTATTCTTTGCCCACACAGGTGAAGTTGCTGTGAAGTGGTTTGAAGCTGCACAAACTGGCTTGCCAATGTGTATTCTTGGAGCAACACTTGGACCAATCCGTCTCTCTGTCAGGTGGGTCATGTATGCACAGTTTTGAAGGAATGTTCTAGATCCAACTTAAGCTCTATGAACAGTATCTCTGTCATACCCAGGCGTGTCCCTAACTTTGTAAAAACAAGCTTAAAACGTGTACATTAACGCAATACGATGGAAGTCTATGGAATGGAATAACCGTTCAAATACACACTATTTTGAAGGTATAACCACAAGATATGTTAGCATGAAACCAGTATGATGGAATTACTTATTCTTATTCTCACAAGATTTACATTTCTTGCTACTGAGTTTGAGGTACGGGTAGGTTTAGGAGTAGGGGTTAGGGTTAGGATTTTGGGTAAGGGTTGGGTTTGGGTCAGAAGTTAGGGTAACTACTAATTTAATTAAATGCAGGCAATCTAAATGTAAGTACAATGCAACAACATGTATGTACACAATACGTTCATTGCATCAAATGCTTAAGTACACAGTAGTTAAACAGACACCTAAAATAAATTGGGACCAGGAAAGTCCTTGGGCTGGAATGTAACATGATCATTTTTCACCCTCATTTTGACCCTCTGTCAGAAACACTCAGTTGTGGTGCTGCTTCTCCTTTAAGATTTGACAGAAAAGTCCCACTGTTATGATTGGCTCTCTGCTCTTGACTGACCTGCTCTCTGTCTTTGCCCTCTCACTGCTCACCACTACTGGGCGGGCTATGGAAATTATAAGGTAAATTAGGTGTTGATGTGTTGTAGTAGAGATGGTCAGATGCAAATGTCTACCACAGTGTAACATCACAATGTGGAGGAAGTAGAAATCCATTTTTGGCAGCTTGGTTTCAACAAATGCTTTTGCGGTGAGGAGGAAGTTTTGAGTTCTGAAACTTACAGTATGTTTTTATAGTACAATGACCTCTTAATTGTCAAAAGATCAAGTCAAATTTGATTCCACATGTCATGACCCCTTTAAATGTATTAATAGAGCCCCAGTGGCTAGAATTTCCACGACCTGTCAGTTTTGTTCTCAGGAACACATGGGATGGAAAAGATGCTTTATTCATTTTTCACATAAATTAAACTCACAACTTAGATAGAAATGTAGCTACTGTGTAGTTAATGCAGAAGTCCAGCTGCATATAAAAGTAGCCCCTCTGCTAAAAGGAGAATTTAGAGAACTTTAATTTTAAAATAATTTTTACGGAATAATATAAGTGCTTTAACAAAAACATGAGCTGCACATTTCTGCTTTGAAACCCTCCAGTACACAGTTGCCCCATAGACTTCTATTGTAAGTACATTACAGCAAACGTGACATATGTTTGCTTATTCAAACTGAGGGATGAGCTGAAATTATTGTCTGTGGTAACTGACAGAACGCAACAGATTGTATCAAGAGTTTAAGTTGTTTTGAACCCGGAGCACTGCGTGAAGTCCAAACAAAGACAAATCATTTGATTTGTTAGGGTCATGTTTTTGCATGTGTCATAAGACCATACTCATAGCAGTGTTCAGTCATATTATATTTTCGTAGAGTTTTTCCCATTTCACATGGGTTTTTTAAAAATACAACTTCCCTAGCAGGAATATGTTAAGTCTGTACATCCCCTTAGTGTGTAATATCCTTCATTATAAGCAACAATCTTCCTTGTTGAGTAACCAGAGTTCCCATAGCCAGCCGATGAGCTTTACTGGCTTAGGCATGAGAAAATTCCTTATATCTTACTGAAAACATAATCATAATTGTTTCTTCATTTCCTGCTTCTTTCTAATACATGTAATACTGCCTGTAAATGAGTTTAGAAAAAGCCTTTGAAAGTCAATAATGTATCTGGCCATTTAAATATGACTTCTGGATTTTAGTCTCACTTTTCAACCATGTATTTCTAATAAAATCGTTTTATTTTATTGTGTGAGTGCCATTGTGTACAAGATAATGTCCCATGGAAAGATGTCTTCAATGTTTGCCTTTTTTGCATATGTACATATCTATTTTTTCTTAATTAGCATTTTTTACATTTTAGAATTATAGTAAAGTTGTCTAAATGTTGAAATAACACAAATGGAAGCGATATCAAGCATTAAAGCATAAGCCTGTTGATCAAAATGTTTTTTAAATTATTATGAGAAACATAACTGGACAATTTGACTGGTAGTGTACTGTATATGTGAGTGAATCTCATGAATGCTGTCAAGAACATGTCCAGGTCATATTTCAAAAGTTAAATAAAAAATAAAACATATTTGACATTAATTTAAAAAAGTATGTTTATAGTGGATACTAATGCATAGTGATGTATAATGTGACCTGGACATTCACCCATATCTTGCTAAACTCAAGGATGTTTTGATATATGGATATATGTTGGTGTCAGTTCTCTACAGTTGCTGCTTCAATCATTGGGACCATGGGCCCTGCGCAGCGGTGGTCGCGCCCGCTGTGTTCTGAACATCTTCTATGAGCGCCGCTGGGAGCAGAACCTTGATGAGCTCAGACAGGAACTGAACATTGATCCACCACCTCTCAGTATTTTTCAAAACAGAAAAAGTACATCTTAACTAACCTGTCCTGTAACTGATATAACTGAAGGAAATGCCATCTCATGAGCAGTCCCCTAAAATGTGCATCCTGCTGAAAACAAAGATCTTCCTGTTTCCTGCGTCTACTGGTGCTTTTAATGCTTTAAATTCTATGTGATGTCAACTCAAGTTTTTTGTTAATATTTGGAAAATTCACAATTTACATGTAAAAAATTATGATATTTAATGTATAATTCATGACATTTGTGTGTAATAAATTCTTTCACAATTTATTATTATAATAATTTGATACATATTCATCTTTCTTTACTTGCCATAATGCCAAATAATAAAGGGTACTGCTCTAAATGATATACAGAGCTATAATATTGTAATGAAACCAGGTAAGAAGTAAAATGATTTAATTTCTAGTCTCTGAAACAAAACAAAAATCAAACAGATGAATTTCAAATATGATTGTGTTGAGCGGGTAGAATTCAATGAAGCTGTCAGCTGAGGACATGTGAGGTGTCTATTTCTCAAACTAGAGGCTCTGATGTTCTTATCCTCTTGTTTAGTTGTACATCTGAACTTCCACATCTCTTTCTGTCCTTGTTAGAGCCAGTTTTTTGCTTTTGAAGACTGTAGTGTACATCTTTATATGAAATCTTCAATGCAATTTCAAGCATTGTATCCCCTTCATTCCTCAAAACAATGATTGACTGATGAGTTTCTAGAGAAAGCGGTTTCTTTTTTGACCAAATATTGACCTTAAGACATGCCAGTCTATTGAATACTGTGGCAACTTAAAAACAAACACAAAGACAATGTGAAGCTTCATTTAACAAGCCAAATAGCTTTCAGCTGTGTTTGATATACAGTGAGGAAAATAAGTATTTGAACACCCTGCTATTTTGCAAGTTCTCCCACTTAGAAATCATGGAGGGGTCTGAAATTGTCATCGTAGGTGCATGTCCACTGTGAGAGACATAATCTTAAAAAAAAAAATCCAGAAATCACAATGTATGATTTTTTAACTATTTATTTGTATGATACAGCTGCAAATAAGTATTTGAATACCTGAGAAAATCAATGTTAATATTTGGTACAGTAGCCTTTGTTTGCAATTACAGAGGTCAAACGTTTGCACACACTGCAGGAGGGATTTTGGCCCACTCCTCCACACAGATCTTCTCTAGATCAGTCAGGTTTCTGGGCTGTCGCTGAGAAACACGGAGTTTGAGCTCCCTCCAAAGATTCTCTATTGGGTTTAGGTCTGGAGACTGGCTAGGCCACACCAGAACCTTGATATGCTTCTTACAGAGCCACTCCTTGGTTATCCTGGCTGTGTGCTTCGGGTCATTGTCATGTTGGAAGAAGACCCAGCCTCGACCCATCTTCAATGCTCTAACTGAGGGAGGGAGGTTGTTCCCCAAAATCTCGCAATACATGGCCCCGGTCATCCTCTCCTTAATACAGTGCAGTCGCCCTGTCCCATGTGCAGAAAAACACCCCCAAAGCATGATGCTACCACCCCCATGCTTCACAGTAGGGATGGTACTCATCATTCTTCTTCCTCCAAACACGGTTAGTGGAATTATGACCAAAAAGTTCTATTTTGGTCTCATCTGACCACATGACTTTCTCCCATGACTCCTCTGGATCATCCAAA
Source organism: Xyrauchen texanus (assembly GCF_025860055.1). Lineage (NCBI taxonomy): Eukaryota > Metazoa > Chordata > Actinopteri > Cypriniformes > Catostomidae > Xyrauchen > Xyrauchen texanus. The sequence continues at coordinate 46,753,663 of NC_068279.1, forward strand.
TGGTCATTGGCAAACTTAAGACGGGCCTTGTGCTGGTTTAAGCAGGGGAACCTTCCGTGCCATGCATGATTTCAAACCATGACGTCTTCGTGTATTACCAACAGTAACCTTGGAAACGGTAGTCCCAGCTCTTTTCAGGTCATTGACCAGCTCCTCCCGTGTAGTTCTGGGCTGATTTCTCACCTTTCTTAGGATCATTGAGACCCCACGAGGTGAGATCTTGCATGGAGTCCCAGTCCGAGGGAGATTGACAGTCATGTTTAGCTTCTTCCATTTTCTAATGATTGCTCCAACAGTGGACCTTTTTTCACCAAGCTGCTTGGCAATTTCCCCGTAGCCCTTTCCAGCCTTGTAGAGGTGTACAATTTTGTCTCTAGTGTCTTTGGACAGCGCTTTGGTCTTGGCAATGTTAGTAGTTGGATTCTTACTGATTGTATGGGGTGGACAGGTGTCTTTATGCAGCTAACGACCTCAAACAGGTGCATCTAATTTAGGATAATAAATGGAGTGGAGGTGGACATTTTAAAGGCAGACTAACAGGTCTTTGAGGGTCAGAATTCTAGCTGATAGACAGGTGTTCAAATACTTATTTGCAGCTGTATCATACAAATAAATAGTTAAAAAATCATACATTGTGATTTCTGGATTTTTTTTTTTTAGATTATGTCTTTCACAGTGGACATGCACCTACAATGACAATTTCAGACCCCTCCATGATTTCCAAGAGGGAGAACTTGCAAAATAGCAGGGTGTTCATATACTTATTTTCCTCACTGTAATGGCAAGTGATTTTCTAGCTCCAAATGAGCAATTTATCATGATTACTCAAGGATAAGTTGTTGGAATGATGGCTGCTGGAAATGGAGACTGTCTAGACTTTATAAAAAAAATACTTTTTCCAAATATTGATGGTGCTGTCAGTGATGTCCCGACTATACTTTGTGACCATTTGAATTCCACTTTGGTGAATTAAAGTGTGTAAGTGTGTGTGTGTGTGTGTGTGTGTGTGTAAATATATGATACATTTTGGTGTATTTAAAGGGTAACTAAACCCTAAACCAACTTTTTTTAGTTAATGATCTGTAAGCATGGGGCTTTATTAGTACTGGTCATTGATTCAAGTAATTTTTTTGACATTTGTGTATAAAGTGTTTTAATTCTACAATCTATGGTGTAAAAACGTCTGAGTGCTGCCCTCTTCAGGTTGAACGGTGGCTACTGCAGTTGAATTTTCCTATTGGCTGTTGCGGTACTTCGTGACAGCTGACGTAAGCAGGTTCCAGCTCACCACGCCAGATTCATGTACATGTCGTCTTGCGACCGTGTGAGGAATAATAATAACATAGAGTCTGACAGCAGCTGTCAATTAATCCGTCACTACGAGTCTCAACACCCCCCCGCTCAGCTCGTTCCCTCTATCCCCGCCGGGGTCTGCCCACTTTTTCAAATATTTCTAGTGGGTGGAGTCAGACTCTGAGCAGGTGTTTAGTTACCCTTTAAAGAGCTAAACGTGTCTACGAGAATTCACTGATGGTGAACCAGAGGAAACACAATATTGTCTTCTGTTGCCCTCTAGTGGAGTGGGTGTTTTAGTTTGACAAATTGCAGAGATCTGAAGTTCCTTACAATATGGCAATTTGCTTTGGATTACAGGTGCATAAAAAGGCCACTTACTTACCTTACTAAAAAAGAAGAAGAAAATCTAAACTAACTAGAAAGAGTTCAATTCTCAAAATGTACACATAGTCAAACTCAGAATGTCCAAATGTATTCATTCAATATAGAGCAAGTGACATAAATGATTGTTTACCCCTTAGTTGTGCATTTTTAACGATAGAAATATGTTTTAGATAATAACAGTAACAAAAACACAACTGTTGTGCGTCAGAATAAATAATTAAAAATATATCCATAACCCTAACTCGTTCACAAGGAACATTTGCATATGAAATTAATCACAGTCCTGTTTTGCTTCATCATCACTAATCTAATTACTGGGCTTTGAAGTTTTCATGTACACATTACACTCAGGTCAAAAACATAATGTAGTAATGAAGCAGATGCTTTTATCACAACGCATTTATTACAAGAACAATCCTACTTAAGCAATCTGCACTCAAAAAAAAAATGGTACTCTTAAAAATAAATAAACACATGTATAAATCATGACCACTCACATGAGATGAAGAATCCAGTTATACTAGAGCTGAATACTACTCTCAGTAACTTTTCATTTCATTCTGGGATTAAATGAATCATGGCTGATTGTTAAAAGTGAGTTTCTACAATGGCATTTGTAACTGAACGCTATTGATTTTGAATGATGCTGCATCCACACCACTAGGTGTCACTGTAAATTCAAGACGACTGCCTCGTTGACTGGCACAACACAAACCAAAAATTATTGAGTGTACCTTTAAAGGTGCACTTAGAAACGTTTTGATTGAGTCATCTTGAAATTACAGTGACACCTAGTGATGTGGATGCAGCATCATTCAAAATCAAGTTTTCAGTTAGGCTACAGATGCCATTCACCAAAAATTCACAATCAGCCATGATTAATTTAATCCATGTGTGAAAGTGTCCAGTAACAAGACGGTTACTGAGATTAAGCGAGTAGTATTCAGATGGTCATGTGATTCTAACATGGCAGCCCCCATGAGGGCACCCCTGCCTCAAGTACAATAAAACAGCTTTTATACGGTTACTGATGTGACCCTACTGATGAGTCCTCTCATGTGAGTGGTCATGATTTTTTACATATGTTCCTTTCTTTAGAAATGGAACTTTTTTAATGGAAAAAAAATTACTGAGTGCACCTCATGGCATTTTCCTTACAGGGATCAAGCAAGCAGCCTCCCAGGTACCAGCCTTGTGCTTTAGCCACTTCAAAAATGTACGCATTAGGCAGATGTTTTGATCAAAACAACTTAGAAATAGTGCACACAGTTAACTTTAATAAATTAGTAATTCAGTAATATTAATTTGGCAAAATATGGACGATGACGTTGTTGTCACAGTCTGTCTTCACCACATTCAAGGACTGACAACTACTGACAAAACTAGAGGGTATACACTTGGAACCTAATGAGGGAATGGCATACAGGTGGGGATAACGAGGAACTGATCAGGGAAGTGAATACTGGGAAACGAAGTGCAAAGAGTCCTTGAATTGTATTGTTATGTTTGATGTCACTCCAGTGTTTGCTCTACTCCAGCTTTGTGAATAAAGGATTTAAAGTTCCTACTCCTGCATCTTTTAACTCCTAGGACACCAAACATTACAGTTGTCCAGTCAGAATGAGACTGAACAATTGAATCATGTTTTTCCATTAAAGAATGCACCAATATTTTCACAATGGAAAATTAAATGAAATAACAATTTATAGTCTATGATTAGATGGCATGATTTTTTTTATTTTTCCATACAGACATGTTCTGTCACAAACAAATTTGAACAACAATTTCCTAAAAAATGCAGATAATAAATACAAATATTCAGCAGTAATTGCACTAATTTGAACATAAATACAACTTTTCTTGAAAGATCCTTCATATCAGAAGATTTGTATTCAAATCATCCCAATAACATAAAAGACATAAATATAAAAACAGTGACTGGCACATCTCACGCAGCTATTCCAACTCAATCAGATTGGCAGATTCTAAGACATATTGGTTTGTGAATACAAGACAAATTTAACAATATGATTCAAATTACCCAGAACTTCTTACAGAACACACTTTCTCTTCATATGTCATACATTCTTCCTAGTCTTCAATAGCACAGATAAATGTTAAAAACATTAAAGAAATAATCTTATAAAATTGCTTCAAACTATTTTGCAAAATGAAAACATTAAACCTACCATTTCTTCACTTATTAGCACTCGTACTGTGTTTAGTGCACTATAGAGATGCTTTGATCAGCCACTGCACAAGCGGCCTGCAGAGGCTCACTGAAGGCATGTCTGACTACATGTAGAACACACACAGAGTCAGGATCATAGAACAGCAGAGTCTGAGTGGGCCAATCAAGCAGCAGTCCCAGTCTCTTCGGCTTCTTAGCTACAACTATCTCAACATTACATCCATCGTGGCAGAACGAGTAGTCTCCATTGTGATGTGAGAGTACCCATGATTTTGTGTTGTAGCCCAGTCGGGCATTATTGCCAGACCCCTTGCGTTCCATGCTGGCATAACAGACGCCCACTTTGTAAGCAGTGCTTATACCCATGTCAAGTATCCAGCTATGGGTGCCAGAGGACATCAGAGGGGAGCAGAGTGCATTAGGCCAGCTGTCGAAGCGTGCTGCGTCATCGGGGAGATACTGACGGCGGCGTTTGGGCAAGAATGTTAAAGTGCACTGATCGTCGGAGAGCAACAGAAGAGAACTGGCTGTTTGCATATCAAACTGAAGCCTGATTGAACTGTGGGCTGAATGAGAAAAACAGGGGATGACAAGACAAGAATGTATATCAAGAAAATGTGAAAAGCAAGTAAGAGCAACAAAAGCAGCAATTAACCCTTGTACACTTACTGTATTAATAGAGAACCCTGTTCCATCGTTCTTTTTATTTTAAAGATTTTTGATAAAACTATTTTCTGTAAAGTAAAAACACTAAATGTATGTATACCTCTAAATTACACAATTAATGCTCATTTAAAATAAGCACATTTTATGTTATTTTTATTTCAATAAAAAACATTTCAGTAAATTGAAAGATCATCAAAACATCAAAAATAATGTCATGCAATGGGGGTCTCTGGAGACATCTGCTGGAATAAAAATAACATTTACATGAAATGACAAGTATGTCCAGTAGATGGCTTCAGTGCTCCATGCACTAGCTGATCTCTATAAGCCAATGCTGTGACAAACTTAATTTCTAAATATTATCACATGTTATGCATTGGATGCATATTTAGACTTTATAAAAGTAAAGTTTTTGCAAAATTGTAACATTTTTGGTTTTAACTGTGATGCCACAATATGCTTACAGTCGAACCTGACCATGGTGTGCAGCTCCTACGCTTAAGCCTAAACTTTTTCACAGCGGGGTCAGACTAAGACCTCGATCTGACCTTGAAGTGTGTGTGTGTGTGTGTGTGTGTGTGTGTGTGTGTGTGTATGTGCACATGAGTGTGTATTTTGTATTAAGGATGTGTTATAGTCTCATCCCTTAATTGCTATGTGTGTTTTGCATTGTGGCCGATTGATTGTTATTTGATAAACTTTAAAAAAAATGCTCCGTTATGGTGTCACCCATTCAGTCGATGTGTGTGCGTGTTTGTTTGTGTGTCTGTGTACGTGTGTGTGTGTGTGTGTGTGTGTGTGTGCAGGGTTTGAAATTAACTTTAGTTTCCAAGGTCACCAGCCACTCAACATTTTCACAAGCCAAATCCCCCACCTCACAAAAAGTGATAAAGGTAATTGGAGACTGTAACTGCATGCATTTGTTTTGTATACATGCACATTATTTGAACAAAATTATATTAGTTTAGTAGGACACAGGCCTAATGATTTAAGTCACCTTTAGAATATTAATGTCACGGAAATTTAGAACAGGAGGAAAATATGTCAATAATTTATACATAACTCATGGAAGTTTTAATCCCTTCATTCTAAATTGTACTTGCCTATATTAAAGTTTACCATTGTTCTACCATGTCTAACAGTGGCATTTGCAATGATAAAGCCATTACCATAGGTAGATTGCTCTAGAGAAAAAAAACAACAATTTAGTAAGGATGATGATGTGTATTTTAAAAACTTACCATGTGTATTATTTGTTTTCTCATTACCTCATCAGTGCTGTTTATAATGAAGGGGATGTCTAGCAGTTTGAGGGGTTTGATTTCCTCCATATAGAGCTTTATACATGAATGTTCTCAAATGGGTCACATACGTTTTATGGCCTCCGCCGGCCGCCCTGATATAGAGTAAAGCCCGACTGAGTTTCTCTCTGGAGCATGCTGACCATACATGTCTACTGGCGTGTGTGTCCATTGTTTTCAAATCATTCCGATGAGAATCCACCTCACAAGTGTGGCACTCATCTCCCATTGGAATTAATTTCAATCCACTTCTTTCGCACTGCACAGATGTGCGTGTAAGTAATGAGAGGCATGAATACCATTAAATTTGCTTCTTCAGTGGCTCAGAGTCGCCTGACATTCATCGAATTTTCAATGCCGAGTTTTATCTGCATTTGGCGGATTGGCGGGTGTTAATTTCAAACCCTGTAAGTGTGTGTGTTTCTGCATTGTGGATGTACATTTATGTGTGATTGTGTTCTGTATTGTTTCTAATTTATTGATTTTTATTTGACAAATAGAAAAATTGCTCAATGTTATAGTCTCACCCATTCATTTCCTATGGTGGGTCAAATTCATACTGACGTTAATTTAATTTGCTAATACAATAGACTTGCAGTCACCAAGTCACTGTAAAGAGTGCACAATTTTGGTTTCAGAAGTAAAAATCCCATGCATTTTTTTTCCATTGGGTAATTATCAACAATAACAACAATAAAGACAGATCTACCATGAGCTCCGAGGTTGTTAATCGATGGTGTGTGCTTCTGCTGAAGCCATCAATCAGCGTTATTTCAACTTCATTTTTAAATAACCACATTTAATAGTGGAATTAATTATGTTTTTTTGTTGGACATAAATTCTTATCACAAAGTCAACACAAATTTTCATTAATTTCTTCAGCTTTTTTGTACAAAAATGTTGTACTGGTGTACAACTGTTTTTATTAGTTTTTTTCTGCACTGGTCTTGTAGAGAGTATAACAACGCTAGCAAACTTTTTCAGCCATCTTGGTTCCGGAAGTATTTTTCATATACATTTTCCATATGGGAATTCGTGAAATCCTTCATAAAAGAGTTTAACAAGCTTCGAGGTGGATCACAACATTACAAACTTTGATTTGAAGCAAAAAAGTATTTTAAATTGAACAAAAAGACTGTGTACTTAACATCCTTAATAATAAAGCAATGCAAATTATGGAATCAAATTAAAAACAGGTCAAATATAAAACTAATGATTTAAAGTGGTTGTTTTAAAGTATAGAAACAATATATTTTAGGTTTATTCTAAAATATTCAGATATATGCAAATCTAAGTAGTTTGAGTGTGTAATCAGCTTGATAGCGTCGTTTACGGTGCATTATGGAAGTGGGCGGTTGCTGCAGAGCTCTTCTGCTGCAGTTCGTTTGACTCGTTTCTCTGATAGGTGGATTTCCCTCAGGATCATGAATGGTGTAGTTCTTCACCAGGAAGTAATAACACAGACTGATGACTTCAGCAGAAGCTATACAATCAACCTACTGCTCATAATTAAAAATGTATTTTCCTATGGAAAAAAAATTATGAGATTTTACTTCCGGAACAAAATGTTGTGCTGTATTGTTGTATAGACTATTTCAGATAAACAAGCCCCTAAATGGCCTGTAAAAGCAAAAATCAAAACAAAAATCTGTGGTTGGTTGCTTTATGTGTTGTCAGATCTCCTGTCTAAATGGGTCTTGTCCTGAATAAGTTTCAATGTGGACCAGAGTTTATGCTGATAGTCAGAATGTTGGCTATGTGACACTACAATAACATTATTGGACTACTTGCCATAGCTATTGAACATTTGACCACATGATGTATTGTTGGTACAAGTAAGATGTTGTTCTATTTTTACAATGAAACAGTTTGTTTGCTGCTAACAAAAGGTTTGCATAGAGACTGCAGCAGTACATGATGCAAGTAGTGCAGTATACACAGCTCGGGTGTATTCAATGTGCAGAAAAAATACTTCATAAATTAGCACAATCAATAACTTGATCACATAGAGTCGTGGCAAAAGTATTGGCAGTGACATACATTTTGTGTTTTGCAAAGTTTGCTGCTTCAGTATTTGTAGATAATTTTTTCACATGTTTCTATGGTATACTGGAAAACAATGATAAACATTTCTTGAGTTTTAATGGTTTTTATTGGCAAAAACATTCAAAATATAATATAAGAGTCAATATTTACAGTGTTGACCCTTGTTCTTCATAACCTCTGTATTTCACACTGGCATGCTGGATATCAGCTTCTGGGACAAATCCTGACTGATGGCGATCCATTCTTGACTTACAGTATTAGTGCTCGGAGTTGATCACAATTTGTGTGCTTCTGTTTGTCCACTCGCCTTTTGAGGATTGACAACAGGTTCTCTATGGGATTAAGATCCGGGGAGTTGCCCGGCCACGGATCTAACATTTCAATGTAATGATCTCCGAGCCACTTCATTATCACTCTTGCCTTGTGACATGGTGCTCCATCATGCTGAAAAATGCACGGATCATCACCAAATTGCTCCTGGATCGTTTGGAGAAGATGCTCTTGCAGGATGCACAATTCAGGCCGAATTGTGAGAGAGAACAATCCGTTGGATGAAAAACAACCCCACACATAGATGTCTCAGAATGCTTCTCCTATTCTTCTCTGGACTATCGATTCAGATTTCCCCCCATATTTGGAAGGGGGTTTCATCAGAGCAAATAACTTTGCACCAGTCTTCTGCTGTCCAATCCTTGTACTTCCTGCAGAATTTCAGTCTATCCTTGATGTTTTTATTGGAGAGAAGTTGCTTCTTTTCTGCCCTTCTTGACACCAGGCCATTGTCCAAAAGTCTTCGCCTCAGTGTGCGTGCAGATGCACTCACACCAACCTGCTGCCAATACTGAGCAAGTTCTGCACTGATGGTGACATGATACCGTAGCTGACTCCTCCTGGTGCTTGTTGGACACTCTGGGACATCCTGAAGCCTTCTTCACTGAAGTTTAACCTCTCTTCTTGAAGTTCTTGATGATCCGGTAAATGGTTCTTTCAGGTGCAATATTCTTTGCAGCAATTTCTTTGCATGTGAGGCCTTTTTGATGCAAATCGATGATGGCTGCACGTCTTTCTTTAGAGTTAACCATTTTAACAAGAACACAATGATTGGAAGCACATCTTCCCTCCTTTTATATCAATCAGTCTGCTCTTATAATCCAATCAGAATGATAGAGTGATGTCACCTGACTAGTACTCATTCACACTTTCCCAGGTGCTGCTGATATGATTAGTAAAAATTATGTTAGCTGGTAATTTTGTGCCAGGGCCAAAAAACTGTGAAATTGGGTTTTTGTGATAGTTGGCCAATGAAGCTTTTTGCAACAACTGAAGTCTAAAACTTTGCGAAACACAAAATGTATGTCACTCCCAATACTTTTGGCCACGGCTGTACATATGCCCCTTCTAATTGACTATACAGTATATTAGTGATACACTTAACTATATATCATCTAATAATTGTTAGTGGATTGAAATCCATATGAAAGCTTGGTGATCATTGAAGAATATGTGATTGTGTGCCAGTGTAACTTGAAGTATGCTTACCAGATGGCCCAAGCAGTATTGCACTGGCCCATAAACCCACCATGAGTTTACTGTCACTGCAGGTTCTGTTCAGACTCAGCTGCTCAGTGTCTCTGGGTTCACTAACACCTTCAGCATCCTCAATCCTGACATATACAGGTACAAAAATAATTATCATATCTGACTCAGTTCAGTCTCTGCATTTATGATAGCTACTTACAAGTGAGTTCCAGTAAATTACCTGTCAAATATTTCCTGGTTAGAGTTCTGAGAATCAAGAAAGAAAATACAACAATCAATGAAATATCACATGACTGTCATTTAGTCAATCAATTGAGTATTATTAAATTTTTCTGCTTGCATTTTCTAATTAATTTACTCATTTAAATTTTCTAAGTAATTGTACTTCACTACTATACTTAAGTATTTTTGTACTTTAATCAAATATACTTTATTGTAGTCTGTTAACTCAACAAATGTCAAACAAATATAAATTATTTGCTGACCTCAGGTGATAGTTCAAGATATTGGTTTCAGTTTAACCTCTGGTTTGTCCTAGATTCTTACACTGACGGCCAAATGTTTGGAATAATTTAAAGATTATCCTGTTTTGGAAGGAAATTGGTAATTTAATTCACCAAAGTGGCATTCAACTGATCACAAAGTATAGTCAGGACACTACTGATGTAAAAAACTGCACCATCACTATTTGAAAAAAGTCATTTTTGATCAAATCTAGACAGTCCCCATTTCCAGCAGCAATCAATCCAACACCTTATCCTTGAGTAAATATGCTAAATTGCTAATTTGGTACTAGAAAATCAGTATGCAATAGACTGGCATGTCTGAATGTCAATATTAGGTCAAAAATGGCAAAAAAGAAGAAGATTTCTTTAGAAACTCATCAGTCAATCATTGTTTTGAGGAATGGAGGCTAAAAACTGAAGATTTCATACACAGGTGTACACTATAAAGGATTAACTGGCTCTAACAAGGGCAAAAAGAGATGTGGAAGACCAGATGTACAACTAAACAAGAGGATAAGTACATCAGAGTCTCTAGTTTCAGAAATCTAACATGTCCTTCACTGACAGCTTCATTGAATTGTACCCGCTCAACACCAGTTTCATGTACAACAGTAAAGAGAAGACTCAGGGGTGCAGGACTTATAGGAAGAATTGCAAAAAAAAAGACACTTTTGAAACATAAAAACAAAAAGAAAAGGTTTGAGTGGGCAAAGAATCAGACATTGGACAACAGATAATTGGAAAAGAGTGTTATGGATCTTAACCCCATTGAGCTTTTGTGGGATCAGCTAGACTGTAAGGTGCGTGAGAAGTGCCCAACAAGACAGTCACATATATGGCAAGTGCTACAGGAAGTGTGGGGTGAAATGTCACCCGAGTATCTGGACAAACTGACAGCTAGAATATCAAGGATCTGCAAAGCTGTCAATGCTGCACATGGAAATCTTTGAAGTAGTTTAAGAAGTTTTTTTTTCAAATTGTAATAGTCATTTTTCACATTATTAATGTCCTGACTATACATTGTGATCAGCTGAATGCCACTTTGGTGAATAAAAGTACTAATTTCTTTCCATAAAATTAAAATCTGTACATTATTCCAAACTTTTAACCGCCAGTGTAATTAGATTCATTTGTTTGCTATAGTAAGTTTCAAAGTTTGAGTATGAATAAACGTATTCATTATTATTTAGCAGGTGCCTTTACAGTTACTTTATTGAGAAAATATTTGTATCTTGATTTCAAGTCAACAGTAAAAAAACTAATCAAACAAAAAAACCTTTAATTGTGTAGTACTGAAGTAAAATTAAATGAATAACATTTGCTAATGCAAAATGTGCAGTTGTTACATTCAAATGTTTTACAAGTAATTAACTAGTTTCATTCAAGTCAAAAATGTTACTTAATTTGACTATATCAACCTGACAAATTAGGTTACATCATTGAAAGTAATTTCTATGGGTTAGATCAAGTAGAAATACTGTAGATCCTTTTGGTAACAGGATACTACTTTTTTCATTGTACCTTAGAGGGAAGTAATTTTCATAGTCTGAAAATTCTCTCATCATTTCCTCATCCTCATGCCATCTCAGATGCGTGTGACTTTCTTTCTTCTACTGAAGATAAACCAAGATTTTTAGAAGAATATCTCAGCTCTGTAGGTCCATATAATGCAAGTGAATGGATGCCAGAACTTTGAATCTCCAAAAATCATAAAGGAAGAATAAAGTTAATCCAGACAACTCTAGTGGTTAAATCAATGTCTTCAGAAGCTAAATGTTAGGTGTGGGTGAGAAACAGGTCAATATTTAAGTCCTTTTTCTTATAAATTTTCCTCCCTGCCTAGAAAGAGTTGATGTGCACGAGGAATGCGAATCGCCAAAAACAAAAGAAGAATTCTTATTAGAGAAGAGTGCTTAGGGGGGCGGTTTGAAAGTGAAGATTAATAGTAAAAACTAACTTGAATATTGACCTGTTTCTCACCCACACCTATCATATAGCTTCTGAAGACATGGATTTAAACATTTGAGTCATATGGATTACCTTTATGCTGCCTTTTTTGTCCTTTTTTTAGCTTCAAAACTTTGGTAACCATTCACTGGCACTGCATGGACCTATAGAAAATCTAAAGATTTTCTAAAAATCTTTGTTTATGTTCAGCCGAAGAAAGAAAGTGGATGGGAATGGCAAGAGGATGAGTAAATGAAGAGAGAATTTACATTTTTGGGTGTACTATCCCTTTAAGGAAGCTGTTCTGACCTTTAAAAATCTATGTAATTGGTGAAACTCAATGCAGTCAGGTTTATTCAGTCATATTGCACAATATATTTTAGACTTGAATAAAACTAGTTACAGTAATTTAGATGATACAAAATGAAGCACAGTTTTAGGTTCCCAGACAAAATATTTAGACATTTAATTGACTTTATCTTCAATATAATTGTATGATCTCTTCATTCACTTACCACAAGCATGGTGTCTGTGGAGTTTGTGAGTGTGTGCACCAGACTGGTGCGTGTGTGTGTGAGTTTCTCTAGCGTCTGAGTCCAGTGTGCTCTTTGAGTGAGGAGGCACTGCTCCACGCGCTCCTCCTCTCTCTGTATGACCTCCAGGAGACGCTGTTCCTCCTCCTCCAACGCCTCACGTACCACGTTCACCTGAGCAAGCACACGCTCTCTCGCCTTGTTCGCATCCGTCTATCAATCAAACAGCACACAGGGCCATTTTTACTAATTATTACATTGCTCTCTAGACTACTTGATTCAGACAGGTCAATCTTGGTAGTCTACAGTAAAAATTATAACGACCACTGAACTGCATACTTCAATACAGCGACTGTGCTGGTTTTATGTCTCATGTTTCTTTCTATTGAAATAAAATGAAATGGTTTTCTGTTTGGGTCAGGTTTAGGTGTGGGTTATGATTAGTCTATGGTTATTATTATTATCATCTATATATCAAAACAATAGAAGTTTATGGTATGTCCCTGTAGCATTGGGGGCGTGGACAAGTGTCTGTCTACGGGAGAGGAAAAGTGGTAAGGCTGGGTTACCTGGGTTGTAATTACTCTAACACCTGTCTCTCATTATAGTGATGGCAGAGGAAGACCTGATAAGGCATGCCAGACATCAGAGTGGGAGCGAGAGTGTGACCAGTAAGCATGACAGCCCGAACTGAGAGAGTCTTTATTATTTAAGAGTGCTTAATTTGCCTGCAAGTTGTTTTATGTTATCGTTGATTGTGTGACTGAACAAACAAGTAAAGAGACTGGCCTTGAACCTGTTTAATTGTTTCCTGAAGTCTTTAAGACCCTAGCCAGCATCCAACAAAACCAGCATCAAGCCCTCATGGAGGTACGCCTGGAGCAGGAACAGTGTTTCCAAGTCCTGCTCCAGGCAGGACTTGGAAACAAGTCTCTACCCATGGCACTGATGAAGATGGGGCCAGATGACGACCCGGAGGTTTTCCTGGATTTATTCGAGAAGACCACTGAGGTATGGAAGTGGCCTACCGACCAATGGGCGACCCGCTCATTGCCCTTAATCTCCGGGGAGTCGCAGCTAGTGGCACAGCAATTTCCTGCCGCCAGCCTTCTAATTTACCACCATCTGAAGAAGGCCATCCTGCAAAGGGTTGGTTGTAGCCCCGAGCAGAGTTGTCAGCTCTTCAGATCCCTGAGCTTCAGGAAGCACGGCCACCCGTTCACTTTTGCCCAGCAGCTCCAGGATGCCTACCAGAAATACTGATGGAGGGAACCCGACTGCGCCGTGGACACTGTCAATCTGGTGTTACTGGAGAAGTTTGTATCCCAGCTTCCTCAAGAAATGTCTGAGTGGGTCCAGTGCCACCACTGGAGTCACTGGAAGTGGCCGTTCAGCTGGCAGAGGACTACATGGCGGTGTTTTCGAGAGGCAGTGAAGCAGTGTTGTTTGCCGTATGAGAGGTCCCGCAAACCTCCACAGGGTTTTCCCTATTTGAGCTACTGTATGGGCATCGGCCACATGCCGTGCTCGACATCATACAGGAAGCTTGAGAGGAAGGACCTTCGAATAGCAAAAACCAAATTCAATACGGTCCTGACCTTAGAGCAAATCTTCACACTTTGGGGCAGGTAACATAAGATAATTTGCTCCAAGCACAAGAACGTCAACGCCGACTGTACAACAGGGGCACTCGACTACACAAATTCGCACAGGGAGATAAAGTGCTTGTATTGCTGCCCACTTCGAGCTCCAAGTTACTCGCCAAGTGGCAAGGACCCTTTGAGGTCACATGACGAGTTAGAGATCTCAATTACAAGGCTAGGCAAATGGATAGGGGAGGGGTACGTCAAATCTACCACCTCAACCTCATCAAACCATGGAGAGAGCCAGTGCCGGTAGCCTTGGCGACGGACGTTCCAGAGAGGGCAGAGCTCAGGCCGGAGGTGACTTCTAAATCAAATTCGTTCACCCCGGTCCCTTGTGGAGTGCACCTCTCACTGTCTCAGCTTAAGGATATTGCAAGCGGAATTCGCGGACGCGTTTTCACCCCTTTCCGGTTGCACAAATCTTGTAGAGCACCATATTGAGACAACCCCAGGGGTGGTGGTTCGTAGCCGCCCCTATCGCCTTGCTGAATATAAGAAAAAAGAAGTTCAGGAAGAATTAGAGGCAATGCTTGAAATGGGCATAATATAAGAGTCACACAGTGATTGGGCCAGCCCTGTAGTTCTGGTACCGAAGAGCGCCTCTCGGTCCGGTTCTGTGATGACTACCAGAAAGTGAACGCGGTGTCCAAATTTTATGCTTATCCAATGCCACGAGTTACTTGTTCGGTTGGGCGGCTCAATTTTACTCAACGCTGGACTTAACAAAGGATTATTGGCAGATCCCTTTAACTCCAATATCCAGAGAAAAATGTTTTTTCCACACAATTCGGATTACACCAATTCATGACGCTTCTGTTCGGTTTGTTCGGAGACCCGGCCACGTTTCAGTGCCTCATGGAAAGATCCTCAGACCGCATATGCCACCGCATATCTAGACGATATTAAAATATATAGTAAGGACTGGCGGCAGCATATGAGGGCTGTCTCATCGCCAACCCGAAGATGTGCGCAATTGGACAGGTGGAAGTTAGGTATCTGGAGTTCCACTTGGGTCACGGGCAGGTGCATCCACAGGTTAATAAAACTGCAGCGTTTGCGGCATGCCCAATGCCCAAAAACAAAAAGGAGGAAAGGCAGTTTTTGGGGCTTGCCGGCTACTACCGGAGGTTTGTGCATAGTTATTCTGATGTCACCAGCCTGTTGACTGACCTGACCTGACTAAAATGGTGCTTCCAATCTGGTCCAGTGGGCAGAGTCATGCTGACAGGCTTTCTTTAAGGAAAAGTCTGCAGTTTGTGGGGGGCCACTTTTACATGCTCCTGAATTCTCTCTCCCCTTTATTTTGCAGACGGATGCATCTGACCGGGGGCTGGGGGTGATGCTCTCGCAGGAGGTGTGAGGGGAGGAACGGCCGGTACTGTTTATTAGTCACAAGCTCTCCTTCAGGGACACAAGGTACAGTACCGTCGAGAAGGAGTGTCTTGCGGATATTATTGCGCAGATCACCCGTTGGTATCTGGCTCTTCAGCCCTTTAAATTCGAGGTGATCAACAGACCGGTGGCGCAGATGGTTGTGGCTGACTGTTATCGACAGTTACCTTTGAGTGTATGCCTGAACAAACAAGTAAAGAGACTGACCTTCAACCTGTTTCAGTGTCTTCTGACTCCTCCATTGCCCACAAACGTAAAATATCACAGTCCCCATTTAAATGGTTAAGTAAACAAATTCTCAGGTACCTGTAGAGCTTTCTCCCTTGCCGTTAGAGTACGGTCAGTGAAGTGTTCTATCCGAAGAGCTTGCAGCTGCATTTTCTCACAGATATCCACCAGCTGATTCTGTTTAAAACAAAGAGACTCAGTAATGTTAGAATATGAAAGGACAAAGGATTTCAAGCGCAGGTGAGAGGGACTAACCAAGTAACTTAATGGTATGCAGACCTCAGGAATGTCAAGAGATTTTAATAACATTTCAAAGCCTTGAGCAAATGGTTTTTAATCCAGGCAACATATAAAGCCATATACAGTGGCCCCAAAAAGTAATTGGACACTCAAGCCAATGAAAAAATATTTAATCAAAGGCATTCAAAAGAGCTGAAAAGTAAACTCAGCTTTAACAAATACAAAAGCAGAGACAGTAGGTATTATTGATGTGGTTTAGTCTTTATATATGGATGAGTAATAAAACATTTTTTGTTTATTCTAACAGGTTGCATTATAAATAATAAGTTGCTTTACTGCTCCATTTATAAACACTAAACATCTAGAATAACTACATTATGTCTCAATTTTTGAATAACAGCACTGTGATTTTCTGATCTTGAAATACACTATTAAATATTTTACACCTATAAGATGCACATTCACACAGTGTACTGGGAAGCTATAAAGAAAATACTAGCTATTAATATATTTAGTTTTTAGCTAATAAGTTCATTTTTAGGAAGAAAAATGAATTTACTAATGTAAAGAGGCAATAAGGCATGAATAAGAAATCAGCCAATAAAGGCCTCATAAATACCAAACAAGTCCATAACTAGTCACTTACAAGAGCAATTATTAATCATTATTTACTGTCTAACTTCTGATCCATATAAATAAAGTGTTACTGACAATGCAGAAATGTTTAAGTGTAGCTCAAAAATCCAAATACTTTTTGGGGCCTCTGTATATGGTAGTAGAGTTGAGGGTTCCCTTAGTTTTGATGGGAAACCCTAATTTAAAGGGATAGTTCACCTAAAAATTAAAATTCTCTCATCATATACTCACCTTCATGCCACCCCAGATGTGTATGACTTTCTTTCTTCAGCAGAACACAAATGAAGATTTTTGGAAGAATATCTCGGCTCTGTAGGTCCTCACAATGAAAGTTACTGGTGACCAGAACTCAGAAGGCATAAAAGTAATCCAAGTGGTTTAATCAATATCTTCTGAAACAGACCAGTAGGTGGCTGAATGTGAAAGTCACTTTCACACTCACGTGAGAATGTGGAAATGAAAGTGTAGATTTACAGTTAAAAAATACTTAAATTCTGTTTCTCACCCACAACAATCATATTGCTTCAGAAGATATTGATTTAACCACTGGAGTCTTATGGATTACTTTTATGCTTCAAAGTTCTGGTCACAATTCACATGCATTGTCTAGACATACAGAGCTGAAAAATTATTCTAAAAATCTTTTAAGCATTTGTGTTTTGCAAAAAAAAAAAAAACGTCATACACATCTGGGATGGCATGAGGGTGAGTAAATGATGAAATAATTTTCATTTTTGGGTGAACTATCCCTTTAAATGACCTGAAGGTAAAATAGGGGCTTATCCAACTTTAAGACGCAATGAAACTGACCACGCCCTCTCCAAGTGAGTATCATGTACATGCATGCACAGATTGTACAAGACTAGTCAAATGAAACTCACATACATGTACGTTTTAACAGTATAAACTTATTTTAAAGTGAAAAAAGTGAAAATGTATCATATTTTTCATCAAGGTTTTTTAGATAGCACAAACGTTTTTAAGCAGATTATATTCTCAATAAATATTTTATTGATTTATCAGCATTATTATTAGTAGCAGTAGCGGTAGTAGCCTATTATTCTAGATTTATTGTTATACTAAAATTATAAATAATTATTCTTATCGTCACTCACCCTTACTATTGTTGCCCGGGTAACCAGCTCTGTCACCGTGTGACCCTGACAAGACCCATCCGAGACACATAGCGAGCAGGTTAGTTTTTCCTCAGTACTGCAATACAACTCCAGTTCGCATCCATGTTTTGAACATAGTTTCGATTCTCCTGAAGCCGACACGCCAGATGAGGAATCCGCAAAGTCCCCTACAGGACTATCCCCAAACTTCGAAGATTCTTTATTTGCTGTGCCATTACTGTACAAAAACTGCCCATCGACTTCAGATACATGTTGTCGATTTTCCTGTTTTGGAGGGTCGTCCAGTCCCGGGTCAGTCTCCATCTGGTCACAGACGCGCAAAAACACTTGGTGCCAATTCACAATGTCTGTATTCCGCACTCATGGCACCGAGAGATGAAGATATGTTCGATTCTTTAAAGTGTGTTTAGCAGATGTGTATACTGTAAAATACCCGTTGCGCAGGTGTATCCTGTTTTAGAGCCACGCTTACCTGCCGCAGGTGTATACCACGGAAGTTGTAGGCTACTAGTTGTGGAGTGCGCAAGTCTCTCTCGAGTGAAATGTGTCTGTCTTTGTGGACAGTTGCCAGTATTGTCACAAGAGGATTGTCACTCAAGCTTCAGGACTCGTGTAATAACTTGACGTCCTGTTTACCGTATCATGACTGGGATTGGCTGGAATTGGACACTGACTTGTTAATGTACAACTCTCCATGCAACTATAACTCAGCTCCATTGAGTCGATTTGCAGTTCAACACTTTTTTACAAATTAACTGTGGGACTATGGTACTGTGATTGCACCATATGGTACTTTGGTGTACAAATACTATATTAATGTACCATATATTTACGTGGAACTAAGATAATATAATGCATTACCTAGGCTACTTTTTATTAGCGCATTCACATTTAAAGGAATTTTCCAGGTTCAATACAAGCTAAGCTCAATCGACAGCATTTGTGCCATAATATTGATGAACACAACAAATGATTTTGACTCATCCCTCCTTTTCTTCCAAAAAAGCAAAAATCAAGTTTACAGTGAGGCTTATACAATGGAAGTGAATGGAGGCAATTATTGGAGGGTTTAAAGGCAAAAATGTGAAGCTGATAATTTTATAAAAGCACTTAGATTCATTTTTCTGTTTAAACTGTATAAATGTATTATTTGAACTGTAAAGTAGTTTAAATTTACGTTGTTTTAGAGTTTACAGCATTACATTGTCAAGGCAACAATGAAGTTATCAAATTAATCAGGACTTGGATCATCCTGAAGGGGTTTATTTTGCAATCACAACTGACTGTCCCACTTATTACATGGCTACTAACAGAGGCGTCAGTGCTTATTCAGAGTGAGGGGGAACTTACCCCCTCAGATTTTTGAGCCAGAGGATTTTGAATGGTTTGTTTATTTGAACATCCAAAAACGTATTTGTATGGTAACCTGCGATCAGTGATGGGCAGTAGCTTCGGTACTAATAGCGAATCTATTAGCTTAACTACATTTCTGAGTAGCGAGGTGGTGGCTTCAAGTAAATCAAGTATAGCTTTTCAGTAGCTATATTTATGATTAGGTAGCGGTGTAGCTTTGACAAATTTATACCGCTTAATTGTTATAATTATACTGGGCTATAATTTTTAATTAAGCAGACAACAGCATAACAGTTAAAGAGGTAAAAAAGAGGAATAAGAGAAAAAGAGTGGAAAAAAGATTGTAAACCAAAGTAAGGTAATTCCAAGACTTTCTAATAAATTAAATTATTGAATGAAGTACATTTGTTTTTTTTTTTTGTTTTTTGTTAATTGAGCAAATAAATAAATTACGTGTTCATTTATACTGAACACGTAATTCAATATTTACATGATTGCCTCATTCAGAGATAGGCAACATGTTTTCACTCTCTGTTGAGCTGAAGCAGATGTGGGCATCATTGTGTTTGTGCTGATGCCGTTTGCACAACCTCTTGTGTTGTGTATAGAAAGTGCTTGCTAAAAAAAGAGTTGGCAAAAAGTGATATAACCAATAACCAATGTACTGCTACACATGATTTATAGGAGGGGGAGGGTCGTTTGTAATAGGGTTGCGGTGGTTGACCTTGGTGCCCCCTCAAACAAAATAGGTGCATGACGCCCCTGGCTACTAAGTAAATACTGAAAATATGTAAATGGACATAAAATATTGATTTGCTCTGTAATTATGTAATAACGGTACTGAAGAAATAAATCACTGAACATCTGATATCCATTTCCGGTTAACGTCAGAGTTCTGTTGATGCTTATTTTGTGAAAACTGAGTTTAAATTATATTATTTACTTATATAGATCACACAGTGATCCGATGCAGGAATGATTACTCCCAATTCCCTGATACTGGTCTGAAATGTCTTAATCCCCGGATAAGCGGTTGTTACTCAATCAGACCGCTAGATGGCGCTATTTACCCATCAGAATAGAGTATTCTAGTAGAGCACTGTGTTATAAGTTATTTTATCACTTTAAAATCATGTTAACATGCATATTGTTTCTTGTGGCTATAGTATTTTAATTTACGAATTTGCACCATTCACTTCCATTGTAAATGCCTTACTGTTCTTAAATTGTACTTTTTTTTTTTTAATAAAGGAGGGGCAAGTCGAAATTAATTATTGTGGTAAAAAACATGCCACAAATGCTTTTGATTTATCTTAACATGTATTAAACCTGGAATATTCCTTTAAATTCACAGCAATAGTAATGGATTTGTACCATGTGCCTCAAGAGAGCATGCGATGCACTTTGTACATGCGAAGCATTTTCATTGTTAAATCAATCATTCAGTTGGCAGGTGTCTCCATTCCTTTCCTCACCTTCATCTCCACTAACAACTGAGACACATAGAAAACGTCATGGTTACTGTTGTAACCTCCGTTCCCCGAGGGAAGGAACGAGACGTTGTGTCGAATGAAGTGACACAAGGGGTCTTCCTGGGATGCCAAACGTACCTCTGAACCTGAGAAAAGGCCAATGTCAAGTTGGCAGACAGAATTTGCATGCCCTGCCCCGGACATACGGGTATAAAGGGAAGCAGGGCAGCGAGTGCCAGTCAGGATTTTGCACTGAGGAGCCGAAAAAAAGGTACGGCCATTTACAGTGGTAGGTCTAGTGCTGTGGCAGGAGGGACACAACATCTTGTTCCTTCCCTCGGGGAACGGAGGTTACAACAGTAACCATGACGTTCCCCTTCTGTCACTCACTTGATGTTGTGTCGAATGAAGTGACACAAGGGGTCCCATATAAAAACGTCACGCACTGACCGTGTTACGTGAACTGTCGAGACAGGTGCAAGCAGGCTACTGCGTGCTAGAGGCAACTGTGTCGGCTGCACGTAGCCCGCCCCAACACACCCAAAGAGATGTCACATACAGGCCTTAGGTTCCCCGCACCCCTGAGGGGGGGTGGTTCGTGGGGATTTACCCATTATCCACAAATCGCCTCCATCGCCAGCCGGGTCGTCCTCAATCCCATGGGAAGAAGGAACAACACGGGGGGCGGCTGAAGTGGCTTTCTCTCTTGAGAAAAGAAAGCCGCGACCACAATGTTGCAATGGCTATGTTCTCGCACTGAGAACATGAACCATTCATAAAACGCTGCCTGAGTGTGATCGCAGCCCAGGCACGTGAGGCAGCTTTTATGACAGTCAGATGTGGAGAGAATTCGCCATTAGAGGTGAGTGAAACAATGGTGAACTCAGCTTGCTGTTGCACAACTATTTGGCTCCGAAGAAAAATTCTGACTGGCACTCGCTGCCCCGCTTCCCTTTATGCCCGTATGTCTGGGGCGGGGCATGCAAATTCTGTCTGCCAACTTGACATGGGCCTTTTCTCAGGTTCAGAGGTACATTTGGCATCCCAGGAAGACCCCTTGTGTCACTTCATTCGACACAACGTCGAGTGAGTGACAGAAGGGGAACAGCTATTCTCTCCAGCATTTGAAATGAGAAAGAATCCATATATTTCAGATGTCTCACGTGAATTAAATTGACACATTTAATTAAGATGGGGGAAAAATAGTTTAAAATACAACAATGGCACATAGTGGATAAATGTGTAATGTAGTAACTACATTTTTCTCGAGGCCAAATTATCATTATTATAATTGTTTAACTTCAAACACTATTTATGTTTTTATAGTGCCACAGCTGTCATTTCCATGCATTTCATGCATACCCCAAACCAGATAATTTCAGGATAACGTCTGTGAATTGCACACCCAACAATTTAAAGTTAATGCAAAGACAACATACACTTCTGTAATGTTTTCGTTTATATGAATAATGTTGTTACATTGCAACTCCTTTAACACGACCAGCGTTGTCGGTGAACGATATTTCCCGCTAAAATGTCATGTTTTGTTTACGTAACACATGGGCGTGGTCAAATAAATGGGTGGGCTTTACCATGAAATCTATTATTCTGATTGGACAGACCGGTTAGACGCTCTCGCGTATATCCTTTGTACGTCAACATAAAGCGTCGACGAATCACATCTCTGATTGGACGAACCACTGTCAGTCCTCTTTGACGATTGGTTTACCTTCTGAAATGTGGTTAGTCCCTCCTCCAGAAGCTGGCAGGTTTTTCCAACGCCTCTCAGCAGCGGTGCATCACGGAGGTTTGGAAGCGGGTGGGGAAGACTCGGGCAACGGCTGACCCTATTACATTAAAAAATTGTACTCGGGGTTGGGTTGCCCGGACCAGATTTCAAACCTTATACAATTTTACCTGCTCTCACATTTCAGCCTGGACCTGACATCGCCGCTAATGTCGGATTTCAAGCTTGGGATTGTTCGACTTGGCCGTGTGGCCGGGAAGGTGAGCTGAATCCTGGGTCTACCATGTGCGACGCAAAGGGGAGGGGATCCAAGAACCGTGAGCAAAATGCCTCTCTCTAAAGAATTAAGAGGCCTGTTTGGACATTTTTATGTTATATACCTTGCTCCGAGGGGGATATACACTATGTGTATAATTGTCGTCGAAATCAGTGTTGTGTTCAAACTGGCCAGCTCATCAGCCGAATAGGTTCAGTCGCTTTGGAGCCGCCTACTTTAGCTGTGTTCGTGCCGCTAACGTTGCTTCAACGCTGCTAGACGGCTCGGAGTGGAGCTCGTGTGTTAACTAGAGAATGTTAACTTTGTTTATCTACACTTTTAGGCAGGCTTTGGCACGACATTGTTACCTTTTGGATGCTCGTTCCACATCAGGAATGACATTGGCATCCAATATGGCTAAGAGAGGTCTGAAAATGCCTCAGCACCAGGAACCGTTTGCAGCGTGACTCGAAACCGGCATGTCGCGTTAGCACTGTCCTAGCTCGGTCCGTTTGTCAAACATTTATTGAAGCAGTACCTATTGTCACTCCTCTTGAATTTTATCGATAGAGACCTTAGTGCTGTATAGTGATGTCAGCTAGTTATTAAAGCGCCCTCCTTTATTTTCTAATCTGATCGCGAGACCCCGGACAAATCCAAGCGGTCTCACGATGCCAGGCCGCTCATGCCATGACACTAGAGGGCAGCCTGTAAACAAAGATATCAAGAGTAGTGAAACAATAGGAGCATGTGAGGGCAATAATGAGGGACGGCCTATGCAATGCAACGAGGCCCTTTTTATGTTGTCATAAGACCGAATAGAATTCATGTCTGTTAACACGTGTTTCTCTGCAAAGAAATCGCAAAAGTTGTTTGGACACTTCTTATATATGTGTATATATATAAAGACCCAACTACTTTTTGGTTGTCACTAGAAATGGGTGCTCTGGCTGAGAAATCACACTTGTCTTAATGACGGCCATTCAGAAATCTTGTAGGTGGCTGACTGCCAATGGCGTGAGTTTTGGGTACGGGACCACCTGTTTACACGACCAATGGCATATTGTGGGGAATGTTTGGGGAAACCTGTTCGGAAATAGTTACCATAGTAATGGAAAACCTGTGTATATATATTTGTTTGTTTTCCTGGCCTGGAAGAATCATGGAAATTAATAAACATAAAATGTTATGGAAAATCCATGAGCATTTCTAAAATACAATTTTTCTAGTTATGCTCTAAAATTTTTAATTGGCTGGATTTTGCTCTTGCGTACATCTTGAGTAGAGAAAAACTCACAAGCCATATTAATGTTTGATTTGAGAGTGAATTTACCTTTTGTGTTGGCTTTTTTTTTTTTAGTGAGTTAAACCATTTCACAAATTGGTCTGAACAATTAAGTAGTGAAGTTAATAATTTTTGAAAATTCTTTATCCAGCAATCACGCATGACTGGACAGATCATGGAAATGTATTGGTCAAAAGGTGTGGATCCCTGAAATTGTCTTTTTTTTTTTTTTTGAATTCCCTTTGGTGATGCATACTCACAACAGCTTTAAGAAAATTTAAGTCTATAGAGAGAGCGCAAGATTGCTAATATTTTTGGTTGCCAACAATTGTCGTCTTAATCGACACTCTGCATTTCTTTTTTTTTCAGACAAAGTACACTTTGATTGACGAGCAAGACATACCATTAGTGGAAAACTATGCCTTTGAGGTGAGAGCCCATTTTGTATGTAAATTCTTACATGTATTTATTTGCAGTTAGTGTGTTTATTTTTGAAATTAAATAGTTTGTTAAAAAGCTATTATTAGCATAATCATCTTTGGATTTAGTGGAATGATTTGATTTGCTTATATAGTCTTTCTATGAAACAAGATCAACTATAATAAAGAGACTTGGAGCTTACCTTTTTATAACCATTAATTTCAAACTGATTTGCGATTTAGTTGAAATTTATGTAGGGCTGAACGATATATAAAATATTCACAGGGATTTTGCAAATGAAAATTAAGCAATATCATGAATATTGTTATGATTTGAATGTGCTTTTTATTTAGTCATTAAGTTTCATAAAGACTGCATAAGTAGACTCATTTTACTATCCCTCAGACCTGCACAATTAATCAAAATAACTTTAAAATGGCCATATGGCAGGCTTTGCCAACAGGGATATTTGTTGAGGGACAGGGTTGGGTGGGGGAAAGAGAAATAATGGGGATAAAATTTGATGTGGGTGGGTGGGTGTATGTATGTGTGTGTGTGTGTGTATATATATATGTATATGTATGTGTGTGTATTTGTTTGTTCTGTATATTATATGAGAATCAATAAAAATGTGAACAAAATGGTCATCTGTGATTATCACACTACAAAAGGTTGTGACAGATGATAGATGAACATGGTCTGTGTGCGTTTCAGAATTATCTGGTGACACGCTTTTCTGTACACGCACAAGGCTCATATTTTTAGCACTTTCAGAGCAGTTCACATGCTTTGCGGAAGAAAAGTACAAGCATTTGCATAATTCCAAGCATTTGTAACCACTATAAGTTACTATACAAATCTACAAATGCACCACAATATAACAAAGGAGATTACGTCTTTTCACCAGATACGGATCATTGAAAACTACACACTCCACTTTTAGGGTCAAAATAAAAGCTTCAGGTGAATGTGAAGTAAATAGGACAAAGTTGATATTACTTTTATATAAAATATCTAATCCTCAAAATAATAATAAAGAGTAGTTTTTACAAACCTTGTTCATTCACAAAATGTTTTATTAAAATATATAAATGTAAATAAAGCTATTTATTAAGATACTACTTGTATAGGCTATAAAAGGGCATATCAATGAAAATCATTCAGTCTCATTCTCCCTTGTGTTATTTTAGTGAAAACTGTGTATAAACATGCCTTCATTATTTTTTTATTCAATGCTTTTTAAATATTATATCTACTTTGCTACAATGGCTGTTTGGGTGAAATTATGGTTCCTCGTATTTAAGAACAAAAGAAGCCATTTTGGAGCAAAATATAATTATCGAGATGTATATTGAATATAATCAATAGGCTGAAAAATATAGAGATATAATTTGTATAGCCATTTAACACAAATGTACAGAGTAACTTGCAGGACATTTATTAAAAGGGATTAGTGTCTTGCTTAAGGGCTCTGTGATCGTTCCTTAATTGTTCCTTTTCGTTACCATCCCAGTTCTTAAGCCATAATGCCACACCAAATCAGTAATTGTCTCTTTGATTTCAGTTAGCTGACTTTGAATTAATTGTTCCACCTCTATTATGTTCTTGTCAAATTATTGTCAGTAAATATTACAATTTGCAATTAAACTACCCAATAGGGTACTCTTTGTTTTTATCTGATCTTTTAAAGACTGTTACTTTGTATTCCGATTAAATTGCATGTCTGAATCTTTTCATTTTCAGGCACGCATGGAAGTTGATGCAGATGGGAATGGGGCAAAAATCTTTGCTTATGCCTTTGACATTGGCAAGGGCAGATGGGCAGGCCGACCACTGCATGAGTTACTTTGGTGAGTGTACTGACAGAACCTATTTGACTGTTATTAAAATAGTTCCTTGATGCAACAAGTGTCTTATTGGTTTATCATGAAATGTATTTGGGATTTGTAAGAGGCTATATATAACTAGTCATTGTGTTTGGTGTGCTTATTCACAGGGAAAAGCACAGAGGTGGCATTGCTCCAAGTTTCCAAGTAGTTCACATAAACTCAGTCACAGTGGACAACCGTCTAGACAACTTGCGTCTTGTTCCAGTGGGATGGAGTCCCAAACCAGAAGAACTGTCCAGCAAACAGAGGTAATTTAGGAGTTTAAATTTCCCCCATAGATTTTACCTTAATATCTCAGAGTTATACATGTGAAAGATACAATATCAGCATTTTGAATAACTGACTGTTGTCATTTTAACTTTGCAAACAATTTAAACACATTTTACGCTGGGTTCACACATCCTCCGTGAGCGGGTGGTTGCGTTGGATGTTCACATTGGCCACGTCTCTTAAGTGAGAAACGGCAGCGCCTCTGTGCAGAAAATAAAGTTATCTATGGGGGGGGGCTGTGCCAAATTTTTTCTTTAATAAGGTCAGAATCTGAGGTTATTGCAGCTTTAAGGACAACAGCGGGAAGTCATATGCACTTCAACTTTATCAGCACACTTGGTCGTGATTGATTTATGTTGTGTCTATACTGTACACTTAAATACACAGAATGGCAAAAAGTCTGGCAGTTTATTAATTCTTTCTTTTATTAAGTTATTTAATAGAGTTTACTTGCATGCAGACAAATACATTCTAGTGTACTATAGGTTCGGTTTGAATAATTTAGCTTTTGTGTCTTTTGATTATTACTGATTATTTTAGTGTTGTACTGCACCTAGAGCCACTAAGCTTGGCGTGAGCCCTGTGTCAAAAATAAGCTCAACGCTGAACCTATCCACTCACTGCCAAGTCTGGGAAGCATCACCTCACGACTCTCGCTTGCAGTGGGAATGGTGTAATCTGTTAATATGGGCGCCGAAACGAAAATACGCCATTCACACCCCACTCAAGGAGGATGTGTGAACCTGCCATTACATTGAGGCTAACTATTTTGACATCCTTTGCAGGTGTCAACATGTATAAAGTGCCAAAAATTCTGCTCCAGCTACTGTGCTCAACTTGAGATGCTGTCTAATTTATGTCTGTATGAAATGTCATTTCCTCTCTAGAGAGCAGTCGCTGTACTGGCTAGCCATCCAGCAGGTTCCTGCAGACCCAGTGGAGGAGCAGTATCTGGAGTTGAGTCGGACACGTTACTACAATGCCAATGGAGAACTGGTGGAAGAGGAGGAATGCTCCTGCACCTACTATGAGTGTCACTACCCACCCTGCTCGCTTATTGAGAGGAGGGTCAGTATAACGTAGAAAAAAGAAAATCCTTTGCATGTTTTATTAAATACCGGTCATAGTCCGTATCTTGGAGTAAGAGTGTAATATCTGTTCCACATGCCCAAATTACACACTTCAAGCAGGGTTCCCATGGTCAGGGAAAATGTCAAACTATCAGGGAATTTTATTACAAAAAAAAAAAAAATTCCAGGCCTAAAAATATCATGGAAAATGTTATAATCAATATTATAATTGCTATATAGCAATATTTTATTGGCTAGAATTTTCTTTTTGTGGAGCAATCCATTTAAAATCACAGTAAAGGTCATCCAAATTCATTGGTAAACAGTTTACCTTGGATGAAAAGTTGATATCAATCCTAGATATCTTAAATGACAGTCAGGGTACCCATGGTCATGGAAAACCTGGAAATAGAAGGACATTTAAAAAACGTTTTCCAGGCCTGGAAAAGTAATGGAAATGAATGAAATCTGATACTTTTTTTTTTTTTTTCCTAGTTTGTCTCTGCTGTACAATATTTCATCTAAAGTAAAACTTCATTGCAAGCCACAGTGATGTCTGAATTGTGAGCAAATTGTTCTTTTTAGTCAAATTGGTCAGAATAATTCACAATTAGATCTGATTTATAAAATTCAATTTTCATTCATTGGAAAAGTCATAGAAATACATTGATCAAATAGGCAGCCTGAACAATTGTTATTGCGACATGGCATCTTGGAAGAAATTGTTTCCCTAGAATTTATAGTTCTCTCATGATTTACTCGCCCTTGTGCTGTCTCTAACTCAAATGACTTTCTTTCTTGTACAGACTACAAACTAAAATGTTTTGGAAGTATGAGGTGTTTTTGTCCATACAATACTAAAAAGGACATACAGGCAATGATGGTAATCCATATGACTCAAGTGTTTTAATCCATGTCTTCTGAAGCAATCCAGTCGGTTTGGGTGAGAAACGAACCGAAATATTGTCCCCATTGACTTGCATTGGTCCCCATTGACTTGCAATGTATGGATATAAACAAATCCTATCTGTACATCAAAAGATCTTCGTTTGTATTCCGCAGACAAAAAAAAGTCAAATGAGTTTGAGACTGCATATGGGTGAGTAAATCATGGGTGATCATTTTTGGGTGAACTACTGCATTTCCTTAATACTATGCGGTTTGTTGTGTTGATTTTGCTTATTTGTGTCAAGAAAACTTCTGAAATGTCTCTGTTTATGTACCTTTTCAGCTGAGAGAGTTCAACATCTGTGGCCGATGCCAGGTGGCACGCTACTGTGGCTCGCAGTGCCAACAGCGAGATTGGCCGGCCCATAAGAAGCAGTGCCGCGAACGCAAACGGGTTCTGGCACTGGAGTCGGAGCCTGAGCGATGATCCCCCTCAACCCCAAATTCAAGGATGGGGGTCACAGGGGTGTGGGATGAAACTTTGAGTTGAGCAAAAATTGACTGATATGGGACAATATTCGTGGGTTGGAAGGGCCTGTTGGGGGGCAAAAACACACTTCCCAGAACTTTCACATCTCCACAGCTTGCCTATGGGGATTACGGGAAATTTCGTTTTTTCATTTTTATTTGGAGGGAGGTCTTGAAGGCTCCACCTGCTGCTATGGATGTGTGTTTAATGAAGAAAACACCATGCCGTCATAACTCTTTTCTGTGGACTGCATTTGAGTATTGACAGTCATGCGCTCCTTCCATCCACCCTCCTGTCATGAAGTATTAGCCGCTGGTATCAAGGGACTAAACTGCTGTACAACTGACGATAGGATGGAAAATGGACCTGTTCACTGTACTACCCTTCCTTCTTTTCCTCTCCCGGTTGGACTTTTTGTGCACATAACCAAGCACATAGTCACCCACCTGCCATTTGTTCTACAAGTATACGGCCGATAGCTGTGCAAAACCACACCATGAGTATTGTGTGTGCAATGCCATTATTGACTGAAGGACATGGATGAAGTGGTCGAACGTTTGTCTTGTTTTATTTTATTTTTTGCTTTATTTTTGGGGGGGTGTTGGGGAATATGTCTACTTTGGGGGGCAGTGTCACTTTTTTGTTTACCCTTGAGTTTTTCAAATGCATTACAATCCTATGTACTCTACCCACTCATGTTTTGTTTGATTTAGCTTTTCATAACAAGCACTCATTTTAGAGGGATGTCCTGGGAAAAACTTGAAAACCCACATGGAAAGTCGATTCATGTTGTCAATGTGTACTTGTCTAAAGTTGTCATGGGTCCCAGTCATTCAATGATTAGTCTTTTGTCTTAATCTTAATGTCAAAGTGAGTATAACTTATGAATTTTGTTTAACTTTTTTTTTATTTTTATTTTTTTTATAAATCTCATCTTAATACAAAAAAATGTGTGTGCACAAGTTCCAAGTGTGTCTTCCTCTTCCGTCAAGGGCAACGCAACCAAACTGTGACGCGCATATACAAATAAGCATGTACTGCAGATAGATACATGTTACTTTTGTCTGCGTTCATATTCCGAATAATTTATTTATCTGGTTGGGATAGAACACTGTGCACTGAATATCCTCACTTTGATCTTTGCAGAGAATAGGAGTCTAGGGTAGGTTGGGGTATATGTTCTTTTTATTTTCTAAGCTATTACAATACAAACATGAAATGCATAAATATTTGAATGGGCAAAGTTTGTGATATCTGACCATCTCTTGTCACTGTAAAATATAAGAATAAAGTAATTACATCAAATCTAAAATGTGTAAAGGTTAATTTAGTTGCAGAAGTGTCTGTTTTGCCCACATTTATGTTCCCATTTGAGGATAGAACTATTGTCCTTCTGCTTTTTTCTGTTGAAGGGCTTGGCTTTAAATCCTGTCATTAAGTTTTACACAAGTTAAAACATTTTGATAAAATGGTTATCATTGAGGGGATTGTCACAAATTTAAAGTCACGTGTCTTATTTTGCATGCGAGCACTTAAAACATCAGGCTCAAAAAGTATTTGGATACTTAAGCCACACTTAATGTTTGAATGTCATTGCTGTAAATAAAAAATAATAAAACGTAAAACCAATGGCATCCAAAACAAATGATTCCACACCTTTTCTCAGAACAAAGCTTTTCTTAGTGGTTTTCATAGCAGTTATTATTAGACTGGTCCCAAGGTTTTTGAGATGGAACATTAAGTCAGTTCCACAAACAGGTGGTCCCGCCAACTCCTCCAAGCATTCTTATTGGTTAACATGCGGGTTGCATTGTGATTATTTTTATTACTATTATTGCTGTCTATGTTACATGGAAAAATGTGAATTTTCAGGATGCCCATATCAGTGAAATGTTTCAGGTAGTAGGTTAGGGGGTCATTCTTGGGGTTT
Organism: Xyrauchen texanus; assembly: GCF_025860055.1. Taxonomy (NCBI): domain Eukaryota; kingdom Metazoa; phylum Chordata; class Actinopteri; order Cypriniformes; family Catostomidae; genus Xyrauchen; species Xyrauchen texanus. The sequence goes on from NC_068279.1 coordinate 46,784,459, forward strand.
TGGTAATATTTCAACTTTGAAATTGATTAATTGTCAGAATACTTCTCAACATTAGGCACATATTAAACCTCCAACAAATCAAGTTTTCCCACTACAGGCATCAAAGCCCTTTTCTTTTTTGTTCTCAACCCTGTCACGGACATAATGGAAGTGTTTTGAAAATGATTCTACACAATACTTGTTATAAAATAAACATATACCTACTGTTCATGTGTTCAATATAACGACTACAAATAAAACATTTATGATGAGTTTCTAATTTAATGTGATGATGCTACAAATAGGCAAATTGTGTGGCAGTGGTCTCATTATTTTGTAATTGATTTTTAGTGCTAGCCCTTAACATGTAAGGTTGTGCTTAGCAGACAATACATGTAATTTTAATTGTGTTCCCATTTTATTTATCCAATACTGTCATGCTCATCTCAACCCCGTCACAACTCTCCCACCAGTAGGTGACTTACACCTACATATTTTTTCACCATGTTTCATTAAAGTAAATATATAGAATTTGTTATGTATACTAATCTATTGGATATTACATACTTCTGTTACAATATTCAACATGTAGTGAATAACAACCCTGTCACAGAATAACAGTGGAAAATGTGACAGATTTGTGTTCTTTTTGCCCAAAATGGCCGCTGTTTGGAGTAGGACAGAAGACCACATAGCATGCATGTATTATTCAATTCTATGTATATTTATGGATTCAAATATCATTTTGAAAAGGACTGATTTAATAGCTTAAAGGAATAGTTCACCCAAAAATGAAAATTCTCTCGTTATTTTTTCACCCTCCTGTCATTCCAGATGTGTATGACTTTCTTTCATCTGTTGAACTCAAATTAAGATTTTTACAAGAATATTTCAGCTCTGTAGGTCCATGGCAAGTGAATGGGTGCCAAAATTTTGGAGCTCCAAATACCACATAAAGGGAGCATAAAAGTAAATATAGCTGGGAGCAGCGATGATGGGCCCAAGCACCATGGGTCCATTTCCACCCGTTGGCTTTCAGAAAACAATGCAAGGTGTACACATAAATTTGGCATTTGAAGCAATATGGGTAAAGATAAGAGAACTATTTTAAAGTCTCTTTTAAGAGCCACGCTTCCTGCTGGCCGCGCTATGTCTGTAACCTAAAAAAGTCAAATCCATGTGATTAGTCCCCAACATAAATCTCAATTTTGATCTAAATCACACATTGCACACAGAAGATGAGACACTGCTGTTTCCCATTTTTTTCCATTAATATAATTCATACACCATTCAATATTTCAAAATCTGTTCACAATTTAGCATCTTCAATATCTTGGCATAATGTTGTCTAAATGTGGTGACAATCTCATGATTCCCCTTGGAGGAGTATTTAAAAGTTCAGAGAATGCAATATAAAAAAAAAATCCAAAATGGATGACTTCCTGTTGGGCAGAGCTAATAATTATAATTCTGAAAGTTGTCCAGCTTGATGAGAACTATACTCACCTAAAGGATTATTAGGAACACCTGTTCAATTTCTCATTAATGCAATTATCTAATCAACCAATCACATGGCAGTTGCTTCAACGCATTTAGGGGTGTGGTCCTGGTCAAGACAATCTCCTGAACTCCAAACTGAATGTCAGAATGGGAAAGAAAGGTCATTTAAGCAATTTTGAGCGTGGCATGGTTGTTGGTGCCAGACTGAGTATTTCACAATCTGCTCAGTTACTGGGATTTTCACACACAACCATTTCTAGGGTTTACAAAGAATGGTGTGAAAAGGGAAAAACATCCAGTATGCGGCAGTCCTGTGGGCGAAAATGCCTTGTTGATGCTAGAGGTCAGAGGAGAATGGGCCGACTGATTCAAGCTGATAGATGAGCAACTTTGCCTGAAATAACCACTCATTACAACCGAGGTATGCAGCAAAGCATTTGTGAAGCCACAACACGCACAACCTTGAGGCGGATGGGCTACAACAGCAGAAGACCCCACCGGGTACCACTCATCTCCACTACAAATAGGAAAAAGAGGCTACAATTTGCAAGAGCTCACCAAAATTGGACAGTTGAAGACTGGAAAAATGTTGCCTGGTCTGATGAGTCTCGATTTCTGTTGAGACATTCAGATGGTAGAGTCAGAATTTGGCATAAACATAATGAGAACATGGATCCATCATGCCTTGTTACCACTGTGCAGGCTGGTGGTGGTGGTGTAATGGTGTGGGGGATATTTCTTGGCACACTTTAGGCCCCTTAGTGCCAATTGGGCATCGTTTAAATGCCACGGCCTACCTGAGCATTGTTTATGACCATGCCCATCCCTTTATGGCCACCATGTACCCATCCTCTGATGGCTACTTCCAGCAGGATAATGCACCATGTCACAAAGCTCGAATCATTTCAAATTGGTATCTTGAACATGACAATGAGTTCACTGTACTAAAATGGCCCCCACAGTCACCAGATCTCAACCCAATAGAGCATCTTTGGGATGTGGTGGAACGGGAGCTTCGTGCCCTGGATGTGCATCCCACAAATCTCCATCAACTGCAAGATGCTATCCTATCAATATGGGCCAACATTTCTAAAGAATGCTTTCAGCACCTTGTTGAATCAATGCCACGTAGAATTAAGGCAGTTCTGAAGGCGAAAGGGGGTCAAACACAGTATTAGTATGGTGTTCCTAATAATGCTTTAGGTGAGTGTATATATGTACTAATTTTGGTGACTGCAGGTTAAAATAGGGGTGCTATATAGGCCATCTTACATGCCCATTTTAAACCACTTAACTCTCACTGGCCAATAGGTGGGCCATTTGAATGTGGCTATAAAACAAATGCTTTGTTTTATTACAAAAACTCCATCAATGTTCACAAACATTGCAATTTTGCAATTAGAGCATTACAGTGAATACATTTTAAAATGTTAAGAGTGCATTTTTAAAACATGCGACATGTGAGCGACAGTACATATGTTTCATGTTCTCTGCTTATGATCCAATCCAATGATTGGATCATATGCATTTCATTGTGAGGGTCCACTGATGAAAATTAACCACATCAGATTGGTTAAGTAGCATTATTACCTTCTAGTTTAAATTCTGTTTATATTTTTGAATCTGTGATTTAGCAGCTTTATTCACCTGAAATTTCATGAAATTTCAATTCAATTGTTTGAATTGGCATAATTCAAGTGTATTATAGAGGATAAGCTTTTATGTATGTAAATATGTTTGATGCTATTTGTTAAAATAAATGTAAACATAATATTAATGTATCTATCTATATATCAGGGCTGTAATGGATCTCGGTAAAAAAACAAACAGCACGGTTCACCACCCACGGTTTGATAAGCATTTGTTGCGTGGTTCATCTCTGATTTAATAACGCATCTGGATCATACACTTTGAAAAGAAAAGAAAGTGGCAAATAGACTGGTTATTTCTGGTTATCGAATCTGTTTGTTACCGAATCTTGGTTCCGATTCCAATAATTGTTTTGGAGAGAAATAAAAGAGCAAATACTTCAAGAACAAAAATTTGCCTACCTTTTATTCTTCCCATATTTAGGCTATAACCAGTAAACTGCCAATTGTGACAGTCCCCTTCATTTATAAAAATAAATATTTCACTTTTTTTTATAAGGAACGATCAACAAAAACAATTACAAACCAAAAATGTTAAAGTAAATATAACACAAAAAACAGAACATAACAAAATATGTAACAGACAGTTATTGGAAGCAGTAATAATGTCAAAGAGAGTCTGCAATGCAATGTCAGCAATACTTTTGAAGAGAAATCTGCATGTCTGCCTTCACTGGAAGGATGCGTGATCTCTCTGGGCTAACTGTATCCCCTGAAGTAATGTGAGGCTGCTAATATTAGCTGTATCTGGTGCGGCAAACATGGTATATTACTTTAGATTCACACTGTGTTGAAGTAAATGCGTTCATCATATTGGAGGTGCTTTCTCCCTTGCACAAAATCCATTTATTGCAGGTGTTGCACTTTGCAGTGTTGTTATATATTTTAGCATAGCTTAACCAAACTTTGGCATTTGTAGTAGTCAGACTCCGCCATGGTGCTAAGTTTAATGAACTGCGCTTGTGCTTAATGCAATTAGGTCCTTGTAGCAGGTCCTGGCAGATCAACACATCTGTAAAATGCTCACTGCCATTCACCTCGCAAGCATGATTAATAAAGTTAAGAACCGAAGTTAGGAATCAGTTGATGTAATAAATATGTTTATTAACATTAATCTTTAAAATTAAATAATGCCAAACACCTCAAAACATGTGAATATGCACAAAAAGGAATCATGACATTTAATGCATTGCCATGCCAACATTATTTAAGATATCAAGAATACCTTCAGAATTAAAAATGTGCAATGCCTTGACATTAATCTGTATTTCTTTTAAGCAATTCAGGCTAACATAATAGGGATTTTTCAACGTCTGTTTAAAGTGACACATTTCCTTCTGCCAGTTGGTGGTGCTACGACCATGACCCACAATAGTCACATCAACGTGATCAGCCTGCAAGGAAAAACATTTGGCTCAATTTTGATGTGTTTAATTTTCTACAAGCAGAAGATATGAGACTTTTCCTTATTACATTGTTTTGACATTATTTTGTCGCTTCACCATGGCAACACTGTTCGAGATATCAAAAATCCCTTCACAATTTAGCATCATCAATGTCTTGGCATGATGTTGCCCACATTAAACATTAAATCCTTGGGAGGAGTATTTCAAATTCCTCAGTATGCCTTTTTCAAACAATCCAAAATGGCCAACTTCCTTTTGGGTAGAGCCTATGACTGTCAGTTTGAGAGTTGTCTGGCTTGATGAGATCTATATGTGTACAATGTTTGGTGACTGTACCTCAAAAGGGATGTGCTAGATAGCCCCCAGAACATGCCCATGTTCTAGGTTGCGAAATAGATCAGAGAAGTTATTTTTTTTATCATAAATTCTCCTCCCTGCCCTGTAGGTGGCTATATGCACGAAAAATGTGAATCACAAAAAACAGGAGGAGAAAGTGAAAGTAAAGTGGAGACTGACTTGGCAGAGAGGAGAATTTATAAAAGTAAAAAAAAACTTAAATATTGATCCCCCACACCTATCAAATTGCTTCAGAATCATCTTGAATACTATTATATTGCCCTTATGTGGATTTTGGAGCTTCAAAAATTTGGCAACCATTGACTTGCATTGTAAGGACCTACAGAGCTGAAATATTCTTCTAAAAATCTTAATTTGTGTTCAGCAGAAGAAAGTTGAACACATCTGGCATGAGGATGCATAAATTATGAGAAATTTTAATTTCATGTGACAGGGTTGAATTGTTAAGCTTGTCAAACCCATATGACCACCATACACTTTAAAATATGAATACAAATGATAACACTTCTTACCTGTTTCTACACCAAGCTGTTAAACAAAGATGAGCTTGTTTTTCCCAAACAGATGCCTTTGTTCATTTTTAAAAAGGATGTTATTAACCATTATGTTATTTCGTTCTAACCAGTTACCATTTGGAAAGGGGGCTGAGGAACGCCAGAACCAAAACGAAAAAAATACTGTTCCTGCTCAGAACGAACCAAAATGAACAGTTCCCTATCGAGAGGTCTCTCCTATTGCGTAAGTAGCTTACGCTATGGGAAAACTCAGTTTCTCGAGAAATATTGAAGTCTTTATGTAAAACGCATTGCAGCTGCACAGCAGACAGCAATGAGCGAGGCAGCTCGGTCATTGGCTGTGCTGCAGCAACTTGCTCGAACCAATGATGGGCGACTCTGAACGCGCGACCAATGGGCGCTGGCCACAGCGGCTCAGAGCCTGCCAAGATGAGCATGGCTTAGGACTATATATTAGGCCTCGTCATGAGAGTTCTTTAGATTTAATCTCCTTCAGCAAAGACCTTCTCTTCGCTGGATCCTCCGGATTGTTGGAGTCTTTCAGCCGCCGTCGAAAAGCCTACAGCAGGACCGCTAAGAGGACGCCGGCACCTTCAGCCGCCTGAAGCCTACTGCTACGCCATCCGGCGCGCATCGCTATATCCTTTTACTGCAAGCTTCGCCTCTGCGACGCTTTTTGATTGAGTAAAATAGTAATTTTTCAAGGCGTTGTTGCAAATGCCTTCAGCCTGCGCCTCGTGCAGAGGCCCTCTTCCTGACGGGGATCGTCACATCATTTGCACTCGCTGCCTGGGACCTGACCACGCAGAAGCTGCTCTCACTCGAGGCGGATGCCCCGAATGTGACTCCCTCGGCCTCACCGAGCTGCGCGCTCGCTTTGCCACCTTCGCCGCGATCGAGCATGCTACCACTGTGCTGCCGTCCCCTCTGTTCGAGCCACGCAAGAAAAAGCGCCGCTCACGGAGGCCGCCACTACCCGAGAACTCCCCGCTGCCAGTCCAACGCAGGCGGACCAGCACCCCTCCAACAGAGCGGTGGGTCTCGTCTCGTTCGGCGCGTCAGGGGACGACGGTGAAAAGGATGACAGCCTTTCCATTGACGCTGCATCCGACGACTGGCCGGGCTCGGCCTTCGACCCCGCGCCGTCGACATTAGCGGACACGAGCACGGGCACCAGCATGGACTCAGAGATCATCCGCATCCTGTCTAAAACGGTAAGAGAGTTCACTGAACGCTTCACTGAAGCTCGGAAGGATTCGCAGGCTATGCATCACTTCCTGCCCAAGCGCTCCAGCTCGTCACAGAGCCGCCAGAGACCGCCTCAGAAGCAGCAGCGAGCCAGGGCGGCGCCTCCCGTCTCCAAAACGTGTAAAACATTACCCAGTCCCCTTACAGGTGGCTGGAAATGTCTGTACAGCAGTCAATGAGCCAGTCACAGAACTCGCTCACCTGCAATCAAACGCCGTTTTAACGGCAACACACAGAAATCACATTTTCTGCCTGTGTCACTAAGGGGTCACGTGTCCACACTAAAGTGCACATTCCCACATATCAATACTGTCCAAACAGTGCCAAATACTTCCCCAGCTCGAGCTGGACGCCCCATAAATGTAGATCGTGTGCCTATTGTCATGTATGCACCACTACACACAAGCACTGTTCCCACAGTTATACACACTTCCCCAGTAAAAGCGGGAAATACTATAAAGGTAGCGAGCGTGCCTGCTGTGATGCATGCACCCCTACACACAAACACTGTATGCATGGCCAAAAACCCCGCCATGAGCCGGAGGCTTTATGAAAGTGGCGCGCGTGCCTACTACAGTATATGCACCCCCACCCATAAGCACTGCCCATACAGTTCCAGACAGTTCTCTAGCTCATGCCACGAGCATCACAGATGCGACGCACGAGCTAAGAAACTCCCGCTAAGAGCCGGAAGCTTTATGAAAGTGGCGCGCGTGCCTATTACAATGTATGCACCCCCACCCGTAAACACTGTCTATATAGTTTTCAAACATTTCTCCAGCTCATGCTGCGAGCATTACGGAGATAGCGCGCATGCCTGTGATTTCACACGCACCCCTGTACTCGGCACTCAACACAGCTGCTCAGCGCGCGCCCGCGCCTCTGAGAGCTGTAAGCTCAGTGTTAGCACATTTTCTGCCTGTGTCACTAAGGGGTCACGTGTCCACACTAAAGTGTGCATTCACACATATCAATACTGTCCAAACAGTGCCGAATACTTCCCCAGCTCAGCTGGACGCTCCATAAATGTAGATCGTGTGCCTATTGTCATGTATGCACCACTACACACAAGCACTGTTCCCACAGTTATAAACACTTCCCCAGTAAAAGCGGGAAATACTATAAAAGTAGCGCGTGCCTGCTGCCATGCATGCACCCCTACACACAAACACTGTATGCATAGCCAAAAACCCAGCCATGAGCTGAAGACTTTATGAAAGTGGCGCGCGTGCCTACTACAGTATATGCACCCCCACCCATAAGCTGCCCATACAGTTTCAAACAGTTCTCTGTCTCATGCCGCAAACATCACAGATGTGATGCGCGAGCCAAGAGACTCCCGCTAAGAGCGGAAGCTTTATGAATGTGGCGCGCGTGCCTATTACGATGTATGCACCCCCACCCGAAAACTCTGTCCATACAGTTTCAAGCATTTCTCCGACTCATGCTGCAAGCATTTCGAGATAGCGCGCGTGCCTGTACTCTCACACGCACCCCTGCACTCGGCACTCAACACGGCTGCTCAGCCGCACCTGCGCCTCTGAGAGCTGTAAACTCAGTGTTAGCACAAGGCAATTTGCCGGTGGGGCCCATACGTCACTGCGACACGCCCCCAGCCAGCATTCAGCCCATATCTGTGCGAGCAAAAGCCTGGGAAAAATCCAAACCGACATGCCGAAATGGGTTTTGAACATAATAAAACACGGTTACTCACTTCAATTCGCCAGAGACCACCCCGCTTTTCAGCGGTGGTCGAGACGAAAGTGAGGAAAGATGTGTCACATGTTCTACGCACCGAGGTGCTCAAACTGATAGAGAAGGGCTTATAGAAACTGTTCCTCCCTCTATGAGCTGAGGCGGGTTTTACAGCCGCTATTTTCTCGTCCGAAAAGGACGGTGGCCTCCGCCCCATCCTAGATCTCAGACATCTGAACAAAGCTTTAATGATTCACTCGTTCAGAATGTTAACAACCAAACATATCCTCGCGCAAGTTCGCCCGGGATTGGTTTCTATCAGTGGATTTGAAAGACGCTTACTTTCACATTCCGATAGCGCCTCATCACAGGCCTTTTCTGAGATTCGCTGAGGGACAGTCATACCAGTACACAGTACTACCATTCGCCTATCATTGGCCCCCGTACATTCACTGAAATGTATGGACGCGGCACTTTCCCCTGAGACAGCGGGAGTGCGAATACTGAATTACCTCGACGATTGGCTAATCATAGCACAATCAGAGGGTCAGTTAACGACGCACAGATCTTGGATTATCAGCCATCTAGAATGCCTGGGTCTGAGAATCAATTTTGCAAAGAGCGTGCTATCCCCCAGCCAGAATATCTCTTTTCTGGGAATAGTGCTAGACTCAGTGCAGATGACAGCGCGCTCTCATCAGAGCGCGCTCTCTATTCGACGCCTTGCAACATCATTCAGAACGATGCGCGCCCGTCAAACGATTTCAAAGAATGCTCGGTCTCATGGCCTCGGCATCAGCTGTACTCCAGCTAGGATTGTTGCACATGCGCCCTCTCCAGCTGGCTCAAGAGCCGTGTCCCCACTCACGCGTGGCGCTCGGGCCACTTTTTGATCAGAGCGAATCACGGCTGTATAAAAGCCCTGACGCCCTGGAAAGCTGTCAACTGGTATCAAACCGGCGTGAGTCTGGGCGTAAATACGCGGAGAAAAATGATCACGACAGATGCCTCCAAAATAGGATGGGGGGCCCTTTACGAGGGCAGGCCTGTCTCTGGCTTTTGGTCAAACCCGGAAAAGCGCCTACATATAAACTGTCTGGAAATGAAAGCGGTCACCTTGGCTCTCAGAGCCCTGCTTCCGTACCTGAAAACTGAACACGCCCTGGTCCGAACGGACAACATGACGGTAGTTTCAGTATATAAATCGCCAGGGTGGACTTCAGGTCGAGCTCCCTGCACTCTATGGCCAGGGAGCTCATCTTATGGTCACAGCACCACCTGCGCCGCTGAGAGCAGCGCATGTGCCAGGCTCCTGAACCAGGGAGCGGACATGCTGTCCAGAGACAAGGTTCTCCCAGGAGAATGGTCTCTCCACCCCTGACGGTTCAGTGGTTATGGCAAACCTTTGGCGAGGCAGAGGTCGACCTCTTCGCCTCCAGGGAAAATGCGCACTGCCCCCTTTTCTTCTCAAAGAGCACGGACGCTGCCGCCCAAGTCTGGCCGAGCCGCCCCTTGTATGCTTTTCCCCGATCGCGATGCTACCTCAGGTCATCAGTCGGATCAGGGAAGTGAAATGTGCAGTGCTCCTGGTAGCCCCACTCTGGAAAAACCAGACGTGGTTTCCAGAACTGATGCAGATGATGCAATCTGCCCCATGGCCGATTCCGCTGAGGCTAGACCTCCTCAGGCAGGCCAACGGGATGATTCTTCATCCCCGCCTCGATCTGTGGGCCCTCCATGCATGGCCCCTCAACGGGTTCCCGAGAACCTCCCCAGTGGAGTTTTGAGAACCATCACTGAGGCACGAGCCCTCTACGATGCGCTTATATGCCCAAAAGTGGAAAGTGTTCAGTGACTGGTGTGATACCAAGAGCTTGAACCCCAAATCGTGCGAGATACCAAGTGTACTCGCTTTTTTGCAAGAGCTGCTGGAGGCGGGCCGCACACCCTCCACGCTCAAAGTCTATGTGGCTGCCATAGCGGCGTCACACAATCCTGATAAAGGACGCTCATTAGGAAAAACTACCTAATCATTCGCTTTCCTAAGAGGCTTAGGAGGATGAACCCTCCTCGCCCTCGGTGCCGATCTGGGACCTGGCCACGGTCCTGGACGCACTCAAGAGTGCCCCGTTCGAACCTCTCCGAACCGTGCACCTTAAACAGCTCTCGCCAAAACTGCGCTCTTGCTGGCGCTCGCCTCAGTCAAGAGAGTGGGCTGACCTGCACGCGCTGTCATCAACGCTGCTTGCCTGGAATTTGGACCTAACGACTGCAGAGTTGTCCTTAGGCCAAAGCACGGGTATATTCCTAAAGTGCTCTCCACACCCTTCAGAGTACAGGTGATATCTCTGGCAGCGCTATCGTCCCCAGCAGACGAAAGCGACGCTAATTTACTCTGCCCGGTCAGGGCGCTCAGAGTATATTTGGAACGTTCTGCCCTGTTCAGACAGACGGAACAATTATTTGTATGCTTTGGCGGCCGCACTAAAGGTCTCGCAGTTTCAAAGCAAAGAATATCGCGCTGGATAGTGGATGCTATAGCGCTGGCTTATGAAGCCAAGGGCCTTCAATGCCCCTTAGGCGTCAGAGCTCACTCTACGAGGTGCATGGCCTCCTCGTAGGCGTGGTCGAGTGGGATACCCATTGAAGATATTTGTGCAGCAGCAGGCTGGGCCTCACCTTCGACATTTATCAGGTTTTATAACCTACAGGTCCCCTCATTGAATTCCAACATTCTATCAGCCTGACTATAGAATGGACTGGAGTATGTATATGCTGAGCATTATCTCCTCCCTTATAGGTCCGTCTCTGACTGACTTAAAGGATTTTTTATGCATATCAGTACATAGAAAACTCAGTACATAAGATATGTGCTTGTGTTTGTACTATGAGTGCCCCACCATGGACCACCTTGGAAGGCGCTCTATACTATCTCATTATGTAGCTCGCCGTTGGCCGGCTCGTGGAATAATCACTTTGCTTTAAGGCTCAGGCATCTGCCTCTGGCTTTATAGAGCGAAGTCAGCACGCACGGCGTTTTGCATGGTGTTCCCATAGCGTAAGCTACTTACGCAATAGGAGAGACCTCTCGATAGGGAACGACTCGGTTACTAACGTAACCTCGGTTCCCTGAGAGGAGGGAACGAGTATTGCGTAAGCTGCCGTGCTAGTGCTTGGTCAGTTCGCTTCAGTCGATTGAACCTAAAGAACTCTCACGACGGGGCGCCTAATATATAGCCCTAAGCCACGTCCATCTTGGCAGGCTCTGAGCGCGCGAGCGTGAAGCGTGCGCCCATTGGTCGCGTGTTCAGAGTCGCCCTGTCATTGGTTCCAGCAAGTTGCTGCAGCACAGCCAATGACCGAGCTGCCTCGCTCATTGCTGTCTGCTGTGCAGCTGCAATGCGTTTTACATAAAGACTTCAATATTTCTCGAGAAACGGAGTTTTCCCATAGCGTAAGCTACTTACGCAATACTCGTTCCCTCCTCTCAGGGAACCGAGGTTATGTTAGTAACCGAGTTGGTTTTTAGTCCCTGAGAAATGTTTTGAAATGTGCTGTCATTTGGTAAAACAAACGCCACTGTTGTTGTGATATTTTGTTAACTATAAGGCGAGGAAATTAACATTTATAAGTGTGGTGTTTAAATTCTGTTGGGGCATGTTAAAGTATTTTTGAAAGTCTAGTTGTGTGCAAATCTCTATGGACACAAGTTGCGACATAAAAGGCCATATATGTAACTCAACGTGTGAACCGCACAAATCTTCTCAAGTCAAGCAGCGCATGATAGTTTACTGTGTCATTTTTACCCAAATGTTTCCATAAGGACCAGACCAGACCATGGGGTGGTACTTGCATTACCTACATCTCCAGCTAACAGATTTTAAGACCACTCGACTGCTTTTTCAGCGCAATGTAACGTCATTTTGTATTTTCCAGCCCACCGCCACCACAAAAACAACTTTTGCACGCGGCGAACAAAGTCTTGAGGTGAAGAAGGGTGGATTGTTAAAAGAGAGTGATTATTTTATTTATGTATTGTATGCGGATTTCATGTGAATTATACAGAGCCCCTAAAGGGTCAAGGTGGTGGGGAGAAAATTAGTAGCATGTGAAAAAAAATAAGCAAACGCTTTTGCGTTCTCTCACAAAACGTGTGCTCTCCTATATGCATTCCCGCACCTGAATTCTCTATTTATGAGATATTTAGATGACAGGTGCCTACATTTTGTGGAAAACTTTCTGTTGTAAACAAAGTGTGAGAAGATACTGGGACTCCTTTCAGAATTCCATCATTCATAAATCTGAAATGTGGCATGCAATAAATAAATAAATAAAAATCAGAAAATACGATTTAAATTCAATTCAAAATGCAAAATATTTTAAATGCTACACAAACTACGTTTTTATATATGTAGCATGTTTTCCCAAACTACAGGGCTAGTGCAGTTTGAAAATCATATGCTCAAATATCAACTATAATTGTATATGTTTATTTGGCCATTTATCATGCGCCAGCAGATGGCGACAATTTTGTAATGAGTGAGTCATTCAACACTGCCACATACCAAACCGCATAAATGATGCATCCTCAGGGCACTTCGAAGGGGAGCAATCAATGTGGCTAAACTAAAAGGTTGTTCAAAACACAAATACGAATGAGTTAACAGTGAGTTCTGAATTAGTTATTTTAAAGCCCAAAACCTTCAGCCACCATACATAATGAAGCATTTTTTATTGTTTTATTAATGGAGAGGGAAACACCACCACAACAACAAAAAATACAATAATAACAATAATAGCATTCCATTTAAATTAGACCACTTGCATTTATCGTAACTTTAACTGTGTTGTCTTTATTTTCACACATTCATAAATTCATTATTATGATTTGTGCACTGCCATATTGTCTTTAGGGCTTCAAATTAATTGTACTGGTTTAATCTTCTTCTTGAACTCAAAAGCTGGAATACTGCTGGAATACACATAGGAGAGCTAACTGAAGACTTCTTTATGAAGCAAATTAGCTAGAGAATGCAAAATAATTTGCGAGAGAACGGAAAAGTTCTCGGGGGAACGCAAAATTTGCAAGAGAACGCAAAAGTATTTACTTATTTTTTTCCCCCACCCAAATTGTTTTTCCCTACCATCTTGACCCGTTAGGGGCTCAGTAGAATTATAATTAGTTTTGGTTAGAAGACATATTTTCTTGTTATCTGTAAGTGAGAAAAACCTTCTGATATATATTTAAGCATATGGCCTACATCAGCCCTGATTGCAACACATCAGTGGTGATTTAGGGCCATAAAGCACGATTGCGAGAGTGATATTGCTTAAATATATATCAGGGTGTTTTTCTCAACAGTTCAATGAACAAATTAGGAAAAACTGAGTACGGTCACAAAAAAGGTATTTGTGAATGGAACTACGTACTGTCTTCTGCAGTGGAACATAATCTGTTGCTGGTTCAAAACAAACTTATGTATCCAAGCCTCTCAAAAACCTAATTTCAGAACAACTAGTATCATGGCTTTGGATGTTTCTAACAAGTTATTGGAGAAACAAGGGTGTTTATGTGTGTGTGTGTGAGAGAGAGAGAGAGAGAGAGAGAGAGAGAGAGAGAGAGAGAGAGAGAGCATGTGCCATCACTTGCTGCCACTCCCAAGCAGAGAAGCTGTAGTGTGTAAGTCAGCTTTATGAAGGTAATGTAATTTTGGTCAAATGCATCCTATTTTCTCTGTGGAAAAATAGCCGTCCAAGTGGGGGTATTCCTCCCTATTTTGCAGTAGCCGGTGCGCAAGAGTCATTCACTATAGAAACCACAATCTCCTCTGCCATTTCCACAAAATGAAATGTAAACAGACACATATAGCTCTTAACACATATGCACTGCTCTTACACTTTAGTTTAGAATGGTACAAACACAAGCGGCGTGATACACAGTGTCTGAGTGCTGATGGTGTCAGACCATCAATACTCATGGAACATCTCTCGTCCAAACAAATTCGAGGACCGGAACTAATTGTTGTATGTGTGTGTGTATATATATATATATATGTATACATACACTGGCGACCAAAAGTTTTGAATAATGTACAGATTTTGCTGTTTCGGTTTATAGTCAGGACATTACTGATGTTAAAAACAGCACCATCACTATCTGAAGAAAGTAATTTTTGATTTAGACAGTCCCCATTTCCAGCAGCCATCACTCAAATATCTTATCCATGAATAATCATGATAAATTGCTAATTTGGTGCTGGAAAATCACTTGCCATTATATCAAACACAGCTCAAAGCTATTTGGTTCATTAAATTAAGCTTAACATTGTCTTTGTGTTTGTTTTTGAGTTGGCACAGTATGCAATAGACTGGCATGTCTGAAGGTCAAACAGCTTTCTCTAGAAACTCATCAGTCAATAAATGTTTTGTGGAATGAAGGCTATATAATGCTTGAAATTGCCAAAAAACTGAAGATTTAATTCAAAGGTGTACACTACAGTCTTCAAAGACAGAGGAAAACTGGCCCTAACGAGGACAGAAAGAGATGTGGAAGTTCAGATGTACAACTAAACAAGAGGTTAAGTACATCAGAATCTCCAGTTTGAGAAATAGATGCATCACATGTCCTCAGCTGACAGCTTCATTGAATTCTACCTGCTCAACACCAGTTTCATGTACAACAGTAAAGAGAAGACTCAGGGGTGCTGGTCTTATGGGAAAAATTGTAAAGAAAAAGCCACTTTTGAAACAGAAAATAAAAAAGTGACTAAGAAACAGACATTGAGCAACAGATAATTGGAAAAGAGTATGATGGATCTTAACCTTATTGAGATTTTGTGGGATCAGCTAGACTGTAAGGTGCATGAGAAGTGCCCGACATGACAGCTACATCTATGGCAAGTGCTACAGGAAGTGTGGGGTGAAATGTCACCTGAGTATCTGGACAAACTGACAGCTAGAATATCAAGGATCTGCAAAGCTGTCATTGCTGCACGTGGAGGATTTTTTGGATGATTACTATTTTAATTCAAATAGTAATTTTTCACATTATTAATGTCCTGACTATTGTGATCAGTTGTATGCCACTTTCTTGAATAAAAGTGCCAATTTCTTTCCATAAGAGCAAAATCTGTACATTATTCCAAACTTTTGGCCGCCAGTGTATGTATGCATGTATGTGTAATATATATGTACACCCTGTGCATGAATTTATAATTTTGCTTAATTATTTTATTACAGGACAGTGAGGAAAAAACATTCTGACATGTCGTTTCCCATTGATCTTCCTCAAAAGCACGTCCCATATCCTTCTGCCATATGTTCCTAAGTGACGTCAAGGAAGAGCTGTACCGGTCCAACAAAGCCCTATAAATTACAGAGATTGTTCCTTTTAATGATGTTGATTTTACCAAAATCTCCTCAAGATTTGTTAGCCCCAGAGACAGGTGTTTTTCCCCTTTCAGGGTGTTTATTAGATGGCGAATTTGTAAGTATTTATAAAAGTCCTGTTTCGGAATTTCATATTCTGACATTAAAACAGCAAAGGATTTGAGTGTATCCCCATCAAACAATTGTTGGAATTGATGTACACCATTTCCTCTCCACTATGCGAACAAGGAACCACCAATAGATGGTGGCAGATCTGGGTTTAAGGATAAGGGGGATAGCCTGGAGATTTTGCCAAAGTACCCACAGAACTTATTTATATCTTGCCAAGCCCGGAGAGTGTTGTGAACTACATATGTTTTTGTTATTTGATGTAGTGCATTTATGTTGTTAATGAATGGTAGCCAGGACATAGAAATAGGAGTACAGAGTTCTTCTTCTATGTCTATCCAGTGTGCATTATTACGTCTTTGTACCCAGCTAATCAGGCCCTTGGTCTGGGCTGCCCAGTAGTACATCTGTAAGTCTGGTAATGCCAGTCCCCCTTTCTCTCTAGATTTAGTTAAAGTTTTAAAAGCTATCCTTGGTGAGGAATTTTTCCAGATGAAAGAGGTTAACACTTTGTTTATAGATTTAAAGAATGTTTTATCTAAGTAGCAGGGCAGTGACTGAAATAAATAGCTAAAACGGGGCAGAACATTCATTTTAATTACATTAATTCGGCCGAGAAATGAGATGGGGAGCATTTTCCAATGTTCTAATTCCTCCTTAATCTTTTTGAGCAGTGGAACGTAATTTATGAGGTAGAGATCTTTGAGTTTTAGAGCCACATTCACCCCAAGGTATTTAAAGCTGTTTTGGGCCCAAGTGAACGGAGAGATTGCCCTGAGTTTGTTAGAAATTGACGAGTTAATTAATAATGCATTGGATTTTGTCAAATTGATTTTATATCCTGATATTGTTCCAAATTTAGTGATAAGGTCTAATACTGCTGGGATTGATCGCTCGGGACTGGTTAAGTATAAGATTATATCATCAGCGTATAGTGAAATATTGTTCTGTGTTTTCCCGATATTGATACCAGCAATCTCTTCATTAGCCCGTATGGCTTCTGCAAGTGGTTCAATTGCTAGGTTAAATAAAAATGGAGATAGAGGGCACCCCTGCCGGCATCCTCTAAACAAGTCAAATTTTTCAGTGAGGGTACCATTTATAAATATTTGGGGTCAGACTCTCTTTAAACAAAAAGCTCCAGAGGGGAAAGTCCACAAAAAAAAGTGTTTAGAAAATACTTAGGCAACTGGCTTCAAAACAACTAAACACCAAGCAAGTAAACTAGGGGACAGAGTCACTTAAATACACAAAGCTAAATGAAACACATGTTTACCTAATAACACCAATTACAAGTGGAAAGCTGGGCATGAGAGCACCATGAGGACCTCTAAAGGCCAAAACACAACACAAAGCAAAATACTGACAGAGCTACCCAGGCCCCCGACTATATACTGTATTAAAGTACCATTATTTTACCATCTGGTACCATCACTGTACCATGATACTCAGTACTTTTGTGATAAGGGATGCTAGCTAGTGCATGAAAACTGTTACTTTCCTCCCATTATTACGACATATTTTTCCTTTTTTTGTCTTGTTTCCTGTCAGGATACACACTAGGACAACAAGGTTAGAAGGATTCAGAATAACTTTTAATGAAGCTTTCGTAGGACAGTAGGGAAGTTAAGATGCATCAACGGGCGCTGTGAGTATAATACTGATGAATGACCGTCCGACGAGGGAAAACAGGAAAACAGGTAAGTAACACAAGGGTGTACTGAGGAAACAGACTGGAATAGTCTCAGGAACAATCGTCTGAAAAGCACAGAGAGCAGGTTAGTGGATATTTCCTCGTTCAAGGTTTGACAGAGACTGGAGGTGAGTTGTGCTCTTAAATAGTGCTGGTGATTGCTGGATTGCTGGATTGATGACAGGTGCAGGTGATTAGTATTCGGGTGAGTGTGATCTTTGTGTTGTGGATGTGAGTGAGCCTGATTGCCTCCTGACATTACCCCCCCCCTCCAGGGTCCGCGCCAGCGGACCGAGGACCCCGACGTTGTGGTGGTCTGCCTCGAGGTCGTGGGGCTGGTCGATGTGGATGTTGTTGGTGGAATTCAGTGAGAAGAGTCGGGTCCAGGATATCGTCTCGAGAAACCCAAGATCTTTCTTCTGGCCCGTAACCTTCCCAGTCGACAAGGTATTCTATACGACCACCCCGACGTCGGGAGTCCAGGATTTCGTGGACTGAGTAGATGGGGTCCTCTTCAATGGTAGGTAAGGGAGGGGTCTGGTCAGAATCAGGCTCTGTAGTGGGAGGAAAAACAGAAGGATAATGAGGTTTCAGGAGAGATACATGGAAAACTGGGTGAATCTTGAATCGAGGAGGTAGGTGAAGCTTATATGTGACTGGATTGACTTGATGGAGAATTTTAAAAGGTCCGATATATCGTGGGCTCAATTTACTGACATGTTTGGCGTAGACGGATGTCTCGAGTCGAGAGCCAGACAAGTTGACCAGGTTCAAACACAGGGGTGTCATTTCGACGTACATCTGCAAATCTTTTGTGTCTGTGTATGGCCCGTTGGAGATGATGATGGGCATCATTCCACACTCTTTCACTTTCTGAAACCAGAAATCAACTGAAGGGACCTCGGAAGGCTCACCGGACCATGGAAACAGTGGTGGCTGGAAACCTAGGAAACATTGGAAAGGTGTTAGCCCTGTGGTGGTCTGATGCAAGGAGTTTTGGGCGTATTCTGCCCAGGCAAGGAATTGATTCCACGTGTCTTGATGATCTTGACAGAACGTGCGGAGGAAACGATTAATTTCTTGAACCTTCCTCTCAGTCTGCCCATTAGCCTGGGGATGATATCCCGATGTCAAGCTTATCGTCACTCCGAGAAGAGAAAAGAAAGCTTTCCAAACCCGAGAGATGAATTGAGGTCCTCGATCGGACACAATGTCCTCAGGGAGGCCAAAATGACTGAAAAACCTGGTTGAAGAGGCTCTCGGCTGTCTCAAGAGCTGTAGGAAGGCCTGGTAAGGGGATCAGTTTACAGGCTTTGGAGAATCTGTCAACTATAATGAGAATGCAGGTGTTGCCTCCTGATGGAGGTAAATCAGTAATGAAATCAATACCCAGATGCGACCACGGCCGTTGAGGAATAGGTAGAGGTAATAGTTTCCCAGAAGGTAAGTGACGTGGAGTTTTAGATATAGCGCAAATTTGACACCCCTGGACGAAGCGTTGTACTTCCTTTCTCATGCCTGGCCACCAATATCGTTGCTGTAGAAGAGTGTAAGTCTGTGTCGCTCCAGGATGACCCGTACCAACTGACGAATGAGCAGATTCGATGAGAGGTAGGCGATATTCGTCTGGGACATACGTGAGGGTGTCTGGGCATTCTGGTGGAGTAGGTTCTAGTCTCGTGGCTTCCTGGATTTGATCATTAATGTCCCATTGAATGGGATTGACGAAAACTGTAGTGGGCAGAACTGGTTCAGGTTCATCAATGGTGTCTGGAAGGGCATGGAGTCTGGATAAAGCATCCGCACAGGTATTCTTGGATCCTGGACGATAGGTGATATAGAAGTGGAACCGAGTGAAGAATAAAGCCCAACGGGCTTGACGTGGGTTTAGTCTCTTGGCTTCTTTGAGATACTGAAGGTTCTTATGATCGGTAAGTACCGTGAAAGGATGTTGTGCCCCTTCGAGCCAATGTCTCCACTCTTCCAAAGCCAATTTGATGGCGAGGAGTTCCCGTTACCCACATCATAATTCTGTTCAGCTGGGGATAATTTTTTTGAAAAGAAGGCACAGGGAAGAGGTTTATGGGAATCCCCTGGTGCTGAGAAAGTATGGCACCTACTCCAGTTGTGGAGGCATCGACTTCAACGATGAAGGCGAGGTCTGGGTTAGGGTGGCGTAGAAGAGGAGCAGAGATGAACTCGTTTTTCAACGTCTGGAAGGCATGGTCAGCTTCAAGGTTCCAGGACAGGGATTTTGGTTTCCCTTTCAGGAGAGAGGTAAGAGCAGAGGTTATGGTACTGTAATTGTTCATGAACCTGCGATAGAAATTCGCGAAGCCAAGGAATCGTTGGAGCTCTTTTACTGTTTGCGGTGTGGGCCATGAGGTGACTGCCGTGACCTTTCCTTCATCCATCTTCACCCCCTGCTTACCCACAATGTACCCAAGGAAAGTAACCGAATCTTGATGGAAGATGCATTTCTCTGCTTTTAGGAAGAGGGAGTGATCTCGTAATCGTTGGAGAACACTGGAGACATGTCGTTGATGTGAAGATTCGTCTTGGGAGAAGATAAGAATGTCATCAATATATACTATCACAAATTTGTTGAGGAAATCACGGAGTATTTCGTTCATGAAATCTTGAAACACCGAAGGGCGTTGACCAGACCATACGGCATAACAAGATATTCAGTAGTGGCCAGAGGGGGTAATGAATGCGGTCTTCCACTCATCCCCTCTCGTATCCGGATTAGATTATACGCACTTCTGAGGTCAAGCTTGGTGAAGATACTAGCGCCTCGTAGCTGTTCGAGTGATGTGGGTACGAGAGGGAGTGGGTACCGAAACTTGATGGTGATCTTATTCAAAGCCCGGTAATCGATGCAAGGTCTTAGACCACCATCTTTCTTTGCCACGAAGAAGAAACTAGATGCTGCTGGCGAAGTTGATGGACCGAATGTACCCCTGATTTAGGGCTTCTTGTATATACTCTTCCATGGCTCGTTGTTCTGGGATGGAGAGAGTATAAATGTGGCCATGGGGCACCGATGTATCAGGTTCCAAGTCAATGGCGCAATCCCAAGGTCTGTGTGGGGAAGATGAGAGGCCTTTTCAGGACTAAATACGTCTGCAAAGGAGGCATAACAGGGTGGAATTTCCATGGTCCGTTTTGCTTGAGGGCTCTCGATAGATGTCACAGCAATGGAGATAGTTTGAGACGAAGTAGAGGCAGGTCTTGGAAGCTTAGGGAAGCAGGTAGAGAAACAAGTAGAACCCCAGCGCAGAATTTCTCCGTTGTTCCATGAGACATCAGGATTGTGCTGGATGAGCCAGGATCTGCCAAGAATGATGCAGAAGTGGAATTTTCTAACACCAAAGGAGTGAATGGTTCTTCGTGTAGACAACCGACTCTTAAAGTGATTGGTTTTATTCTGTGTTTTACATACCCAGGATTCAAGGTCTTTCCAGTCACTGATTTGGCTGTGAGCGGGGGTTGAGCAGAGGATTTTCGGGAGTTGAAGTTGCCGGCAGAGGTCGCCCGAGATGAAATTACCCGCTGATCCTGAATCAATGAGGGCTGTAACTGAGATGGTAACATCAGTAGAAATCAATGAAACGGTGGTGGATAAAGGAGCAATATTGAGGGACTGACTACCAACGAACTCACCAAGAGGCGAGGTGGACGGACAGGACAACCACCGATGTAATGAGAGTTGTCCCCATAATACAGACAGAGATTATGGGTCATGCGTCTGGTTCTTTCTGATGGAGAAAGACGGGTATGGTCAATTTGCATAGGCTCAACCCCGCGGTGATCTGGGATATCAGCAGGCCTAGGCGAGGAAGCATATGATGATTGGTGAAGATCTGGGTAACAATTTTGAACTCGGCGAGACTCGGATAGATTGTTGAATAAACTTCTCAAGGCCCATGACATCATCATAAATTGCGAGTTGTAATCTGAGGGCTGGATTTAATCCTTGACGGTAGGTTGTCATGAGTGCTCTCTCATTCCATCCACTGCGTGGCGGCAAGGGTTCTAAACTTTATAGCATAGTCAGTTATAGACATTTGTCCTTGTTGGAGGTGATATAACTGCTCACAGACTGATGAATCACCTACAGGACAACCAAATACTTCTTTAAAGTGTGTTATGAAGTTTTGAAGAGAGTCAGTAACCGGTCCTGTCTGATTCCACATGGATTCTGCCCATTGAAGTGCTCGGCCAGATAAGAGTGAAATAATGAAGGAGATTTTTGAACGTTCAGTTGGGAAATTGTATGGTTGTACCTCTAGAGCGAGTGAGCACTGAAGGAGAAATCCGTTGCAATCCTCCTCCCGGCCAGAGAAAGGGCTGGTTTCATCATAGGGCAGAAAGTAAACAGCGGTGGTGGAGCGTCAGATGCGGAAGTGGGAATCGCTGCAGCTCACGCTCACCGAGCTCAGGCGGGAAATTCCAGCTGGATTAATCACAGGATTAGTTTGTTCGAATCCATAGCGGTTTTGGTCAAACCTTCTGTCAGGATACACACTAGGACAACAAGGTTAGAAGGATTCAGAATAACTTTTAATGAAGCTTTCAGTAGGACAGTAGGGAAGTTAAGATGCATCAACGAGCTGTGAGTATAATACTGATGAATGACCGTCTTTTCTCTTGCAGATAACGGCAGGCTTGAGTGTGGTAAGTATCACAATCCAAAGGACGCTGAGTATGAACACCAGGGAGATGGAGGAGTCTCTGGACGAGGGAAAACAGGTAAGTAACACAAGGGTGTACTGAGGAAACAGACTGGAATAGTCTCAGGAACAATCGTCTGAAAAGCACAGAGAGCAGGTTAGTGGATATTTCCTCGTTCAAGGTTTGACAGAGACTGGAGGTGAGTTGTGCTCTTAAATAGTGCTGGTGATTGCTGGATTGCTGGATTGATGACAGGTGCAGGTGATTAGTATTCGGGTGAGTGTGATCTTTGTGTTGTGGATGTGAGTGAGCCTGATTGCCTCCTGACATTTCCATTATACAAGGGACTTCTGAAGAATGACATCAACAGCTTGTTGTCCAGACCCTTGTCATACAGGAAATGCCTTGACCTGGCTTCTGTGTCCAGATATTGATTATGTATCCACCACGTTGCAAATTCTGAATGAGATCGTCCAGGAGAAATTTTTTTAACTTGCTGAAAAGGTTCTTCAGGAATGCAACCCCGAAGCCTGTATTTATGCTCTACAAAAACTACTGAAGTCAACTGCCTCATGGTCAGCTCCTCATTCATAAGCATGCATGAATATATGTTAGCGACACATTTTATACAATTATCTTGGTTCTACATAGGTCATAACTAAAATATTGCCGAGTAATAACAGTACAGAGTATTAACATTTATTCTACTAACATTTCATTATTGTGTGCACTGTGCAGTCACGAATGCTATAAACATGAACTCCAATTTCTCTCATTTCACTGATGCTACAATCTCAGATTATCTTAGCATTTAGGATAAAATACTTGACAAAATTAATTCTAGAAACTCTCCGCCTTGAAAATAGTGCTCAGGTTGTTGCAAAACTGTTGTCTCAGCGACAGTGACAGCCCATTGTGTTTTGCTTATAATGTTTGATTTATGGGAGTCATTTACTTCAACTGTTCTTCTTTGACCTCTTACAAATACAGTCCTCTGAGAGGTCAAGGTATAATGAGTGTCTTTCTCTCTGCCGAAAGGCTAAAATGATTAAAGTCACTGAGGGACTGGCTTTCATATCTCTGTTGAGTCAGTGTCCTCACAGTGAACTCAGCTTAAGGGTGAACAACCTTCTTTCTCATTCCACACAAGGTCACCCTAAATAATTGCAGGGTTTTGACCATTGACTGAAATGTTCTTTTGTCTTTAAAGGTAATGTAAGTCAGTAACACCACTGACAAATCTCATGATTAGGTTACTTTAGGAATGTACAAAATAAAAAATACTTGCATTGATCTCAGTATCAGACATTTTCCAGATAACATGACTATTGAAGACATTTTTTTAATTTAACATAACATCTCTTACATTTAAAAAAATCCTCTTCAAAAATTATGTTTTGAATATATTTATAAAAAAAACATGCCATCATGTGATAATCCCTGCAGTTATTCTATTCACTACAATTAACTGCTTTCCAAAACCATTCTTTTGCGTTTTTATGTTGCTAACACCACTGACCATATGTTTTTTGTGTTTTCTTTAAAATAAAATAATACATTTTTATATCAAATCATGTTGATTTCACATTTATGCCTCTCGCCAACACTAGAAAACTATATGATAATGTTTTTGTTGCTTTTCATTTTCATACAACCTTGAAGTACTGCAGCTTGTATTTTTGCAGTACAAGAAAATTAATCCAAGGTGCTATAAATTCAGAAGTGGACCTAAGTGGACAACAGTCTGATATGTGCCTGTGCTGAGATCCTGACTAAAGACGAACCTGAAGTTATGATGAATACTGCTGGAGTCCTAGCCTCATTGGTATGCCTGCATACCAATATAATGTATGCTGCATTATACAGCATTTTGAATGTTCTGCAATGACTTCCAAGGTTATGTGTTAAATTTACAGGGTAATTTATGTTTAATACATTGTGGCAGGGGGCGTGGTCAAGCGCCAGTCCGGGAGATAAAAGCGGTAAGGGCGCTCACACCTGAGCTAAATTATGTCTAACACCTGTCTCTAATTGCAGTAGCATGAGGAGAGCAGCATAAAAAGCAGCAGCAACAGAGCCCCGAGAGAGAGAACCCGACACGACAAACAAAGAAATGTGTGATGCTTTGTTGTAATTATTGATACATATTAAAAGCCTTACCTTTGACGCCGTTTTCCCGTCTTCCTTTCCCCTAGGTGACCGGCCATAGGATTATAGTGAGCCGCCTGGAAAACCATTTCCCGGCGGCTCCGTGGAATCAACAATTGTGTCACCTCCTCCTTTGTTTGAGCGTCCTGCGTCACTCTGTACAACCGATCTTTAATAACCAAAAAATATGGATATGAAATGGCGACGCCCGGGCGGAGTTGTTGACCATCGATTACTCTCACTTGGTCAAAAGCGTGCTTAAGGGTTTCATCCCGCGACTGCTCCAAGGGGAAGTCCCCCTCCGGGAATTCCCTGAGAGGAGGGGCGACAACCTGGTACGGGGAAGGGGTAGGCGGGTTCTCCCACCGCCGGGAAGTTGGTCTCACGAATCCTCCACGCCTGCGCGGGGCAGGAACGGGCCCTGGGGAGAGAGCAGAGCGAGAGGGAAGAGGGGAGGGGGAAAAACAGGGGAAGGGGAGAGAGAGAGAGAGAGAGAGAGAGCTCATCTGCTCTCGGAATCGCCGCCATGTGGTCCTCCGCAAGACGAACGGCCTCCTCCAGCGATGCCGGGCGGTGGCACTGGACCCACTCCGCCGTTCTCCTGGGCAAGCGCTGAACAAACTGCTCCAGTACCACCTGATCGACAAGCCCCTCGACGTCGCGGCCCCCCGCAAGTAGCCACCTCCGACAGGCATCAAAGGAAGACGGGAAAACGGCATCAAAGGTAAGGCTTTTAATATGTATCAATAATTACAACAAAGCATCACACATTTCTTTGTTTGTCGTGTCGGGTTCTCTCTCTCGGGGCTCTGTTGCTGCTGCTTTTTATGCCGCTCTCCTCATGCTACTGCAATTAGAGACAGGTGTTAGACATAATTTAGCTCAGGTGTGAGCGCCCTTACCGCTTTTCTCTCCCGGACGGGCGCTTGACCACGCCCCGTTGCCACATACATATTTTCTATATATAGTTTAAATTCAACTGATTAAGTCTCTTTGGATAAAAATGTCTGTCATGTACATAAAATTTTTATTTTCATTATACATGCAGTTTTCATGGCTTATTATCATTTGAGAGACTTAATGTGATACATGTACTTCTAAAAATGTGGCGGAGGGTGGTGCCGGGTCGTGATTTTACACACCCGGTCCCTTATCAGGCTAATTAAGCCTCCGAGAGGGATAAGGGCCGACAGCGGAGGGTGGTGGGAAGAGAGAGATCGTTTACGATGAGCTGACCGTCGTCTGTCTTTTTGTTAATTTTTCATTAAAACTATTATTTATATCGTCAAGCTGGTTCTCGCCTCCTCCTTTCCATTGAACCCCTTTACACTGTGGTGCTTTTAAAAGATTAACTTGTAAATGGGCTAATGAACCTTGGGGCTAGCTTACTGGAGTCAAACCATAGGTGCGTATTCCTAGTGGAGAGCCAGACCCTTTGTTCAGTGCTATACCCCAGACTAGCTCTGCGCAGGCGATGTGCAAGTTGCTTGAAGAGAGCAACAGAGTGAAGAATTTGTGCACAGGGAGTTCTCTAGGTATTGCGGTATCGCTGGAAAATGTTCTGGGCTGATGGAACAGCGACAAACCTCCTGTGATGGGAAGAGGAGTGGCTGATAACCCATGGAACACTGAAAGAAATATAGGCCAGTTGAGGACATAGTTAAAGAATTATGAGCATATTCCACCCAGGAGAGCTGTTGAGACCAAGTGGAGGGATTTTCCATAACATGACATTGAAGGGCTGCCTGCATTTTGTCTGTCAATTAGTTTGGGGATGAAAATCTGAGGAGACTTACAGATGCACCAATTAGGGAACAGAATGCCTTGCCAAAATCCTGAGGTGAATTGTGGACCTTTGTCAGAGACAATGTCAAGCTGTCCACTGGAATGCTTATATATATATATATATATATATATATATTTTTTTTTTTTTTAGGGCAGTCAATCGCAATTTTTTTTTATCAAATGAATTACAAGGTGTCCTGATTAATTAATTGCAATTAATCACATATACAAATATTTGCTGAGAAAGCCCCTCATATAACTCATGTTCACTGTTGTGTTTTTGTGCTTTTATGTTGAAGTTTAGTTTAGTTCCTGTTTGGTTTTTGTAGTCCTTTGTGGTTTCATTTTATGATTGGTTTTCCCCTGATTAGTTCTCATTCCCTGATTGCTTCCCTGGGTGTTCCTCATTCCGTTGTTTGTTCCTTTTTGTATTTAAGCCCTTAGTTTTCTTGTTTGCTTTGTTGGTTCTTGCAGATGTTATTATGTTCTGTGCTAGGTCTCCATTGCTTTTCTTTAGTTTTCCTGTTTTTATGAATAAAAGCTGCATATAGATCCACATTCTCTGTCTACCTTCGTCACAATAACAATAATTCAATATATAATGATTATACATAATTATATCAATATATAATTATACATCGTTGTCTTTAAATATTTTATATATATATTTAAAGATAACTATAACTATATATATATATATATATATATATATATATATATATATATATATATATATATATATATATATATATATATATATAAATAAAATATTCAGATAATTAAAATGCTTTACATTCCTGTAGCAGAAGAGTTAATAATTGATAAGACAATACAAAAAGCGGCTTTAGAATACAATGTATTGTTTACTACCATATTATTGATCATAAGACAATCATTGGCATACAGTTCACAGCGATCCATTACACAAGTGAATTTGTCAGTTGTAGATTTATTATGAGGGCTTGTTTAAGGACCCGTCAATTTACACCTGCGTCAGACGTCTCAGGTGTGTTGCGTCATAAACATAAAATGTTTAGGTCACTGTGTCAAGTTAAATATAGTTTACTACTCAATCTTTAAACACATCTTGAGATCCCTTAGATCGCATTTGCGCTCCTTCAAGTGTTTTGAATGCAAGAACGTAACGCATTTGTGTTGTTCTGCCCAGAGCTATATAGAGTGAGAGTTGCGACAACTCCATTTGACTCCAATGGAACGTTTTTTTTTACAGCAATGGCGGCTCATGGAGCCTCTTAACTCTTTCCCCGCCAAACACAGAATTTTCCGTGTTTTATGAAAAAACGCTTCCCCGCCAAACACGGAATTTTCCGGGTTTCCGTGTTTTAGGTGTTATACGGTAAGGAAGACCCCTGCGCATGTTTTGAATGAGTACGCAACTCTTTGATCAAAGAAACAGACTGCGATCGTCTCAAACATGAAGAAGTGGAGTATGAGAAGCTCAAAATATCAAACATAAACATGCCTTTTTCTCAGCTTTTTGTCTGAAATGTTGTTTTTTGACAAAACCTACCTCTGTTCAAGTCGCAATAAAAAAAGAACAAATGAAGATAAAATAAAATCTTTTTTTTTGCCTAAAAGCAGAGGCTCAGATCTTTATTGTGATATATAGCATCTTCATATATTCATGGAAGAAAATATTCTGCGGGCCATTAAAGTTTAGCGAAAATTGTCAAAAACCCTGGCGGTAGCTGGCAACTTTTTTTTAAAAACGCTGGCGGGGAAAGAGTTAATAGTTCCCGGAAGTAGCAGCAAACACATAGAGATGCAGCAGAACAAACCGTTTGCGACGCACTTTTAAAAGGTGAAATGTTTAAAGAATAATATTATCTTATTCTGTATATTATCAGTATATTTAAATAAAAATAACTTGTAAATTAAAACCTTATAGTTGCGTATTACTCATAAAATTAAGAGATAGGGGATGTTATCGGATAACTAACAGATTAGGCAAGGATTGGAGCTGGATAAAGTTAGTAACGAACACCCTATTAATTGTAAAATCTGTTCTCTTGATTCAGTTTCATCCATCGTTTTAAAAAAAAAGTAATATCGTAATATGTTATTACAATTTAAAATAACTGTTTTCTATTTTAATGTATTTTAAAATGTAATTTACTCCTGTGATGCCAAGCTGAATTTTCAGCCTCATTACTTTTGAATGGCACTTTATATACGAGTATGCTTAAGTTGTTTTAAAGCTGAATATATTGTGTATATGAATAAGTATTGTAAGAATTATACATTAGATATATAATATTTATAATACATAAATAATTATATTACTATATATAGAATTGTAAGAATTGTAAACAATAAGCTTCATTTCACAAAATTTTACATTTACGTAACTGCTGCTAATAGTTAATAGTTCATTGACCCATTGTGCGGTGTGAGCTGGAAATCACCTGTCACCAGCCTGTCTCTGTACTATCTGAAAAGTCATAAATATGACATTAGTTACCATGAAATTAGTGAAAACAATGAACATGAGGTAACATAAAAAGGCAACAGAAACCCTAGCCTGAAATAAGTTGAGGCAAATAACGGTAAGCAAACACTAATCCTCAAATATTAGCTGATTTGATCTTTAAAAAAACAACATCGCTGTAACAACATACTCATGCTACATACATATGTCGGTGTTACATAAATATATAAAATAAATGAATTTATTGACTACTAATTACCAGAAATCGCAGTTCTGTCACTCTACTCTAACAGTTTGAAATGCCCGCCAAAGCACTTCCTGGAACTATCTGAAGTCTACGTGAATCACGTGACGATCAAGCATTTAGAACTTCCGTTGTCGCAACTCTCTCTCTATATGGCTCTGGTTCTGCCTACTGAAGTGTTTTCTCCACTGTATAAACTGTGCGTTGCTCATACAGCTGAAATTTCACTTACTGCCCTCTGGAGTAAACAGGTGGTACTGCAAGCGTGCATTTCTCAGGAATCTTCCATATGACCATCCGTGGGCATGCGATTGTGTTAATCCTTTTAACGCGTTATTTTTGTAAAATTAATCACACTGAATTAACGCGTTAAATCGACAGCCCTAATATACATATGATTAGCTCCTCACAATCAAAAGTACCACAAGATATTAAAGATGTTGAAATGAGAGAGAGTGGACACCATAGTAGAATCCCATCTCCTAAAGGCAAAAGTAGGGAAACAATCTCTATTTTACCTACCTGATAATGGAGAGTTTTATCATCCAATGGAAATGCCGTGGCCTCAGGGCTAATTAGCATTTATCTGCAGTTATCAATCCTCTTGTCATTTGTCTTCAGGAGACACAACTATCATCAGATTGTACCCTTTCTTAAAAATATTACAGCTTTTAATACTTTTGGACCTAACGATAGACAGGCTTCTGGAAGTACAGCCATTTTAATCAAAACTGATGTGATGCATAGTCATATCAGTATTAACAGCAATCCACAGGTAACAGCAGTGAGTTTGACCCTACAGAAAACCATTATAGTCTGTTCTATTTATGTTCCTCCTGACATGAATAAAACACACATGGACCTGGATAATCTGGTTGCTCAGCTCCTCTCTCCTTTTATACTCATGGGAGATTATAACACTTTATAGGTAACCATTGCAGCACAAAAGTGGATTGAAGATTACATAGATAACCATGCCTTATGTCTTCTAAATGATGGATGACATTCTTATTTACACCCAGGGCATGGGTTATTTTTAGACCTCTCGTGGAAATTTTGGAATGATCTCTGTGGAAGTGACCACTTTCCACTCATTTTAACCATCAAAGGAAGAGAAGTATCAAGAGTTTGAAGATAGCAAATTGGTACCAGTTTCAAATCCTCTGTTACGAGAGGTTTGCAAGCGTTCCATAGGAAAATCTGGATGCTACAAAGAACTTTATAGAAATGCTTATATCCATAACAAATGACACTATTCTGAGAACATCTTATAATACAAAATGTAGATTTTATCACCATGTAAGGTGATAAGTGCAAAAAAGCTGTAAAAAAGAGGGGAAATGCTGAAAGACTCTTCTTCAGAAAATATTATTAAACTCAAAAGAAAGAGCACAAATAAGAAGAACAATAAATGAAGCAAAAAAGGAAAGCTGTTGAAGATTTGTGCCCAGCTTGCCAGCAAGCACTCCATCAAAAAGACCAGTGGTCCACAAATGAAACATATCAAACATCAATGCTCACTCTTACCTTCAGAACAAGTAATTGCAAACATCTTTCAAGAATTCGTAGATTGAAAACTGCCTTCCAAACAATCCAAGCTCAACAAGAGAAGAGAATGATGAACATTTCCTCAAGCAATATGGACCATATAACCAGCCATTTTGCATGGAAGAGCTACTATGGGCTATAAAAAGATCCCACGCCAGGATATAGCTGTTGGACCAGACAAAATCCACTACCAATTTGTAAAGAATCTACCTCGCACTACTGTAACCGTGTTTTTTTTTTTTATTTTACCTCCATTTGGATATCAGGAAATATTTCACCTGCTTGGTAGGAAGCAGAAATTATAACAATCCCAAAGACATGGAAAGAAAATAATTATCCCAACAACTATTGCCCTATAGCCTTGACCAGCTGCTTATGCAAAACATGGTCAATGATCATCTAGTTTGGATACTGGAATGTAAACATCATTCAAGTAATTCCCAGTGTGGATTCAGGAGGGGTCAATGCAAGCCTTGACAGTCTGGAAAGCTATATATATGATGCTTTTATTAAGAACGAATATGTTGTAGCCGTCTTTTTTGATTTGGACGAAGCCTACGACACAAAATGGAAGTATGGCATTTTAAAGGATTTGTATCAGCTGGGTTTTAGAGGACGTTTACCAGTTTTTATTGAATGATTTGGTAGATCAAGGTAGATAAGACCTTGTCTGACCTTCATAGACAAGAACTTGGAGTGCCTCAAGGAAGTATTTTATCAGTAACTCTTTTTAGTATTAAAATAGCATTACAAAAGTAACTGGTTCAGATATTCACAGTAGCTTTGATGTAGACGACGTCTGTATATCCTATAGAAGCAAGTACATGAGCAGTATCGAGCAGAAAATTCTACTGAAGATAAATAAAATACAATCTTGATTGATGCTAAATGGCTTCAAGTTTTCAAATGCAAAAACTGTTTGCATGCATTTCTGCCAACTTCCCCATTAAGGTTCTAATAGAGACCACATTTCTTGGCATCACCTTTGAAAGCAAACTCTCCTTTATCCCTCATATCAAGTTATTAAAAAAAAGCGATGTTTTAAAGCCATGGACATTTTAAATGTTTTATCCAAGACAAAATAGGGTGCAGACAGCTCAATCCTCCTAAATCTATGTAGAACACTGATTCGCTCAAAGCTGGACTATGGAAGTATAGTCTATGGCTAAGTCAGAAAATCAAACATTCGACTTTTGGATACTATACAACACCAAGGTACACAACTGGCTTTGGAAGCTAAAGTATTTATGTGGTGGCTAATGAGCTTTATTTGGAAAACAGAGGCCTGAAGCTGGCTTTACAATATACAATCAAGCTTAACACAAATAATGAAAATCCGGCCTATCCAGCAGTGTTTTCACCTCAACTTTCAATAATATATGAAAAATAAGTGACATCCGCCCACTTGGTCTACACTAGGGTGAGCATACGTCCTCTTTTTCTGACCTTAAAAAAAGTGTCCAGCTTTCTACATTTGTGAAAATATCTGGGATTCGGCTTTAGTTGCATTATGATGTGCATCTGGTCTAATACTTCATTGTGTGTGCGAGCATATTTGCATTGCTTTAACCCCTCTTTGTAAGTCCCGCCTTCTCTCACACCAATTTGTCAATTAGATAGTCTTGCAACAACTATTGGCCAAATTCCTGCCTGTCAATCTCTAGGGAATGCACGAAGCACTGTTGTGTTCGGCATCAAACAGTTGCTTGACAGTAACAGCAAACTATTTCCATGTCCACTTGGACTTTGCTGATGACAGAATGAAGGAGGCGCATTGGGGAAGCGCATACTTGCTTTTTGCTGACCATACGTGGGCCAGCGTGGCATGGGGGCATGTATACACCACTACTGTTGTGTTGTCCGAACAAATCAGAATGTGGTGATTCCCAATATCGGAATGAAAAGCTCTCAAAGCTAAAAAGACACGGCCTGTTTCCAGGTGCCAAAAGTCAGCGTCCATTACAAACTGCACCCCAACCTGTGTTGGATGCATTTGTGGTCAGCACTTTCATTCTGAAAACTTGATCCAGCATAACACCCTGTTGGTAGAAGGCTGACGCTGTCCATGGTGCTAAAGTAGCCAGACAGTGGTGAGTTACCACGATGCACATGAAAATAAAATGACTTCAGTGGTAATGTTTTTTCAGTTTGAACTGAAACAGACACCGAAGAATGGTCTGCATGTGCTTGTTCATGAGGTGCGCATGCATGAACTCCTAAAAAGGATATTTACTGGCTGGGGAAAAGTGTTCTTTTCACCCAGTTGACATTAGACCAGATTTTCCATATGGAAAGAAGCAAGTCTCTGTGTTCGCTCAGTAGTGCCTCTAAGTGGCTAGTAATAACCAATTGCTGATGTAATTCAAAACACACACACCGTTCATTTTCAATGGGGCGAGTGCCACATCGATACATGCGTGAACGTGCAGGAAGCCAGAGACAGACTGAAATAAAGGACTTTAAATTAATACACAGAACTCAGAACTAGAATTGTCCTAAGCCAGACTTCCTTCTCCAGAACGAGGAAATAACTGATGTAAATACCGCTGTGTCGAAGTCTGTGCATGCAACACCGGCATTTTGTGGTCCTACCACAGATTGTGTTCAATCGTTGTAAACACCAGCTATGACATGCACGTGAGGACTTGCCACACATTTGCGCAGCAGAACAGCAGGCTTATTAATTCATATGAAACGACCTCTATTACGTTTGTAGCGAGAAGATTGTATATTTCAGCACGTAACATTGGTGAGTCTTCGGGCAGAACCGTGGAAGGCAGAACACCGTTGAAACAGAGTGGCCAACGTGCAAATTGGATTGTATAACAATGTTAGATCTTTTTTTTTAGCACCCGGTCAGAATGCCAGTAAGAGCTCGCCATGCGTCCACGTAATGGGACATAGGGCAATTTGGTATATTCATAACATGATATAATGCACCACTCACCATTGTGACGCAGTTGTGCATAATGTGAGGCTTTGAAGAGGGAAAGCTCTTTATTGAAAATGTGTGAGCATCACGTGCATGTGTAACGAGCGTTGAAATCTTTTTGCAATCTTTGTAATTCATTACAATATATAATGTGCAGCTCACCATTGGGAAGCAGTTGTGCAAAATATGTTGGCTTTGAAGTGGGAAATCCCTTTTTTGAAAAAGTGTGAGCGTCTTTTGCGAACGCTGTACTCTTTTTACAATCTTTGTTTGTTCATACATGATATAATGCTCTGCTCACCATTAGAAAGATGTTGTGCATAATGTGCAAACTTTATTGCATGTGATTAATATGAGACACAGAAAACAAATATTGAACAACATTTTGAAAAAAAATATTCCTTTCCTGACAAACAGCAGTGGAGAAATTCACTGGTCTGGTGAAACACAATGAAACTTTATGGCCACATTGACCATTGTAATGTTTAGGGAAAAAAGGCCGAGGCTTGCAAGCTAAAGAACACCATCCCAACCATGAACCATGGCAGTGGAAGCATCATGGATTGTGGGGGTGCTTTGCTGCAGGAGAGACTGTTGCACTTCACAAAATAGATGGCATCATGAGGAAGGAAATGTATGTGTATATATTGAAGCAACATCTCAAGACATCAGCCAGGAAGTTAAAGCTTGGTGCAAATGGGCTTTCCAAATATACAATGACCCCAAGCAAACCTCCAAAGTTGTGGCAAAAAGGCTTAAGGACAACAAAGTCAAGGTATTGGAGTGGCATCACAAAGCTCTGACCTCAGTCCAATAGACAATTTGTGGGCAGAACTGAAAAAGCATGTACAAGCAAGGAGGCCTACAAACCTGACTCGGGTTACACCAGTTCTGTCTGGAGGAATGGGCCAACATTCAAGCAACTTATTGTGAGTAGCTTGTGGAAGACTACCCAACATGTCTGACCCAATTTCAACAATTTAAAGGCAATGCTACCAAATACTAACAAAGTGTATGTCAACTTCTGACCCAATGGGAATGTGATGAAAGATATAAAAGATGAAAGAAATAATTCTCTCTACTATTATTCTGACATTTCACATTCTTAAAATACAGTAGTGATCCTAACTGACCTAGGACAGGGAATGTTTTCTACGATTAAATTAACCTTTTTCTACGTCAGGAATTGTGTTTAAATGTATTTGGCTACAATATATGTAAACTTCTGACTTCAACTGTATATATGAGATGTTAAAAAAGACATCCTTACCTTATTAATGCCTGACCCTAAACATTAGTTTTTTTAAAATGCAGAAGCAAAATGAAAAAGCACATTTTCTGAAGCAACCACCTCATTTCGTACTGCTTATATGACTCTGAATGTCACGTGTCAGCTTGAGTTCATGACTGGATTTGATCTGCGGTCCTCCAACTCTAATTCTGCAGTCACGTGCTATCGGAATTATCAGAAATACAAGAAATTCTGAGATAATTTTGATAGTTTCTGAGATGGGAGGAGTACTAAAGTTTCACCATGGCGGAGAAGTTTCTGTAGTGAATGATGGTTTTGTTCATTTTTCTAAATACAGATAATTGTTAGCACTTGCCGTTTTGGTCATATATCAGTTTATATCAGCAACCATTCAATGCACGTTGTACATTTTTACACCATGAAAATAGCTTGAATTTGCCGTTGGCACCCCTCATGATATAATATTGGGAGGAGACTTTAATCTGTTGATGAATTCAGTCCTTGATCATAGTGAAGCAAAAGTGTTTAAGCCCCCTAGAGCAACATTGATACTTTACTGGAAGTGTAAAAATGTTTGTCTTAGAGATATTTTGAGACTTTTGAACTGGTAGGGTCTATACATTTTTTTCATCAGTCCATAAGATTTATTCTAGAGTAGAATTTTTTTATATCTATGTCCCTAATTTGATCTGTTGTGGATTGCTCAATTGGAAATATCTTAGTCTCAGATCACGCCCTGAAGAGTTTAGAGATGTTGACGCACACAGAGAAAAAGAAATCATATAGTTGGTGCTTTAATGTAACCCTTTTGCAAAATCCTGATTTCCAACAAATGTTAAAGACTGAAATCAGTGTTTATATGGAGACGAACTGGTCCTCAGTATCCCCTGTGGGCGTGGCTTGGGAGACACTTAAAGCAGTTCTTCGTGGCCAGATTATACAGTATTCCTCATTCATCAAAAAATCCAAAACATGAGAACTCGTGAAGCTGGAAGGGAATGTTAAAAGTGCAGAGGCAGAGCTGAAGTGCTGAATGTCGTTTGATGGCCTCAGAGAATTGACCCGATTGAAATACATAATTTTGTAGCCGAAAGTGGAGTTTTGGTTATTATGGACAAGACAAGTCATATTTTGAGTTGGGGGACAAAGCGGGGGAGCTTTTGGCTAGATATATAAAGCCATTGATATTAATAAAGCCATTGATATTAATAAAGTTTTTAAAGAATTCTCTCTTGATTTTTTATAGTTCCACATCTTTGTCTACTGATGAAGATATTATAAACTTTGTGGAACCAATAAAACTCCCTAAAAGCAAGCTGAGGAATACAGAGAGCAGGCAGGATTCAAACACAGGATATAAATGATAGTAATAATGCAGATTTGTACACCAGGCAAACAAGACTTCATATTGAATGCGTGGAAACTGGGAACTTAAATAGACAGTGTTAATGTGAAACAGGTGGAAGGGTAATCAGTCTGACAGAAAATGTTTATGGGAGATGTAGTTTGTGAAATGTTAATATTCAGGGTGACGGCGACCTCTGGCGGCGTTCAGGGGAGATGGCAGGCGCTGCCACACATACCATCATTTACATTCCCGTCAATGGCTGTTTGCCAGACAGAATCAAAATATAGTTATTTTAAAGGTGTTTGTGATTGGACAGCTTTTAAAATACATCAGGTATATATGATACTGTAAACATTACATGAATCCGATGGGAAAAATCTAAATAAAGGGCGACATGATTACTGAAATGAAAAGATGAAGAAGTCATAATGTATGAAACAATTACATTAAAATCAGTTAATGTGTAATGTTGAAATGTCCCTTAATGGCGACAGAGAGAGTTATTGTTGTGCATAAAACATTCAAAACAATGCAAAAAAATATATATATATATATATACAATAAATAAATACAAAAATGCTAAAATCCACAAAAAAAGCAGGGTCTCTTGTTGCGTTATGTCCCGCACAATAGAGGGGGTAGAGCAGTTCTTTGGTACGGGGCCACATCAGAATTCAAAGAAATAATTCACACTAAAATGAAAATGCTCTCATAATTTCTCATCGTCACCCTTATGCCATCCCGGATGTGTATGACTCTTTCTTCAGCAGAACACCAATTCAGATTTTTAGAAGAATATCTCCGCTCTTTTGGTCCAAGTGAATGGGTGCCAAAATTTTTAAGCTCCAAAAATCACACACGTCAGCATAAAAGTAGCCTAATCCATGTGCCCACAGTGGATAAATCATGTCTTCAGAAGAGAAATGATAGGTTGAGTGAGAAATAGATCAATATTTAAGTCAATTTTTACTATAAATTCTCCTCCCTGCTCAGTCAATCTTGGCTGTAACTTTCTTCTTCTTGTGTTTTTGGTTCTTCACATTCTTCATGCATATCACCATCTAATGGGCAGGGAGAAGAATTCCTAGCAACAAGTGACTTAAATATTGATCTATTTCTCACCCACAAATGTCATATTGCTTCTGAAGACATGGATTAAAGCACTGGAGTCATATGGGTTACTTTTATGCTGCATTTATGTGCTTTTTGGAGCTCCAATGTTCTTGCCACCATTCACTTGTATTGTATGGGCCTACAGAGCTGAAATATTCTTCTAAAAATCTTAATTTGTTTGTCTGGGATGGCATGAGTGAAAGTAAATGAGGTGAGAATTTTCATTTTTGATTGAACTATTTATTTAAGTAGCACATGAGGGGCCACATTGTCCTTCTTCTGAGATACAATGTTCAACAGTGATTTAGTTCTTGTATCATTTAAGCCCAGAAATATTTGTGTTCTTATTCATGATGCACAATTTTCTGAAGTTTGTGACTGGTGGAATATTCTGCCTGAAGTATTGCTCTACAAATGTTGATACTTTTCAATCTTTATAAAGACAAAGCATAATTATAAATTATTTTATCATTTATATCTACTTTCCTGGTCATTTATTATATAAATCAACACACTCTCTATCAGTGGTCGGTATTATAATAAATAAAAAAAACTAACAATATTTTAAAAACTATCACTGTTTTATTCTATTACATTAATACTTTTAAAGCTACTAAAGTTATTCAGTCAAAAGTAGTGAGGGGTTTTCTCGTTTCCTTGTTATTGTTATTGTTATTTGATTAATTGCCTTTATATGACATAGCCTGCTAGACAGTTCTCAATTCAGTTACATGTACACTTCAAGTCAGACATTTTGATGTAAAAATGCTTTTTGTCCCATTGTTTAAGTTCACTTTAGACAGAAATGTCTGTGTTTACATTAATGTCTCATCAAGACGGGCATTGGCGGAATTATAAATGTATGACCATTTAGGCGCAAAAACACATTAGCGCTCAAACATTAGCTGCCTGTCAATCAAACAGCACACAGCTACAGACGTCAGGAAATAAAATGTCAATCTTTTATATTTCATGCAGATCAACCAACCAGTGGTGCTCTAGATATCACAATCGATGTAATGAACACCCCTGTTCTAGATGTAGAACAGAGGCTCAAAAGTTCATCAGTCGGTATCAAGGACATCTCTCTCTCTCTTTATTTTTAGATAAACATTTAGATCATTTTATTGCCCAGCCCTATTGAAAACATTTCCTTAATCTCTCACAGCAGCCCAATAATCTCAGTGATAGTTAAATTACAGGCTACGTTATAGACACACATAATTTAGTAAGCAGGAATATGAAATATACCTCGATATGTTTCTTCAATTTAGAGGCAGGATTAATGCTGATATCTTGAGCATGTTAAACTCACATGACAAAATCATGCAATTGGCCTTTTTCACTGAGAAAATCCCTTTGTGTTTGAGCCATCCTCCACATCCATATAACAGGTGCCATGTGATTTGATGGGAGTCATGAGACTCTCCCTAGCCAATCATGTTCACAGATAAAAATAAAATCAGGACAGGGAAGTAGCGAACACAGACGGTGGGGAAATATCGCAGTAAAACTACAGTTACAGCGCTTAAAATATACTCAAGTAAAAGTAAAAGTAAAAGTATAACATTTTTAAACTACTTAAAAAAAGTACAATTCCTGGGAAAAACTACATAATAACAGTAATGTGAGTATTTGTAATTTGTACTTTACACCCCTGAATTCACCCTTGTCATTTATTTCACCCATCCTATATTAAACAACGTGGTTCAATTCGAAAAAAAGAAAAGAAAAAATAGATGGTCAAGACAAACTTTTATTTATCTGAAAGTTTTAAAATGGTCAAAAAGACCTTCAGATAAAACCTTCAGAAAGATAGATGGATATGAATTGTAATCTAAAGCCAATATTTGGCAGACTTTGTTTGTGTTTGCTTACATTTGAATCGTTTTAAGTTGGAGATTGAATTAACAAGCATTCCATTGGCCAGTTTGGAACCCGTTATTCCTATCAGTTTAAAAAGATACAGCCATTCCAGTCAGAACAGGCTGAAGGTATGTGCTGAGTTTGATGGATGTAGCTTAAAAGCTGTAGGAGGAGATACAATTGATCATTTTGGTCTTAAACAAATTCTATAGAATAACAGTATGTTGGCTTCACAATATAATGAGTGACTCCAAAATTCAAGATAGCTACCTCACCATGCTTTAACCTTTACTGTCTTTTTTTACTTAGTGAAAAAAAAAACATTATGTGAGGCACAACAAATGTGTATATATAGCAAATAAAAATTATATATATATATATATATAATTTGAAAAAAAGCCTGAAAAAATAAAAAATTCATATATATATATATATATATATATATATATATATATATATATATATATATATATATATATATATATATATTTGAATTTTTATATATAGCCTATATAGCGTTGAGGTGACGTTTGATGTTCTGTTTACAACCGTCCAATCAGAGGCTGCGTAAGAAAGGCTGGGGCGATATCTCTGTTGTGATTGGTTAATATGCCGGCGTCCTCTATGCACGCGCCCTGCTGATGAACGCAATCTGACAATGACACGGAGGAACAATAACGAAGTTTGTGACATTTTAAAATGGGGCTTTACAGTTGTTTATCAGTTATCTTAATATTTGCTTATTTATTTTGTCCATCGCTTGTGAATAACATAGGCCTGGTGTTGTTTGCGTATTCACCATTTGAACACCGTGCGATATAATCATGGATTTCGTTCTCGGCGGCGTAGCTGCGTGC
This sequence comes from Xyrauchen texanus, assembly GCF_025860055.1. Classification (NCBI taxonomy): domain Eukaryota; kingdom Metazoa; phylum Chordata; class Actinopteri; order Cypriniformes; family Catostomidae; genus Xyrauchen; species Xyrauchen texanus. Next base: position 46,824,217 of record NC_068279.1, read on the forward strand.
GGTGCTTGCTTATTCACAAACCCGTTGGAGGTTGTGAAAACTCGGATGCAATTGCAAGGTGAGCTGAAGAGCCGAGGAACCTACCAAGTTTATTATAGGAATGTATTTCACGCCTTTTACACGATAGGTAAAATAGATGGACTGCCTGGTCTACAGAAAGGTTTGGTACCCGGGCTTGTGTATCAGTTTTTCATGAATGGGGTCCGGCTGGGCTCTTACGCCACCATCGAGTCCTTGGGATACATTCACACGGACGGAAGGGTCTCCGCTGCGAAGAGCACACTGGCCGGGGCCGTTGCCGGTGTCGTGGGTGCTGTCATGGGAAGCCCGATTTACCTGGTGAGTAACTGAACTGGGTGTATTTCTGACTAGAAAAATTAGGATTAAGCATCAAATGTCATCAAATTTTCAAAGCATGAAAATTTGTCATCAAATAATCACACCAAGTCATTTCAGCCTCATATTATTTTATTTCCTGTTTTTTTACACATAGAAAGTGGAAAGAGATCATCAGTGAATAAAGACACACAGTACTGCGCAAAAGGCACATAAGATGTTTCACAAAAACTTTTGTCATAAGTTGGTTATTTATATCTTCAGCTTTAGTATGTCAATAGGAAATATAAATGTTAGACTCCCAAACTTTACTTTTGCAATTTAAGATTAATTCTAAGATTAGAATAGAAGAACAAACAGATGTCATTTCCCCTACAGAGCCCCTCACTGAACATTGTGTCAGTCTGGGATTGCATAAAGAGACAGAAGCAACTGAGAAAGCCGAAATAAATAGAAGAACTGTGGAGTTAGGTACTTCCTATCAGCCAACAACCAAGAAAAACTGTGTCCATGTGTACCTAAGAAAATTGGTGCTGCTTTAAAGGCAAAGATGGTCATACAGAATATTGATTTATCTTTTTTTTATGTTTACTGGACATTGAATGACATAAAGTGATAAATGAAAACTATTTATGGCATTATGTTTTGAAGACATCCTCACTATGCAACATTTTTCACAAGTACCTAAAATCTTTGCACAGTTCTGTTCATTTTGGTCTGTTCCTCACCCCAAACTATCGAACAGCTTTGGAAGACTTGCAATACACATATACTGTATAAAGTGCTTTTTTGCCCTTTTTGGGGCTTGCCAGTATAAATTACTATTCACTTTCAGCATATGGAAAATGCCAGTTCGGTTTGTGTTTCAGGGAAGAGAGACAATATTACGAAATGAGAGGGTTTATGATGACAAAATTGTATTTTCTTGGGTTAACTATTCCTTTAAGTGTCATGCCAACACCCAAGACTTGTGGTAACCCATGGCCTTGAGTGTCTGAATGTTTAAGTTTAGTAAAATGACCATCATTCTCTTATCTTGACCTCAGGTAAAGACACATTTACAGTGTCAATCCACTTCCTCTATTGCAGTAGGACACCAGTATAAGCATCAGGTGAGTTAATATTCAACATCTATACATGACAGATTTGAAGGAGTTTTTTTTTTAATGTGAAGCAAGTAGTTTCATCTTCCCGTCTGCTGATGCTGGGGTTTTGGAAATTTTTCTAATTCAATGTTCTGTCACACATGCCCATTTGCAATTCGCCATTTTCAAAGGCAGATTTGTGCATCCATGGTGACATAAACCAGTCTGAATCTAAATCCTGCCACTGTTATGATGTAAACGTAGTGATCGTTTCTGTTGTACATCTCTTTTTCTTTGTTTTTCTTTCACTGTTAGGGAATGATGCATGCACTGTTGGCCATCTACAGACAGCATGGCATTTTGGGGTTGTGGAGGGGGGCAAGTGCAGCAGTGCCAAGGGTCAGTGTGGGGTCAGCTGCTCAACTCTCCACTTTTTCTGCTTCTAAAGAGCTGGTCACTGACACACAGGTAAGCATGATTCACTTCAGGTAGGAATAAGCTGGAAAAATAAAAATGTGTCAGGGAAAGAAAGAAGATCAGTATTTATATCTTAATGTATTTTTTTTATTTTAGAACCATGACAATGTATTTAAATAATTAATGAAATTGTAAAAATTATAAGTAAGTTACTAATAAAATTAATTAATTTTTTAAAAATGAAAACCATTTATTAGTTTACATTATTAATTTAATTTTAAACATTTAAACAAAGCTTTTCTGGATTTTATAAGTTTTGTCATCATTGCTTTCTACACTATAAAAAAACTAGTATTTCACAATATACACTTGAATTAAAAAATGAATTGAATTAAAAAATGTAAATGTTTCAGTCTGAAGCATTTAAGTTAAATGTGTATAATAGTGTATAAACCAGACAAAGGCTCTGATTTTGTCAGCGTGTTAGTTAATTTACCATTTGTCACCGATTATAGACCTCATTCAGGTTAGATGCCATATTAAACTTTTTCGTGAAAACAAGGCTGTGAGGTATAGACACAAATTTGTAATGCGAATGCAAGTAACTCTCCAATCCATTTCCATGTTGTTATGCACAAAATATCACAGAGTTACACAATTATGGTTGATCTTTAGGATTCTTTAGGATTTTTCAGGTGTATGTCATTTCTGTGTGCCAAAGATCAACAAATGATTAGATGGTGTTGGTGTTATGTTCACAAATCATGAGAGACTGTAAAAGCTTTGCTATACTAGGTGTATTAATAAAAACTGTTCCAATTTTATTACAAGTCAGCATTGAACTGCTCCTGATATGAGATCCCCTGGATGCCACTAGATTTACAGTTGTATCAACAGCTCAGAGATCATTATGTGATGTTTACTTGCATAAAATTTTGCTGCAAAAAATGAGTACGATAATGATTGCACAGGAGGAGTCTTGCATTCGCCTGAGGTTGTTTGAGTCTTAATGGGGTTGCACAACTGATGCATCTAGTGGACAACATGGCACGTTCTAAAATTTCTATTAAAGTACGCACACCAAGCGGCATCCAGCTATGACTCTTGATGCTGCTCAAATGCGCCACAGAGCGCAACTCGCATATTTTCAATTAAATTCGAGCCAAAGCATTATCAAAGAGCATAGATTATTTACTCTTGCGTTGTTCATTCTTGAAGAAGGAAAAAAACCTTGGTGACTTTTGTGTGTACTGTTTGCCACCTGAAACGCATCAACGCGTCCTGTGTTCGATGCCTATGCCATGTCCTAAATGCGATGTGGCGTGGCGTGGCGCTTCTCATCCGGTGTGCGACCACCGTTAATTTTACTTTTTGAATCACTGTTAATGATAAAATATGATTTTCAGGGGGGTAGCTCAGCAAGTATTGATGCTGACTACCACCCCTGAAGTCGCGAGTTTGAATCCAGGGCATGCTGAGTGACTCCAGCCAGGTCTCCTTAGCAACCAAATTGGCCCGGTTGCTAGGGAGGGTAGAGTCACATGGGGTAACCCCATCATGGTTGCGACTAGAGGTTCTCGCTCTCTATTTTTTTATATATTTTTCAATCAGGGAAACTCAAATGGGATGGTTCTCTCAAAACATGGTAATTCTATCATCATTTATGGGTAGAGTTAATAAAATATGCATTCCTGGTGACTGTATTACATAATTTATATCTTAAAATACAACTAGTTTTTGGCGCCACCTTGCGGACATTTCATCTCAACCACACTTCCAGCTTTGGCCACTGGGGGCAGTGGTTTCAATTTCACTGACCGATTTCAGCCGCAGAACTTTCGACCTTCTGTTGCTGAATTCAGAGTCTGATCATTCTGTAACCTCATAAGTTTACCACAGAAGAGAAGCTTACTAGATTTTTGACGCTGCTCAGTTATCTAAAAAGGGATCCATATGACATGTGCACTCTGTAAGACTTTTGAAGCTATACAAGCTATGTGATGTGTGACTAACAGACCAAAATGTAAGCAATTTTTTGCAGAACATCTTGCGTGTTCACATCTGGCACATTCAGGATTCACTCGAGAACATCTTTGATTGCGTATATTGAGAAGCAGAAATCAATAAAGTAGGAAGAGAAGAAAATGAAGACTACACTCAAACGTCATCGTTTCTCACATGCATTGTGAAGCGCTACTTCTAAATTAACTACATTTGAGAGATTGGTGATGACAGAATTTGCATTTTTTGGGAAAACTATCCCCTTAACTGTAGAATAAAATACTCTCAGTACAGCTGAATTGAAATGTATACAAATATTCTCTTGGCAGGGGGGAGTAATATTGGTTATTTAGTAATTAATGCTTCTTTGCTGTTAACTTGTTTCTCTTTCTCCTTTTTCCTGTATCTGTAGTTATTCTCTGAGGGCAGCTGGTTAATAGCTCTGAGTGCTGGAATGATCAGTAGTGTAGTCGTTGTATTAGCTATGACGCCATTTGATGTAGTCAGCACTCGCCTCTACAACCAGCCTGTGGATTATCTCGGCAAGGTGTTTCCTTCCAGCTATCCTCAACATTCAGCAATCAAAGTCTGAAGAGCTTTATGCTTTAGCTATACAGTGTCATCAAGCACTTTCGTTAATAGACTGTAGATAAAGTTATATTATAAAACCATCAAAAAGGTATTAATACTCACTGTATGTTCTTTTCTCTTGCAGGGTATATTGTACCGAGGTTTTGTGGACTGTTTCTCTAAGACACTGAAGAATGAAGGTATGACTGGTCTATATAAAGGTCTCGGAGCTTCATACTTCCGACTCGGTCCTCATACCATCATCTCCCTGGTCTTCTGGAACGAGCTGTACGCTTTATACCACAACTAAAGCTAGCGTCTCACAACAGCCTGATGTGGGCATGCCAATCAGCAAAACGTCATCTTTATGATGTATTCCTGATCTGCTGGTTAAAGTAATTTAAGATTGTTCTTGTAGTTTAGAGCCTTATCCAGTATTTGAGATATAAATGCTTCATATTTTACTAAGCTCTAGACAAACAATAGGGGCATTTATAAAAGGTGGTTCTGATCAGCCAGAACTTGAAAGACACATAAAAAGGTTTTACAAACAGCCCTTGAAGAGAGTAGACTGATAATTAATAAGAACTAGATTGAGACCATTCCTGAAGGACAACCCAGTGCTTGCAAAGCAGCAAAAGAATAATGTAAATCAATTTAAGTAGGGGTGGACCGGTATAATGATTTTTGGCCGATACCGATTTTAACTAAAATGTTACCTTATTTTGCTTAAGAATTATGCTTTACAAGATATACAAACAGGTATAAAAGCTTTGAACATAGATTTGATCTGTTGGACACATGACAGGCTAACATTTTAAGAGAGCCACAATTATGGATAATGACTCTTGATGTGGAAAAAAATATTTTGCTCTACTAAAACTTTTTAAGCTGAACTGCAGAAAATGCTTTCCCTTACAAATGTCACTTCCACAATGTTAGGGTGTTATGGGTGGTTTCCAAGGCATTGCTATGCAGTTGTTAAGGTGTTTTTATTTCACATGTTGGCATATGGTTGCTAATGTGTTCTGGGTGGTTGCTAGGTCATTGCCAGGTCGTTGATGGGATGTTATGAGTGGTTGCTAGGTAATTGCTTTTTGGCCCAAGTCAGAAGAGCTCACCTCCAAGTCATGATACTATATTGCCAAAAGTTTGTGGACACATGAACAGCAACATTCATGTGTGCTTGTTGAACATTCAATTTCAAAACCATAGATATTAATCCCACTCTTTGCGGCTTTATCATCTTCCACTCTTCCACTTGATGTTGGAATGTAGCTGCATCAGACCATCAAGGAGGTCCGTCACTGACGTTGGGCGATGGACTCTGGCTCACGGTTGGCGTCCAATTTATCCTAAAGTTGTTCAGTTGGGGTCTAGGCCAGTAAAGATCTTCCACACCAGACTCAGTACATTATTTCTTTATGGACCTCGTTTTGTCATGCTGGAACAGAAAAGGGCCCTCCCTAACTGTTAAACCAATGTTAGAAGCACACAATTGTTTAGCTTTAGCATTAAGATTTCTCTTCACTGGAATTAATGGAATAGACAAACATGTTAATTGAAAGGGGGTGTCCACAAACCTTTGGCCATGTACTGCATTCTGCTCCCTAGATATGGCTTAGGTCCCTCCTTCAATGTAAGTATATTGGTAGTCAATAAGCTGCGCAACATAAGGTATATTTCATAAGAGTTTGTTTTAAATGGTTAGAAAAAAAATGCCCTCATGATGGTAAAAGTGCCCCTGAAAATCAAATGCCCCTTGATTATAAAGCTTAATTTCAAAAAGTGGTTAAACAAACCATAGTTTAATACATTGTTCAATCTCCTAAGAATGAGCAATAGTCAAATTGCAAATTACAAAAAAAAATAGTTTTTTGAGGAATTTAAATACAGTGCTGCATTGTGATCATTGTAATTATAAAAACTCAATTAGAATGTACCGGATGCAACAGGATGGAATACTTTACACTCCAGAAAAGTTTTGTAAGTGTTAATGGTAAGAGAACATATCTACATGCAGTTTTAGAATCAAAGTTACTGTAGAACAAGAATAACAATTTGTTAATGCAAATATATTTTTCCACAATGTGGAATGCATTCAAGTCAGGCCTTTTGTCATAAATGCACTTTTGTAAATAATTTGTTAGCTGGAAACATGCTAAAATATATATCGGTAGACCTTTTTTTTTTTTTTTTTTAAACCCTCTTCGAAGTAAAATGCAAGTCATTGCATCAACATCACATGAGTGAACTGTTTTGCTAACTTGCTGCTAATTATTAATAATGTAAGGAAGGACAAAACTCGACTTATTTTCTGGACTCAAACTGATTGGTTAAAACATAACAACAGACAGTAATACATTTGTTTTAATTTTTTCCCAGCTGTCTATTTTGTCTTAATGTTTTTCGATGCCTCTTATGTAAGGTTTTCTCATTTGTTTCCATTCGTTTTTTTTTGCTGGAACATTCATAAATGTGTAAAAAAGCAACAGAAATAACTCCCATCACCTTTAGTTATGCAAATGTCAGTTCTTGATCTTGCATTCTAATGTCTCTAATGTTTAACTGCTGGTCATGTTTCATGTTATATTTCTAAAGGGCTTTTTCAAATGTGGCAAGAATTCCTAAAGACCCATATATACTGTATATTTGCATTGAATAATAAGACATAACTGTCACAGTTTGCCTTACATTGAAGGTGTTTTTACTGAATGTGTAGCACTGTTTGAGGCTTTAGAGAAACTAATGTAACTTACTGTAATAAATTAACTATTTTCCTCTGAGACTCTGGCTTTAAATATATATGAGTAACCATATTGGGGTCTAACATAACAATGTACAATCTGAGATTAAACTATAATATTTTTTGAAAGAATGATTCTTTATCTTATACTCTGCAGGATTTTTGGGCTGATGTCTGAACATTTTCACACTCAAATTTAAAAGCTCCCTGTCCATACATACAGTGGACAAATTTCATGAAAAAAATCTAATTTTACAGATAACCCCCTATATTTTAAGGAATTATTGCAATAGTTAATAAATAACATTTGTGTATGTTTAAAATTTTTACATACTTTTTTTATGTGTAAAATTTAAAAGCATGCATATCAGTTCTGTGTCTCCTATTTTCAAGCAAATAGGCTTATTTTATTCCAGTGGATTGCAGCAAGTACTAGACGAATTTTTTCATCTATCACCCCCCTTCATATTATACTGATCTGAAATATCGGTTGTGCTCTAATGCATTTTAGCCCTCACGTTGGCACTCACCCATAGACAACAAGTCTTTTATAGAAGGGTTGAGTGCTTCCACACTATTTTCTGGAATATCTTGTCTTCTGAGTTGTCTAGAAGCCCAATCAAGGTGTCATTGGAAAGTAGAGAATGACCCAGCCATGGCATTCTCTCTTTTGTTCTCCCTAAGAATGGTACAAAATCATTCAGTTGGGGGCCATATAAGATCCATGTCGGGGGGTGTCCCTCCAAAGAATGAGAACACCGCGGAGACCACTAGGGGTGGCTTTAAAGTGGAAATGCAACACATGGTCTTACCAAATACCTCTCAGGTTGGAAGCATGACATGTGGAAGGGTCCCGAGGTAGATCCTACCCAAGGGGGGAGGAGTTACTACAAGACACGGTGACTGGAGGCTGACCTATGGAAAGGCAGACACGGTTTACCAACAGGGAAATCTTTTTTGTGGAAAATACATCACATGGGGTTATCAACAGGATAACCAGTGCATGTGGAGCACCTACCTCAGTACAGGGCCTAGTTGACGCGCATCCAAAGACTCACCAGCCACTAGGCTAAGAACGTCCAGGGTTCACACTTTTTTGCGAACATGACTGGGAAAGGAGCACACGTCTTCACCTCAAGGGAGGGGAATGCGCTATGTGCAAGCGGTACACCCGGCCAGCTGTCCCGAACTTACCTCTTTGTGTCACCTGATAACACATGGGATGAAACTGGCTCAACCCTGAGGTTGTAAAACCTTGCAAAGGTGTTAGGTGATGCCCAGCCTGCTGCTCTACAGATGTCTGCTAAGGAGGTGCCGGTGATCAAAGCCCAAGCGTCCGCTACGCCCCTGGTACAATGGGCACACAGCCCAGCAGGGGGCGGCATGTGCTGGGAGTGATGGCATCAATGACCCAGTAAGCAATCCTCTGTTTGGAGACAGCGCATCCCTTCTGCTGTCCACCAAAGCACTGGACACATCAATGCTGGGTCAGCCTCCTCCTGGGACAGTGCTTGCAGGTTCACCACCTGATCCCTGAGTCGTGGGAACCATGTCACATAAACCGGTCGGGGTCTCAAGACGACGTGAGAGTAATCCGGACTGAACTGCAGGCAGAGAATGCCTGCAGGTCCCCTACACTCTTGATGATGGTGAGCACCGTCAGGAGGGCAGTCTTCGCTGCTGACTCCAGAGGAGGAGATGGCGGGCGAGTTGCAACATTTGACAAGAGCGTAAAATGCCTTGAACCAAAACATGCTTGCCCCGGATCAATGGCAAAAGCCTCCACAGGGCAAGTAATACTGCCAGAAACTCGAGGTGTGGGCCAACGCAGGCGTGGGCCAGTCCATGGACCAGCGGCTGCGTGCCCATTGCACACGGCACCCAACTGCACTTGGAGGTGTCCATCGAAACCACGATGTGCCAGGTGGTGGTGCTCTGCAGGCACAAGTGCACCGCGACCGCATGATCCACCTGAGGAATCGCCGCATACCCCAACGTGTAGTGAGAGCTCGCAAAAACCACAACCGCGTAAGCCCCTCATGCACTTCCGGTAAGAAAGGAACAGAGGCAGAGGGAGGCCTTGAGTGGCGCTCTGCCCCCAGAAACCAATCGTCGAGTCGTGAAGGTTCAGGCGGGAGCGGAGGGTTCCACTCCAGCCTGACGCTTGCGGCTGCCCAGGCAAGCATGGCCGCCAGCTCCGCATCAGCCTGTGATTGGGCTACCGCACCCGAGGTTGGGAGTCGAAACGAGTCCTCCGCCATGATGTGCCCGCTCTTCGATGCAGCAATCGATAGCTCATCCTCTTCACAAGCTCCGAATGGAGATGTGAATCCACCTTGAGACCAGCCCGCGGTTTCATCCCAGGACTCGGGCGGGTTGTACGAGCATACTGGGGAATGGGAGGTACGTGGGGGTTTTCCCAATGGAGAAACTCACATTGAAGTCCCCAGATCGCCCCAGTGCAACCCGATTCTGCCTCAAACCCGTAGGTAGAAGCAATGTAATCATGGTCATATTCTCGCAATGACGACATGAACCATCCACAAATGCAGTCTCCATGTGTCTGGCACGTGAGACAGCGAGCATGGCCATCAGAAGCAGAGAGATAACGACCGCAACCAGGAATAACACACAAACGAAAAGGCATCACCAATTTTCATTCGCCTTTTCTCAAAAGATCAGAGATGAATGGCACTCCAAAGAGCGACCCCTAGTGTCACTTCATCGACACAACGTCGAGTGAGAGACAGAAGGGGAACAGCTGCTTACCTCTACTTAGCAATGAGAGTTTCTGGCATTCGGCCTTGCCCATTGCCCATAAACAGACCCATGCGAGTGATCATCTTCTAAATCATCCGTTTTTCAACAGAAGCAGCCACATTAGCTCATTCGTTTTACAGCATTGATGGCTACCACTTTAAGTGTTATTTTTACTCTTTCTTCCTAATCTCTATTCGCCTAAGAAGATTATTACATGAAGCAGTACTGTATACATGTGAAACAACTCTCTATGACTGCTCATATGTTCTCTTATCTAAACATTCCTCCTGGAGCGGTCCATTCCACGAGCTGCCTCCGCGAATGGGCGCCACATCACAACTCATTCATAATCATTCCGCAAACATGTCTCGCCTCCTCACAGCATCACAGTTTGCCTTGCCGTGCAGGCTGATAACATGAAGCAATCGATTCCACAAACTTCTAATCATCTTTAGACTATAACACAACTTTCTTCCCACCCTTGTGTAGTATTATATACATGGAGAAGAAATGAAATGACATGATTTAAATCTAGAAAAAACCCAACCTTTTTAATCCTGGAATTCCTCAACATCATAAATTAAAGGACCAAGCATCAACAGTCCTACCGAAGGCCTGTCTTTGGACAATAAAATGGTCAAGACACTGTAAACACCATAATTAAAAGCAAAAAGGGTCATTGGTCAGCAAGGCCCCCTCAGCATGACCTTCTGAACTTCCACACAGAGTTAAAGCAGACTTTTCCTTGAAAGGTTTCCAAAAGACCATCAGATTTGCACAATTCTAATACTAACACATTTCATCTTAATCTAGGAATATTCTACACAAAGTCACAGTACTTTACCGATGTAACCTTCTAAAATGTACAGAATACATTTAAATCCACGATTTAACCCTCTGGGGTCTGAGGGTGTTTTGGGCCCTGGAGAAGTTTTGACGTGCCTTGACATTTGTGCTTTTTTCAGTTGCTTAAAAACATATTAATGGCTAAAGTCTGATAACACTGTATTCAGAACAAACTGGGCTACAATAATATGTGAGGAACATGTATGTACATGTTTGTATTTTTGAGAAAATAACGTTTATGCGTGGTTTTTGAAAAAACTAAAATTTTAAGTCACTGAAATAAGGTCATATATCACATACTAAACATTTGTCCACAAGACTTTTGAGAATTGGATCTTGTAGCCTAGAGTTTTTGCTACAAAATTATGTGAAAACCATCCTGATCACTCATTCATACAAAACAATATAGTAATTTAACTTTTTTAAGACACTTTTAGTGTTGATGGGTAATATGCGAGGAGGCATGAACTATCACGAATATTTATGTGATTCACACCTGAGGATAAAAAGACCACTCCTCTGGGCCTATCAATGAGGAATGTGACAAAGAGAGTGAATGTGAGGAGACTTAATGATCAAAATCAAGATTTAAGTTAAAAGAAGTAATCTGACCATACATTTTCTTTACACAAAGACTTTACTTAATTTTAGACCTACACTACCCTTAAAAGAAGTCTGCTTCTGAAGACTGCATTTATTTGATCCAAAATACAGTAAAAACATTGTGTGAACTAATTTTACAATTTAAAAGAACAGTTTTCTATTTGAATATATAGTAAAATGCAATTTGTGATCAAAGCTGAATTTTCAGCATCATTACTGCAGTCTTCAGTGTCACATGATCCTTCAGAAATCATTATAATATGCTGATTTTCTAATATGGGCATATTTAAAGTGCAGTTTGCTCATTTAACCTGAACACATATTTGCAAGCACAAGCTTTGTTGATGATAACGAGGCAGCATAAACACATTAAAATATAATCTAGACATTCATATTATTTTTATATCATATTACATATCATATTTATATCATACAGCATACAATGTAAATGCCTGCTTTAGCCAAAACAGCATTTAAATGTAACTAAAAATTGCCTATTAGGACATATTTCAAATGTCAATACTTTGAATCCTGTCTGGAAACAGTCCCACTGGTAAAATATGTACGTTTATAAAATAGCATGTCAGCTAATGAAAACTAAATTACTTACTCGTCCGAAATTGTATCCTCTGCTGGATCAAATCTCTCTTCAAAATACAAACAAGTCCTGCTCTTCTTCTGAGGAAAATGTTAACTCATCCTTACATCCAGGAGTTTACAAACATGCAGAAAAGTTGAGTTGTGTTGTGTTTACACCAAATCTCACAGTCGGGGGCGTGCACCGTTTGCCTTGATCGTCTCAGCACATTAGCGTGTGAATGGCGCGCTCTGCTGGTGGGTGGGATCAAATTACAGATAATGAAGCTGAGCCAGGAAAAACGTACATCGCTTTGTTTCATACAGATTACATTGCAGGAGAATATTTGTTTTAAATTTGAGTTGTTTTATTTAAAAGTAGACATTTTAAGCTTTCTTTAGAAATATGTTTCTTGTTTGTGCAATAAGTATTTCCAGAGTTTCAGTTCATTTTTGTGATGTGTTTCTGAAATATGCTCGTGAACACAGAGACTGCTGAAAGCTCACACTTTTTATTTTCTTTATTTTACAAAAGCACAAGGTTTTGTTGTTATTGTGAGTGTACACAAATAAAAGTAGACCCTTTATAGTTTCTAATTATGTAACACTTATCTGTATGCCCGAAAATATCCAGCAGGATGCGCCAGGTAATTCTGACAATTGCTTTGAACTGTGGTAATTTGTATAACTGACAAATGAATGATTATAGCCTGATGTACCTCTATAAAATGTGTGTAATATTATATCCATGTTGTATAACCAAGGAATTAACCAGTATGATTTGTAACCACAGATTTTCATATTTTGTTACCTACGTGTATAATATTCATGAAAGAATGTCATGTTTAGTATGCAAATGCTCGCTTGGTTACATAGAGGAAGCTGATGACAACAAATATCATGTCTCTCATACCATTCTCAAGAGATAAAAGTTCATGATTAAATATGCACTATTTTTGCGGAAGATTTGTAAGAATCAACTGTTGAAAAAGACAGCCCAGTTGACCATGTGACTCTGAAAAGTCACTTCTGATTGGTGGCCAATTTCAGTTCAAATGTTTCCAAACAGGAAGCTTCTTCTTTAGCTCGTCTCTCTCTCGTCGTCTCTTTCCTTCTGCACTCTCTGCTCTGGCTCTTCCCTTGTGGTCTTCTCTGGATCTCTTCGGAACCAGATCCATGCCATGTGAGGTCCAAGGAAGCTTGGGTCTCGAAGTCCAGAGGAAGCCTCTCTTTCTCTATGGTCCATGAAGGCCTCGCTTCAAAGCCAACCTCATCATTCATACAGACAATAACTATCCAATCTTACAGAGGTCCAAAACATCAACTGAATAAACTTTCAACCAAGAGCCATGAACCAAGCAACACAAAGAACGCAAGGAAACACCACGACATACAAGTTTATCTCCAATATTGTGCTCAAGGTGCTGGTGTATTCGATGTAGACTCAATTAAGGTTAAATGGTTCTTAAGGCATTGTCAACAGACTCCATAAAGTTAATTTCCACTGTATTGATCATTCTGTTACTCTTCTCACCAACCTGTCTCATGTATATATGTGTTAGATTAGATTTATGTTTAGAATAGCAATAAAGTTTGTCTGTACTCAAAGATGATTTGACTGTGGTATATTTTGATAAATAATCTCATCCCTGTTTCTAAAAGATTTTGCTTCAAAGCTGTACCTAAATACATGTGATATTATTTTCAATAAGCCATGAGAATAATATTACTCCAATAAGTGAATTAATCATAATTAGCTAATTCCTTACAGTAGAAACTGTGAGCGGATACAACGAGACATTGTATTACGATTTTAATGGTGGAGACTTTTATTCAGACAAATAATCTAGTTATTTGTAATTTATCAAATTTTTAATGGTTGTCGAACGTGACTGATTCCATTATAAATTGCCTTACATAGTAATGTAGTATCAGGACAGTTTAATTTAGATCATAGCTCACATATTTCGAGACCCTAAATTCCCTTACATATAATGGTGTGAGAATGAGGGCACATCAACGGTTCCCTTCTAAATTTAGCAGACCAAATACCCTTAATGGTGTGAGAATGCGGGCATGTTAACGGTTCCTGTCTAAACGCATCAGTACCAAATATCCTACACTTGATAAACACTTTATACAGGTAAACCATTCATTATTTTTAGTCTTCTCTACTTTTGCTTGAATTATTGGATTACAAACCCTAAACAAGTTCTACCATAGAACTTAATTGCTGCATGACTTTAAAAGCATTCAACAATCTGTCAATCTTAAATCAACCTAAGTTTAAAAATAATGGGTTTAAAATAATGCTGGATGATTCAGATTTACACTTTGCTTCATATTCACAATATTTCAGTTTTACTGTAGAATTATAACAGGTCATCAATAACAACCATGGCACGTCTTTCAAGCCATGTTTCTAAGCATCCATGGCCCCTCCACCTCCTCTTCCTCTCCAAGCTACCATAAAAAATCTCCACTCATGACAGATCTCTCAAAAATCCCTTCTCCCTTCATGCAGCAAGCCCACTATCCATCCTACAAAATTAGCTGACAAGGGCCGTTTACCTCATTCTCCATCGACAATCATTCCAAATGCTTCTGCTTTTCCAACACAACCCATTCCACATTCTGCCATCCTTCCCCCTACTTCTTCCAATCCATGGGCCACTGGAGCAGATTTCCATGTGAGGATGCCTCCGCCCGGTGAACTCCGCCCCCGGACTCATTCCCCTCCTCACTTTACCCCCCTCCTTCCTACCATCCTATTCTCCCCTACCCTGAAACCATTCCTTGTGCGAGGCTGCCTCAGCAAGTGAATCTATTCCAGAATCCTTTTTCAGCCAGCCCAGAATTTCCATCAAACTACAACCTGTCATTTTCAGATTTTTCTAACAAATTTATCTGAACACATTTTTTAAATTGTTTATTTAAATAAACACATTTTCTGCAAAAACTCCTCAATAAACCATCTCCAGATCTCACTTCTCATCAAAGGTATCCACAAATCCCAACCCTCTGGTAAAATAGACCAGACCAAAAGGGGGCATCTCATTTTAATTTTCAACCTGCCCACTCCCATCCAGCCTTTCAGTCACTAGCACTTTACCTCCATTACAGAGGTTCACAATCCAAAAAACCTTTCAATCCACTTTTTGTAGATGAAAAAACCAAGCAGTTACAATTCCGGTTCCTAACACACCTCAAATCCATTCTGATTAAATCCGGCATCTCAGAAAAACTATATTCAAGCCTTTCCTACTGCATTGGTGCCACAACCACTGTAGCCCAAAAAGGCCAGCCTGACATCAAATATGATTACTGGGACTTTGGTCATCCGACACTTACCTTAGCTACATCCGTACCAACTGTCTTCACATCAAAAACGCACAACAAGCTCACTTCTCCTTAAAGGTATCCACAAATTCTAACCCACCAGAACCGACACCAGGCTCCCCCTCACCAGCGATCTGCTATTCAGATGCTTAAATACTAACTCCCCTTACCATCGACCTGCTAATCAGATGCTTAAATAGTCTCCAACAGGGCTTCTTTCCCCAAACTCTGCAAAAACACTAGACACAATGTTCATCCTCACATTCTTCGGCTTCCTTCGCTGTTCAGAACTCACTATCACAGCTAAATTTGACCCAAGAATCCACCCCACCATTTTGGACCTCCATATCATAGACAACGAGACAATCAGATACTTTATCAACAAAGCAAAGCAGATCAGACCAAAAAAGCCAACTCCCATCTAGCCCTTCCAATCGCTAGCACAATATCTCCATTACAGAAATCTCTAACCAGAACCCCTCTCGATCCACTTTTGTAGATGACAAAACAATGCTGTTTCCCGATTTTGCTTACAAAAACACATAAAATCCATCCTGATAAAATCTGGCATCCGTGATACTAAAGCCATTATTTCCGCATTGGTGCCACAACCACAGCAGCCCAAATGGACTGTCCGAGCAACAAATACGTCAACTAGGCCGTTGGTCATTTGATGCTTACTTCAACTACATCTGTATTAACATCTCCATATCAGAAAGGCACAATAAGCCCTCATCAGCTAACCACAAGGCTTATCCCTGTCAACCAGGCTGGCCCCACTGCTTGGATGTGGGGGTCTCTCTGGCCAGTGCTAGGGTCCTCCCATCTCACACTGCTGGATGGGCCCGCCACTACGCTCAAGGACCCTCCTGTTTGAATCGCAGCAGGTTGTTATCCCGTTCAAAAGCATGTGAGCTAACTCATGTTTATTTGTATAGTGGGCTCCTCATTCGAAGTGCAAGGAGGACCCCCCGTTTGAATGCTGTGAGGGCCCCTCCATTGTGTCTGAAGGGGGAGCCAGGTTGGTATCAAGTGGCTAGGATTCACGCCTCTTCTCTGGGCGATCCTTCCAGGGAAGGCCCCTGTGACATGGCATTGCAGACCCCTCCAACACAATCTAATCTTGGGCTCACCCGTACAGTCAGCAGCGGGAGCTACTGCCCGAATGCAATGTGAGCTATTCACATTTATTTGTATCGTGGGCTCTCCCGTTTGTGGCTGGTTTGACTCCCCCATCGACTGCTATGAGCACCCTTCCCATTCGAACACTGGTTGGGCTTGCTTGCTCGAATGGCCGCCGAGTCTCCCATGGGGCTCCCAACATTCACCACACAAGCCCATCCATCAAACCAAGCCAGGAAGGAGACTTAAGGTTGGCCTGGGTGGTCAGGATTCATGCCCTGTCCAAGACAACCCTGCATTTTTATGGGGATGCTGCCACATTAAGGCATTACGATCCTACCTGTGCTCAACAGCTTTCCACAAGCTCTTTTCTCTGTGGCCGATACAACTACAATCCCTTTAGTGTATCAACTTGCATGCCTTCTCCAATGTCTCCCTATCCTACAGCTCCCAGTTTCCTATCCCCTGACACGGACCCAAGCATGAGGCTGCCTCAGCTAGCGGCCCATTTAGATTCTATATTCTTTGGCACACCTGCCCATTACTCACAGGATGGGCAAGCGACAAAACATACTTAATAATATTAGTATTGTGTCGCCATGAGTGATGGGGTACCTTCAATCTAAGCCAGCACTAAATTGGTCTCATCCACAGTAGTCCCAGCAGGGTGACCACTGTTGCAGAGGTCATGAGGCCCAGGGCTCATTGAAAAAGTATCAGTGTAAAAGTTTATCCTAGCTTGAAAATATTCAAACAACAATTTGACAGCAGGATATTGACATGCTTTTTGACCTGTCGACTTTCAGTCCTAAATGCTCCAAATGTGCAAGTAACATGTCTCTGTGTTTGCAAGCTTGTTCCTCTGATTGTGCTAAGAGTATCCGGTTATCAAGGTAATGCGATATGCCTGTCAGCCTTAGCCACATCGTGAATGTGTGAGGAGCCAGGGATAAGCCAAAACGCAGGACTTTGAAATAATATGCAGTCCCCTCGAAGGTGACTCTCAAGAAAGGCCTGTGATGAGGGGCTATGTATACTTGAAAGTAAGCGTCTTACATGTTGATCGATACAAACCAGTACATTGGACGAATGTGAGACAGAATTTGCTCTGCATGAGCATTTTGAATGGAAATTTCACGAATGATCAGTTCAAGGATCTCAGATCCAAAATTGAATGTAATCCTCCGTCCTTTTTGCGACTAGAAAATAGTAGCTGAAGAAACTACTGTGGGCATTGTCTGCTTATACTATCTCTATTGCATCTTATGCAAAGAGATTTAATGTCTCTGAGTGGGGAATCAAAGCATCCCACACAGTTATGGTGGAGGAAATAACGGCGTTGAAGTGAGGCAGCTGCCTCGCGAACTGTAACACGTAACCTTGTTCTATCGTAGTCAGCATCCAACAGTAAATGCCCATAAGATGGCGCCACGCATCTGCAAAATGAGCTAGATGACACAGGAACCTCTCTGTGTCTGGCTGTGTGCCGCTCGTGCTGATCCATGATTTGGAAAAGCTCTTTATTTAAGTGATTGCATCGAGGCTTGCATTCTTCATTGGTTTGTGACACACTCTTGGAATGAAGCCATCAACATTGGAAACATAAAATCTATTTTCGTGTTGGTCCCGAGAATGACTGAAGCTCTGCGGGGACTCGGCTGGACAACCTGGGTCCTTTTGGCTGCCGGAATGAACACATCCTTGGGCTCTGGTCCCCGCTTCATGCCAGTGATGTCAGGAATGCTGCTCCTGTTCGGCAGGAGGCCTCCCGCCTATACGAGGGTGCCTTGGGACCGCTCTCTTGCCTTCAGGCCAGGGGCATAGGGACCTCACTTGAGGCTCCGTCTCCGTTTTTCACGGTGGTGGTGCAGCAGGCTCACAGAGTTTGTGGGGGGTTGACCCAAGGAGGAGCGTGAGCGAGTGGGAGACGCTACAGAGCCCCCTGCCCCCTGAGGAGGCGCTTATAGGCCTGTGACTGCTTCTGCGCCCCATGAAACCTTCCAGTGAAAGTGCTAATGACATCAACGAACAGGCCCTGTTGAGACACCGGGGCATCTAACAGCACAGCTTTGTCCCTGTCACACATCTCTGATAAATTAAGCCAGAGATGGCATTTGATGGACAACAGGCTACCCATGAATATTATTAGACAATTGCTTGGGCGATAATCTTGGTTGCCCAGAGAGCCATGTCAGTAGCACTCGGATCTGTCCACTTGTGTCCATTTCCCTCATCAGATTAGCCAGGTAGGCTTGTAGCACCATCATGATATGCAAAGCTGAGCCAGCCTGGCCTGCCGACCTATAGGCCTTTTCTAATAGAATGTATGCCGTCCTACAGCGCCTGGACGGGTGAGCAGGCCGGGTTTTCCATGCCAGCGTCGAGGAGGGGCACAGGTGTTTCAACCAGGGGAATCAACATATATCCCCATTCCTCCACTGCAGTCCAGTTTTGTGAAGGATGTGGCTCTCGAGATGAGCATTTGTGCTGAGTATTGCAAACGCCATGTCTTCATTAGCTCTTCATGCAGCTCAGGGAAGAATGGCACCGGGAGTTAGATATAACCAATCATCTAGCCAAGAGCGCTCAGGCGCACTATGATACTCAATCCAGTTTGAGGTTCTCGACCGCCAGAGCAAGCACCTGATACTCTTCGGTTTCAAAAACTGTAGTGTGGTCTTCCTCTTCTTGGAGAGAAGTCCCGGTGATCTCATCCAATGTCCAGGGCTCACCCCAGTAATGGGATGCAGGTCATCACGGGGCATACTCCATGGGAAAAAACGCTTGCAGATGTGACGAGGAGACACTTGAGGCTTGTGCTGCCATAATCTCCTCCTCAAACTCATCTAACTCATCCTGCCCTTGCACTTCTCCCTCGTGTGGTCCCTCAGGAGCTACTGAAGGAGCATGGTGGTAGAGAAAGAGGGAGAGCCGAGAGCACAATCTGACCCACAGAGCTTGACCAAGCAGAGGACACAGTGCTCGTGCCCATTGGATAAGTTGATATAATGTTCACACGGTGAAAAACATATACGAAACTCCATCTTTATACAGACATTAAGTAAACAGCTCTTTTAGATTGTGCACAGTATAAACTCTTATCCACCCGCGATGAGAGGTGCAGGCTTGACAACGATTCTAATAGAGGAAAATCTAATTATCTGCACCCTGAAGGAGAAAATTCTGACAAGATAGCACCGTTATATATGCCCGCTACAAGCGCAAGAGAGGCTGACCACAAAGCGTTTCAGAGATTGGTTACGACTGCGGGTATAACCCTATAGTGGTGACGCTGTTTCCTGTTCCTGTTGCTGCTAGCACTTGTGTTTGTAGCCTGCTAGCCTGTTTAGCATTGCTTATCTTTCTATTTTCAGCGTTTAGTCTTTAATCTCTCCCATTTTTTGGGGATTTTCAACTCCATGCATTTTACTGTGAACACCTGCCTTTCTACTTTTATTGGGATTAACCTGTGTGCTTTAGCAAAGACATTTTTATACATGTTATTGCATCAATCTCAAACCATTGGTGATCAGAACACAAAACAACAATTACGTGACAAATTCACATCGATCTCAATCCCCTGCTGATCAAAAAACACCATCACAACATCAACAAACAAATGCGGAAAGTGATGGTATCACCTCATGTTAGCGCTACTTGCACCACATGCCACATGTAGCTTCTTCCATCACCAGTGAGGGATTTACAAGTTATAAATGTAAAGAATTTGTCAAGCTGACGGAGAAGTTAACTGAGTTAGAGATACGCATCCAAACGCTAGTGGAGGTCAGTGAGAAAGAGAACCTTGTAGACACCGTCTCGGATGAGGGTAGTACAGCAAGCAAAACACACACTTTCGTTCCGGATGTAGAGCCCCCGCAGCAGGGCGTTTGGGTGACATCTCGGCAGCATACTCGTAGGGCAAAGCGACACCACTCTCCCGTTCCTGTTAGGATTTCCAATCTATTCTCCCCACTCAGTGTTGCACCCATTGAGAAGCATGTTGAAAGCGCTCTTGTTATTGGTGACTATTGTAAGGAATGTGGAATAAGAGCCTCCAGACACTTATATTGTTAAATGCATTTATGGTGCCAGAGTGTCTGACATCAGATAAAATTTACAAGTGCTGGCTAATGCTAAACATAGATTTTCGAAGATTGTTATTCATGTCGGCACTAACGATGTCCGGCTTCAACAGTCGGAGATCACTAAAAATAATGTTAAAGAGGTGTGTGAACTTGCAAAAATGATGTCAGACACTGTAATATGCTCTGCCACCCTCCCTGCTCATCGTGGTGATGAGGTTTATAGTAGATTAGTGTCACTGTATCGATGGATGTCTATGTGGTGTCTGGAGAATAGAATAGGATTCATAGAAAATTGGAAGAGTTTTTATGGAAGACCTGACCTGCTAAAGAGAGACGGACTCCACCCCTCAAGGGAAGGTGCCTCTCTCCTCTCTAGTAATATGGCTCACAGTCTTAATAGTGATAGTATTTGACTAACTGGGGCCCAGGTCAGGAAGCAGACAAATTGGCTAATCCGAATATTCTACTAGCTTCCTAGCGGGTTGTTTCTGTTTTTGTGGTCTGCACCGCGATATCGAGGGAAGCCCGGTTGACATGATGAGTATCATTAAATCATACTTTTTCATAATTGGGTAGCTGTAAAATAATAAAGGCAGTTCCTCTGGACTGTGCAATACAAAGTGGCATCTTTGTCTGAATACCAGAGGGAGGCGTTTATGTGAAGGTGTGTAGATCTGTGTAAGAAGCTAACCGTTCTTAGTCCTTTTGATCCATTAGGAAGTTTTAGCCAGATTATAGGGCCAAACATCAAACACTTTACACCAAACAATGTTCTTTAGCGGCCTGCCAACACATACAAGCCAAGTGGAGAGTAAAGTCATTATTTTTTGTTTTCTAGCACTGATACAGTTCTTCACCAAACTCTTTCTTCAACACATATCACAGGTCAAACCTCACTTAGCCTAATTATCCCTCTTTATCTTCTGCTGAACATGTGCTAAATCCGGTTTTACCTGCCAGTACCTCCACAGGTGACTGGGTTAACCTGATAACTTGAAAATTGGCTTGACCTGAACATATAGAATATAGAAGATGGAGCTAAGATCAAGGTCACTTAAGCAAACCACTCTGTTGTGTCTTGGTTTTCTGTTATGCAGTGGGCTCCAAAAATCTGAGACTACATATCTGGGAGTTTTTTTTTTTTTAAATATGGAAATACATTTTTATAGTTCACTAATCAACTGTTAGCAAGTTTGAGAAATGAACAATGCTGTTAACTTCTTTGTACAAATGGTCAGATTGTATTGCTTCCACTTAAGTACTATGGAATTTTTTTGTGTTTTTTGTAACGTTCTCAAAAACCTATGCTGAAGAACATGGATCATCAGGAATCCATGCCAGCTTAAGTGCATGCTGTCATTTAAGTAAATTAAGGACATCCCAAATTCTTAAAAAAAAAATTTACTCAGATTGTAAATTTGATAATAAAATTGATTTGTGATGAAAAGTAGGCATTTTCGCTATTCAGTTCTCAGACTTTTTGACCCCACTGTAAATGTTTGGGAATACATTTAAATGGATAGTTCAACCCAAAATTAAAATTCTTTCATCATTCACTCACACTCATGTCATCCCAGATGTTTATGACTTTCTGTCTTCTGCAAATTGAGATTTTCAGAAGAATATTTCAGTTCTGTAAGTTCAGAACTTTGGAGCTCTAAAAAGCACAAAGGCAGCATAAAAGTAATTTCTTCAGCAGAAGAAAGTCATACACATGTGGGATGGCATGAGGGTGAGTAAATTATGAGAAAAAGAGAGAACTATTCCTTTAATGGTTGATCAACTTACTGTATACATTCCCCACATATTTGGATTTGGAGGACACTTTTATCCTAAGCGACTTAGCATTTTTAGCTGTTTTCCCTGGGAATCGAACCCATGATCTTGCCATTGCTGATGCCATGTTATTCCAGTTAAACTACAGGATCTATGATCTAAAGACCTGACCTGGCAAAGCATTGAGGTCAATTAAGGAAATGGGTGATCTGCATCTGTGCAGAGGATGGAGATATAGATGACTGAACCAGGACAAGGTAGTCTTTCACTCTCTTTGCTACATAGCTTTTGCTTATGATTTTCATTGCTCTTCATCTTGTAGTATACATTATGTCTTTAGCATGTTATGATAATATAATATGCCAACAATTCTTACATTTTATCAAGTTTCTCAAAATCTCGTCTGAAAACACTTATAGTAGTATTTAGCTGAGCTTGTATTTTGCAAGCATTACTCGGATTTTACAAATATGAATAAACCAGTTCTTTAAATCTCAGCTTACCTTTCTTTAAATAATTTAATGGACTTGGCCACAGCAGTCCCAGACTTTAAATATTCCTGAGCTACTTGGTCTTGACTGTTCATTTTGGAAAGTGACTTTCTTAACAAAAGCTTAGTTTTCAGCTTTTACATTCCGAAATGACAAATTTGTCTTTATGTTACCTTAATTTAGCAGTAATGGATTTTCCTTCTTTAACAATAATTTGTGAAAGACCATGCAGTTTTGTAACTACAGGTCGATAGTGGATGTATGACATTATTTCTTCTGCTGAACACAAATGAAGACTTTTGGAAAAATATCTTGGCTCTGTTGGTCCATTCAATACAAGTGAGTTTTTTTTGTTTTTTTGTGTGTTTTCTTTTTTAATCAGATTTTATGCATTTTGACTTTGAAATTATATTTACTCATTATTAATACACTTTATCCATTGATAAAGCTGACAGTAGATTCAGGGCCAGATCATGATCCCACACGGCCCCTGGGCACATGTCTTTGGAGCCTCCTGCCATTGAGTTTAATTTTAGCGTATGCCCTAGGTTGTTTTTGGAACAATGGGAAGTTACAACTTCTGTTAATTAGTAAACTGGGCCAATTCTAATGATTTAAAAATGTAAGAATATCCACCAATATCCGTCCAACCTATCAACCCAATCTCACTCCAAAGGCATGAAATACTGACACTAATGCAAGAACCTAACCCGTCAATATGTAGACACCAAAACAGCCTTTGCCTTCTGTTTCCTGGATCAAATATCTAAATAATAGTGTAATGTAAATCCAATTATTTTGACAAAATTTGTCTGTTACATGTTTTATATGGTTGATAATTGATTAGTTTTAGGAAAGAGGTTGGGTTAAGGGATCCAAAATATCGATATGATTATGTAATTTAAATACACTAATATATTCACAGTATAAGTACTATAAAAGACATCACAGTTAAACATATCCGAAGTTTGACAGTGATGCCTCCCTTTTGAGACTGCCCTGGGCTTAATATATGTCAGTTGTATTTCAATGTCATGCAGGATCACAGAATAAAACAGTGATGACAATTAACACCCTTATTATTATAATCAGCAATATGCATTCACATGTGGCTTTACTTGAATGTTTCAGCGTGAACACCTTGACACTGGGATATTAGAATTATGTACTAGTGACATCATTGCATGAGGATGTGAAAAATAACTTCTAAATCATTTTTTTTTTTTTACAGGTTTGCGGAAATGAATTGGACTTACAAGTTAGCACAGCAATAAATATCAAGTACTTCACGCATCCATTCTCATCCAAATCTCAAGCTCCATTCTTCACTGTAATGGTAACCCCAAAAACTCCAATATAACAGAAGCTCCTGAATACCAAAATAACAGAACATTAAACATTAGTACCTTCCTTCCTATTCTCATCTTGCTCAAACATGCATAACACTTATATAACGCTTAATTTCAACCTTATTTCTTCCTATCTTCATCAATGCTACATTAACGCCACAAAAAGTACTAACGTAGTCCCAATACAAAAGGATTACGTAAACTTCCATTTTACAAATGTAAGTGGATGCAATGAAATCAAGTTGGGAATTTTTTTTCTAGAATTGAGTTAATTTAGTTCATTTTAATTATGTAAATTCAACAAGCAGCAAAAATCCTTTTTATGGCATGTATTGCGTTAATCATGTCCTTTATTTATTTTTATTTTTTTTTACTGTTTGTAACATTTTTAAACTTAAGCAATATGTAAAGAGCCAGCATGTGACAGGTTTCTTTCTGAATATTAGATTTTTGAAAGAATATAAGAAAGAGCAAGAGAAAGCTTGACAGCATCCTGAGCAGGGGCTTTCTGCTTTGCAGTGCCCTCTTGATCTGACCCACAGCAGAATTACACTAATAGACTGTGACAAGTCCCTTTCCATTCTTATCCACAGACAATAATCCACACAAGCTAATGAACGATCAGTTTGGATTTCAGATTGACCATAAACTCCACTTCAGTCTCCCCACTTATTCTCAACCAGAGTGAGAGTGAAGCTGGGGAGGGAGAGAGAGAATGAGGCAAGCGGTTGAATGACGTTGTCTGGAGGGCAGACTTAAGTGGGCAGTCTGAGTTTACAATGCTTGCTGGAGGAGAGGTTTTTACCTTGTCTATGGAGTGCAAAGATTGATGTGCCCATGCTTTGGATTTGATTTAGGAGGATTTTTTAACCACAATTGGTTTCTTTTGTCACAGAGATCCAACAAAAGAGAGCGCTACAAAGATAAAGGTAGGGACATTAGAGATATATGATGAAATGATATTGTGCCCATGCAGGTGTGTGTATATTTAACACGTATGTCATATTTCTCAATTACAATTAATGGGTAGTTGATGTATAACATGGCTTTGAATTTGTTTTTAATCAAGATTTTAGATTAAAATATATATTAATATAAAAAAGAAAGTGTATAGATGTCGTGCTGTGAATAGTTTTCTCTAAATTTGCCATTTCTCAAAATTTTTTCACAATTTTAATGAATTTTTACCGTCAACAGTTAATTTTCAATAGTCCGATGTTGTGATTTTTTAAAAGTACAAATACTGTATGTATTATTTGATAGTTTTTCAATGAATATGGTCATCAAAACTGCACTCATTATAATTATAAAATAATTAGCTAAATTTAACATTGTTTTAGATGTATATAGATGTATATAATATGTCCCACTAGAGGACACCCCCAAAATATTTCATGTCAACTGCCATAATATATAGTGAATGGATTGAGATAATGATAATTATTATTTTAGATAACAATAAACATTTAACCATCCTATATTTATTGTGAAAATTTGCAACTAGACCAACATCATATGTAAAGAGCATACAATGAATTCTAATGCACAATCATTCAATATGCAGCTATTCTGCTGTTTGTACAAAGGAACGATTTGGCATTGAAAAAATAAGAATGTAATATGGATTGGAATGACCTGGAATGTAGGAAGGACATATTTGGGCATAGGTACTGTATTTGCATAATGATTCACATCCTGGATTCTTTACATATTGTACATCGACACTTATTAAAAACAACTATTTTGATAAGTACGATAACTATAGTCAGGTATGAATGTATTATCAAGCCAAAGTTAATTTCTGACTTCTTTAATGCAAGTAACCCTCAAAAATATTTTGTAGTGAAATTTGAAACACCTAAGTCAAATATTTTGGATCTGTTAGAGAAGATTAGTAGAGATTAGAAAATGTGAAATGTGGAGATTAGAATGTTTAGAAAAAAAAAGCTGGCTAGATACTTTGACATAAAAGGCCTTTTTATTTGTGATTATTGTTGAACTTGAATTCGATATTGCAATAATTTACAAAGAAATTAAACTGTATTTTAATGGCCAGATGTAATCAATTCATAATACCCATGTAAAAACTAGTTAAAAAATTAATTTAGAGTAAAATGCCGACTAGAAATAATACAAAAATCTCTTTGTTAACCCAGGACTAATGGCAAAGCCTGAATGTGAAATATACTGTAGTATTTAAGCTGACCCACTTTATGCCTTTTAGGCTGACATTGCATTCACAGCTTTATAGTTCAGCAACAACAT
Organism: Xyrauchen texanus; assembly: GCF_025860055.1. Taxonomy (NCBI): domain Eukaryota; kingdom Metazoa; phylum Chordata; class Actinopteri; order Cypriniformes; family Catostomidae; genus Xyrauchen; species Xyrauchen texanus. The sequence goes on from NC_068279.1 coordinate 46,850,587, forward strand.
TAAAGGTGAGCATTAATTGGATGAGAAAGTGTCAGGGTCATTAAAAAACACAACAGGCCCTTTATTTAGCACTATCACTGTGAACAAGCTTCACAGATTACAAACAATACTAAACCAATGGCATGATGTCACGATGCTCAAACTGCAATGTTTTGATGGTTTGAGCACCATAGAGTCAGTGTTTACAGGAGTATCAACCTATGAATGGCTTGCTTATGGTTGTCTCTGGACATTAAAGTGGTATTTGAGCATCAAAAATATTACACTCTTCAGTTTTAAGGTCTGTATGACCAGCAAAGGTGACATGCTGTCAATTGCCACAGAAAATAACTTTGACTCCTCCCACAGGTTGTGAAAACAAAGGACAAATGTGTGTACAGTAAAACTTTTACAATGGAAGTCTATAGGGCGAATGTACAGGACTTTTATTGTACAATGAGCTCTTATATGTTAAAAGATCAAGGCAAATTTGATTCCTCATGTCATATCCCCTTTAACAAAATTATGAGCTTCACATTTCTTCTTTGAAACTCCGCCTTTAAAACTTCTGGTACATTCACACCATAAACGTTTTTTGTACGATTTTCTATGGTAATCGACAGCATGCCTCAGATGGTGTTGATGGAGCTTAAGTTGTATTTAAACTGGCACATTTCTTTAAGTCAGCACTTTACAATTTAGCATTTTTGAAGACAGTATCCAGGGAACCTAGGAGTTACAAGTCTTGCTCTTAACCCCTGATATAGGTCAATGCCAGGAGTTGGATCTCAGTAACTCTTAAGTTCATTATTGATCATTACTTGACATAGAGCCTGAGGCTCTGTGACCTTAGAACAGAAAACCCTGGCACTAAAGCTAATTGAAAGATAATTAGCAAGAAATTATCTCAAATAAGCAAATTATTGAAATACATTATATAGTAGAACAAGGTCATAGGCCAGGGCTACTCAAATCCAATCTGGAGAGTCACCATCCTGCAGTGTTTAGCAATAACCCTACTCAAACACACATAAACAAACTTATCAGAGTCTTCAGGAATACTTGAAAGTTACAGGCAGTTGTGTAAGAGCAGGATTCAATAGTCATTTTTAACCCCTGCCTCCTCTCTCTTTATCTTTCTATCTCTCAGACATGGATATTGGAGGTTTGGAGACCGTGGTGGCCAACTCGGCCTATGTGTCAGCGCGCGGGAGTATAGATGGTGCTGCCGCGGCAACTATGCGTGACAAAAAATTCCGGGCTAAGCTCAACCTTCCACACATCAGAGAATGTGAACACATGAAGACCACAGTCGATTCTGCATTTGACAGCATGTGCGTACGCCAGCCAATTGGTAAACGGCTCTTTCAGCAATATCTCGAAAGTGAAGCTGCTCACAAGATTGCTGCAGAACTCTGGAAAGATATTGAAGACTACAACATTGCACAAGAAAATGAGAGAGCTCAGAAAGCACAAAAGATGGTCAACAAATACTATGAGTCATCCTCCAAGAATTTCTGCAACTTCCTGGCAGACAAGGCAGTGAGCAGGGTGAAGGAGGACCACAAGAACATTCCAGGAGATCTTTTTAAAGAGAGCGAACAGCAGCTCCTAGCCCACCTGGAAGCTAATGCACTGAATGGCTTCAAGGACAGCATGTACTTTCTGCGTTATGTACAGTTTAAATGGCTGGAGAGTCAACCTGTTACTGAGGAATGGTTCATGGATTTCAGAGTCCTTGGAAAAGGCGGGTTTGGTGAGGTCCATGCTTGCCAAATGAAGGCAACTGGGAAGATGTATGCTAACAAGAAACTGAACAAGAAGAGGTTGAAGAAACGTAAAGGTTATGATGTAAGGGAGAGGGCTATTTTATCAGTGAAGACTGCTCTATACAAACCAAATTTGGTTATCAATTATCCCGACTTTTCAGATGCATTTTCACACATAGTTCATTCTGAGCTCTTGATTCGGAACCTGCTGCATTTTCTCCATTTAGTTCAGTTTGTTCAGGCATATATTGTATGAACATGATAATCGCACATGGAATGTGCATTTCAATGTACAATGCAGTGATTTTTTCCATAACCACAATATAAAGTATGCATACAATTATGTACAGGTTGACTTTAGTTTTTTCTTCCAAAATTGGCATGCCCAATTGCCAGTACTTGTGGTGTCGCCGTAACTCACCTTAATCCAGGTGGCCAAGGACGAATCTCAGTTGCCTTAACTTCTGAGACCGTCAGACCACATACTTATCACTTAACTTGCTGAGCATGTTAACACAGAGATCTTAGTGTGTATAGAGACTCAAGCTATTTTCCACTGCATGCACGCAATATTCCCAACATGCCCCACTGAGAGCAAGAACCACCCAATAGCAACCACTAAAAAAGGTAACCCACGTGACTTTACCCTCACTAGTAAGAGGTTAAATTGGTTGCTTATGAAAACTGGGTGGATTCACTCAGCACTCCCTGGATTTGAACTCACGACTCCAGGGGTGCTAGTCAGGGTCTTGGCTCACTGAGCTACCCAGGCCACCCAGGTTGACTTATTATACCAACTAAACCGGTATATCTCCCGCCCACCAAACTAAACCTCCAAACAGCATGCAAACATTCTGACCAATTAATTTGCTCCATTTTGCAATGCTGCCTTATGAAAGCAAAACCAAAGCATGGAGAAAATGCAACATAGTTCCAAGAGATGCTTTTTCACCACTGGGTTGAACGGTTCTGAGCATGGTGAGTAATGGTACAATGAACACGGTTCAGCATAGTACAATTACAAACCATTCCCAACCCAGATTAACCAACTAACCATGCTCAGGACAGGAGAACCATGTGGTGGAACAGCATTAGCGACATAGTGACTCATGATTGGTCACTTGCTACATCAGTCCATTCTAATCCTGATTTCACAGCACCACATTGTGTTAATGAGCCTGGATTGGTACAGAACAACACATTTTGGCAATGGTAACTATTCAGCCAGATAGTGGAAAACCCTCAAATTTTAGTCCCTGTTTCTGAACAAAGCAAATTAACTACAGGTCTGAAAACAGCCTTCATTTTTTTTTTATAGGAGGACCTTGTAATAATTGAACTGAAAATCTCATGTCCTGTTAAGCATGAATTTCACAAAAACTTGCAGGTTACGTTGAAGGGAATAGAGCAATTGAGAGAAAGGGAAAGATATAAAAATGAGATTAGGTTAACCTGAGAACATAGTATTAAGCAGCTCTAATCATAGTGTATTGGCTCAGTGCAAAGAGGCTTGCAAGCTCTGCTTGATACTCCACAAAGCAGCTCAACTGCAACAGAGAAGCAGCAAGAAAGAGCAGGGAAAAGGAGAGGAATCCTTAAGGGATGGAGGAAGAGAAAACAATAGAAATCATTTGGAACTGTGCATTGATGTTCACACCAAAACAGAAAGGCAATGAGAAATAGAGTTAAGGAGGGGTAGCAAGAGGGGCTAAACTACTTGGCTGAAAAAGCATTAGGAGGGTAAATGGAATTAACATTTTGCTTACATTTATAGATCTCAACTGAGAACTGCTTGAACTTTCTTGTCTTGGAAATTCATCTTCATCACCAATTTCAGAACCTATGCAGAGACATTGTACTGAATCAGTACATTAATAGTTGTAGATTACCTTGTTTCTCATGTGTAGAAGTTTATAGACCTTATCCACAGCAGTGCCATCTTTTATTTTTGACAGGAATGACAATGAGGCTGTGAGGGATATACATTTGTACAGTTTCTACAATGGGCTGTACTGTAGTTTAAAGAGTTTTTTGATCGTTTCATGGGGGAAAAAAACATAAAAAATATCTTTCCATAAACTTTCAGTAGATAAAAAACTCCAGATAACATGAGTTGTGGAAAATCAGATGGGATCTAGGAGCTTTATACAGGTTTATACAGTGCATGCCATTGAAGAGATGGCAAGTATATCCCCTCAAAGCCTCGTTTTCATTCCTGTCAAAAATCAAAGATGGCACTACTGTGTATCAGGTCTATTGGTGGATAAAAAATACAGTTTAAATACCTTAGAAAAGCAAGGTATGTGGTTAACAAGAACCTCTTTCAGGATTGCCTTTAGGAAGATTGAATTAGTGTTTGCTCAAGATATAATGATGTAGGACATAAGCTAATTCTGTGTTTTGGCCTTTGCAGTTGGTCTTTGTCTTAAGAGGCATAAGGGTCTGAGTTTCAGTACATGCTTGCACTAAAAACCAACTTAGTTAAAAACAACCTGTGGTCTAGTAGTAACCCATCCAAATAACTTTTCACTATAGTACCACTATTTTTCTCTTTTGCTTTGTTTGACCTTTTCTGTTTTAAAATTTTCTCATCTCATGATGTCTCCTAGGGTGCTATTATTGAGAAGCGCATCCTGGCTAAAGTGCACAGTCGTTTCATTGTGACTCTGGCCTACGCTTTTCAGACCAAAACAGAACTCTGCCTGGTTATGACCATCATGAATGGAGGAGACCTCAGGTGTTACTTACATGTACATGTTTGCAAATAGTATGTGTACATTCCTTTGGAATAGCTCATAGACGATACCATGGTATAGCAGTAGAAGTCATGATGTTGTTAGAGTAGTAATTTTTATTTTAGCATCTCACCAGCACATTCTATGACTGCACTTACAAAAAAGTATTTACAAAATACTTGGATATTCCACAGTAGCAAATGATTACCATAATCATGTACCATTCATGTCCTCAAAGGTACTTTAAAGAATAAAATGGAATACCATGTTACCTTGTCCAAATTACCATCGTGATACCATGGTACTTTTATGTAAGAGCAACATTTAGAATTGATAAAGCAACATTTAACATATCATATCATGTACATAATGTGTGCTGTGTGTCTGTAAGAATTGTAGCAGCTTTCCTTCTAATCCAGCATAATCTGTACAGATTATCCGAGCGGCAGCATTGATATTGTTGAGGTGTAGTGTCAATTTGCGTCACAACCCGATTTCTCTGGCCCCTGCTTACAAGGCCAATGGGTCATGTGCACATACGAGGTTAACATATTTTTATTACATTCTCCATTTAAAACTAATTAAATCTGCACCCAGTCATCACCTCAAGTAAAAGTTACTCAGGTTAAAACAACATTCACAATGTCTGTTAACAAACAATCTTAAAGTGGTAGCTGTGTTTTTGGAACTTGGCAACTGGATTCTGGCTCATCATTTGCTGGTCCAAGTGGTTGACCAGCTGGCTAAAATGATAGATAATCTTGAATCAACAACAAACCAGTTACTATATTAGTTACCATATTCCAACCTTGTCTCATAGAATCACATTACTATACCTACATTTAACCTAAATGATATTCCTATAGTTAGTTATACATATCGAAAGCCGTTTCCTGATTAAATTAACACTACAACAACTAATTTCTTTCACATTTACCCAAATCACAAGATTATCAGTTCATAAACATTTTCCTACACAATTGTATCTTTTGACATATAAACACTTTTACTATAGTACATGACTTGTAAGCTATACATTTGTAATGTTTGCATTATATAGCCAACTCCATTTACAAGCTTAGTATGATACAATTTTGCAGTATCAACTGATAGAGTGTTGCGATGCAAAGGAATGGGGGGCAAGCCCTAAAGAGCATGCAAGTCGACACGTGAACCAAAAGTGTTATATAACCACCACAAAATGACTGTTGCTTTAGCAATTGCCTGTTGCCATGTCACATTTGCGTTTTCGGGCACTATTGGTTATGGTTAGGTTTAATGTTGGGGTAGGGAGGTTGTTTTTGTTGATTTAAACTTACTGTATGTCTCTTTTGGCATCACACCATGGACATATCATCATGGAACTTCCACAATATGTGTCATAAACCACATAAAATCATTTTGAAAAAGTGATTCCACAGTGACATAATTTTCATGAGATCAAACACTTCAAAAACCAGTTTGACCACCAAAAATGTATACAATCTGTATGTTGACCCTCATATGTTGTTCAGCTGGTCAACCATGTAAACCAGTTTGGACCAGCTAATGGAGCAGCTAGAAAACAGCTAACATGTTCCAAAACAGAGTTACCATCTTAAAAGTGAAAAGGTTTTCAAACAGGGTTCCCAAACAGTCTTTCTGTATTCCATTGGTCAGGCAAACAGATAGACCTGATAGGGTTAAATTGGGGCAGAAGGGTCCAGAACAACATTCCAGCACCTCCGATTCAAAAAAAGATAAAAAAGTTGGCAGTTAGTTCATCACTTCGGTCTATTTCCTGCTGGCAGGCTCCAATTCAGTTTTTTTATGAATTCTTTCTCAATTTAGCGAGTGTATTTGCTCGAAAACACCTTTAAAATTCCTTAAAACTAAAATACATATATTTACATAAATATGTTAGGATTCCCCCACCTCAAAAATCCCAATTTAACCCCTGGTCCTGCCCAAAAGTTTCACTATTGTTTGAAACAGTGTTACTGTGTCAGCTCAAATAAACAAAGAGCAGTATTTTCACTTTACACTTACAACTTGGCTTACTTAATCAACAGTAAATGGCTTACTTATTGCTGTCTCTGCATGTTAAGCTGAGATAGGAGAAATCATAAAAAAAATACAACATATTCTGGTTTTAGCTAGATGTACCAGCAGGGTTTCAACAACAAGACAGAAAGCTTTTTTAAGCTGTCATTTTTCGATAATTACTCCCTCCTTTGGACTTGCTCTTTACTACAGGTTCCATATGTATAATGTGGATGAGAAGAATCCAGGCTTTAATGAGGTTAGAGCTTCTTTTTACACTGCTCAGATCATCTGTGGACTTGAGCATTTGCACCAGCACAGGATTGTGTACAGAGACCTCAAACCTGAGAATGTGCTACTGGATGATGCAGGTGAGAAACACACTTGTAACTGTCTGCCTCTCCTGCTCTGCCCTGATCCTTTAATATTTGGCTCATACAGAAAGACTTTGTCCGTTGTTATGAATTAAGTTCCTGCAAAATTTCCGTTTTAGGACATGTGCGTCTGTCTGATCTGGGTTTGGCTGTTGAACTACCACCAGGGAAAGACAAAACACAGGGATATGCTGGGACCCCAGGTCAGAGAATTGTAAATTTCTACACATTTTAAGAAGAAATATAAAACTAAACAAGATACTGAACAGCAAACAGATTCTGGAACTGACAGAAACAACCTGACTGGCAAAACATACAAAACAATCTGGCAAAGGACTGAACACAAGGGGACCTTATTTAGGGAAAGGGTAATGGGAGCAGGTGCCGCTAATGATAAGATGGGTGGAGTAAAGAGCTGTTCTGGCAACAGAGCTGGCGTTCTCCACATGGCACCTGTGCAAGAGGGAGAGGGATAAACACAGACACTCGCACCAACACATGACAAGACAGACAGAAATGAGAGACTGTTCAGCTAGGACTATTACACTCTATTAGGTCATTATATAAGTGATTATTTTGGTTGCAAATTAAAGGTGCAGTATGTAAGATTCAGAAACCCTTCTTATTAATGACACCTGTGGCCATTAAGTGAACTGCAGCCAGCTACCTGTTGCTCGTGCTCGCGCTCGTGCACACACGCCATAGGGATGCGAGCGAATGAGGATCGACCAAAACAATGACTTAACGTACAAAGAGACTGAACGTGATTCACTGGCATCATGCAGTAGCATAATTAAAATTACACAGTTATGATTCTTTTACTACAAACTTTGAGACTGTATATTAGATTTGACTCTCCGGTGCTGGAACAGGGCTAAAACAAAGTGTGGATATAGGTCTGACTATGCGAGACTGTAGATTGAAGTAATCACTTTTCTTTGCCTGATACATTGACTGCATACGATAGCCTATGTCGGCATTAGCTAGCTAGCCAGCTTTATCAATAGCTGTTAGCTAAATTTGGTGGATGGTGACAGTAGCTGTTCATGAAATATATGTTGAAACAATTCAGTATTAATGTGATTCCATTATAACTGACATTTTGATATATCGATGTGCTATTGTTTTATAATAATAGATTGTATATATTTTCTGTATAACAAAGTTACGTTACATTGATGAATGGGTCTTTTTGCATTATCTTGAACATTGTCTAGCATTCAATTCATGTGTTATTGTAGTTTAGCTAAAATTACACAGATCAATTCTTATGGCACTATATTTCACATGCTTAGCAGTTATGTAAGCTACTCCGGAACCTTCAGAAATTCTGGTATCGTACATTTTTTTGTTTCAGTACCGACAGTGAGTATACTGATACTAGCAGAATGATTTAAATCAATACTAATGAAATCATGAAATATATGACCAAGGGGTAGTACACTTCTATAAGCCTATGTAATAATATAATAACAAAATACACATTATAATTAAATACCATACATTCAAATGTTTTATTCTGTATTTCAAAATAATTACAATATTTCATAATTGTTATTGTTATAGAAATAGTGGTATCACTTGTGGTATAACAATATAAGTGAAAAGTGCTGTAAGACACCTTCATGTTTGCTCCTGAGTGACTTTCACAAAAGTGTGCATACTCTATGGGCAGCTGAGGATACAAGTCAGGTGCCTAGACTTAATCCCATATTCTAAGAGCACTAATACGATTGCAGTGTAGGAAAAAAACACAGGTGCTAAAGTGGACTCACTTGCCAGTCATCAGGGGGCATCTGTCAAAACACATAGCCTGGAGGCAGCAAGCCGATTCTGCATCAAACCACAGGCAATTCAGGACACAGCATTTAAAATACTGCATGATAATGCATACATACTGTACCTTTTAAAACATTATTGCAGAGGGTTTTGTTACACTAAACTGAACCAGACAGATTTGCTCCCAGCTGAATCTTAGCTGACAGCTAAATTCCTGCATCATAAGATTGTGGACGAAAGTGGTGTGCTGTGTCATGAAGTTAGGGAGGATGTATTAGTTTGTCTCATGTAGCTAGATCTTTGATTAAGAGTATAAGATCTGCTCCAAATCGTTGTTTATTCTGGCAAACCAATCATATAAGAACTTGTCAGAGGAATGCTGCCAGTTTTGTGTCCAATTAGTGGTTGCCGACAGTCCGGTAGATGGAAGATGTCCGGAATGGAAAACCTATTGTATATATCAGATACATCTGGGTGTCTGTCACGATCCCCTGTTGTCTGCCCCGTGTTTCACCTGTCAACTGTCATAAACTACACTTCCCATAATTCCCTGCCCTCATCACTGCCCATGCACTTCATTGTTCTCACCTGCATGTCGTTTAGTCATCATTGTGTTTGTGCATTTAAACCCTGTTTGTTCCCCAGTCATTATCGATCGTTGTTTGTAGATGTTGGATGTCAATGTGTCACCCCAGTTTACCCTGTTCATGTACCCTTTGATGTTTTCATGTTTTTGTTTCATTTTTCCCATTGTGGATGTTTCCTTTGTTCCTGTCTGTCTTGTTTTCACCTTTATAAATAAAACCCGCACTTAGATCCTCACTCCTCGTCTGCCTCCTCCTACTAACCTTACAGTGTCAGTGAGTGGACTATGGGCGTTCCGTGGGTGTGCCATCTGAGGCTGAGACTATTAGGAGTTATGACTATGTTAACATTTCATAAACTTGATGAGATTATTTTTAAAATAACAGGCAAATGACAGAATAATGATGACAAGTGCTTCTTCAATGTTCTAAATAGAGGTGAATTTTTTTGTAAAAAAAAATAAATAAAAAATGTAACTATGATGTCTATATTTCTTTAGGACTAGTTATAACATTCTGACTGTACCCATGGACTGACCACTTTACTGAGTTGGGACTGTGCTAGTGAAAATGTGTTTCCTATTACATAACAGATAAAATTTTCATTTCATCAGGCTTTTAATGATTTTAGTAATGTTTAGGAATATCTGAAAACAAACAAGGCCCGTTTATTTTCTATCATCAAAAATCATTTGAATGGAACATTTATTACTCAGTAGGAAAACAATGTCCATAATTTGTCCATAGATCTTGTAGGTGCCAACTTTAAAGCCCTTTATGCTGTTACAGTGCAATGCCATATAAGCATATTAAACACCACAAATGGCTCCTCATTACTGTGGTCAATGTAGGTCAAATTCTATTATTGTGTATGTTATGAAAAAAATATTTTTTTACAAATGTTGTTAGAAACTTTTACTTCAACTGCCACAGTTGTAGTAATACAACTTAAGGGCTCTATTTTAGCGGCCATGCTAGGCACAGTGCAACGATTCTAAGGGCAATTTTCGTGGCAGCACAAGTGGGCATGGGTGGGAGTGTTTGCGCTATCTGTGGGTGTATGCGCACAAACTAGGTGTGTAATGCATATTAATGAAGTAGCGCAAAGTGTAATTTCAATTTGCTATTTTCCTGAGAACCAGGTAAATGTACTAAGCACCTCTAGAAGCACCTGTCTAAACTCAGTTCCTGCATTTGCAGTTTGTATATCCCACCAGCAGATGGTAATAAAGTTTGTCTAAACTCTGAAAATATAGTGGAACATCAAATTATGTCCCTGACAATCATTGTTGTAGCTGTATTCTGAAACCAAAATGTATGAGATTTGAGTTAAGCATTCTAGAGGCCATGGTTTATATTTCTGTTATTATTATTATTATTATTATTATTATTATTATGTTTATTTTTTAAATTGTATTTATGATCTAGTTTGTGTTAAAAAACAAAACAAATTCACCTGTTATCGTACAGTGATTTTTAAGTCACTGCAAAAGGTTCTAATGGATGAAGTTAAAGAGGGTATAAAAGTTTGGATTTGGGGAGTTGATTCTATATTATTTTTTTTCAACCACTTTGTTATTTTAATTATATTTTCATTTTGTTTGAAATGTTATTTTAATTTAGAATTATTTTTGGTTTAATTTTTCGATGTTACAATAAATAAATGCAATTTGTAAAGCGAAATCAACTGCTAAAAGTGAAGTGCGTAAAAAAGATTATCCCTCGATCCGCAGCCTAACCTAAAATGCAGATTGCTATGATTTGTGTGTCAGAATGTTATGATAGTGTAGGGATGCAGGAGAAGGCAGACGGGAGGTTTGGGTCTAAATGCAGTTTTTATTAACAAGCAAATAATAAATAAACAAACACAGGAACAAAGGAAAACGTCCACGATAGGAAAATAAACTAAAACACTGAAGAACATTCAGGGGCTACACAGGTTGGGAAAACATCCACGAAGGGCAGGGTTACCTCGAACGAACACTTAACATCCACGAAGGGCAAGGGTAACCTCGAATGAATACACGAAGGAACAAGAGTGAACATCGAAAAACATTCCCAAGAGACATCAGCAACGAACATGAAACATCAACGATCGACAACGGAGAGGGGAAACAACAGGGTTTAAATAGACAGACACGAGGATAACAAAATGACAAACAGGTGCGGACAATAACACAGAGACGGCAGTGATGAGGGCCAGGAAAGAAGGGAAGTGCAGTTTATACACGGACTGTGAAACACGGGGCGGACAACTAGGAAAACGTGACATGGAACGTGATAAGTGAAACAGAAAACACGGGACAGACAACAAGGGATCGTGACACAGATCACTTTGATTAATAATACTTGCATTCTCTATAATTTAACGGAGCCTACATCCAAGTCCTGATGAGAACCATATTTTTTTTCATGCATATAAAATAATTGTGTCACTAGAAATATGCCTGACATTCAAAAAGGACACAGATAATGTACAAAAGATCATAAGTCCATTTTTACAACCATTAACACTTCAAAAATTCATATAAATGTACTGTCTGAGACGGCGCACCCAGGAAGCCAGACATTTGCTCCGGAGCTGGTAGCAAGATCACTCCGTCCCCCGGTGGAGGAGAATCCTCAGTTCTCCCTTTTCTTTCGCAGCATAACCTTTAGGCTACGATACCCAAATTGTCAATAAAAGAGCAATTTCCTCACTTCCTGGGTCATCAGACCGACGTGAGGCATTCTCACGGCACGCCGGCACCAAAACTTTGCAGTACTGGCTCCCTGGATGCGGCCATCTCACCTCTGGACCCACGACTGCCCAACCCCAGCAGGCCAGCTTTGATGAGTCTCGAAGATATCCCTACAGGACCTCCTCCTCTGTCTATAACCCACGAAGCAAGGTAAGTGCTTTGAGTTTTTTCTCAGCATCCAAGCCTCGGGCGCGCTTTTGCCTCCCAACCCACTATTACCTGCTTCCCCCGCCGCGAGGCCCCACCCGGTACGTCCATAACGATCGTCCTGTTAGTGCCCCTTGCACGGAACTTAGACGCATGGCTTGCTTCAGACTTTCAACCCTTGGACAGACCTCTGTTTTCTGCAGACAGGAGTCCCCCTAAAGCAGGTGTCCAGACGTGTCGTGGTCACCACAGATGCCTCTCAAATGGGTTGGGGCGCCGTGTGCTACGGGCACGCAGCCACTGGCTCCTGGACGGGGCCCCACCTGCGTTGACACATCAACTGCCTCAAGTAGTTGGCTGTACTCCTTGCCCTGCGGAGGTTTCTCCCGCTGATTTGGGGCAAGCACGTCTTGATCCGTTCTGAGAGCACTGCCACAGTAGCATACATAAATCGCCAAGGCAGCGTACGCTCCCGTCACATGTCACATCTCGCCCGCCATCTCCTCCTTTGGAGACAGCTGTGTCTCAGGTCACTGATTGCCACTCACAATCCAGTTGACCACAACACGACAGCGGACGCACTGTCGCGACAGGTCTCGCTCAGCGGAGAGTGGAAGCTCCATCCCCAGGTGGTCCAGCTGGTCTGGGACCGCTTTGGCAAGACACAGATAGATCTCTTTGCCTCCCAAGAGAAGTCCCACTGCCTGCTCTGGTACTCCCTAATGGAGGCCCCTCTTTGCACAGACGTGCTGGCACACAGCTGGCCCCGGGGGCTGCACAAGTACGCATTTCCCCCAGTGCTGTGCAAGGTCAGGGAGGACGAGGAATAGGTCACCTTAGTGGCTCCTTATTGGCCCACCCGAATCTAGTTCTCGGATCTCACGTTCCTCACGACAGCTTCTCCCTGGCAAATTCCCCTGAGGAAGGACCTTCTTTCTTAGGGACGGAGCACCCTCTGGCACCTGTGCCCAGACCTCTGGAACCTCCATGTCTGGCCCCTGGACAGGATGTGGAAGACTTAAGCGGTCTACCACCTGCAGTCGTAGACACGATCAACCAAGCCAGAGCTCCCTCTTCCAGGCAGCTTTACGCCCTCAAGTGGCGTCTGTTCTCAAATTGGTGTTCTACCTGAAGACACGCAGAGATGCGCAGTTCGGTCAGTGTTTCATTCCCGCAGGAGAGGCTCGAAGGTGTATGTCGCTGCTATCGCAGCCCACCACGACGCAGTAGATGGCAAGCCCCTTGGTAAGCACGACTTGATTATCAGGTTCCTTAGAGGCACCCGGAGGTTGAACCCTTCCCGGCCAAGCCTGTTCCCCTCCTGGGATCTCTCAGTGATCCTTTCTGTGGCATCCTTGTGGGCACTGGCCCATGGCACCTCCTTAGCCGACATCTGCAGAGCAGCGGGCTGGGCAACACCCAACATCTTTGCTAGGTTCTACAACCTCATGGTTGAGTCGGTCTTGTCCCATGTTTTGTCAGGTCCGAGCCGGTAGAAATCCATCAGCCATCCGGGTGTTCCCCTTGCACCTTGCACCCTTAACCAAGTTGATCCAGTGCACCTTCCTTCCCAGGTTAGCCAGTAAGCTCTCGTTTCCTGGATGCTCTTCCTCCCTAGCCCTCTAGCCGCAGATTCAGTGGAGGAATTCGCCGCCATACCCACGACAAGTCGAGTGCTCCATGTTGGGCTTGGGCTCCACAGGCATAGATCCGTTTCAGGCAACTCCCTGTGATGTATTTTCCGTGGTACGGTCCCGCATCTCCCTAGGGCAGTCCTCTTTGCCCCCCGGTCACCATGTCTGTAGCAACTCCTCCCTTGTCAGGCAGGATCTACCACCCCCACCATGTCCACGGGTGGCTTGACAACCCCCGTGTGTATTAACCACCAAGTTACCTCCCCCCAGTCTGGGCAGGGCCTTTTCCCCCTGAAAGAATAGGACGCCTTCCCCAACGCATCTATAGCGTTAAGATAGCATTAAGCCCTAACTCTATGACGAGAAACATAGAGAGAGAAAAGGCCACGGCTGGCCGGCTGGCTCCCATGCAAGTCATGTCACCTGTTTCCGTATGGGTACTGGGAACCTAAGAGCGGTATATGACCGCTTTTATTGGGGGCGTTGGGGAGGGTTACGTGGTTGCAGCTTGCTTGCACCTGGCTCAGCAGTCACGTAACACAGGTTAGTGCATGGTATTTTGAAGTGAGACCCCTTGTGTCACTACAATCAACACAACGTTGAGTGAGTGACAGAAGAGGAAAAACATGGTTACTGTTGTAACCTCCATTCTCCAATGGAAGGAACGAGACGTTGTGTTCCCCTTGCCACGTCACCACTGTAATGCGCCGTAACCTTATTCTCGGATCCTCAGTGCAAAAACCTGTCTGACAGACGCTCGCCCGCTCCCCTTTATATCCGTATGTCCGGGGGCGGGACATGCAAATTCTGTCTACCAATTTGACACTGGCCTTTTCTCAAGTTCTGAGGAATGCAAGGCTCTCAGAAGAGTTCCTTCCATCGGTGGAACGGAGGTTACAACAGTAACCATGACGTTTTACAACATAAATGCTGCTCAGATTATATAGTTTGTTGAAGAACGATGATGAAGGGTAATTTTTTCAGGCGAGATATCATGTAAACAATGGAGAATATATCAATATTTATCAGATTTATCACTTTTATAGACAAAAAGTGCTATTGGATGTTTTTCAATGAACGCTTGACATGGACAATCGACCCAAGTGTGTTGAACTGGATTCGTCTGGCGATTGCGTTTTCATAACAAATGTATGAAGTCCCGTTTTGATATTGCATGTTTTCATTTGTACTCCTGGCACAAATAACAAAATAGCTGTTTATGGAGCATTGCTATTGTGAAACAGAGATCGGATATCAATGTTGAACCCTTAGACCTTTGAAAAGACTTATAATTTGTTAACATGAATTACATTTATAGATGTTAAATTATATATTAAATGTAAGCAGAGTGACGTCACTACCACGTGCGGGCGATTGCGTATCAATAGGTAACGAAAAGTGGTACGTGATTCCTCAGAACACTGTAAAAATGTCTGTAATTTTAACGGTAAAAGACAGTAAAAATGCTACAGATAAAAGTTAATTGAATAACGAGTATTAACCGTAAAATATACAGTACACAATTTTTATGTATATATTGTAAAAGACAATACAGTAGGTTTTACAATAAAAAAAATTTGATGTAAAAAGTATGATTTTTCTGTATAATTAATGGATAAAATTACATTGTTTAACAAGAGAGTACGTGTACTTTTTACAGTAAATTGTTAAAATTACAGTAACAATCAACAATTGGGCGTTTCCACAATTCCCTATACGACCCATCTTATTTCATTATATTTTGTGGGAATAGTTGTTTCTTCTTAGATTTAATATCAGTTATGTACATTAGGGTGTTCTGTGTTATATTTGATGTAGTTTAGTTAATGTTTATTACATTACTTTAATTTCACATGTTCCCTGATGGTGTTTAGTGTTTGTGTGAGTGACACTGAGTACTGTCTCTATATGTTTATTAGTCATTGCTCCTGGAAGAGCCTCTATTGATGAACTTCATGTCATCATGTGCTCTTCTTTAATTTTTACAGTCATTAACATTACATTATAAAGTACAAAGCAGATTTGTACAGTTTCAGAAGGTTATTATCAAGTTTATGTAAATGTAACAGATTTAAAAAATTGTTGTTTTTCTCTCTTCTTTTTCCCTCTTTATGTTGTTGTCTGCTCAGCTTAGTTGAGATGTTTATCATAATGCTTTGGTTCCATGTTTGTTGTATATTTGAAATGCTTGCCGTAAAAAAGTAAAACAAATTCTCTGTATAGTGCATTGTGTGGCTATATTTAAGACAATTAAGACCGAATTCATGGTTAAAGTATGTTATGAAGAAAAAATTCCCTCTTAGAGAAATACAAACATTTTCATTTAGTTAATTTTCTGTTAGCTGTCACTTGAACTCGGTATTTGAACTTCAATATTTACATGATTGCCTCATTAAGAGATAGGCTACAGGTTTTCACACTCTGTTGAGCTGAAGCAGTTGTGGACATCGTTTTGTTTGTGATGGCACATTTTGCACCACCTCTTGTGTCGTGTATGGAAAGTACTTGTAAAAAAGAGGTGGCAAGATCGCAAAAAAAAAAGTGATTTAAAACCACCTGAAGATGTCAGACACGCACCCCACCTCAAATGCAACCATTGCAGATTGCACATTTTACTGACAAACAGCTGCAAATGCAAACCTTGGTGCCCCTTCTAAAAAAACAATTGGTGAATGACATCCCTGTCCAACCCCCAAAACTCACACCATTTGTTGAGCCAATGTTGCTATGTCAGGCTGGACGGGATGTTCAGACTTAAAGTAATAATGAAAGTTCCACAACGCTACAGTGTTCACTGTGTTTTCTCTGGGAAATCGACTTGCAAATGGCTTACTTAGCCTACAGTTTTCTCTGCATAAGACAGGAGAAAGTATATTTACTGTATATAAAACAATTAAGTACTTATTCTTTAATATGAATAAGCTATAGTTCCTGACAAGTAAGAGTTTTTTCTTTTTCAAACTAAATTTGGGAGTCATTTATCTGCTTTAACCCAAGCTATACATAAAGCCCTAGATAGACTTTTGTAACAGAGATATGACTCCTCCCCAGGTTTCATGGCTCCAGAATTGCTGCAGAAGAAAGAGTATGACTACACTGTAGACTACTTCACTCTGGGGGTCACTCTATACGAGATGGTTGCCGCCAAGGGACCTTTCAGGTGTCGTGGAGAGCAGGTACATATAGGCCTAGTCATGCACACACTCAGTCAGTCAGTACTTCAGGAAGCGTATACATGAGTCTTATACACTGCAGATGTTTAAAGGGTCAAATAATGAGAAATGGGATTCCCTTTCAAGTTGTTCACTTTAACACTGACGCTGTGGGAGCTCCTCCTAGGGGCAAGTTGAAGTCATTAGAACAAATTATTTAACCACTCCACAGATTTAATATTAGCAAAGTATAGTTTTGGCAAGTCATTTAGGACATCTACTTTGTGCATGACATGAGGAATTTTTCCAACAATTGTTTACAGACAGATTGTTTCACTTTTAATTGACTATATCACAATTCCAGTGGGTCAGAAGTTTACATACACTAAGGTAAGTGTGCCTTAAAGCAGCTTGGAAAATTCCAGAAAATGATGTCAAGCCTTTAGACAATTAGCTTCTGATAGGAGGTGTACTGAATTGAAGGTGTATCTGTGGATGTATTTTAAGGCCTACCTTGTGGTAGGCCTTAAAATACAGTGCCTCTTTGCTTGACATCATGGGAATGATGTCAAGTGCCTCTTTGCTTGACATCATGGGAAAATTCTGAAGAAATCTGCCAACACCCCACAAATCTGGTTCATACTTGAGAGCAATTTCCAAATGCCTGAAGGTACCATGCTAATCTGTACAAACACTAGTATGCAAGTTTTAACACTATGGGACTACTCAGCCATCATACCGCTCAGGAAGGAGACGCATTCTGTCAGATGAACGTAGTTCATAGGTGCGAAAAGTGCAAATCAATCCCAGAACAACAGCAAAGGATCTTGTGAAGATGCTGGAGGAAACAGGTAGACAAGTATCTATATCTACAGTAAAACGAGTCATAACCTGAAAGGTTGCTCTGCAAGGAAGAAGCCACTGCTCCAAAACCACCATAAAGACAGACTACAGTTTGCAAGGGGACAAATATTGTACTTTTTGGAGAAATGTCCTCTGGTCTGATGAAACAGAAATGTTACTGTTTGGCCATAATGACCAGCGTTATGTTTGGAGGTAAAAGGTTGAGGCTTGCAAGCCGAAGAACACCTTCCCAACCTTGAAGCATGGGGGTGGCAGCATTATGTTGATGGGGTGCTTTGCTGCAGGAGGGACTGGTGCAGTTCACAAAATAGATAGCATCATGAAGAAGGAAAATTATGTGGATATATTGAAGCAAAATCAGCCAGGAAGTTAAAGCTCAGTCGCAAATGAGTCTTCCAAATGGACAATGACCCCAAGCATACCTCCAATGTTGTGGCAAAATGGCTCAAGGGCAACAAAGTCAAGGTATTGAAGTGGCCATCACAAAGCCCTGACCCTCTGTCCAATAGAAATTTTGTAGGCAGAACTGAAAAAGCATGAGAGAGCAAGAAGGCCTTCAAACCTGACTCAGTTACAACAGTTCTGTCTGGAGGAATGGGCCAAAATTCCAGCAAATTATTGTGATTAGTTTGTGGAAGGCTACCCAAAACGTTTTACCCAAGTTAAACAATTTAAAGGCAATGCTACCAAATAATAACAAAGTGTATGTAAACTTCTGACCCACTGGGAATGTGATGAAAGAAATAAAAGCTGAAATAAATAATTCTCTCTACTATTATTCTGACATTTCACATTAATAAAATAAAGTAGCGATCCTAACTGGAAGTCAAGGAAAGGTGTATATAAACTTCTGACTTCAACTGTAGGGCTGCAACTAACAATAACTTTAATAATCGATTCATCTTTGATAATTTATTTGATTAATTGATAAAAATGACATTTTATTTCCTGTATTTTATTAAATGTAATCTTTAAAAAACAGAAATGATAAAGGGTGTAAGGATTTGGTGTGATTTATGGTACTGAATTCACTATTCTATACTCTCACAAAGTTTTAAACAAACCCTGATTCATAAAAAGTTATGTTTACATACAAGTACAAATTTACTGGTGAAATCAGACATTACATTTGGCATTATCAGGACTATCAAATATCAGGACTCTTATCATTACATAATATTCTGCATTATTCACAGTTTAATATAGTACAATCATCTATTAATGCAGTGCTGATACATTCTCACACTGAAAAAGTCTCATTACGGTGCTCACTATCTTATATGTGCCTACACATATAAGACAGTTTAATAAAAATTATGGCATTCCCTTTCTCCATTGTGATTGTTTAGATTGACGTGTATGCGCACTCTCACTTGCTCACCGAAGTTTAACAGAGACTCGCTTGTGATAAAGATAAATAATTTTGTGAAATGGAAATTAACACCTCATTTTGAATTCATAACATGTATACATTATAAAACGTATTATAAAATGATATGCACTGGAGAGAAACAACTCTTAAGCGAATCAAACAGCACAATCACTCTGTCAACGGACCAGAGAGTTACATGACGTTATGCGAGGGTTGATCACTTAGAAACAAGCTCCACTTAAACTTTGCTTCAATTACCCTTTTAAGTAATATTAACTGGTGAGAACTGTATTAGTTTTGTTTGCTAAGTTGTGCTGGGAGGGCAGGATGTCAAATAATTTGAAATCGGCCTGCTGGGAAATTAAAAAGCATTTACGTTCTCACACATCGTACGCCTCACAGGATCAAGATGACAGAGTTCCAGTCGATAGTGACAGCAAAATTCATGATGTAGGTGGGGATATCTTGAACATTTATGCAACACTAACAAAAATCTTGACTGACATGGAGGGTCTCGCAGAAATACGTGGACCGATCACATCTATGGAGGTGAAAATTTCCACCCTGATCACAAGAATGGATGATGTTGAAAAACAGGTCAAGTTTCTGGAGTCAGCAAAAAGAGAGCTAGAGGCTAACCCACCTGCTTCCAAGGGTGATGTGGAATTGGTGTCGGAAAAACTAGAGGATATGGAAAATTGGAGCAGACATAATAATATTTGTTTTGTTGGAATCCCCAAGGGAAAGGAAGGTCAAGATATGGTGGGGTTTTTGAGGGGATTACCCCGATCTATCCTAAGATTCTTGCGGTTATCTGACTTTGTTCTATGGGCAGTGAGGAATAAAGGCAAGTTGTGCTGGGAGGACCACAACATTATGGTTTTTCCAGACTTTGCTAGAGTGACACAAGTGAAGCGGGACAGTTTCAAAGAGTGTAAAAATGCACTGCACCAACAGAAGGTAAGCTTCGCAATGCTTTATCCTGCAAAGCTGAGAATTGATGGCAAGGATGGACGCAAGACTTTCACATGCCCACGACAATGGCCTTCATTAAATCGATGGTGTGAGTGGGTAATATTGCCAGTACTTGATCAACCTTAAAGGCTAAAACCATTTTAATGATGCAGCCTGAGAGGGTTTGTTGTTCTGTTGTCTACCCTCTGGCTCCAGTTTGACTCTTTTTTTTTTTCTCCCTATTTTGATTTGCTATTAAGCTCATTCGTTCATTTAGTTGGTTCAGTGTTATTGTTTACTGGGGCCTATTTAATGTTTTATTTTATTGAACACATTTATGTACAGTTTATTGCCATTCCCCAACATGATTGAAAAACCTTGTAGCCACTGCACAAGGCACAAATATGTTCATGAAAGTGAGCAAAAATCCAGCTTAAATGATTCGGTTGCGCTGAGTGACATCCCCACACCCACGATGGGTGGCATTCAGCCAGCCAGGTTTTCCTTTCAAGGAACCAAGTTTACATCAGTAACTGAGACATTTTCCTAGATCATCTAATAAAAGAGTTTGATGTACTATGAAAACATAATGTAAATTTAAGAGCTCTGTTCAAGAAGTTCATTGCAACTCCAGACTTCCACAACATACTGATGTCAGACAGATGAAGACATAAGAGCCCACAGTTACATCAACGATGCCTGTTTGGTGTTCAGAAACATGGCCCGTCCAGTCATGGTGAGGTAATAAAGAGGAAGTAGGACAGATGTCATTATTTATTTGCAAAATGTAAAAAATATTTATTTTTTATAAAATGTGTTTTCATGCCTGTCAAAGATAATGTGCTAACTTAAGATATAAATTAAATATGTTTAAGCAATACAAATAACACTCTTACATTGAGTTTTTACACGTTATATGTAACTGCCTTTATATTTTAGGTAGGGACGGATTATGACTTGCAAAGGCACTGGGGCCAATTATCTCCAAGGGCCCTCCTCCACCCAAAAGTTGTTGATCGGGGGAGGGGGAGGGGTTGTTGTTCACGGCCAAAAGGTCGGCCAGCCTTAAAGCCCAGGGAGCCCCCAGGCAGTCAAGGGCCCCCTGGTAGTCAAGGGCCCCTGGGCGGTGGCCCCATTGGCCTGGTCGTTAATCTATCCCTGATTTTATGAAGGGATCCTCATAGCTGGGGGTCCTTGGCATTAAAAAGTTTGAAAAATATTCCCATAATAATTTGCCATTTTTGTGACTGTTTATGACTGTTTTGGGTGCACAAAACTTGACTAGCAATATAAGTGGACCTCAGAAAAAACAAGTATATAATTATTATAGAATTATTAAAATATTGAACATAACCCTATTATTGGCCTATACTTCCATCTGCTACTCATGTCAGACGGATGCTTTTGGAGCGTCTCACTTTGGTTGCATCACATCTCACTAGTTTTTCAGCATCTCTAGTCATAAGCGGGGAGATGAATATATTTTCAAAAATATCTGTAGTGACTTCTTTTAGATGTACAAGCAAACAACTCTACTCTTTTCTGTACCACAGGTGGAAAACAGTGAAGTGACACGTCGTATCTTGAGTGACCCCGTCTCATACCCCCCGACCTTCAGCCAGGAGCTCAAAAACATCTGTGAAGGACTTATGGAGAAAGATCCAGAGAAAAGACTGGGCTTCAAGAACAACGAGTGTGCCGAGTTAAAGAAGCAGTCCTTCTTTAAAGAGCTCAACTGGGGCCGATTAGATGCTGGTACGAACGATTGGAAAGATAGTTATGGAATATAAACCATTAAAATTGTTCTCTGAGTACCATCAACATACAGTGGTATATGATTATGGAAATCATAGTACTCTGATGTACAGTATATTAAAGTATTACCATTCGATGCCATTACTGTCCATTAGTACTGCTACAGAATATTTTTGTAAGGTACATGCACAGCTAAAACCTTTTTTATTATTTAAAGACCCCGTAAAATCGCTTGATGAGTGTATTGTTCTTTAATGGGTTTACAGATATTACCTACTGAAACATTATCAGTACATCAATATTTTTCGATAGTTAGGAGTACACTAGCATATAGATGACCTCAAAGCTATTAGACCACAAGCCATAAAAATCTCATTTGGATTTCATGTTTTTTTTTTTTAACTGGTTGAAGAAGAACATCTCAAATCTCATTTATTTTCTTTTCTTTATTTTCAGGTATGCTTCCTCCTCCCTTTGTGCCAGATCCTAAGATGGTCTACGCCAAGGACATTGATGACGTGGGAGCGTTCAGCACCATCAAGGGTGTTGTTATTGACAACAAAGACAATGAATTTTACGGTGAATTTTCAACTGGGAATGTTCCGATTCCATGGCAGGATGAGATGATTGAGACAGGGGTGTTCGGGGAGCTTAATATCTGGGCACCAAATGGAAAACTCCCAAACGATCTGGATCCAAACTATGTGGAAGCGAAAGGCGGGGGATGTGTTCTGTTGTGAAGCCAAGAGATACAAACAGAAGTGAAACAGAGAGCTCTGGAGCACAAAGGAAATGATTGACAATGATTCACAGTGATTAACAAAAATTATTTAATGGATTATGCACAGTCAGCATCATTCTAAAGGGGTTTATTTTGCAATAATGGGTGGCTGATTGTACATTATCATGCTTAATGCATGGCTATTTACCAAATAAATTCTACATGGACATTAAACATTTATTTGAATTTAACTTAGCGATACGAGAGACATTAATAAAGCACAGAATATGGCGTTGATTGACAGGAACAGCAGTCAAATATAAAGCTTAGCATCCATTATACAAAAATATTTGACCACAGAATGAACTGATTGACCAATCAAAATACAGGTATTTCAGAGAGCCATGTAATACATGATTTCAATGTATGAGTAATACTGTAGAGGAGGTGTTGTGAAGGCTCAATTGTTCTGCTCAACTAATCAATTGAAATCCACATATGTTGGGACAAATGTGAACTACACAATTTAAACAAATTCAGTTTTAACAGTAAAAAAACCATACCAAGTTTAATGACTTTCTGTAAACATTAATATATATATATATTATTATTATTATTATTATTTAATTGTACAGTACAAACACAAGGTTCCATTGTTATTGGAAAAGTAATTTGTGTTTGTACACTCACAGTTTCACCTATGAGGGAATTATTGGCCATGTTAGCATAAAAAGAGGAATTCAAATCTAGTAAATGTAAAATGAAGGAACCGAAAAGCAACATGTATCAGCTTATATCTAATAGAGGAAGTGAGATCCTTGTTTACTTTTATGGTTAAAATATATTTTCCAAGTGATTTAAAAAAAAATACTACATTTACTGTATGTCAACACACTGATTTTGGATTTATGATATATAAAGTTATATATATCAGTCTCATTATAAAGTTTACGAATATAAAAATATTTTTATGTAGCAAAATTGAGTCCTGTGTTGTTAATGGGAAGTCTGGATTCAAGTGCTTTGTTGAAATGTTGAACTGGGAATTCTCAGTTGTATTAGCTACAAGCAAGATGATCTGGATGGAAATTTAAGCACATTTGTGGTATTCAAGTTCCCCTTTGTAATAAATCTTTTGGATAAAGATTTATTTCAGTTTTATTACAGTTTTTTTCTCTCTAATGTGTAGCTTAGCAGTCTACATTTACATTTTCCAGAACTGGAATGCCAGTCATTAAAAATCTCCTGCACTTATGCGTTTTTATGAAATATCTTTGGCCAATTTGATTACAGTCCTGACAACTTTGTTTAACACATTTCACATGTTTAAATCTATCACACAAATTTCCCTGCAAAATCAGTGTTCAGATATTGACACCTTTAAATGAGGAATAATATAAAAAAGTGAACAACCCTTTTGACACAGTAAATATAAGACATGCTGCAATTCAAATTTCCAGAATTGCTTAGAAAAATACAAAAGTATGAGCTACTACAGAAGGTATAGGTGACACATTGTGAGACAACGACAAAAATAGAGAAGGGTATTTATTTAAGAGTGAATAAATCTTGGAATCTTTTATTTTTTTTGTATATGGAATAGATGCATCATCAAAACTTGTTTGGCAACACTAACTTTGGTAACACTAACTTGTTAACATTAGATAATGCAATTTAACATGAACACACAGTATTCTACCACTGAACAATTATTTTTCAGTATTTATAAATATTGTTTATTCTTAATTTCAATATTATATACAAAAATATTTTAGTTAAGAACTTTATATTAGCATTAAGAACTAAAAACTATAGTTTACAAACTGTAATGTTTAAAGGAATAGTTCACCCAAAAATGAAAATTCTCACCCTCATGCTGTTCCAGATGTGTTTGACTTTCTTTCACCAGCAGAACACAAACTAAGATTTTAGAAAAATATCTCAGCTCTCTAGGTCCATACAATGGAAGTGAATGAACCCTGAAGCTCCAAAAATCACAAAGGAAACATAGAAGTAATCCATAACACACTTCAGTCTTAGAAGCAATATTAAGGCCTTTTTTATTATAAATCTCCACTTTAACTTTCACCTTCAGATGTGAAAGTGAAACTACATTGGCGCCACATGTAACTTGCAGATGTTGAAGTGAAAGTGGAGATTTAGAGTAAACTTTTGGTCAGTTTCTCACCCACACCTATTATATCGCTTCTGAAGATCTGGATTTAACCACTGGAGTTGTATGGATTACTTTTATGTTTCCTTTATGTGATTTCTGGAGCTACAATTGCTGGTCACCATTCACTTACATTGTACAGACTTACAGAGCTGAGATATTCTTCTAAAAATCTTAATTTGTGTTCTGCAGAAAAAAGAAAGTCATACACATCTGGGAAGGCATGAAGGTGAGTAAATGATGAGACAATTTTCATTTTTGGGTGAACTATCCCTTGCACCACAGTGATGGCCTTTGTACCTTAGACAACACAGTTTGTATACTATCATTGTTAGTTCATAATGTATTGCCTATGCATTAAAAGACTGATAATAAACTACTATCATTGACAAAAATCAATGGAATTTCATCTAACCATGCTGAAAAGTTCAGCTTAGCCCAGCATGCATTTCGCTTTTGGTCCAGGGTGGTTTGTGCTGGTCTGGCTGGTGGGCCGCACAAGATCTTTCTGGTGAAGTCTTGCTGGTCAAGGTAGTCAAGAAGCCTCATGGAGACACCAGTATATCAGCATCACATGCTGGGTTCAACATCCAAAACACAACATGTGCTTGAGTTTATATGCTCGTGTTAATGCACACACAACACAACATCCAAAATAAAGCACAACCTATGCTTTCCAGACAGGAAAGTTCTTCCTGTAAGTCATGGTGCTTTGTGGACATTGATTTGTTTTTGATCATGCAAATACACAAACATTCTCTGCACACTCTTCTTATGTCCTGCATCTAGTT
The DNA here is from genome assembly GCF_025860055.1 of Xyrauchen texanus. Taxonomy (NCBI): domain Eukaryota; kingdom Metazoa; phylum Chordata; class Actinopteri; order Cypriniformes; family Catostomidae; genus Xyrauchen; species Xyrauchen texanus. The sequence goes on from NC_068279.1 coordinate 46,876,133, forward strand.
TGTTACCGTACTTTCCACACTCAGTTTGCATGTTGAGCTACTTCCCTATTCAATCATGTGAAATACCAGTGGCTATGATGTGAAAGGAGAAGTCACTACCATTAGTGACATTTATTAACTCTGACAGTCGGAAAAGGCTCACAAGTTAGGATAACAATCAAGCCAGTGGAGGTAAAGGATTTATTGACATATTGTGTATATGTCTTCAACCTGAACATAGAATATAACATAATTGTTCATGATGATGGAGAACTCACTTGTGAAAAGCTACTTTTGTTAAAATACCTGTTGCGTTTGGCGGTTTGATATCAGTTTGTCAGGTTGTCTCTGGATTTTAATGCGTGGATGTTGCTCATTTGGACATGAAAATTATTTCAGAGCATCAAATGATGGATAAATCAATAAGAATCCATAATACATCCAACGGGAAGCCGACCATTCCAAAGAAACCTGAACTCCCACCAAAACCAATTCTCAATGCTTTACTCCAGCCAAGCCCCATTGGTTCCACTGGAAGAGTGGGCACTCCAGAGCCAAGGACGGGCAAGCAAATGGCAGTAAACAGCAACAGAAAGGGAGGACACTCTAATGGTTTGAGCCAAGATGGAAGGTCTTTGGTGGGTAAAGCAAGATTTAAATGCACAACCATCATAGAAGACCAATTACAGGATATACCTTCATTCTCAACAGTAAGAGAAAGTAATGAAAAAGAGATTACGAAGGAAAATAATCACCAGCTGGCAATTGACCATGTGGACATGGGTCGATCAGGTAGTGATTTTCTTTTTGTTTCAGACCAGTTTACTACAATGTACTTTGCAAATGTCTAAAAATATGAAATCATGCTTAGCGCAGTGGTTCTCAACTGGTGGGTCGCAACCTGAAAAATGGGTTGCAGGTCTGTTCTGACATAGTCGTGGACAGCAGGAAAAAAAATATTTTAAATGCATGTAATAAAATGCAATTAACAATATTACTGTGTTTTGATAAAATTGTAACCTTTTGAAAGGACAAAATGATTAAAAAACAACTATTGTAATTTAAATCATAAATTTCAATGTTTTATTTTAAGTATAGGCATGTTGATATATTGCGTCAATTAGTGTGAAAAAATATATAAAATTATTATTAAAAAATATATAATTCACAATTATTTATGCCCCTACCCATATGTAAATTCCATAATAGAAAATGTTCCTACCATCGAAGCAATTCAAGCTTGAAGTACCACCTTAATGTTTATGTGAATCTATGGCATTAGAGGGCAGTCAGCCCAACTTCAACTGAACAGACAACACACCTCATCAAACCATTAGAGATGAGCCATTCTTAGGCTCATAGACTGCTGGACTGAGCACAATAGAATGCACGGATCACATAGTTCAGTGTTTCAAACTATGGCTGCATCCGAAAACAAGAAAATGCTGCCTTCGGAGGCTGTATACAGAGACAGGATGACATTAAGGTACTTTTCAAACTGTTCGGAGACCAGTTTCTTTAAAAGATTAAGCAGCAAGTCAGCTGCCTATGTTTTTAGATGCAGCTTATTTTAAAAGTGCACTCAGTCGTTATTTGAAGTGTGTCGAAGTATGGCTTACACTAACACCTGGTCATGTGATCCTATCATGGCAGCCCCCATGATGTGCTCCTGCTCCATGTAAAATAAAAGAGCTTTTATAAGGTTTCTGATATGACTCTTCATCTCACATGAGTGGTCATTATTTTATACATATGTTTCAAAGTTACTGTTCATTATTTTTGAAGTAAAACTATTAAAATGAGGGGGAAAAATACTGAGTGCACCTTTAAACTGTAACGTTAGTGTTGGTAAGTACTTTCAATCTTTTAATTATAATTGTTGGACTAGAACGTTCACTGGAATGGAAACAAATGCTAGAGTAAACTATTAAGTGTAACACTTCTTAAACACAAAGTAGCACTTCATTAACTCAAAGGAACACTTCAAGGACTGACAAAGGAGTGGGTAAAACTAGAGGATATTTATACAAATGGAAATAATGTTGGAATGGAAAACAGGTGATAATAAGAAACAGATGGAAGTGATGAGGGCAGTGCACTATGGGAAAAACTCTGTCTGGGGGAAAACTTCAAAATAAAAGACCCCTGAAGAAGACATGAGGGAGACAGACTGTGACATAAACTTCACACGGCATCCTAAAAACACAGCGCTTATGACTAGATATGTTGACAAAACTAGTGAGAAGGGACACAACCAAAGTGAGACCCTCCAAAAGCATCCTTGTTAACAATTAAAAATACTGCAGATGGAAGTAGGCCACTAATAGGGTTATGTTCAATGATATGAAAATATAACAAAGAATAGTTTGAATTTTAAAGCCTTTTTTATATTGTTTAACTGCTTTAGGTGCCTGTAGCAATATATAGGTTATTATGTTATGTATTTGAATTATCTGAATTAGAATATTTCTTATGTTTTATATTTGTCCAAAAATAAAAAAAATTGCTATCCGCACACTGAATAATACGGTGGCCCAGAGGTGCACAACACAACTCAATTTACAAAGCAGACAAAAGTTCACATCACAAATAATTTAAGCCACAACAAAAATAAATCAATCCAAAACACAAAGAAATGAAGCCACAACACAAAGAAATTAATCCACAACAAAAATTCAGAACAAATTCAGAACACCAAATTCTAAATTCTAAAATTCAGCTCTACAGAAAGTGGGTCAGAGATCAAGCTTCCGTTGTCCACAGGGAAGAATATGGAATTTGGTGTTCTGAATTTGTTCTTCATCTTGAAAACTTGAAGCTGTATTTTTTTAAAACGGAATATTTACAGTGTAATAATTCAGAACCAAATATGTGCTGTTTGAAAATACATATTTATAAAATTGTGCCATAAAAAAAACAATTCATTTTGGTTAAATATGAAATGTCCAGGATTGGAGTTTAAAAAATTAAAATTAAAATCTTCAAACAATTAAAAAACAAAAAAACAAATCACACTTATAATTCAAATTCAAAAGTCTACAATTCAAATTTACACAATTCAAATTCAAATTGTTTTGGCATATTTCTGGCTCCATACTATCAAAAATACCCTATTTATTAAGTTTAAGTTTATTAAGTTTATTAAGAAACTGAAGTTAGTGGAAAAAGTGCAAAGTGCAAGTGAATTAAAAGACAGACCAACAGGAGTACTCCTTTTAATTAACTTGCACTTTGCACTTTTGCAACATGCACATTTAAAATGTAATAAATAATGTATTTTTGCTAGACCTTTTTTCTTGAATTTATCTTAATTCACTGTGCACACAAATTTTTTTAGATATATTGACAAGTTCTTTTCTTCCAAGATTTTTGAAAGGGTGGTTGGGGGTTCTGTGAGTGGGTGGCACATGGGGGGGCCAGGCTTCTGTCAGGCTTCTTCCCCAGGACCCCCCTCTAGCCCTCTAGGCAGTTGAGGCTCTGGGTAACTGACTAGAAGGTTGAGGGTTCATGCCCCAGGATTGCCAAGATGCCACTGTTGGGCCCTTGAGCAAGGCCCTTGACCCTATCTTTTCCAGGGGCACCGTATCATGGCTGACCCTGCACTCTGACAACTAGGGCTGGGCGATAAAACGATATCGATATATATCACGATAAAGAAAATCCACAATAAGCTTGAGGAATTTTCGATATCTAGTGTCGCTAAAACACAAGCACTTCGGCTTTCTCAGGCTGCGTTTCCACTGGGGCGGACGAAATCCGCTCAAAGGTGCTCACAGCGCTAGGAGAGAGCTTGCTCCGCACCACTGCCAATCCTACGATCCACCTTGCGAGCATGACACTCGGCTTTCATAAGAATGAATTGAAAATGGTCTCAGGTTCGCTCACAACGCGCCAGTGGTAATGTAAAGTCAGACTGGATGAACTTGCTAATGCTAGCTGCCTTGCTAACAATTAGGTTACGTCGGACACCGGATTGATTCCATCCGCACCGCAAGACTTCATGACAACGGTTGCGCCCCCTCATCGTCTCTAGTGAAGAGCGTGACAAAACAACAGTGATGTGGACAACAGCTCTGTTCTTTCTGCGCTGTAATCTTGAATACTGTTCTCAAGCACCAAATATGCATCATTTCTGCCCTGTCCTGCTCCGCACGCGTTGCCTCTTTTCCTTGCATGTGTGTAGACATGAAGCGCCGCATGAGTTAACAAAGCACCTTTTCAAAGCACCTTTTAGGCCATAACGTTTTTCCCGTCTAAATGTATCTTTATTAATCAGCATGTAATGAGCCTTTAATAATAAACAAATCGCTTTCTGTTCTAATTTTGTGAAAATGTATTTGATGTCTGGAATGGATAAGGAAAGACTAAAATTACTAGTTGGTAGAAAAGTCTCTCATTTTAATGAAAATATACAAATGTTTTCTAAATTTTCTCTCGGGACACCCCTGAACCCACATTCAGCATCATTCCACAGTCACACTCACAAGGGCTTCTATGCCCCATACTTGGGTATCTGAATCTAAAGAAATATAAAAAATATTTCATTTTAATGTAAAAATATTCCAACAAATACTGGACTGATGTCACAATGCATCAGAACAAACAGATGATCTTTTTACATTCATTTTCATTTGATAAATGGTAAAAGACCATTTTCATTTGATAAAGATCCCGCAGACCCCACTGCTTTGGCCGTCTCTGGACCCCCTGTGCAGTTTTGTAGAGACTATTTTGACTGTTTAGAATTTATTTTTTCTTCTTTTCTTCTGTCAACTTTGAAATAAAGAGAGAGAGTGCAATGTGTAAATGTATATCGTGATAAATATCAATATCGAATAATATGAAAAAGATTATCGTGTTAACAATTTTGGCCATATCGCCCAGCCCTACTGACAACAAATACATTTCACTGTATATATGTAAAAATTTATGTATAATGTGTAACCCAATTTCTTTTAAATAAATAAAATCAAATAAAGGCTTCTATTCTAGAACTGCCACCGCACTACTGTATTTGGGGGTCTATGTGATTCATTGTAATTAATTATGTTAATTAATCGGCTCATCACATACATTATTTGATTAAAAAATATATATATCAATTGAAAGCCCTAATTTTAAAGGCATTTTGTTTACTTTTTTGCAATAAACAATTTTGGTACCGTGATGGTTCGAGACTTGATGTCTAATATAAAACCAGTTCAGAACCACTTTAGAGTACTGTAGAAAGTAACTGACATGCGACTGAGGAAAACTTCTATGCAGATTCTGTGTGGGCCTGCTGATAAACTTAATAAAGCACATACCTTCTTTTTCTCAGCTCCTGACGGTAGTGAAGTGAATATCTCAGTGACTATGGAAAATCATCAGGGCTCAACAGCGCCATCAATCCCTTCAGAGGAGAAACACTGTCACTGCATCTGCCACCTACACAGACCTGGCATGAAACTGGTCTGGGTGCCTCTACAGGTGGATGAAAAAAACAGCATGGATACTGTGAGCAAAAAGACAAATAATGAATTTCGAAACAGGGGAAGTCAAAGAAATGAGTTTCCAAGAAAGAATGATATTTTAAACCAAACCAGCAATGAAGAAAGTAGGACACATAGAAATCCATCTCAGCACCTCAAAGCACAAACATTACCTCCTTGTTTAAATTGCCAAAGCTTTTTACTTCACCACAGCCCTCATAAATTAGCTTACAATGGGTTAGTGTTTGATGATGAGTCATTTCAAAAAACCTCAACCCCCCCTGTACCAGAAAAGACATATCACTCATCTCAAAATAACAAGCATTACGCACAGATTGAACAAACCGATGATCATATATACTTGGATCTTCTGCCATCGATTGAGAATGCTCCCGCTGTGCCCCCTCGACCTCCACCACGGCCAGTGCTCAAGCCGAAGAGAGAGCGACGGTCTACTCAGGCAGCACTGGCTTATGTTGTTTCTCCTAAAGGAGGATATCGGCCAATCAGAAACAGCATCAACTGTGAGGCTAAAAGATTTTCTGGCCCCATATCTAAGCCAAACCTATCAGGTGAGGAGAGAGGAATTCAATGCAACTCAGAATAAGTGCTTCACTCAAGCACAACACATACACATATTTCAGAGCTAAAAAGTATTTATGTATAGGCTACTCTCTCTCTCTCTCTCTCTCTCTATATATATATATGGATAATTTGGACCAGACAGTAAGGAAAAGCATCCAACAAGTGTCCGGCAAACATGGGAACTCCTTCAATATGTAACTGTAATCTAGGCAAAGGGTGGCTACTTTGAAGAAGCTAAAATATAAGATATAAGTTTTAATTTTTTTTTTAAAAATCACTATGTAATACCCATACTTTAAGTTTAGTTTTGTTTAGTTTTGGTAACTTTACTATTATTATAAAACATGGAAAACAGTAACAAAAAGAATAAGTTGGTGTGCCCATTAAAAAAAATCAATGAAAATTATAGGTTGATAAGAGGGTTGTTTAAGCCTTAAACCCCGGCACTAAGCCTAACCCTTAACCTGATGTTGATCCAATAACATATCCTACTTGTCACAATCATGGTAAGCCTCAAGGTAGTAAGAATTTTCATTCACTTTTAAAAAGCTTGTTTAAAGGGGTCATGACATGAGGAATCAAAATTTCCTAAATTTTTTTTGGTCATCCATCCATCCACCCATCTTCAACCACTTATCCAAAGTCAGGTTGCAGGGGCAGCGGCTCCAGCAGGGGGTCCCAAGCTTCCCTATCCCGACCCACACTAACAAGCTCTGACTAGGGGACCCCGAGGCGTTCCCAAGCCAGTGTGGAGAAGTAATCTCTCCACCTGGTCCTGGGTCTTCCCAGAGGCCTCCTCCCAGCTGGACGTGCCTGAAACACCTCCCAGGGGGTATCCTTAGCAGATGCCCAAACCACCTCAACCGGATCTTTTCGATGCAAAGGAGCAGTGGCTCTACTCCGAGCTCCTCATGGATGACTGAGCTCCTCACCCTATCTCTAAGGGAGAAGCCCACCACCCTTCTGAGGAAACCCATTTCGGCCACTTATCCTCGCAATCTAGTTCTTTCGGTCATGACCCAGCCTTCATGAACATAGGTCCCCTTCCCCACCCCAACTATGCCTCGATATCCTGTTCATGAATAATCACAAACAGGTTTGGTGACAAAGCACAGCCCTGGCGGAGACCAACCCCCAAATGAAATGAACTCGACCTTGTGCCGAGGACACGGACATAGCTCTCGCTTTGGACGTACAGGGATTGGATCTCCCTTTTTGAAGAGGGGGAACCACCACCCCGTTCTGCCACTGCTTGGGCACTGTCCCAGACTTCCACGCAATGTTGTAGAGGCGTGTCATCCATGACACCCCCTCCACATCCAAAGCTTTCAGCATTTCTGGTTGGATCTCATCAATCCCTGGGGCTTTGCCACTGCATAGTTGTTTGACTACCTCAGTGACCTCCCCCAGGGAAATTGAATCTGATCCCCCATCATCCTCCGGCTCTACCTCTAGCATAGAGGGCATGTTTGGATTTAGGAGTTCTTCAAAGTGTTCCTTCCACCACCCAATAACCTCTTCAGTTGAGGTCAATAGGGTCCCATCTTTGCTGTATACAGCTTGGATGGCTCCCCGTTTCCCCCTCCCAAGGTGGCGGATGGTTTTCAAGAAGCATTTTGACCTTGAGGCTGCAGCTCTCCACCGCAGCTTCAGCAATGGAAGCTTTGAACATTGCCCACTCCGGTTCAATGTCCCCAACCTTTGCAGGGATGCCTGAAAACTCTGCCTGAGGTGTGAGTTGAAGATCTCGTGGAGGGCCTCCTCCAAACGTTCCCAGTTCACCCGCAATACTCGCTTGGGCTTCCCAGGTCTGTCTAGAGTCTTTCCCCACCCCCTAAATCAACTCACCACCAGATGGTGATCGGTTGACAGCTCTGCCCCTCTCTTCACCTGAGTGTCCAAAACATATGGCCTCAGATCTGACGACACGATTACAAACTCGATCATCGACCTTTGGCCTAGGGTGCTCTGGTACCACGTACACTTATGAGCATCCATATGTTCGAACATGGTGTTTGTTATAGATTATCCATGACTATCACAGCAGTTTAACAACAAACATCCACTCAGGTTCAGATTGAGGAGGCCGTTCCTCCCAATCACGCCTTTCCAGGTGTACCTGTCATTTCCCACATGCGCATTGAAGTCACCCAGCATCACTATGGAGTCCCTACAGCCCCAAGGGATGTAGAGGGGGTGTCATGTTGCTTCTTCGGGCTGTGCCCGGCCGTGGCAAACCCGGCCACCAGGTGCTCGCCGAAGAGCCCTCCATCTTGGCCTGGCTCCAGACAATGGCCCCGGGCTTCCTCCGGGCTTACCTAATCTGTAGCCCTGCTTAGTAGCGGTGAGCAGTGAGCTCATAACAGTGGGCGTTTACTGTCAAATCTTAAAGGAGAAGCAGCACCACAACAGTGTTTCTGACAGAGGGTCAAAATAATTATCATAATAAATGACTTTATAACTGCATGACATTAGTAAAAAAACTTTACTAATATTATAAGTGAACCACAAGGAACATATTAAAATGATAAAAAAAAAAAGGCATTTCATGACCCCTTTAAGATGCTTCATTTTACACTTTCATTAAAATGAAATCCAAATCCAAATTTCTAGAAAAATGTCTTTGTTTCCTAGATGCAAGCAATAAGAATGGTGATTCCGAAGACTGGGAGGCTATTGACAAGAAAGAGTAAGATTACAATAAATATCGATTAGTATTGTTTAACACCATTCTTAGAATATGCATTACCCTTATTAAATGAAGGGACTTTTGCTATGTCCAATTTTTAAGGATTTTAAAAAAGAGACTAGTTCAATTTTTGAACTTATTGCTTGCTTGAAAAGCTGGCCAAAACGAAACTACAAGGTCAGAATTACTGTTTGGTCTCACTTGTTAACACAGACTTAAAAATTGAGCATGGACATTTTTAAAAATGAATAATGAAGAATTTGTGGATGCTAGTATTGATCAGTAGTGTGTGGCCAGGTAAAGTAGTTGTTGGATTCTTACAGGCTGTGTAACAATACAGAAAGCCCACGGAGGATTTCTAGTGACTGGGAACCAAACAATGACTATGGTAAGATAAATAAATAAATAAACGCATACATCACACTCACACACTCTCTCACACTCTCTCACACACTCACTCACTCACTCACTCACTCACTCACACACACTCACTCACACTCACACTCACACACTCACACTCACACTCACACTCACACTCACACACACACACACACACACAGTGTTGGGTAAGTTACTCTAAAAAGTAATTAATTACTAACTACAAATTACACCTTCTACAGTGTAATTAGATTACTGTACAAATTACTCTGTCTGAAAAGTGATTGCATTATTTATTACTAATTACTTTCTAAAACCCTGATCAACCTCGACCAGATGAAAAATATAAGGATAGACATGAAACTGTTCTTTCAATTCTTTCAAATAAATCATATAAAATCAAATAAATTATTCATGCACTGGCCAAAGAATTTAAGGGGGCAGCGTTAGAAAACATTTTAAGTTATACATTTTAACATTAGATGTTACATTTTGATTTTAAATTCACTATTGTTTTATATAGAATTGTTCTATAGTCTATACAGTATGTAACACAATTTCATCAGAAGTAACGGTAATTAAATTACTTAAAAATTAAGAGTAATCCCTTACTTTACTTTTTCAATTAAAAAGTAATTTAATTACAGTAATTAATTACTTATTAATGTATTACACCCAACACAGCACACACACCCACACACACACATATACACACCCTAATATTATATAACATTTCAAAGCAATTGGCTTTTACTTACAAAAAGTAGATAGCACAAAAATACTTTTCAAGCGAATCATTTCATAAAAATATGTTTCTTAGGTTTTAAATGATAAATCAATAGAAATACAGTTCAAAATGAAGACGAAAAATATATTGACACTTTCTGGTTGGCAAATGTTAGTGGAACATGTCCATTGTTGTGATGAACTACACCTGTGGCTTCTCTGCAAGGACATCTGTGTGAACTTGAGAGAACTGACTTCACACATGAACTAAAAATCTTTTTACCAGTTGGTAATATGTAATTGAAAAAGTGGTTTGGAAAGTGAAATTAGTTCTGAGAAAAGGTCTAAATTTTGTTATCCAATGCAATGACATTCACATATTTAGAAGTGTGATTTAAGAGTTTAAATACTATTCAGGGACACTGTACATGGGAAAAATATTAATTTGTTTCAGATGTCTAAAAATAAAAATCTTCTCTTAAAGAAGTGATTTCAATTTCTAACCAAAGTATTGTAATGGTTGATATTAGATAACTATGCACTACATCTAAATATATCAGGTTGTAACTTGATATACATTAAGCCAAAGCTCATTTTCTGGTGTAATTAACCGTTAGTTAAAGGTTTAGGCATAGTTCAAGGTTGAAAGGACATAAAGTGAAATGAATGCTATATTATCACTCTATTATCCTCAGAACCTCTATATCAGATCTACCAGGCGAAGGTCTTTGAAGAAGCAAGTCAGATGCAGACTGAAAGTCCTGATTGTAACAGGAGGAGTGTTAGTGAAACTCTGGGTCTTGAAGGGCATGGAGGACTGGGCACCCGATCCAAAAGAGGCCCTGAAGAGAGTACACTATGGCAGGACTTACCGGTGGTGAAGGAAAGCGGAATGTTGCAGAAACTCTCTCGCACTGAAAGACATAGACAGGAGGTGAGAACAGGAGAATTATAGATGGGAAATGTACAAATATATGCAATATCCCTATTTATATACATTTTAGTAGCCTATATAGTGTAGTGTATAATATAGGCTATGCTTTATAGATAAACAGTGAACCCAATCCATATTTGAACACAAAACAAAACATTTCACAAGAAAATACGTTTGTTAGGTTTTAATTGATACAATAATAGATATACTGTTCACGCTTGACACTTTCTAGTTGTCAGTTGAACATGTCTGTAGTTAATGTAATGAACTACACCTGTGGTTACTCTGATAAGACACCTATATGAATTTGACTTCATATGACCACTAAAAATCACCTTGGCACCAGTTGGTTAAAAGTCATTGCAAAAATGGTTAGTTCAAAGAAAAGGTCTTGTATCGGTTGTTTCCAGATACCTCTTGGTTTATTTTGTTATCTAATGTAATAAAATGTCATCCATATTAAATAAAAATCATGCTTTTAAGTGTGTGACCTAAAGTGTCAATTAAAATTTACCTTGCAACTCTTTCCCCCTTTGGGCATATTTGTACAAAGTTCAGCTTGTAATTTTTCTTACATCGTCTTGTTTTTAGAGCATGTTTGAGGTGCTGACCTCAGAGGCCTCCTATCTGCGCTCCCTGCGAGTTCTAAAGGATCACTTCCTGGGTTCACGGGAACTCAACGATACTCTGGTCATCCACGATAAGAAGGCCCTCTTCTCCAACATCCTGCAGGTTTATGAGGTCAGCGAGAGGTGAGAGTGATAGAAAAGAGACAAAAGGGAAGAAGGGGATAGACGAAGAGTGGGATAGTTCGAACAAAAATAAAAGTCCAGTCATCTACTCACGCTCAAAACTTTTTTTTTTAGCTAAATGTCCAAGCTACTCTTTTCCATACAAAGAAAACTGATTTGACCATTGGCTGTCAAACTTCAAAAAGAACAATAATGTACCATACAAGTAGTCACTAGAGTCTTAAGTAGTCAATAAGGTCTTAGAAAAGCCAAATGATGCAGTAGCTTTGTGTAAGGACCTGTCTTTATTCATCAAAAGACTTGCCACTTACCAGCAAGAACAAGGTTTTCTTTTGCATGCATGCATGCAGCTGGATGGACAGCACACTCAATGCCATAGAAGAAGAACAAGGACGAGAAGAAACTGTGTTTGAACTTCAGTGGTTCTTCTGTGTAATGTGAACTCATCAGGTTTGAATGTGAAGAAGCATTGAAAGATTTGAAAACAAGATTTTCAAATAATATATGGAATATAGCACACAAGTAGTATGGACTATTTTTAATGGTGCTTTTTTTTTTGTCCTTTTTGAAGCTTGACAGCCTATGGTCACCATCTAATTTTGTTGTAAGAAAAGGGCAGCCTGGACATTTAGCTAAATTTATCTTTTGTGTTCTATTCAGCATTAGGTGAAGGGAGGGGGGTTGGTGAACTGTGCCTTTAAGGATAGGAATAGATCATCCAAAAATGAAAATCTCTCATCATTTACTCACCCTCATGTCATTCCAGTTGTGCATGACTTTCTTTCTTCTGCAGAACTCAAATGAGCCAAAAAGCACATAAATCCATATCTTCAGAAACAATATGATCAGTGTGGGTGAGAAACAGATCAATATTTAATTCCTTTTTTATTATAAATCTCCACTTTCACTTTCTTCTTCTTTTGTTTTTTGCAATTCATATTCTTTGTGCATATCACCACCTACTGGGCAGGGAGGAGAATTCATAGTAAAAAATATTAAATTATATTAAATATTGTATCAGTTTCTCACCCACACCTATCATATCTCTTCTGAAGACACGAATTAAACCACTGGAGTCTTATGGATTACTTTTAAGATGCATTTATGTGCATTTTTAGCTTAAATTTGTTGGTACCCATTCACTTGCATTGTGTGGATCTACAGAGATTAAATATTCTTTTAAAAATCTTTGTTTGTGTTAATCAAGTCATACACATCTGAGATGATGGCATGAGGGTGAGTAAATGGTGAGAGAATTTTAATTTTTGGTGAACTATTCCTTTAAGAAAACAGGAGAAAAGAAGTAGCATGGAGATCCCAGTCATTGCCTCTTCTGAGGATTTGAAACAGAAAGACTTTAGATTACTAACCTAGATCTTTAACTACTACACTACCACTTCAAGAGTAGATATTAACAGGTTTCCAACCCTTCTTGACCAATTAAATTCCATGAAAATGTTATCTCTCATGTCATGACCCATTTAAAACTGATTTGCGAATGGTTTCATCTAATACGTTGAAAAGAACTGACTCACTATTCACTCACAAATAAGACATCGCTATGGCTTTCAAACTAGTTTTACAACATTCAAGAGCAATATCTAGGAGATAAAATATTTTAGAGCAAATAAAAACTAGAAAATGTAAATTCACTACAGAAATGTCCATGGCTTTCTACGCCTGGAAAGCACAACTGTAAAAATTCCCTGATATTTCCTCTTTTTCCATGACCGTGGGAACCCTGCATAAATCAACTTACTTGACGTTCTCAGGTTTATAGGTGATCTGCTGAAACGAGTGGACGAGAGTGTGGTGATATCTGACGTGTGTGACATCATTTATGAGCACTCAGAGAAGTATTTCCACATCTTCACTGACTATGTCCGAAATCAGCAGTACCAAGAGAAGACCTACAGCAGACTAATGTGAGTCACTTGCACTTCCTCTCACACCTATAGCACATGAGAGAACCTATACCACACAAGACTCATTTCCTGGTAACACTTTCAACATGAAAGCCACAAACACGCATTCCCTTCTCAGCACACTTAGTGACAGTTTAGAAGGTTTATATTGGCTTCTTCTAGGGGAAACCATCCTTCCCATAAAGCAATCGCCACTGGTTACATTTTACCAGCCCACAATTACTGGTAAATGGGAAACATGCAATAAATAGCATTTGCAAACAAGTATCACTATCGTTCTTGCTCATACTTAGGGTTTGGGATTTGAACAAACCGTTAACCCTAAGCATTAAAGATCAGCGTGCACCTTTGGGCTGCAGACAGAAGTATTACCTCACATTTATGTTTGTGCTGTTCCTTTACTTAGTGATCAGGCTTAGAATTGTTGCCTGGCAAACAACAGAATGGTCAAAAAAAATTCTAGACTAACACTGAAGGAGGGACACAATCCATATTCAGGGACTAGAAAATCAAAGTGTGCTCTTTTGAATGGTCCAGTTAGCAAACACCTAGCTAGGTACTAAATGAGTATCATACTCTCAATGCAACACAGTGATAATACTAGTACGTGATACTGTTTTGTAAGTGATAAAAAGCAGTGTTATATGGCATATTGTTTATATGTATATGTGTATGTATGGTAATGGCAGGGAGAGTAACAGAGATTTTTTAGTTGTGATGAGGCGTCTGGAGTTGTCTACTCTCTGCAACCGGCTGCCCTTCACATCCTTCTTGCTTCTACCCTTCCAGCGAATCACACGCATTAAAATACTTTTACAGGTTAGACACACACAGATAATGTTATCCAAAGATATCAACTGCTGTAGTGTATCCCAGGAAATATGAAATGATGAAATACCAGTGCTTGGATTAATCCAACCTTGTTTTTTTTAGAATATTTTAAAGAGGACTGCGAAGGACACTAAAGAGGAACAAACTGCTTCCAGTGCCCTGGCTTCAGTGTCTGAGGTAAAATCAACATTGTAGGATGGAAAGTTCTGGTCCTGAAGGTTGACTGGTCAATACTGAATTACAGCCGTGCTAAAATAAACAATACTGTATTGTAACAGCTATGACTATTCAGCACCCATAAAATAGCAATCTTAGTTAACATGTCAGAGACTATATCTTCTGGAAGAAGGATGACATTTAAAGGAATGTTTCACCCCAAAATGAAAATTCTCTCATCATTTACTCACCCTCATACCATTCCAGATGTGTGTGACTTTCAGGAAGATAAAGGAACAAACACAAAGAAAACTATTTTTAGAATAATATCTCAGTTCTCTTGGTTAATTCAATGCAAGTGAATGGACCTGAACTTTGAAGCTCCAAAAAGCACATCAAGGCAGCATAAAAGTAATCATACTACTCCAGTGGTTTAATCAATGTCTTCTGGAGTGAGGAGAGGGAGAGAGTGATGCATGCAACCGTCTTTGTGTGTTATGCTGAAAAGCACATTTTGACTTAAACTGAAGAGTGTAAAAATAAAAAGCTTTACGTTGGATTGATTGCCCGGCTCCTGCTTTCTCCTTGGTAGAGAGTTATGAACTTAAAGTCTTGTCACAATGTTTAAATTAAAACTAAACTGGCAACACCCTTTAACTGTGACTATGTTAACGACATAGAAAGACATTTTGAAGATTAATGCTTTATTAGAAATCAAATCAGACTTCGAAATCTGATTGAATAAGTCATATTCGAAGCCGATATACTCATACCTGCGACTGCACATTTATACATTAATACACCATGTTGATACATTTGGCAACGGTGTCTGAAATTAACTTTCTAAATCAAGGGGCAATTTTTGCCCCCTAGAATAGATTTTAGGGGCATTTTCTTTTAACCGTTATAAGGGCACATCTTTTCCAAATAAAAATAAAGCATGCTGTCCAAGTATATTTATATCAAAAGCTTCAAAGTCAAAGGCCAATTAAATGAGATCTCGGTCTATAATAGAATATATTTAAATATCTTAAATGTTGGATAATATATATATATATATTTAATTCACTTTGGGCATTTTTTACACCCATATTTTAAATAATTGTAGCATTTCTGCCCCGAGCCCTGGTTAAATTCTGTGTATATAGGTCAATTCATTTTATTACTTTTTGTTGTTGTTATTAATAAACTTTTATTTTTTCAAAATTGGTGTATTTTATTATAATGCCAGAACTGCTGGTTAACAATAGTTTTCCTTTCTCTTTCTCATCATTGTCATTTGTAGCTCATCAGACAGGCGAACACACAGGTGGGGCAGATAAAACAGATAGAGGAGCTGATAGACATCTCTAACATGCTGGAGTTTGATAAGCTCAAGGTCTGTAATTCCACCACTGCACAGACACAAATGGAATAGACTAAATATAGTAAGATACTGAACGCAGACCCGCAATCACTTTTAAAGGGATAGTTCATCCAAAAATTAAAATTCTCTCATCATTTACTCATCCCCCCATGACATCCCAGATGTGTAGGACTTTCTGTCTTCTGCAAAACACAAATGAAGATTTTTAGAAGAATATTTCAGCTCTGTAGGTTTATACAATGCAAGTGAATGGTGATCAGACCTTTGTAGCTCCATGAGGTTTAACCCATGTCTTCAGAAGTTATATGACTGGTGTGGGTGAGAAAGAGATCAATATTTTTTTTTACTATAAATCAACACTTTAACCAGCTCTATTGTGTTCTTCTTCTGTTTTTTTTTTTTTTTGCTGATTCAAATTCTTTGCGCTTGTCGCCACCTAATAGGCAGCAACGAGAAAGAAAAAGAAGGGCCCAGTAGGTGGCAATATGCACAAAGAAAGCAAATTGGTCAAAAAAGAGCCTCTAGTGAACGTGCATAGGAGGGCTGTGTAAAAGTAGACTATATTAAAAAAGGATTGAGGGGTTTCTCACCCACACTTATATCACTTCTGATGACATTGAAGCTCCAAAAAAAGCACATAAATGCAGCATAAAATCAAAGTATTGGTCACAATTCTACATTCACAATGTATATGTTCCTTGATATCCACAGGCCATTCCTATTGTCTCTAAAACACGCTGTCTAGAGAAACGGGGAGAACTACAAGAGCTGAGTAAAAGAGCGTCTCTTTTCAGCATCCGTAACAAATACACCCCTGTGTACATGTTCCTCTTCAATGATCTCCTCATAATCACCACTAAAAAGAGGTTAGAAGCAGCTGTTGTTGTTTTTTGTTTTATCTGCTCTGAAAGGTGGTGTCGTTTAAAAAAAAAAAAAAACTCTTATCACAGTTTAATGTACAGACAACTATATGCAAGCCATTTGTACACTAGGTTGATATCCCCCAAAAAGTATAAACACTGTGGCTCTCTGGTGCAATCAAAACATCACACTTTATACGTTTGAGCCTCAACCAATGGCAAGATCTTGGGGCAGGACTATTTGTTTGTGCAGACCAAAGGCACACAATGTGTGTTCGGGGAAACCTGTATGAAAATATATTTATTTTTCAATACCGTTTGGTGCCACTAGTGGCACAGAAATTACATACTTCTCCTTTAAGCAAATGACCGAATATCCTTGTGTGTAAACATATTAATACCAAATCTCCAGCATTTATCACTACCTCTACTACACATGTGAGATCATAACTAATATGGCGAGTGAATATCTGGCCTCAGGTCACCCCCTGTTCTCTCTCCCTCTCTTCTCATTAGCAATCCAGAACGGTTTGTGGTGATCGATCACGCCCATCGCTCTCTGGTCCAGGTGCAGGTGCCAGAGGCCGGGCCTGGGCCAAACCTGGATCACTCTTTCTGTCTGACACTCTTGGAAAACCATCGGGGTAACACCTGTGAACGGCTGCTCAAGGCCAACACAGAGTAAGCAGCATGTAGCTCAGCAATTTATCCATTACAGCCACTGACCATGTAAAGGCATCACGGTGAAATCGTTCAGATAGCCAATTTAACATTGATATAAATTGGAAATTGTGCCTACGGTGGGTAAGGGTCCACACATTGTTCTCATTTTAGCATATAAGGATATTAATAACGCATATGCTAAAACTGTGGAGGATGTGGTTAGGCGCCATGATAAGTGGCAACCCTACTTCTTGTATACTGCACATTTAGGAAAATGTTGTACTGTAGGTAATCCAGGCTGTCTATGCATAGACATTTTGCATACTGTGCACAATATACAGTATACTGCAAAAATTGTATGCCATTCTGAACATGGCTGCAATCTAACACTTTTGTTTTTGTCAGATAAACCCCTAATATCTAAATGATTTCCTTGAGATTTCATTTCTAACTGTTCTATCATAAACCTCTCATGAACAACAGTGATGTAATCAGGCCTCAACGCTAATACTCTCTTTGTAATACCCCTTCCACAGGTCAGATATGCATAGGTGGATAGCTGCATTCCCCTCCATCAATGAACCTCTTGGAGAGGAGAAAATTTATGAGGACTGGGGTGAGCTTGAATTTTATTGGTAGCTCCCATAGACCGGCAGAGATGTCTGCTGTAGAATTTTAAAAGGAATATTTTACCCTCCAAAAAATTTACATTGTCATTTACTTGCACTCTGCGGTTTTTCTTTCTCCATGTAACAAGAGTTATTTAGTAGAATGTCCGAGCTGCTGCTAAATATATCCTTCTGCCTTACAAAGGAAAATAACCATGGGTTTGAACGACATGAGTTAACTTCTGCAAACATTTTTGCATTCAAATTTCATAGAATTCCATCAAACTTTAATTTTGTTCAAAATTACTTAATGTATTAAGTTTAATTAATTTTTTCTAAATGGCAGTTCAATTTGATAGAATTCTATCAAATGAAAATGCCAAAATCTTAAAAATAGGCCAAACATTTTTTTGTTTAATGGTTGGTTTTAAAGTTAAAGCTGCACTACGGAACTTTGTGCTCTAGCAACATCGGTGGTTAAAACTTAAAATAGCAAAAAAGACGCTTTACGTGAATTGTGCTTCGGCACTGCTGTTCTGTGCAGATGATCTCATGGTTTGAACTTACCTGGATAGCGCCTGTGTAGAATCATGATTTGGAGACTTTCAGAGCCTTAATGTTGAAGTTGATATGTTATTTGAAATAAACAAATAAAATATACAGGTGAAACTCGAAAAATTAGAATATCGTGCAAAAGTTCATTAATTTCAGTAATTCAACTTAAAAGGTGAAACTAATATATTATATAGACTCATTACAAGCAAAGTAAGATATGTCAAGCCTTTATTTGATATAATTTTGATGATTATGGCTTACAGCTTATGAAAACCCCAAATTCAGAATCTCAGAAAATTAGAATATTGTGAAAAGGTTCAGTATTGTAGGCTCAAAGTGTCACACTCTAATCAGCTAAACACCTGCAAAGGGTTCCTGAGCCTTTAAATGGTCTCTCAGTCTGGTTCAGTTGAATTCACAATCATGGGGAAGACTGCTGACCTGACAGTTGTGCAGAAAACCATCATTGACACCCTCCACAAGGAGGGAAAGCCTCAAAAGGTAATTGCAAAAGAAGTTGGATGTTCTCAAAGTGCTGTATCAAAGCACATTAATAGAAAGTTAAGTGGAAGGGAAAAGTGTGGAAGAAAAAGGTGCACAAGCAGCAGGGATGACCGTAGCCTGGAGAGGAATGTCAGGAAAAGGCCATTCAAATGTGTGGTGGAGCTTCACAAGGAGTGAACTGAGGCTGGAGTTACTGCATCAAGAGCCACCACACACAGATGGGTCCTGGACATGGGCTTCAAATGTCAAACGTCTTACCTGGGCTAAAGAAAAAAAAGAACTGGTCTGTTGCTCAGTGGGCCAAAGTCCTCTTTTCTGATGAGAGCAAATTTTGCATCTCATTTGGAAACCAAGGTCCCAGAGTCTGGAGGAAGAATGGAGAGGCACACAATCCAAGATGCTTGAAGTCCAGTGTGAAGTTTCCACAGTCTGTGTTGGTTTGGGGAGCCATGTCATCGGCTGGTGTTGGTCCACTGTGCTTTACTAAGTCCAGAGTCAATGCAGCCGTCTACCGGGACATTTTAGAGCACTTCATGCTTCCTTCAGCAGACAAGCTTTATGGAGATGCTGACTTAATTTTCCAGCAGGACTTGGCACCTGCCCACACTGCCAAAAGTACCAAAACCTGGTTCAATGACCATGGTATTACTGTGCTTGATTGGCCAGCAAACTCGCTTGACCTGAACCCCATAGAGAATCTATGGGGCATTGCTAAGAGAAAGATGAGAGACATGAGACCAAACAATGCAGAAGAGCTGAAGGCTGCTATTGAAGCATCTTGGTCTTCCATAACACCTCAGCAGTGCCACAGGCTGATAGCATCCATGCCACGCCGCATTGAGGCAGTAATTAATGCAAAAGGGGCCCAAACCAAGTACTGAGTACATATGCATGATTATACTTTTCAGAGGGCCGACATTTCTGTATTTAAAATCCTTTTTTTTTTTTTTATTGATTTCATGTAATATTCTAATTTTCTGAGATTCTGAATTTGGGGTTTTCATAAGCTGTAAGCCATAATCATCATAATTATATCAAATAAAGGCTTGAAATATCTTACTTTGCTTGTAATGAGTCTATATAATATATTAGTTTCACCTTTTAAGTTGAATTACTGAAATTAATGAACTTTTGCACGATATTCTAATTTTTCGAGTTTCACCTGTATGTATGTATATATATATAACTTGACACAAACATTGATAAACCACCACCAGTTACCAGCATATTTTAGTGCGATTATGCAAATGTTTTATCTGCTATTAATGTTTGTATTATACTACACACCATGTTAAGAGGTGAAACTCGTTATATGGCTGATATGAGTTCAATGGATGACTTTATTTTTTATATTGTACAGCCTCAGTTGATAATGCAAGTAAAACTGTAATACTACAATAGTATGTCTATGCACTGTACACAAACATTTAATCATTTTGCAGTAAAGTTCTAATAGATAGATGGTTACACACTAAACAAAATGTATACATGTACAGTACTCCGCTGTGAAATCAGTACACTTTAAACAATTGTACCCTTAACTAAACAGCGTAGTTTTCCCAGCCGGTACTACTTTTCTGCATTTATGGACATGACATAATGATGCAAGGTTGAATGACATAAGCCTGTGATATTGTGCTAAATTTGTCCTGACAGCTCAAAATACAAATCTCTTCTGTAGTGCAACTTTAAATATATCTTCAGACTGAGCCTTTATATAAAGCTTCCCTGATGGTATTCTGGACAAGCTCTCATATCATGACCAGGGACGCGTTTCCCAGAAGCTTAAATTGATCGTAGAGACCATTGGCGCCAATGGTTTCTACGATCTACTTGGCTTACGATGCTTTTGGGGAAATGCAGTCATGAACTACTCTTAACTTTAGTGTGCGTGTGTGTGTTAGACTGCCCTCAGGTGCAGTGCATCAGTCCATACATAGCAAAACAGGCAGATGAGCTTAGCTTGGAACCTCATGATGTCATCAATGTACTGCGCAAAACCAGTGAAGGTAGAGCCATACAGTTCAACTATATTTACTTTCATAGATATACAGATTATTTTTTTTAAGTGCTAATTTACTCAACTCACTAATACGGATTTCCATTTTCATTCCACTCTTCAAGGTTGGAATGAAGGCATGCGTCTCTCCGACAGAAAGAGGGGTTGGTTTCCAGCAGAGAATGCATTAGAAGTGACCACCGATCACCAGAGACGACGCAATGTGAGAGAACAGTACAAGATTGCACAAGCAACCAATGAAAACAGCCTAAGTGACCCTTACTGAATTGACCTATAAAAATCCATTGATGGAAACTGAACTAAAAAGGCAGAGGACTGATGAAAGTAGTTTGTTTTAGGACAAGTCTATCCAATCTACCTGAACGGGGGAAGACCAAAATCTCTATCTATTGGACAAGAGATTAATCAAATGACATTTCAAATCAGTAATAAAATCTTACAACAGTGGGATCAAAAATTGTGCTCCTTTAGCTCAAATTCTGCAAATACTTTTTTTCAGGCTGGTCTGGCTAATGAGCATGTGCATCCTTAATAATGTTTTACTCTGATCTTAAAAAGGTGATTGGCTCCTTTAACTATAAAGGCGGAACTTATTTAGCATTACAATTTCTCCCATTCACACACATATGAGTCTCTCTCTCATATAATGTCTCTGGTAGTAGTATTACCTAAAATAATCTTAGAAAAATCCCAAGAATTTATAAATCTTTTAAAAATGAATCAAGATTTAAAATAAAAAAGGAAGCCTGGATTGTGCATCAAAATGAAAAGCCTTTATTGGACAGATCTGTTGTGTCGTCATGCTTGGAGGTGACTAACAGGACAAGCCCATCCATTGTGCTGTCAGGCTCCACCTTCAGCTCTGTAGGCAAGGTTTCTGTTGCTACATTTTGAATTAATACATAAGACTTTGGTTAACACCTTTCTGATGTTCATTCCAGATCCACCCACAAAGCCTTTCTTTAAATCATAAAAAAAAAAGAAAGAAAAGTTTAGACATCACCATTACCTTTTAAGAGTGTCATCCACCAGCTGGCAATGAGTAGATTTTTTGATCTACAGGATTAAAGCATATGCAAAACAAAAACAATATATAATTAGGCATGTATACAGTGTAAATCCCCTGTATTTATAAGGAATACATTATCACTTTTAATCCATAATTGTGTGTATATATTTTATACGCAAGGATACAAGGACAACTATATTAGACAAACACACTACTGTTTAAAAGTTTGGAAACACCAATGCCATAATTGTGCTAGCTTAAATTTAAGTAATGCTGGAAATTAATATTATGGTTTGAAATAACACACATTTTAAAAATTACATTTTTAACAGTGACATCAAGGCCACATTTTCAACAGTCATTTCTCCAGTGCATTTCTCTAAGAAAATAAGGTCTCATCTTTATTCCAATCACATAATTATTCTAATACGCAAATTTTGTAGTAAAAAAAAAACTAAAAAAAAGTTATGTTAGAACAATTAAATGGTTGTGCTACTTAAGTATGGACATATGACCCATCAATTTACCCTTTCAAATCAAATTTTGTTTTTCAAAATTAATCAGTCCACCGTTCTTTTGAGCGATGAAAGTTATTTCATTCACTACCGTCTTAACAGAAATCAAACTGGATCTAACTGGGATAGAGGGGGAGGTTGGCCAAGATGCACAACAACAAAATGATATGTAAATCAGAGACTCTAGTTTGAGAAACAGACCCTTCTCACAGGACCATGTTTCAATGAACAGTACATGCCAAACACCAGTTTAAACTGCAGCAGTGAAAAGACTCTGGAATGTTGGCATTTTAGGCAGGCATTCAAAGAATTAGCCTCATCTGAAACTGATAAAAAGGTCGAATTTGAAGATTATGCGCAAAAGAACTTAAAAATTGAGCGATACATAGAAATCAGTATTCTGGATGGATCAATCAAAGTTTGAGTGTTGGCGTCAAGTCTTTATTAGATAAGCTTGGTTGGAAAATCCATGAGAAGTGATCCCTACAAGCCAAAGCCATCTTTGAGAAGTGCTGCAGAAAGTATGTAAACAAACTTCACCTGAAGATCTAGAATAAACTGACTCCTGAAAAGCCTAAAAGGTGTCATTGCTGCAAGTGGACGATTCTTGGATGAACAGAGTTTGAAGTATACAGCATTTATTAAAATAAAAAGTAAAATGTTGATCAATTTAAAATATCCTTTTTGAATTATATGTTTAGGTTTGTGAAAGGAAATTCTGTATTTTATATTGTTTTAAACAGTAGCGTTTATATATATTTGATTACAATATTATGTATAATGTGTGTATATATGATTAAAAATAAATAAATAATATATATATATATATATATACCTAATTTAGCATTTCTTTCATGATCTCAAAAACCCACTAGACCTCCATTATGAACCTCTACGGGCTGTCGAGAACTACCAGTTCATCAATACATATGCAGTCAGGCTGTCAGTGAGTCAAAACACAGCCGAAAAAGACAGGCCTGAACATTACATCATTAAATGTAACATTCAGTCCAAAGTACCAATTTCAGTTGATCGTTTACCAAATAACACTGATATTGTTTGAATGTGTGCTCCATTACTCACCTCGGTCCTCAAGGTGCCCTGTGTGCGAGGCCGTTTTGTGTGTGCGTTTTAGAGGTAGAGGTAGAGGTGTGGGTGGATAAGACGGCAGGTAGATGGAAAGAGAGCGATTTCCATTCGCTGGGTGAACACAGCCGAGAGGGACTCTGAACCAGAGAGAAATACACATGAATTTTAATGTAAATATTACATATGATTGTGTCACACCAAGCACACATCCTCCTGAAGCCTAAAGTGTGGAGCAGTCGAAACTTCAATAAGGAACTCAGTTGAAGGTTTATTTGCTCAATTAGCCGTGGCTCCACAATCAACGCAAGTCTCGGTAAAAAAAATTATTGTACCATATAGTTTTGTTCAGTGTGTAAAGCATGCTGTTCTTGTGGCTCCACTAATAGAGGGCAGAATCTGCTCTTCTGTTGTGCACTATGAGCACTTGATTTGTACAAACAGTAAGAAAGGGCTTTGTTTTACCTGTAGTGTGGTTGAGGTTGACTGAGTGGTCTCAGGTGTGGAAGAAAAGGTGGCATGTTTCTCACCTCATTCCTGTAGATGACCTGATCACCATCATACTGCAGCAAAGACATAATCATTGACCCAAATAATTTACAGTATGTTGGACAACAACAAAACCATCACACATTCAGAGAACCACCCCTCTTAAATCCTATAAAAAGTGGTCACTGGAGATGCATGAGTCACATGATAAAGCTAAAAATAGCTTACCCCAAAATGAACATTGTTATACGTTCACCCTTCATGTGTTTAACCAAATAAAAAACATCTTTAATGAAACCAAGCTTCTGTTTTACATACTACAAAAGTGCTTAGTAATTTACATTGCCACGCTCCAAAAGAAACAAAAAGCACCATAAAATAGCCCATTTGACTTTTGTGCTAGTTTAAGTCTAGCTTCTAGCTTCTGATAGGTGGTGTACTGAATTGGAAAAATAGTTGACCTCCACAAGTCTAGTTCATTTTTGGGGGCAATTTCCATATGCCTGAAGATACCACATTCATCTGTACAAACAACAGTATGTAAGTATAAACACCATGGGACCACACAGCCATCATACCGCTCAGGAAAGAGACACATTCTGTCACCTGGAGATGAACGTTGTTTGGTGTGACGTGCAAAATCAATCTTAGAACAACAAATGACCTTGTGAAGATGGAGGAAACGGGTAGACAAGTATCTATATCCACAGTAAAACGAGTCCTATATCGACATGACCTGAAAGGTTGCTCAGCAAGGAAGAAGCCACTGCTCCAAAACTGTAAAAAAAAAAAGGCCAAACTACAGTTTGCAAGTGCATATGCGGACAAAGATCAGATTTTTTGGAGAAATTTCCTCTGGTTTGATGAAACAAAATGTAACCATTTGGCCATAATGACAATTGTTATGTTTGGAGAAAAAAGGGTAAAGAACACCATCCAACACCAACCGTGAAGCATGGGGATGGCAACATCATACTGTGGGGGTGCTTTGCTGCAGGAGGGTCTGGTGCATTTCACAAAATAGATGCAATTATGAGGAAGGAAGATTATGTGGATATGTTGAAGCAACATCAAGACATCAGCCAGGAAGTTAAAGCTCGGTCACAAATGGGCAATGACCCAAAGCATACCTCCGATGCTGTGGCAAAATGGCTTAAGGACAACAAAGTCAAGGTATTGGAGTGGCATCACAAAGCCCTGACCTCAGTCTGAGAAAATTTGTCGGCAGAACTGAAAAAGCATGTGCGAGCAAGGAGGCCAACAAACCTGACTCATTTACACCATTTCTGTCTGGAGGAATGGGCCAAAATTCCAGAAACTTATTGTGAGAAGCTGGAGGAAGACAAAATATTTTACCCAAGTTAAACAATTTAAAGGCAATGCTACCAAATACTAACAAAGTGTAAGTAAACTTCTGACCCACTGTGAATGTGATGAAAGAAATAAAAGCTGAAATCAATTATTCTCTCTACTATTATTCAGACATTTCACATTCTTAAAACAAAGTAGTGATCCTAACTGACCTAAGACAGGGAATGTATTCTATGATTAAAATGTCAAGAATTGTGAAAAACTGTTTCAATGTATTTGGCTAAGGTGTATGTAAACTTCTGACTTCAACTGTATATGCTACTGAAGCCATACAAAAGCACTGTGAGGGGAACTCAATTTGATTCAAATATGCTGCAGCGCATTAAACGCATATCACACCATTTAAAGTTATTAGCCATGTTTCCATCCAAGTTGCAAATTTATGCAAAAATCCTTATTATTACATACAAAAAGCGTGAATAAAGCCACGTTTCCATCCAAGAGTGTTCAAAAAGGATGAAATAATCATTTCTGGATAAATTTTAGCCACTGAATTTAAATATTTATGAAATACTGGTGGTTTAGAGCATGCAGACAAAACACTTTAAAGAGCTTAGTCTAATGTTTGGGAGCGAGCGCTATATGCGTGCGTTCATCCATCCTTATGACTATACTGTGTGGATCTATATGATATTTTTCAAAAGTGTCATTATACCTTCTCTTCCATAAAGTTAAAGTTTGTATTCAACTTATTTGCTCTGCAAACTCTTTGTAGGCTTTGGATTTTCTAGACACCATTATATCAGGATGACCAGAGCAACATTTCAGATGCAGTGATTGGTCTGCTTGTTAGTCCAGTAAATAACACGTTATTCAGTCACATGACCTTTTTGATGCGCAACATTTATTCCTAACAAATTCAATAGAAGTTTATTCGATAAATGTTTTTCCATCATAGTTTATGCACATTCCTTCTTATCAAATAAAAAAAATGTATCCACCTCAAGCTTATACATTTATGCACATTTTGGAGATTTATTTGCATCTTGGAGTTTCCATCCAGCAGTTTTTATGTGATATCCCAAAATGCGCATAAAATTGTTGATGGAAGCATAGCTATTGATGGAATAAGCATTGGTTCTGGTTTCTCACATGACAGACAGTGCTGGGTAGATTACGTCTGAATTGTAATCTGGTACAGATTTCAAATTACATCACTCTTGTTTATTGTGTGAGGCGGTTTTTGACTGTACCCATTTACAGTCAGTAGCTGTTTGATAGTATTTTTATATTCTGTAAATATTTTAAAAGTATTTTCAAGGTCTCAATTTTTTGTCAGTGTATATTCTTCACTGATTCAGTGTCTTGTTGAGGGGCCTTGGCAGCTCTTAAGAGGTTATGGAAAAGAGATTTGAACTTGGTATTGGAGGATGGGGAGTGGGAAAGAATTTTGAAAGATGTTAAAACAATGTCTAGGGATACAAGGGTATGCCTTATTCAGTTTAAGATTTTGCATGGTTTCTACTGGACTCCCTCAATTGTTTAGGCTTGGTTTAAAAGACACACCTACCATGTCAGCTGGAGGATGGAGATATAGCCCATGCTCTATGGTTCTGAGCTAAGACACAAGAACTTTGGGTAAGAGTCCAGAATTCTATCTGTGAGGCTCTAGATACTCAAATTTCACTCTGCCCTAGACCATGTTTATTGGGCATTAAAGTAGGTGACAAATATACATTTAAAGAAAATAAAACTGGGTCCAAACTAGTGTAAAGATTGGTAGACCGATAATTAGAGGATGGAAGTCAAAAGGCCCTCCATTTCAAGAATGGTTCACTGAATTGGACAGGGTGGCGACATTTGTAAAAATGTCACAAACAGCTTTGTAGATCAGACGTCTATGGTAAGAAATGGGGCAAATACTAGACATTTCTGGAAGGCTCTGAACCATGTGAAGAGAAACATGTTTGTGATCGAATTTGTATCCTTTGTAGAATTATTTCTACTCTATTTGTCGATTTTGTATTTTTATGTATTTTATTTGTTTATGTGTGCAAGGCTTTGACCACAGGGATGTTTGTTGATTGTCAGGAAAGGGTTGGGGATTGGGAAATAATGGGGGTTAAAAGCTGATAGTGTGTGTGTGTGTATGTATGTATGTATGTATGTATATATACACACACACACCTAAAGGATTATTAGGAACACCTGTTCAATTTCTCATTAATGCAATTATCTAATCAACCAATCACATGGCAGTTGCTTCAATGCATTTAGGGGTGTGGTCCTGGTCAAGACAATCTCCTGAACTCCAAACTGAATGTCAGAATGGGAAAGAAAGGTGATTTAAGCAATTTTGAGCATGGCATGGTTGTTGGTGCCAGGCGGGCGGTCTGAGTAATTCACAATCTGCTCAGTTACTGGGATTTTCACGCACAACCATTTCTAGGGTTTACAAAAAATGGTGTGAAAAGGAAAAACATCCAGTATCGCGGCAGTCCTGTGGGCTGAAAATGCCTTGATGCTAGAGGTCAGAGGAGAATGGGCCGACTGATTCAAGCTGCTAGAAGAGCAACTTTGACTGAAATAACCACTCGTTACAACCGAGGTATGCAGCAAAGCATTTGTGAAGCCACAACACGCACAACCTTGAGGCGGATGGGCTACAACAGCAGAAGACCCCACCGGGTACCACTCATCTCCACTACAAATAGGAAAAAGAGGCTACAATTTGCAAGAGCTCACCAAAATTGGACAGTTGAAGACTGGAAAAATGTTGCCTGGTCTGATGAGTCTCGATTTCTGTTGAGACATTCAGATGGTAGAGTCAGAATTTGGCGTAAACAGAATGAGAACATGGATCCATCATGCCTTGTTACCACTGTGCAGCCTGGTGGTGGTGGTGTAATGGTGTGGGGGATGTTTTCTTGGCACACTTTAGGCCCCTTAGTGCCAATTGGGCATCGTTTAAATGCCACGGCCTACCGGAGCATTGTTTCTGACCATGTCCATCCCTTTATGTCCACCATGTACTCATCCTCTGATGGCTACTTCCAGCAGGATAATGCACCATGTCACAAAGCTCGAATCATTTCAAATTGGTTTCTTGAACATGACAATGAGTTCACTGTACTAAAATGGCCCCCAGTGTCACCAGATCTCAACCCAATAGAGCATCTTTGGGATGTGGTGGAACGGGAGCTTCATGCCCTGGATGTGCATCCCACAAATCTCCATCAACTGCAAGATGCTATCCTATCAATATGGGCCAACATTTCTAAAGAATGCTTTCAGCACCTTGTTGAATCAATGCCACGTAGAATTAAGGCAGTTGTGAAGGCGAAAGGGGGTCAAACACAGTATTAGTATGGTATTCCTAATAATGCTTTAGGTGAGTGTGTAACGTAACGTTACATACATACATACATACATACATACATACATACATACATACATACATACATACATACATACTTTAATTTGTGAAAATCAAAAAGCTGAAAAATTTGCGAAACAGAAAAAAGACAGCAACTGTTGCATGTGTGAAAAGCAGATGTGGTACATATACCAGTAAAGGGAATCAAATGATTTTACAGCAATTTACCAGGTAGCATGTGTGAACGTGGCTATAGTTGCCTAAAAAGGTAATAAAGAAAACTTAAAATGGACCAAATTATGAGAATTGATACGATTGAGCGTTTTACTCGCTATTTGCCTGTTTCTGAGTGAAATCAAAAGTCTTCACAGAAGTGCATTCATGTCAATTTTTGAAGCAAAGTACAAAAGCAATCTGTGAAAATTAAAACTCTTTGCTGCACTAATGCAATCAATCCGGAATTTGTGTGCATTATCGTTCCATCTTAATAATGGCTGGTATCAGGTCTGTTTGCGTAATTCAACAACACTCCTCCCTCTAACAAAAACACTCACTCACCGGACTTAAATCATTTGTAGGCAGATTTAAAATGAAAAATTAAAAAAAAAAAAAGGATCAATAAATTAAGATAAATTTACAGCAGTTGCCTGATTAATATGCAATCATAATCCATAAAAAAAATAAAAATAATGTACTTATGGGTATTTAAAAAGTACTTTAAATTAAACAAAAAAAAATTTAATCAATTTTTTGTAATATGATTAAGTAATCCATATTACATGTAATCTGTTACAACCCAGCACTGATTACAGATCGCAATGCAGCAAGAGATTTGAGAGCTACAGCAGAGGGGAAGATTATCTGTGATCTGTATTTCCTTCTCAAAAAGCATCTCTCCAGATGTTAAATATAGTGCATGAGTCATATGAACTATTGTTATGATGCTTTTATGTCCTTTCTGAAAATACCAGGTGTAAACAGGGCCTTAAAGTATTGAGAGCTTACCGTTGCGATAGTGCCACAGGAGTCAATGTGGAAGCTGAATAAGGCTCTGGAGTGATCGGTCTCGAGTGGTCTGCAGGCAGGGTCCAGCAATGCTGTGTGATTGGGGTTCACTGGGGGAGAAATTCCAGCTGTGTCGACCATCACTACCATTCTGCCATCAGGCAGACACACTGCACAGACAGCCAGAGAAGAACCATGTTGAAGTGAGAGCGAGGCAGCAACTGACTTGGTGCACTTAGTAAGTTATGTTCATGTTGTTTTGGACTTACACTGACACCTAGTGGTGTGGATGCAGCATCATTCACATGCAACAGCTTTCAATTACTAATGCCATTGTAGAAAACCACTGTTCCAAGTCAGCTATAATTTTATTAATGAGTTAAGTTGTCCAAAATAAAAAGGGTTGTTACTGAGATTAAGAGAGGGAGCCAAACATGGCAGCTCCTGCCAGGAGACCCTCTCCATGTAGAATAAAACAGCTTTTAGATTGTCCTGATATGACTAGGGTCCTCATCTCAAGTGAAAAGTCAATTTTATACACGTGTCAAAATTACAATTAATTTCTTTAGAGCTTTGAGGGAAAAAAAATTAAAAGAAAATACTGAGTGCACCTTTAAATCTACAAAGTAAACAAGCATTTACTGCCAGAATCTCTCTTTTAAAATGAACATGTGACCTGGAGCTGGCCCCCTCATCATTAATTCTCTGTACGCATCTAGCTAAACATGCTAGTAGATTATTGGCTTTCGATGAATGTACGCACACTGCCGCCACTTGCCATCTGTCGCCGGCATCCAGTTTAAGACTTCAATTTAAAAGTCCTCTTTTGATTGGATAACTTACTTGCATGAGAAATAATTAATCCTTAGTTAAGGGTTTGCTGTCAGGTATAGTTTTAAACGGCCAGATCTGTAAAACCTACATTCCATGAACGGTGCCTCAAAAATATTTATGGCGGTTTAAAGGAATAGTTTACCCAAAAATTACAATTCGCTCATAATTTACTCACCCTCATGCCACTCCAGATGTGTATGCCTTTTTCTTCCACAAAAAACAAATTAAGATTTTTAGAAGAATATTTCAGCTCTGTAGGTCCATGTGAATTGGTACATTTTTGACAATCCAAAAAAAAGAAAATCACTTAAAAGGCAGCATAAAAGTAATCCATTTGACTCAAGTGGTTAACTGTCAATTTTTGCGTGAAATTCTTCCTGCCCAGGAGGCAGCATATGCACGAAGAATATGAATCGCCAAAGACACAAGAAGAATGTGAAAGTAAAAGTGCAGCCTGACTAAGCAGGGATCATTTATAGTACAAATTTACTTAAATATTGATCCGTTTGGTCACCCACACCATCAGATCACTTCTTGAGACACTAATTTAACCACTGGAGTCATATGGATTACTTTTATGCTGACTTTTTACTTTTGTGATTTTTGGACCTTCAATTTTATCACCCATTCACTTGCATTGTATGGACTAAAAGAGCTGAGAAATTCTTAACATCTTCACTTGTGTTCTGTTGAAAAAAGAAAAATCACATCTGGTATGGCATAAGGGTGAGTAAATGATGAGTATTTAGATTTTTGGGTGAACTATTCCTTTGTGATCACGGCCCTTGTTAAAAATAGACTTCAGCCACTCTTTCCTGATATAAATTTAAGTACAGGACTATTACAGTTTTCATAATGTAACCCCTTTAAAAATGACAGTCCTGTAAGTGCAGTTTAATTACCCAATAATTCTCTCACAGGGAACACGCAGCGCTGCACATGAGTCTGTTCTTCTGCGGTTTCCAGGTGAACTAAATTCACAAAAACACTCACTAACAGACCTTGCATACCCAAACCCTTCAGAGAGAGAGAGAAATTGCATGTAAGCAGCTTGTACGTGTTGCGTTAGCATTATTGCAATTCATACCAATGATCTTGTTACGTGATTTCAAGTGCCTGCTCGCAGGCCTTTACCTCAAAAGCCATGCCATGGGCGTAGAGTGGCACCTCCACACTGAGGAAGTGCTCTTGGGCATCCAGAGAGAATCCCCCCAGCTCCACCAAATCCCAGTCAAGCCTCATTCCACCGACATACAAACTCCACTCAGAGGAGTCTATATTCCCGTAGTAAGCCAATACACGCACACCCCACACTGTACATTCCCCTTCCAACTTCGGCAGGACTGAAAGAGACATACATGGGATGAAGGAAGACATAGGCTCTGTTCCAAAATGTAGTGCACTGCTTCACAATTTACATAGAGCGCATTTACATGCATGATCTTACAATATATGATGAGTAATAAGCTGACAATGTCTGTCATGTAAACACATTCAATGATTTTCCTTTCATCAAATTTCCAGTGGGTCAGAAGTTTACATGCACTTTGTTAGTATTTGGTAGCATTGTCTTTAAATTGTTTAACTAGGGTAAAACGTTTTGGGTAGTCTTCCACAAGCTTCTCATAATAGGTTGCTTGAATTTTGGCCCATTCCTCCAGACAGAACTGTTGTAACGGAGTCAGGTTTGTAGGCCTCCTTGCTCGCACACGGTTTTAGTTCGGTCCACAAATTTTCAATCGGATTGAGGTCAGGGCTATTTGATGGCCACTCAAATACCTTGACTTTGTTCTCCTGAAGCCATTTAGCCACAGCATCAGAGGTAAGCTTGGGGTCATTGTCCATTTGGAAGACCCATTTGTGTCCGAGCTTTAACTTCCTGGCTGATGTCTTGAGATGTTGCTTCAATATATACACATAAATTTCCTTCCTCATGATGCCATCTATTTTGTGAAGTGCACCAGTCCTTCCTGCACCAAAGCACCCCCACAACATGATGCTTCCACCCCCATGCTTCACGTTTGGGATGGTGTTCTTCAGCTTGCAAGCCTCATCCTTTTTCCCCTACACATAACAATGGCCATTATGGCCAAACAGTTCAATTTGTTTCATTAGACCAGAAGAGATTTCTCAAAAAAAGTACCATATTTGTCCCCATGTGCACTTGCAAACTGTAGTCTGGCTTTTTTGAAACAGTGACTTCTTGCTTGCTGAGCAGCCTTTCAGGTTATGTCCATATAGGACCCGTTTTACTGTGGATATAGATACTCGTCTACCTGCTTCCTCAACCATCTTCACAAGGTCTTTTGCTGTTGTTCCGAGATTGATTTGCACCAAACTACGTCTATCTCTTGGAGACAGAATGCATCTCCTTCCTGAGCAGTAAGATGGCTGCATAGTCACATGGTGTTTATCATTGCTTACTATTGTTCGTACAGATGAATGTGGTACCTTTGGAAATTGCTCCCAAGGATGAACCAGACTTGTGGAGGTCCACAATAGATTTTTCTGAGGCCTTGGGTGATTTCTTTTGATTTTCCCATGATGTCAGGCAAAGAGGCACAGAGTTTGAAGGTAGGCCTTAAAATACATCCACAGGTACACCTCAAATTCAGTACACCTCCTATCAGGTGCTAATTGGCTAATTGTCTAAAGGCTTAACATAATTTTCTGGAATTTTCCAAGCTGCTTTAAGGCACACTTACCTTAGTGTATGTAAACTTCTGACCCACTGAAATTGTAATAGTCAATTAAAAGTGAAACAATCTGTCTGTAAACAATTGTTGGAAAAATGACTCGTGTCATGCACAAATATGATGTCCTAAACGACTTGCCAAAACTATAGTTTGCTAATATTAAATCTGTGGGGTGGTTAAACAATAAATGAATGACTGTTTTTCAATGGATGGTCATATTTGACCAGGAAAACAACAAAGTTTTAACAAAGTGAAATAAAACCAATACAATGTACAGATAGGACTGGGCGATAAAACAATATCGATATATATCACGATAAAGAAAACCCACAATAAGCTTGAGGAATTTTCGATATTTACTGCGTGTCGCTAAAACAGAAGCACTTCAGCTTTCTCAGGCTGCTTTTCCACTGGGGCGGATGAAATCCGCCTCAAAAGGCGCTCGGAGAGAGCTTGCTCCGCACCACAGCCAATCCTACGATCCACCTTGCGAGCATGACACTCGGCTTTCATAAGAATGAATTGAAAACGCTCTCAGGTTCGCTCACGACGCACCGGTGGTAACGTAAAGTCAGACTGGATAAAATGGCTAATACTAGCTGCCTTGCTAACAATTAGGTTACTTTGGACACCGGATTGATTCCATCCGCACCGCAAGACTTCATGACAATGGTTGCGCCCCCTCATCGTCTCTAGTGAAGAGCGTGACAGAACAACAGTGATGTGAACAACAGCTCTGTTCTTTCTGCGTTGTAATCTTGAATATTGTTCTCAAGCAACAAATACGCATCATTTCTGCCCTGTCCCGCTCCGCACGCATTGCCTCTTTTCCCTGCATGTGTGTAGATGTATATCGTAAATATCAATATCGAACAATATGAAAAAGATTATCGTGATAACAATTTTGGCCATAACGCCCAGCCCCATGTACAGAAAATGGCCAATTTTTGTGCGTTTTCAGGTACCATGTGAATGGTCAAGGAATTTTATTTCAATTCGAAAAACGCAAAACCGGTCGGAAAAGCCAACTACTGCATGTGTAGAATAAGGAATAGTGATTTTGGTATTCCAATAGTGGCACGTCGAATGGTTAACTGAATGTCAACTATCCCTGCACACCAAGTGAAAAAGTTTTGCATTTTGGTCATTTTGTCTACTCGAGTACTCTTGACTAATTGAGTACTCGCAGAGTACTCAAGGGGCAATTACATGTTCATAACTGTATATATAACAACATGACTTTGTCTATGGCTGCTGCAATGCGTCTTGTTGTTCCAGTGCATTGTCTATTCATTATTATAGGCTGTTATAAAATAGTATGTTACAAAATGTACAAAAAAAATTGCAAAAAATATAATGCATCATATTTTGTCATTGTGAAAATTCGCTGCCCAACTCTGAAAGAATGTGCACAATGCTTTTTTCTGTCTGTTCTTCCTTCAAGTTACAGTAGTAATCTTAGTAAGTGCACACCAGTTTTTTAGTGACTGTCTGAACGGTCTCTTTTCAAATAACAGGAGATGCCATAACCATGGCATTTTAATATGCATGTTAAGTTGAAGTTCATTTTTGAAGATGCTGCATTGTGTTCCATTTATCTGCGCTCTAACGGTTTGAAACACTCGCCTGCTGTACGCTGTCACATGTGCCTGGTGTGTATGTATGTATGTCCAGATATTCGCTCTAGTGAGGAAAGCCACAATGCTCCGTATTGTTGTTGCTGTGATGATTCATTGAAGCGCTCCTTTCATCTTGGAGAGTCTGAATTTCCACTTTTCAACTAAGGAAAGTGCAATGGAATAACACTATATCGTAGTATCTGAATTGGAAACTAGAGCGGAAATTCATTTTGTCGAGATGCAGGTCCTACGTCATGCAGGGCAGTTTAGCCAATTACAATCATTCACTTTTATTAAATAACATCCATTAATGAGTCAAAGTTCTTACATTAAATGATAATAAAACGTGTTTAGCAAAGGTTTTACAGAGAGATGTTCAAAACACTGTTAATTACACGGTTTTGATTATTGTAACAATGGCATTGCAGCGTCGTATCAGTTTGCTGAGAAGTCTCTGATAATCAAATGTACCCCTCAAAGTCACAACATAATCAAATCTCAAAATTAAAAATAAGACCCCTCTTTGACATGTCTGTGTATAGTTGTCAGGTAATAGTCACTGGATTTCGAATTAACTGAAGTCACATCATGCGAGATCACTATCGGTCATCATTTTCATGATTGTTCATTGCTGCCACGTCCGAGTACCTGTGCCCAACCCTAGTTTGAAAAAAAAAACTATTTAAATAATTTCTGAGGGGCTTTACTTACCCACATCCTGCAGGTCAACCTCAACAGTAGCAGGATGGTCATAGATCTCTCCATCAGGAGTCAGAATGAAAGAAAAGACCCCAGAGAGCGTGTACCGCCTCAACCAGTCTCCCAAATACTACATCAGCAGAGAGGGATGAAGAGCACAGAAACATACTTTATCTCAGAAAACAAAACCTAACATAAGATGTGGTAAATAAGTGCATGTGGCCCATCACCTTCTGGGAGACAAGTGGATGTGAGAAGGGGATCCGAAGCAGGTAGCTGTACGTGTTGTTGGGGAGAGGGTTCTGAGAAAGACTGACTCCGTCCCTCTCCATTTCATCCCAAACCACTGGCTGACCTGCTACGGTCACATTCCCCAGAGAAACGTCAGGTGGGAAACAGCACAAAGATACTGAAAACTCCCCCAGTGAGGGCACGGTCACTTCAACAGGAGAAAGAGATTGAGAATGAATCAGTTAACACGTGGGATTAAAGTGCATTCTGAAACTGGTCACAAAAGTTTGCGTATCACCTTTTAAGACTACTTATAGTCTTGGCCTCAGACGAGGCACTTAACAATAGTTTACCAAGAAGGAAAATTCTCTAATAACTTACTTACCCTCATGTCATTTTAGATGGGTTTGACTTTTTTCTTCTGAACACAAATTAAGATTTTCAGAAGAATATTTCAGCTCTGTTGGTCCTCACAATGCAAGTGAATCGTGGCAAAAACTTTGAAGCTCCAAAAAGCAAATAAAGCACAAAAGTAATCCATATGATTACAGTGGTTAAATCCATGTGTTCCAAAGGTGACATGAAAGGTGTGGATGAGAAACAAATAAATATTTAAGTCCTTTATTATAAATCTCCACCTTTGACCAGCCAACAAGTAGGTGATTATATGCACAAACAATGCTAATTGACAATAAACTAAAATAATTTTGAAGTAAAGATTAACAGTAAAAAATTTAAAAACATTTTTTTTAATATTGATCTGTTTCTAACCCACATCCATCTTCAGAAGACAATTACTTTTATGCTGCCTGTATGTGCTTTTTGGAGCCAAATTTCTGGTCACCATTCACTTGCATTATATGGACCTACAGAGCTGAAATATTCTTCTAAAATCTTCATTTTTGTTCTGCCGAAAGTCATACACATCTGGGATGGCAAGAGGGCGAGTAAACGATGAGAATAAATTTTTGGGTGAACTATACCTTTTAGAACTACCAAACTTATTTGATGCATAATTGTAAACAAATGGCAAGAACATTCTCAAATTGGTAAAGTCCAATCTGAATAACAGGCTTTTCACAATTTCCAGTCAAGAGAGTACGCAAAGAATTAACTAAATTTAAGATGTTACTCCAAAGAGCGCTTCTGATGACAAACTAGTTGTTGAAACTCTGTTTCTTTATACCAACAGTCTAGCTATTCAAGACAAAAACATATTTTATAATCTAGGTTTTGCCTGATAAGGTAAGGGAAATGTGGGTTTCAGTCCTAATGTGATATTAATCCTTTCCGAATCCAACAAAAACAATTTTCACATTAAAAAAAAAAAGAACCCACATTAGCATCATCATAGAGAACCATTAGATTTGCACATAACGAGGGAATAGCAGATTGGATTTTGTGATTAGTTTAGTTTAGCAGAAACGCATTTATGCAGCCAAGTGGAATATACATACCATACACAATCCGATTCAAATATAAACAGGCCCTATGTAACTAAAAACTGGAAGGGTTTGTGTTTCTCACAGTTAATGACAGTGATTGGTCGGGGCACATGACGAATTGAAAAAGCTCTGAAGATTTGTTGCCGAGTCAAACTCCATGCTGCATCCTTCCATTCACGCAGCAGGAACACGTCCACAAAATATGACTGCGAGTACCGTCCATCAATCACATGACTCTAATCAACACAAGGAGAGATACCGTTAGTAACCAAGAAGCAAATAATATAATCAGTCGTTTTAAAATTGTGTAATGGGTCAATGACGTGATGATAATTTCTTTGTTTCTCTTCAGGTTTATACATATAACATTACTCAATTATTAAGAGAAAAAAAACCTATATACTCTCAACGTACTACAAAGTAAGCTAAATATTTTCCAGGTAATTAGAGATGCTCTAATATTAGCATTTTGTGCTGATACAATACAAATTTTAACTCAATTATTTTGTCATCAAATCAGTTTTTTGCCAAGGACACATGCTTCAAAAATGTACAAAGGCTATTTTATTGTTCGAACAATAGATACTTGTTGTTGAACATGGATTAGATATGTTTAACACATGACAGGCCAAAATTTTATGAGACACAATGAAAGAAAAATATAAGATTAAAAAAACATTACGAAGATTTATGTGTTGGGTCATTTTGCATTTCTAACCCATTTTTGTAAATTGTTTTTGCCATTCTAAACAACAGAACTTACATTTTATGTATTATAAATAGGACTTTACAAATTCATAACATTAATTAATATATGCAACATTATTTACTTCTTTGGATTTCATTTTATTTAGTTAATTTATTTTTATTACACAGAAAAATGATTAAACATTCAATGAAATACAATTAAGTTAATTTATTAATTATAATATATATTATTATATAATTAATTATAGCTTATATTTAATTTGTTAAATAATTGGCCAGTAATTTATTTTGGCTTTAGTACAATATAAAATGTAATTACTTAAATTGTCTACTATCACACTTAACTTCTCTCTGGCCTTTACACTCATATACATAGTGACCTTAATATATTTTCGGAGAGGGTCTCTAGGAAGGTGTTTGTCATATTTGGGGGTCCTTGGCATAAAATTATTTTTAAATCCCCTGGTGTAACCTGCTGGTTAGCCATCTTTTATCAAAAAATAAAAGAATCCTGTATAGACCATGACAGTGTGAGGTTTTTTACAAATTCAGATATTTTGACATTTCTATTAATTGGTTATTGTTCCATTTCAAACAGAGATCCTAAGATAACTTCTTGCTCTTTGTGGCCCAAATATTTTGTTTTTTTTAAATAAATGATTGTGTACACTCAAAAGTAAGTATTTTAATAACTTACTTTATAGTTACACCACTTGACATTTTTCATGTCTGTACTGCTGCTATACATTTCAAATATTTATAAAACCAACATGGACACAAAGATTAGAATTCAACAAAATTGACACGTTTTAAAAGATTTCTCAGGATGTCCTCGGACAAACTTTTGTCAACACCCAAATATAGAAATGGTGTAAATCCTGGGCGATACATTTAAAATCAAACGGATATCAAACACTGAGGGCGGATGCCATCCCAGATACCTTGACTGTTCCTCCCTCAGCTCCAAAAGGAATACGGATCTCCAATGTTCCATTGTTGTCCTGAATCTGGTAACCACGCTGGTGGGCTACACACTCAGACAGATAGCGCCCTCCCACCCCCAACTTAAGGCCCCTTTCTATAAATGAAGGATGAAACAGAGCGGGGAGGTTGCGAGGAAGAGACCACAACACATCTGAACCATCCATTTGGGCCTGATCTGATGAGGAGAAAAGGAATGAAGAGATGGTAAGATGGAGAAGAAAAAAAAAAAGAACTGGGGGACTCCAAAGCATATTTATGCACTTTGGCTAATTTCTTTGGAAAGGATTTAAACATGGTAAAGTGGGTTAAATGGAGCAGGGAGGAATACACTCTTAATGAGGACTATGAAATGGTATGAATAGTATGCCATTCTGAATACAGTCTTCGAGTTGCACTTTGGCATGAAAGATAATTTGGTTTATAAACATAGTGCATGTAAACAACACATCCCTTTAGGTGATGAGCTACAGAATTACACAGACTTGAGAAGGGAGATAACAAGGACAACATACTCATGGTGCAAGCCATGGACATGTCCACAGTCAACAGGGTCCATTTGAGCTTGTACATGATGGTGGCACTTACCACTTCCACCCCAGCCACACCCCACTGCAACAGTAAAGACAAACCTAAGGTCACTTCAAAGAATTAAAAAGTCTGTCTGACACACCCCACTTTGCAACAGAAATTGACACGAATTGCACCAATCACATTTTAAGACTCAATTTGTCTCAATAGCTTTCTCCTTGACCTGCAGCATGTATGCCAGTTTGGATCCATAGGGGCAACGCAGCAGGATGCGCGTGTCAGTGGTGTTGATGTAGTAACCCAGCAGGTGTGCCATTCTGACAGGTACAGTTTCTTCTCTCATGCCACCCTCCTGATGGAGCACTGGGATACGAAACACCACTCTCCACTCCCTCAAACCCTCATCCAGCTCCTGAGAACACAAAACGTTATTGGTGATAGTCAAAAGGAATGTTATGGGTTCAAGTTAAGCCAAATCAACAGATTTTGTTGGAGGAAAAAAAAAAAAAAACACATCAGGATTAGAGTAAGGCAATTACAAATGGAAGTAAACTGTGCCAGATTTCAGGCAGAAATATTTTTGTTAGAGAAAAAAAAAAATTATAAAAATTGTGAAAGACCTGACGTTTTCAAAATGGTCATTTTTGTGGTGGGACTGTGGTGACTACCTCTCTATATAAGGTCTCAAAGCTGAAAATCGGAGCAAAAAAACAAGCCATGTGGTCAAAGGAACTGCCTGCAAAGCTCAGCGGAAGGATTGTGTTGAGACACAGATCTGGAGAAGAACATTATGGCTGCATTGAAGTTTCCCAAGAGCACAATGGACTCCATAAGTCATGAATGGAAGTTTGGAACCACCAGGACTCTTCTTGGAGCTGGCGTGGCCAAACTGAGCAATCGGGGCAGAAGGGCCTTTGTAAGCGAGGTGGCCAAGAACCTGATGGTCACTCCGGTTGAGCTCCAGAGATCATGTGTGGAGATGGGAGAAACTTGCAGAAGGACAATCAACAGTGCAACACTCCACTGATCTGGGCTTTATGACAGAGTGTCCAGACGGAAGCCTCTCCTCAGAGCAAGACACATGAAAGCCTGCTTGGAATTTGCAAAAAAGCACCTAAAGGACTCTCAGACTGTGAGAAACAAGATTCTCTGGTCTAACGAAACAAAGATTGAACAAGTGTAATGTCTGGAGGAAACCAGGCACCACTAATCACCTGCGCAATACAGTCTCATTGTTGAAGCATGGTGGTGGTAGCATCATGCTGTGGGGGTGTTTTTCAGCAGCAGGGACTGGGGGACTGGTCAGGGTTGAAGGAAAGCTGAACACAGCAAAATACAGAGATATCCTTAATTAAAACCAGGAGCGCTTGGGACCACAGACTGGGCTGAAGGTTCACCACACTGACCCCAAGCACACAGCCAAGTGTGGCTCTGGCTGGCTTTCACTTCCATTGTAAGTGCCTCGCTGTAACGTCAATTTTTGAGGATGAATGAGCCGAAATTAATGTTTGTGGTAATCGACATTATGCCATAATAGGCGTTAACATGACTTGACTGAAAACAGCTGACTAAAATGGACCATGATATAATGGACCATCAAGTAACCATACTATTACAAATGGTATTTTGTAGTAAAATCATAGAAAACACAAAATTAAATATGGTTACTACTACTGTATATTAACACCATATAACTGTAGTAACACCATGGTTACCGACGTTAAAACTAGCTTTCACCAAAAACAAAATAATAAAAAAAGTGACAAAATAACTTGTAAAACCATGGTTAAATATACCCAGATCAAACTTCTCTCAACTCCCTGACCATCACCAAATCACTCAGAGGAAATCAACATTTATATTAATTTAGTATCTATTATTATAAGTAGTATTAAAGGAAATATTAAGAGTGGACACAGGAAACAAGATGGGAAAAAGTTGGACAAAGGCCAGATTCAAACCTGGGATGTCCTCATGAAATAAAGCACATTCACAAAGTCTTACATATTACACCACTGCAGTGTCACTAGCAGTTTGCCATAAATAAGTTTGCCCCAGACTTTGAGTGCAAATAGCCATGCTGTATGGCAGGTGACATTTACACAGTGGAAATGGTCACTCTGATTATATTAAAACTGAAGTATTTGGTTTCTGCACCACTAGAGTCACAAAACTGAATTGCAAAAATACACTTTTTAAAAACATCTTTCTGTAGTTAATGTATATTTTGAAATGTCAAGAACTTGTATTATTTCTAAACAAATTGCATATAATTTACCAACTCGTACATTTGTCAGTTACATGCTTAAAATATCAATATTTTCAATGTATGAACAGTTAAGAAGTTATTAAATGATTTGCAATACAGTTTTAGATGAAAACCATTGAGTTTTGAAATATTTAGAAGCTTGAAATCCACCAGGTCAAAATTGACCCACCAATGCAAAAGGTGTAAGCAGATTCAGAACAACTACGAATATTTATAATGACAGGGGAGATGGATACTTTAGCTATGTAAAATCCATGAGGGCACACACACTCACCACAGGGGCAGGGGTTACCCACTCCACACCAATGTGATTATCTGGAGGCGACTGTTTAAGCACAGACACCTAGGGAATAGAAAAAGCATCAGAGCTGAGTGGCAGATCATTTTAAATGCAACATTGATAAAATTCAGACAGTCAAGGCAGCAGAATCATTTGCACACACAGTATAAAAGATCATGGGTGAATCTCATGACCAAAGTCCAGGTCAAATGTTCCACAAAATTAAAAGGAAAACAAATATTCAATTGTATTTGTATTATAATAAAGCTTATTTTTTAGAACCATTTAGATTTTTTGCATTGTGACATTTTCAAAACAACCAAGCACCCCCCCCCCCATTAATGCAATGTAAAAAACAATAACAAAATTACTTTACAGTATACATTTATAATATAATTTATTATATAAAATGACCTTTGAACAAATACTAGCATGGTGTATGCTTTCAATTTTATACTACAATAATATTTTCCACATAACATGGGGGATGTGCCGATATAAAAAAAGCATAAAAGCTAAATAAAATATATATTTTTTCAAAAATTTGAGAGTGAAATAAATAAATACATTTGACCCTGGTGTTTCCTGACAGTGTTTGGAAAGATTTACCCTTATGGTTAACATAAAATGAGAAAAATATTCTTTCCACCTCCATGTAGTTCTCCTCACAGACGAGCTCCCGAGGCCCCCACGGGACCTGAAGAGGGCAGGCGAGCAGCAAAGGGTAGGATTTCTCCTCCTCGTTAGAGTACTGATTTACAAACCACACCAATACCCGAAATTCAGTCTCCCTCTGTAATCACAAACAACTAATCACTGCTAGCTATGATGCTCAAGTATTTCATTAATAACAATGCCATAAAACACGCTGTGGCAGGGCGGAGAGCGGGGTAGTGATTCTACACACCCGGTCCCTTATCAGGCTAATCAAGCCTCCGAGAGGGATAAAGGCCGACTGCGGAAGATGGTGCGGGACAGAGAGATAGTTTACGGCAGCTGACCATCATGTGTGTTTGTGTTTTTTGTTTAAGTTCTGCATTAAAATATTATTTATATTCTCAAGCTGGTTCTCGCATCCTCCTTTACACATGCATTTTCTCAAGAATTTAGCCCAATCCTAATCATTTTGGTCCTCTTTCCATGAGCGTATCGTACCTGGTTATCCACCAGACAGGCCAGGTAGGACACACGCAGTAGCAGGTCACCCCAGGAGTCAAAACCAATGGTGTAGCCACACTCTGCTGCCCACTGACCAGAAACTTCATGGACCTCAGAGCCTCCTGCGAGAGGAACATTTGAACGATATCAAAATTATAATTTCAGAAATAGGAGTTTTGACTGGGACCTAAAGTAATGTGAGACAATGAAGCTCTGATGTGACAACATGCCCCATCACAGGCAGTTTCATGATGGGCTGTCATGTGACTGAGGTCTTGTTTGTTGGTGATCAAGTGTTGGGGTGACATAATACATTGCATAAATCAAAACAGCAAAAATATTATTTTTTTCACATACCGTAATTCACACACACACACGTCATGTTTGACAAACTCATTAAGATTTGTCATACATTAACAAACCTGTTAAAGGAATAGTTCACCCAAAAAGAAAAATCTCTCATCATTTACTCACCCTCATGACATCACAGAGGTGATTTGGCTTCTACTGAAGAAATTCATTCACATCTGGGATGATGTGAGGGCGAGTAAATGATGAGAGAACTTTCATTTTGGG
Organism: Xyrauchen texanus; assembly: GCF_025860055.1. Classification (NCBI taxonomy): domain Eukaryota; kingdom Metazoa; phylum Chordata; class Actinopteri; order Cypriniformes; family Catostomidae; genus Xyrauchen; species Xyrauchen texanus. Next base: position 46,919,953 of record NC_068279.1, read on the forward strand.
TGAACTATCCCTTTAACAGTGTCTTATAAAGGAAAATATACCTTGAACATCAACCCTAAATTTGTTGCCAAGGACATTTGAACTGATGGACAGCCAGAAATGACGATCATGGCACTCTGTCCTGAACATACCTGACAAATAAACAAACAAAAATTAACAAACATTTAACCTTTTCAGGTTTAATTTCAACTTCAAACAAAAAAATGCTTAATGTGTTACCTATAGGTATGGAGTCAGGCACAGAGCTAGGACATAAACCAAACAAAATAAACCTGAAAATACAGAAGGGAACTGTTGAAGACATCAGAAAGACTATCACAGCAAAACATCACCTTCCCAACATGGGAGCTAATCTGATAATGTCAGTAGTTGCCTATGCTAAATGTTCATTATTGGGGACAGAAACAAAACTCACCATAACCAAGTCACGTAATACATGACCATTGTAGAAAATAAATAAAAACTTTAAATCGACTTTGATTAGAGTAAATCGGAAATTGTTTCGCGATGAACTGTGGTGATTTTTCTATTAGACCAGCTGGCGCGTGGCGGCGGTTCATTTAGACTGCGAGGCACACCTGTCAGATTGGCTCCGTTAATCAATCTGTATCATGTGACCGTAATTTTTCCTCATCTTTGTATGCACGTTTTGGAGAGAAATTGTCCTGCGTTTGTCAAAAGGTTGCTTTTGCGAGTGAAAATCATTGTGTGCAATGTGGAAAAACTATCTGAACGCACGTGTGAATAACTCGTCACCCGAATTAATGAAACATTTTGAACTAATAATTTTGTAAAACTTTATGTAATAATTGTGATATCTATATACATTTAACACTGCGATGTGTTGCTTATCGTTCTTTTATAAACAAGGCAACAGAGGAAGCGTCCAAACGTATACTGCTGTGAAACAAACACAAATCATGCTATAAAGCACGTCAGCACGTAATATCAGAGATATTAGAGATCAGAGATCGTTTCGAAGAGACGGGCCACTGGTGTTAAAAAATGAAAGGAAGTCCAACCTTTACAGTTCAACTTTGAGATACAGACATCGCCTGTCAATCAACTCTATAACGCGCATGGGCATTAGCTATACGAGCCAGAAAATATTAGTTGTTTCGCGTAATCTAAGGTAAAAATCTCAATTTTATGATACCAATGTTGTTAGATTGTATTTTACTGATTTGATATAAGTTCTTTGATCGAACTCTTGACCAACAGTTTTGGAGATTTCGTTCTTTCCCCATTCAAGTAGTTAGGAGCTGCACTTGCATGCCGCTCGTTTAAATTAATAATAAAAAAAAAAGCTTCCCAGGAGAGTTCCAAAGAAGGCCGCCAAGTGAACTGACTCGTTAAAAAGACTTGTCTCAAAGCCCTTCCGATTTGTCCCGTATTTAAGCTGGTCAGATGGCGTCACGGTGAAATCGTTCCAGATTGCTAATTTAACATTGATATAAATTGAAAAATGTGCATATGGTGTGTAAATGACCGCCCATGAAATCCACAAATGTGTACATATTAGGATATTTTGCAATAAACGTAAAATATACTGTTTCTATACTTATAAACAACAACCTGAAATCAAAAGATTTATATATTTCCTTAAATACCTTTTAAATTACATCATTCGCAATGCTTCATGGGATTGTAGTTTGTGCCTTCATAAAAGACGGTAAGTACACAGCCTTGTACCTTTGACTTTATGTCAGATTTTGCAATGTTGTGATTCACATCGAAGCTGGTTGGTTTGGTTCGTGGCTTAAAACTCTTTTATGAAGGAGTTTATTAAAAGTCTATGGAAGAAATTAATGGGTAAAATACTCCCGGAACCCAAACGGCTATAAAAGTGGAATTGAAGCCATGTGACTGGGGAGCTTCCGGTGTAAACACATCATAGTTTCCGTCATCATGGAGGCTGTTGTGGGTGACGTTGTTGCTCCAGAGGACCTGGAGGTAATTTGTAGTCTTTTCTCGTATCTATTTGAACCAATTCCCGTGAATTAACATATGTGAAAACGGCTTTGGGTATGTGTGAATGTGCCCCTCCGAACCTCAGTCTTAATGATTCTCATTAATTTGTGTCGCGCTTCATATTTGGCCCAATGATCGTGGGCAGTTTGTCGTCAATTCTGTATTACTTTTGACTTTCAGAAATTTGAAAAGAAATTCAAGGCAGAGTTGGCGAAGAAGTGTGTTTCTAAAGACACTCAGTTCGAGTATGCCTGGTGTCTGATCAGGAGCAAACACCCGGAGGACATCAAGAAGGGAATCGTGCTGCTCGATGGTAACAATAATACACGATTTCAATGAGAAATTTGATCTTTGTTCAGTTGAGTCAGATGTGTGAGATCATTAGAGTGCAAAGATCATTATTGTCTGTCATGTCCTGATTACCACATTTGATTTGCTTGTCAGAAGGTTTACTTGGAGATAGTTAATCCCAAATAAATATTCTGTCATCATTTACTCGCCCTCATGTCATCCCAGATTTGTTTTTCTTCTGCAGAACACAAAGATTTTTATAGGAATATTTCAGCTCTGTAGGTCTATTGAATGCAAGTGAATGGTGACCAGAACTTTTAAGCTCCAAAAAGCACATAATGGCAGCACAAAATTAATCCAGTGGTTTAATCCATGTCTTCAGAAACGATATGATCTGTTTTGAGTGAGAACAGATTTTATCGATTCAAATAACTAAGTTGGTCATGACTGAAACATGAAATTGTATTGTACTTTTTAAAATTAATTAAATATGAATATATATGAACTAATTCTAAGACTAGACTTTGACCCCAGACCTGGAGCTGTTCAAACGTACAGAACACAACAGACCGTAATGAACTTTAGCTTTAAATATGCAATTTGGGTGGCTAACGAATGCATAAACGTGACCAGCTGGATTGTAACAATCATGACATTTAAACATTTGGGTAGGATTTGCATGTATTTTTGTCACATTGTTCTAACCGCTTGAGGTTCGCTTTAATGTTCTCTACTAATGCAGCATATAACCTTGTTATTGTTAATGTTTTAAATCCACATCTGAAGTGTTCCGCTCCATGCAGATTGTAGTCTTGCGTGTCAAAACAAACACCAAAAGTATCAGTGAAGTGATTATTTTGCCTCTAAAGGCCACTCTCATACTGTATAATGACAGCAGACACTTCCCAGCCACTCCAGCTATCGGTGTGGATTATTTAACCGATAGGTCCAGAAATCTGTTATCGGTGCCAATTAATCGGCAAAATTTATATATCAGTCAACCTCTAGTCTCTAGGCATGATCATGATTTCAAGCTCAATTACACTTCATAGTGCTTAATGCATGCACAGAATGCTAGATGGCGCTATGGAAGTATAATAAAGCTTGAAATCATGATAGCCAAGGAGACTGATGTCAAGATGTACAGTAAAAAAGGAATTACATTTTGGTCTGTTCTCCCCTAAAACCAATTGGATCACTTCAGAATAAAACCTTTTTGGTGAACTATTCCTTTAATTGATGTATCTTAATGTACAGATTGAAGTCATTAAAACTATTTTAAATGTAAATATTTGTTTATATTTATAACTTTTTAGACTGCAAATGACTACTTATAAATAGTACATATGACATCAAGCAGTTGTTCTCCATAACTTGCTGATATATTAATCAATATTTAGAATTAAATAAAAAAACAATGGCTAATGATGATTTTTAAAATAATGTTATTACAGTAACTTCACATATTATAATCATGCCAGGATTTGTTCAATGAAAGTTAGCTGTTCAAGGAGTCTACACTGATCAAGGTCTTTTGCTTCCCAATCTCATATGTAAGTGTATTGATGTTGCCAGAACTAATGCATGTTACACTGGTGAAGTACTTGAATAGTGGCTCCTACAATAAATGCATAATATCAGTATGACTTTTAGTGGAGTGCTTTCTCGATTAGAGAACAAAGAGTGCTCTCCACCTTCAGATCCGAGAATTCACGACTCCGTGTGTGAATGCTGTGAATCATTTTTAATACTTGAGAACTTGATATTCTGGCCATAGTACATCAAAATCTATAAACCCATTTGAAAAAGTAGTAATCAGTCAGCGAGAGAATGGGTACAGTTTTATTGTTGCCCTTCGTGTCATTTTGAGCAGTCAAAATGGCTTCCTGTCTGTGATTTTATATTATTTCAATTGCTATCCTGTCACTCGGCTGATTTGGAAGTTGTTTGAGGAGCTACAATTTAATTGCACAACTTCCAACTATATTGCAACTTCAGAGTCGTTATATTTTTATGTCTTGTTTCTGATTATGTTCTTTTGATTCTGGATGACTATGCTTCATTCTTTATCTGTTAGGAAGGACAATGAAGAGGTTAAAATGTTTTTGTTTGTTAAATTCATATGGGACTGCTGAACTTTTGTATAAGGGTGTGACCACAATTAAACATTGGTTTATAGTGAGGATCACAGCCTTGAAGTGGTACATTATGGCATTCACAATAGTACTAGTCAGAGCCGTAACCTCAATATACACTGAGGGGGATATCATAATTGATATCCTTGTTGCTGATATGCTGCAGTCCATTATGTACTGCTGTCTTACTGTCATTCGGTTATGCAGGAAAACATCCTGGTTTTAAACAAAGTGGAAAAAAAAACAAACGAAAGAAAAGATGGCTTAAACAGGCAAATTGTTGTCAATGCAGATACAGTGTTTGTCTTGTCCTTAAACTCAGACTTAAAAACAATATCTAATTATAAAATGTAGAGCCTTTTATTGCATTTAAAGCCTTTTATTCAGAAAATTATTCCAATCAACGCTTTTACTATTTTAAAGAACTAAATGGGACCATTTATATTTGTGACTTCAACACCTGTGACCCCCACCCTCCAAAATGTTTTGTCCCCCCATAATATTTAAGTCATGGTTACGGCCTTGGTACTATTGTTAATCAACATAGATATGAACAGAATGCTTTAAAAAATATTTGCAGGGTAATGCTTTTCTGTTTGCCATAAATATGTGTGGTTAGAAGGCATGAACATCTGCATTCCACTTTGTTCCCCATTATTCTGTATTCTACCTCAATCTTTACAATTCCCATATTTTTTTCTCTTATCTAAATATTGAAAAATTTTCTTTCTCTAGAGCTTATTCATAAGAGCACCAAGGATGACCAGCGGGATTACCTGTTTTACCTCGCTGTTGCAAACTACAAGCTCAAGGTGTTTAAGAAAGCCTTGAATATTTACATCACACACTTGCAGTTGAAATGACTTTCCACACTCATTCTCCATTTTTATTCACAGGAGTATGAGAGAGGTCTGAAATATATCAGGACTTTACTGAAGAACGAACCAGGAAATTCTCAAGCTTTAGAACTAGAAAAGCTTATTGACAAAGCCATGAAGAAAGGTGAGATGAAGCACACATACTGTGCACAGTATTGTAAAGAGATTATTGGAAAGCAGGAGGCAAGAACTGGCTTGATAATATAAATAGTTTCATATAAAACTCAACCAAAAAGACAAACACCCACACAGGTGTCGGACAGCTGCCCGTAACACACTCTGTCACACTGCAGTCTCCAGTCGGTCTTTATCCCTCTCTGAGGCTTGATTAGCCTGATTGGGGCCAGGGCGTGCGGAATCATGACCCGGCCCCACCCTCAGCCCTGCCACATTTCTCCCTCGTTCTCTCAGGCCGAGGAGCCCCCGCTGCGTTCTCGGGGAAAATGAAGGGGTCTCCCCCGACCCTGGCAGCGGCCCTGACCACTCCAGGCGGTTGGCTAGGAGCCCATTCTCCCTTCGTAGTCTGCATCCGTTCGTCTGCTCTCAGGCGGCTGGGCTCCTCCATCCCCCGTCAGATGGCCGCAGCTTCTCCGTTGGGGTGGATGGTAGTGGCGAGGACTCCACTATGGAGCATCTCTCCTCCTTCCCAGGTTTCAGCTCCAATGTAACGGGATTCATGGAAACGAGAAGGCGAGAACCGGCTTGACAATATAAATAATAGTTTAATATAAAACTGAACCAAAAAGACAAACGCGCGCACACACAGGTGTTGGACAGCTGCTGTAAATCTCTCTCTCTCTGTCACGCTGCTGTCTTCTGTTGGCCTTTATCCCTCTGGAGGGCTAATTGGCCTGATTGTGGGCCAGGTGTGCGGAATCATGACTCTGCTCGCCCTCCGCCCTGCCACAAGTATATAAACATCCATTAGTAGTGAGAAACTACACTACCTATGATCCTGAAGAAATAATATACACAAATCAAAGAATCCCCGCCAACAAAGTGCAGTGTTCGTCCACTTTCATAAGCCTTTTCCCACTGCAGGAACTAAAGCCTGGTGCTTTTACTTGGACTTTTTACTATAGTTCCTTTTAGCTGTTTAGAGGGACTTTAGAATAATTTTTAGGTCCTACTCCAGAGTAGATACTACTTTGGGAGAAGAGGGACTGTTGCAACTTGTGATTGGTCAAACACGTATGGCGCACAAAGCAATGAGAAATGCAAAGAGTCGGCAGCCACCATTAGTAAACCGACTGCCTGCCTGCTACTCGAGGATTTTGCTAATTTTTCAATTCCCTTAATGGGAGTAACCAACAAATTCTCGAAAAAGTTGATAAATTGGATGAAGTCCATTTTCAATATGTTTTCCACTGGTTAAAGTTAGGTTGTGCAGAACGACTAACTTTACTGACATTTAAACAAAACATTTGGAGTTGACTAGTCTAAAAAGAAACTAAAGTTCAGAATACAGTCAAAATATTTAGTTTATACGACCCATTTAAAATACTTGATCTATTTCAAATCCAACGCTAAATTCCACTGAAAAAGGGCATTTATCTGCGATTGCTCGCCTTGCATTATGATCATTGTAGCCTACGTTAAATATAGAACATGACACTCATTTACCTTTAGTGACTGCAGGTTTATTTGTTTAAAACTGTTGAATGAGTAGTGCAGAATGTAAACCTAATATCTTGTTCCAAACGGAATTCACAAAGTAAAAATTACTTGACATATTAAAACACTCAGGGCATTGTTGAAAATAACGGGTAAGACAAATCTACGAGAGAAAAAAAAAAATGCACTGAAAAGTTCATGAGGTGCGGTCATGCATTAGCCACTGATCTAATATGACAGTTCTGTTTAGAACGTTAACCAATAGCAGTTACGATGTACAAAAAATGTGCTATAGGATAAAAAAATTATTCTAAACATTACATCCACACAGAATAAAATATATTTTAACTCGTTAAGCAGTTGAATTCGTTGAAAATAGCCGCTTTTATCAGCAGATTAAAAAATGGCCTTCCTTGCCTAGAACAGCTAATTACTCAAAAGCATAATTGTTTTTTTTTAATGAGCAAAATTAACACGTCAATGTGATCTGGTGAAAGATACAACTTAACTCACCGGAGATGATCATCCTGCACTTGAAAAAACCCGCTGTGCGAAAAATAACTTACAAGCATGCAGAGACTTAAAGAAGACTCAAATGTGAAAACATCCATAGGGACTTTCAAACATTTCAGAAATCCGCTTCCCACACCACCACCGAACTGATTTCTATAGCTACTTTGCTGAGTTTGCTTGTCTAGCGAGAGGACATTTTCCTGCACGCCGCGGGTGAGAGAGGGAAGAAATTAAACTTTGTATCTGCTCCAGATATCCTCTTATTAAATAATATCTGTATTATTAATTATATTTCAAATGTGTAACATTAATATGACAGTAATTTAAGTGCTGCTTCTGCAAAAAAATATAAAGCCAAATGTAAATGTTTAAAGTTAAATGGGGAAAAATATTAACCAACTAGTAATTCATGTGTCGACTAGCAGCATCAGAACCATTTTGTCAACTAGTCTCGTCCATCTCTAGTTGAAATGGATTGAGTGCCTCATTTCTACTCTCACTGCAGCTTCAGGGACGCATCCAGTGTAAAGACTGTAACCTGAAGACACGGTGTAAAACAGCCCTAATAAAAGCATAGCTCTGATCCTAGTGTCCTCCATCGGTGGTGGTGGTGGTGGTGGTGTTGTTGCTGTTGAATAGTGCTTGGAAACATATACACAGTATACACTGAGTGACCATTATTAGTTACACATTTACACCTACTTATTCATGCGATTCATCTAATCAGCCAATCGTGTGGCTGCAGTGCATAAAATCATTCAGGTCAAGAGCTTCAGTTAATTAAAAAATAAAACCATCCCATGGTCGAAATCACTGAGCTCATATTTTGTCCCCATTGTAATTAACTGAAGCTCCTGTTATCTGCATGGTTTTATTTGAACAAATGCCTAACTTTTGCAGAGTACTGCATGTACATACAGTGCATCCAGAAAGTATTCACAGCGCTTCACTTTTTCCACAATTCGTTATGTTACAGCCTTATACCAAAATGGATTAAATTCATTATTTTCCTCAAAATTCTACAAACAATACCCCATAATGACAATGTAAAAAGTTGTTTGCAGAATTTTGAGGAAAATAATGAATTTAATCCATTTTGGAATAAGGCTGTAACATAACAAAATGTGGAAAAAGTGAAGCGCTGTGAATACTTTCCGGATGCACTGTATGTATGTATCTATTCAAAATATGTACATGTATGAAGTATCTACTTGTGTAAGTGTAGTCCATTTCTCCATTCTGTATGTATAGTTTCTCAGGTACTGGTCAGGTTATAGTATATCGGTTAAATAGTATAACAGCAGCCGGTTTATGTAGTTTTCACATGCAGCATCAATTTGTATTCAATGTGCTTCTCTCTTATGTCCTCTAGATGGGCTTGTTGGGATGGCGATTGTTGGTGGAATTGGTCTTGGTTTGGCTGGATTGGTGGGTCTGGTTGGTTTAGCTGTGGCTAAGAAATCTGGATAAGAGAATGAGCTGAGACTCCAACATCAGCCTTAAAGGTCTGTCAGTAAAGATGACACTGTCAGTAAACCAATTAACCGTCTGATGCCTTAATTGCTTTTCAAGAGTTCCTCCATATAAATCCAGTGCATTTTAATCTAAATCATAACACACACTTCTAGAATAATGTAAACCAGAGCTGCACCTTTCACATCGCTGTTAAAGAAAGGAACTATTACAATATGCGTTTTTATTTTTCTGTCATACAAAGGGGTACAGGGATTTAATGTTGTAGACCTAAAGACCATAAACATTTAACTGTTTTATCTTATTAATTCTTTGTCCTTGCAAGTGTCCACTCATTGAGTATATGCTGAAAAGTATTTATGCATCAGCACATGTTCATTAAACTACATATTTAAGGTATCATTTGCATTCGGGAGCTTGTTTTAATATATAGTAATTACTGAACGGGTTATATAACCTTAACACCAGATTGCCATGCTGCACCTTTGTATTTATTTTTATTTTTACTTTTATTTGTGTAAAAGTCTGGTTTGTTAGTACCAAGCCAATGTACATGTATTTGTCCTGTTGTGTTTGTATTTAAACCGATTCTAATGCAGTTTAGAAATGCAATGTTAAACCAGAACCGATTATACAGCAGTGAGAATAAAGTTATCCTCGCAGTGATGCCTAGACCAAATCTGTTATGTTAAAGCCTGTCATGTATAAGAGTCAAAATATGTGTAGCCACATATAGGGAACAGAAGACTGTTATTAATAAAAATAAAATCTTGTGTATGGCAGGTTTTGTTTTAGAACACTGGGCACCAAGATTACAGGTGTTTCGCTCTTGCACTAAATCCTAAAGTCAAGAGTTTGTCTCATGGCGAATTCTGTACCAGATTGTTTTCTTTGAGTTTGTCTTTATAACAACAGTGCATATTGCCAACTTAACAAGCACCACAAAATAAAACCCCTTAATGCTCTACATGTTTGTTTTGTGTACTTTATTTTCACTCTCGTCTTCACTCTATTTTTGCATAGTCATAAATGTATATGGAAAGTGGATTCAAATGACAAGAAAGGAGCAAACTGAAGTAGATGCGAGTTGTGCTTGCCCATGCAAACTCACTGCCACAATGCTAACGGCACTGATGTCGTGGGTCGTTGCTAACACATCGTGATGCTTTTGCTAATGTGATTTGAGATGTGCTCCAAGTGTTTATGATATTATGGTGCCTTCTGTATGCAGTAGTTCCCTCCTTTTAATTCAAGTCTATGGGGAGGTTTTTGAATGTTCTTACATTGTATAAAGGTGCCTGGGTTTGTTCCTGGCAGGCAGCAGATGCCCAACCCTGTCCCCATACATAATCCTAGCCATATGGAGCCATATGTAACTGCCAGGAACAAGCTCAAGCACCTTTCTGTCATCGCGGTTCTTTTTATTCATCATGTAAAATTGTAAGGTAAAACTTTTTTTAGGTATTATTCATGTCTGTAGCGTAACTGGTGCAAGACAAGTTATGCAGTAATGCTTAATATTTAGAGTTATGGGAAAAACCAACCCAAGTATGAGCAATATTCATTTAAGCTATTCTTGCCTTCGCAAACACCCCTAGCAAAAAACGACAATGAATTATTCAGACACTAGGGCTGTGTGAATACTGAAATGAGCAACTTGTAAGATTTACTTGTATTATTTTTTCTTATCTTACTGGTATAAAATGAAGTCAAATCTACTTAACATAATTTTGATTAAAGTGAGTAAATCAAACTTAAACATTTTAGTAAATAAAGTATCTTTTAGTTACAATTATGATATACATGGTACATTTAAATGAACTTCTTAAAACATGTCACATTTTGAACTTTCCAAACATGTTAAATCATGCCACATGCCTAATGCATGCTATGTAGCTTTTGAGAAAACATAATCAGAACAAGATATAAAACTGTGCACATAAGATGACAGTGACTATCAACAGATCATTTGTTTGATCATGAACGGGTAATTTTGTGTAGAAAATGAACATCAGACTTCACAAAACGAGTTATCAAACGTAACATCAATATTAACAATAAATACTGTGTAAATATACATGCAAGACCATTCATTATTCAAGGTCTGTGCATGCTAGGAACACCATATTGGTAAAGGTAAGTAAAAAGTACTTATTTTATATACAGTGAGATTTACTCAAATCATCAAATAAACATGACAAGGTTTTCTAATTTAGGACTGATGCATCAATCATAAATAATATTTCATTATAAATAGAGTATTCATTTTTACATTTTTAAATGTAGAATTTACTTCATATTTTCAAGTTCATGCTTTAACTTATTCAAAGTTGAATGTAAATATTTTATGCTATATTTACTTCACCACTAAATCTTTGTGGTTTTTCCAGTGTATTTCTCCCTTTATTTTCTTAAAATATCCCTATAGTTTAATTCTTTATTCAGTGCATTTTCTCTGGTGTGGAGTTGGAAAATAACTGAATGGAAAATATATTCAAGCAGTTGTTGTGTACATCTCTTTCAGAAAACACAGAAACAACCTTAAAATAACCTCATGTATTCCACACAAAGCTGCTCTCCATTTGAAGTCTTTTAACTTGTATTGGTTGTCCTTTGCTTGTGTTTTTCAAATCATGCAGATTTGTGTTTTTCTAGATGTTGTACCTTGGCAACAGTAAAGCAAGAGAAGTGCAGAGGAAGAGCGCTAATGTTGTAAACAATTTAATAGGCGAGGACAGTCACCCAGGAAACGTGTACGTCTTTTCAAGAATGAACCAGAGAGAGGGGGTGAAGTTCCGGCAATCGTCTGCTTTCATTGCTGTGGCTCTGCCAAATCTGCGCTTGAATGTGTGACATCATCGACACTGAGTAGAACTTAAAATGTAGAACTTTGTCATTGTCAGGCAGCTCACACACAACTGGACATGATGCTAGTCCCTAAAGTCAAATTCCCTCATATTCACATTTCTAGATGGCAGATTTTCCAATATCAGATGGATTCAGTGAGTTTGTGAACATCTCATTTTTACTATCATATCTGTCTGCTTCTCATGTGTTGCAATGTTAGTCACGCAGCAAGAGCACAATTTCATTAAGGTTTTAGGGGAGGTTTTTGTTATTTATTTATCTACAGTATCTGGCACTTTCCACAAATATGGTACTCTTTGGTACCCCATGACTATTTTTTGAAAAACATTTACCTGAAAAGAAGGTTGTTTTAAACACGTGTAATGTCTGTATACTCCCATTAAAGGGACAGTTCTCCCAAAAATGAAAATGATCTCATCATTTACTCCTCATGCTGTCCCAGATGTGTATGACTTTCTTTCATCTGCAGAACACAAACGAAGGTTTAAAGAATATCTCAGCTTTGTAGGTCCATACAATGCAACTGAATGGGTGCCAAATATTTTAAGCTCCAAAAAGCACATAAAGCCATCCAGTAGTGTAGTAGTGACTGAAGAGGTGGGCATACTGTGAATTCATCAAGGACCACATTTTAGGTGAACAAACGCAAAATCCTTTGAAAGTTAGGTAGGCATACAGCGTATACCCGCGTATGCCCTAGAATACACTACTGTAGCATCATAAAAGTAATCCATACATCTCCAGTTGATTAATTCATGCATTCTGGAGCAAAACGCTTGGTGTTTATAAGTAATATATTAATTTTTAGAACTTTTTTGTCAACGTGCAATCCATAGCTGGCTGGAAGCTAAAATTGTTAGTAAAAAATAAATTCATTTTTTACTGGATTACTTTTATGATGGCTTTATGTGCTTTTTGCAGTTTAAAAAATTTGGCACCCATTCACTTGCCTGGACCTAGAGAGCTGAAATATTCTTTAAACCTTTGTTTGTGTTTTGCAGAAGAAATAAAGTCATACACATTTGGGAAGGCATGAGGGTGAGTAAATAATGAGATCATTTTCATTTTTGGGTGAACTATCCCTCTAAAATTGCGATTGTGGCATAATCCACCTGAGAGGTCTTGACCTTTCGAATTTATCCTACAATTAATATCATTCAATAATGTCACACTTTTGACATAATCTGCTGAATTGATATTATAGATGTTACCATTGTCAAGTACTGTTTTCAACAAGAAGGCTAGTTATGTTTGTAAACGGAGGTGCTTCAATTATTTTGTATTTGGTTCATAGAAAGTGCCATCTGTTTAGTAAGTGTATATCTAAATATTGTCCATCCCATTTTCCACTTTGCAGTGTCAAAAATTAGTTATATATATATATACATATATACATATATATATATATATATATATATATATATAAATATATATACACACTCACCTAAAGGATTATTAGGAACACCATACTAATACTGTGTTTGACCCCCTTTCGCCTTCAGAACTGCCTTAATTATACGTGGCATTGATTCAACAAGGTGCTGAAAGCATTCTTTAGAAATGTTGGCCCATATTGATAGGATAGCATCTTGCAGTTGATGGAGATTTGTGGGATGCACATCCAGGGCACGAAGCTCCTGTTCCACCACATCCCAAAGATGCTCTATTGGGTTGAGATCTGGTGACTGTGGGGGCCATTTTAGTACAGTGAACTCATTGTCATGTTCAAGAAACCAATTTGAAATGATTCGAGCTTTGTGACATGGTGCATTATCCTGCTGGAAGTAGTCATCAGAGGATGGGTACATGGTGGCCATAAAGGGATGGACATGGTCAGAAACAATGCTCAGGTAGGCCGTGGCATTTAAACGATGCCCAATTGGCACTAAGGGGCCTAAAGTGTGCCAAGAAAACATCCCCCACACCATTACACCACCAGCCTGCACAGTGGTAACAAGGCATGATGGATCCATGTTCTCATTCTGTTTACGCCAAATTCTGACTCTACCATCTGAATGTCTCAACAGAAATCGAGACTCATCAGACCAGGCAACATTTTTCCAGTCTTCAACTGTCCAATTTTGGTGAACTCTTGCAAATTGTAGCCTCTTTTTCCTATTTGTAGTGGAGATGAGTGGTACCCGGTGGGGTCTTCTGCTGTTGTAGCCCATCCGCCTCAAGGTTGTGCGTGTTGTGGCTTCACAAATGCTTTGCTGCATACCTCGGTTGTAACGAGTGGTTATTTCAGGCAAAGTTGCTCTTCTATCAGCTTGAATTAGTCGGCCCATTCTCCTCTGACCTCTAGCAACAACAAGGCATTTTCGCCCACAGGACTGCCGCATACGGGATGTTTTTCCCTTTTCACACCATTCTGTGTAAACCCTAGAAATGGTTGTGTGTGAAAATCCCAGTAACTGAGCAGATTGTGAAATACTCAGACCGGCCCGTCTGGCACCAACAACCATGCCACGCTCAAAATTGCTTAAATCACCTTTCTTTCCCATTCTGACATTCAGTTTGGAGTTCAGGAGATTGTCTTGACCAGGACCACACCCCTAAATGCATTGAAGCAACTGCCATGTGATTGGTTGATTAGATAATTGCATTAATGAGAAATTGAACAGGTGTTCCTAATAATCCTTTAGGTGAGAGTATATATATATATATATATATATATATATATATATATATATAATTATTTTTTATTTTTTTTTTGTAATTGGGGAAAATCATGCAGTAAGAGGCCTGCATAAAATGTAGGACACAGCTAAATATTACATATTCGGCAATAACAATTAATTCACAATTTATAAGTTACATTATTTGGACCCTTTGTTTTCAACGTTTTATTATTTTAAAGGGCCTATTTGTAGTCTATCTGTGGAAAATGCTATAAATTAAGAGTATGCCTGAATATTAAAAAAAGATTTATATAATATTTATATTTTCATTATTAATAAAAATAATGTCATAAAAACTATTAACCTGATGGTAGAAGTGTGTATTTATCAGGAGTGCACAATGCATCAAAGTGTTCCAAGTGTACAAAAACTGCATTGACCGAACAAAATCATTTGTATGAACCCATTGAACTTGTCATTTGACCTTGCTTCAGGTATTGAAAATCAATATGTTCATAAATTATGTTACAAATTAAATAGTGACATTGATATTTACGCCCTTAATTTGAACACTTTTATTGAATCACTTTTCGGAATCACTGAACTTAAAACTACACATTTTTTCATCTTCAATCATCAAGGATTCAATAATCTGTAGATAAAGCCACCCATCTGCATAAAGACGTTTCCTCTCAGAAAGCTCTAGATAAACATATCTTTTCCCTATTTTTTCTCTTTAATTTTCAGCTTGTTATTAGTGGCCATTATATTTCGTCCCAAAGTTGTACAGTAGGCCCCTTGTTCTTTTTTTAATATGATCGTTTATTTTATTTATGACTAAGCTTAAGTATGGTGTTAAAAAGGTGAACAGGCATTGATATGGTTTGGTGATTTTCTGAAGTGCCTGTCAGCCTTTGTCAATACTTCAGACTGATGTAAGTACATGCTTTGAGAGAAACAGCCTATATGTTCCTAATTAGGCACATGCAGGATGCATGAGAGAATATAGACTGAACCACAATACCCAGAACACCTTAAGAGCACAGAAGATGCCAAGAGCAATGAAAAACACATTGCAAATGATTGTACTTTTTTTAAAGGTTTTTTGGCATGGGTGTCTACTTCATTTTCATTGCATAATCACTATTGGGAAGTGTCAACGACAGATGGTTGTGTCATCACCACCTCCAACATCTCTGAAAACCTCTGGATGTCCAGTGCAGATGACTCCTATGGTGTTTACATCTGTTGGGAGTTTCAGTCCATGTAAAACATCACCTATGAAAATAACAGTGACTGTGACAGTACCTTTACTTAACACTATATTAATATTATTGCTACCATACATTTTGCTTCTAAGTTCAGGAGTTACGATTAAACATTTGATTTTTATTATTATTATTATTATTATTATTAATTGGCCATTTTAATCTCAGGGGCTTATAGTGAATGATTTCTCTTTTTTTATGTATTATTAATTCATGTTAATCGAGACTGTTCTGAGCCTGAGTGTGAAAATGTTGTTTAGAATCTCACATCTTCCTAAAGTAACACATATAAAGAAGGATAAGAATGTAAAAGACAATATTCCATGGAGAAAACAAGCAATGCATTTATATTTTAAAATGTCCATAGTAAATCACAGTTTTGCACTTTAGTCAAAACAACAATATGTTACACTCCAACACCTGTTGTGACGTCCCTCGTTGATCTAGCTGAAGAAGTGGATGGGATGGAGATGTAAACCACTGAATTCAATTCCCAAACGTCATCAATCCTTTGGTGAAAGCATCCTAAACTAAGATCTAGCCTTCGAAGTGCGCAGACAAACTTTTGGAAACGTCATGCATCTGTAGGCCTAGCTGAAGATTGCGGGATTTGCCTGTTTGCATCGTTTGAAAGAAGGCATAACTATTTGATAACAAACTAACCGGTTACCTTATGGATCCTGTTGTCGAGGCATTCGCTTTTTCCCTCGCTTTTCTGGGGTGGGTGATGGTCGGGCTTGCCCTCTCGAACAGGCACTGGCGGGTGTCGACCGTGGACGGGAACGTTATCACCACATCAACGATCTATGAGAATTTATGGATGTCTTGCGCCACCGACTCGACAGGAGTGCACAACTGCCGTGAATTCCCGTCTTTGCTGGCCTTGTCCGGTATGAGAACGTGAGATAAGTGAGCCTTCCTTAAAAATAATAATAATAATAATAAATGGAAAATGTATGCGTTTTAATTTCATAATACAATTCCACCAAATTGAATTTAATCTTTAATTGAACTAAATTAAATAATAATCATAAAAAACTGAATAGACCTATTTTAAGTTTTATTAATTTAATTTTGTAATTTAATAAACATTGGCAGCACGTTTCAATTTGACGGAATTTTGTTGTGAAATTTGAAATGCAAATCTTAAAAATAGGCTGAAATATATTTGTTGAGTGTTTATTAAGATGCATATGACATTATAAATATGCACCGCTAATCTCTAAACAGGCTACAGAGCTCATCATCACAATAGTAAATATGGGGTTTATGCACTAAAGGAAGAAATTATGATTTGGGAAGGATTTCACAATTTTTACTTTCCATCGCTATTTTGCATCTTTAAGCATCAAACAAAATATATAGCCTATATTTTTGGCCTATTTTTAAGATTTACGCAAATTTAACAGTGTAACGTCTGTCACAATGAATCAAATAAAACTCAATATTTTGTTTTCGTTGTAGGCTATTAAAGATTAGCTACTCGATTCAACTGGAAGGAATTTTCTTATGAAATTGAAATGCGTAAATCTTTTAAAAAAAAAAAAAAAATGTGTATACATAAAAGCCAAAAACCTTAAAAATCTTTCAACTCCAAAATACTTTTTTTTAAGTGAAATTATACTAAGTAGGCTAATATCTCAAGTAAACAGGCGACATTTAGAAACCTCTTTTTCTAATTTCTTATAATGTTGTTGGTCAGAGGGGTTTTGTTTTCCTTGGCATTTGATTGGCCGTTTTAAAGGGCACTACACAACACAAATTTACATAGACGAAATGTGTATTCTGTAGAGGTCTTTCAATAACCAAGTTGTTGATTAAGTTGTGACACTTTCGCTGCGCTCTATTTCAGGTTTGATATAAAATGCTAATGTGTGGCAAACATTCAATGTAATAAAAATAGGTAAAATAACAGACAGTCACAAAACACATTTAACACGACAAAGTGACATTTTGAAGGAAAGGAAATGCTGTAGAACTCTTTGTAAATCAACATGATGTCCTCCTCAGAGCACTCCATTAGAATTCTGCTCCAACACCAACTCTGTTCGAAGTGTTCTTAGACGCTTGGTGCATCGCATTTAGTAAGACGTAAAGTAATCCCTGACTTGGCCCTAAACACATATAATATGGAACAATATCTCCCCTATTTTCTCAGGCTATGTCCAAGCATCCCGTGCGCTAATGATCTCGTCAGTTGTTTTGGGCACTTTCGGTCTGCTGGCGACTCTAGTGGGTATGCAGTGCTCCAAAATTGGAGGGGAGAATTACGTCATGAAGGGTCGGATCGCAGGAATCGGTGGCGTCTTTTTCATACTGCAAGGTAATTACGTCACCAAATGGCCGATAGATGAATGCATTTTAACACATAGCCTAGTCGTATATTGGCATAGGAAATTTCAAAGTAGTGTTGACGAATAAAAAAATTATATTATGAATCGGGTTCAATTCAAGTTGACAGCATTTGTGGCATAACGTTAATTAACACAAACAAATATTTCATCTTGTTCCTCTTTTTCTGAGTAAAAATAAATAAATAAAAAGAAAAAAGAAAGAAAAATCTAGGTTACAGTGAGGCACTTACAATGGAAGTGAATGGGGCCAATCCGTAAACTCTAAAATACTCACTGATTCAAAAGTATAGTCAAAATAACAATAACAATAATTTGATACCAATAAACAATAACATGATTTTAGTGTGATAAAATCACTTACTAACCTTTTTTGTGTAAAGTTATATTCAATTCGAGACCTTTGTTGCCACAATGACGTAATACAGTAAACCCTAAATCAACTATAAAAACAATGATTTAAACAACTTCACAGCTCAAGTAATAGAAAATACAATAGATAATAGATTTCAACAGCAGAATTAATGTTAGTGCTTTTATAAAACTATAACCTTCATAGTTTTGCCTTTAAACCCTCAAAATTTTGACCCCATTCACTTCCATTGAAAGTGCCTCACTGTTACCTCCATTTTGAATAAAAATCCATTTTTATGCCACTAATGCTTTCGACTGAGTTTAGCTTGTATTGAATCTAGAATATTTCTTAAATGTCAACATACTTTGACAGATGAAGATATGCTAAATAAATTCTATCTAAAAACAAAATTCATTGTCATATTTCAGGTCTGTGCATAATGATTGCAGTGTCTTGGTATGCTTTCAACGTCACTCAAGAATTTTTTGACCCACTTTATCCTGGAATAAAGTAAGTGGAAAAGTGTCTCTTTCTAATAAATTAGAATGTACAGCAGTTTAAATAAAAAAAAATATTGTTACAATGGCTGTAATTAATCTCAGTAATGAC
This sequence comes from Xyrauchen texanus, assembly GCF_025860055.1. NCBI lineage: Eukaryota > Metazoa > Chordata > Actinopteri > Cypriniformes > Catostomidae > Xyrauchen > Xyrauchen texanus. The sequence goes on from NC_068279.1 coordinate 46,938,900, forward strand.
AAAGATGTAACTCAAAAGTCCAATTACACAAATTTGTGTTTTCTCTAGCAGTGGTTTTGAGTGTCATTTTGAAGTGAGAAATAAGTAGTTGGCCAACATAGTGTCTCGTTCCCTCCTTTCAGAGAACCAAGGTTGCAGTCGTAAACCCACCGTTCCCTATGGGAATCTCTGAAGCCCTTTCAAAACACAGCAAATTCCACTTGACACCTTGCCCCCGATGCACGTGTCACAGCGAGCATATAAATGCCCAAATCCCAATGTGCTCTAGGTCCTCGTGGTAGCTTAGTGACACACCTCAATCTGGTTGGTGGAGGACGAATCTCAGTTGCCTCTGCGCCTGACACCGTCAACACGCACATCTTATCATGTGGATTGTTGAGCGTGTTACCGCAGAGACACAGCGTGTGTGGAGGCTTCACGCTTTCCTCCGTGATGTCCACGCACAACTCACGCCCCACCGAGAGCGAAGCACATTATAGCGACCACGAGGAGGTTACCCCATGTGACTCTACCCTCCCTAGCAACCGGGCCAATTTGGTTGCTTAGAAGACCTGGCTGGAGTCACTCAGCATGCCCTGGATTCGAACTTGTGAGTCCTGGGGTGGTAGTCAGCGTCTTCACTCACTGAGCTACCCATGTCCCGCTGCTTTATATAAGCGCTCTTTGATTGCTTTCACTGTGGATGCATGAAACTCAAGACGCGTTGCTCTCCGCCAGCTTTCGTTCTGAAAGCCAAAGCCGTTCCCTTCTCCACCTGCTATACTCCTACTGTTGCTTCCGAAAAACCTCACAAGGGAGGCGTGCGAGGACGTGGAATAGTGTCACGGTCCTGTCACTCTGTCAGTCTGTGTTTTTGTCCATGGCAATATTGTCCCATGTCTGTCTTGTGTTTCGTTGTCTGTCTTTGTGTGAGCACAGTTTCGGTTGTATTCCCTGCCGTGCGCTCTTCGGTCTGTCTTGTTTCATGTCTGGAGAATGGTGTCTGGGTCCTGACTTCCTGTTTGGTTCAGTTTCGGTCTGTGTCAGGATCCGGACACTCATGCACCATGTCTGTCTGTTAATGAGGTGGCTGCATCGCACTTATGTCATCTTGGCAGCATGCACTCACATCAATAGTATGTCTGTCTCTTGCAAACATGGGTGACCCTCGCATCATGCTGCTATTTCAACTTCACGTTGTGCAGAGGTTTGGTCACTACAGTCTGAGATTTTGGGTTTGTGTGTGGCTGAACTCTCGCACAGGTGTCCTGTCTTGTTTTTGTCACCTGTTGCGTGCATCCCATGGCGTTTGCCTTACGATGTACGCTCGGGTTTTGTTTTGTGTGGGAATGCGTGGTATTGCTTTGTTTGGCGTTGCCACGCATTCTCTCATCTTGTTAGTAGGTTGGCATGGGCATGTATTGCCTTATTGTCTTGGAGATGTGCACTCATGACATTTGGCTGTTTTGTTGTCTTGTGAGGTTTCCCCTACTTGATTCCTGTTTCGGTCCAGTCAGTCCTGTTACACCTCTACCCCAGCCTGGATTACCCTTTTTCGCCTTCAGGGTAGTTTATGTTGGTTTTAGTTTTTTATAAATAAATCCCCTTTTTAACTCTGCTTTTGGGTCCTGCCTCTGCATCCCTTGACATATAGATCATAGAGATTTGAGGAGGACTTGTCGCCGGCCCAGCCTTGCATGCCTCCTCTCCTCCATATTAAGCATTAAATACGAGCGCTGTTTTTGCCTGGGTGAAGCCCACGCTAACACAGGGCTTGCCAAGATTGTTTTTCATTCATTGCGGGCACATGAAACTCGAAACGATTTGCTCTTGGCTGGCTTTCGTTTTGAAAGCCGAAGCTGCTCCCTACTCCCGCTTGGGGACAGGATACAGAGCACGGGGAATCTGAGGGTGATTGTCGCCAGATTGAGCCTGTGTCTCTCTTCTTCACCATCTGCAGTGGCCTCGCCTGATTTGCTGATTGCTCTATTGGTATTTGCTATAGATATTTGGTAAAAGTATGTATTCAAGCAAGGAAAACTATATATTGATGGTAGAATTTAATCTAAAGGTTGAACTGTGTTTTGGGGACCACAGCATTTTACAAAAATGTAAAGGTAATTTGTCACGTGGTTTAAAAGTTAGAAATGTATAAAATTTATTAATTGCAATATTTTTCAGCAAAAACAAAGGATTCATATTTTTGTGTCACCTTTTCACATTTGAGCGTCCTGAATTGCTTTATAATTGCTTTATGGTAAGAAAAGCCCATGTGGGCTATTAAAAGGCACTTTTCGATGTAAAAGAAATGTCCTCATTTTAAGGTATGTGCCTATATAGAAATTGATAATTACAAAGGCATAAGAAAACCTGTTTAAAATAGCTTTAAGATGACGTAAAGCAAGTAACACAGAGACACTTAGGAATAATTGTGATTTTATTATTTATGTGAAAGCAAATTCATTTTGCAAAGTTTAACTATTTTTATTTTATTTGTTTATATAAATGTCTGTTTGCTAAGGTATGAAATCGGAGAAGGGCTGTACATTGGTTGGAGTTCAGCTACACTGGCTTTATGTGGTGGCAGCTGCTTAATGTGTGCCTGTAGACTGCGTAGCCCAGAAGAAAAAAAGTGAGTTTAGTAAACAGCACGTGCCTTGTTAAATGGCTCAGTAACCGTTTAATGGAATGACTCCATGCAATTATGCTGGAACTGTATTAGTATCTTATGTTAGTGACCTACCACTTTTTACAGTTTGAATATGGATCATCAGCAGAATTTGTGTCGTTTCTATTGATTTTCATCTACTTTGTCAATTTCAGATCAGATCTTCAGACCTTCAGATCATACCCCTACCAGCCTCAATCAAGGCATGCAGTTCAAACTGCCTCTGAAATGTCCCACATCCCTTCTAGCCAATATGGACGCAAAGCATATGTATAAGGAACAGACTGTATGCTGCTGATGTGGGATCAACAAAGTCAATATATTACAGACTGTCACAAAACACAGAGACCATACATCACAATGACTTTATGAAATGCAGTGATTAATAATATTATAATTATAAACAAGCCCACTCTATAGAAACTCTATTACTAATGTAAATAGTCTATAATGTATACTTAAAGCATGTGTAAACAGATTGTAACTTTGGTGTTTATCCAGTAAAGCATGTTTTTTCTATGATAAAAATATATGCAGTAAACAGCTATCATTACAAGAGTTTGCGAGAAAACAGCAACGATATTTGATCGTACTTTAATGTAAAATAAAAGGAAAATCTGAACATTTATTTAAACGTTATGTTGGCCCAGAATATTCTAGATTAGTGACCCTTTTTCAATGAATCAATATTTCCTCTGAACTGAATTACTGTGTACTCAAAGAAGATTTTTACATTATTTTTTGCTCAACTACGCACATGTAATAAATTAGCATTCTAAATCACTCCCATAATTTGAATATTAATATAACCTACATGATAACACTACCCTGAGATGTTGTTTTATATTCATATACTGTTAAGATCACAAATGTAATAATAATCATGTTATGAGTAAACAACACAGGTGAATGCCCTCTGCTGGTGGTATGAGGTTATGAGGGACTTTAAGTGGTGCAAAGAGATTAAAAATATTACTGTGATTCTCCAAAGGTTTCTTATTTTGAAATTCAACAGTCCACATTTTACACAAACAATTTGATTTGCTTACAAACAAGTAAACATACACGCACGGCCACACACACACACACACACACACACACACACAGAGAGAGGTGTACTAAAAAAAAAAGCACAGCAAACTGTCATTATCCTTGTTAGATATATATATATATATATATATATATATATATATATAAAAAACATCATGGTGTCAAATAAGGAAGAATCCATTCAGGTTGCAGTAGTCCCAGCACAACTGGATGTGTACTGCCTGATCAGTAGTTGCAGAAGAAACATGTGCATGCAAACTACATTCCCTGTAGTCCATATGGTGTCTCCCAGAGTCTCAAGTCATCAGAGTCCATAGGTGGTGGTCTGAAGGCTTTCAGATTCCACTTCTATTGAAACCACATGATGGCCAGGAATCATAGCCAGTCCCAAAACTCTGGGTTCACCTTGTGAGAAAGAATCTGTGGAGAAGAATTACATTTTGAAGAATTCATGTGTTGGGTTTTTTTTTCCCTTGAATTTTCTGAGATTCTGAATTTGGGGTTTTCATAAGCTGTAAGCCATAATCATCAAAATTATATCAAATAAAGGCTTGAAATATCTTACTTTGCTTGTAATGAGTCTATATAATATATTAGTTTCACCTGTATTAGTTGCTTACTGGCCAAAGTCACAAGAGCCTACACCCAAATCTGTGTGATATTATGTTTCTAGATGATGCTTAGGTCCTTCCTTCTATATACACTGGTGGCCAAAAGTTAGGAAAAATGTACAGATTTTCCTTTTATTTTATGCACCAAAGTGGCATTCAAATGATCACAACGTACAGTCAGGACATTAATAACGTGAAAAATTACAATTAAAAAAAAAAAAATATATATATATATATATCTTAAACTACTTCAAGATTTCTCATCAAACAATCCTCCACATGCAGCATTGACAGCTTTGCAGATCCTTGATATTCTAGCTGTCAGTTTGTCCAGATACTCGGGTGACATTTCACCCCACACTTCCTGTAGCACTTGCCATAGATGTGACTGTCTTGTTGGGCACTTCTCACGCACAATACAGTCTAGCTGATCCCACAAAAGCTCAATGTGGTTAAGATCCATAACACTCTTTTCCAATTATCTGTTGACCAATGTCTGTTTCTTTGCCCACTCAAACCTTTTCTTTTGTTTTTCTGTTTCAAAAGTCAAGTGGTTTTTTTTTTATTGTCGTTTCAACCATATACAAAAGTGTCTTTTCTTTGCAATTCTTCCTATAAGTCCTGCACCCCTGAGTCTTCTCTTTAATGTTGTACATGGAACTGGTGTTGAGCGGGTACAATTCAATGAAGCTGTCAGTGAAGGACATGTTAGATTTCTCAAACTAGAGACCCTGATGTACTTATCCTCTTGTTTAGTTGTACATCTGGCCTTCCACATTTCTTTCTGTCCTTGTTAGAGCCAGTTAATCCTTTATAGTGTACACCTTTGTATGAAATCTTCATTTTTTTGTTTTTGTTTTTTAGGGCAATTTCTAGCAATGTGTAGCCTTCATTCCTCAAAACAATGATTGACTGATGAGTTTCTAGAGAAAGCAGTTTCTTTTTTTTTGCCATTTTTGACCTATTATTGACGTTAAGACCTTCCAGTCTATTACACACTGTGACAACTCAAAAACAAACACAAAGACAATGTTAAGCTTCATTTAACAAGCCAAATAGCTTTCAACTGTGTTGGCAATGTATAATGGCAAGTGATTTTCTAGCACCAAATTAGCAGTGTATCATGATTACTCAAGGATAAGGTGTTGAGTGTTGGCTGCTGGAAATGAGACCGGTCTAGATTTGATCAAAAATGACTTTTTCAAATAGTGATGGTGCTGTTTTTTACATCAGTGATATCCTGACTATACATTGTGATCAGTTGAATGCCACTTTGGTGAATTAATGTACCAATTTCCTTCCGAAACAGCAAAATCTCTCCATTATTCCAAACTGTTGGCCGCCAGTGTGTATGTATATGGAATGTTTGGCCTATTTAATAAATCTAATCACTTACACAAAAAGTCGCATGATTTCTGTTTCAACACTAAAAAGTGACTGTGTGTGTGTGTGGCTACGGTTACCTGTGGATTTGAGGAACTCTTGTGCAGAGCCCAAGATGACGTTGCAGTCTCGGTCTGTGCATAAAAAGAGCCCCACCAGTGTGCGTCCATCAGTCATGCGAATCCTCATGCTCTTATTCAAGAGGTTCTCCAACTTCAAACGAGCCAACGAATAATTAGACTCCTCCAGCTGTCACCAAAACATAGTCACATAAACAAGAGTGATGAGTCAAAACGGCCTAAAACCAATGGGATCGGAGTATTTTGGCAGTAATGTTAACCATACAGCTATCATCATTGTGTGAAGTAAACTTGTTTTCCCTACGAATTTTATCACCTATAACAAGGAAGGTAATTTTGTTTACATAAAAACTACTTTACTAAAATGTGACCATCTAACAAAGCATCGGCATAAATCCACTGTAACAGTCGTGCTAGCTTTAGCTTCAAATGTCTCACTGGCCACCGAACTGACAAAGTATTCAGACCTCCGTTTGCATTTCCACGCCGTTCTCCTCGTTTTCAGTTGCCATTTGAGCGATTCCTGATTTTTTAAGTGTTTAGACCTTTATACTACAAAAATAAAATAACCCGTAAGAGTTATTACTACAGACCAGCAAACTTCTTCATCTACTGTACACGCGATATATAATAGAAACAACAGCGCCGCCTGTGGAGTGGCGTATTTATACAAATAAAATCTACTACACAATTAAACTGTTGTCAATGTGGAAATAAATGAATAAACAAATAAAATAAATTACAGACTGGACTCACAAAATTGAGCAACTTTTATATCTATACTAGCTTACATTTTATTTACATTTCTGAGCAATTATATAATTTTGTGTGGCGACACATTTCATTTTCCCCCTAGGTTGAAATTCTTGTTTGCATTATTCCTCATTTATAAGTTACTTTACATAAAAGTATCTGCTACATGAATACATGTAAACATATTCATTTAGTACAACTGATAAAGCAAAACACAGCCTAACTGTGTGTAAAGTCTTATTGAAATGATAGTGAACAGCAGTGTTTGGATTTGGTAAATGCAATGCAAAAATACAATTATGTTATACATAATTATTTGTTATACAATTATAACGAGTAAAGATGCTGACTACCACCCCTGGAGTCGTGAGTTTGAATCCAGGGTGTGCTGAGTGACTTAAGCCAGGTCTTCTAAGCAACCAAATTGGCACAGTTGCTAGGGAGGGTAGAGTCACATGGGGTAACATCCTTGTGGTCGCTATAATGTGGTTCTCGCTTTCGGTGGGGCACGAGTTGTGCATGGATGCTGCAGAGTATAACGTGAAGCCTCCACACACGTCTCTGCGGTAACTCGCTCAACAAGCCACGTGATAAGATGCGCGGACTGACTGCCTCAGATGGGGAGGCAAAAAACGAATTAAATTTGGCATGTGCCATTTCTAAAGATAATACATTTTTGTATTTCTGTAGAAATATAAAAATACATATATTTATGATGGTTTGACAGATGATGCAGAAGGCTCAATTTACTTGGATCTTTGGAAATTTAAGTTGAGGTTAGTAGCATGAAATACAAAACAGGTTGTTTAATTTCAGTTTCGACACGATTTTAAAAGCGAGTTTTCACACTAGGTTGGAAAGCTGTACAAAAATGAAAGCAATATTTGTTTTAATTATCATTCCATTTTTATTATTCCTCCGTTTCAACATTGTGTACCAAAACTTTTCTTATCATTTAGATTTAGAAAATAGGGCTTCAAAGCAAAGCTTGAAAAAGAAACCAAAAACATCTTATGTCTATTGATAGTAACTAAACTTGTAAAATGTCTCTGTGTTCCTTAAGGTGCCTCTTGTACTAGATTGTCCAGAGCTTCTCCATGAAAACGGAAAAAATGCCAGCCTTCGTTAACTGTGAGGTCCTCCGCACCTTTAGCCAGATAAAAGTCTAAAGAGGGCTTGTTCCAGTCCAGTACAGCGAACTGTAAACGCACACACTGCTTCTCTTTACCCACCTATGGAGAAACGAGAACTACATTTATTCTAACAGCTCTATCATTAGAAAAAACTAACCTTCGTTAACCAGAAATATCACACAGTTAAATTAACACAAATCCTCAGATTTATGCAGATATAACAGTTTAATTGTGAAGCTTTTATAAATGATTACATTGAAGGACACAAATAAATACACAAAAACTCACTTTAGCAACAGTTGCCATTAAAGCCTTTCCAATGCCTTTACCTGTATGGGGTAAGCAGAAATGTCTGAATCAAAAAACAGTTCTGTACCATATAGGAACAAATGGGTAGTTGACAAAAAACACCAACATGGGCTTATTTTTCAACAAACACGCATAGGTACATATACACTCACCGGCCACTTTATTAGGGGCACATGTACATCTACTTATTTGTGTGATTATCTAATCAGCCATTTGTGTGCCAGCAGTGCAATACATAAAATCATGCAAATACGGGTCAAGAGCTTCAGTTAATGTTCATCAGAATGGGGAAATTTTTTTTATCTCAGTGATTTGGACTGTGGCATGATTGTTGGTGCTAGATGGGCTGGTTTGAGTATTTCTGTAACTGCTGGTCTCCTGGGATTTTCACAAACAACAGTCTCGAGAATTTAATGTGAATGGTGCAAAAACAAAAAACATCCAGAGAGCGGCAGTTCTATGGATGGAAACCCCTTGTTGATGAGAGAGTTCAACAGAGAATGGCCAGACTGGTTCGAGGAGACAGAAAGGCTGCGGTAATGCAGTCCAGTTTTGGTGAGCCTGTGCCCACTGCAGCCTCAGTTTCCTGTTCTTACCTGACAGTAGAGATAGCCGAAGGGGTGTTCTGCTGCTGTAGCCCATTCGCCTCAATGTTTAATGTGTTGAATGTTAAGAAATGCTTTTCTTCATAGCACTGTTGTAACGTGCGTTTATATGGGTTACTGTTACCTTCCTGTCAGCTTGGAACAGTCTGGTCATTCCCCGTTGACCTCTGTCATTAACAAGTCGTTTTCGCCCACAGAACTGCCACTCGCTGGATGTTATGTTTTTTTTTTGCACCATTCCCTTTACACTCTAGAGACTATTGTGTGTGAAACTCCCAGGAGATCAGCAGTTACAGAAATACTCAAACCAGCCCATCTAGCACCAACAATCATGCCATGGTCAAAATTACTGAAATCAAATTTTTTCCCATTCTGATGGTTGATGTGAACATAAACTGAAGCTCCTGACCCGTATCTGCATGATTTTGAACATTGCACTGCTGCCACACGATGAATAAGTAGATGTGCAGGTGTACTTAAAGGTGAGTGTAAATGCTTTTTTTTGTTCTCTTAAACAGTCCTGCAACGTGACACTTTTTTTTTTTTTTAAAGAAGTCTACAATCATTACATCATAAAAACAGCATGCATAATTAAATAATAATAATAACAACAATGAATAAACAATTTTCTCATTATTTAATCATCTGAAAGAATTGCACATTTTTGCTTAAAATGTTGTGATGTCAATGACCCAAATATCACAAAATGCACACCTCTGTACTCTGGCATCACATACAGATCCTCCATATACACTGCCCTTCCTTTCCAGGTGCTGTACGTATAGAAGAAGAGAGCATAGCCAACCTTGGTGTGTCCTGTGAAAAGAGAAAGTTACAACATAAATGGTATGGCCTAGATTTTAAAGTCTTTAAGACCTCATCATCCTCCACTAACTGTGTCTCTATTGCAGGATATGCTTAGGTGATTAATTGGAATATATTTAACATCTGCATAATCACTAACAGGGATCAAAAGCAAGTATGACCCAAAGACCATGTGTGGGTCCAACCTTGCAAACTTAAACATTTCTTTTCAATAAATAAATTTAACAATGTTGTCACAAAATGTGCAGTAAATTGAGCTGATTTAAATGAGTCACTAGGATAATGTTATCTAGCAGTGTTAAGAAGTAGTCAACTAAAAGTAGTAACGCCACACTACTAACCAAACTACATTTTTCAGAATAGTGACAGTAGCTCAGCTATTTACACAATAGTGTAGCTCTTCAGTGACATGCTACATTTTTCAACAAGTAGTGCTGTAGCATCACAAAACGCTACATTTGCCACACTGTATTGCAAATAAAGCAGTGGAGCGGAGAGAGTAATCAAACACACTCACCTTGTTAACCATTGAGAAAGCCAAATCATTTAAGTGAATCGTGACAGTTTATGTAAATTAATCAGTCAAAATAAATGATTCCCTTATATTTGGCCTTTGGAACTCTTATTTTAGTAAGTTGATTCTTTCGGACAGCTTATGTAAATGAACAAGTTCACATAAATGATTCACTGAGAATGAACAGAACCCTGCACAGCCTTAAATGGACTTTGCCTTGTTTTTTTACCCAAGCACAATATTTAGTTACCGGTAATTGCTGCTTTTTATCATTATATTGTCCTTTTATTGGATAAAATAGGGTGTTTTCTAGTGTTCATGTTTGTCTATTTGTTCATGCATCTATTGCATAAAGGCACCACTACTACAGTGTATGACCGTTGCTTGTGTTGCACAAAATCCTTCTGATTTATTAAATGGCACTAGAATATCTTATTATAAAAAATGTAAAAAATCACAACAAATAACTACTCTGTGTCTTAAATCATACATGTAAAACCTGCCAAATGTATTGTTTACCATATTTGTCTTCTTGTGTACCCTGGTGTCGTTTTTGGTCTCTTAGAAGTCATTATTACCATCTTTAGACTTGTGTTCCTCAGGTACTTCAGCTACAAGACACTGGTAAAAAGCATTAGGGCCAAATCCGTCTCTCTCCAACTCTGCAACACAAGGGAAAACAAGCAAACCACTGACATTAGGCAAAACGTGACTTTATTTGTTTTTGGCATTGGTTTGTCAGCTTATTTAAAATCACAATACCTTTATGGGATATCTTCACTTGGTCTGGCATGTTTTCATAAACGGCCAACTCCTAGAATTAAAACGTTACAAGATAATCGGAAAATCCAAAACTTGAAGAACTTAGAAATAAAAGATCTGTAAAATCAACAATCAGTCATGCCAATTGAAAACGCTTTAGAAACGTTTCATAGCGTTTGCTCACCATAATCATGCGCTCGATGTCTTTGCAGTCTTCGGGTTTGGCTGCACAAATAGTAAACTTCATTTTGAACAAGTAAAACGAGTCTCTTGCAATACCTTCGATCAATTAATCATTTTTTTATTGAAAAGACGACTAACAGAGCAACTAGATGATCAAGTGTATTCAAGCACGTCATATATCACAGATATTGCGCAGCCTCTGTCTGCCCGGCCCAGCGCAAATCCACATGTGCACGTGCCCAGGGGCACCAATAAAATAAAACTTGTATTAAATGTTTTATTCACATCATAAAAATTAGTATCATGTATATATATTATAATCTATTTATTTAATGTATGTTTTGAAGTAGCTAATTTAATTTATGCAACAAAAACAATTTACATTTTAAAAATATAATATACAGCCGTACTTTACCCATCCCATGCATTCAAAATAACAAAATCGTCACTTCCGGATAAATTGTAGCCACTGTGACTTCTTTATTAAGAAAATACTCTATATATTTATATAATATAATATTATAGCACAGAGACAAAACCCTGTAAAGAACTTTGCAGCACATCACACAGTTCTGGGAATACGCTTGTGTTCCTCCATCCTTATGACTTTACCGTGCGGATCTACAAAATATTTTTCAAACGAGTCAATAAACCTGCTCTTCGGCGCAGTTAAAGTTTGTATTCTACATGTTTGCTCTGCAAGCTCTTTGTAGGCTTTGGATTTTGATGACACCGTTATATCAGCATGACCAGAGCAACTTTTCAGATCCAACGACTGGTCCGCTGGTTGTCCAGTTATGAACTAATTATTCAATCACATTACTTTTTTGATGCGCATCTTGTATTCCTAATACATTCAATATGAGTTTATTAGGTAAATGTGTTTCCATCATAGTTTGTGAATTTTTTCTAAAAAAAAATAAAAATAAAAAATGTATCCACCTCATCGAGCGTATCATTTTTCATGTGCATTTTGGGGGTATTATTCGCATCCAGCAAAAAACTCCATCCAGCAGTTTTTATGCGATATCCCAAAATGTGCATACAAATTTGTGGATGGAAACCCAGTTATAGATACTGCGGGGACGGGTTTCCATCCACATTTTTTATCTTTATCTCCAATTATCTCCAGTTCTGAAATTTTTATTCGTTTCAATGCAGTTTTGGTTTTCTTAGACGTCAAGCGCCCCCTTGAGGAAGAAATATTTTGTGTTTCACAGCTAGGCTGTTATAGCTAGGCTTAAGGATCTTATTGTATGCTGGTAGCCTGTGTAGGCTTCTCTTACTATTTGTAACTATTAGTGCTTTTTTAGTAACTACAATCATTTAGGGCTGCACACTAGAGGTTGTTCTGTAAATAGTTTATAAATTTGACTAAAAGGTTGCTGCTATCAACTCGATGTCTTCTGATCTTGATTAGGGGGCTAATGCTATCGACTAAAGGGGCTTCTGCTTTTGGCTAAAAGGTTGCTGCTGGCAATGCAAGGGCTGCTGATGTTGACTTGAGGGTTTCAGCTGTTTACTCAGTTGCTGCTGCTGTCGACACAATGGCTTCTGCTGTTGACAAAAAGGGTGCTGCTATCGACTCAAGGTCTTCTACTCTCGATTTGAGGGCTAATGCTGTCGACTAAAGGGGTATCTGCTGTTGGCTCAGTGGTTGCTGCTGTTGACTCAAGGGCTGCTGATGTTGACTCACTGGCTGCTGCTGTTGACTTGAGGGATTCTGCTGCTGACTAAAATGCTATCTTCTAAAATGCTACCTTTTGGTTGCCGGGCGATGAACCGTTCCAGAACCATCAGATTAAGCACTTCTTCTGCGTCGCGTTCTTCAGCCAGCAGCACCTTCTGCTGGTGTCACGGAGCTGTTGGGCAAATGCAATCGGGCTGCCATGCTCGCCAAGCGTCAGTAAGCGGAACCAAGTTTTTCAGCTTCCTGTGGAGAAAGGTGTGTTTCTTGAAGGAACACTATATAAACATTTTTACTATTAAGAAAAGATTTAACCTTCTTTCTTTTTATAGGGTGCCCCAGCCCATTAACATTCCACGTGGAGAGAAAATGTTTACCTATATTAAAGTGTGACATGCAAAGAAAAATTGTGTACCCAAGGCTAAATTATATAGACCACTATTCAACACTGATGTAACCACAAAATCCTTAATAAACCACAGAACAGAAAAAAATGTGTCCATCCCCTGGAAAACCGACGGTCCATGCATGCACATGAGACCCTCTGTGACACCATTGATACAAGATTACTTAAATCCGGTGTTTTAAAAAAATATTTTTTACCTACACCAAACAATTGAACTGCACATGAAATAGGCCCTGTAAATAACAACATCAAACCCACAAAATGAGCAAATACTCTCATCAATAAGTCAATAAATAAAAATAAAATAATTATGAAAAAAAAAAGTACATTGAGAGAGATAGACAGTGGGCAACCAACCGCATAACAAACCCTCTCAGACTGCATCAGCAAAATGCACGATTGCTGATTCAGTGCTGACAAAGCAACCCACTCTCTCCATTGATTTAATGAAGGCCATAGCTTCTTGTGGGCATGTAAAAGTCTTGTCCGTCCTAGGCATCAACTCTCAGTTTAGCTGAGAAAAGCAAAGCGAAGCTCACATCCTGTGCATGAAGTAATTTCTTACACTCTTTTAATCTTTCCTGTTTCGCATGTGTAACACTGGCAAAGTCTGGAAAAAACCATAATGTTCTAATCTTCCCAGCACAATTTGCCTTTATTCCTCACTGAACTTAAAACAAAATGTCTGCCGACCACAAAAATCTTGCCAGAATGGATCGGGGTCTGTCACCCGTTCTGGGAACCCAACCAAGAGCTCTATGCGCACGCTCTATTTCCAGATGATGGCCCGCTGTATTGAACAAATTTGGAATAAGCCTGTCCAGGAACTTGACCATATCTTGATCTTCCTTTTCCTCTGGGATTCTAACAAAATGAACAGTATTACGTCTGCTTCGATTTGACATATTCTCTCATTTTTCCCACACCTGATCCATATCAGTTTTGGTGGCCGACAGCTTAGTCTGCAGCTCTTTTCTGGCTGTTCTAGAGACTCGATTTGCTTTTCAGCCTCATCCATTCTTGTGATCAGTGCAGAAAGTTTCTTCTCCATAGATAGGGTCACTCAACGCATTTCTGTGAGGCCCTCCATGTCGGTCGAGATGTTCGTTAGTGCTGCATAAATGTTCACAATATATTAACCTACATCCTGAGGCATGCGGTCATTCCCAACCGGACCCTCGCCATCTTGCTCTTGAGAGGCGTCAGATGTGTGTGACCGTATATTATTTTTTAATGTCCCCACAGGCCGACGATTTTGAATTCTTCGACATCCTACACTCCAAGCGCAGTTTAACAATCAAAACTAAATCAGTTATCACTGAGTAATGTTGACTGAAAGATAATAGTAGCAAAGTGTTAGTCTGAATGCAATCCAATCTCAGGGCATCATTTCAGAGTGGCAGGCCCAAATAGGGTTGCCACCTGTCCCATAAAATAGAGGATTGTCCCCTATTTAAAGATGAAATGATGCATCCCATATGGCTGGTCTGATGGCGTCACAGCGAAGTCATTAAAGAGGCCCTATTATGCTTTGAGGGATTTTACCTTTCCTTTAGTGAGTAAAATAGCTGTTTGTGCATGTAAAAGGTCTACAAAAATACAAAGCCCATGTCATAAGCCCATGCCAAAGGGAGTTACTCTCTCCCACAGTAGGGATGGGCGATACCACTTATTTTCTTTTCGATCCGATACCAATAATTTCAAGTCCAATATCGTCGATACCAATACAGATACTTCTGTTAAATTGTTGGTTTTTTTTTGCGATTACTTGGGACAAAATGGGTAATTTGAAATAATATTTTTAGTCATTATTCAAGTCATTATTTGTTTTTAGCCTAAACAGAAAATGATTAGACTTTTGTTTTGTTTACCCTTACAAAAATTAACCATTTCACTACAGTAACTATAGTTTAAACATGGTATTAGGTTAAACCATAGTTACCACACAATTAACCACAGTTACTACTACAATATTACTGTAGTAAATCAATGGGTTCAGCGTCACCTTTAGATTTGTTGTTATTTTAGCGTGAAGTTACTCAAGAAGCAGTGGTGTAGTCATGTCTGAAGAGGTGGGCATATTGTGAATTTATATTAAAAAAACGCATCCGCTTGATCTCTGAAATTAATTTACATTTATATACAGTTCATGTAAAATGTGTAAGAATTTAAGTTTCTGGCTGGCATGGTGTAGAGTACACTGCTATGAACAATGGTATGGTAACTTGATGTAAATATGTATTTAAATTAATAGGTGTCATTATTGTTCCTTTTATTAGGCTACTATGAAATGTATTAATACTTTATTATTATTCTAACTAATAAACTAATTAATAATATGCAATAAACTGTTAAGCATTAATATGAGTGTAGTAATGTTCACGTTAACACGTAATCTTGTATTACCATATATAGCCTACATACAAATGTATGTATTTTTTTGTTTGTGTACTATTATGTACTTTTCTGTGTAGATTGAAATTGTTTTCCTACTTAGAAATATAAATGTAACTTATTTGATATCATGAGAAAAAGGCACCACCGACAGCAGTAAAGGCATAATAAAGAAGAAAGACATTCAAAAACTCAGGGGTGCAATAACATGCAGTATTTTCACAATGTTTAATTGCATAAATTAGATTTAAATATAAATATATTTACGTTTAGCAGGGAAAAAATATGCAGTGCAAATTACAGTTTCTCCAGAAATGCTTGTGCATCAGACGAGGGAAATGTCCCGCCACTTACTGAAACGGAAGATATGATTGGTTAGCAAATATCCAATCGCGTCTGAAATGAACGTTCTGATTGGTGGATCAGCTATAATTTGTAAGTGCAGTCGGTAACGTTGCAGATTGAAATGTAAACATCAGAGCATCTTTTTGCAGCTCAACAGACAATGGTGCGGTGGTGAATTGTGTCTGTTGAGTGTTGATTTAATGCTACGTAGTTACCTAGTTGGTGAGATGCAATCTTGGAAAGTAAATAAAGTCTTTATTACTCTCCGTGACAATTAGCTTATGTAGATAGTTGATTCAAATAGAAGCTATGTAATAGGAGCAAAATAATTGCTTTTCTGTAACAGTCACAAATGTAAGATTTTGTCCAAAAATGTATTCCAACACAGGCTGTTTTAAATGTTTTATTGTTTTACACCAATAGAGGGCACAGTTGATCTGTACTGGCTGATGGAGGGTCAACACTCACTGGTGGAATAGAGGATTTATTTGACAGTATTGATACAACTTATGTTCTCAGCATATGAAATTTCCTTTTGTTCTGAGAAACTGAAGTTGTTAACTGTTTTCATGACTATGACATCCCTTAAAGGGGTCATGACATCCCTTTTTTATTTATTTAATTATTTTCCTCTTGAGGTTATATTAATATAATTAAAGAGGTCACTTATAATATTAGTAAAAGTCTTTTTTTTTTTTTACACAACTATAATAACTGTCATGATCATTTTGACCCTCTGTCAGAAATGCTCATGTTTTGGTGCTGCTTCTCCTTTAAGACCTGACAGTAAACACCAGTGTTATGATGGGCTCTATGCTCTTCGCTGACCATTGTCATATCACAAAAAAAGCGGAACAAATTCTGTATTCCAGGATTAGTTTTAGTTTTACAAAACTCACCAAATCCAATCCGGCTTCATTAAGGTTAAGTGGTATCAAGAGTCAAGACACTCATTACCAACTTTCTCTATTAATTCAGAGTTTGATCCCGAGGTTGATTAGTTCACGTGCGCGTTCACATGAATGAAGTGAACAGCCAATCGCGTGCGAGACAGTGCGAGTCACATCTAGCGAGAGACTGCACTGAAGATGTTTATGAAAATGATGGTATTTACATTTAGATTATATTTGATATTTAGATGATAAGAATTTAAACATATTTGAAACAGCACACGAGGAAGTTAAAAAATATGATCAATCAAATCACATTTACACAACTTGTATAATCACTATGAAATCAAAAATAATTATAATACAGTGACACAACACAGAGGATCACTAGTTAATGATAAAGAATTTAAAAGCATTTACACAGCAAGAAGAAACATTGCTGCTGCTGCTGCTGCTGTTGCTAGAGCACGAAAAAAATCTGAATATGATGAAAAAATTTAAATTGTAATATATTCATGTGAAAGTAACTTTATATAGGTTCACAACAAGAACATTCAGTCTTTTAATTTTAAAAGTTTAATATCTTGATTTGAAATAATAATAAAAAATTAAAAAAGCTTTAGTATTCATTTAAATTACTAACTTAATATAATTTAATACTATTAGACATTATTACACTATCGAATAATACAAATGTGAGCAACTGGAAAATGAGTACATGGTATACACTAATAAAGACTTATTTGTTCTTTCTTTCTAGCAGCATAAGACACAGTAAAGACACATTTGTGTGCTAGTTTGCTTTTATTGAACTTCAAGTGAAATACTGTATGTTTATGACATCTCTGCCAGCGAATCCTAATAAGAAGGGCTTTGGGTAGCATTCATACTTTTCTGATATATCTACAGTATATTGTGGAGTGATTAAGTTTTTATATTTTAAAGTCATTCGATCATTATTTATATTGTATGAATATCTTACTTGAAATTATCTAATTACTTTAAGTTTATTAATTCATAAAATGAGTGGGAAAATGTGTGGGAAAATGATTTGGAAAACATTAAAGTGTCTTTAAACACATGCAAGACTGGCAAAAATATATTTCTTGCAATATATAATGATCATAAATAGCTCATTTTATAAATTTCTAGAATTGAAGTGCACTTTAAATTGGAGTGAGAGAAACTGGGGGGAGTGACTATCACTTTGCTCACAGCTGATTGGTCCAGAATCTGGATGAGATTTCTGATCAGGAACATAACCTGCCCCGGAGCAGGTTAGCCAATTAGGATATGTTACTATGGCAAGGAACCCTGATGAAAGCCTATCCACTTTACTTGTACCGCATATTCAGAGTTCGCTTAAACTAAGTTTAAACGTATCTATCGAGCTGCTTAAACCAGCTTTGTGATATAGCGCACTGCTTTCTCATAGCACTCTCACTGCTTACCTCTACTGGGCGGGGCTATGGAAATTATAAGGTAAAGTTGGCGTTGATATGTTGTTGTGGAGGCATTCAGGTGTAAATGTCTAATACAGTGTGACATCACAATGTGGAGGATGTAGAGAACGAGTCGATTAAGCAGCTTGGTTTCAACAAATGCTCTTTATTGAAGCGAGGAGGAAGTTTTGAGTTCTGAAATGTACAGGATGTTTTTATAGTACAATGACCTCTTAAATGTCAAATGATCAAGGAAAATTTGATTCCTCACGTCATGTCTTTAAATTAACTTTATATAAAAACAAATAGCCTAATATATAAATCGCATCACACTAGGGCCTCCTTGTTGACAGACACAGACATTGGGTTAGTTTCCTTGGCCCCGAGCAGTACACAGCATACTATATAGAGTATAAATTATAAACTAGAATAAACATAGTACATTAGGCCTACAATAAAATACAAGAGATCAGAGTAAACATTATAAATTCCCCGATTTGTTTTGGACTCCACTATCTGTTTATTTATTTTAAATGTCTCTTTTGGCCTAATGCAATCATTTTGAAATTCTCAAATTGAAACAAAAATACAAAAATAAAATCCTGTCCCACTAAGGTCAGATGTTATTTTTAAGAAGCAGTAATGAAAAGTCATAAGACTCATTTCTGGTATTTTAAGCAATACCTTAATCCACCCCAGGGGATGTTTGTTGACCCTTTGGAGGAACCATATTTACTTTTACCTTATTTAGCCATTCAGTTTGGGTTGCCACAAACTGTGTCATATGACAGTGAAGTCATCTCTAAGGGCCAGAGTCCTGGCTGACTGAATCAGTGTAGGCACGCATTGACAAGTCATCATAACTCAATGAAAAATGAGCAAGTTATCAAAAGGTTTAAGAAAGCAGACATGAATTCATTTTATTTTACTGGGACTTTCCCAGAAGCATGAGTCTTACAGCAGTATATGTAAAGACTGTAATATTATTAGTGACTGTTTGTTTGATTATAGTACTGAAGGTCTAAAAATCTCATGTGATAATATTAGATTTAGTGTTTACTGGTTCTGCTAAAAAAAACTACAGTAAGTTAGTTAAT
The DNA here is from genome assembly GCF_025860055.1 of Xyrauchen texanus. Lineage (NCBI taxonomy): Eukaryota > Metazoa > Chordata > Actinopteri > Cypriniformes > Catostomidae > Xyrauchen > Xyrauchen texanus. The sequence goes on from NC_068279.1 coordinate 46,958,016, forward strand.
GATGAGAGTTATAGTTTAGTTATATAATGATATTAGATCTAAATAGCAGTTGTTTTTGGAATTTGATTATTTGAAGCCCTCCAAAAATACTCCTAGTATTGTTTTCCTAGTATTACTTCAAGGAATAGTTCAGTGTCTTACAATATGTCTTTATTCTCTTTCCAGCTTTCTTTTTTTCATAATATATTCATTTTCATCACACATTAGTTTACAATATGGCATCAGAAGATTTGTAGTGCAGCATACAAGTTGTATGGACTACTTTGCATTTTATTATGCTTTTTTTGTCCTTTCTTTGCTGAAAAATATGATTATTTTCTAAGTAAATATTATTTATGACTGTGTGTTATCTTTACAGTGTGTTATCATGTATCAATCCTAAAAACTCGATTGTCACGGTCGTCACACTTTCGGCAACACGTGTTGTGTGCAGCTGTATATCTTGTGACGTTCACTATTAATGCATGATGATGTCGTGTCATAGACTACATAGCACACACTGAGCCTCCCTGTGCTGTGAATAAACATACTGTAAGCTTGTAAGGAAAGTTCAAAACACAACATGTTCTAATCATATGTTCATTTAAATCTGACAACGTTTATGTAAGTACCACTTATACTGTTTATGGTGGAAAACAGAAGCATTCTTTATAATTCTATAAATGATATTGTTTGGAGGAGATCCTCATAGGAACAGAAAATGTGAGGAAATGAAGCAATATTTTCCCTTTATCTATCACATGCAATATCTGATCATATGAAAGGGTTTTTTCCCCTTTCATCTCTCTCTCTCTCTCTCTCTCTCTCTCTCATCACATTTGCTCAGTGTTTAGGTTTAATATATTCCTTGCTCAGATGGAAGTTTTTCTAGGGCACGCCCACCTCACCTCAGCGCCCCATGGATCCGCCCCATCCTGTACGAAGACCCTCTTACACACATGTGCTGGTCAAACCGAATCTTCAGAATCGAGCTGAGAAACTTTCAAGTCATCATATGGGGGAAATGCTTTGTTTAGGCATTGCAGACCACATGCTTGTGGCTGCTAACTTTGAATCGTGTTTCGTTTCAGTGAAAGGGTGAAGATTCAACGCTTTATTCATATTTACAAATCACATATTCATCCGTTAAAATCCAGCGGTGGAAAATAAAATACAGCGGTGACTATTTAACCAAACATCTCCGCGGTAAGTGTTTCATTTTATTTCAAGAAGTGTATTCACTTGCAGCGGCTTCTATAGGCTACTGATGAATTCGACATGTCGTGAATATCTACTAATTAATAATTAATGATTATTTTGCTATTATACTAGGTTAAATCTGAAGAATTGTAGATTTTGGTGCAGTAAATGTCTTTTTTATTTTTATTGACAAGAGTTTTAAATTAAGAGTTAGATTCTTCTAGATCAGGGTCTGTCTGTACTCGAGTCCAAACACTGTGTGACGCAGGAGCGCAGCAGAAACGCGCTGATAAGCGCCGTTGCAATGAGGTGCATTTTTTAAACCCAGAGTTTGTCTGCATTCCTCCCACCGCAGACTGCCTTATACGGGTCCGTCAACAGAAACCTGCATGTGGTTAAATGGGACAGTTTTCCAAACAGACTTCACTATTTTTTTATTTTTTTTATTAAAATATTTCAGCATCCAGAATGCATTAATTTATGTTACAACAATTCTAGAATTCCATAATTTAATAAGTAATTAATTTAATAAAATGTTGTTCTATGACTGAACAATTCAGCATTCTATGTGATTTATAAATAGTATGTTGGCTCTTCTTGTTATATTTTTTTTACAATATTAACTGAGGAGGGGGGTTGGGGGGTCTCCAAAACCCTGATACCACCCCCTACAAATTAGCCTATATCATTTACATTTTTAAATATTAATTTAAGAATTTCTTAGTATTTAGTGTGCCTCCCTTTTGCTTTAATATCTTAAAGTTTGTGGAAAACCTGCTGCTGTTTTTCCAGCATGATTTGAGATTGTTCCACTGAGTTTCTTGTATGCTTCATTTAATTATTGCACTAGAAATAATCCTAAATCTTAATTATTTATTTCTCTTTTAATGTGATACATTTTGTTTTAAAAGTTGTCAAAATCCTAAGACTATTATTTCTTTCCCCAGGTTTAAATGAAAAAATAAAATAAAACAATTACAAAAAAATCCCAGAATTTCAATGTGGTCTCAGACTATTGGGCCCCGCTGTATATTTCTGTTCATCAGTTGGGCATTTGATGTATCGCAAGAGGCAATTCTGTGCAATGACAGAATGATTCATAACTCCTATAAAGGCAAGCTCATTGTGAAGTTTTGGAAGTCAATTTAAAAGTATTAGTGTTTCCTGTGAGACTACAATACAGACTTCCCCATTCTTTGTTTTCTCTTCCCTTTCCCATGTATTTGCCATGGAGAGCATAAACATTTTTCCAATAGAGACAGTCAAAGTCACAGGGAAAGCATACACTGTGGTCTTAATTGAGGTTGCAAAGTTTGGCCTCTAACTAACCTCATATATTCAATACAATCCTGTAGTTTATTGTGTGAAGTAAATAACTGACACTGAAATGCATGGTTAGTCTGGTATATAGTAGACACATACTCAACAGTATAGTATACACACGTAAGTATTATATCAAAAGTTGATGATGATTTACACTTGTCAAAAAAGCTCCAAATTGGACAAAAAGAACCATAAATAGCACCATAAATGCATTATATGACTCATGCTCTCTATTCAAAGTCTTCTAAAGCCGTATGATGGCTGTTTGTGAGTGCAGATACTGAAGTTGTTAAATATAATGGATTATAAACTGAAATGCCTGTATAATCTAGAACAAGACTTTCAGTCATATTTGACAGTCTATGATGGCAAATATGACAACATGATGATTTATTCCTCTCCTCCCACTTCAATGCCCTGAATTGCAATGGAACACATTTAGCTTCAGTGCTGGGAAATCTTCTCTTGTTTCCCAGTTAAGAGTGTGACCATATTTTAACCCACACCTTGTTAATACGTATTTTGTTTCGGATTATTTGTACTATGGATTTATTTGTTTCTAAGGGAAGGTAACTGTGTTTATATCTGTCTGTGTTTTTGATGCACAGAACACTCAGCACACCCTCAAGCACACCCTCTACTCAAATACTGCATGTTTACACGAGGACAAGATGGATGTGCTTATCTTTGTCTTACACATGATCTTCATGAATGCACGTGACTACTTTACAGTGTTAAATGGATAGTTGGCCCAAAAATGAAAATGTACTCTCATATCGTATCAAAACCATTTACTTTCTTTCTTCCATAGAACACCAAATGTGTATTGTTGAAGAATGTCATGGCCACTCTTTTTTCCATAAATGAAAGGGAACCGGGGCTGCCTGGCTCCTAAATGGCAAAAATATATTTAAAAAATGTCCGTACAATCATTCAATATATTCAAAGTCTTCAGTAGCCATGCAATAGCTTTGTGTGATGAACAGACTGAAATGTAAGTCAGTATTCACTGAAAATCATTTGGCATTGATGCACCATTAATCCAGAGATTTTGTCGCCATTTTCAGAGCTCATTCTTTCAGTGCTTCTACTTTCATTGTGAGGAAAAGTGTGGCCATGATATTCTTAAAAAACCTCCTTTTGTGCTCCTTGGAATAAAGCGTCATACAGGTTTTGAACAATATGTGAGTGACTAAATGATGATAAATATTTACATTTTGGGGTGAAATATTCCATTAATGATTTGTTGATTTATTTCTATGGCTGGGTACTTCTCACCACCTCTAAAAATATGTGCTACATCACAATATCATTATCATCATGATTAAAACTTTGCTAATCCCATGAGAGAGACCCAGCATGTACGCAATGAAAGGGTAAATTATGCAGGTTTAGTTTCATTCTTTCTCATGCCTCATAAGTGGATCTGACCGCACTGAGAAATGACTCACTCAAAGTTTGTGCTTATTTAGATGACCTTCTTCAATATTGAAATGATGCACATGATATGAATACATAAATAAATCAACAAATATACTGATACAGGGACTTAATGTATTGATACAATATTGTATATGAAAAAATATTGCAATATATTAATAGAAGTTTGTATAATGCGTTCTTAATGTGAGTAAATGCAAGCCTGGACTTTTGACCATTACGTGATCATAGCAAAAAAGTTTGGCTGCAGTCGACCAGTGAAATGTCCAGTGGGGGCGCCAAAAGCGAGTGAAATGAAATGGTGTCGGAATTTGATGAGGTTTTTAAGGTGAATACTGGAGATTTTAAGGAGTAAAACGTACCTCCCTAACATAAAATTCTAACCTAAACCTAACCAGTAGTGATCTAAAATCATTAATTTCTCCAAACACAAAATGGGAAATGAAAAATACATATTCTGAAGCAGCCATGTCATCTCGTGTCTCTTCCATGACATTCTCGTCTCACGTGTCAGGCTGCCTGCTCTTACACTCTATCAGGTTAGCTCCTGCGCAAGCTATTCACATTGGACTATGTGTGTAAATGTAGGTCTTTAATACAGGCATTAATACTGGCATGTTTTTTCAAATGATGCTTTAGAGTAAAGTGTTTCGATATCATAATATAGCAGTGTGTGAGTAACAGTGTGAATTGTGTTCGTGATTTGTGAGAAAGTGAATAAAACGCAAAGTTTTTGTAGAGCCTCTATTGCTTATTTCACCAGACTGCGTGAAACGTAGAATTCCGTTTGTAAAAGTCAGTTTTCAAAAAATGTAGTTATAGTAAATTTCATTCTATGAGACTAGGTACAGTTTAAGAAATTCATCACAGGCACAGGAACACATTTGTGTTTAAGTGCATGCACATCCATTGCATCTCACTCTGACCTTCTCTCACTGTACACACCCATTGTTAGGAGCAGCAGAAGTATTTGGGGTGGAACGCGGCAGTTACTTCCTGAGATTGAGTCCACAGCTCGCTAGCCAAAGCACCATCACAGAGCTGATGAAAGAATGGGCTAAGAAAAGAGAAAGGATGGAACACTGTACATCGTGTTCCGGACATGTATTAATAATCAGTCACGTCGTTTTTCGGCAGTCCCAGATGGAACTTGCGGGCGCAGAATTCTGAAGAATTTGAACACCCATCATTCACAAAGTTCCCCCTCCAACACTGCCATGTTCCTCTTTAGAATTTGTTTTATTTCTGAGCCATGACTGGCACCAAATAGAATTGCCAAAAAAAAATATTTACAAATTACAAAAAGTACATTTACAAGCACACCAGTATGCTGATAAAAACAGCTTATTTAAAAAAAAAACTTAGACAATGCAAGAAAACCTTTGGATGAGATTTGAAATAATCGAGTAATTCTCTGCTTTTGACGTCAAAATGTGAAGAGGCATGTGCACAACATGTGAGTACATTGGATAAGCCGGTAAGAACATAGGTAATGGTGTATATATGCAACATGAAATTGGTGTAATTGGCAAAAATCGTGCTGAGCGGTTCATTCATAAGCAGTTTATGACCTTACACAGATTAAGGAACTCGTAGTCGGCTTAATAAGCATAATCAGCAAACAGCACTCGTTGTTTACACTTTTTGGGGCCTATGAAATATTTATTGTCTTTGCATGTTAAGCTGTGATAGGAGGAAGGAGGAAGTATTTTATCATTGAAAAATAGCATACATCACCTTATTTGACAATGCTTTAAGATTCTCTCAGCTTTGTTTAACACATTTTAACATGTTTAAATCTATTGCAGCAGATTCTGCCGCAGAAAACTGCCCCACAGCACAGAAAATGCAAAGAAAGTCTGCAGATTCCAAATAAGAACAAAGGTGGCCACCCACTTTTTTTTAGCAATCATGGTTCCATAAGGTTTTTTCCAATAATGATTTAAAAAAAATCCTTCATAAAAGACTTCAAAGCCATAAATCCAACAAGCTAAGAGGTGAATTGCACGATTAAAAACTTTGAGAAGGTGCCACTGTCACAATCATAATTTGCACAGTATTGCTTATTGCGATTGCCCAATATTTACAGAATTATTAATTCCAGATTTTATAGCAATTGTGATGTAAGAATGCCAGATTAAAGGTGAAGTGTGTAATTTCTGTGCCACTAGTATTACCCAACAGAATTGCAAAGATAAACACTGTTGTCAAACGGGTAACAATACCCCGTCTGCTAGTGGTCGATCAAACAGATAGTCCCACCCCCAAAACTAAGGCCATTGGTTGAGCCAATGTTGTCTTGGGCTGGTTGGGATGCACAAACAGAATAATGTTTCAACATAAATGTAGCCACAAAGCTACAGAGTTACTATAACAGAGTTTGCACTATTGCGTACTGCAATTGGCCAATTGTTACGAGATATGACATTTCAAAATCTCTGTGTTTGTGATGTGAGAATGCCACAATGACTTCTTTTCTCTTTCTCAGCTATGTCTCAGGGCGGCTCATTCCAGCTCATGCAGACTTTGAGGAAGTCTCCGGCTGTTTTCCGCCGCCGTTTCCGCCAGGACCGCACCCAGACCCTCTCGCATGGTGACCCGCTCTTCAAGGTGCACTACATTGGCACAGAAAAGATATACTCCCTGGATGTAGAACAGGCTGAGGAGGCCATTGGCCGGTTGCTGGAGAAGTCGCCAGATTCAGCCACTCTTGGCAAACTGGGCAAGGAACATGCTCTTGTTGTTCGACCTCGCTATGTAGAAGTCAAGGAGATCAGCACAGGCAGACAACTCACAAAGACATACCTAAAGGACATTGCCTATTGCGCAGCAGACGCAACTAGGCCCAATCTCTTCCTCTATATCTGTAAGCAGCGAGGCCAACAGCTCCAGTGCCGAGTGTTCTGGTGTAGTAGGCCAGACCGGGCTAAAGACATGACTGCCTGTTTAGCCAAATCCTTTCAGAGAGCTCTGAATGACTTGCAAGAGGAGGAGAGCAATCACGTTAAAAAAGAAGAAAGCAAGATGGATGGAAAGCCAGTTCCAGCCATGGAACAAGGAAAAAGCTGCACGCTACCAGCAGACCTGGGAAAAAATGAGGGTAGGTCATACCAAGTTGGTGGTCTGGCTGCAGGGGGGCTATTGAGGGGACAGGGCAGCGCTGATGTAAGAGAAAGTGGTTGCCCTGACTTATTCTTCCCAACCTCTGAAAAACCTGGGAATAAACAGAAATGTCGTTCAAACCCATTTGACTTTATTTTGCAGAACACAAAAGGAGGTGGTTTTATTGGTGTTCTCCTTGCTAATTTCCATAAAATAGCAGTTGAATTCAGCATCTGACTCACTTTAAACTTATAAAAGCACCCAAGTGCCAAAAAGTAGTCCATGCAACTTGTGCATCATATTCCACAATATATACAATATGATGAATAGACTACAATTCAAGTTCTTATTCACTCTCAAATCCTTGATCAGCTCACATTAAACCTCATTGGTTGTTTGTTATCTTGTGACCAAACGTCATGACACAAGAACCAATGAGGTGTGATGTTATTGACGTGTTGCCATATTGGATTGGTAACACTTTACAATAAGATTCCATTTGTTAACAGCATTAGTTCATATGAACTACAAAAATATTGATCTTGGTTATTGTTGATTTAAACATATACTAATGCATTTATAAAATCCAAAGTGTTTTTTTTATATTAGTTAATGCACTATGAGCTAACACGAACAAACAATTGTATTTTTGTAAACTATCATTAAGATTAATAAATGCTGTAAAAAATATTGTTAATTGTTTGTTCATGATACCTATTGCACAAACTAATGTTAATGAATGGAAGCTTATTGTAAAGTGTTACCAATTGTATTGTTCTCTGTATACAGGAGTTGATCAATGAATTAAGAGTAAATAATTACTTTATTTTGGCCTGTTTATCATACAAGGACAAGGTAATCCAAAGACTTCAAAAGACTTGGAATATGATGCAAGTCACATGGGCTACTTTTATGATACTTTTCCTTAAAATAGTTAACTTTCAACTGCTGTTCTGTTATTTTCTGCGATCAGAACATCCTTCAAAATATCGCCTGTTGTGGTCCGCAGAAGAAAGACATGTGGTTTGGTGAATAAATGATGACAACAACATTAACATTTTTGGGTGTCTCTTTTAAGATAAGATTCAATTAATAAGAAATATTTCATATTCTTAACTATTTCTAGGACAGTAATCAAATAGAAGCACATTTCTGACCCTGATCAAGTTAACTTATTTGTATAAAAGTTCAGATTTATTTGCTACCATGGAAGCACACGACGTGCTCTTTGGAATGCTCTTAAATCATGCTGGATAACATGAACATGAGGTTTTGCGCAAACTTGTGGAGTCCATGCCAGCACTCGGCTTTCATTGGGGGGCATACCAAAACCTTGGAAATTCTCAAATTCATGTAAAAAAGTATTTTTAAAAACAATGTTTGGTACAAATGTTTATGCTTGATCAAATAATTTTTATGAAAGTGTATTACATTTGATAAAATGTATTGGGGGAAAAAACAAGCATTTTCATTGGTGGACCCCACAGCATTTCTGTTTTATCTCTAAACATCTTGAATATGGGAATTTAACTCTTACACAAACTGTAGCTAGAAAATAAGTGAAAGAAAAATTAAGTGTTATTTTTGGTTTGTAGGTCGGTGGCGAAGACGGAGCCCCCTGAGAGAGTTGATGAGGAGAACCAGTATCAGCAACTGAAACACCACTGCAATCCTTGAGACTTTCTGAAAGTCTTTGTGAAATTGTTAGTGCTGATATTTTTTGTCATCTTTGGGCAGATTTTATAAAACCAGTTTTAATGAAAACTGGACAGACATTGTTAAAAAACAGCCCACTTTTGCCTGTATATGAATAAGGGCATATTACTGTGAGAATATGGATAGATGTCTGATGTCTAACAGCAACTCTCGGTTCAGTCGGCTATGGGTTGGTAGACTGAGACAGTTACATTGGAGTGTTGCCAGTGCTTGGAATGCAGTCAGAGTGTTTCCTGTACCTAGAATCTGTTGCATAAAGAGACCAAGATTACAACATGAGTTTTCCAAGATTCTAAAACATTGCAATATATTTAGTCAAAATGTTCTCTTTGTACATTGTAAGGCCTCCAAGCACTTAGTATAAAGTAGGTAAAAAGTAGATATTACAAGTTAATTTACAAATTAATTGATCAGAGTTGTCCATCGGGACATATTGAAATCAGGATTTAGTTGACCTGTTTCTAAAATGTAACAATTTGACCAAAAATCATATATGTTGCAGAGTGTCTCTATATAACAGTTGTACTCTAGTAAACAAAGACTGTATTCCTGTTGCTCAACTGGTGAAGCATGGTGCCTGCAACGCTAGGTTCATAGGTTTGATTCCCAGGGAACATCTGACATACAGACTTATTACAATCAGGATGTTACTCTGCTGGTCTTAAGCAATAATCGTAAAGAGAAAAACTTCTTGAAGAAGTGAAATTAATAATGTAGTAAGAGAGAACCATGTGAAAGGATTCATTCTGCAGCAACACCTTGTTACATATACATCCTATATTCAGTTTTATTATTGAGAGTTAACATGGATTAAACATTTAGGATAAATTACTTAAACATATTGATGCGAAGATACAAGATATATATAATGTTTTGCAATGCACTAAATTCATACCACTAATCTACAAAGTCCTTTTTTCTACTTACTAATAGAGATACAGTATGCACATTTCTCTTATTCAGCACATTTAAAATAAGAATGCCAATAAAACAAAAAAGTTAAAGGAATATTTCAGGATAAGTTAACTAAAGGAGCATCAGTGGCACGCTGTTAATACATAACTTTTTCCTCAGTTTGTAAAAAACTAATAGGAAACATGTTCAGTTGGACATAAAACATAATGCACTTGCAATGGAAGCCTACAAGGCAAGTGCACTGAAGGTTTAAAAGCAGAAATGTAGAAATGAAAAGCTCTGAATAGTCTCCAGGTAAGGGATTTCACAGTTGTAGGAATGCCAGAAATACATAATTTTTCAAGTTATGCTCAGCTCTAAAATAATGCATTGGCTTTGAGAGTGCAATCTCTATAAAATGATTTCTAATAATCCTTATCCCGTCATAAAGAGCAACTGGAAAGGTCACAAAAATGCAATCGCAAATGGTGTGGAACCCTATTTCACAAACCAGAGCTTGTTTGGTTTATAGATTATAAGAATGACTTATTGTTGGAGTATTTTGGACTGCTAACTTTTATGTTACTGACTTTTTCTATTGGAATCCCAAGGTTCCTATTTTGCTCTGTTTGCATTAAAGCAACAAAACATGGATAATAAACTACAATTTATTTTATGTATACATGCATGGGATAATGTACAGGGGTTCTGATCACCCTGTCAGCTGACTGTACATTATCCTGCTTATTGTGCTGCTACTTACCAATAAATAAATAAATGGCCATGAAATATTGTTTTGAGTTGGAATTAATGTATTATGCGTCAAGAAAGAGACCATGGAATATCACAAGAGACAGGAAACTAGCATGGATATGTATGAACTCGGTTGCCGAGTTGAGTTTAGTGGTGATTATAAAAAAAAAAAAAAAAGAATTGACCGAATGAACAAACTGAATGCTGGGTAAGATGATCTTTTGTATTCATGAATGAATCTCTTTTTCTTTATTGAGCATTTAACCATATGCTTAAGTGCAAAATCCAACACAGGCAACCATGCAATTATTCGGACAAGTTCTCACTCGTCTTAAGAAAAACTCCCAATCACTGCCAATGGCCTCTTATCAATAGTGCAAAATTACAGCAAAAATTAGTAAGCCTCAAACTGCTAAAGTGCACAGAAGAATAAACTTTAAAAACATCAGGTGTTCCTTTGACTGTTGGTCCTTTCAATCACACATCATCATCATCCCCATTTCTACTTAATCCCAGACTTCCAAACAAACACATGCAGAATAACATACAGCAACCACCTAAGAAGATGACGCCCAGCAAAATATAGACCAGTGTGGTGGTCCAGAAAGCGAACAGATACAGCGTTTTATTGCAATACTGGTCCTTGTCAGGGGTGTAAGAAGGCTGGTAAATGGAGTAGATCCATACATTACCTGTAGAGAGAGGAGCACACAGTTTAAGGGTGCTATAAAACCAAATTCCTAATTAAATCTTGTGGCAAATTCATTGGTCATGAGATAAGTTAGGGGATATCAGACTGACTGGTAGACCCAAAAGCTTTTGAACAATGGTAAAGCTTTCAAAACTATCATTATAAACAAGCAGGTTCTAAAATGAACTTTGTTCAGATTTCAGGAGAATTGAGAAAATATACATGGGTCAATCACGTGACGCTCGTTTTTTGGCAAGATCTATAGAGTTATTAAAAAATGCAAACACAACAATTACTTGAATACACCTCAAATACAGTGCTGTTAAAAAGTATTTGCCCCATTCCTGATTTCTTCTATTTTTGTGTTTTTTTACATACTAAACTGTTTTAGATCTTCAAACAAGATATAACATAAAAGTCAACCTGAGTAAACACAAATCCAGTTTTCAAATATATATATTTTTAATTGAAGCAAAAAAGTTATCCAACACCTATATCACCCATGTGAAAAACAAACTACCCCCTTAAACTTCATAGCTGGTTGTGCAACCTTTAGCAGGAACAACTACAACCAAAGGCTTCAGATAACTGGATTTCAGTCTTTCACAATGCTGTGGTGGAATTTTGGCCCACTCTTCCTTGCAGAACTGATTTAGTTCAGCCACATTGGAGGATTGAGCAAGAACTGCCCTTTTAATGTCCTGCCACAGCATCTCAATCATGTTCAACTCAGAACTTTTGATCCATTCAAAAGGTGGACTTACTGCTATGCTTTGGATCATTGTCTTGCTGCATAATCCAGTTGCTCTTGAGCTTCCACTCACAGACTGTTGACCAGCCGTTCTCCTTCAGGATATTCTGGTAGAGAGCAGAATTCATGTTTCCCTCGATTATTGCAAGTTGCCCTGAAGTAGCAAAGCATCCCCACACCATCACAGTACCACCACCATGCTTGACATATAACTATATGATGTTCTTTTTGTGGGATTCTGTGTTTGATTTACGCCAGATGTAACGGGACCCGTCTTCCAAACAGTTACACTTTTGACTCATTCTCTCAAAAACTTTGAGGATCATCAAAGTGTGTTTTGGCTAAATTCAGCTGAGCCTTCTTCTGGGTTAGCAGTGGTTTTCGCCTCGCACTCTTCAATGGATGCCATTTTTTGCCAGTTTCTTTCTGATAGTGGAGTCATGAACAGTGACCTTTATTAATGCGAGAGAGGCATGCAGTTCCTTGGATGTTGTCCTTGGCTTTTTTCTGACTTCCTGGATGAGTCGTCACTGTGCAAAGGAAATTCCTCTTGGAGGAATTTTGGAAGGTCGGTCACTTCTGGGAAGGTTCACTACTGTGCCAAGTTTTCTCCATTTGGAGATCATTTTGGTTCTTTGGATTCCCAGATCCTTTGAAATAGCTTTGCAGCCCTTCCCAGACTGATGTATATCAATCAACTTTTTTCTCATCATTACTGGAATTTATTTTGACCTTGGTGTAACCGGTCCTGCTCGCCCCACTCCGAACGGGACTCGAACCAACATCTCACTCACCAGTGAGCACGGAGGAAAAAGCACTTGTGTCTCATTCAGTTGAACTCCAAACATCTCAGGGAACCGCACCGCTGATGTCACATGAGCAGCTCTCTTGAGATCGTGTGAAGATGAACCACTTCTCAAGCGCTCTGATGAGCACGCCGTTTACAGAAGCGTACACAAAACTCCAGCGAAAATACACTCACCTAAAGGATTATTAGGAACACCATACTAATACTGTGTTTGACCCCCTTTCGCCTTCAGAACTGCCTTAATTGTACATGGCATTGATTCAACAAGGTGCTGAAAGCATTCTTTAGAAATGTTGGCCCATATTGATAGGATAGCATCTTGCAGTTGATGGAGATTTGTGGGATGCACATCCAGGGCAAGAAGCTCCTGTTCCACCACATCCCAAAGACGCTCTATTGGGTTGAGATCTGGTGACTGTGGGGGCCATTTTAGTACAGTGAACTCACTGTCATGTTCAAGAAACCAATTTGAAATGATTCGAGCTTTGTGACATGGTGCATTATCCTGCTGGAAGTAGCCATCAGAGGATGGGTACATGGTGGCCATAAAGGGATGGACATGGTCAGAAACAATGCACAGGTAGGCCGTGGCATTTAAACGATGCCCAATTGGCACTAAGGGGCCTAATTGTGCCAAGAAAACATCCCCCACACCATTACACCACCACCACCAGCCTGCACAGTGGTAACAAGGCATGATGGATCCATGTTCTCATTCTGTTTACGCCAAATTCTGACTCTACCATCTGAATGTCTCAACAGAAATCGAGACTCATCAGACCAGGCAACATTTTTCCAGTCTTTTAACTGTCCAATTTTGGTGAGCTCTTGCAAATTGTAGCCTCTTTTTCCTATTTGTAGTGGAGATGAGTGGTACCCGGTGGGGTCTTCTGCTGTTGTAGCCCATCCGCCTCAAGGTTGTGCATGTTGTGGCTTCACAAATGCTTTGCTGCATACCTCGGTTGTAACGAGTGGTTATTTCAGGCAAAGTTGCTCTTCTATCAGCTTGAATCAGTCGGCCCATTCTCCTCTGACCTCTAGCATCAACAAGGCATTTTCAGCCCACAGGACTGCCGCATACTGGATGTTTTTCCTTTTCACACCATTCTGTGTAAACCCTAGAAATGGTTGTGCGAGAAAATCCCAGTAACTGAGCAGATTGTGAAATACTCAGACCGGCCCGTCTGGCACCAACAACCATGCCATGCTCAAAATTGCTTAAATCACCTTTCTTTCCCATTCTGACATTCAGTTTGGAGTTCAGGAGATTGTCTTGACCAGGACCACACCCCTAAATGCATTGAAGCAACTGCCATGTGATTGGTTGATTAGATAATTGCATTAATGAGAAATTGAACAGGTGTTCCTAATAATCCTTTAGGTGTGTGTATATATATATATATATATATATACATACATACAAAAATAAAAAAATAATATTTAAAAATGGGAAATTTCTTTCAGTTAAAATTAGTTGTTACAAAGGTACACCTTTTGTATGTTTTGCTTTTATGATTTGTCTCAAGTAAATAAAAAATATTAATTCTGACATTTTAGCCATAAAGTAGAGAAAATGTTGCGCTCAAACTAAACTTCTGTTACTTCAGGTGCAGACAAAAAAATTATAATTTAATATATATATATATATAAAAGTCTTTCACAGATTCACAAAAACTTTTGTCATAAGATGGTTATTTATATCTTCAGCTTTAGTGTGTCAATAGCAAATATAAATGTTAGACTCACCCAAAAAAAAATTTGCAAAAGTAAAAACTTTACTTTTGCAAATAGAAAAGATTAGAATAGAAGAACAGGGAGCCCTGCAACAGATTTCATGATCCCCACAAATCCCCCCACTGAACATTGTGTCAGTCTGGGATTACATAAAGAGACAGAAGCAACTGAGACAGCCGAAATAGATAGAAGAACTGTGTTAGAACATCCTATCTGCCAACAACCAAGAAAAACTGTGTCCAGGTGTACCTAAGAAAATTGGTGCTGCTTTAAAGGCAAAGGAGGTCACACCAAATATTGATTTAGCCTTTTTATGTTTACTGGATGACATTAAGTGATAAATGAAAACTGTTTATGTCATTATTTTTGAAGACATCCTCACTATGCAACATTTTCTGTGACTTTTGAACCATTCATTAAAACCACACTTTTGCAATTGCAGTAGCTAAAAACATTTTTTAAAACCCAATTCCTACAAGTCATTTTAATTACTCCCCAAAGACAAATTTGGCAAGTGTTAAGAAGGATCGTTCAAACAATGGAAACTGAAAAATGGAAAAGAGCCACTCAGACATTATGCAAACATCTCTTATGTAGGGTGTAATAGGGTGTTGTGAACAACCTAAAGGGTGAGTAAATGATGGCAGAGTTTAGATTTTGGAGTAAAATTAGATTTTGAACCCTGTACCAGTCCAAACCTTGAGCTATAATAAACTGACTTCATTTGAAAGCTGATAACACATTATACCGTTATTGCTCACACTCGGATGTCTTACCAGCGATGAACCAGCAGAAGAGGAAAAGGGACACCAGTGAGTTCCAGGCTGTGCAGAGACCGCTCAGAGGAGTTTGAGTGCCCTCCTCAGGCTCCTGAGCGCATGGCAGGCAAGACAACAGGCCCAGCATCAGTGCAAACACACCTGACACCAGCAGATAGATGGGGATATAGGGCTGCTTTGGACAATCCTGCAGATATATTGCACCTGTGAAGGAGAAGGAACATTATATTCATATCTGGGTTTGTTTATTTGACCAAAGTAAACTGATGTTGTCAAAAATCTGGACCACTTACCAATCGATACCTGAGCGACGGGCAAAGCGATCACAATTAGTTTGGAGATTACTGTGAAACATTGGTTAGAGGCAGACAAAATGAAAGCAGATTATTTCCGGTGTATTTCTCACAGCATGGTAAATGGTCTGCACTTATACAGTGATTTTTTATTAACCTTGGAGGTTACCAAAGCACTTTACACTGTGTCCCAATCACCCATCCACACTCACACTCGTACACCAACGGCGACAGAGCAGCAATGCAAGGCGCTAGCCTGCCATTGGGAGCAACTTGGGGTTCAGTGTCTTGCCCAAGGACACTTCGGCATGTGGAGTCGTGTGGGCCGGGAATTGAACCACCAACCCGGTGATTGGTAGCCGATCCGCTCTACCACCTGAGCCACAGCCACCCCACTATTGTATCCAATGTGAAGGCCTTACAACTTACAAATCACTACTTCTGTTACCAGAGTCTTACCTATATGGACAAGGCTTGAAAAGTATTTGGATTTAACTAACTTTTGTTTTCGAAATCACAGCATGAAAGCTGTTATATCTCAGATTAAAGGGCCTTAAAACCCCGAAACAGATTTTTTGAGTGGTTAACATACGTATGTACATTTTGCACATCTTTTAAAACAATACTACATTTACATTTATGCATTTGGCAGACGCTTTTATCCAAAGCGACTTACAGAGTCCTTATTGCAGGGACGATCCCCCCAGAGCAACCTGGAGTTAAGTGCCTTGCTCAAGGACACAATGGTGGTGGCTGTGGGGCTTGAACCAGCATCCTTCCAATTACCAGATTACCAGTTATGTGCTTAGACCACTACACCACCACCACTCACTGTGTTTACTGTTGAGGGGAAAGTGGTTATTTTTTCGTTTTACTGAGCAATTTCGTTCTTCCGGTTTATAAACTGAAGTTGAAGCAATGCCACAAAAAATAGGTACATGTGAAAACTCATAACAGCTGTTCCGGGCAGACGCAAGACTTCAACACCAATCTTAAATCAGACATGAGAGTGGACTTTTACACTAAACACCGTGATTAGATCAAGTGATTGTATCACCCTAGAGTCATGTTAACACGTGTTATACTTCCACATTGTGGAATAGCCACAGCTATTGAAAAACTGTTTATTTAATGTTTTGTATATTGGACCAGTTTACTTTCATTGATTGTGCCTTACTGGAAAACATTTTGTTTCATTAGAAAAGGGGATATTTTAAATTATTTTCTGTGGTTATCAGCATGCCACAAATGCTGACAATACAGTTTAACTTGTATTAAACCAGAAACACTCCTTGTAAGAATAAATATCTATGAATTAATGTCGTCTTAAAGCAGTGCTGGTTTTGAGTGATGTTCTCACTTTCTTCTCAAAAGTTTGAGCAAAACATACAAATCTTTTTGCAGATTTGCTAACTGTTCATTCTTCACAGTCACATGACTGATATACAGCAAAGTGCCTCAAAACTCTTTTGTTTTCAAAATGTGATGCTCAGCCATCTGTTGTGATTGTGTTTTGGAAGTAGATCTTGACCCCTCCCGTCCTCTCCTCCCTTCCCAGCCCCATAACCGGCATAACACTTCAACATCAGATTAATATAGTTCTAAACTGTCAAAGAATTTAAACTATTAATATGACAATTTATAAAATATGTAGTAGACCATATTACACTCTTGAAGTAAACTTAATTGTGAGTACTTAGAACAGGTGTGCTGAGTTTGGGTGGTCTACGAATATTTTGCAGTAAACGCCGGTCTTCCATCCTCTTTTTTTCACTCTGACCTGAGAGAGAGAGAGAGAGAGAGAGAGAGAGAGAGAGAGAGAGAGAGAGAATAATAGTATAGCATCATTTTTTAATATATAAATTAAACTGTGAAGCTCAAATTCACTGGTATTACATTATTCAAATGGTTCTCACTTAAATAAAGTATTGTGGCAATATCATGGTATATCAAACATGGTACATCTTTTGCTAGAAGCTTTTTCATAAGGAACCCATCACAATTTACTGATACCCAGAGGGAAAATTTGAAATGAAATGTTCATTTATCATCTCCATTGACCAAAAGAAAGAAACCACAATCAGAATCAGCCACACTCTTAAACAATGTTCATATAGAAACACACCGCTATCTCAATGACATTCAAAATACCATGACTGAAGAACACAAAGGTGTGCAAATAGTGCACAGTAGTTTGCATGCAGCTAAAGAGAAGATAAAACAGGAAGAGCCTAAAAAGAAAGAAAGGAAGAAAGAAAAATAAAAACATTTTAAACGAAAGAAAGAAAGAGATGGAGGGAAGGAGACAAAGTGGTGCTTCTCATTTCCTCACTCCTTTGTGACCCGGAAACCGATCCAAGTCCGCCATCATAAAGAACTGATGATCAGTTCTCTAAATGCACAGCAGGGAGGCAAGGACTGAGGAAGTTTACATTGGGTGCTTGAGGGAGGAAGAACAGGAGCATCTCATGTAGAAGACATTTTGGTCTAAGCACATGATGCACACATCAATTCTCCTCCCCTTTCACATCTGACACAAGTTTAAATTTTTTTATGTTTCACATTTGCAGCTTAAAACATAACGGTCACACACGTAATAGTGCATTTCAAATCATTGTTTTATATTATGAAAAAACACTCAGAGGTAATGCAGCTGCACAGATATGGCAGGCTAAAGTGACGCGTGCGAGAGCAGGACATTATATTTTACAAATCTGTCTAGCTTCAATTCCTCCATCTTGGTTTCATTTTCGTGCATCATTTCCTAAAAGTGAGGAGCAAGGAAGTGAAGAAAGGAAGCACAATTTTAGAAATGAGAAGCACCCAAGGAAGGGAGGGAGGTAAAGCAAGGAAGGAAGAAAGAGAGTGAAGGAAAAGTAGTGAGGTGGGAAGAAAAGGAAGGGAGAAAGTAAGTAAAGAAGGGAGGGAGGAAAGGAGAAAGCAAGGAAGGGAGGGAGAAAGGAAGGATGGATAGAAGGAAGAAAGCAAGGAAGGGAGGAAGGAAGAAGGAAGGAAAAGAAAGGAGGTAGGATGGAAGGAATGGAGGAAGGGGAGAGGAAGGTAGAAAGCAAGAAAAGAAAGAAGAGGAGGAGGAAGTGCGGGAAGAAAGAAAGAAGGTAGGAAGAAAGCAAGAAAAGAAAGAAGGGAGGATGGAAAGGAGGAAGTGAGGGAGGAAGGTAGAAAGCAAGAAAAGAAAGGAGGAAGTGAGGGAGGAAGGAAGAAAGCAAGAAAAGAAAGGAAGAGAAGGAAGGAATAAAAAGCAAGAAAAGAAAGAAGGCAGGGAAGGAAAGGAGGAAGTGAGGAAGGAAGAAAGCAAGAAAAGAAAGAAGGTAGGTAGGAAGGAAGTAGTAAGCAAGAAAAGGAGGAAGAAAGCAAGAAAAGAAAGGAAGAGGAGGAAGGAATAAAAAGCAAGAAAAGAAAGAATGAAGGAAAGGAGGACGTAAGGGAGGAAGGAAGGAAGCAAGAAAAGAAAGAAGAGGAGGAAGGAAAGGAGGAAGTGAGGGAGCAAGGAAGAAAGCAAGAAAAGAAAGGAAGAAGAGGAAGGAATAAAAAGCAACAAAAGAAAGAATGAAGGAAAGGAGGACGTAAGGGAGGAAGGAAAGGAGGAAGTGAGGGAGCAAGGAAGAAAGCAAGAAAAGAAAGGATAGAGTAGGAGGAAGGAAATGAGGACGTGAGGGAAGAAAGAAGGTAGGTAGGAAGGAAGAAAGCAAAGAAAGAAATAAAGAAGGAAGAGAGGGAGGAAGGAAAAGAAGGTAGGAAGCAAGGAAATAAAAAAGCAAGGAAGGGAAGGAAAGAAAAGGGTGAAATAAAAAAGTCTTGTACTGCCTTTGACCTTACAAACAAACTAAAGGTCTTAATCAAATTAGAGTCTGATTTATCAGTCACGAGTCAACATTGTGCAGTAACATCGCTAGAACTTCCCAAGAGTCAGCACACAAAAACAAATACCGTAAATGATAAACAACAACATAACGAACTATTGGAAAAACGGATTGTAGTTGGAGGCATATTATACAAACGCGTTAAAGCAACTTTACAATTTCACGAACATAACCGATTTTTACGTGTTTTGGAACAACATAGTGATTTCAATTCCACACCTTCTTTAATTTCTCTCATCCCGAAGCACTTCCAACAGTTTAGTATGTCAGAAAACAACACTGAAGCTGAACAACAACAATCCTAAACGAGGCTCAAATAACTTACCGAAGTTAGAAAGACTCTTATAATAGCTGAGCGCTCTTATAATTTAGCTAATTGAGCTACATGCGAACATACGGAAACTCTGGCATAGCAAACATCTACACCACGCCTACATTGTCCGTGTCCGACCGAGGGAGGGCTCGTGCAGTTTGCGTTCATGTGACATCTCTTCTGAAGGGACAGAAACTTCCTGAGAGTCAATAGAATGAATACTGACTGGTTACAAACAAAACAAAAAATGTGGCAGTGCATTTAGGTTTTTCATCAGATTTAACATGCAAATAATTACAGTTGTGGTGTAAATACTTACAATCTGTGTCCACTTGATTAAAAAATCTAGCTATATGAGGGCATAATGCATCTATTAATTTAAAACATAGACGGTGTGACATCTGTTTATTAATAATTCTATAAAAAAAATCTCAATATAGAGCAAGATTACGTTCTACCTTCTACCTTTAGATTCAGCATTAATGCATGCTTTAATCATTTAAACGTTTACCTATGACTATAATTGAATATTAAACACTGTATCAGATCTTACTAATAAAACAAACCCCACTGTGGTTTCTATGTCATAACTATGACAAACTTTCATAACCAAAAATGACAACCACATTTAAAAACCATCTTTATTATAGAAGATAAAAAATTGAGCATGAAATAGTAAATCAATTCAATTGTACGTTAAACCCAACAAATGCCTAGTTTTCTGTCAACAAGCACAAATATGTGCATAATTATACATGTGAATATTAGACAGTGATGGAGGCATTACACCTACAGTCTTTGTTTTTTACTTTATCCACACAATCCAGATAAATCCCTCCAGTCCCCTTTAGCACCTCCTTATATTAATTAATGAAAGATTGCTCAATCCTGTGCTTTCTTCACACACACATTAAACGCAATTTTTTTTATCACTAGACACAATCAACTTCCATCCTGTCTTTTTCTGCAAAGTTGCGATGTGTGTGTGGAAGCCACTGTTAGAACTTCTGTTCTTGCAGCCACATTGGCAACTATGTATGTGTGCATGTATGTAGAGTATGCAGATACATTTAGGTGTATACATGATTGAGTCTTAATTTATGAAAGTATTCATTGTATATACAGTGTCAATGCATGTGTAAATTGTGTGTGTGTCAGTGTGGGGATTGTGTGCTTGCGGCCTGGGATTCGGAGCGTTCCAGCTTCACAGTAGACTCCATACTGATGGGTGAGGTACAGGAGGGTAAAATGCCTGAGCTCTTGCTCTCCAGTGAGGAAGAGGATGGAGGCATAGACACCACAATGTATTTTTGCAAAGGACGTGAGCCGCCCACAGGTCCTGTGTTTCCAGACTCCAATTTGACTAGTGACTGTAATGAGGTGGGAGTGCTGGGGACTGTACTAGTGATGGGAGATCCAGACTGGGAGGAACTGAGAGTAATGACCTGGAGGGAGAAATTACATCCACAGTAGTGACAGATTACAGATTTGAGATAAAATACTCAAGTCCCTTTTTTATAATCGATTAACCTTCGATTATTTCTTTGATTAATTGAATAAAAAAGGCACATTTTCTCTATTTTAATCAAATGTATTTGAGCATGTGTGAAACCATCAAAAAACATATTGTCAAACAGCTGGGTTAAGTGCTGTGTTTAAAAGCATGACTCGTGTTAGCATTGCCCAAATCAATGAACTCATGGAGGGAAGCCTCGACACTGTGTCAAGTTAAAGGAAGATGAGCTGCTTGAGAAAACGGTGTGTGCTTCGTGTTCAAACTTTGTCCAACAAACACAGCAGAAAAACATTTTGGTGAAAAAACAAATGTACTCAGAGAAAAAAGTGAGAACTACGGAAGAGGATTAGGGCCAAGCAATATTAAAAAAAATAAAGCCATCTCGAGATTAAAGTCATAATAATGCGAGATTAAACTCGTTAAATTTCGAGAAAAAAGTCGAAATACAATCTTGAGAATAAACTCATTAAATATCAAGAATAAAGTCATTATAATGCGAGATTAAACTTAACGAGTTTTTTCTCGAAACACAACGACTTTATTCTCGATATTTAATGAGTTTATTCTCAAGATTGTATTTCGACTTTTTTCTCGAAATTTAACGAGTTTAATCTCGCATTATAATGACTATAATCTCGATATTTAATGAGTTTATTCTCAAGATTGTATTTCGACTTTTTTCTCAAAATTTAACGACTTTAATCTCGCATTATAATGACTTTAATCTCGCATTATAATGACTTTAATCTCGAGATGGTTTTATTTTTTTATTATTGCTTGGCCCTAATCCTCTTCCATAGAGAACAAATATACACAGAGAAAAAAGGTGAGAATTTTTTTTTACACAGTGAAAAAAGGTGAAAATAAAATTTACAGAGAAAAAAGGTGAAACAAATTACACAGAGAAAAAAGGAAAGAGTTAAAAACTGGAAAGAAATCATTGAATTTTCAATCATTGACATTGCAGAGAAAATAATTATATTTAGGCTCAGGAAGGCACTATGGGGGCTTTCACACTGGCAGTTTAATCCAAAACAGAGTACAGTTCGCATGAAAAGTTGGTAATGTGAAAGCTGTTTTGCGGACCACAGTACCAAACGCGAGACTACCTGTAGGAGGTGGTCTGAGTTCCACTGAAATGGAACTGCGGAGCGGGTCGCATGAGTGAAAAAGCAACCTGTACTTGGGTCAACACTTGTTCAGGAAGTAAAATGACTTGTGCATGCGTTTTTGCAAAAGCATGATGACATCATCAGTTGCACAAATCAGTGGAAGTCACAGAAAAGGTGAGGTGCCTTTTATATATGTGCATGAGTGAGCGTGCAACCAGCTGTGTCCTCAAATAAGATAGTTTGAGCACCATTCCCTGGACATGTACAACTGCTGAATTACGACATGTGAAGCACAGAGGCGCTTACAGAGGCTGAGAGTGTTTGCTGCCATGAATTGACGATTGGAATGAATGGATAGATGCACAAATGCACCATTTTAAGACTAATACAAATATACAGTATAGCTAAAACAACTCACTTCTTTTTCATGAGTGCGGTTCCGCGTTCGTCACTTCTCACAAGAGATTACACCATGCCTACGTCATACGCCGGAACTCGACTCACTTGTGAACATCCGGACGGCCGTTACCGGAAGCCAGTGAATATAGTATAAGTTATAAATATGGATATTTTTCTTACAAAAATGTATCGCTTCGCTTCAGATGGCCTGTAACCAGGTGTACAGCGCAAGTCTTAAATAATAAAAACACACTGAGGAGTCTTATTTTGAAATTATGAAATAATGAAAAAACTATCTGCAACTATCGCAGTAGGCCTAGATTTTTGCCAATAACGATTGTTCCACAAAGCAACTATCGGCACAGATTAATCCGTTAAACCAATATATCGGTCCACATCTAGTAAGCAACCATTTAGCACCTAATCTTGATTCACTGGTGTATAAAACAGCAATAAAGTAATTCAGGAATACAGTTATCAGTTTTGGATGTGTAGCTGAAATAAAGAATATGACATGCATTTGATCCACCTAAATAAATATTTTGATGTCAATTCTATCGCAATTACAATATGAAGGGAAATAATCATACATTTTTGTCATAATCATGCAGCCCTACTAAATACAGCAATACAACAATCAATGGATCACGTCAAACTCCTTTACCTGCTGTGTGGAGGCAGTGCCCGCACTTGTTGCCATGACAATATACTTGGTTGCTGGGGGTGATGGCTGGGTGGGCATTCCAGGGCGAGTGGACATGAGGGTGAGAGAACTGGGCACTTTAATTATGCTGGGTGTGCGGGAACCACTGGAGGCTGCCAAGCCACTTTGAGACATTGACAGAGTTGGGCGTGGCTGCAGAGAGAGAGACACAGAGTGATCATTGCATAACAAGAGATAAATTACAATCAGGGAAACTTTCAGCTTATGATTCCCATCAGCTCAACAGAAGATGTTTTACAGATGTACACACCTGTGTGATGGTGAGTGTTGTTCTGTTGACGGTTTGGGCCTGGAAGGCAGCCTGTGCTCTGGCCTTCACCACGTGTGAACAAAGCATGGGACCCAGATAACCATAATCTGTTTTATATTGATCAACCACATCTGGAAGTGGCCTAGTTTTTGCAACAACACTGGCACAGTGTTTCTAAACACAGAACGAGAGAAAGAGAGAGAGAGAGAGAGAGAGAGAGGGATAACAATGTGTTTCTGACAGTGTTGGATTTTGACATGATGTTGCTGACATTTCAGTCTAAATTCATATGGGACACATAGTTTGCCTCTATTAATGTAAATTCCTTAAATGGTTAGTTCACCCAAAAATGAAACCATAATTTACTCACCTCAAGCCATCCTAGGTGTATATGACTTCTTTCAGCCAAAATCAATCAAGTGTTATATTAAAAAATATCCTGGCTCTTCCAAGCTTTATAATGGGAATGAATGGTACCTTAGATTTTGAAGACCAAAAAACTGCATCCATCCATCCATCCATCCATCCATCCATCCAACTCCAGGGGGTTAATAAAAATAAATAAATTTTGTATGAAAAATATCCATTTTGTTTTGCTCTATCCTCTGCGCTTCCGCATTCGTCACTTATCACCAGAGCCATATGCCGGAACTCGACACTCTTGTGAATGCACGGATGGCCGTTACCAAAATCCAGTGATTATAGTTTATAAAGTTATGAATATGGATATTGTTCTCCCAAAAATGCATCGCTTCACTTTATTAACCCCCTGGAGCCGTATGTACGACTTTTTTGATGGATGGATGCACTCATTTGGGCTTCAAAATTGAAGGTGCCATTCACACCCATTATAAAGCTTGGAAGAGCCAGGATTTTTTTTTTATATAGCAGACTATGTTTGGCTGAAAGAAGAAAGTCAAATGAACCTAGGATAGCTTGAGGGCGAGTAAATTATGGGCTAATTTTTTTGGGGGGTGAACTAACCATTTAAGATGTGAGACCATTTGCACTAGCAGCTATACCATAGCAATGTTTGCCATGTTCATTTTATCAAATAGGAATGCACCGATATAAACCAGTTTTTTTCTGATACCGATAATAACAAAAAACTATAGGCCAATAATGATATTTTGCCGTTCACCTTATTTTGTCATCAGGTCACTGTTTTACTTAAGAATTCTGCTTAAAAATTTACAAAGTGATACAAAAGATTTTTTTGTTCTAACAATAAATACTTTCTATTGAAAATGTATTGGATCTGTTGAACAATGACAAGCCAAAATTTTAAAAAGAGACAAAAAAACAAAATAAAAGTATGATAACATGACTGATAAGAAAATTATTTTATTTTGTACTTCTACAACATTGCACTTCGGTTTTTGCAGTTCAAAACAGTAGAACAAAACAGAAAACATTTTACACGCATGTACTGTGTACTGTCTGACAGAACATTAAACATTCATACTATGTACAGTATCTGTAGGACAATTCCACAGAAATGTCCACCACATCATGGAAAAAGAAAAGGTGATTGAGTCATAAGTGTCCCAATGTTCAGAAGATGAACACCCCTGCCATTGCCCAAATCTGTGTTCACGATATACTGATTCACGACATAGGGAGCTGATTAAAACACAGGGATAGCATTTTAAGGTTCAATAATCACGCCAGGCCATATTCAGGGTTCTTACACCTGTTCCAAAGTCAAATTCAAGCACTTTTCAAGCATTTTCAATATGCATTTTCAAGCTTTTCAAGCACATTACTACTGTGGTAAATTATTTGTTTACATACATATACACGTTTAGTATTCAACGTTTAATAGCACATGTTAAAGCTTATGAACTTATACCATCAGAATCAAAACTCCTTATGCATCTAACCTTAAATACAAATTACGTTTTAAACTGCAAAAAAAACTAAAAAACTAAACTAAAACCGTGGATGACTGACATGGTTACACATTGAAGTATTTTACTTGCTATCACTAAGCTGTCACCTAGCAATGTGCCTGGCTGGCAAAAAAAGATACTTGTGTGACGCACGACGCATGAGTACGGTAGATGCATTTTTTTTAACCGCAAAAGATTGAGTTATTTCATTGCGTATTTTTCTGACCTTTATGACATAACTATTTTGGTGTTTCTGCACTAGAGGGCACACACAATTATTTTTGCCAGTGAGAAATTCATGAACTGGGTTTGAATGTTACTTTAGACTGTGATGAAATTGAAAGAACGGTAGGGTGACCATATTCAAAACAGTATTACTATGAATGCAAACTTTAATACAGTGAAAAAGACACTCTATTAGCATTACCACTTCAGATATATAAATAAAAATGTCCAACATTCTTTTGAACTAAAATAAAATATTTGATGCCATGAGTGTGTCTTCATTTACTATTATTTTGAATGGCCATGGAAAATGAAGCAATGTGATGATAATGTTACCTGGTAGTCAGTTAATTTACCGAATGAACTTCCCCTTTTGCTGACCCTTAATGCTTCACAGAGCTAATGTGTGCTTCTAAATCACTTGCATATTTATTAGCAACTGATACTTAAGTGCAGCTTTACATGTCATACATTCCGCTTCCCACGGATCTCAACCTGGACGAAAGCATGGGAATTTTTGTCGCAAATCTTCTGTAAATTTTCGTAAACTTTCGTTTGGGCATTGTTTCCAATCAGCTTTAAGCAAAGCTGTCAACAACTGTTTGATGCTGAACACAACAATGCTTTGCGCGTTCCCGGAGAGATTGACCGGCAGGAATTTGGCCAATAGTTGCTAAAAGACTGTTAAAATCGACTAATTGGTGTGCGAGGAGGCGGGACTTACAAAGAGGGTTTAAAGCAATGCAAAAATGCCTGCACACACAAAGTATTAGACCAGATGCACATCATAATGCAACTAAAGCCCAATCCCGGATATTTTCTCAAATTTAGAAATCCCGGCCGGATGCTTTTTAAGGTCCAAAAATGAGGACATGTCTGGGAAAAAGAGGACGTAAAAGAGGACGTCACCCTAAAGAATGGTAAATCTCAGAATGTTTTTTCACAAACCCCAGTTTGGGATATACAGAAAGCAAGCAACAAAGGTTCCCAATCACTGAAACGGAAGACTTCAGTCTAGTGCAAGCTCAATATGCACTCTCACATAAACTCCCATTATAATCACTGAATCTAACGGTCCAAACTGCTAAATTAATCTGTTTACATCGTATCTGCACTTTGTTGTTTATGATGATAGAATTCATGATGGTGCAGAATTCAGTCAGGGAGCGCACGCACTGAACAAACTTTTTTATATCCCTCCGCCTCCCAAAAATCGACTATCATTAGCATGCGAATTTGCTAGCTAGCTTAAATAAACTTAATTGGCCTAATCAAAAATTCCCTACATCTTACCTTTCACATGGCTTGAAAGCACAGACTCTCCCATGGTGAAAAGCTGCACATCCTTTTAGCAGACTTTACAAGAGGCTACTCGAGGATTTGGTCCTCGTTTTAAC
This sequence comes from Xyrauchen texanus, assembly GCF_025860055.1. Lineage (NCBI taxonomy): Eukaryota > Metazoa > Chordata > Actinopteri > Cypriniformes > Catostomidae > Xyrauchen > Xyrauchen texanus. The sequence goes on from NC_068279.1 coordinate 46,985,188, forward strand.
CATGAATTGTATTTTTCGTTCTCAAGCCAACACTCCTTGAAGTGGCAACGTCCCGGCATGTGTACATCAAAAAAAGACCAGCAGATCACACTATATCCTCATGCACAGACTCATGAGGCATTGATTTCATTTTATGCAAAAGGCAAAAGCAATTAGGCTTATTTTATCTAAAAAGTGAACTATTCGGTAAGATAGCGAATTATTATGAAAGCAATGCAATTACAATTTCAGCAGTTTCAAGCACTTCATCCAAAATCCAAGCACTTTTCATGCCTTGAAAACACTACATTAAAATTCAAGCATTTTCAAAGATTTCCAGCACCCGTACGAACCCTGCATATTGCGATTTCAATCTTAAAGGTGCCCCCAGTAATTTTTTTCCCCATTAAAAAAGATTAACTCCTAAAGAAATGAATTGTGATTTTGAAACATATCTAGTCAAATCAGTAACCGTATAAAAGCTGTTTTATTGTACTTGAGGCAGGGGCGCCCTCATGGGGGCTGCCATGTTAGAATCACATGACCAGCTGAATACTACTCGCTTAATCTCAGTAACAGTCTTGTTACTGGACACGTTCACTCTTGGATTAAATTAATCCTGGCTGATTGTAAACAGTGAATTTCTACAATGACATTTGTAACTGAAAGCTATTGATTTTGAATGATGCTACATCCACACCACTAGGTGTCACTGTAAGTCTAAGATGACACGAGCAGAAAGTTTAATTTAATCAAGCATGCAGCATTAATGGATATTATACTGATGTCTCAGAAGTTAAAATGTACTGGTTTAGAGCATTTTGAATGGTATCCCTCATCATGTAGCCTACAGGCAAGTGCCGCTTTCAAAACTGTTACACCCGTTTATGGCGGGGGGGTTTTTCGCATTAACGTGAGAACGAGAAAGAATAAAAGTTCAATATTACATGTTCTTGGGAGTGTCAACCCTTCTACATATTTTGGCTATTATTATTTCTGGATTGTGCATTTAAATTCAGAGTTTTTACAAAGTGAGTTGCTAATTAACTGTAAATAATAAACCACTGGTATGCCAATGGTTTTAATTTGGTTAATAATTGGCTGATTAATATCAGTAGCAGATACATCTGTGCATCCCTATTATCAAATGTTATGGCCTTGCATAACTAACAACAGACAGAGCTGGTACTAGGGCTCATCTGAATGACCCAAGCTGCAGTGAAGGGCTTACCAATAAAAGACTCTGAACATGATCTGCTCCGATCTTTTCGATGTTCGACATAACTGGCCCATCCATCACAGCTTTGATACGAGCACCCTCTACAGACAGCCGTGTGATGATTAGTGTCTTTATTACCTGCGTGAAAAGTAACAGATGGATTTACAGTTTACTCTCCATGTCTGATCAACAAACAAGAATGTTTAAAAACTGAGATACTTTATAAAAGACAGAAATATTAATTATAAACTAATGCTTAGATTAAAAAAAACACAATCTGCATAAGTTGCATAAGGTCAAAGCACTGCAAAAAGCAATGCAGTAGTTACAGTCAACACCCCTAATAAAGAAGAATTTGCCATTTGTTAGACCCACATCATGCCCAAGTTCAGCTAGTCCCGCAATGCATCCGTAACGAGTCGTCCACTGTGTCTTATCATCCAACAATGCCTGAGAGAGAGCAAGAGAGAGTGACTTAATATCAAGCACTTCCTGTATTTTGGTCTACCAGGTATATTTGTGTCACTTGGACCAAACAAAATCCAAAAACACTTCCACTTAAATGTCCCTTTAAAAGTTTCATTTAGGTCTATATTTTACTGTTTTATACTACTATAATGGATTTTTTTTATGGAATTGCATTGTTTCTCCACCGCACGTGATGTGTGCACCTTTTCTAAATCACCATTTTCAATCAGTCATGTTTGCAAAAGAGGGATCAAGAGACTCACATTGGTAGTGTAAATAGACTGTGTGAAATGAATTAGAAGAATTGAAAAATACGTTCTGTTGTTCATTAACTACATCCTTGATTATTTTCTGGCATATTTTTATGACAGTGACGCACTCTTAGAAAATAGAGCCCTACGTGTCAGTCCTTCTCCATTCTGTGGCTATTTTGAGTTTTTGCCATATCTGTACATAAGTTAATTTCCCAATGTAAACTGAAAAGAAAATAGACTGAAATGTTATGATGTATGCACTCTGTCTATAGGGGTTTATTATTGTACATACAAATGAAAGTACTTTACACTGTAATTTCCCAGATAACGGTTTGCATGCACACTCATTTCGGATGAGTGCGCTGTCATTCTCTACTACCTTTGTGAAGGTCTTGGTGATTCGTGACTGGATGTTATTGGTGGTGGTGCTGAAGGTCTTGCAGCTCTGGGCCATCAGGCGTGCAGCGAAGTCTCGCAGAGCCCAGTGATTGTCCATATCAGGCCTCAAACACAGCTGCTTACTGACAATACACGTCACCACTGCCGGGATCAACTCGTGCAGCTACCATAACCAGACAGTGGAAAAAGAAAGAGTGTTGCTTTTAAAGGGGTCAACTCATGAGAAATACATTTTTGCTTGATCTTTAAAGATAAGAATAGTTTAGTGTATTATTACAACACACTGCATACACAGCTTGAAAAGATTAGCCTTTCATTCAAGAGGGTGTTTATATTAATCGTAAGGGCATATATACACTGGCAGCCAAATGTTTGGAATAATGTGCAGATTTTGCTCTTATGCCAAATTATCAAATATTGACCTTAAGACATGCCAGTCTATTACTATGGAGGACAAAACATGCAAAAATAATAAATAAATACATAAATAAATAACTGTAATAATAAGAAAATAAATTAAGGAATAAATGTCTTGATAAAACAAATATAATTAGTTTTTAATGAAAGTTATTCCTGAATTTATTTTTGTATGACTTTTTTCCTTTATTTATTATTTTCTCTTTTTATTTATTATTTTCTCTTTTTATTTGTATTCTTTAAAACATTTTTTATTTTTTCATTTGTTTTTGGTTTTTGTATTATTTATTTATGCATTCATTTATTTTTATATATATTTATTCCCACATGTATTTATTTATATATTTAAATATTCCCACATTTATTTATTTTTGTATTTATTCTTACATTTCTGTCTCTTGTACGATAATGATGTGGGCGGATCCTGCTTACCATTGGCTTATTGTAGACTGAAGCGTATGCTCGATTACTCTTGACTTGTTTTGATGTGACGTTAGGTCATAGCCAGGGATGTAGTGGAGGCTAAACGCACGTAAACGCCGTTTACGCACCTCCCAAAATTCGGAAATAGCGTTTACCCACCTCCAAAGTGGGTTTATCCACCTCTAAATTGCGTTTATCCACCTCTAAATAGATAGTTCCTAAGCCATTTTAAATTAAGCTTATGTCGTTTTAGTTTCATATTGTTCATTATTAGTTTCATAGGTTGTTAAACCTAAGACGAAGTCTTTCATAATGCGCTGCTGCCAGTGTTTCCCATGCACGTGCATCGATATTTACTAATACCAGCTATATACAGCGTGCTGACCTCAAAAATCCAGCTGTATTCTAACAATAACTTAGCTCTCCTTATTAGCTAGGCTCCTTGCATGCTGGCTAATAAGTAATAACTGACAGTGCTGTGTTGGACAGATTTATGCAGCGGTGTTCCATGACGGGAGAGAGCGCGAGAGGTACGGGTGAGAGAGAGAGAGAGAGAGAGAGAGAGAGAGAGAGAGAGAGAGAGAGAGAGAGACTAGTGCTGCGCGAATGCGCTACGGCTCTCTGCAATCAAATACGATTTTAATAGGCTTAGTAAAAAATAAAAAATAAATCGAAAATCAATTTGTGGTTATTTTGTGTTCAAAATGGAACTTATATTGTCTTTCTTCTGTTAATTACAGAAACTGAGTTTTATTAAAATTAAAATATGTGACACCAGATTCATTCTTCTGTCGTTAATCTGCACTATTTTACTATCTAAACTATTTTGATAATCAATTAGTCGGGTTGAGTCATTTTTTAAGACAAAAGTAAAACATTCTTTGATTCCAGCTTGTTAAATGTGAATATGTTCTAGTGTCTTCTCTCCTCTGTGACAGTAAACTGAATATCTTTGAGTTGTGGACAAAACGAGACATTTGAGGACGTCATCCTCCTGGGCTTTTGGGAAACACTGATCCACATTGTTCTGACATATTATAGACCAAACAACTAACTGATTAATCGAGAAAATATTCAACAGATTAATCGACTATGAAAATTCCCAAATCCCTAATCATTATGTACAAGTGCATTGCATTGGAAGCCCTGGATCCTCTCAATCTCTCTTAAATATTTTTGTTCTCTCTGTTTTGTCATTTAGTAAACTTTATAGATTTCAACCATATTATTCCTTCTTGGGTCTCTTTAACAAGAACTTAGATTAATGTATGAATTGAATAGTGATTGTGTGACCTATGAGGGAACAACCAGTGATACCCTTGGTAGTACCATGAAATGATAGCCTATAGCGATGTCATCAGCATACACATACACCGGTAGGCAGTCGCCCACCTTACCGGGTGACCACGTCGTGGTCCACCAGAATTTATAGTTTACCCACCTCTTTTTTTACCACTACACCTCTGGTCATAGCCATATCGCGTGTAAACTATAGCTATTTGTGGGGCTAAAAACATAAGAGCTTAAGTCAATCCAAGATGTTGGTTATATTACAATCACAAAATAAATGGGGAGCTGTTTCTTCAACAAAACCACAAAATGAGCAAGTTTCATAAATGATAAGATTTAACCTTGTTCTTTTCTTTTATTTTCTGTGTATATAACTTCATATTTTGATGTATGCAAATCCATAATATTGTTTGCTGTTGTTATGGTTGTTCATTGTAAAAGATACAACCATGCTTCATTTCCCTGATCGTTTATGTATGTATACATCTGCAATAAAAAAATAAATAATAATCTATAGCTGACTCTTCACATATATCTAGAGAGTTGCGCGACATGCGAATGAAGTCAATAACCATGCATCAAATAACTATGTTTCATATAGAGTAGTGGTGCTTATTGATGTTTTAGGAGAGCTGTATGCCGGTATGAATGTCGTAGCACATCCTGGATTGTTAAATCTGCTCTAGTCAGAGGGTGCTAAGGTGGGACGTCCATCTGCTTCCGATAAGTACTATTGAGCTCTAATCCAATGATGCACTGGAGCTCCGCAAGGACCGCCTCCCTCATTTCCATGTTGCACACAGTAAAGTAAAAATAAATACATGTATAAATAAATAAATATATATGGGAATATATAAATATGCAAATAAATATATGTGGAAATAAATAAATATAAAAAATAAATTAACACATAAATAAAAAAATATGCAAAATAAATGAATAAATAATTAAAAGGTAAAAAGAATAAAAATAAAGTTAAAAATAAATATAGAAAAAAAACGAATTATATTTGTTTTATCGAGACATTTATTCCTTTATTTATTTTTCTATTACTACATTTATTCATTTATTATTTATGCAGGTTTGGGCCTCCATATATATTACATACTGTGGCAACTTAATACAAACACAAAGACAATGTGAAGCTTCACTTAACAAGCCAAATATCTTTCAGGTGTGTTTGATATAATGGCAAGGGATTTTCTTGTACCAAATTAGCAATTTAGCATGTTTACTCAAGGATAAGGTGTTGGATTGATGGCTGCTGGATATGGAGACTGTCTAGATTTGATCAAAAATGACTTTTTTCAAATAGTGATGGTGCTGTTTTTAACATCAGTGATGTCCTGACTATACTTTGTGATGTGTGTGTAAATATGTATTTTGTGAATTACTTACATATTTCTCTAAATACAGAGTAGTATTATCCATTAAAGCCTTCACCATCCTCATCAAGTATATCAACAGAGCCAGATTATTCTGAACAACATTTACACGCACCTGAGGGAGAGAGATTGAACACTTACTCTTGTGATGCAAATATGACACCAGTTATACAATTCGGCTTTTAAGTTGAAATAAAAGTCCTTCAATAAATGACTGGACCACAAATATTAAGATTATATTAAAAAGTGTGCTATTTGTGTGCACATATATTTGTGTGTATTTATATGATACAATTCACTGAGGAATGTACTCACGCCCTCAGAGATGAAGGTACTGAACCTTGGGAGCATCTGGTACAGTCCTGGGTCTGTGGCTATGCTCTGCAGTGCCTCCTGGTGGCAAAATTACACCCATATTTTTGTTTACACATACACATGGCAGTGAGAGCAAGGAATGGATTAGCCTAAAAGCACAGTTATCAAGGGCGTAGATTCCAGGGGGTGGGAGGCAAACCCCCCAAATAATCAAAACAAGGCTTCACACTGCATCCCCCCCTTTCCCCCTCGACAGATATACACATTCACAATCAGGGTCCAAAACTGACAATCGTCAGCTATCAAATTTGTGTAAAAAATTGCCTCTGGCAAGTAAATAACACGGGCCAGCTAGTCTCATATTTTAAGCATTGCCAGCTTGACATCACAACACAACAACGATAATCTGACCCTCACTTTTGTTTTATCTCCTGATTTTACATATCTACCATCAGAAGTTGAGCTGAGTAACTCCAGAAGTTCATGTGGTGACACATTCCTACCCTTAAGCCACTGAAACGAAAATACGAGGAAGAAAATTACAATAGGATTCACACACACAGACATACCGTTCTTTTGGCTTCACAGGAGCCCACGCAGGCTTCGGTGATCTCTTTATAGTACAGCTGCTGCTCAACGGAGAGCTCATGTGTGCTGCGCGGTTTCATCCGGAGCTTCTCTTTTCCTGAAACCCCATGAGAGAGAAATGTGAGTGAAGTTACAAAATCAACAGCACAAAATGTACTAGAAAGCCAGAGGAAACTTATTTACTGACCTTTGACTTCTGCAGAGGTTGCACCCTTACCCTTGGCCTGGATAGAGTCTTCCTCTTCCTGTCCAGGTTTGACAGCTTTGAGAGGCTCTGTGGATTCTGCCTTCTGTTGCTCTTTAGGGGCTGAATAAGAATAAAAATGTAAAGGAGGGAGAAAAGGGCAAAAAGTAATTGTTAGCTATTAAGTTAAGGATATCTTTTATAACTTTCGCCATGCTAGGAAATGTATACTAGCGTACTACTTCCTGCATACTGCACAGTATATACTACAAAATACCTAATTCATTCATAATAAATGTTTTATTCAATGTTATGTTAAAATGTCTCAAGTATCAAGAATGAGATATTAAAAGTTATGGCTGATTTTATTTTCTGGTTCATTAATCCAATGTTAATCTCATCAACAAAATTACTGATGAAAATTTTGTTGAATTTTTGTCATTCAGCTGACTTTATTCATCTACAGAACAGGGTGAAGCTAATTTAAGTTTGTGTAAAGAAAATTCATACATAGGCCTAAACATATATAATTTTTAACTTGGTAATTTATTTTTTTTATTTAATGCTTTATTCGTTTGGTAATTTATTTAATTTAATACAGAGAATTTTGCTGTAATTTTTCAAAAGCTAAACAATAATTTCATAGAATTGGGTTCCAAAAAAGCACACTGATGTTTTTCTCATAGTATTGTGTATTTATTTTTGATTTAAACATCTTTGTGCACAGAAATTATATGTTTTTTTTGGTATTGTGGGCTAATTCCATGAATTACAATGAATGCAGTCTATTATTTTGAATGGTGTGGAAAAGAAACTTTAGTAAATTAATGGATGACTACCGCAATACAAACAATCACAAATCATGGCCGTTCATTTGTTCTCCGTGCACTAGTCTGACAGGTGCATGAGAGAAGTTTGTGTTGGCACTCCTGGAAGTGTCGTGACGCAGATGTTTTTGCATCATCGAGTCTGTGCAGATATGCCATCATAGTAATCTAGTAATGCGAGTAATGCTTCACGTACAATAGGCTTTCAAGGATGTAAACCTTGTCATCATGTCATCACCTTGTCATCATGTTTATCACAGGCTAACAATTGTGGTAAATTCTGTCACGTGACACTATATTTTTGCGTTAATGCCAATTTTATCAACAAATAGTTTTCCAAACCAGTTTTTAGTGACAATTTAAGTATCATAGAGTTTATGCGCTAGAGTTAAACAGAAAAATATTATGTCGACACACGGAATTTTACTGATAATTTGCGTTTCCATCAGCTATAAACTAAATCAGTCTCTAAACTACACCTTTTGTCGCCAACAACAAAAAAAAAAAGAAACTGAGAAAGGAAACGTAGTTAATGATTATTTTTGCAATTCTATTTGGTGGCGCAGAAACTACATACAGATTGCAGCTTGACTTTATGCACAAAATCGTAATATCACAAAAACTATTTGCGAATAAAGCAGCGTTCCCATCCCAAGTAGGGCTGGGTATTGATACATATTTCCCTATATGATTCGATTCAATTTGATATTAATTAATATAAGTATATTTCAGTTATAATGTCCCTTTTGCTTGCATATGAAATAAATTCCAGCTAATGCTGTTAATTAAACAGGGGGCCTTTTACCAAGGTACATTACAATAAATGCTTACTAATTATATTTTATTGGTTTTTACCATTTTGGTCACATTTTGGCTTTTTAAAAACGACCAAATCCATGTATTCAATCAATGAAAAAGATATTATATTTCATATATAATTTTTTAAGTTTAATTGCATAATATGTACTTTTTATAAGTATTTACATAGATTTGTTGAACACGTGCTAAAACCGGTACTGTCTCTTTAACAAAACCGGCATTTCTGTAAAGAGCATCTGTAAATGAGTGCATGTTAACGAGAGAGACTCAAATGTCTTTACCTCATCTATGCGATGCATGATTACATTTAAATGTTTATTTTTAACTGACTGGAAAGAACAGGAAGGTTATTAAAAGAGACATTACTCAATGACAAATGGGTCGCGTGGATCTCGTCTTTAGACACAAGTTACACCGAACAACTTTGACTCTCAATACGCAGTGAAAGGATCTAATTTCTCTACTATACTACACAATTACTGGTGAGTGAAATATAAACATTTACCATCCAGCTACCAAATATATTCATTTTAGTCTCATAGCAGAATTTGGTTGCAAATGTGAGTGATTTCCTCTCATTGTAGTAGAGAGTTGTGCATTGAGTGAAAGATCGATCTTGGGATTTGTGATGTATCTGAAAGTTTTTACCTATTTTTACCCACCCCAAATCCCAAGTATTTAAGACCGTCACTTCTTAGATAAAGTCATTTTAAGCCACTGTGGCTCTTTTATTACATTTGTAACAGTTTACAATGTTCCATTTGTTAATATTAGTTAATGCATTAGGTATCATGAACAAACAATGAACAATATATTTTTACAGTATTTATTAAATTATTGTTAATGCTAGTTAATAAAAACACAATTGTTCACGGTTAGTTCATAATAATCAACTAAAGTTAACAAATACAACTTTTGGTTTTAAAAATGCATTAGTATATGATGAAATTAACATTAAGATTATTAAATGCTGTAAAAGTATTGTTCATTGTTAGTTCGTGTGAACTAATGTAAAAATTATTGTCAAGCGTTACCATTAAATGTAATAAATTATTTATTTACTAATACATGACCTTGTCATTGAATTTTGAACTTGAGCCATAACAATATGCTTTACAAAGCGCAAAATCCTAAACACTGAAAATGTACAAGGTCTTATATAAATTCATACTATGAGAGGCATAATTCATACAGGTTTAACTTACTACTTTTTTTATTTAAAACATTTTTGAATATGGATTAGTGTTTGATTGATACCATTTGACACGTTTCTTTTTACTAAAATGCTATGAAATGGATTCAAATGTATGAATTTGAAACGAGGAAACATTGACTAAATAAAAAAGTGAAATATACATATGAACAAATGGACACTCTCTTACCTGGGGGTGGGTTCTCAGGGATTGCAGGCTGGACACCATCAATACTTAACCAGTGAGCTGAAAGACAGAAAGAAATGACCAGCTAGTTTATTTAATTAAATTGCTTGTGACATTCACATGTTCAAAGGTCAGTCACTAAAACCTGCTTTGAAAAATTGAGATATTTGATTTCATATGATACTGACTAGTCACCTTTGAGCGATACATCAAGAGGGACTCGTGGGAGGGGTGTGTTGATGATGTCACCGAGATCCACTTCTTTTTCTTCATAGAAGTGCAACTCTCTCCCGCCTCCACTTGCGAAGCGAAACGGGATAAACTCTTGAGACTGGAAGCCATACAGCGGCTAAAGGAGACACATACACATAATTCAAGAAAAACACTGTTTGCGACAAGAAGCTCGTGAAGCTGTACTGAATGTTGTGTGTGTGTGTGTGCGAAGTTAGAGGCTGAAGTACATGAAACACACATTTCAGTTTTCTCACCTCTACGTTTTTTAATTTAAGAGCGTTGTCGATGTCACTAGTAGTAAGTTTGCGCCTCTTTCCATGGTGCATAAACTTCAGTGCATCCTATGAGAGATATGACAGCAACACACAAACAAAACCATCAGCATTTTTCAGTGCAATTTCCCTCTTGGAAAAGAATGAAACATTGCATAACTGAGAGGTGCAATGAAAGATACATTCTTTTGTTAGTGTAAGGGTCTGTTCACACTGAATGCAACAACATGCAAACAGGGACAGCTTTGTTGCCTTTTTTTTTTTTACAGGGGGGGTTTTTCAGCATCACGTTACTGGGATTTTCACGCACAACCATTTCTAGGGTTTACACAGAATGGTGTGAAAAGGGAAAAACATCCAGTATGCGGCAGTCCTGTGGGTGAAAATGCCTTGTTGATGCTAGAGGTCAGAGGAAAATGGGCCGACTGATTCAAGCTGATAGAAGAGCAACTTTGCCTGAAATAACCAATCGTTACAACCGAGGTATGCAGCAAAGCATTTGTGAAGCCACAACACGCACAACCTTGAGGCGGATGGGCTACAACAGCAGAAGACCCCACCGGGTACCACTCATCTCCACTACAAATAGGAAAAAGAGGCTACAATTTGCAAGAGCTCACCAAAATTGGACAGTTGAAGACTGGAAAAATGTTGCCTGGTCTGATGAGTCTCGATTTCTGTTGAGACATTCAGATGGTAGAGTCAGAATTTGGCGTAAACAGAATGAGAACATGGATCCATCATGCCTTGTTACCACTGTGCAGGCTGCTGGTGGTGGTGTAATGGTGTGGGGGATGTTTTCTTGGCACACTTTAGGCCCCTTAGTGCCAATTGGGCATCGTTTAAATGCCACAGCCTACCTGAGCATTGTTTCTGACCATGTCCATCCCTTTATGGCCACCATGTACCCATCCTCTGATGGCTACTTCCAGCAGGATAATGCACCATGTCACAAAGCTCGAATCATTTCAAATTGGTTTCTTGAACATGACAATTAGTTCACTGTACTGAAATGGCCCCCACAGTCACCAGATCTCAACCCAATAGAGCATCTTTGGGATGTGGTGCAACGGGAGCTTCGTGCCCTGGATGTGCATCCCACAAATCTCCATCAACTGCAAGATGCTATCCTATCAATATGGGCCAACATTTCTAAAGAATGCTTTCAGCACCTTGTTGAATCAATGCCACGTAGAATTAAGGCAGTTCTGAAGGCGAAAGGGGTCAAACACAGTATTAGTATGGTGTTCCTAATAATCCTTTAGGTGAGTGTGTTTATATATATTCACCAGATGAAGGGTTTTGTGTGTAAATATATATGTATATACACTACCGTTCAAAAGTTTAGGGTCACTTACTCAATCTTTATATTTTTCACATTTTAGAATAATAGTAAAGTCATCACAACAATGGAACAATAGAAATAGAAATATGGGAATTATGTTGTGACTAAAAAAATCCAAAATAATTCAAAACTGTGTTATATTTTGGCATCTTCAAAGTAGTCACCCTTTGCCTAGAATTTGAAGTCATGTACTCTTGACATTTCCTCAAGCAACTTCTTGAGGTATCACCCTGGGATGGTTTTTAAACAGTATTGAAGGGTTTCCCATCTATTTTGGGCACTTATTTTTTTTTAAATAAAATGTTAGTTTTGTAATTAAATAAATTTATATGGTGGAACAATTATATTTTTGTCTACAAACCTAATTTCTAACATTTAAGCATACGCCTTCAGATCAAGAGATTTTTAAATCATGAGAAACATTTCGGGCAAGTATTGATTGGTAGTGCATATATATTTCACCAGATGAGGTTTAATAAGGAATAAGAATTATTATTATTCAAACGATATGAAGTGGAGACACGATGCATGCTGATGAGGGGATGTTTCCATATGGTCAAATTTTTTTTGTTGCAAGCCTTCGCTTCAATTTAAAACACTTGACTATCTAATCAAAATAACTGAAAATACATTGAAGTGAGGATAAAAATATGGATGAATGCTGTCAATGATTTCAGCAAATCCCCATGTAATTGTTTTTATTTGACCTCTGTCACTGTTGTAAAAACTGTGGCATCCCCTAGTGTTGGCAAAAGAGTAGCACGAAGGGAAAAAAAAAACATTTTTATATATATTACACATACTGTATATCGGCAACTCTCTGCAATGATTTTTGCAGATAACTAATAGTTACAAAAAGAAATTATCTGCACCAATAACCAGTAAAACGAAATATCAGTTTACCTCCACTTGTGTCTAATCTGCTTATTAACATGTTTTTTTCTATCAAACTCCACTTTCACATTCTACTTCTTTATTTTGGGGGATTTGCATTCTTCATGCATATCACCACCTACTAAAAAGTATTTACATATTGATCTTTTTCTCACTCATATCACGTCAGAAAACATGGATTAAACCACTGAAGTCGTATGGATTACTTTTATGCTGCCTTTATGTGCTTTTGGGCCTTCTGAGTTCTGGTCACCATTCACTTGCATTCTATAGACCAACAGAGCTGAAATATTCTTCTAAAACACTTCATTTGTGTTCAGTAGAAGAAAGAAAGTCATACACATCTGGGATGTTATGAGGGTGATGATGAGAGAATTTGCATTTTTGGGTGAACTGTGTCAGGAATACAAACCTAAGAAGTGATGGATGTATTGTCATTTGTGTTATGTAAAAGTTGACTGGTTTGGTATGTTGTGTTGTTTTGGTGGTTCATACCTGTGCAATCTCTTTGATCCTGTAGCTGACCTCTTCACTGAGGGCCAGACAGCTGTCCTCCTGCAGAGATCCCACACCCACTGACTCTGCCATGGCCTTCGTGGATTCAGTGGGCAGGATGACTGAACACAGCTTCTGTCTGCGCTCCTCTGCCATGTCTCACACTGCAACAACAGAGACGTCGACTCATGCTTATAAATCAGACACCTTTATATTGCATATAAGTGCCATATAAAACAATCATGTAATGCAAGATATTTCTATCTTAACACTGCGTTACTCACAAGGCAGTAATTAAAATTGATTGCACCATCTTCTGCTGAATAGTTTTTATGTACCATTTAATGTAAATTTTACATTTTTGTGCCAATGGATGAGTTGTACAAATGTTCACAAAGGTTATGTTTGCAAAAACTGGAATCAAAATAAGTTAAGTCAGTTCCCCAGTACATAAATCTTAAAGGATTGTGGACAGTAATCCTTTGCAAATCCTATCGTAAGCTGAAAGACACCTATCCAAAAGGACCCTAACCTATCCTAAAAGGACCCTCTCAAAACCTATACTAAAAGGACCCTCTCCAAACCTATCCTAAAGGGGGGAGGGGGGGATATGCAACTAGATATCCTACAATATCCAAGCGATATAAGATTTATTCTTGATTATTAATCCTTACAATCTTAATGGATATTGAGCAACCTATATCAGAACACTCGCTGCTTTTAATCTGGACAAGTTGACAGATCGCAGGGGGTGCTATAGGAGTTGTAAAATCATTTTGATGTCCTACAGGACATGTATGTGCTCTAATCATCGAGTTTTTGTTTTGTGTCAAGCAGCAGTACGATAAAAAACATCTCCTGTACACAGATTCATTCAGCATTTTTGTTCTCTGCTCGTCTGTAATGCATCAAGCAGCTTACTTCCTCTCCAGTGTCTAAAACACGATGACTTTAAAAAGGTCAGTCACACTTAATAATGCTGCAGAAAAAATTCCTACAAATCTGCGTTTACTGATCTCAATCGAGCTAGTGGGTTTCCAGGCACATATGTAAGCACATAAAACAGTAAAATAAGTATTCGCTAAATTTTACGCTGTCAAAAAGTCGTAAACACATATGCTTATGTCTTAAAAATGCATTAAACTGATTAATAAAATACGACGGTACTCTTTCCATATGTATTTTCCAGAAGAAAAAAAGAAAAAAATTATAGCAGAACTGAACTACAGGTCGCTCTTACCTTTAAAAAAAAGAGGATGCCGCTTTCTAGATCGATAAAGCCAATTAAAATGAAAAATAGGTTATTTATGATAGCTGGCTTTATCTCTGTGCATCTATTTGATTCTTGCCCGACTGTGTTTGTTTTATTTATTATTCTTAATATGTGCTGTCCAGCTCTGAACCATTTTTCCGAAAATCCGCCATTTTGAATTTTCTGTAAGGTCCTGACAGTGTCAACGAAAGCCTCGAAAACGTCAATGACAAATACACTTTTAGAAAACTACAATTTATACTTCGTGCCTTTACAAATAGTAAATAGGAAATAAAAAAAAACGTAACACCGATATAACAGCAAACTACGACATCGTTAGTTTTGATTCTTATGCATCTTTCATGACTGCATCGATTTCTTCGTTCATCCACTATCACGCTAGTTCCCGCTATCAACAATCATGGGCTGGCTTTACTACTACTCATGCCTTCGATGAGCGTAATTAAGTCTCCCATTTCGATTTTACACAGTATGGGTATTAAAATATCTCAGGACCATTATTCATATGTGTGCTGATGTAATAGTTACCTTTACACTTTTATACTGATATATACCAGAGACCTTTTATAGTGTGGTACATATCCATCATTGTATCATAAGAGAGCGTAACGGTCAACTAGCGTGTTACGAGCACTGATCTATATATATATATATATATATATATATATATATATAGATATATATATATATATAGAGAGAGAGAGAGAGAGAGAGAAGAGAGATTCCGTTCAGCAGCAGCAAGAAAATGAGCTCCTGAATTTTTTCTTTTTAAATGTTGTTTTAAGACAAGACAGACAATCAGTTTTGATAAAACTCTATAAAATAAGACCTTCTGCAACATATTAACTACAAAAGGACATTGAATTGATCAAGAAAAATCAGCAGAAGACAACTAGCTGACAACCAATAGACAGAAGGCTGACAGAAGGCTTAAAGGTCCCACAACTGCCACGAGAGAGAGGAAAAGAGGAACTCCATGTGAGTACACAAAATATCTACAATCAACCACCTTTGTTTTGGAGAAAGATTTGCCCAAAAACTGTGATTTAATTAAGCTACAATATAAGGGCTAACTCCAGTAGATATAAACATTCATAAAGCAACAACAACAACAAACTGCCAGCAACTGTCAGAATATTTGAAAAATGACAGAATCAATCCCTGTAACATACCCATCCAAAGCTACCAATGAGATCCTAAAGAAAAAACATAAAGAAAAGCTCCTCAAGGACAATCCAGAAACTGTTGTGGAATATCGCGATGAATCTCTAGTTCCAGATGCCAAAATTGTAGTTTATTGAACACCAACAAACATGAGACCGGCCAGCTGTCCGTTCTGACTGTCTTAGTCCAAAACCTCCTCTTCTATACAGTTTGTTATCTGGCATTACCTCATTTCTGTGCCCCTTTGTTATTTTTGTAACCAATGGATACTATTTGCCACCATTATCTCACAGAGCCTTTTGATATCTTTTTACTGGTAGAAACTTGGCTTTAGTCTATCTTCAAGGTCCTTAGTCTCATTATTTTGTTACAGCTGGGTGCTCTTTGTGGCCTCTGCAGCAAAAACAATTTTAGTAACCTCATATGCTCTCTCCTAGGTCACACAAAGGCCAGGAAACTCATATAAGTATTTTGATATATAAGAAACATACTAGAATATTGAAAAATATACTATAAAACCCTGTACTCAGACCTATACAGGAATGGAGAGGTCAGTAACATCATATTCTATACAGAAGACCCAGAAGCCTGGCACTCAGCAATCAGACATCATTACCCCACAGTAATTAGAAAGGGCATCAGTAATGGATGGAAACTACAGATTAAAGAAGGGAGGATTCAGATTCGATGTCACAATAACAGCTGAACCTATATAAAAATGGGACTGTAATGATCCAGGGAAGCTGAAACAATTTGAAAAGGATTTCCTGCAAATTAAAGAAAAAGCTCAGCTGAACAAGATCAGCCCTAATGCACAGAAGCGTGCAGAAGACCCCTCGACCTCCAGCCATCAGTCCACAGCTGAGCAGTCCAGGGACGGCAGTGAGGAGATCTCCCTTCTACACAGCATCATCAGCGACATGAAGGAGAAGTTCAGGGAGATGGAGCTGGAGCTGGTGCAGCTGAGAGAGGAGATGCATAGAGTAGGGAAGGAGACTCATCCAACAGAGAATGAAGCTGACTACAGGAAAGAAATAGAAATGCTTAAAAAAGAAACTCAAGAAATGAAAAAACAGGGAGAGGAGTACAGCAATCAGCTGTCTGTAGTGAGGGAGGAGATGAGAAAGCTGAGAGAGGACAGAGAGTCCCACATACAGCTGTCAGCTGTGGAGAAGCAGCCGACACAGAGAGGAGAACAGCAGAGCTCAGAGGAGCCTCCTCCTCCAGCGACCACAGAGACCCGGCCCAGCAGCCCTCCTCCAGCAGACTCCTACAGTCCATCACAGCCTCACATTATACTCCTCATGGACTCCAATGGCAAGTTTATCGATGAAAAGAGACTGTTTCCAAGAAAAAACGTCAAAAAAATGTGGTGCCCAAACACACAGAAGGCCCTGGAGCTCTTGTGTGAAGAGCAGCTGGGTTCCCCCAGCCATATCATCATCCACACCGGCAGCAACGACCTCCGAGCTCAGCGTGAGAGAGTAGCTACAGCTCTCATAAACGTGACTGAGAAGGCATCCTCCAACTTCCCCAACTCCAAAATCATCCTCTCCACCCTGCTACTGCGCTCGGACTTCCACCCAGACACCATCAGGCATATAAATGCTAGAGTATCCAGAGACTGTGCCCTAAAGCCCAATGTACACCTCACTGGTGTACAGCACCCCACACTGAATCTCAACAGCCTGTACGACCATGTCCACCTCCACAGAAGGGCAGTCCCCATCTTTGCCAAAACCCTGAAGGACATCGCACTGAACCGCAGCTCCAGCGCACCGCAGCGTCCTCATGGACATCCCATAGAGCCACTGCAGGGACACCCCTCAAAACACCACCCCCTCCACCACTTCAGCTCTGACAGGAGGAACTCCACGACAGGCTCTGTGTTTCCCCCTGGAACACACTACATGACCAGGCCTGAAGCCCCCTCGCCTTCTCATCCACGTGAACAGCAGCAGCAGCAGCCGGGCAGCCGGAGCTACGCTGAAGCAGCCAGCAGATCACTGACCCACTGCAGCCCCAGCACACCCTACAGCCAGCCGGCCTCATCGCCATCCAGAGACCTCACAAACATCCAGCACATGCTGACCGTGCTGTGCTCACATCTCATGGGTTAGTGACTCACAAAAAAGGGGAAAAAAAAAGGAAAAGGGAAAGGAAGAAAAAAAAGGGAGAAAGAGAAAAAAAAAAAAAAAGTGAGTAAGGAAAATGAAAATGTATGTATAAGTGTGTGTGTGAGAGTGTGTTTTATTTCTACTTATTTTAAATCAGATTCTCAGAAATCTATTATTTATTATTCTTGAAAAAAAAAAAAAGTATGGATGTGTATGCATGTGTATATGTTTATTTTATACTCATTTAATATCAGATTTTTTTGAAACCTCATATTATTTATTCTTCTTGAAAAAAAAAAAAAAAACGATGTATATGTGTGTGTGTATGTATATATATATATGTATATGTAATTTGAATATGATATCTTTGTATATTTATTTGACCTAATTTATACATTTAACTTATTTTCTTGGATCATAATATTTAATATATTCTTCTTGATTTGTCAATTCAGTATACTGATGTCTGTCTTGTTTTGAAATAACAAATGTGATTATCTAATGAGCTCATATTCCCTGAAAGTCACGTGTTGGAATATTCAAGGACTGAGGTCCTCTGTTTTTGGTATCAAGAGCCAACATTCGGACTTTAAAAAAGAAATCGAGAACTCTGACATTATAATACTACAGGAAACATGGAACGTTAGAGATTTGTCCACTGGCTGTCCAGTTGGATTTAGGGAAATAGTCCTACCATCGACAAAACTAAGAGGGGTGACTCAGGGTAGAGAGTCAGGGGGAATGCTAATATGGTATAGAGCACACCTCATAAACTCAATCACAGCTATACAAATCGGAAAATTTAACATTTGGCTAAAAATCCAAAAAGACATTGTCTCCACAGACCGTCACATTTTCTTGTGTGCTATGTACCTTCCCCCAGCTGAGTCCCCCTATTACAGTGAAGAAACCTTCTCCATCCTGCAGGAGGAGATCTGCCATTTCCAGACTAAAGGGAATGTGTTAATGTGTGGCGATCTAAATGCCAGAACTGGAAATGAACCAGACTTTGTTAACACACAGGGAGACAAATATATCACAAACACCAGCCACGCTCTGCCCTCATACCACCTAAGAAACAATTATGACAAATTAACAGACAAAAGTGGGAAAAGCCTACTAGAGCTCTGTCGATCACTGGGCCTGTATATAGTGAACGGCCGTATACGGGGAGACTCGTTTGGTTGTTACACTTTTAATTCCTTCGTTACAGACATCGACCCAGTGCATCTCAGGGCATTCACAGTCAGTCCTCAAACACCTCTGTCAGACCACTGTAAAATTACACTATATTTAAGACGAACTCATAGCAATGAATCACACAGACAGCCCTCTGATTTACTGAAGCTGCAACCACCCTACAAGTGGACAAATAACAGCACAGAAAATTATCAAAATGCAATAGAAAGTCAAACGATCAAATTATTATTGGACAAATTCATAATGAACACATATTCACAAAATAAATTAGGCATAAATCTGGCACTTAGCGACATTACCAAAATATTCCACCAATCAGCATCCATGTGCAATTTGAAAAAGAAATCATCAAAAAGGAAACCAAAAAACACCAAAGAAATGTGGTTTGACAGTGAGTGCAAAAATATCCGAACAACAGTACGAAATCTTTCAAATCAAAAACACAGAGATCCTGACAATGAAGAACTCCGCCATCAATATCACGAAGCCCTTAGACTGTACAAACAAACTCTAAGAGTAAAAAAGGAAGAACACACAGAACAATTATTTCAAGAAATGGAGGAGTCAATAAACACCAGTAACTTCTGGAACAATTGGAACTCTCTCTATAGGCCACAACAGGAAGAACTGGCCATTCAAAACGGGAACATATGGAGGACACACTTTGAAAATCTGTACAAAACAACTGAAACAAATCCTGCTCGAAATGAATTCAAAACCAAATTAGAAATCCTGAAAGAAAAAATTAAAGACAATCAGAACCCCCTGGATTTCCCAATCACAGTAAATGAGCTTACAGATAGACTGCATGATTTAAAACCCAACAAGGCATGTGGCATTGATGGAATATTAAACGAAATGATCAAATACACCAACGACAAATTCAAAATCAATAGGGGGTAACCAAATTATTCAACTTTGTTTTGAAAGTAGGATATTTCCCCGACACCTGGAACCAAGGCCTAATTACACCAATATTTAAACAAG
The DNA here is from genome assembly GCF_025860055.1 of Xyrauchen texanus. Taxonomy (NCBI): domain Eukaryota; kingdom Metazoa; phylum Chordata; class Actinopteri; order Cypriniformes; family Catostomidae; genus Xyrauchen; species Xyrauchen texanus. The sequence continues at coordinate 47,005,115 of NC_068279.1, forward strand.
GAGACAAATATGAGCCAAACAATTACAGAGGCATATGTGTCAATAGCAACCTGGGGAAAATATTCTGTTCGATTATTAACATAAGATTGCAGAACTTTCTCAAAACCCACAAAATTCTGGACAAAAGTCAAATTGGATTTCTGCCCAAACACAGAACGTCGGACCACATTTACACTCTTCACACGATCATTGATAAACATGTATACCAAAATAAATCCAAAGTCTTCTCTTGCTTTATTGACTTTGAGAAGGCTTTCGACTCGATCTGGCACGAAGGACTCTTCCTAAAACTACTGGAAAATGGGATTGGAGGGAAAACATTTGATTTGATAAGCACCATGTATAAAAACAATACATGTGCTGTAAAAATAGGAAATAAGCTGAACAGAATTTTTCTCCCAACAATGAGGAGTCAGACAAGGTTGCCCATTGAGCCCCACTCTATTTAACATATATATAAACGAATTAGCCAAAGCCTTAAATAAGTCCACTGCCCCCGGCCCAACCCTGACGCAATCAGAAGTTAAATGTCTCCTCTTTGCAGATGATCTAGTCATTCTGTCAAAAACAAAAGAGGGACTACAGCAGCTCCTCGATGTCGTAGAGACATTCAGTCAAACGTGGGCTCTCAAAATTAACCTCGCAAAAACTAAAATAATGATTTTTCAAAATAGATCCAGGTGTAGGGAAAATAAATACATCTTTAGAGCAGGAAACCAAGTCCTCCAACACCCCCACCGAATACACATATCTGGGGCTAAAACTGAGTTCGACAGGGAACTTTAATCTGGCTGTGAATGAACTGAATGCAAAAGCAATGAGGGTCTTCTACATGATCAAAAATACTATTCGACATGAAATTCCAATTCAAACCTGGCTAAAAATCCTACAAGCAATAATTGAACCCATTGCTCTGTATGGCAGCGAGATATGGGGACCTCTAAAAACCCAAGATTTTTCAAAATGGGAAAAAGAGGAAATCGAAACTCTGCATACCCAAATTTGTAAAAGCATACTAAAAGTAAACAGAGCGACACCAAACAACTCTTGCAGAGCTGAATTAGGACAATACCCCCTATTGATCAATATCCAAAAAAGAGCTGTGAAATTCTACCAGCACCTGAAGCGCAGTGACCCGAGCTCTTACCAGGCCGAAGCCCTGCGGTGTCAGGAGCAGAAACGGCCCCGGAGCGCACTCTCACAGCTGATGCTCAAACTACAGCCAGACCAGCACAGCACTATCTGGCCCAACCAAATTATAAAATTACAAAAACTAAATTACATTACCTATTGGAAAGATGCTACTAAATCACAAAAAAGATGGAACTCTATTTAAACCTGAAAAGAGATTATAAACCAGCAGAATACCTGAGCTGTGTAAAAGAGCATAAAGTGAGAAAGACCCTGACCAGATACAGGCTGAGTGCCCACTGTCTGGCTGTAGAGAGAGGACGGCACCGGCAGAGGTGGCAGCCGAGAGAGCAGAGACTGTGTTCTCTGTGCTCTCAGAGAGAGGTGGAGACAGAAGAACACTTCCTCATACACTGTGATCACTATCACAGCATTAGATCAGACTATTTCACTAGATTCCAACAACTAGAACCAAATTATATGGCATTACCAAATTCAGATAAATTAAATTATATTTTGGGAGAAAACTCCAGCTCAATCATAACAGCAGCAAAGTATGTAACAGCCTGCCACAAACTACGAGAGTCAGCCAGTGGACAAAACTAGGGTCTGAATGTTGGTTCAAAAGTTTTTTTTTTTTTTTTTGATATATAAATGTATTCATGCATTTGTTCACTGATTAATTTTATTGATTATTTGTTCATTGCCGATGTAATGGCCAATGCTTTGGCAATACTGTACAAGTCATGCCAATAAAGCTCATTTGAATTGAATTGAGAGAGAGAGAGAGAGAGAGATCAGTGGTTACGACTCATACAATTTAATGGGGAGTGCGCCGTAAACTGACACCTACCTGTCGCAAAATTGTCCGTGACTTCTCTTATAAATCAGCAATTTTATCGTAGTAAACTCCACACATAATTCATTCCAAACGGATTGTTTAGTGTAAAACATGTTGAAGATTGGCTGAATGGTAGTCAATTCTTTAAATTATGAGATGCTCCCTCACAAAAGCAGTTTATTCCGCGTACTGAAGCATCTCCTCCATAGACATCCATGCAAAAAGAGTTGCCTCGCCAGTGTACCACCATATATTTTAGGCTAAGCTTGTAGGACCTTCAATTAGAAGGGTTCTGGCGTTACGGTTACCTACAGTAAATCATCGTTGGCGGATACCATACAAATGAATGAGGAGAGCCGTAAACTGATACAAAATGTTGCAAAATTGTCCGCGTCCTCTCTTATAAAACAGCAAATTTATCGTAGTAAACTCCACACATAGTTCATTCCAAAAGTATTGTTTAGTGTAAAACATGTTGAGTATTAGCGGGCAGGTGATCAATTCATTAAGTGATGAGCTGTTTCTTATCAAAAGTAGTTTATTCAGCACACTGAAGGATCTCCGACCTTCACAGACAAACTTGTCTCTTGTCTCCTCGCCAAATTACCGCATTTGGACGGCTGCGGTAGAATAGCTCTGGCTCAACGGTCAATTTGGATCACTTGAGTCTTCTAATCCAATCAAATAATGGCCTGATGTCCACGTAGAAACCTTCTACCAGGGTGAGCCTCAAGATTATGTTTCCTTTTAAGCTGATACACAGAGTTTACCCTGTTAAGACATTTATACAAAGGTTTAGAGCTGACATTGATTTAACATGCTCTTTTTGAATGAACTCTGATGAAACAGTGGTACACGTATTTTGGTCATGTCACTACACTATTTTAGTGATATTGGTGTTTTTGTCAAATGTAAGATTTTGCCAGGCTTCTCAATACATATGAGAAACAATATATTTGGGTATTTTGACTCGGACCCCACAAAATAAAATATCTGTTTTGTTATTAATTAAACAAATTTCCTAAGCAAATTTTACATTCACAAATGCAAAATTTCAAACTGTAAACCTGTCTTATCTGTCTTCTTAAAAAAAGGAAAATTATTTAAATGTGATCTCAGTATCTGTTAATATGAAAGCTATAAGGACTGTTAGTATTTGCTCTACTTTGGGGCTCTTTATGTAATCTTATTTAAGTGATATAATTGCCCTCTTATTTTTATTCTTACAATTTTACTTTTTCTTTTGTTTTATTTTTTATTGTTGTTTTTGATATTATGTGTTGTATGTTTATTTTTTTATTTTTTTTTGTCAAATGTTCTCAGCAATAATAATAAAGAGCCTCCAAGTTTAGCAAAGCAATGCGCAACGCGGCGGTCTCATTTTTATGGGCGGTTCACTGGCGAGGAGACCAGATATCTATGGAGGAGATGCTTCAGTGTGCTGAATAAACTTCTACTGTTAGGAAACATCTCATCACTTAATGAATTGACTGCCTGTCTGCTAATATTCAACATGTTTTACACAAAATAATCCTTTTTGAATTAAATATGCGTGTAGTTTACTAAGATAAATTAGCTTTTTTAAAATAGAAGACGCGGACAATTTTGCGACAGGTGGGTATCAGTTTACGGCTCTCTTCGTTAATTTGTAAGGTATCCGCAAACTGTCACTTACTGTCGTAACTCTCTCTCTCTCTCTCTCTCTCATATGGTAAAAACGCGGAGGTTGTATATTATGGAGTTAAATGTTGGACAAAACAGCGCAAGTGCATAAAAACACAGCGCACAAGTGAATTACAACAGCGTGAGCACCATGACACAGTTCGCACGTAAAATGTAAACCTGCAGAATTTGCAAATCCCAAACTCGAGCACCAACATGATTGTGCACACAAATTAGCAAGTCGCGAGCAGAAATAACAAAAAAGATCTGAACACACGCGTACAGATCTGAACACACACGCAAGTTATTTTCTGCACACGTGCGCGCGGATCTGTACACGTGCGCAAATTATTGTATTGTATATACTGTATTGATTGGCTGCATCTCTTCGAATCTCTCGTGATTGGCTGTTATTGGACTAGGACAGACTTAACATACAAAAACATACAAAACATCAATAGGAACAATACAATTATTGTCATTGTAAATGAAAGAAAAGCGTCCCCTACACAATACTGAACAACAAAAAGCAAACAACAAGGGGGTATTAGTTTTAAAAAAAAGACTCGAGAGCAAAAGGCTAGAGAGAAAAAAAATATTAAAGAAAAAATTTAATAAAAGCATCCTTTAGACGTAGCATACAAGTGGATATTTATCAAAACAATTGTCTGGATATATCACTACACATCTTTCTTGCAATTTTACTAGACATTTATTTTTCAGTGAGGAAAATACAATTTATAATCGTTCATAAACCATGAAAAAGAAGGCTTCGAATATCTCCACTTACTACAATTGAATATTATATTTACCCATGAGAACAATCATATTAACTAAATCAGATAGGGATGAATCTACATTATCCATATAAAAGAGAATTTGTGATAAGTCAAACATCGGGATGTCATCAATCTTAAATGCCAATTATGTAAATCAGACCAGAAGCTTTTGCCCATAGGACATAAAATAACAAGTGTTCCAGAGTCTCATCAGCTGCCTCACAAAATACACAGGGATCTACTTCAAATTTAAACCTCTTTCTAAGAAAGTCAGCAACCAGATATATGTTAGAAATTATTTTAAAGTGAGTCTCTTTGACTTTAGGGGAAATGGTCCATTTGATGAATTTGAAATGTGGTTTATCTATGGACAAGGCATTCATATTTGGAACTTGTACACACAATCCTCTATTATAATCCAAAAACATTCTAGATTTCAAAAAATCATTAATACATTTGTTATTACATTTACTGTCATGTAAATTACATTCATTAATTACTTGATTTGGTAAGGTTGGTGAAAGTCTTATTGTCACATACATCAATGTGTTTTGGATTAACTGTAATAATGGTAATGTATTGATCTACACATTTTATTATATTCTCTATAAGTGTGGTTAAGATTATACTTGAGCAAAAAGGCAATACAGGTGAAACTCGAAAAATTAGAATATCGTGCAAAAGTTCATTAATTTCAGTAATTCAACTTAAAAGGTGAAACTAATATATTATATAGACTCATTACAAGCAAAGTAAGATATTTCAAGCCTTTATTTGATATAATTTTGATGATTATGGCTTACAGCTTATGAAAACCCCAAATTCAGAATCTCAGAAAATTAGAATATTGTGAAAAGGTTCAGTATTGTAGGCTCAAAGTGTCACACTCTAATCAGCTAAACACCTGCAAAGGGTTCCTGAGCCTTTAAATGGTCTCTCGGTCTGGTTCAGTTGAATTCACAATCATGGGGAAGACTGCTGACCTGACAGTTGTGCAGAAAACCATCATTGACACCCTCCACAAGGAGGGAAAGCCTCAAAAGGTAATTGCAAAAGAAGTTGGATGTTCTCAAAGTGCTGTATCAAAGCACATTAATAGAAAGTTAAGTGGAAGGGAAAAGTGTGGAAGAAAAAGGTGCACAAGCAGCAGGGATGACCGTAGCCTGGAGAGGATTGTCAGGAAAAGGCCATTCAAATGTGTGGGGAGCTTCACAAGGAGTGGACTGAGGCTGGAGTTACTGCATCAAGAGCCACCACACACAGACGGGTCCTGGACATGGGCTTCAAATGTCAAACGTCTTACCTGGGCTAAAGAAAAAGAACTGGTCTGTTGCTCAGTGGTCCAAAGTCTTCTTTTCTGATGAGAGCAAATTTTGCATCTCATTTGGAAACCAAGGTCCCAGAGTCTGGAGGAAGAATGGAGAGGCACACAATCCAAGATGCTTGAAGTCCAGTGTGAAGTTTCCACAGTCTGTGTTGGTTTGGGGAGCCATGTCATCGGCTGGTGTTGGTCCACTGTGCTTTATTAAGTCCAGAGTCAACGCAGCCGTCTACCGGGACATTTTAGAGCACTTCCTGCTTCCTTCAGCAGACAAGCTTTATGGAGATGCTGACATCATTTTCCAGCAGGACTTGGCACCTGCCCACACTGCCAAAAGTACCAAAACCTGGTTCAATGACCATGGTATTACTGTGCTTGATTGGCCAGCAAACTCGCCTGACCTGAACCCCATAGAGAATCTATGGGGCATTGCCAAGAGAAAGATGAGAGACATGAGACCAAACAATGCAGAAGAGCTGAAGGCCGCTATTGAAGCATCTTGGTCTTCCATAACACCTCAGCAGTGCCACAGGCTGATAGCATCCATGCCACGCCGCATTGAGGCAGTAATTAATGCAAAAGGGGCCCAAACCAAGTACTGAGTACATATGCATGATTATACTTTTCAGAGGGCCGACATTTCTGTATTTAAAATCCTTTTTTTATTGATTTCATGTAATATTCAAATTTTCTGAGATTCTGAATTTGGGGTTTTCATAAGCTGTAAGCCATAATCATCAAAATTATATCAAATAAAGGCTTGAAATATCTTACTTTGCTTGTAATGAGTCTATATAATGTATTAGTTTCACCTTTTAAGTTGAATTACTGAAATTAATGAACTTTTGCACGATATTCAAATTTTTCGAGTTTCACCTGTATGTTCCAAGAAGTTACCATTATCATCTAATATATCATTCACAAACACAATACCCATCTCATACCAATCCCTTTTAAACAATGATTTCCTATTAATTATAATGACCCTGTTATTCCATAGGGTGGATCAATGGGGAGAAAAGTTGTGGGTAAATATAATTTTACAGTATTGGAGAGGTTGTTTGTGGAAGTTTGATAATTTAATAGGAATCTTAGTTTCCTCAAAATATAATGGGTTTTATTTTTCCAAAGGAGGGAACTGGGAAGATTGGGAATCGGATGATGGCAGACAGAGGTTATTGTTTCTTTCTAAATTTCTTTTTAATTTCTTGTAGCTGTAAGATGTTTTGTACGTTTATATATACAGTCAGGTCCATAAATATTGGGACATCGACACAATTCTAATCTTTTTGGCTCTATACACCACCACAATGGATTTGAAATGAAACGAACAAGATGTGCTTTAACTGCAGACTTTCAGCTTTAATTTGAGGGTATTTACATCCTAATCAGGTGGACGGTGTAGGAATTACAACAGTTTGTATATGTGCCTCCCACTTTTTAAGGGACCAAAAGTAATGGGACAATTGGCTGCTCAGCTGTTCCATGGCCAGGTGTGTGTTATTCCCTCATTATCCCATTTACAAGGAGCAGATAAAAGATCCAGAGTTCATTTCAAGTGTGCTATTTGCATTTGGAATCTGTTGCCGTCAACTCTCAATATGAGATCCAAAGAGCTGTCACTATCAGTGAAGCAAGCCACCATTAGGCTGAAAAATCAAAACAAACCCATCAGAGAGATAGCAAAAACATTAGGTGTGGCCAAATCAACTGTTTGGAACATTCTTAAAAAGAAAGAACGCACCGGTGAGCTCAGCAACACCAAAAGACCCGGAAGACCACAGAAAACAACTGTGGTGGATGACCGACGAATTCTTTCCCTGGTGAAGAAAACACCCTTCACAACAGTTGGCCAGATCAACACTCTCCAGGAGGTAGGTGTATGTGTGTCAAAGTCAAAAATCAAGAGAAGACTTCACCAGAGTGAATACAGAGGGTTCACCACAAGATGTAAACCATTGGTGAGCCTCAAAAACAGGAAGGCCAGATTAGAATTTGCCAAACAACATCTAAACAAGCCTTCACAGTTCTGCAACAACATCCTATGGACAGATGAGACAAAGATCAACTTGTACCAGAGTGATGGGAAGAGAAGAGTATGGAGAAGGAAAGGAACTGCTCATGATCCAAAGCATTCCACCTCATCAGTGAAGCATGGTGGTGGTAGTGTCATGGCGTGGGCATGTATGGCTGCCAATGGAACTGGTTCTCTTGTATTTATTGATGATGTGAGGATGAATGCTGAAGTGTTTCGGGCAATATTATCTGCTCATATTCAGCCAAATGCTTCAGAACTCATTGGACAGCGCTTCACAGTACAGATGGACAATGACCCGAAGCATACTGGAAAAGCAACCAAAGAGTTTTTTAAGGGAAAGAAGTGGAATGTTATGCAATGGCCAAGTCAATCACCTGACCTGAATCCGATTGAGCATGCATTTCACTTGCTGAAGACAAAACTGAAGGGATAATGCCCCAAGAACAAGCAGGAACTGAAGACAGTTGCAGTAGAGGCTTGGCAGAGCATCACCAGGGATGAAACCCAGCGTCTGGTGATGTCTATGCCTTCCAGACTTCAGGCTGTAATTGACTGCAAAGGATTTGCAACCAAGTATTAAAAAGTGAAAGTTTGATTTATGATTGTTAATCTGTCCCATTACTTTTGGTCCCTTAAAAAGTGGGAGGCACATATACACACTGTTGTAATTCCTACACCGTTCACCTGATTTGGATGTAAATACCCTAAAATTAAAGCTGAAAGTCTGCAGTTAAAGCACATCTTGTTCGTTTCATTTCAAATCCATTGTGGTGGTGTATAGAGCCAAAAAGATTAGAATTGTGTCGATGTCCCAATATTTATGGACCTGACTGTATATATATATATATATATATATATATATATATATATATATATATATATATATATACACTCACCTAAAGGATTATTAGGAACACCCGTTCAATTTCTCATTAATGCAATTATCTAATCAACCAATCACATGGCAGTTGCTTCAATGCATTTAGGGGTGTGGTCCTGGTCAAGACAATCTCCTGAACTCCAAACTGAATGTCAGAATGGGAAAGAAAGGTGATTTAAGCAATTTTGAGCGTGGCATGGTTGTTGGTGCCAGACGGGCCAGTCTGAGTATTTCACAATCTGCTCAGTTACTGGGATTTTCACGCACAACCATTTCTAGGGTTTACAAAGAATGGTGTGAAAAGGGAAAAACATCTAGTATGCGGCAGTCCTGTGGGCGAAAATGCCTTGTTGATGCTAGAGGTCAGAGGAGAATGGGCCAACTGATTCAAGCTGATAGAAGAGCAACTTTGACTGAAATAACCACTCGTTACAACCGAGGTATGCAGCAAAGCATTTGTGAAGCCACAACACGCACAACCTTGAGGCGGATGGGCTACAACAGCAGAAGACCCCACCGGTACCACTCATCTCCACTACAAATAGGAAAAAGAGGCTACAATTTGCAAGAGCTCACCAAAATTGGACAGTTGAAGACTGGAAAAATGTTGCCTGGTCTGATGTGTCTCGATTTCTGTTGAGACATTCAGATGGTAGAGTCAGAATTTGGCGTAAACAGAATGAGAACATGGATCCATCATGCCTTGTTACCACTGTGCAGGCTGCTGGTGGTGGTGTTATGGTGTGGGGGATGTTTTCTTGGCACACTTTAGGCCCATTAGTGCCAATTGGGCATCGTTTAAATGCCACGGCCTACCTGAGCATTGTTTCTGACCATGTCCATCCCTTTATGGCCACCATGTACCCATCCTCTGATGGCTACTTCCAGCAGGATAATGCACCATGTCACAAAGCTCGAATCATTTCAAATTGGTTTCTTGAACATGACAATGAGTTCACTGTACTAAAATGGCCCCCACAGTCACCAGATCTCAACCCAATAGAGCATCTTTGGGATGTGGTGGAACGGGAGCTTCGTGCCCTGGATGTGCATCCCACAAATCTCCATCAACTGCAAGATGCTATCCTATCAATATGGGCCAACATTTCTAAAGAATGCTTTCAGCACCTTGTTGAATCAATGCCACGTAGAATTAAGGCAGTTCTGAAGGCGAAAGGGGGTCAAACACAGTATTAGTATGGTGTTCCTAATAATCCTTTAGGTGAGTGTATATGTGTGTGTGTGTTTTATGTCTTTGATAATAACTGAAAATAGGTGGAAATACAGAACACAGCAAGGCATTTAGTGAACCTGTTGAGAGGTACCCTGAACGCAGGTCCATCTAACGTTAATGTTGAGTTAGATGGTAAGTGTAGATAGCTTGATGTCAGATAGTTCCCAGCTTTGTGCCTGTACCAAAGCAAGCCACAATCACTTGCTTAAATGATGACTCCCATCATCAGCAAATGCTTTGAGAGGTTAAATTACATCTGCTCTGTTCTGCCCACCTCTTTGGACCCATTGCAGTTTGCCTACCGCAACAACCGCTCCACTGATGATGACATTGCATCTACACTACACACTGCTCTCTCCCACCTGGAAAAAAGGAACACATATGTGAGAATGCTGTTTGTAGACTACAGCTCAGCATTCAACACCATAGTGCCCTCCAAGCTTGATGAGAAACTCCGGGCTCTGGGCTTAAACAACTCGCTGTGCAGCTGGATCCCGGATTTCCTGTCAGGCAGACGTCAGGTGGTTCGAATGGGCAGCAACACCTCCTCATCACTGACCCTCAACACTGGAGCCCCGCAGGGCTGTGTTCTCAGCACACTCCTGTATTCACTATACACACATGACTGTGTGGCAACACATAGCTCCAATGCCATCATTAAGTTTGCTGACGATATGACGGTGGTAGGTCTGATCACTGACAATGATGAAAGAGCCTACAGAGAGGAGGTGCACACTCTGTCACGCTGGTGTCAGGAGCACAACCTCTCCTTCAACGTCAGTAAAACCAAGGAGCTTGTAGTGGACTTCAGGAAGAAAGACGGAGAACACAGCCCCATCACATCAATGGAGCACCGGTAGAGAGAGTCAGCAGTTTCAAGTTCCTCGGTGTCCACATTACTGAGGAACTCACATGGTCTGTCCACACTGAGGCCGTTGTGAAGAAGGCTCACCAGCGCCTCTTCTTCCTGAGACGGCTGAGGAAGTTTGGAATGAACCACCACATCCTCACACGGTTCTACACTAGTACTGTAGAGAGCATCCTGACTGGCTGCATCACCGCCTGGTATGGCAATAGCACCACCCACAACTGCAAAGCCCTGCAAAGGGTGGTGCGAACTGCCAGAAACATCATCGGAGGTGAGCTTCCCTCCCTCCAGGACATATATACCATGCGGTGTGTGAAAAAAGCTTGGAGGATCATCAGAGACTCCAGCCACCCGAGTCATGGTCTGTTCTCACTGCTACCATCAGGCAGTTGGTATCGTAGCATCAGGTCCCGCACCAGCCGACTACATGACAGCATATCCCCCAAGCAGTCAGACTGTTGAACAATTGATCTCTCATGCTCAATAATTTGCACTGCACTTTATTAACCTATAATCTCACACTGGACTGTCAACATATTCTCCTCAATACAACTACTTTATATATATATATATATATATATATATATATATATATATATATATATATATAATGTATACTCTTTACTTATTGTATTGTATATTGTGTATTCTATATTGTGTGTATTGTTTACTGTACATTGTATATAATTATTGTGTTGTGTAAGTATGTGTACATCTGATATGTAAATTGTGTTGTGTAAGTATGTTGTTTACTGTAATTGGTATATGTCTCGTCACTGTCATGACTGCTATGTTGCTCGGACCTGCACACAAGAATTTCACCTACTGTTGCACTTGTGTACATGGTAGTGTGACAATAAAGCTTGTTAGTGTGGTACTGCAAGGGCCATCCGCTACTCATCAGCCTCTACATGAATTAATTAATGTAGATGAAATGCAGGCTCATAGAGGAAGCCAGTCAGGCCCTAGGACCATTGGGGCTGGGAAAGCACAGCAGGTGCAGCAGAATATGGCCAGGTTAGGATATCAAGTGTACATTAAGATTCTTATTACACGGCTCTCTGAAATGTTTGATTCTGATTTGTCAGTCGCAACATTATATGACCGATAATGATCTTTGTCAGTAGCAAGGCTTTATAATGACCGCGCATCCAGCCCGTCTTTCATGTCTCTTATCACACTTTGGATGTATGCTCTCTCGTTTTATTCAAACGCAGCTTGTGTCATCTTGCCTCTCATATACACGCACAAAACATCTTAACAGCTACAAGAAATTAAGGAGGAATTTAGAAAGAAACCATATCCTCTTTACTGTCTGCCATCTTTCTGGCTGTCCTTGTCCAACATCAGCCAATCAGGAGAGATTCGACGAGATGCAGCCAATCAATACAGAATTTGGTCAGCAGCCAATACTTTTTGTTAACAGAAAGAATTGGGCCTCGCCCCTGAGTGTCAAAACTGACTTGTGTGCGTAAAGATCATTGTTGCCAACTTCGCGACTTTGTCGCTATTTTTAGCGACTTTTCAGACCCCTTTAGCGACATTTTTTCAAAAAAGCGACTAGTGACAAATCTAGCGACTTTTTGGACAAACCTTATCAACTTTCCAAATTCCAAATATTGCCAGTACTGCAAGCCAGGCCCGGATTACCCAATGGGCATTATGGGCATTGGCCCAGGGGCCTATGCGCACTTGGGGCCCAAGCGAGGGGAAGATTTATTTATTTTTTTATTTTTTTTTCATTTCCGAAAACGGAGCGTATATTTGCACTACGTGCCGGCCCGGTGCCTGTCTTTTTAGCAAAAAGACGCTCGACACAAAATAACTACTGTAGCGTAAGGCATGAGGTGTATGATGGTAGCTTTTGACGCGTTCGGCCAGAGTTCGAATCCGCCTTTTGCCGAACTCGCTCTTCTCCCTTTTCCCAACACATGCAGGTACCTACTGCTGGTGGTGACACGTACGCGTGCATTTGAGCAACACTGGCAACAAAACTAGCACTAGTGTAATTGCTAAATAAGTTAATTGCCATTATGCAACGTTTTAGAAAAGTATGAATTAGCAGAATATCCATTATGAAAACAGTAGGTCAACATAACTACAATGCATTCTTTAATTCCCTGTCTTATTCTGCCCTCTGGCATATCGAAATTAATACAAACCTTAACATAAAGAGACGGACAGTGTTATTAACAGACAGTAAAAATCATACTACTAATACTATGTAAAAAAAATCTGATGAGCCCAGAATATAAACTCAACGTGTTTAATTACACGTTATAAGCATTGCCGAATACACTCAAATGAGATCGACTCAGAAAAGACGTCAATAAATGCACGCGTCACCTGCTACATCCTCTTTGTTGCATGCGCAAATTATGATACAACATTTTATTCACAAAAATGTCTCTATTTGTAGAAATTGCTGCACATTCGTTGAATTCTGAATTTTGCACACATAAGTTGAAAGCAATTTGTTTGTGGATAGTAGGCACATATCCTAGAAGAACATATCTGCAACATTTATCAAGTTCACGGATAATTGTGCGTGCATCTGATCTATTAAATTAGTATTATTAATCATTATGATACTAAAATCATAATAAAGTATACTACAAAAAATCAGATGAGTCCAGAATATGAACGTAACGTGTTTAATTTCACGTTAAGTATTTTCCTCCCATATAAAACATTATAAGAAAGCTAAATGTGGCTTTATGCATATTAGAATGTCCCCTTATTATGTCGAAATAACGACTTATTATTATATTGAAATAACGAGATAAAATATTTTTCTTCCTCTTTTTTTCACCTTAAAAAATGAACTTAGAACAACACAAACACAAAAGCGCCTCAGTGCACTGTCACTGATGGCCATTGAATCTCAGCTGGTCATGGACTTGGATTTTGATGACATTGTAACTGAGTTTGCTAACAGGAAAGCCAGGAAGAAGTCTTTTTAAGGGCAGCCGGAGAGAGGAGAGGAGGAGAGACAGACAGACAGACAAAAAAGTGAGGAGAGGAGGAGAAAGAAAGACAGACAGACAGACAGACCCTGAGGAGAGGATGAGACAGACAGCCCCTGAGGAGAGGAGGAGAAAGACAGACAGACAGACAGACAGACAGCCCCTGAGGAGAGGAGGAGAGCATGAGACAGACAGACAGACCCTGAGGAGAGGAGGAGAGGATGAGACAGACAGCCCCTGAGGAGAGGAGGAGAAAGACAGACCCTGAGACTGAGGAGAGGAGGAGAAAGACAGACAGATAGACAGACAGCCCCTGAGGACAGGAGGAGAGCGTGAGACAGACAGACAGACCCTGAGGAGAGGAGGAGGTATTGTGTGTGTGTGTGTGTGTGTGTGTGTGTGTGTGTGTGTGTGTGTGAGAGAGAGAGAGAGAGAAACAACTTATATGAAATATAGTATTATCAAAAAAACAAAAAAAACAAGCTGCTTTATTTTACATTTGATTTACATTTACATTTAGGGCATCTGGCAGATGCTTTTAACCAAAGCGACTTACATGTAGTACATTTGTCAATAGTTGGACAGGTCATACACCAACAATTGTAATTTGTATTGTAAGCAACCAATATTATACCATAATACTTACAGAATCTTGTAATGTGTCTACTACCATTTCACTATCATTCAATCATCAAACAAAGTGCCATTAGGGGCCATGAATAATAAAGTGCTAAATACATAAGTGCAGAATTTTTTAGTATAAAGAAGAGAGTATAAAGAAGAGTAAAAAGTTGAGTTAAGATGACCTATACTGTTTGCATCCTTTTCATCACAGGAAGAGGAGAGGGGAGAGAGACAAAGAGCGGCAGCCCCTGTAGAGCCGAGGAGTAGAGGACAGGAGAGGAAGAGAGAGACAGACAGGAAAGCTACATTAATGGGTGTGTGTACGTGTTTGTGTGTTAATTATGGAAGAATTTGATTCATATAACTGGATTGGTAAAGGTGAGGCACTATGTGCTTGCATATGCCAGCTAGTTGCTCGCTATAGGTGTTACCAGCAAATAGTATCCAAAAATTCAAAAGCTTGATTGTGTGGGTGGGGTGGGGTGGGGGGCCTACAAGACATTGTGCCCAGGGGCCTCTGAATTCTTAATCCGGGCCTGCTGCAAGCGTGAGGTCTTACTTCCCCGCTGCGTCTGCTCTGTTCAGTGAGCGGCTGAGAGGAGCAGCACATTCCGTTGACTGCACGCCAGCGGACATAGACATGAATGAGCTGCGCATGTGCACGCTGTGTTAGCAGGAACCAATCAGTGATCACATAGCAGCTGCCTTCTCCTTTGTTTTAATTCAAACCATTTAATTTGACCGTTTTTTCTTGGCATGCGCTTATATTCACTACTAATCAGAGTTTTAGTTCATTCCGGTTTGGTTTCTGAACTCTCCGACTTCAGATCGTATATTTACAGACTCTATACATTTTACTTATCCAAACACAACAATAAACCTTCTTCAAACTCATAAACATGTAACGTTAGCTAAGTTTCGTTCCGTTCCGTTGTCTAACAGAAAATATGTAATTGAGAACCGTTTTACTGGACATTCGGCTATATACTTATATAAAAACAGTATGAGCACGGTTTAGGGGAGATAACCGTTATTATAAACTGAAGTAGGCTACAGTACCGACAAATTAGGCAGAATGCAAATTCGACGTGATGACGTCATTAATATGCTAATGACGCATGACGTCATCTGGCGACATTTAGCTACTTTTCGAGCAGGCTTTAGCTACTTTCCATTGAAAATAGTTGGCAACACTGGTAAAGATTTCAGCAGCACGTGTGTAGAAAATAACTTACGCGTGTGTACAGATCTGCGCGCACGCTAACTTGCCTGTGTGTTCAGATCTGCGCCCATGTGTGAGACCTATCATGACTCGCGGTTTTGTTACTTCTGCTCGCAAGTTGTTAATTTGTGTGCACCATCATATTTTTTGTGCTCGAGTTTGGGATTTGCAAATTCTGCAGGTTTACATTTTACATGCGAACTGTGTCATGGTGCTCACGCTGTTGTAATTCACTTGCGCGCTGTGTTTATGCGCTTGCACTGTTTTGTCCAGCATTTAACGCCATACAAAACAGATATCTTGGAGATGTATGTGTGCTATCTGGGTTATCACTCAGCCTACAATGGAATGTAATGTTTTTAATTCAAATATTCAAGTGTTAGTAATAATAATAAAACAATATATATTTAAAATTACTAAGTGATCATTTTGCAAAATTCTTATCATGGGAATCATTATTTCAAAGCAATAAAGAGATCATTCCAAAATGTCAATGCATTGAACCACTAAATGCCATGAGCGTCAGCCCGTCGTTCTAAAACCCCGCCCTCCAAAGATAACAGCGGCCTCAACTGACAAACTTTATGAATCATAGAGACAGAGCGTATTTAGGCCATGCCCACACCGGGGAGAGAGAGAAAGAGAGAGAAGACAATCCAATCGTCTCCATTGACTTTGCATTGCGAGAGGCTGCCTCCTTGTAATTTATGACTTATAACAAAAAACAAAACAATGTCTAAAAGCTGCTGTGTGACAAGGTGCACAGCAAACAACCCAGATTTTTTTTTTATAAGCTGTCGACCCCAAAAAACGGTTTGTTTTAGGACATAAAAGTGGATCAATTGAGACAGAGCGCAACTAGTTCTCGAACTACTCTTGAGAACTACGCCCACTGGAACATG
Source organism: Xyrauchen texanus (assembly GCF_025860055.1). Classification (NCBI taxonomy): domain Eukaryota; kingdom Metazoa; phylum Chordata; class Actinopteri; order Cypriniformes; family Catostomidae; genus Xyrauchen; species Xyrauchen texanus. The sequence goes on from NC_068279.1 coordinate 47,021,583, forward strand.
ATATTGTAAAAAAAAAAAAAAAACATTCAGAACCATGTTGATTGCTTATTTCACCACCCTATGTGAACCTGAGAGGAGGAGATATATTGAGAAGTTACATTTTATTGTCAGGATCCCACAATTTACGCACTCTTCCTGTTGATGCTTCACGTCTTATTGCCTGTATCCACTTTTGTCTCCTTAAAGGCTGGCTTTTACGGTTCGGAAGCTTATAAAAATTAATTTCTGGGGTTTTTAGCTTGTTTGCTGTACACCTTGTCACCCAGCAGCTTTTAGGCATTTTTCTGTCTTTTGTTATATGCCATAAATGACAAGGATGCAGCGTCTCGCAATGCAAAGTCAATGGAGACTGTTGGATTTTTTTTTCCGGTGGGCGTGGTCTTCAGATTATGACGCGTTGCGCTCTGTCTCTGATTCAAATGAGAATGAGCCAAATGATTGACAGGTGAAAAGCGTTAATGTGTGAAATAAAGTTTACAGCTGTCACAGAGATCGGCGAGATATCTCAGGACACTTAATTCTTTAATATCTTTAAGGGAATAGCAACATCTCTGAGTACTTTTCCATGAAAAAATCTTACAGCACCTTTAAAATGAGCGTGATAAAGACGAAGAGGAACGGGTAAAGGATGAATCAAATAAATGAGACCGCTAAAATAATGGCACTGCACCACCGATCTATATATATAGATCTATATATATATAGATCAGTGCACTGCACCCATTTCCCAACATTTAAACAAGTGGGAGGGGCTGTTTAATTATTTACAATCACAACGCCTAATTAAGCCGTGATTGATTGTTTATTTAAAGGAGCGGAAGTGGGCCGGAGGCTGGCTAGGTTATACGGGTCAAAGCTCGCAGATTTGGCTTTCCCGTTTAAATGACGACGATGACAGAAAGTTTAATCGTGCATCTCCTCATCCTGGCTTTGTTAGCGGAGTCTCGTGATGTAAGGGCCTATCCACGGAGCTCTGACCCCCGTATGTCCTTTCCATCCGGTCGGTCACAGATGAGTGAAATATTTCCGATCAAGCAACACACGAGCAACGTGAAAGACTCGCCCGGTAGACCTGATCACGCGTGTGAAAACCGTAACCGTGACTTGCCACGAGAACTACATGGAGATTGCGATTAAGGCGGATCTATTTGATCTTGGTTTACCGGTGGATGCATCAGAGTTGCGGCTTGGAGCCGACAGTCAGTCTATTCCTGCATGTAAAGTGACGGCGTCCTCTTCAAACCTGTTCATCATTGCATCGGAACTCACTGACTGCGGCACTCAACACTGGGTATGACGATCACAATTACTTCATTCTAACCTTTCCTACATTTATTCTATTACTTTGGATTTTATAAACTTGACCAATCTTTTTATTTAAAAAAAATATGATATTTTTTTTTTTTTTTAAACAATAACATGTTCCAAGAAGGTCACTCAAAACTCTAATATCTTATAGACCGCACATCATAAGAGACTATTACATGCTAATGGCTGTTTGGAGGATTGTAAGAGTATTTAAATGACAATAAAATGTTGCTACAAAAAGTAATAAATAATTGTAAATTTAAAGTGATAGATCACACAAAAATGAAAATTAGGGATGAAACGATTAGTCGACCATGGAAAATTGTGGACAAAAAAATTTAGTTGTCGAATAGTCATTTGATGTAATTTTAACTTGATCACATTAAACCGTAATGATGACATGCAAGAGCAGCTCACAGTCCAGATGCACTCCACACTTTCCAAACAGCTTCAGGTGATGTAGATTGCCAAGTATGACGGAATTATATAAAAATACCAAATAAGTAAATGCAGGAGCACTCTCCTTGTGGAATAAGTGGAGCTGCTGCTCTGCTGAAGCAAAACATGCATGCTGAGCATCTAAAGATAATACCTCAGCATTACCTCTAATTCATCTTTTATTAAAGTTCAAATAATACAGAAGCAGATCATGCAAATAACTACAAACTTCAAAACTGGCATTTCTCTGTGCGGTCCGTGCCTCTTCTATGAGTTGCACGAATGTCCCGATCTAAGGGGGGGAAGAGACTGAATCTGCACCTAGCTGATGCACACTCTGTCGCGGGGACGAACGTCCCTCGAGTACACACGCTTAATTATAACGTGATTGCTCGCGACTTATTGAATCATAATGCATATGTGTAAATATAGTGAATAAAATTGGCTATACACAGCTTTATTAATAAGGGAGAGTTTGTTATTTTGTGCGTTAAAGATGGACTGAAGTGAACAAAAAGTGAGTTTTGTCTTTCTCAGGGGAATATATAAGTGTGCGCAACTAAATTGGAAGAATTTCTCCCTACTCAATTTGTTTATTCTCAATTTTTATAATAGGTGCAACAAATAAGTAACACAAAATGACAATTAAATTAATTTTTGGCCTTTCAAAAATATTTAGTGACCAATATAGCCAGTGGATGGTTCTAAAAATATTAAAAACAACAAAGCGATACTTCTCTACGGAAGACCTGTACCGCAATGTAAAAAAAAAAAAAATTGTAAAAAAAATAAATAAATGGTATTATTTCGAGATTAAAGTCGAAATGTTTCGAGATTAAAGTCGAAATGTTTCGAGATTAAAGTCGAAATGTTTCGAGATTAAAGTCGAAGCTTTTCGAGAATAAAGTCGTAACATATATTCTGAATATTCTCTTTCTGAAGTATGCTCCAAAAGCTTTCGATTCTTTGATTATGATTGCTTGAACCGTATAAGAAACTCCGGTTAAAAGCAAATTCATCAGTAGCATTTCTTCGAAGAAAGATTTGCATCTGCTCCATAGCAACGTTTTCAGTCCCACGATCGGCACGGATTCTTCTAGGACAACCATCTCTATTCTTTACTGTCTCAATGAAATATGTTGCAATGACTTTCGGGTCATTATTGGTGAAATACACTTTCAACCACATCACATTACGTGAGAATCCATCAACACATCCATTAATGCAGAGGCCGTACGGTTTAAGCTTGTCATACGAGTCAGCGTGCCACATAAAGTAAAAAGCTACTATTATGTTTAGATCCATGTCAGAAGCAGTTTGACTTCACTAAGAATATATGTTACGACTTTATTCTCGAAACATTTCGACTTTATTCTCGAAAAGCTTCGACTTTATTCTCGAAACATTTCGACTTTAATCTCGAAAAGCTTCGACTTTAATCTCGAAACATTTCGACTTTAATCTCGAAATAATAGCATTTTTTTTTTTTTACAATTTTTTTTTTTTTACATTGCGGTACAGGTCTTCCGTACTTCTCTGCAGTGAACTGACGGAAAAAGACAAAAACTATAGGCTACTTTTAAAATATTATGTGAAATATTACGTGAAAGTACGCTGAACTAGAGAATGACTCCCACATATTATGCATTGATCCGGGCATCTACAATAATCATGGTTTTTAATAAAGGGAAAAAGTAATGGATAGACCTACATTTTGAGGCTGTCAAATTGGTAATGTACGTTAACCTACCCATCACCGCCGGGTCTCTGCCACCTTCAGCAGCTTCCGAAGCGCCTGCTTCGGTTTCGGTCTGAAGCGGAGTCGGAGACTGTGGTGGTGGCGGCGGCACTTGAACTGGTGTCTGTCACTCCAGCCAGGCTGTGGTTCTCTGTCTTGTCGTGCTTGGCTCAGGTTCATCTGAAACCGCTGTTAAATAAAAAAAAAAAAAGCCTTGCTGTTTTAAAAATCAGGACGGGTCACATTACATAAACTGGCATTTTACATTCATTATGAGCTGTGAACAAAACATGGAACATCCACAAGATTAAATGGTTCTATAGTTTGAGTATCTCAGTTTCTTTCTTTAGAACATTCTAAAAAAATCTCTTAAAAGCACTCAAAAAATATTAGTTCTCCATCAAAACACGCTGAATACTATTACTTCAACTGATATTATTTTAAAAAGAAAACATCACCCACATCTCCAAACCACTGCCTCATCATTATTTTCTTCTGTGTTTTTCCCCTGTTGTGAGCAAATCAGTGCAATTATGGTGCGAGCTCATCTTTCATGTTGGCTTATCATGAATGAACTTTCCCTTTGATATGTGCGTGCGTTTGTGCAAGAATGTTGGGATTGTAGTTTCATTCGGGCACATGGTCATGTGTTTGATACAGCTGTTTGTGCACTTGACTTTAGCATTTAATTAGCGTCTTTGTTTCTACATCTGTCTTTGATGCACGCGCCCCACTGCTCTGTCGTGATTTAAACTGAACTCTGAATTGATTCGGATTCATTTGAGTATGAATTGCGATGCATCGATGAAACCATTTTTCTCAACAGCTCTATTTTAACATAATTAATGTCCGGACTATACTTCGTGATGAATGCCACTTTGGTGAATTAAAGTACCAATTTCCTTCTGAAACCGCAAAATCTGTACATTATTCCAAACTTTTGGCCGTGTGTGTCTGCAAAAAAAAGTAACGTCCTCTTTCTTTCAACAGCTTTTATTTTCAGCAGATTTAACATGTGTAAATATTTGTATGAACATAAAGATTCAACAACTTAGACAAAAACTGAACGTTTCACAGACATGTGACTAACAGAAATTGAATAATGGGTGATCAAAAGTAACCGTCAGTATCTGGTGTGGCCATCAGCTGCATTACTGCAGTGCTGCATCTCATGGACTGCACCAGATTTGCAAATTCTTGCTGTGAGATGTTACCCCACTGCTGCAGTGAGATCCAGCAGATGGAAAATGACTCCAATAAATCAGATTATTTGTATAAGGAATAACACATTTTATTTGTTCTGAAATTATCTTAAGGATATTTCTAAGGACTAAGTCCTGGAATTAATCTAACAATACTATGTCTTGTCTTTGTTTAATGAACTAAGTAATTAAATGAAAGAAGTTAAAGTACGGAGGGTAAGATGAGGCCTGAAAGCTGGAAGTCAGATGCGGAGAGCCAGATAGCTGAGCTGTTAATCTGAAAACTAAACTAAGTTAAAGTCTTTATACCTTGAGACTGTGCCAAGAAAGACTTCCTTCTTGGCACAGCGCATTCTGCACAATTGGTGTTGATAATGCCAAGGTGTCCGGTCACGTTGTAACCCATTGAAATCCAAAGGCTGCGGTTAAGTGGACTTGCATGTTGAGATCATAAACATCATGAGTGTGTCTTATCCTGTATGTGCAAGACTCCCGTCTGCACATTGCTTGAAACAATAACATCTATTAAAAAAAGGCACCAATCTCTCTGAATTAAACTCTTGAAACCTCATCAGGTCAAAAGGGCAACAAGTTCATATACTGAGTCTAAAATGTATATTCTTTGTCCCAAACAGTGCTCCAGTTTCTCACAGGAATGTTGGGCACAAACCATTTACAAGGATAGAGAACGAGCATGAAGTAATCTAACACACACACATTGTACATATAAGGCTTGTGTCTGGTAACGTATACAACACAGGAATAAAAGGATGGACCTACATGGAATACATGGAGTCTTTTTTTATAATGATAATGCCATATAAGCTGGTTTCATGAATGTGAAGTATATGATTTATGTTCTGATTATAGCGGAGTACATAAATGTGAATACATGGATATGCTTGTATAATATCAATAAGCAAAAGTATAAAATATAGGAATGTGTTGTGAACTTTTTCTTCGTCGTCAAAGCAGAGACCAGGAGACGTTGGGATATCTTTTAAGCAGAAATTACTCTTTATTGAGAACTCGATGTTGCATCGCTGTAGTCATCCAAGTCTGACTCTATAACTCAGTACGATAGGGTTTTATACCTTTCAAGGGTGAGGGGACTTGATTATACATAGAGGTGGAGACACTCTGAAACAAAGCATGTAAATGAGGTACAGGAGTCACCTCGTTAAAGGAAATTCCCCAGCCCTGATCTCATCAGCATAACTGTGATTCGCAACTAATCTAATCAGCCGGACTATTTAACGACTGTGTCAGGGGCTCCAAGAGTCATTTTAAAGACAAAAGGTGATAGTCTCAGCATTCCGACTAATTTAACTTACAATAGTGAGATCAGGACAGGCAGGAATCTCCTGCTGGAAAGCCTGACAGGCAGGTCTATGACATTCATTTATACCTCATAGTAAATTCAATCTACTAAACTTTCTCAGTTTATAAACTAATGTATTGGAACCTAAATTAAACATTTAATAAATTTGTAATACAACAAATGCCTCTAGCCACTTACATCACCCACTCTTCCACCAAGGCACTTGCAAGTTCCCGGACATTTCTGGGGGAATGATCCTTGCCCTCACCCTCCGATCTAACCGGTCCCAGACGTGCTCAATGGGATTGAGATCCGGGCCCATTGCTGGCCACTGCAGAACACAGGCATTCCTGTCTTGCAGGAAATCATGCAGACCGAGCAGTATGGCTGGTGGCATCGTCATGCTGGAGGGTTATGACCCTGGAATATCAGTGTTCTGCCATGGTCAGCGAAGAGCCCGGCTCTCAATCCCATTGAGCACACCCGAGACCTTTTGGATCGGAGGGTGAGGGCTAGGGCCAGTCCCACCGGAAGTGTTTGGGAAATTGCAAGTGCCTTGGTGGAAGAGTGGAATAACATCTCGCAGCAAGAACTGGCAAATTTGGTGCGGTCCACATGTCTGTGAAAATTGTTCAGTTTATATCTTAGTTGTTGAATCTTTATGTTCATACAAATATTTACACGTCAGGTTTGCTGAAAATAAAAGGAGTTGAAAGTGAGGACTTTTTATACTTTTTAAGAAAGATTTAGCAGACTCAGAAGTAGTGTTGCACCATTCTACTGTGCAGCGACACCTGCACAAATATGACCTTCATGAGAGAACCTTTCCTGCATCCTCACCACAAATTGTCAGAAATTGGCAAATGATCATCTAAACAAGCCTGATGCACTTTGGAAACCAGTCCTGCAGACAGAAGTTAAAAAATAACTTTTTGGCTGCAATGAGCAACGGTATGTTTGGAGAAAAAAGGATGCAGAATTTCATGAAAAGAACACCTCTCCAACTGTTAAGCACGGGGGTGGATCGATCATGCTTTGGGCTTGTGTTGATGCCAGTGGCATGGGAATATTTCTCTGTTAAAGAAAAGAATGGATTAAATTAAATACCAGCAAATTCTGGAAGCAAACATCACACCATCTGTAAAAAAGCTGAAGCTGAAGAGGATTGCTTCTACAACAGGATAATGATCCTAAACGCGCCTCAAAATCCACAATGGACTACCTCGAGGCACAAGCTGAAGGTTTTGCCATGACCTTCACTGTCCCCCGACCTAAACATCATCGAACATCTGTGGATAGACCAGTGCATGCAAGACTGCCCAAGAATCTCACAGAACTAGAAGCCTTTTGCAAGGAAGAATGGGCTACAAAAAGCTTTTTACAAGCTGTGATACATGCCAGGTGGTGTTACTAAGTACTGACCATACAGGGTTCCCAAACTTTTGCTTCTGGCTCTTTTCCTTTTTTGTAATTGTGAAACCGTAAAAGATGAATATAAAAAAAAAAAAAAAAAAAGTAAAATTGCTTAATATGGGTCATCTTTAACTTTAAGCCTTTTGGAAATTAGGCCATCTTTTGCTCGCTTGTCTATTCACAGCAACAGAAATTGATCAGGGGTGCCCAAACTTGTGTGTGTGTGTGTGTGTGTACACACAGTTGAAGTCAGACGTTTACATACATCTTAGCCAAATACATTTTAAACTCAGTTTTTCACAATTCCTGAATTTTAATCATTGAAAACATTGCCTGTCTTATGTTAGTCCAGATCACTCCTTTTATTTTAAGAATGTGAAATGTCAATAATAGTCGAGAATAATTTATTTCAGCTTTTATTTCTTCATGTTTCCAGTGGGTCAGAAGTTTACATACACTTTGTTAGTATTGCCTTTTTAAATGGTTTAACTTGGGTCAAACATTTTGGGTAGCCTTCCACAAGCTTCTCCCCATAAGTTGCTGTAATTTTGGCCCATTCCTCCAGACAGAACTGGTGTTACGGAGTCCGGTATGTAGGCCTCCTTGCTCAAAACAAGCTTTTTCAGTTCTGCCCGCAAATGTTCTTTTCAGATTGAGGTCAGGGTTTTGTGATAGTCACACTACCTTTGTCCTTTAAGCAATTTTGCCACAACTTTGGAAGTATGCTTGGGGTCATTGCCCATATGGAAGACCCTTTTGTGACCAGCTTTAACTTCCTTGCTGATGTCTTGATGTTGCTTCAATATCCACAATTTTCCTTCCTTATGATGCCATCTATTTAGTAAAGTGCACCAGTCCGTCTTGCAGCAAAGCACACCCACAACATGATGCTGCCACCCCCATGCTTCAAGGTTGGGAAGGTGTTCACTCTTCACTCTTTTTCCTCCAAACATAATGATGGTCATTATGGCCAAACCGTAAAATGTTTGTTTCATTAGACCAGAGGACATTTTTCCAAAAAGATCTTTGTACCCATGTACACTTGTTCACTGTAGTCTGGCTTTATGGCAGTTTTGGAGCATTGACTTCTTCCTTGCTGAGCAGCCTTTCAGGTTATGTCAATGTAGGACTTGTTTTACTGTGGATATAGATACTTGTTTCCTCCAGCATCTTCACAAAGTTCTTATGCTGTTGTTCGGGGATTGATTTGCACTTTTCGCACTGAACTATGTTCATCTCTAGGAGATGGAATGCGTCTTCCGGAGCGGTATGATGGCTGCGTGGTCCCAAGGTGTTTATATGTGCATACTATTTTTTTTTTTTTGTATAGATGAATGTGGTACCTTCAGGCATTTGCAAATTGCTCCCAAGGATGAACCAGGCTTGTGGAGGTCCACAATTTATTGGCTTGGCTGATTTCTTTAGATTTTCACATGATGTCAAGCAAAAAGGCATTGAGTTTGAAGGTAGGCCTTAAAATACATCCACATCCAATTCAGTACACCTATCAGAAGATAATTGTCTAAAGGCTTGACCTAATTTTCTGGAATTTTTCACAGTTAACTTAGTGTATGTAAACTTCTGACCCACTGGAATTGTGATAGTCAATTAAAAGTGAAAATCTATCTGTAAACAATTGTTGGAAATATCACTTGTCCTAAAAAAAAAAAAAAAAATGAATTTAAGTTGGTGGGGCAGGGAGCATGAGGGAACAACTTGTTTGATCACCATTTAAAATATGTAATTGATAACACCATTGTAAATTTGCATACTATATTGTGGTTTGGTCTTTACTTTCCTGGTTTTAGTGTTGGTAGGTTTGACTATTCATTGGTTCTTTTGTCTTCACCTGTTCCCAGACATCCTGTCATATTTAACATGATTAAACCATTGTCCATATAGGCAACCGTTGCTATTCAGTACTTTTTATCAATTAAGTTAATAATTAAGTTATTGAAAGTGTTCTAGTTCAGACTGGGGACCTTCCAGTTAAGATTGTCACTGAGAACGATGGAATCGTTCATTCCGATTTGCGAACTTGTTCAAAGATTCATGTTTTAATCTGACATACCATCTTGCATGTTTATAATTATCTTGCAACTATTTATAAAAGCCTTCCCATCACAAAAGACTGTTTTCTCTGCAAATCACCTCTGGTGAAGCATTTAATTTACACAGATCTGAAGGTTAGAACTGTAACACTTTAGCACTGGTATTTCCATCTAGAAATGTTAATCTAATATATTTTTGTAACTGCTTGGGTGAAAACAAGTTAAATACATTTTTGGACCGATTGGCTCAATGAAGACTTTTTGTTCAGATCACAGATGAATCTCTTATTTACACAAACCTTCTCATCTTCTCTCCGCAACCCTCTCCTGATGGGGTGATTCGACTGGAGAATGCAGTAGTTCCTATTGAATGCCATTACAGCAGGTAAAGTAGTCTTGATAGTACTTTAAATACTTTAAGTACTCTATGAATATGGTAATCAAACAGAATCATATTAAAATGCCCTGGTATTACCATTGCTTGTCTAAAAAAATAAAATCACAATTTGGAAACCAGTTATCAAAAATGATCCTTTAACCTTTTGGATACAGTGAAATTCTTATTTTTCATCTGTGTCGTAGGACCTTGTTTACTTCTTGGAGGATGTGCAATCCCATTAGGATTGGCTCCAAATTCCATTAGCATTTGGGAGTAATACAGGACACAAATATTGGATTTGGACATTAATAAAAGGAATATTCTGGGTTAAATACTAGTTAAGCAATATTTGTGGCATGATGTTGATTACCAAAAAAATATTTACTTTAAGTACCGCACTGTAACCCAGATTTTGTTTCTTTAAAGTGAATGGGGGGGCCAATTTGTAAACGTTATAATACTGTTTCAAAAGTATAGCCACAAGAATTAAACTATACATGTATTAACATGGTTTTAGTGAGATGAAATCACTTAACCTTTTCGGTTTAGTTTATTTATAATTTTACAACTTGGTTTCCCATTATGGCGTACACCATAAACCCTAAAACAACTAACAATTATGATTTAATCAACTCATAATTCGTTTTAAAAGAAAAATTAGTGTGTGCTTTTATACAATTATAAGCTTCACATTTCTGCCTTTTTTAAACCCTCAAATTGTTCACATTCACTTCCATTGTAAGTGCCTCACTGTAACCTCGATTTTAGCTTTTTATAAAGAAAAGGAGGGACGAGTCAAAATTAATTATGGTAATCAACATTATGCCACATGTTGTCGACTGAGCTCAACTTGTATTGAACCTGGAATATTTCTTTAAGAAACACAACAATTCCTGGTTCTTTTTGGTAGGCGCTTTTATCATATGTTCATGATGTCCTCTGTCTCTCAGGAGATTTGACCTAACCAACAAGCCCATCAGTCCAACATGGATTCCTTACAGTTCAACACAATCAGTTGTGGAGGACCTGCAATTTTCACTGAAGTTAATGACTAGTATGTACAAGATGGCCATACTTAACCAGCCCCCCTTGAATCCACAGAGATTTTGAATCCTATGTGTTAACCTGTTGTAGTCATTTCAATATTCTTTATTCCATTTCATTAACTGGACATGTATAGATGGTGGTAATAGTTGCATGTTCACATATTTGGTTTGCATTATTTATCATGCAGGCGATTGGAGCTCTGAACGGGCCTCTGGTGTGTACTTCCTGGGTGATATTATAAACATGGAAGCCTCATTTCGTCTAGATCATCACGGCAACCTCCGTATTTTTATCGAGAGCTGTGTTGCCACGGTGACTCTTGACCTTAACTCTGTCCCCAGATACACATTTATTGAAAATCATGGGTGGGTGCATTTATGACTGTACTTTTGCATTTCAGCAGTTTTGTTTTCGAAGTTGTGCATCTTGTATCTTGGCAGAATGCATAACATTTGTTAAAAACTTATGTATATTTTCTTGCCCCTAACACACATTGAGTGAAAAAGTAAAAGCAGAGGCTTTATTTCATTTCGTGGTGCTTCATGTAGTGCAAACTATTAATGACATGCATATTTCACCAATTACTTGTATTCAATTTACATTGTCGTTTTCTTCCAGGTGTTTGATGGACGGACAGCTAACAGGCTCAAAATCACGTTTCCTTGCCCGAATCCATAATGACAAACTTAAACTCCAGCTGGATGCCTTCAGGTTCCACCAAGAGAAGAGGCCTGAGGTGTTTATAGTGTATTCCAAGGGAAACATGTTCTCTGGTCCAAACATTAACATAGTCTGATGGAGGGTTTGTAATGAATATTTGCTTTGGTCAATATTGGATGAAAGGGAAGTGGGATTATTTGTTCCTAATTCTGTTTTATGGCTGTTTACTTAACATTTTTTTAATTTACTTCTCACTTTGTCATGCAGATATACATCACATGTACTCTTCAAGCTTACCCTGTAATGGATGAAGTTAACCCTGTTCATAAAGCATGCTCCTTCATCGATGGAAGGTTTGAAACTTTGACATACAGTGAAGTCTGTTGTTGGGTAAAATTGCGCTTTACAGGGTTCCCACCGTCATGGAAATCTTGAATGGAAAATATCAGGGAATTTAATTAAGATCTGCAGGCCTGGAAAGGTCATGGAAATTAAAGTAATAAGTCTCAGAAGTTTCTAGAGTGAATTAAGGTGTAGTCAAATTAACCTATTGTACTGCGAAATCTGCAGGCGAATAAAGCGTCAGCCCTCACAGAGGTCACTGCCAAACCATGCAACTTTGTATTGTTCAAAGCAGCAAATTCGCCAAATTTGAACACCACATGAAATCCGTGAAGGGAAATTCTTCCCACTGGAAGTCCATCACGCAGAAATGTACGATCACATGGATTCCCATTGTTATGTCTGTATATGCGGAATTTTGGCATGCAAAGGTAAATGTGACCACGCCTTTACAGGTAATCTATGGAATTCTGGACTCTTTATCGACATCTGTGGTTGAAAAAAAAAATTGCAAGGTATTTGCGGCGCAACATTGCACACGTTAACATGAACATTGCCAAAAATCTACGTAATCTGTCACTAGACAGATTACGTCTGTCACTACTTTGCATGAGACTTGAAATCATTGTATTTTTCCTCTGCTTTTATGTCAAAATGTAAACGTTCAAGCGAGCACTAGCATAAATAGTATTACCGGTAAGAGCGCTGGTATAGGTGTTAACACGCAAAGCGAAATTGAGGGTATGGGGAAAAAAAAATCTGTTTATGATTAAACAGTTTATTAACTGAGGAATGTTATTTTAAGGCATATACAGTACTGTGCAAAATTTTAGGCACTTTCATAATGATGTCTTCAAAAATAATTCCATGTAGTTCATTTATCACTTATTGTCATACAAAGTCCAGTAAAAACACAAAAGCTAAATCAATATTTGATGTGATCACCTTTGCCTTCAAAACCGCACCAATTCTCCTAGGTACACATGGACATGGTTTTTCTTGGTTGTTGGCAGATAGGATGTTCCAAGCTCCAAAGTTCTTCTATCTATTTCGGCTGTCTCAGTTGCTTCTGTCTCTTTATGTAATCCCAGACTGACACGATGTTCAATGGGAGGCTCTGTTGGGGCCATGATATCTGTTGCAGGGCTCCCTGTTCTTCTATTTGCAAAAGTAATGTTTGGGAGTCTTAAATGTATATTTACCATTTACACACTAAAGATGAAGATATAAATAAACTATACGTTATCTTAAGACAAATGTTTTTGTGAAGCATCTTATGTGCCTAAGACTTTTGAACAGTACTGTACAGGACCTTACACGTTGTCTGCTTAAGCGTAATCTAATAGTTATATCATGCATGTAGATGCGCTCATCTGCTCTTCAGATTCTTGCCCTGTTTATAAATGATGTAAACCTGCTAGGACAGTGAGGAAAGCCTGAAATTTCCCACCAAATCAAACCCAACAGCTCAATGTAAAATAATTAGCGTTGGCTTAACGTAGTGAATCTGGGCGAGAATGGGGGTATCAACTGTATTGTTCATTTCATAATATAATATGAGGAGGTGCAATTTATAAAAAATAAATAATAAAAAAATAAGTATAAATAAAAAAATCCTTATCCAGTAATCACGAGCGACTGAAAGTCATGGAAATAAATTGGTTAAGAGGTGTGGGAACCCTGTCATGAGATACTGTAATTATCACACTGCTTGCTAGTTGCAAACTGTAATTCTTGGTACTTTGTTTCTTTTGGGAACAAACCTCAAGTTTCCCTCCCTCTCTTTAACCTACAAGCTGGAGGTCTGCAGATGGAGAAGATTGGACTTGTTACAGCTGCCAAAAACAGAAGGATTACGCTCCGTCCTTCCATCTCAAGCAGGAACGGTCTTCTCCCGCTTCCCTAACAGACCAGACCTCACATACCCACAAGCCCAACAAATTACAACCCAGAATTCAAGACAGTCCTGGAAGTTCCTTAAATGTCTTTCAAACGCCAAGTGAGCCTTTCCGTCCTTCCTGGAGGCGCATAATTGTCCCTCAGGAGGAGGAGATTGGATCAGTGGGTAAGCAGTGCTGGTGGTTGGCCCTGTACAAAATGGTGCCCTCAGCCTTTGTGATTTACACTTTAATGATGTAATGTTGAATAGACTTCTTAGTAGTAGTCTGTTGTGAAGTTGTGAGTTGAGAATTTTGTTTTTAGACGTGTGGCTTTTAACAATTACATTTTCTGTGGCATATTTTATAGATTTGTATTTTTAAACCGCAGATTTTGTGTTCTGCATTTTAGAGGTGAAATTAGCTGTAAGTATTAGGATTATAAAATTACAGCTAAAGAAATTCAATATTGGATGTAGAATTCCATATTCTAACATTTTGTCTCTTCTCACTATTTGCCTTTTGAATCAAATGCTTTTCTAAAAAAAATTCAAGACCTTACATGGATTCTCTTGCCAAATTTAATTGCATATAATGGCACTTAGTAGCAGTTGCTTGTAAGGGCTACACATCTTAGCGTAGCCTAAATTACCATTTATGAAATTAAGCATTTCTTCTGTGTTTGAAATGACATCCGGTTGTGATCTGATGTGGAATTGATCACAGAATGAGGCAGAAATGTATTATTTATTGCTTTACATGCAATTCTATTTGCATAATAAATATATTTGTATTCTAAAAAAATACCAGAGACTGCTTAAAGAACAAATGTCTCATGCGAGGAGAATGCTAACTAACATATAATTTATATACATAACTTTTTTTGATTTTCTTACCTCGGTGCGGTTCATCTTCTCCATTAGCATCGAATAGCGACCTCTTGCAGCCTCACCGGCACCAGAAAATTGTAGTAGCTCCATGGAGGGTTACTTTGAAATGTCATTTGTAATGTATTCCATTAGCTTACTGAAGGTCAGTAACCTATTCTAAATACTTTGGATTACTACTTCAGCACTGGTAGATATATATATATTTTTTTCAATTATTTTGACTATAAAAACTCTTCCAGTACGACAAAATACACATGTTAAAAATACATTCTCTGAAAAACCGAAATATCTTATGCAGTTTTGTGCATATATTTTTACAGGAAAACGATAAAAAAATGATCAAGAATACGATTTTTGCCTTTATATCAAAGGTCTTAATAGAGAAAAGAAATTATGATACAATGTGAATTTTCTTGATTAAAAAAATATGATTGTGTCTGGTAACGTGCATGTAAAATGGCTAGAAATAGCATTTTAGCTTGGCGTAAAGCTGACAATTTACACAAGGTATATTTCTATTTCTTCTGCTCCAAACTTGCTGCAAATGTACTTCTGTCTGCTCGTTTGAATCTAACGCATCGTAAGTGTTTCACCGCTGTTCAAATGCACTTTAGATCGCATAATTTATATTTATAAATATTTTCCATCTGAAAGGACTAAATATTACATTAAACGAATGACAATAAAATGCAAATCTTTTCAGTTATCAAAATACTTTTTTAATGTAACTGTATTCTAATTACCAATTATTTAAACTGTAATTGTAGTGGAATACATTTACTTATATTGTAAGTGCATATTCCCATTACATGGGTTTCGTTACTCCCCAACCCTGGCTCTATGATTGTCCAAAGTGCTCTATTCAACTCTGAAACCCTCTACATTTCCTTGTGGAACCTGGAAGCTGTAATTATGATCTAAATATTTACATATAAAAATTCACATACAAAATTTTACTTTGAACAAATTCAGAACAAATTCTGCTGTTTAAAAAAATATATATATTTAATACGCCACAAAAACAATATAAGCAGTCACATTTACAAAATTCAAAACTATTCAATACGTCAGGGTAAATTCAATTTGGTTAAGTCGCATGTCTAAAATTCAAATTGACAATTCTAATTATTGTCATTAATCTAGCGTCATATTTGACAAGTTTGTTTGTATCTTGAAAGCTGTAAGAGTTAAGAGTCAGAAATATTGGTCTTGGTTTAGGGATAACAAAAAAACAAGTTTGTAGAACAAAGGGGGTCGCACACTGGGCATGTCTGGCAGATGACGCGGTGCATTCTAAAATTCAAAACAGTTGTGTCTGCTATGACTCAGGATGTCATGGAGCTCCACTCATGCAGTTTTCCATTAAATTCGACCCAAATAGTTATCAAGTGTATACATTGCAGTTCTGTATCTTTCAAATAACGAACACAATTTTTTTTTTTTAGTTACAAGTATGTCTTTTTGTGGTTTGAGTGCTTATATGAAGCCTATTAAGGCTGTGTAGAACAATGGCTAAATAAACGTTGCCAAATCAATTTTCTCTTTGTGTAGTTGCACCAGTTTCATACACCAACCTGCAAAACCATCGATGTCACTTTCTTTGTTCTTGCAGAAGGGCAAATAAAATAAATGGTCTGTATGGTGACAAGATTGACTGCTTTGAACTGACATGTCCTGTGTGCGATACTTGTGCCTTGTCCTATCTGTGGTGTGGTGCTTCTTATCCAGCGTGCGACTGGTTTAACATTGTTTATTTTGTCAGCATACTAACAGTTTTGGAAAATTGGGTCATAGGCTGGGAACAGGAGAAAACTGTGGGTCCACTGGTCATCTTACCAAAGAAAACTGAAATGGGAATTTTGGCTCCCCCCAGAGTGAAGGAGGGTGTTCCACCTTCTCTCAGTGAAGGCAAGAGCCCAATTCCTCATAGCAGCCTATGGAAAAATGGTGCCACTGCAGGAATGGGTTTGTATTCGACATGCTACAATCTATAATTTATGCATTTTTAAAAGTGGTTTAACTCTTGTCCTGTACTGATTCAAAATTTTAATGGTCAACCATTAATGGTGTTAATTGGGTCAAGAGCTAGCTAGAATTCAAAGATGTACTTTCAGGTCTCATAGACAAGTGAGGAGTGGGAGTGACAACCATTCCCTAGATTGTCTTGCCGTGTGTGTTGTGTTCAGAATACATGAGTGGCTCCCAAAATTGCAATGTAACAATTTAGTGTCTCGTGGCTGTAAACAAGAAACATGGATGTAAAAATGATACCATCATTTTACCCTCATGTCGTCCTTCATCAGAACACAAATATTTTTAGAAGAATATACACCGATCAAAAAACTTGCAGTGAGGGGCAGTTCTGTGGATGGAAACACCTTATTGATGAGAGAGGTCAACAGAGAATGGACAGACTGGTTGGAACTGACAGTCTACTGTAACTCAGATAACCACTCTGTACAATTGTGGCAAGAAGAAAATCTCAATGTTATTCCAATATGTGGGTTGGCATTGTTTTGGCAGCACAAGGAGGACCTACACAATATTAGGCAGGTGATTTTAATGTTGTGGCTGATCGGTGTATCAGCTCTGTATGTCCATACAGTGCAAGTGAATGATGTTCAGATATATTGTAGCTCCAAAAAAATCACATGAAGGAAACATGGAAGTAATCCATAATACTCCAGTGTTTAAATCCATATCTTCAGAAACAATGTAATAGGTGTGGGTTAGAAACGGATACATTTGTTATTTTTGTACTCTAAATCTCGACGTTAACTTTCAGATGTAAAAGTTAATGTCAAGATTTGGAGAAGAAAATGACTTTAAATATTGTCTCTCATCAACACCTATTATGTTGCTTCTGAAGACATTGATTTAACCACTGGAGTCGTATGGATTACTTTTATGTTTGCTCTATGCGAGTTTTGGAGCCACAAATTTCTGATCACCATTCACTTGTATTGTATGGACCTACAGAGCTGAGATATTCTTCTAAAAATCTTAATTTGTGTTCTGCCGAAGAACAGAAATTCATACACATCTGGGATGGCATGAGGGTGAGTGTATATGATAAGAACATTTTCATTTTTGGGTGAACTATCCCTTTAAAAACTGTGATTATGTGGCCTTAGTAACATTTACATTTTGCAACAATGTGCCGATGGGTGAAAGTGTCTTCCTTGGAGACAACCTCACTTTGAGTGCTAACTTTTTGACTTTACTAAGCTTTATTTAACAGCTTCTACACTTTACATCCTTGGCTTTTAACAATTTTTATAATTTAGACTGCATTATTTTCCCACCAGACATGGAAGGTGATGTAACTCACCCCTCATTGGAACCCACTGAACAATCCAATATCAATATCGCAAGTGAACCAAAACCCAAACAGCTGGAAGATGATAATAATGATGATGATGAGTTTGAGGAAGATGAAGATAATAACAGTGATGATTATGATGAATATGCAGAAGAAGAGGAAAAAGGAAAGGCAAGAGAAGCTACCTACATGTGGGTTGCTGAGGTCTTGCCAGGAAATGGTACTTATTTAATTTTTTCCCCCCTTGTGGTGGTATCCTATACTTGAGCAATCTACTTTTTCAATTCAGACCTTTTGTTCATTCAATAGAAAGTTTAAAAGCACAACATTAGCACTCTATTTTTCCTCTAAGCTTAGTGATCTTGTTTGATGCATGTGTCATTTTGTCTTGCAGATCTGGAGAAGCTATTTACAACAAAGTCCTCTTCAGTTGAAGACTATGTAGTGACTGCCCTGAACACAAGCCCTTCCCTTCTAGATGAGGTGGAGCTAACTGCCACAGATAACCCTCTTAAGGACTTCTTGGTGTCAAATCTACGGAAGGCTATGGATGCTGACAAAGATGAAACGGATCCAACAGGGGTGGAGGAAAGCTTCATCCTTAAAACAAACATAACAGAAGTTTCACAATTTGAACTGATATAGTTTCAGAAATAAACATTCCAGGATTTCATTGTTTTTGAGTTATTACAGCTCATAGGTTTAGTTGATGTATATGGAAAGACAGAGGATCTGTTCTGCACTCATTTTTGATGGAATGCTCCCTTTTATGAAGCCACATTTTATTTTTGGCATGATATTCTTGTAAATGGAATCCCAGATCAAATTAGTAGATACAAATAGTTGTGATGTGCACTCTCCATTGGAGGAAACTAAGTGTCTGAAGAAACGGCAATGTTTGTGACGTCCTCCACCAAATTTTGGCTCATGCTAAGTTTAAGAGAAATGGGAGTTTGCAGTCTTTCAAATGGTTTAAATACTAATTTGCAGCAAAATAAGGTTGCTACAACTGACACTTAATATAGTTTTGCTACTAGTGTCTATAATTTGGGCTCTGAAAGTTCCTGTTCATTGCACATATTGCTTCGGTTATTCCAATCAAACCGAAATCTGCCCTTTTTTTTTCTAATCTGCCACCCGGATTGAGGTGAGTAACAGGCTGCGAGGACCTACTTAGTGGGAATTTGGCATTCCAAATTGGGTGAAAAGGGGGATAAAAAGAAAAAACAAATGGCAGAAACAGTAGGTAAAAAAAACATAACAGCAGTAAACATTTCTTCTGCATACGTGGAATAATTTGAAATCTTAGAATCTGGGCCTGTATGTATAAAACATCTAAGAAATGCTCTTAAGAATAGTCTTAAGCTTTGACTTAAGTGTCAGAAAATACTTAGTAAAGAGTAGGACTTTTCTAAGAGTAGGAGACTTTTATAAAGCAGCTAAAAGCAACTTTCAGTAAAGTATAAGACTGATTCTTAAGTGCTGACTGAAGTGGGATTTAAGTGCTGTGAACTAAGGACTACAATGACGTGAACCCAAAATGTCCCCTGAACCTCTGAATCAGCCAATAGTATGCCTGCAAGGGTGAGGTCACAGCAGCATGACACAATTAATTCATTATTTAACAATTATTTCAACGTTTCAATTTATTTAGAATAATTCGTCTTTGCTTTGTGCAAAAAGATTACAAATAAGTACATGCATTTATTTCACACAATTTTAATAGAGTTTCAACACATTAATTAAATGGACAAATGTGATGCTAAGCTGATGAATCACATAATTAAAAATTGCACTCACAGCTGTATATAAAGGAAAGACAAAAGTTGCAAATTGGTAAAAAATGGATGCAAAAAGAAAACCAAACTGGTCCAAGGAAGAAAATCTTCTTCTAGTGCAGTCAGTCCTTAAATGGAAGGACGTGATAAGAGGAAAATTCAGTCCGACTTTAACAAGCAAAGAAAAGAAAAACGCATGGCAACATATTGTACTGATAGTAAATGCAGCATTTCCTCGGACAAGACGTTCAGCAGAGGATTGTGAGAAAAGGTGGTACAACGTGTTGGCAACAACACGCAAGGAAATTGCAGCATATAAAGAAAGCATGCGAGCCACAGGTACATTTTATTTGAGCTTATTAAACCATTTTATATGAAATGATTGTCTCCATGTGATCAGCAGCTGAGTTCTTGTCAAACAGGTGGGGGCCCTCCATGTAAACCTCTGTCTGAGATTGGCGAAATAGTAGAGGAGACACTTGGTACGGCCAATCCCTCTATTTGTGGCATTCCAGATGCCCCAGACCCTGCACTTCTCAAATTGAAGGAGTTACAAATATGGTAAGAAGAAAATTATGCATGTAATAATGTATGCATGAAATGTGCCTTTTTAATAAATTGATAGTATTTCAATCACCACATTGAATTGAATAAACATGTTTGCACTGTTTAATATTTTATATCATCTCAGGACATCTCCCTGTGTCCTCCAGATGAGCCTTCTGCCTCACAAGACACTGGATTTGCACAGGGCGCAGCCACTGAGGATGACATTGAGTCCCTTAAAAGAAAATAGCTCAAATTGCAAATTAAGTTGCTGGAAATTCAAAATGAATATTACTCACTAAAAATTAGAATTAAGAATACTCAATGATTGTACATATGCTTTGTGTAATAAAATTGTGTAAGGAAAAATGAGTTTGTTGTTACTTATTGTCTAAGTTTGCTTACCCAAAATGTGAGTTAGCAAAGCAGTCCCTGAATGATGCTCTCCCCGAAATGCTTTGTAATGTGTGTTCGGTGGTTTTGTCATCATTCTCATCATAATCATGATCACTGTCATCATCACCATGATCGTCATTTTCATCGTCGTCGTCATCATCATCATCATCATCAAGCAATGGGAGGTTACGAGCTTTGCAAATATTGTGCAAAATGCCACAAGCCATAATAATGCGACAAGCACGCTCAGGTGAATGTCGAATCTCTCCATGAAGGACATGGAATCTTCTTTTCAGCTGTCCAATTCCTCTCTCCACCACGGCTCTTGTTACTTTGTGTGCTCTTCATGATGCAAAAACAATAAAAGAACATAGGTCAGATAAGTCAAGAATGCACTCATTGAACAAAATTGGTATCTTGTCTACAGTTCAGTCCAGTGCAGTACCTGTTATAATTGAGCTGCTGTTCTCCTTGAGGTCTTCTGTAAGGGGTGAGAAGCCAGTGTTTTTAAGGGTAACCTGACTCTCCCAGCAGATGACATCCAGGGCGAACATAATTTTGTTCGAATAACCCAGTGAGGCCACTCTGGGAAAGAACCCGAGCATCATGTGTTGACTCTGGCCATTTTGGCACAAGATCGAGGATCTTGTAATTGGCATCAAATACGACTTGAACATTGATGCTGTGGAATCCTTTTCGATTGATGTATGTCTCCTCATTTATACTTGGAGCAATGATGCGTACATGGGTGCCATCGATGGTTCCAACAACTCAAAGGAAACCTGCAATCCTTATAAAATCTGCTTGCTTTTGCCGTATAGTTTGAAGGTCAGTTGGGAAGTCAATGAACTGCCTTACTATGTCTGGTGTGGTTAGTGCAGCAACAGTGGTATTTAAGACCCTGCTAACTGTGGACTGTGATGGCCATAAGTCATCACTGGTGCATTGCTGCATTTTTCCAGTCGCCAAGAAATGCAGAGTCATTATAACTTTCATTTCTGCAGTTAAGGCATTGTTTCTTACAGTGGGAGAAGTTATTGAATTTCTGACTAGGTCAGTAACAAAAATAATACCCTGACGATCAAGCCTGTATCGTTTGATCAACTCTCTGTCATCATATAATTCCAACACATTCTTACGTTGTTGGAAACTGCACGGCCTCCTCCTCTCTGCTGCCATCTTGTTACTCCTAACTGGTTAGGAGACCTCTCCAGCTCTCTTAAATAATTTAGGAGCTGAGACCTAGTCTTAACACTTAGGAACCTTTATGAATCACACTTATTCTTAAGAATAAGAGTAAAATGACATCATTCTTAGAATTGTGACAAACTTGAGACAAAAGATTTACTCTGAGCGGCTTTATACATACGGCCCCTGATCTTTTCATAGAACACTTCTGCATTTGTTACATAAAATAAGACCTTAAAGTAAGGTCACAAATAAGCATAATTTAGAGGTAATGTGGTAGAAATAATATATATATGATAAGAATATGAATATAAAAGTCTATTGCATAGCACATAAAAAGAAAAGTCACATATCAAATGAAAGCTCTCATTCTCAGAAATGTGACTATACAGTATTTTGTTGCCCTAATACCACAGCTCGAATGATTTTCAAAAGAATCACAAAGTGAAATTTGATTTCTTTACTACAAATACAAATGTCTTTTTTATGTGCCGATCACTTCTGCTGTAAGCCCCAAATAGTTACAAACTTCATATCTTCTCTTACCTTAGAGCCCTTTTAACTAGTCTGTGAGTTTGCTATTTTGAATAATCCAAAGATTTGCAGCATTCAAATGACATCTAGATTGGGCTTCTAGTCCACTCAGAGGCCAATATATTCAGTGAAATAATGGGGGTGGTGCATGAACTGAAAATTAGACTGAATGTCTATAGACAACTGCATGTGGAGCTGAAATGTAGGTGGGAGCGCCACCTACATTTCAGATTTGTATATTGTGGTGAAAGTGATGGAGAAAAATATATATTTTTCTTAGTACGCAGCCATCTAGTGGAATGAAATAAGAGCTTTAGCTGGGAGATAGAGTGAACAGAACAAGAAATACATGCTTACAAAGATAGGACAACAAATGTAGCCTACATATCACTTTCTATTCATCATAAGATTATAATCATATATAATAATAATTATGAATAATTAGTCCTTTTATTTTAATTTTAGGGATTTTTCTGAAAAATTATATAAATTATTTGCAATTAGTCCACAGTATGTGTGAATGGTCAGCTTTTAAATGTAAGTGCAAGAAATTGCAGGCGGCAGTCCAAAAATGCACTGAAGTTGAAGAGGTTAATTAGGAACAACTGGGTAAAGCGACTGAATAAAAATGTACGTAACTACGCATGCGCACTCCTTCAGTTTCTGCCACGATGGTGACAGACAGTAACATTATAGGGATTGTGGTTTTATTAAGTATCTACGTTACAGGCGCCATTCGTACTTTAAAAGATGGACCGATGATTGGGCCAGATGGCAGACGGTATAAAACTTATTTTCTCCCGAAAGACGATCTCACAGATGAGCCGCGGAGCAGAGCTGCACCTGTCCAGGTGCGATGCACTGAGCGGAGCATGATTGTGATTATCCGTGCTGACCTGCACTCGAACGGGCGTCAGGTCACTGCCAAAGAGCTGCACCTCGGCCGGTCAACCGAGAGCTGCGGAGCGACTCCGTACAGTGACACTGAACATGTGATTGAAGCTGATTTACACCTCTGTGGCTCTGAGTCATCCATCCATCCATCCATCCATCGGCAGTAAGCTATTTATTTTGCGGTATTTAGTATTACGAAGTTAGTGTTTCATTTCAAATTTTGCCAAAAAGTAAGGTCATTGACTTTTCTGCCATAACAGACACCATCTCAAAGGGTTTTAAATCTTGGGTTCCAGAGAAGTGGTTATTCTTTTGTAATCTAAAATGCATCCGTTGAACAGAATTGAATTGCACATAAGCACTTTGCAAAATACTTTTTAAAATGATATCAGATGTTTTATTCATGTCACACTGATGATTGTGATGACAAACATGAAACTCTACTGTTTAATAATGGAATTCCTGTCCCCTATGCTATAGTTGTCTTATTGACTCTAAAATGCCCGCCTCCAGTGCCCATTTCATGCCCCGAAAATAAAACCATGTGCTTCAGATGCAGATGGATGCTTTCCGTTTCTACAAAGACCACAGATCTGAGTCCTTCATAAACAAAAGCATTTTGTTCTGAAGTATGGTAGGACTGTTTTTATGGCTCAAGACATGCTGGTATTTTGGTAAGGCCATTACATACTCTTGTTTAATTTTTACAACATAGATCTATATTACATGCCATCTGAAGATTGCTGATCTGGAAGTGAATATCATGAACAATGCCTGTACCTATTCAGGACAAAGGTATGAGTGTTGTTGTTGATTCTAATGCCAAAACGGATGTGTGTGTGTGTGTGTGTGTGTGTGTGTGTGTGTGTGTGTGTGTGTGTGTGTGTGTGTGTGTGTATCTCTTTGTTTTGGATGACCGCAAAATATTTAATCACTACTATATTAATTGACATCTATATGTTTTTGCTATGTTTAAGAATAAAAAAGTTATTTTTGCTTTTTTTAAACAAAAGGAAGGACAAGTCGAAATGAATGTTTGTTGTAATCAACATTAAGCCACTAATGCTGTCGATTGATCTCAACTTGTATTGAACCCGGAATATTCCTTTTTAAAATTTATTTTGGAATTTCTCCCCTGTTCCAAAAACAGCCAAGTGATGTTATTTTTGTATTTTTTTTTAATTACTATTAATAATTGACATGCAGGAAAAAACAAAATCATTACCTGTCAGATATCATTGAAATAGGTGCCATGAAATATCACATCTCTCTCTGTAATGGCCCCTGGCTTGGTAAAGAGCGAAGGGAAAAAAAGGGGCATGGCTAATTTAACGGCTTGTCTGGTGAAAGCTCCAGTATGGCTAAAATCTCTCCCAGCACCTTTAAGGGATTCCATCAGTTTCATTGTTGACTTATTGCTTTCTGAAGGTGGCTTAGTGTGGACGGTATGGACGATGTTTGCGAATGCTGTGAGTCTACTTGTGATGTCATCAGCCAGAAACAAATGAGCAAATGGAGCAGACTGCCAAAGAGGTCCATCCATAGAGGTAAGCTTTTAGGACACAGCCTGACAAAGAAATGTCAGTATCCAGTGTTTTACACTTACCTGAAACAGTGAGTATATTTGTCTGTATGTTCAATAACGGTTAACACCTTTTTAACCGAAAACAGTACAGTTATAACTTTATTTTTTGTTTTTAAAAGAAAGAAATGAAAACCTTTATCTTCCCTGAAGTATTGACAATAGAATTATGCAATTTTGGGGGGGATTTTATGCAATTTGCATCTTAATTGTCTGTACAATTCTCAATTACACCATTCATTTGCATATGTACGCTAGCAGATTTATGTAAACTTCAGTAAAAAACCTACACTTCTAGAAGTTGAAACATTATATGAGAATGTCATATTGGGGGACAAATTGCTGACATCTTATGGGAAAAAATATTTTACATGACTTGAAAATAGTTTCAACATAAAAATAATAACCAGTAGATGGCTGCAGAGACTGTGTGGTCTGATTGCCTGTTTTGAGGCCAGACAGAATCCGCTACCTTTTTTTTTTTTTTTTTTTTTTTGGCATTTTCTTTGCAGATTCTGGGGGAAAATCTGTGGAATTATGTAACAGTAAAATGTGTTAAATGGAGCTAAGAGTATTATACTCTCATTGATATCTAAAAGCATCATGAAACTTGCCAAAATATTTATTAAACAAACATGCCAGGGGTGGGTGCATCTTTTATGAATGACAGATTTCACCATTTTTCTGCACACGCAGATTCTGTCTGGGCCTTTTAATGATATTTTAGATTTTCTAATTTTAGATTTGGATTATATTATGCAGTTGGATATATATTTAGACACATGAAACTATTATTTGTCAAAGTTTAGCATTTTTTTTTAATTGTTTTGAAGTGTCAGTTATAAGTGTGTGTGTGTGTGTGTGTGTGTGTGTGTGTGTGTGTGTGTGTGTGTGTGTGTTTTGCTGTTATGTATGTTTTATAGTCCCACCTCTTCATTTCTGTGTGTTTATGTTCAGCATTGTGTCTGATTTATTGATTTTATTTGACAAATCTAAAAAAATTATTATAAAAAGCTTGTTTTAGGGTCTCTCCCATACATTTGCTATGGTCTGTTTTGAAGAAAATTTTCTTTTTGTATGTGCATATGGGGAGTCCAGGAAAAGTTGTGAAGTCTTATACCACTCAGATTGAGGAAACCATTTGTATACAAAACAAATCTGAAATCGGTCAAAAATGACCGGACAGCCCAGGAAGGTTAAGTGTGGTATGAAATATTCCAAATAAATATTTGGGGCAGTTGGGTCATTGGGGCAACTCATTAAACAAATAAACATTTCAGATAAATTTTTTTAGGGGCAATTTCTGCATCAGTAGTGTCACCAAACAGGTTTCCCAAACACTACACCATCTAACATTGGTCGATCAAACAGATAGTCCCGCCTCCCGGTTATCTGATTGGCTGCAGGCTGATTATTATTTGTTATTATTAGTTTTTTTTTTTGCTGTTTACAAATCTTGACGCTGTCAATGTCCGTCAATTATTAGGGACATTTTTGTGTTGTGACTTAAAAAATCGCTTACAGTAGCTTTAAGTGTGCCTCAAGTGTGCAAATACTTTTCGGGGCCACTGCATTCAGCTTGTTCTCAGCTTAACGGTGTTGGGGCGTTTGCATTGAGTGTTTCAGCTCTCACCGGGGGGAAGGAAGGGGCTTCACGCTCCTGCTAAACGTCATAACGCCGCGTTGGCTTCCTCTCCTCCCCCAACCGCACTGTATGAGCGAGCGCTCGCTGGAAAAGTTTGGGAACACTGTGAATGTATGAATCCATGGGGGATTTAACAACAACAAAAGGAGAACAACAGGAATACAGTTTATGCTGCGGTTAGTGCAATCGTTTTCATCGAACGTTAAAAAATGACCGTAAAGGACACTGAAAGATCGTTTGTGCCCTAGAATCTAGTTTGTGTCATCCACTAATCCGCCTGGAAAGTTAGTTTAGTCGGAGCGAAGGAGAAAAAAAAACTGCCGAGGAAATGGCGGAAACCAAAATAATTTACCATATCGACGAGGAGGAGACGCCGTACCTGGTGAAGATCCCCATCTCCTCTGAGGAGATCACACTGTTGGACTTCAAACAAGTTCTTAATAAACCCAACTATAAGTTCTTCTTCAAGTCCATGGATCAGGACTTCGGGTGAGTTGCGGCAGTGAACGCGCATCCTTCACGGAAAACTTTCTGAATGGCTTTCCACAGCCTTCCAAATAGTACTGCGATGCACCGTAATGATAATTCCATGGTATTGTGATACATACTCTGGTACTGAATCGTTATTATATTCTCGTATCCATGGCATTTGCATGGTACTCCAGGGAACTGCAAATCATAGCATGGTATTACCATGGCACCATGCCCAGAAAGCCATGGAATTACCTTCTCTACTGAATTATTATCATAATCACAGTACTCCAAAGAATACCATGGTACATGTGCAAAACAACATAGTATTACCATGGCAGCACCACACACACACAACACAGCATCACCACCTACTGTATGTGTAGGCTATATATATGTATATTATATATACATAAATATACACATATATAACACTCCATCCAAAAACATGGCATTTCCTTGGTACTTTTTGTTAGTGCATGGACCGACACACTGCACCAATGGAATGAGTGCAGAGATTTCATTTGAAAGCAGTTTCTCTTACTGTCACATTTAATATAAAGCCACTATTCTAAGGCCAAACAAAGAGTGTAACTAAGATGTGCATGGCTAGATTAGGAAAATACCCCTGTATGTTTACTGAAATGAGCAGGCGAGTAGATTTAGGACTCTAGTTAATGTGCTTGAGTGGAATGTGGCTTTAGAGCAGCTGTTGACTAAATCAACACACACCAATGATGCTACAAATGTTGCCATCAGTTTCCCCTCAATCTACAGGGACAACAGGAGCAACGCTTGCAATGTTTAACAATATTTACCCCACAGCGGTAAAATGATAGATACATCTATCTATGGTATAAAATGGATGGATGGTACAAAAACAACCATAGTGGCGTGTGATTCTCACAAAACCCGTCATGAAAATGTCTTGGCCTGTTGTACTTCAAAGTCAAAAGAAAGTAAGAAACAAATGTGAAATGATACTTTGAATATCGAAAATGAAGCCTATATTTTTGGCCATTAAGATGTTTTACATTGTTACCTCGGGAGCACTTTATTTGACAGTATGTGTACTTTCAGGATTCTTACAGTGTAATTACCCAAGAAAGTACGGAGTAATATTAGGTAACTACATGCACTATATATGGGTTAAGGTTGGGTTTAGGTTTAGTACTGTAGTTGTTGTAATTATATAGTAGGTAAATGTAGAACAGTACTGTAAAATAAAGTGCTTCAGTGACCTCTTTTCTAATGAGAGTTACGCACATTTAATCCCTTATTCTAATTACCACAATGTGAAAAAAATATGTATTATTTAAATGTTAAAGTATTTATGCATCATTGTAGTACATTTGATACTGCATTTTATTAAAAAAAATATATAAAGAATATATATATATATATATATACCTTAGTAGTGATTAACCATATACTAATATATAGCATTTGTACAATATCATCTTTTTTACTGTAATACAGATATAACTACTGTTATGTAATGAGAATAATTATTTAAACTTTCACTGAGCACTTTACAAACTTTACTAACCAACAAAAAAAAAAACTTTTACAGCATTTTTTTTAATCTTGGTTAATCAATTTCAAAATATCCTAACACATTTTTAAAATTAATAGTTTTTACATAAGTTGATGAATATGAAATAACATTAAATAACAATGAACAATTGCATTTTTATTAACTAACATTAACAAAGATTTATAAATGCGATTAAAAAAAGATGTTGTTCATCATTTGTCCATGATATCCAAGGGCGTTTAAGCAGGCATACACAATCAACAGCCTTTGGTACAACATACATCGCAATAAATGCAGAATTTATTGCAGCAGTTTCTAAACTATAAACTGTTTACACAATTAAGACAGGATGCACAATAATGGCTAAACAATATTATGTCTTGCACACTAACATAAAGTCAGAAAGTATTACCAATTTTGCACGTTTAATGAAGTAACTTGGAGTACAATGTAAATATGGTGCGTGAATATGGAAAGATCAGTTACTTACAAAAAAGTTTTGACATGTATCTTGGTGGTACATACACTGTAAATACAATGTTACATGAATTTCATTATAATTGTAGCTAGATAACAAATTACATGGCATTTCCTTCTGATCCCGTCAGTGTACCTTAGTACCACCACACTACTTTTTGTAAGGGTATCATGGAATATATGAAACTACCATGGTATCACCACCTGAGACCATCAATACTTGTTTGTAAGGGTGTTGTGTAGGAGCAGAACGGATATTAGGACATTTGAAACACCATTTTTCCAAGTCAAGCCTGTGAGATCCTGGGAGTCTTATTATATGTCCATTGTGTTTGTGGGTCTTGTGCCAAACTGGGCGTCTCCTCTCAGCAGCTGCGTCTCCTTTATATGCCACTTCTCCCGTAGACTGCTTGTAGTAGATGCATGTGTTCTCTGTTCCTCACAGAGTAATCTGATTTAGCCATTTAAGCTCGGAATTCTTTCTGCCTTCTCCATTATTGTGACTGTAGCCGTAATGTGCAGAGTGCTGACAGTCATTAGTTAGCCATCTCACACGCTGTACGTGCAGTACATTGTTTCCCTCCAGCATCTGAGCTCTGTCTGACTTCGTGCCGCTCTCACTAAACGTCGTCAGAAGCCGTGTTTACAACGTACAGGACAACAGTCAGTTGTTAGGGGATCAATAACTCCACAGCAGCCTCGATATGTAAATAAAGAACATGTGTTGAGTTGCATTGTTAATTTACTCCCGCACGCTACATTTACATCATGGAACGTTTTCTGTTGTAAAGTTGCGATTGGACATTGTCAATTAAGTTGTCTGTCTGTACTAATTCATTTTAAAGACCGTTACACAAGGCTGGACCGTTAAGTTGTTTTACACAATATGACATTGATCAGTTTATTGGTTCAACTTATGCACCTTTGTTTTCATAAATCTTGTTAGATTGAACCCTGATTATTTCTTGACGTTAGTGAGTGGCGGATTTGGGGATGTGAATCATGAGAAATGTAATGATTAAAGTTATGATTTCCTTATGTCTTAATGGTTCCATTAATGATTCTTTAAGTTGGCTACTTTAAAAGATGAAATATTTGGACATAGGAAATGCAGTTCCTAGTGGATTTGCTGTCCCCAGCAGCCTGTTACCAGATGAAGTTATTTCATATTTTATTTTTTATAGAATGCCGCAAATGGTGTTTATGCAGCTTTTTAAAAAATTCGATATTTTATACATATTTACATTTTAATAAAAGACCAGCAATTGCAACACAAATCTTCAAGTACACATTGTCATATCAACATCCATCCTGTAGGCTAATAACTCTGATTTAAGTCTCACAAGCTTAAAGTACACATACAGTGACAGTTCTTGATTTATTTCGAGTGACACAATGAAATGAAGGACTTGCGGTTCTGCAAGTTTTTTTATTCACTAGAAAGAATCAGCTGATGTAAAAGTCATTAACTTGTGAGGAAGTAATGTATGCTTTTGATTCAATAGAATCGACTCCGAGTCATTTGTTTGGGAATTGTATTGGTCTGGTCAAGCTGTATGTTTCGTGCTGCATATTCGCTGTAGATCCAAAGAGCCAACTCGTAAGAGTCGTTTGTTTAGGACTACACTGGTCATGCTGTATGTTTCACACTACAGAGGCACTGTAGATTCAAAAGAGCTGACTCATAATAAGAGTCGTTCATTTGGGAATCAGACTACACAGGTTGTTCTGTGTGTTTCGTGCAGCTGGTTCAGGAGCACTATTCCAGTGCTGCTGAATGGTAGTGCAGGAAATGCTGTTTTTTTAGCACAGTGTTGCATCTGCATCAATGGAACAATACACGTCCGAGAAACGTTATTGAACCATTCAGTTCCAGTATTTAAAAATACAAATAAAATCAGTTCTCAACCCTTCAAAGGTTAGTTTTATATAGCAATTGTCTGATATGAGGTTTCTAATGGCCAGTGCTGAGAGCAGGGTGGTGAATTATGCTGATATAATACAAGATAAACATGGAAAATAAGATGTACTACACAACATTGCTGAATTTAAATAAGCATTTATTTTAGCTAATAACTACTCATTCCGTTAAAAAATACTGAAAAATGTAAACTGTTGACTAACCATTGATAAGGCTGTCGGTAGATGTTGGAATTAATCTTCGGTGAAATGACTGTCTGTTAATAGGCCAATCAGTCTTAGTCATCATATACATTAGGGCTGGGTGATATGGCCAAACAATAACACATATAACTTGTTTGTTTAAAAGTAAACTCCAGAGGGTGAGCTACGTTTGAAAGTACACTCCATTTAGGATTTTATCCTACTTAAATTGTGACCTCTTTTTGATTAAATTTAGCCAATTTCATTATCTTTAGTGGACGTTTGGCTCTACTGAATTACTTTCTTGTGACGCTCCACAATCATGAAAAAACGTTTAAGTAAATACTAAAACAGCAATGGTGTTAATGTCGGTGTTGTTGTTTTGTTCAGTTGATGGCTGTATTACATTGTCAGTTCTGTTTTGTTCGGTGCTTAAAAAAAAAGCCATATCGCCCAGCCCACATATACTTTCACAAACCGTAGCCTCATTCTCTGCGATGGTGGAGATGGGGTTCCATTCTTCCCATTAGACCATCCATGGTTCTTGTTCATATAATATCATCGTAACATCACATTTTACCTAATAACTGTCACAGTTAACCTAGTTTCCATCCACTTTTCATGCTGTTTTGTTATCGGCAAAGTGAAAATGCGTACAAAAATGTTTGTAAATGTTGCCGTCTTCTGCCTATTTCCATTAAAAAAAAACACATAAGTTTTGGTTTATCGCAAAAACAATCTGCCCTCAAGCTGTTTCCAAAAAGAAATGTGTGATTATTGCTAATTGTGTAGCTTTTGCCTCCCAGATGTCCCTAAATTGTTTCCTCTGAAGTTTTGGTAAAATGGGGAGAGTATTGAGAATTGCAATCAAAAGGGAGCAGTTGCCCTTCTGATGGGACTGTAATATTGGTGCTGATGTTGCACCTATCTCAGGTTGCCACCGGTTCTGATCCGAAAGCGAATCATCATGGCCCTGTTCAAGTTGGCAACCTGCACCAAATAGTGGTGAAACTTTTGGTCTTAGTAAAAGAACCATCCATCCATGTGTATATTTTACATATGAGACATTCCTGATATTCAACAGGCTATTTTGAATCATCATTTAATCTAAAGCATCACCATCACAACTGCATTATGTCCCGCTTATTTCTCCAGCAACTTTTAACGACCAACTGAACTTGATTGTCATCAAACATTTATTTTAGCATCATAATGCAATTTAGATTTTCTGAAGAAGCTCAGCAAATGTGATCCAAGGTTAAGAGGGTTAGATTTTAAATATTTAAAATGTTCAAAGGCTAGTTTTCTGAAAGTGAACTCTGCATTGGAAAAATACTTCTGATAGTCTTGAAAAAAGTGCACAATATTCTGATTGTCATTTGTGTTATTTTGAATGGTGTGGAAAAGCAACTTTAATAAATTAATGGATGTCTAAAGCAATTAGATTAATCACAAATCATGGCCGTTCATTTGTTCTCCGTGCACTTGTCTGACAGGTGCATGAGAGAAGTTTGCGTTGGCACTCCTGGAAGGGTCGTGACGCAGATGTTTTTGTAGCATCGAATCTGTGCAGATATGCCGTTAAGACTATTCCATAACAGTGCGAGTAATGCTTCACGTACAATAAATTGGCTTTCAAGGATGTATACCTTGTCATCATGTTTATCACAGGCTAACAATTGTGGTAAATTCTGTCTTGTGACACTATTTTTGCGTTAATGCCAATTTTTTCAACAAAAAGTGTTTCCAAACCAGTTTTTCTTTCGATTTTAATGTATCGACATAGTTTATGCGCTAGAGTTACATGGAAAAATATTATGTCGACAATTTAGCGATAATTTGCATTTCCATCAGCTATATCAGTAAACTTTTGGATTTATCCTGTTTATCCTGATCTATCGATCCTAATGGAAATTTAAAAGAAGCCCAAATCTTTCTGCTGAATGGGGTCAATATCAAGATACATGAACGTTTGGATGCAACATGTCAATTTCTTGTGTGATCACAATTGCTACACCATTTAAAGGTGTTATGTTTCGAAAGCTCTCGTGTCGAATTGCTTTAATTGACTGTCCATGGGTATGTAGAAAAACGTAGGGGCATAGACCGCTGCACACATGATGTGTTTAGGGCTACAGCTTCATGCTGTTGACTGGGATAAAAAGAAATGGGGCATAGTCATTCATCACTCTCTTCTCTCTCTATCTCACTCTCTCTTACAGACACCTTATTGAGATCAGGACTCTGTGGTGTGCCCTAACCAAGCCTGTTTTATGTATTACATTTGTCCCATAAGACACCCAGCACATTGCAAAAAACATGGCAGTAAATTTACTTCCTTCCCAGAACCACAGTAGTTTAAGTTCATTCAAAATTAACTTACCAAGTCAACATGTTTTTCAGCATTTACGTCCTGCATAGTTATGCTAATAAAAACAGCATCACGTGTGCCCTTAAATGAGACAAACACCGATTTGGTAAACACTGTTACTTGGCTCCATGGATCCTACTGTTGTAGCTCCCAGTGGGGTCCTTAACCTTAGTTGCCTTGATAATTTCCACATGTGCTGGTCGCTCTCAAAAATGTGAGTAATTTATTATTTGGCGAAGAAAGCTTGTTAAGAGGAAAAACCATGAGCCAAGTTCCAAGGCCTGCTATACATTGTATTATTTCATTAGGGATGCATCAGCTGTACTGAAGGCAAAAATGTTGTTATAGTTTGTCATTTTGTCAACACAAAAACTAAATGAACCTCATTTACTGTCTTAATACATGATACTCGGCTTATTATGTATGGTGAAATTGGACTGGAATCACCAACAAGTGACATGACAGACCACTAAGGGTCAGAATCTGCTAGAGCTTGTCTATACAATATTTCGATATTTGGGTCTGAAATCAGAATACAATAATATAGTGATCTTTGTGTTTCGTTTATTGTGATTCAAAACTGAAATCATGCAATCTTTTACATGTTTCTCAATCATCTTCATTGGTGCTTTGCCCACCCACTTTCCTTTTCCAGAAGTATTTTTTCAATTCAGTTTTTATTACATTGGGATTTCATAAAATTCTTCATTAAAAAGTAAAAAAGAAAAAGAAAACATGAACCAGATCAACTAGCTGCGAGGTGAATCAAAACATTACACACTTTGATTTGAAGCAAAGACATATTTGAAAATTGGTTGAAAAGAATAAGCTACAAGATTGTATACTTTTATGAAGCATTGTGAATTGCAAAATGTAATAAAAAATAATTGATTTTAAGTTGTTGATTATAAGTACAGAAACAATGGATTTTAAATGTATGGCAAAATGTTCAGATATAACAAAAACATGAGTAGTGTGAGAGTTTTGTCTATTTCATCATTCACGGTGTGTCATGAGAGTGGGCGGTTGCTGCAGAGTTCTTTTGGCCCACTTTGTTTGCTGTGATTACCTGATTGGTGGATCTTTCTCTGTAGGCTCATGGGTTGTGTAGTCCTTCACTTGGAATTCTGCCATTAAAACCAATTGTTTACAAAAATGTAAAAGTTGAAATGACATAGACTGATGGCTTCAAAAGGAGTACTTACCATCGATTAACAACATAGGAGGTCTTTGTTTGTCTGTCTTAAAAGGTTTATAAGTTATGGCTAATAATCTACTCCCATGACGAAAATGAATGGAGATGTTACTCCCAGAAACAAACTGTTGTTGCACTCTATATGCCTTAGATGGTCTGTGAATAGTCCATGGAATAGTCTGTGATGGTCTGAGGCTGGAACTAGTTCCTCAAGTTTCCTAAAGCAGTGAAAACAAGTTCATATTGTATTCTCTCATTAACAGTAAAATTCTTCAGAAACCAGACGTGGCTTTTGTAAGATGCATTCCCAGGCAGTTTTTGTTGTGTATGTTTATTTGTTTTGAGCATAAAGCACCTTTCCAAGTGTATGCTTGAGTACATGAGTGATTCTTTATCTTAAATCTCATGCAGGCAGAGACAGGCCTCAGGACTCTACTACCATGAGAGAAAGAGGGATGGAGAGATATTATTGTTCTCTCCATATTCTCTAGCCTAAATAAAGAGCACAGGGTCAGAAATGTCTTCATGTGAAAATATTATACATTTGCTAAGGGTTTCATTCTTGGGAAAGATTGTCTGGCTTGAAATTCCTGTTTATTGTTTCCAGTGTATTGTACCATTTAGAATCAAAAGAGTGGCAATTCTGAAAACAGTACATCTACAGTACGACTATTGACATTCTCATTAAAAATTGCTTGCCAGTATTACAGCTATCCTGCTGGACTTGGCAAACTAGTTATGATTTATGCAGTATGCACACATTTTGCATGACTTGCTAAATAAAAAAATATATATTTCAGCCTATTTTTAAGATTTATGCATTTAAATGTCTTTGTTATTAACATTATTTATTCTTATGTGAAATATGGAATAAACAAAACATACTCTCATTATATCCCCCTTCCCAACACCACCCTGTCCCTCAACAAATATCCCTGTGGTCAAAGCCTAAATTGCACAAATATAAACAAATAAAATATTTGAGAAAATATAAAAATCAACAAAAAAAGAGAAAAAAAAGAATTCCACAAAGAATAGAATTTACAATTACAACCACAATTCTGTTTCTCTCCTCGTGGTCCAGTGAGGCCAAATACCTGTTCCATTTCTTACCATACATTACGTGTCTAATCTACCAAGCTGTTTATATTACATCTTTTCAAATTCCGCCACCCAGCCCAATTCGGTGAACCATTCTTGCAATGAAGGAGCGGAGCGCCAGCTGACTTCCATCCTCAAAGAATTATCTGTCTGCCAATCATTACACTAGTTAATCCTGCTTTTAATATATTTGTCACCTACTTTAATGTCCGCCCCCTCACCCAATATACAGTTGAAGTCAGAAGTTTACATAAATCTTAGCCAAATACATTTAAACTCAGTTTTTCACAATTCCTAACATTTATTTGTAGAAAACATTCCCTGTTTTAGGTCAGTTATGATCACTATTTTAAGAATGTGAAATGTCAGAATAATAGTAGAGAATTATTTATTTCAGCTTTTATTTCTTTCATCACATTCCCAGTGGGTCAGAAGTTTACATACACTTTGTTAGTATTTGTTAGCATTGCCTTTAAATTCTTTAACATCCACAATCTTCTCACAATAAGTTTCTGGAATTTTGGCCCATTCCTCCAGACAGAACTGGTTTAAATGAGTCAGGTTTGTAGGCCTTCTTGCTCTCTCATGCTTTTTCAGTTCTGCCCACAAATTGAAGTCAGCACTTTGAATACCTTGACTTTGCTGTCCTTAAGCCATTTTGCCACAACTTGGAGGTGTGCTTGTCGATATAGGACTCGTTTTACTGTGGATATAGATACTTGTCTACCTGTTTCCTCCACTAAATTTGCACTTTTCGCACCAAAATATGTTGATCTCTAGGAGACAGAATGCATCTCCTTCCTGAGCGGTATTATGGCTGTGTGGTCCCATGGTATTTATACTTTCATACTGTTGTTTGTACAGATGAATGTGCTACCTTCAGGCATTTGGAAATTGCTCCCAAGGATGAACCAGGCTTGTGGAAGTCCACAATTTATTTTCTGAGGTCTTAGCTGATTTCTTTAGATTTTCCCATGATGTCAAGCAAAGAGGCACTGCATTTGAAGGTAAACCTTAAAACACATGAGGTAAAAAGCAAGGCTTTTACCTCAACAAGCCCCAAGTCTTTTTGATAATTTGTCAATTTAGGAGGTTCTAATGGCTCTATTAAGTTACTAGTATCGCTATCGGTAGACATGGATATGGAACTATAAAGATCTAAATAGAATTCTTTAATGGCTTTATTATTATCTGTGGCAGAAGTTAATATATTGTCTCAGAAGACTTCACAGAAGGAATGGTTGGAAAAAACTCTCTCTTTTTTATGTATCTGGCATGAAGTCGTCCTGCCTTGTCCCCAGACTCAAAATCTGTTTGTCTTGCCCTGAATAAGCGAAACTCTTAACTTCGGTGACAAAATAGTTTTGCACCTATATATTTTAGCTGTGTCAACTCTCTAAGACCATTGATTGACATTCGGCAATTATTTCTTACACTCCTTGAATCCGTCCCATTTTGTTTGTGTAGATCTAGCAAAGTCCGTAAAAACCATAAAGTTGTGGTCCTCCCTGCACAACTTGCCTTTATTCCTCGCTGCTCGTAGAACAAATTCTCTGACTGAAAACTCTGTGGGTGTGCTTAATTTCAAGCTGATGACCCACAGTGTCGATCAAATTCTGAATAAGCCCATCCCAAAACCTCACCATAACTTGACCTTCTTTTCCCTCGGAAATTCCAATGAAAAGCACATTATTACGTGTGTTTTGATTTTCCATATCCTCTAGTTTTTCCCACACCAATCCACATTGGCTTTGGTGGACAGCAGGTTAGCCTGCAACTCTCTTTCAGCCGACTCCAGAGACTCCAATCGCTTCTCAACCTTGTCTATTCTTGTGATCAAAGTGGAAAGTTTCACCTCCATAGACGTGATCGCCCAACGTATTTACGCGAGGCCCTCCATGTCGGTCAAGATTTTTGTAAAATTTTCGAGATTGCATGACCTATGTCATGAGGCTCGCTGTCATTATCAGCTGGACCCCTGCCATCTTGATCCTGCGAGGTGTCCGTCGTGTGAGAATATAAGTGCTTTTTAATGTCCCCACTGGCCAACAATTTAAAATGTTTCAACATCCTGCACTCTCAGTACAGTTTAACATACAAAACTATTACGGTTCTCACTGGTTAATATTGCTTAAAAGGGGAATTAACAAAGGATAATAAGCGAAGTTAAGCGAAACTCGCCTTCAAGCAATCACCCATTACATAGCGTCACGTGACTCCCCATCTGCATTTCAAAAATTTAAAAAAGTGTCTCTCCCCTTTTCTCCCCAATTTGGAATGCCCAATTCCCAATGCGCTCCAAGTCCTCGTGGTAGCATAATGACTCGCCTCAATCCGGGTGGTGGAGGACAAATCTCAGTTGCCTCCACGTCCGAGACATCAATCCGAGCATTTTATCACGTGTTACAGCGGAGACACAGTGCGTGTGGAGGCATCACGCTATTCTCTGCAGCATCCATGCACAATCCACCACGGGCCCCACCGAGAGCAACAACTACACATCATAGCGACCACGAGGAGGTAACCCCTTGTGACTCTACCCTCCCTAGCAACCGTGTCAATTTGGTTGCTTAGGAGACCTGGCTGGAGTCACTCAGCACACCCTGGATTAAAACTCACAACTCCAGGTGTTGTAGTTAGCGTCTTTACTCGCTAAACTACCCAGACTCCCCGCATTTTAATTTCAATTTCATTAACTTCAATTGAATAGTCTTTAACTAAAATTGAATTAAAATGTGAATAAATTGGGGCGTGGCTTGGCCGCAATGGAGTAAGCTGTGTTCGACATGTGCTCCCGTTAAGCCTCTATTTCAACCAAAAATGTAAAGTGTAATACTTCTCATACAACAGTAAACTATTACTAAACCCGGATAGTGGAACAATCCACGGCGGTGTCCGGATGGACACGAGGCTGAAGAAATTTAAGTATACTGGATCCTCCAAAACAAGGCCCAAGACCTCCTCGGACCAGAGTACTGTCAAGAGCCCAGCTAAAGTGACCCCGCCCTCACCTAACTCAGGAGAGATGGACGTTGAAGGCTTGAAATCAGAAATCCTTCTTTCTTTGAAAGCGGACATCTCAACGGTGATAAAGTCAGAGCTGAAAAATGCCCTCGCTGATGACTTCGAAATGCTCAAGAACGAGCTGAAGGCGGTGAAAACGGAGATAATAAACAACACCGCGGCGCTGAAGTCCGAGATCGACCAGGTGAAAGTTAACATCAAAGAGGTTGAGGGGGGGCTATCAGCATGGTCAGATGAAGTGGCTACTTTACAAAAAACTGTGAGTGAGATGAAGGCAGAAATGGCAGAACTGAAAACGAAGTGTGAGGATATGGAAGGGCGGATGAGGAGATGTAACATAAGAATCATTGGAGTACCCGAAATTCCCGACTCCAGCACTACAACCTCTGTATCAAAGTTGCTAACTGAGGTGCTAGGGTTGGATAAAGAGCCGTTGATCGACCGCTCGCACCGGAGCCTAGGACCAAA
Source organism: Xyrauchen texanus (assembly GCF_025860055.1). Lineage (NCBI taxonomy): Eukaryota > Metazoa > Chordata > Actinopteri > Cypriniformes > Catostomidae > Xyrauchen > Xyrauchen texanus. Next base: position 47,060,881 of record NC_068279.1, read on the forward strand.
GAAGTCGGGCGGAAAACCTCGCGCCATCGTTGCTAAGCTTCATTATTACCAAGATTGTGTCCAGATACTGCGACGCGCTCGCATTCGGGGTCCGCTCCGTTTCAACGGGGAACCAATTATCATCTTCCCGGACTATACGGCAACTGTGGCTAAAGCTCGGGCTGCATTCACAGAGGTGAGGAAGCTGCTTCGCGACCGACAGGGAGTCCGGTACGGGATTCTGTTTCCAGCGCGTTTTCGGGTCACGTACAGAGGGGAGGACAGGGAGTTCACTGACCCGGACAAAGCTATGACCTATGTCAAGAACAATATTCTCAAAACCGCGGAGGCCGCAGAATGTACATGAGACTGATTATTTCAACTGAACATAAAACCTCTGTCGACCTACGGGTATGGTGAACATGTGTATTTCATTGTGCCAGTTGACATCAGGTACGAATTCATAGCATAATGTTTACATTTTCTACATACTATAACTGTTCCACTTTCTTATTGGTCAGGATGACCAGCTTGAACAGTGTGCATACAGGCTGACATACTATTTCATGTTCAGCCTTGTGTTACTACTAGTATTGGTTTGCTGTTTTTTTTACTTAAAGGATTTCCCGAGTTAAAATGAAAGAACCGCCGTTTCAGTTCCTGATTATTATTATTATGGGTTAATTGGGTTAGCAATAGTTGGCTATTTTTAAGAGTCATTACACTTGATACAATGTTATTTAAGGAAGCCAATGCTGTATAGTCTTGATACTCAGCATGATTAATACATTCTCTCCCAAGAATTATAACTTTACACTTTACTAATCCTTATTTTCTTTCTGTTGGAGGCTCGACGGGAGCCCGAGTGCTTGGCTTTTTAGTTCCCAACCACAAACACTTAATGTGTGGATTTTTTTCTGAGGGTTGTTATTATCACCTTGTTCATGTGGGTGATAGGGGGTGGGTAACTTCTGGACCTATCTACGATCCGATACTACTCTGTCAGACTTTTATTTTATTTTTATTTATGTTTGTTTTTGTTTTTGGGTTTCATATATGGTGCTCACCTCTCTGTATACACAATATGGCCAATATAAATAATACAAGAGGTTATGATGGTTGCCCTGCTAACTTCATAAGTTGGAATGTTAAATCACTTAATCATCCAGTGAAATTTAAAAAAGTATTCTCACACCTAAAACAGCTCAGTGCAGATATTGTATTCTTACAAGAGACCCATATACGTTCTTGTGACAGTTTCCGCCTGGTCAGGGGATGGGCTGGTCAGGTGTATCAATCCAATTTCTGCTCAAAGGCTAGGGGTGTCGCTATTATGATAAGCAAAAACGTACAGTTCACGCCATCTCATGTGCAAACTGACTCTACAGGGCGATATGTCTTTGTGGTAGGGAAATTATACTCGCTCCCAGTTATTTTAGCCTGTGTCTATGCCCCGAACTGGGATGACTCTACATTCTTCACCAATTTTTTTTCTCACCTACCAGACTTGACATCACATCATCTTATACTTGGCGGTGACATTAACTGTGTACTTTCTCCTCTTTTAGATAGGAGCGTTTCTAAGAGGGCATCCCTGACAAAGTCAGCTTACTCTATTCAGCTCTTCCTGAAGACCTTTGGTGTAGCAGATGTGTTGCGGTTTCGTAACCCCACCTCTAGGGCGTACTCTTACTTTTCCCCGGTACATAAGACGTATTCACGTATTGATTATTTTTTCCTGGATAAAAGAATTCTGCATCTCACGAAAGAATGTGATTACGGGGCTATGGTCATCTCGGATCATGGTCCCTTAATCATGAAAATGTACATTCCTAATACACAGTCTACATATCGTTCATGGCGGTTCAACCCTCTACTTCTGTCAGAAGATGAGTTTACTAAGTTCATATCGTCTGAAATTAAAATGTTTCTCGACATCAATCAAAGCCCAGGGATGTCGCCATCTACTGTTTGGGAGTCGCTAAAGGCATATCTAAGGGGTCAAATTATTTCATATTGTGCAAATAAAAAAAGGGCGAGGGGAGTTAGACAGGCTGCATAGCCATTTCCCATCAGCAGATGTAGTTAAGAAGCGCTTGTCATTACAGACAGAGTTTGATCTCCTGTCCACCCGACATGCCAAATACCTTATTTCCAAATCAAGACATGGTCATTATGAACATGGGGAAAAGTCCATCCGTGCACTTGCGCACCAGCTGCGCCAAAGAACTGCTAATCAAACCATTCCTGAAATTAACGATGAATGTGGTTTAAAATGCACTGACAATGAGAAGATTAATTCTTGTTTCAGAAAATTCTACCAGGTATTATATACTTCAGATGGGCCCACTAACCCTGCTGTCCTAGATGACTTTTTTAAATCCCTGAAAATGCCTTCTGTAGGTGTGGAATTCTCGGCTGAACTGGAAAAGGTTTTCTCAGTTAAGGAAATAGTGTCAGCAATCGGTGCCATGCAAAGTGGCAAATCTCCAGGGCCAGACGGCTTCTCAACTGAATATTTCAAAAAGTTTTCTGATCAGTTATCTCCTTTGTTATTGTTAGTATTTGAAGAATCTTTAGTCACCAATTCTTTGCCCCCAACCATGCGTCAAGCAGTCGTCTCTTTATTACTTAAAAAGGATAAAAATCCCCTTAATTGCAGTTCATACCGCCCTATTTCTTTGCTGAATACAGATGCAAAGATTCTTGCCAAGATTTTGGCGCGTCGCCTTGAAAATATTATCCCCTCTATTATTTCATCTGACCAGACAGGATTTATAAAAAATCGTTATTCATTTTTCAATATCAGGCGTCTATTTAATATCCTTTATTGTCCCACTCCGCCCGATCCTGGGAATATCGAGGTGATGCTGTCACTCGACGCTAAAAAAGCGTTTGATAGGGTGGAGTGGGACTATCTTTTCAAGACATTAGAAGCGTTTAATTTCGGCCCTAAATTCATCTCCTGGATCAGACTACTATACACGCTCCCAGTGGCTGTGGTACGCACCAATAATAACTTATCCTCCTACTTTGAGCTGAGGCGGGGCACGAGGCAGGGGTGTCCTCTTTCACCACTTTTGTTTGCTGTTGCACTTGAGCCACTAGCACTAGCCCTGAAGCAGTGCCCCACCATTAAAGGGATACACCGGGCGGGTTCGGAGCATAAAGTGTCACTTTATGCGGATGACATGTTATTATTTATATCTGACCCCCTCTCAAGTCTTCCTGAATTATCGATTCTACTCACAAAGTTCAAAGAATATCTGGTTATAAAGTTAACTTTCAGAAAAGTGAACTTATGCCTATTTCTTCTGTAGACAGATTATATTTTGGGTCAATCCCTTTTAAATTTAGTCCTAAAAAAATTAAATATTTAGGTATATGGGTCACACGTAACCACAAAGATCTTTTTAAGGCTAATTATCATCCCCTCTTAAGTAACCTTAAACAATACCTGGAGCGCTGGGACCCTCTGCCTCTCTCCTTAGGAGGGAGGATCAATACAATTAAGATTAATATTCTCCCTAAGTTTTTATATTTATTTCAATGTCTTCCTATCTATCTAACAAAATCTTTTTTTTCCAAATTAAACAGTCAGATTTCATCCTTTATATGGCATAAAAGGCAGCCCAGGATTAATAAAAATAATAATAATAATAATAACTAATATAAGAGCACTGCTGTATTGGTTGAGAAACGATTACACGGATGTCAATAGTACTGAATGGATGGTGTTGCAGAGGGCATCCATTGGATCTACCTCCCCTGCAGCTTTATTATGTTCCAAATTACCTTTCAAACAGCCTATATCAGCCTTCACCACCAATCCAGTTGTTATCCATTCAATTAAAACCTGGAACCAGTTTAGAAGGACCTTTAATCTCACTGATCTTTCACTTGTTACACCATTGATAAAGAATCATATGTTTGTTCCATCAATGATGGATGAAGCTTTTAATGTTTGGGCAAGAAACGGAATAGGTACATTATCTGACCTCTACATTCATAATAGATTTGCCACTTTTATACAATTGCAACAGAAATATGGTCTTCAGAAATCACATTTCTTCAGGTATTTACAGCTTAGAGGTTTTGTGGCTTCTAATTCTGACTGTTTCCCATTAAGTCCTTCTGAAACTCTGCTTGAAACTATTTTAAAATGTAAAGTTAACATAAAACAAGTAATAGGCAGAATTTACACATGGTTCAATACACATAACATGAATAGTTTCGATAGCCTTAGAATCAAATGGGAAACAGACCTAGAGGAAACGATTCCAGAAGAAATATGGCAAAAAATTATACAGTGAATCTACTCTTCCTCTATATGCCTCAGACACGCTGTAGTTCAGTTTAAAATAGTGCACCGTCTTCATTGGACCAAGGATAGATTGTCTAAGATTAAGACGGGTATTGACCCTACGTGTGATCGGTGTAGGCAGGCTCCTGCCAAACTGTTGCATATGTTTTGGTTGTGCCCTAAGCTACACAATTTTTGGCTGTCCATCTTTGAGGCATTCTCTGGGATATGCGGAAGAACAATACACCCATCTCCTCTGATTTCACTGTTTGGTGTGGCTCCGGTGGATGCCACCTTTTCTGGGTGTCAACTGAACATGATGGCCTTCTGCTCTTTGTTGGCTAGGAGGCTTATCCTGTTTAAATGGAAAGATGCTTTCCCCCCAACATATGGCCAATGGATTAGGGAGGTCATGAGTTATGTTCACTTAGAAAAAATTAGATACACTGTAAGAGGGTCCACTAGAAAATTTTATGTCATTTGGCAGCCATTTATTTCCTTTGTAGAAGGCATGGCAGCTACTAACGTATCTATGTAACCCAATTGTGTGTGCGTATACCTTTTTATTTATTTATTTATTTTTTTCTCGTCGATTGGTGTGTGCGTTTGTTATTAATTATTGATGTTGTCTTTTTCTTTTATTTACCTTGATATTTTAATTATACGTGTATGAGTCTGCCGGGATGTATAGAAATTTGCTGGGGGTCCAGTATTTGTGGGTGGGGGCATTGGGGAGTTGGGTGGTCTGTTCTATGTACAGGAACTAGATTTGACTATTTCATGTGTGAATTGTATTTCCTTTGTTTGTTATATCTGAAAATAAAAGAGACCTTGTTAAAAAAAAATGTGAATAAATTAACTTTGTTAAAGATTACTCAATAAAAATGTATGTTATGTTTGTTAGATAAGTTTTGTTATGAAATTAAAATGTGTAATTATTTAAAATAGGCAAAATATTATTTTAAATGGAACATTTGCCAAAATGTGCGGTAACCACCAGTGCACAGTGCTTCGATTATTTTGTCCCACAATTTCACTTTCCATTTATGGTGTAATAAATGAACTCAAAGCAAAACAGCTAATTATCCTTTTTAATTAATTATTTATCGGATCACCAAATGTGATTTTTATACAACTGGATTTAAAGTGCAAAATAGTGCCTTAAATTCAGAGATAATAATTGGATGCCACTTTCTGAATTATGCATGCAACCGTTTGTTATACAGAATAATCTTGTGTGTACTGTGCAGTATGCAGTACATTAGGATTCCATTCCGAACATAGCCTGTCTTATCTGGGTCCTTGTCAGTCCAGTCTGTCTTCCAGCTGGGCATCTATGGTAGTTATCTACATGTTAACTCTGTGTTTGGTGTGTTTTTGCAGTGTTGTGAAAGAAGAGATATCAGACGACTCGGCAAAGCTCCCCTGCTTTAATGGAAGAGTGGTGTCATGGGTAGGGGTCATGCTTACTATATTTCCTGTTACTTAACTGATATATCATGTATTGTTAGAAGATATCCACTAATAAACATTTTCTTATGTCTTCCAACTAAACCCATCTCTTCACACATTTTACACCAGCGTCAAAAAAATAAACAAACGGCGTGCACCTAATGAGAGTAAAATTTTTATTTTGTGAGTAAATAAAAACAATTATTATTTAAAAAAGGTGAGGGAAAAAAAGAAAGTGATGAGACATTGCAGGCTTAAATTGCACAATTGAGTGCAATTGTGATGCGACAAGAGGAAAAACATTTAAATAATTGAAGCTATATTATTACACAGTGCTCTGGAATACTCTATTCTGATTGGTCTATGGCGCCATCTGATGGTCTGATATTTCTGAGTAACAACAACACATCCGGGGATTAAGACATATCAGACCGCTCATCCAGGTATTGCGTATCATCTTTCCTGCTTCTCTGATAACTGTGCGATCTCTACAAGTAAGCTAAAAAATAGTTTCAACTTAAATCAGTGTATCATGTTTATGTATTTATTTGGCAAGCAGTCTTGTAATAGGCTGGATAATGAGGAATACCAACAGAATTTCAGCTGTTCAGCTATTTACATAATTTCAACGCAAATCAATATTTTATGTCCATTTATTAGTTTATTTGGTAGCTGTGTATTAAGCAGGATAATGTACAGTAAGCTACTTTTCATTGCAAAATAAACCCCTTCAAGATGAAACAAGACCTGATTATGTCCTGATCACCCTGTCTGGATTTATTTTGTGATAACAACCAGCTTCACTGTACATTATCCCTTACATAATTATCAAAGAACAAACAACAAAATTACTCATTTTCATGAAATTATCAAAAATACCCAATATAATGACCTCTCAGCACACGTACATCACCCACACATCTATTTAAAGTGTTTACATCTTTTTTTTTTTGGGTGGTTTGCTCATCAGCAATACGTCTAAAAGTAGTTTCTCCTTGGATGTCAGTAAGACCTTCAGCAGATGTCTTTGAGGTGTTTATGATTTCGAATGTTTGTAAATCTGATCATTTTAAGATGTTTATCTGATGTTAATAAGAATGCAATACTTTCCAGAAGAAATGCTCTTAAATGAATAGTTCACCCAAATATGAAAATTCACCCTCATGATATCCCAGATATGAATGCCTACCTTTCTTCAGCAGAACACATGAACGTGCCAGTGCGATTATGACACATGCGCTGACCGCTGCTGACTGAACGCGATGCTTTATAGATAAAAAATACTTAAATATAGATTTTATTCACACCAAAAGCAATCTTATCGCTTTACACTTTGTCGCGCGGACGGCCGTTACCGGAAGCCAGTGATTATAGTTTATAAAGTTATAAAAATTTATATTTTTCTTACAAAAATGCATCGCTTCGCTTCAGAAGGACATTATTAACCCCCTGGAGCCGTATGGATTACTTTTTTGATGGATGGATGCCCTTTTTTGGGCTTCAAAATCTAAGGTGCCATTCACTCCCATTATAAAGTTTGGAAGAGCCAGGATAGTATGGCTAGTATGGCTTGAGGGTGAGTAAATGATGGGATCATTTTCATTTTTGGTGAACTAACCCTTTAAGCGGTAAGAAATTTATGCAAGAACATTTTTGCCATTGCTGCAAATTTGTTGTTGAATTTGAATATGCAAATGAGCTTTATGGTGACAGTTAATTTTTCTGTTGTCAGAGGTGCCATAACTGTTTGCCTGTAGTGCAGTGATTTGCCAAAGTGCTGTTTGCTAGTAGTGGCAAACGTCTATTGTCGCCAAAGGTTTGCTGCAGGTTCTGTTTACGAACAGCTTGAAATAGTTCTGTTTGCTTAAAATTTGCCACAACTGCATGTTTAATGCACAATTTTTTGCAAGGGACTTCCCCTGTCATTGTGTGGCAAAAAGTAAAATTTGAACATGGTGTATATATGAATACACTCAACACAATAACACAACAAAAATCGTTCTACCATCTAATATAGAAACCACCACAAAGTAATGAACCTCAACATGATCTGTCCAAAACATCTTATTTTCAACCTTTTATTGAAACGACACTTGATATATCCCAAAGCACAATGCTGTCACCCAGGTGTCACACCTTCGTTGTGCTCTTTATGATGTTGACATGGTTTGAAAAAGTCAAGGGCTGGAGGTCCAGGTCGAATGTTTCTAGTTTTTCTTAATCTCCTTTTTCTCATTGCCTGTCTTTAGTGTCACCCATTCCAACTCCTCCTTCCCCATTTTTTCTAGTTGGTGTCTTCAGAAAGCGCTGCAGTAGAAGTGGCAGCACCTCCAGCCCCAGTTCCAGAAGTCCGGCCAGAACCCTCACCCCCTCCGCCGCCTCTTCCCCCTCCACCTGCAGAGCGGCCTGGCGGCAACGGAGACTCAAGACCCCCTTCCTTTCAGTGAGATGCACACAAACAACTTTCCGATACATCACAAAATCAATAACTAGGCCTACTTCATTATATTACTAAATAAAGACTAATAACATTCATATCTTTATTCATTTATTGTTCACCCACCATAACACCGTATTCTATACCTGGTGTGACAAATCATAAATCAAATTTCTTCCATATTGAGTTTTTGACTTCAGCTGTGACAAGACACTGGTATATCATACATATGTGTTATTCCATGTTAAATCAACCAAATTTCAGACACTTTAGATTTTTATTTTATTAATACTTTTCCTGAAGAAGGATAAATGTAAATGATGATAAAAGCCAAAATATTAAATGCCATATATCAATATTTAGTAATCCATTATTTTCTATATGGAGTCAAAATGACTTATGATTTTCATATGGATTTTTTTCTTGCTTTCAATTTGTTTTAAACCACCTGCTTTTTCGAAATCGTCAATGGCTGTTTGTCTGATTCGCATGAAGTTTGGTTTGTATCATCTAGTGATGCTCTTGAAAAAAGAGAAGCTCTTGTTCTCAAGACAAGACAATTGTTTTTTTTGTGTGAATAAAGGTACATTTCTAGTTTCAACATTATTTGTACTTTAGATTTTAGTTTTGTTCGACAAGAGAAACATGCTTAACACCTTGTGACTTTTGAAAATGGGTCAAATTTAACAATTGACACATGGAGCCACACTGAGAGCCCCATATCTCTGGGATTTATCCATATAGGGCCTTATATGAAGATACAAAAATGACAGTTTGTTTAGAACCAGAATCTAAAAGGATATCTTTAATACTTCTGGAGATGTAGGCTCCTCAACGTTGGAAAAACGACACCTTTATTTATATTTTTCTTAATTTTTAAACACTATTGACGTGTAATGCAACAAAGGGTGTGAAGTCAACTGATTTTAGTAATACTAGAGATGTGCCATGGTGGTCGACTAATCGACTAGCCATCCAACAATGATTGGTCGACTAGTGGGGTTGACCACTAACATTTAATATTTTTAGTGGTGTTTGTTTTAATGGGAGACGCAAGTCTCAAACTAATTGACAGACACAACTTCTTGGAGAGTGTTTTTCCATGTTTATAGCTTGCTGTGCTTAAAAGTGAAAGAACAGTCAGCACAGAAAAACTTTCTGCATGAAGTTTCATCTCTTTAATGCTTTAAGTTTAGTCCCATGTATGCACCGCTGCTTTTTCAGCCATCTAAGCGGCGAAGCTCGTCATGCTGCGTTCAGGATGCACTAAAGCGGTTTTGTGTCTCTCTGTATGGAGAATTTCTTATTTCATATTTCTTTCTTTGGTAGTTTTGTGCAATAAGATCTGATCGGGATTACGTGAACATAACGGAACCTAATTATACATTATTATCATTAACACGACTAGTGGACTAGTCGTTCAAACAGACGACCGACTAGTTGATTATGAAAGTTTGTACTTTTGCACAGCCCTTGATTGCGCAAATTTCATCATCAGCACAGTCTGCGCGCCGCCCAGTTATTCTCGTCACGTGGACAGTTCTCGTCTGTGTGCATTGTCTAAAAAGCAGCATCACTAAGCAGTCATAGTGCACATGCAATGAACGGTTCATATTCGCATGCGTCAAAAAAGTAGTGTATATACACCGATCAGCCACAACATTAAAACCACCTGCCTAATATTGTGGTGGCCCCCCCTTGTGCTGCCAAAACAGCTCCAACCCGCATCTCATAACAGCATTCAGAGATGATATTCTTCTCACCACAATTGTGCAGAGTGGTTATCCGAGTTACCGTAGACTTTGTGACCAGTCTGGCCATTTTCTGTTGACCTCTCTCGTCAACAAGCGTGTTTCTGTACGCAGAACTGCCGCTCACTGGATATTTTTTGTTTTTGGCATTCTGAGTAATTTCTAGAGACTGTTGTGTGTGAAAATCCCAGGAGACGTGGGTGGCTGTGGCTCAGGTGGTAGAGCGGGTCGGCTGCCAATCGCAGGGTTGGCGGTTCGATTCCTGGCCCACACGACTCCACATGCCAAAGTGTCCTTGGGCAAGACACTGAACACCAAGTTGCTCCAAATGGCAGGCTAGTACCTTGAATTGCTGCTCTGCCGCCATTGGTGTATGTGTGTGTGTGTGTGAATGGGTGACTAAATTGTACTAAATTGTACAGTGAATATTCGCAATCGCAACTTAATTTTGATCGTTACCAGTTGGCTTCTCTTGTAAATATATTCCTTTTGTTGGTCACATCATGCTGGGTAGCTCCACCCACAGTCAAATCTCAAGGGTCCAGAATCTTGCTCAACCATGTCATTATATTAAACATCAGATACATTCTGATTGGCTGTGATTTGCTGATTCAGCTTTTTTTTTAACTGAGGACAAACTTGGTTGGAATACTGTAACTAGTGTTTTGAAAATCTGTAAGGGTGTCCAGTTTCAGCTCTTTTGAAGATGCTGATGGTGTAATCCCATCATGCACTAGAATCTGGAACTGACATAGAGTGCCAGGGTTAAAGTATCATACATGCTGTTTAGTTTTTCAAAAACATGACATTGAGAGTGTTAGATATTATATGTTGAACCAGTGAACATAGCCTGTTACTTACACTATGTGGAAGAGGAGTGGATTAGGGTTGCTCTGCTTTTTCTATTATGTTTGTATTACAAGCCTTCAGAGAAATTGGGGCAAAACATGTCCACTTAATCTCTCTCTCTCTCGCTCTCTCTCTGTCTTTCTTTTTTCTTTTCATTCTCTAAGTCCTAATGTGGCCAGTAGTGTGGAGACTCTGGACGAGACAACAGAAACCGAATCAGTTCTGTCATTCAGAAGAGAGAGACCCAGACGCAGAGAGAGCTTGGAGCAGCATGGTCAGAACACAGTTTGTGTTTTATACGGATATGTGCATATGATACATTTCATATTATGCATTGTGTATTATATGTACAGTACTGTGCAAACGTTTTAGGCACTTGTGAAAAATGTTACATAGTCTTCAAAAATAATGGCATAAATAATTTTCATTTATCACTTAATGTCATACAAAGTCAGTTAAACATAAAAAAAGTGACATCAATATTTGGTGTGACCACCTTTGCCTTCAAAACAGCCTCAATTCTTCTAGTTACACATGGACACAGTTTTTCTTGGTTGTTAGCAGATAGGATGTTCCAAGCTTCTTGGAGATTTCACCACAGTTCTTCTATCTATTTCGGCTGTCTCAGTTGCTTCTGTCTCTTTATGTAATCCCAGACTGACACAATGTTCAGTGGGGGGATCTGTGGGCGCCATGACATCTGTTGCAGGGCTCCCTGTTCTTCTATTCTATTTGCAAAAGTAATGTTTGGGAGTCTAAAATGTATATTTACCATTGACACACTATAGCTGAAGATATAAATAACCAACTTATGACAAATGCTTTTGTGAAACATCTTATGTGCCTAAGACTTTTGCACAGTACTGCATATTACAACAATGTAGTGTACTATTTTGGTATTTCAAAATTGGTTTATACAGCATCATATTTTTTTTTTAAGCAGTATGACGGCATTTAATTTTAATCATATAGCCAGTGAGGTCCGATGAGCTGCGATTTCACTTAAGATAATCCACTAATAATATCATAAAATAATCTAGTCATTGGTTATTTGCTGTCTTAGAATGAATGTGATTAATCGTATCATTGGTTCTGCAGGGGCACGTGTGAATGGTCAGACACGGTTAGAACGCCACCTGGCAGGTTATGAAAGCTCCTCTACCATGATGAGCAGTGAACTGGACACCACCAGCTTCTGTGACTCAGATGATGATGACACCATGAGCAGGTACACAATGCTCAAAACAAGGACAAAAAAGCCGGAAAATGTACAGAGCAAAAACTGCGGTACAGCGAACAACCCCAAACTACGGCCTTTGTCAGTGTAGTATGCAAATTGTTATAAAACACATACTTTTTTTGGTTTAGTATTCATACATTTCAAGTCTCAAAGCATTTTGAATGGTTTTCATCAAGCAGGTGCCGCTTTCACATCTGTCCTTAACAAAAACATGCCATGTTACGCCTTTTTTCCACATTTACTGTATGTGAAAACGACGATAAATAAAGCTAAACATTAAATGCTCTTAGGAGTGCCAACCCATCTACATTTTGTGGCTGTTATCATTTCTGGATTGTGTGTTTAAATTCAGAGTTTTTACAGAGTGTGTGGTCTCCCTAAAAAATATAATGTCTGTAACAAGTTAATTTCCTGATCTAAATGAGGAAAAAACTTGTCTAGACTTAACATCTTTTAATGTCAGGACATCTGCAGGGGTTTATTATTGTACATGCAGTATAAATGCTTTGATATACTGCCAATGAGTGTTATATATGAAGTATAATTTCCCGTTTTACTCATTTTTACCCTTTCTCATGTTCACTCTTTCTTTGATCTGAAGGTTTAGTTGTTCGACAGAACAGAGTACGGCCTCCAGATTGTTGAAGAGACACCGCAGACGCAAGAAACAGCGCCCTCCCAGACTAGAACGGGTACTGCAGCATTTCCTCGAAGTGTTATTATGTAGTTATTTTGTACATTACCATGACCTGGGCCCTTGTGCCTACGGCCAAATCACAGCTGTGCTGATATTTAGTACAACAGCAAGTGTGATATTGCTTAAAGTGTCTTCTCAGGTCTCCGTGTGACTAATTTGTCACCCCTTTAATTTGCACTTCTAAACCCTTAACCCTTCAACCCTCCACCCAATAAAAGCAGCTTGTTAGTTTGGTTGGTTTGTTGGATTGGTATATTTTTATTAGTGTGTACTTTTTAAAAGTGTTTTTTTTTTTCTTTATAGATTTTCACATTGTTCTTGCCACGGGAGTAGTCTTTGTTGCTTATATGCTATTAAACAATAAAATACAGTACATTTCAATTTGTCACCCCAACTCTGATAATGTTGAGTTGCAATACCATGATGATGGTTGGAAACTTAAAATAGATGTATAAATTAAAGGAATAGTTGACCCAAAAAAAACTAATAATTTACTGCCCCTCATGCCATCCCAGATGTGTATGACTTTCCTCTTTGAACACCTACACTCTGAAGATCCATACAATGCAAGTGAATGGTGACCGGAAATTTGAAGGTCCAAAAAGGAGATAAAGGCAGCTTAAAAGTAATCCATAAGACTCCAGTGGTTAAATCCATGTCTTCTGAAACAATATGATAGCTGTGGGTGAGAAACAGATCAATATTGAAGTATTTTTTTAACTGTAAATCTACTTTGACTTCCACATTCTGGTGTGGAAATAACTTTCACTTTCACATTCTACCACCTACTGGTCGATGCTGGTCAAAGGTGGAGATTGATAGTAAAAAAGGACTTAAATATTGTTCTGTTTCTCACCCACACCTATTATATTGCTTCTGAAGACATGGATTAAACCACTGGAGTCATATGGATTAATTTAATGTCATTGTTGACATTTAAAGTTCTGTTCACCATTCACTTGTATGGACCAGCAGAGCTGAAATATTCTGCTAGAAGTTCTGCTGAAGAAATTCACACATCTGGGATGGCATGCGGGTGAATTAATGATGAGATAATTTTCATTTTTGGGTGAACTATCCCTTTAACCGTAAAATATGGCGAGGGAGTGATGAAATTTGTTATAGTAAACACATTTTTAACACAAGTCTCTTGTGATTTTAGGCATCATCATTCAGCAGTGTGACTGATTCCACAATGTCCCTCAACATCATCACTGTCACACTCAACATGGGTGAGATCTGAAATGCTTTCCTTTTCTAATTTCTAAATTCCTAGGTTTATCCAATACTTTTCATAATGCAGTAACAAATGCACCCTATCTATAAGTATCTTGATTTTTATGTAATTATGTCGCTCTGTCTCTCTCTGCGCATAATAGAGAAGTATAATTTCTTGGGCATCAGTATTGTGGGTCAGAGTAATGAGCGGGGTGATGGAGGCATCTACATCGGCTCTATTATGAAGGGTGGAGCTGTGGCTGCAGATGGTAGAATAGAGCCTGGAGACATGCTGCTGCAGGTCAGGACTCTCCCTACATGCTTCTGTTCATTCAGATGTTTGGTACCAGTGATTATTAACACTCTCTCTTTGTGCAGGTGAATGATATAAACTTTGAGAACATGAGTAATGATGATGCCGTGAAGGTTCTGAGAGACATTGTACACAAACCTGGGTGCGTCTTCCATACTTCGCTCAAGTAGAAATTACATTTATTAGTGCTGTGTGCTAAATTTTTAATATGTTGGGTTAAATGCAACTTAAAAGTATACTTCACCCAAAAATGAGAATTCTCTTATTTACTCAACCTCATGCCATCCCAGATGTTTGACTTTGTCTTCTGCAAAACACAAACCAATATTTTTTGAAAAATATGTCAGCTCTGTAGGTCCACACAATGCAAGTGAATGGGTGCCAAAATTATGGCTATCCAAAAATACATAAAGGCATCATAAAAGTAGCCTAATCCATTTGAATCCATATTTTCAGAAGTGAAATGATAGGTGTAGTCGAGAAAAAGTTAAATATTTAAGGCCTTTTTTGCTTGAAATTCTTCTTCCTGCTCATTAGTGGGCGATGTGCATGAAGAATGTGAATTAACAAAAACACAAAAAAAGATTTTGAAAGATAAATTGGAGATTGACTGAGCAGGGAGGAGAATTTATTGTATAAAAGGTCTTAAATATTGACTTGTTTCTCAACCACACCAATTATATCACTTCTGAAGAAATATGTCATATGGATTACTTTAATGTTTGACTTGTGTAATGTTTGGAGCTTGAAAAGTTTGGCACCAATTCACTTGCATTGACCTAAAGAGCTGAGATATTCTTCCAGAAATCTTTGTTTGTGTTCTGCAGAAAAAAGAAAGTCATACACATCTGGGATGGCATTAGGGTGAATAATTGATGAGAGAGTTTTCATTTTTGGGTGAAATATCCCTTTAAGCTCTGTCGACAGTATCTGTGGCTCACTACCGATTACTACTTTGTGGTTAACAAACTAATTAACCAACTTTACAGTAATACACCTAAAATGAAGGCCTACCTGGTAAACTTGCAATGCAAATGAATATGTAAAACATGCAACTATCATGATGTTTCGAAAACATAATCATCACTTAAAGCTGAAGTGTAAAATCTGCATCAACGAACGGAACTGGAAAAAAGCACTGTTTTCCCAATACGCTGATGTTGATCAAACAAACACATAGTTACCTGCCCCCACATTTTACCAGTGGTCGAGTCAGTGTTGTTGAATCTGGCTGGATGGGTTCGCTGGAAAGAAACAGAAATTTGTATTGTGCCACAGAGACAGGGTTTACGGTTTGAGAAAATTTAGTATTCTCTAAATATGTTTACTATATATATACAAGGAAGCCACAATGATAAATTGTTTACATGCAGCAAACTCCACCCACAAGATTTGGGAACGCATCACCAGAAGCTCATCCACCTACAAAAGTAGTCTACCCCAAAATAACCATTAGGAAAACTTTACAGCTCAAACAGTAATGTCGACAGAGCTTCTAAGAGCTTCCAGTCTTTTAAGATTTAAATTAACATTGTAAATGAGTAGAGCTATTTGTGGAGTCCCTGTTGGAAATTGATTAAATGTTAGTTTCAGCATTGCCTTGTGTGTGTGTGTGTGTGTGTGTGTGTGTGTGTGTGTGTGTGTGTGTTTGCAGACCCATCATCCTGACAGTAGCTAAGTGTTGGGACCCGTCACCCCAAGGATACTTCACACTGCCCCGCAGTCAGTCTTCATTTTACTGTACTTAAACATGCACACACATCAGAAGATAACTAATATAATTATTAACTGAGATGTAAAAAACATGTCTTGACTTAAACCCTTGTCCTCGTCATTGTGACTTCCAGATGAGCCGATTCGACCCATTGACCCTGCAGTGTGGGTGAGTCACTCTGTGGCCATGAGTGGTGGAGCGTACCCTCCCTACCCACCCAGCACTATCACATCCAGCTCATCTGTAACAGAGACAGAGAGTAAGTGTTTTTAAATAAAAAAAAAATGTAATTCCCCAGTTCCTTTGACCCTTCCTTTCATTACATTTTGAGAGGTTTACAAAACAATCTGCTCTGAAATATGACCCCTTTATTCCGTCATTTTCATTTACTCTCTGTAGGATTTGATGAGTTCTCGCTCTCCCTGCGCTCTGACATGGCATCGATTGCTAAAGCCATGGCCTCTCCTGACTCTGGTCTGGAAGTCAGAGACAGAATGTGGCTGAAGATCACCATCCCCAACGCATTCCTGGGTGAGTATGAGAGAGAGGGAGATTTGATGGGTGTGAATGTCATAAGTAATAATAATAATAATAAGAAGAAGAAGAAACTAGAGCAGTAACGAGGAAAAAAAAGTAAAGAACAGGTGCTCAATGAAAGGCTTAATCAAACAGAACATATGAAAGAAGGAACAATCTCAAGAACTTACATCCTACATGTTGCACCTTAAGCCCTATCCACACAAAGTAAAAGCACTGTGTCGGAACAACACGCCCCTCCCTTGAAATATCGCCGCCTCTCCTCTTCTGAGGGCCGTCCTTCAGCCAGATCCAAACTAGAGTGGGCAGGTGTGAGGAGGGGCGTGATAACAGTTGCCTTTAAAGATGGTGAATGCTGCTCTACAATGGAGTGGTCTCTAGTTTCCACTGTGCATGCATGCTGGCATCCTTGTGGATCCAGGAACGGAGCGGGTTGTGTTCCGGTGCAAATTAGATGGGTCACCTGATGCCACACCCACTCTGTGTCTGTCTTACCCAGCCACAACAAACATTCTTGCAGCAGACAACACATTTTTTAAAAGAATAAGATATAATAACTATGGCTGTTGATCTAACACATTAATTCAGTGCGAATAATTATATAAAATATAACGTGTTAAAAATTAACGCAAATAATCATGTCCCCGGACTTTAATAAGGAAGATTCCTACTGTCAGAGCTATTCAAGCTTGAAACCCCACCTGTTTTCAGCAGGGGGCAGTAAGTGAAACTCCAGCTGTTTAGGCAATGCTCAGCTGTACACCCTGAATATTAGAGATTATTATTTTATTTAAAATAGTTTGAATTCATAAATTCATCAATTTTTATTTAGGCCCACTCAAAATATTTTCCTGGCTATGCCCTTGATTCCACTATCACACTATTCTACTTCCATTGTTCCATTTTGTGTACAAACATATCAGAGTAGCAGATTTAATTTTACATTAATGTGAGAGAAATCTTTACTGCCTAACATATACAAACATTTCACAAATCCAGACATAATTTCTGCCATATTTGCCAGAAATTTTTCAGTGATGTGGTTCTCTTGATTTGATGGGGCTTTACACTGCTAAAAAAAGAGACCAATTAATTAGGTAGAAACCCGTTATCCTTGTCCAAGTATCAAATGGGTCATATGTCTGAAATGCTAGTTTGCTTGGATGTTGTTGTAAAGTGTTGTGTTTGTACAGGTTCTGATGTGGTCGAGTGGCTTTATCACCACATCGAGGGCTTCCAGGACAGACGAGAGGCTCGTAAATATGCCAGCAACCTCCTGAAAGCTGGCTTTATCAGACACACAGTCAACAAGATCACCTTCTCAGAGCAGTGCTACTATGTGTTTGGAGACTTCAGCGACTGCGAAAACTGTGAGTGCTCTACATGTCCAGAAAGATTACATGATCACTGGGGTTGGAGCTCTTCTGTTAATGTAGTTATTTGCCATTCCTTTTTAATCAGATATGGCAAACCTCTCTCTGAATGATAACGATGGTTCCAGTGGAGCATCTGACCAGGACACTCTGGCACCATTGCCCTTGCCAGGAGCCACACCCTGGCCCTTGATGCACACCTTCCCTTACCAGTACCCACAGCCCTACCCCAGCCAGCCCCCTCCCTACCATGAGCTCACCAGCTATAGCTACACACCAGGAAGTGCTGGTAGTCAACACAGTGAAGGTGAGAGAGCGAGCATTGGATGAATAAATAGAAATAGCCATGTGCATTTGTATTAGGGATTAGCTACTCAGTCTTGTGGAACTAGAAGCATTTGCGTTCACAATTATGTAGACTTGAGTATGTTTCGGCAATTTGTCCCTCTTTGAAGGAATAGTTCACCCAAAAATGAACATTCATTTACTCACCCTCATATTACCTGGACCTCAAAGGATAATTATTAACATTTTCCAAACAAAGCCTTCCACAGTATAAAGATAGAAATGCACTGTAATAGCACCAGTTCAACTCAAATGAAACGTTTCTTAAATTCTAATTGGGAGGTTGACTTATTAAAATAATTAGTTCCCATAGGTTATGTATTCATTCATATTTTTATTCATTTCATATTTCTATATTCTTAATTTAACATGTAATTGTTTTACATTACAATAAAATGATTTATGCCTTTTGCATCTGATGTGAAATTGCATTTATTCGTGCTCTGTGAAAATACACCTAAATGCCACTTCAGATGCAGCTTCTGTGCCGGCTTTGCTGTGTAAAGATGGCTTTAGTCCCCATAGGTTTAGTATTCATTGCAATAAGCATTAAATCTCTTAAACTCTCATCCTTCACAATATTAATCTGCTGGTAGACCGTGGCATCCGCTTTCCTACTGCACTCGTGATGCCACGTTCCTGATTTGCGTCATGGTGGCAACTTCAGCGCAGCTTTGAACTCCATGGAATAAGCACTTGCAGAAAAAAAACATCTCATTCTGCGTTTGGTGATAGTTAAGACTTGCCTTGCTTCTATGGTAATTAAAATGCGCCTTACATAGGCTGAAAATACTTCACAAGTCCCATCTGGGCTTGTTTTGTACATCAAATAATAGTGGTAAGAGGTGCTTTCTCCACCATTTTATCACGGACAGAGAAGCGCTGTTGTGTGTGTTTGTGGTGTGTGCATCAGTGTAATAATTCTGGGCAGACACATTACAAAAGTTCTGCCCTCCCAACAAGTGTTTCCGCTGGTTGCATTAACTGTAAATGTGTTTATCATGATTAAGGAAAATTAACGTGTTAAACTGTTTAAATTGATAGCATACGCTAACGCGTTAATTCTGACAGCTCTATATACACTGGTGGCCAAAAGTTTGGAATAATGTACAGATTTTGCTCTTATGGAAAGAAATTGCTACTTTTATTCCCAAAGTGGCATTCAGCTGATCACAATGTATAGTCAGGACATTAATAACATTAAAATTACTATTACATTTGAAAAAAATGTCAGAACTTCTACTTCAAAGATTTATCATCCAAAAATCCTCCACAGTGTAGCAGTGACAGCTTTGCAGATCCTTGGCATTCTAGCTGTCAGTTTGTCCAGATACTCAGGTGACATTTCACACCACACTTCCTGTAGCACTTGCCATAGATGTGACTGTCTTGTCGGGCACTTCTCACGCACCTTACAGTCTAGCTGATCCCACAAAAGCTCAATGTGGTTAAGATCCATAACACTCTTTTCCAATTATCTGTTGACCAATGTCTGATTCTTTGCCCACTCTAAACTTTTCTATTTGTTTTTCTGTTTCAAAAGTGTCTTTTTTTGTGTGCAATTGTTCCCATAAGTCCTGCACCCCTGAGTCTTCTCTTTACTGTTGTACATGAAACTGGTGTTGAGCGGGTAGAATTCAATGAAGCTGTCAGCGGAGGACATATGAGGCATCTATTCTCAAACTAGAGACCCTGATGTACTTAACCTCTTGTTTAGTTGTACATCTGGTCTTCCACATCTCTTTTTGTCCTTGTTAGAGCCAGTTAATCCTTTATAGTGTACACCTTTGTATGAAATCTTCAGTTTTTTGGCAATTTCTAGCATTATATAGCCTTCATTCCTCAAAACAACAATTGACTAAAGAGTTTCTAGAGAAAGCCGTTTCTTTTTTGCCATTTTTGACCTATTATTGACCTTAAGACCTGCCAGTCTTTTGCATACTGTGACAACTCAAAAACAAACACAAAGACAATGTGAAGCTTCATTTAACATTAACAGCAAAATCTGTACAACTGCACAGAGAATAAAGTGAATGCACAGCTGACTTTGAACTATGTTGAATGCTAAATGCATAACTGGCATTGTGAATATGCTGTTTCTATATCAATGCGTAATGTAGCACAAAATCCTAAATTCTAGAAAAAACTAAAATTGAAAACGTCTCTAGCAAGAAGAACCCAAAACAAAGTAACTAAGGATAGTACGTCACTATACTCGTTATATGCTATTACTCCAGGACTTTATTTCAGGGTTTCTTAAGGTCTTATATAAGTTGATACATTACGTTCACATCACCGCTGGTGGGGTGGTTGCCACAGTTATCCTTGCAGCCTGTATTTTACTTTTTTATTATTTTTGTATAATTCCCTCACACTTTGCTCATTCTGAGCTATTTGGCATGCATCTGGACTGCGAGCTACTTCTAAGACTACAAAGTAAAATTTTAGTTGACAATTTTTTGTTGGTTGGACAACTATCGGTTGACCTTTAGAACAGACCACTTTTGGATGTTGTTCACTATTGTATGGAAAAGAGCTGTGAACAGTTCTAAAATAAAAAAAATGCTCCTCCTGTGTTCCACTGAGTAAAAACAAAAAATTGAATTAAAATGTTTGGGAGCACTTTTCCTTTTACAAAAGACTAAAGGCCGGAACATACTCTATACATGTATATGAATGCAAACATGCCTGACTTTGTCAAAATGCAGTTCATAAATTTTAAAACATTTTAGCATTTACACATTGCTCCTCTGTTTCTTTCACAGGAAGCCATAGCAGTGGTTCAACGCGTAGTGAGGGCGAGCGAAGGCGGAGCAGTAAAGGAGGCGGCAGCACCAGCGGTCGAGATGAAAAATCCCCCATAGGAGGTGGTGGCGCTGACTCCCGATCTGGCAGCGGCAGCGAATCGGAATACTCCGTCCGGAGCAGTCGGAGGCGGGAGCACGGTTCCGCCACACCCAGCGAGCACAGCCTCAGTCTGAGCCAGCGGTCACATCACAGAGTTCAGCCCACCCACCTGGCTCCATATCCTCCAGGTATCCCCATCTCCTACAACCCCATGATGGTCATGATGGTTCCACAGCACCCCCACCCTCATCCAGCCCTGGGTGGCCCCATTCCCACCCTGCCCACTGGGGCCACTCTTCATGCCCTGCCTCCTTCAACACCTGGCGGCCCACCTGGAGCTCCTCCCACCAGGGATCTGGGATCTGTTCCTCCTGAGCTCACCGCATCCAGACAGTCCTTTCATCTGGCCATGGGGAACCCCAGCGAGTTCTTTGTGGACGTTATGTAGTGGGATGAAGGCGAAGGAATGTGGTTGAAATGTGAAATTATTGGCATAGTTCACCTGTAATGAAAAGTCTGTCATTATTTACGCACCCTCAAGTTGTTCCAAACCTGTATGACTTTGTTTTGTGGTGGAACACAAATGGAGATTTTTCCATTGTATGGAAAAAAGATGCAATGAAAGTGAATTTTGAATGAGGGTCTCATTCTGCCTAACATCCACTTTTATGTTGCTTGGAATAAAGAAATGACAGAATTTTCATTTTTTGGTGAACTATCAGTTTTACTGACTGAGACAACAGAGAGCGCAAAAAGCCAAAACAAATCAAGTGTCCCGTGGGTTTTCAAAGGAGTCGGTCTAATTTCCAGAGGACGCTTTTTTAAATGTTTGTTTTTGTAAACTAATCGCAGTCATTTTCTTTTTGCTTGTCCCGTGATTAATTGTATGTACGCTACTTTTACAAATAAACATTCACCGGTACTGCTAACATTACAGATTGAGTATGCTACCAATGAGCTGAATGTCGTGCTTTTGTAATACAAACGGAGCCGAGATTTTGTTTGTTCCAAATCTGGACAAAAACAAGGTACAGTAGAGGTACGGTGATAGGAACTACTCCTTTTTCTGTCTAGTTGTTCAAGCAAATCTGCATATTTGTAAAGTTAATGAAATCTTCCGCATCACTGTATGTAATGCACAATAGTATATGCATGTGGTGATGTGTAATGTACCTTTTTTTTTTACTCACAGGTTGTTCAAACAGGGTGCTTAAAGGGATAGTTCACCCAAAAATGAAAATTCTCTCATCATTTATTCACCCTCATGCAATCCCAGATGTGAAATGACTTTCTATCTTATGCAGAACACAAAGATTTTTAGAAGAATATTTCAGCTCTGTAGGTCCATACAATGCAAGTGAATGGTGACCAAAACTTTTGTAGCTCCAAAAATCCCATAAAAGAAACATTAAAGTAATCCATAAGACTCAGTGGTTTAATCAATGTCTTCTGAAGTGATATGATAGGTGTGGGTGAGAAACAGGTCAATATTAAGTCCTTTTTTTATACTATAAAATCTGCACTTTCACCTTCTTTTGTTTTTTTTGGCGTTTTGCATTCTTAGTGCATATCACCATCTACTGGTGGTCAAAGGTGGAGATTCATAGATTTATAGTATGCATTGTATGGACCTACAGAGCTGAGATATTCTTCTAAAAATCTTTGTGTTCTGCATAAGAAAAAATGTCTGAGATCACATCTGGGATGGCATGAGGGTGAGTAAATGACAGAATGTATTTTTTTTTGGATGTACTTTACCTTTAAGGATACATTATTTTATTGAATAGAAGATAATTTTTGGATTTCGGAGATTTTTGGATTAAGAGTGTGGCCATAGTGTGTATAGACTGTAGTTCAATTTAAACCCTGACCTAGAGTCTTTAGATCAGGATTATTTCTAAGGCACTGACATTTTTTTTTTAATTCTGTTTTTGTTTTGAAGCTTTGTTTTGAGATTACGTTAATTCACACAGCTAGTAAAATAATGAGATTATATCATATAATAGCTTTGAATTTAACTTTATCATATCGCATTTTTTCCCTAAATGTTTGTGAAATATGTTATATTGGCCGTTTCGCTCATAATTGAAGCGTGTACGTTTAGCCATATTGGAAATAGTGGACACTCTTTAGGGTGTTTATTGTTACGGAATCTGAATTCTGCCTCTGGATAAACTAGATCCAAATCTAGTTTTAAACTTTGTATTGTCTTTTGAGTCTCTTGAGACTGGACGGTCGGCTGTTTCTCCTTGTACAACACATTTCTATGAGCTTGTCCCCGAATTTCTTTCTCAGTTGCTCACATTTTTTATTTAGTACGTGTTTTAGTTTAATAGACCTGTTTGGCTGATCTGAGACCAGTTTTGTGTTTTTTTTATTATGATGGTTGGAGTTTGGGAAGGTAGGCCTGGTGTTAGATTAGTATGAGAAGGTAACTTGGAGCCAAATGCCTCAGCTGGAACACATCAACTGACATTTTTGTACTATTAAAAGAATGGGGCGAAATTCGATTTAACATGCAAGCTACTTAATGGTCCAACTTTAAGGAGCAATTAGTTGTTTTGTTTTTTAATTGAGTGGTATGCTTTGGGATGAGCCAAAGGCTAAACTAATATATATATATATATATATACACACACACACACACACACACACCGTTGAAGTCATAAGATTACATACACCTTAGCCAAATACATTTAAACCTGTTTTTTTTTCACAATTCCTGACATTTAATTGTAGAAAATAAATCACTGTCTTGGGTCAGTTAGGATCACTACTTTAATGTGCATTTAAGAGAGATTTCAACTTTTATTTCTTTCATCACATTTCCAGTGGGTCAGAAGTTTACATACATTTTGTTAGTATTTGGTAGCATTGCCTTTAAATTGTTTAACTTGGGTAAAATATTTTGTCTTCCTCCAGCTTCTCACAATAAGTTTCTGGAATTTTGGCCCATTCCTCCAGACAGAACTGGTGTAACTGAGTCAGGTTTGTTGGCCTCCTTGCTCGCTCATGCTTTTTCAGTTCTGCCCACAAATTTTCTATCAGATTAAGGTCAGGGCTTTGTGATGGCCACTCCAATACCTTGACTTTGTTGTCCTTAAGCCATTTTGCCACAACTTTGGAGGTACAGTGCATCCGGAAATTATTCACAGTGCTTCACTTTTGCCACATTTTCTTATGTTACAGCCTTATTCCAAAATGAATTACATTCATTCTTTTCCTCAAAATTCTACAGACAATATCCCATAATGACAACGTGAAAGAAGTTTGTTTGAAATCTTTGCAAATTTATTTAAAAAATTTTTTTAAAAAAAATCACTTTTACAAATATTCACAGCCTTTGCTCAATACTTTGTTGAAGCACATTTGGCACCAATTACAGACTCAAGTCTTTTTGTGTATGATGCTACAAGCTTGGCACACCTATTTTTAGGCAGTTTCTCCCATTCTTCTTTGCAGGACCGCTCAAGCTCCATCAGGTTGGATGGGGAGCATCTGCACAGCCATTTTCAGATCTCTCCAGAGATGTTCAATTGGGTTCAAGTCTGGGCTCTGGCTGGGCCACTCAAGGACATTCACTGAGTTGTCCCGTAGCCACTCCTTTGTTATCTTGGCTGTGTGCTTAGGGTCGTTGTCCTGTTGGAAGATGAACCTTTGCCCCAGTTTGAGGTCCAGAGCGCTCTGGAGCAGGTTTTCATCAAGGATGTCTCTGTACATTGCTGCATTCATCTTTCCCTCAATCCTGACTAGTCTCACAGTTCCTGCCACTGAAAAACATCCCCACAGCATGATGCTGCCACCACCATGCTTGGGAAATTGATTTGCACTTTTCGCACCTACGAACTACGTTCATTTCTAGGAGACCGAATGCGCCATCTTCCTGAGCGGTATGATGGCTGCTTGGTCCCATTGTGTTTATACTTGCATACTATAGTTTGTACAGATGAACTTGGTTCAGGCATTTGGAAATTGCTCCCAAGGATGAACCAGACTTGTGGAGGTCTTGGCTGATTTATTTTGATTTTCCCATGATGTCAAGCAAAGAGGCACTGAGTTTGAAGGTAGGCCTTAAAATACATCCACAGATACACCTCAAATTCAGTACACCTCCTATCAGAAGCTAATTGTCTAAAGGCTTGACATAATTTTCTGGAATTTTCCAAGCTGCTTAAAGGCACAGTTAACTTAGTGTATGTAAACATCTGACCCACTGAAATTGTGATTTCATCAATTAAAATTGAAATAATCTTTCTGTAAACAATTGTTGTAAACATTACTCATGTTATGCACAAAGTAGATGTCCTAAATGACTTGCCAAAACTATAGTTTGCTAATATTAAATCTGGAGTGGAGTGGTTAAAAAATTACTTTTTTATGACTTCAACCTAAATGTATGTAAACGTCTGACTTCAGCTCCGTGTGTGTGTGTGTGTGTGTGTGTGTGTGTGTGTGTGTGTGTGTGTGTGTGTGTATATATATATATATATATACACACACACTTACCATCTTCTCCTGGCAATCACGGATTCATTTAATTAAGTTGTCATGATCCATCCAGGATCATTTTACACTCCTAGGACTGGTAGATTGTATTAATGTGAGCTAATGTACAAACAGGAATCATTGTAATAATGACTGTAGGTTTATAATATAGGTTTATACTGTAGACCTTACATCGACGCATTTCTACCTACTTTATTTTTGACTAACTTTTTTTATATGTATAAATCATTATTGTAACATTTTGAAATCTAAATAAAGGTGCTATATGAAGAGAAAATGTATCTTATTTAATTCTGTGAATGATGATAAAGCTTTGTCATTGGTGGTGTCACGAAGGTAAATACAGGTAAATTGGGACACTTTTTGCCATTCAACACAAGGACACAATAAATGTTATTAAAGTTAGCATAAATTAAAGGCAGAACAACAAATACTACAATAATATATACTGAGGAGGCACATTTTTGGCTCATACTATTTTGTCAAAAAACTATAGTCCAATACCGATATTTTACATTTACTCACCTTATTTTCTTTTAATAGATCACTGTTTTGCTTTGGTATTAAGCTTAATCATGCTTAAATTTAGGAGAGCCACAAGTAAAGATTATTCTCCTAAATTTAACGACTTTGTACCACTTCCCCTGGGGTTGTCTCTGTGTTTTTTTTTATGAGATTAGTGTGGCCGGTTAGTGGCGAGAACACGTCAAAGGAATTCTTTTGCAACCTATCAACCTCTGTACTTTGTGACGCGAGAGGTGGTCTCCACAAGGGACCAGGGTGAAGTGCTTGACTTTTAGATTCACCTCCGGTCTGAGCTCCTCCCCCTCCGGAACTACCGTTGCCAAGGATACGGGCACTGCCTCCATGGTTTTTGTAGGTTGAGGTGGTAAAACTGATGTGCCCCGTCCCTATCTGTACGCACTACCTCATAATTGACTTCCCCAACTCGCTGTGTGACCTATAAGGGCCCTTGCCACTTTGCGAGTAATTTTGAGCTCAATATTAGCAGTAATATAAGTGTCCAATTAACTATAATTAAATCAGACAAATTTGCTGGGAATAAAATGCCTAAATACTTAATGCCCTGTTTGGGCCACTGGAAGGTGCCCGGCTGGAAAGCCGTTACTGGGCAGTATGTTGTCAGAGCCAAAGCTTTGGATTTAGGGCAATTGACTCTGTATTTTGAGAATTTAGGAAAGGAATTAATAATTCTATAATGCAAGGCATTGAAAAATTAAATCTGCATAAAGCAAAAAGTTTATATGCCACACCTCCCGCCTCCACCCCTGGAAAATCATCTTCCCTTCTTAATGCGGCTGCTAATGGTTCCAGGGACAATAATGTGGAAAGAGCGCAACCCTGCCGGGTGCCCCTATCCAGAGTAAAATAATCTGAAATTAATCAATTTGTTTGTACCGCCGCTACCAGGTGTCTATAAAGTAACTTAATCCATCAAATAAAAGCATTCCTGAACCCGTATATTTCCAAAATCTTAAAAAGATTATCCTATTCTATCGTATCAAAGGCCTTTTCGGCAAGTGAGATGGCCTCGACTAGCGTCTGATCATTCGCCACTGACCACATGATATTAATGAAATCCCTAATGTTATCAGAAGAGCTGAGGCCGACTCAAAGTATGGCTGTCTTGCCCTGAATAGCCAAAACTCCACCTTCCGTGACAAAATAGTATTATATCTGTATTTCAGTCGGGTCAGTTCTCTGAGGCCATCAGACGACATCCAGTGCTTCAGCTCTGCCTTGGTACTTTTAACATTCCCTTCCAACTCTACAAGTTCCCGTGCTTTGGATTGTTTGATGAATGAGGCATACTGTATGATCCGACCCCTAAGAACCACCTTAAGTGCTTCCCAAGCCTCCCAAGCCAAGTCCATTTCAGCCTTTGGCATTTGATGGAATTTAGGGTGTTGCAAAAGGGATACATTAAAGCGCCAACTATATGATTTCCTTTTCACCATATGTGGCAAACACCTCTAAACTCACCAGGGCGTGATCTCAGACTAAAATGTTTCCAATTGAGCAATCAACAACAGATGAAATGAGGGACTTGGATATATGGATATATATATATATATATATTTTAAATCTATTGTAGAATAAATCTTATGAACTGATGAAAGAAATTTATAGTCCCTACCAGAAGGGTTCAAAAGTCTCCAAAAATCTGTAAGACCAATATTTTACACCTCCTGTGAAGCGTCACACTTTTGCTTAACTATGATCAAGGAATGAGTCCATCAAAAGATTATCCTTCCACTATTATATCAAGTGGGGTGCCAGCGGCTTGCAACATCCCTTCTAGATCTATAAAATGTCCTGATCATCAGCGTTAGGTGCGTAAATATTAGCCAAAATCAACCTTTGCCCCTGAATTTCAGCTAAAACAATAATGAATCTTCCTAATTTATCTTTAATCTGTTTGGGACATTTGAATTGTAGATGTTTACTTATCAGTGTAATGACTCCCCTGTTCTTAATTGAGCCAGCACTAAAGAAAATATGTCCACCCCATATCTTCCCAAATTGTTCAGCTTCCTGCAGGGAAAGATGTGTTTCTTGAAGAAACACTATATCATAGTGCAGCAGTCAAACCCCGAACTTCCCCCAGGAAAAAAAAACAGAAAAAGGAAAAACGTGCACGACAGCACCAACTGGCATCCATCCCTCTAAACTCAAACAGTCCATGTATGCCTACGAGAGCCCCCACAACACTTATGCTGTTGGATTGCTCGAGTCCGGTGTTTCTATACAAATTTTGTGAGACAGAATTACACAACAGAAAATAATCTATAAAACAAACTCCAGGCAATATGAGGCAGATGCACAAAGAATGTGTAGATTAATCTGCATAACTGTTCCGAAGGTGTGTTCCTCGACAAACAAGCTCCAGCCGCTAGCAGAACCAGAACAAAAAGAAAAAGGCTGTTCGGTTTTCTGCGGGCAGTCAAACTAATGTTCAGTAAGCCGGCCCGTTCGGCCATTACATGAGTGGAACAGATTCCCTAATCACGCTAATGATTTGCAAGAAATATTCCACAAAACAAACTCCAGCCAATAGGAGGCATAAGCACAAAGAACGTGCAGGTACATCCACAAACTGTTCCGAAGGAGTGCTGCTACACAAAACAAACTCAACACAACCAGAACCAACACAAAAAGAAACAATGAAGGTGCACTGTTTCCTCAGACAGTCAAGTGAATGTTCAGTGAGTCAGGTCCACTCGGCTGTATCGAGAGCATCACACAATGACTTACTCATTCCATTGACTTTATAAAGGACATTGCTTGCTGTGGGCATGTAAATATTTTGCAGCCATCCTTAGTATCTCTTCTCAATTTGGCCGGGAACATCAGTGCAAAAGTGACCTTCCGTTGATGTAAGAGTTCTGGGAACAAAAAATGTTGTGGTTCTTCCAAGGAAGCTTTAATTTACTCCTCACGTAACACCAGAATTTGGCCAGAATTGATCGGGACCTGTCTCCCTCCGCGGATCTTCGAGCCAGAACTCTGTGAGCTGGCTCAATTTCCAGCTTATGGCCGGTTATGTCGAGCAGACTCTGGAAGAGCTTGTCTAGGAATTTCTCCATATCTCTGCCTTCTATGTTGTCAGGATTTCCAACAGTTCAGATGTTGTTTCACCGGTTACAATTCTCAAGGTCTTCCAGCTTTACCCAAATGCACTCCAAGTCCACCTTGGTCGCTAGTGGATTAGCAGCTAATTCCCTCTCTGATGACTCCAGATAATTGACGTCCCCCACTCTTGTAACCAACTCAGAGAATACTCAACGTATTACAGCAAGATCCTCCAAGTCAGCAATAACCTTCCCCAGCATTGCCAACATGCTCGACATTTGACGCTGAATCTCTCCCACCGCACCATCCAAACGGAGTCCCCAGTCTGCGGCCCTGTTAGGGGTATAAGCTTGGGCACATGAGTGTCTTTTAATGTCTCCCGAGGATTTTGAATTCTTTGACATATTGTCTTCATAGAATAGTTATGGAACAGGGTGTGTAAAATGAATGACACAAAAAGTATTAAAAACTAGCAAAGTGTGCAGAGCTCACCGTTCACGTCCGACTCTCGCATGGCACCACACGACTCCCCGCAAAGCTGCCTAATACCTTACAGATATTGATAACATATCTTTAGATTTTGTTATTAAGTATATGTTTAATGAATTTCAATTTTGTTGTCTTCGCATGAATAGTAATGTTAATCATTAAAAAAAAATATATATATATCTTTATAACTGTATAAAATTTTATAAGCATACTGTATAAACTTCTTCAGTTCTAAACAATATAACAATTTTACATAATATGATTGAACATTAAATATTCATATCTTGGGCCCTATTCGATTGTCTGGATTTCATACATTAAGGTATTTCTTTATATTACACATAAAAAATAATTGATATATATTAGAAACTTTATACAATGCAATATATGTATGTTTTTAATTATACATAAACCAATGGTTTTAATTTGCTCAATAAATATAATTATATATATGATTTATTGAAACATTTTATTATTTAAAATGTATTATTAAATATAATTTGGTCAATAAATATTTTTCCGATAAATATCGATGGCTGATAAATGAATGTATCCCTAATAAATGCTATAGATTTTTTTATTTTAATTTTTTTCACATGAAGGTGTAACAAGAATGACCCATTGCAGTAATGATAGTGAGATTTATTTTTATTATTTACTTTTTTTGGATTACATTCATCAGAATTGGTTTAAAAATATGTTTAATTATCATGAAAATAATTTCACTATCTATAAAATCTTAATTGACCTTCAAATAGGCATAATTTAAGACGTATTCTTGGAAGGACCACTACATTTCCCGTGATGCCTCTGACTGCACTCCATGAAGATGACCGCTTCCTTTGCGATCTCATAGATGTACGTTCACTAGAACTGATCTCTGTTGACCGCAGAGAAATACGGTCTGTCAATGAGGCTGTCAGATCTACGATATTGAGCTCTATGACCGAATCGTTTCCTTCACGGAAAAGCGTCTATATTTCACACGTTACACAAGCGGCACAACGGCATAGATACGGTACATAACCAGGACGTCAGGACGAGCAGAGATCAATCAGAAGAGACCCAAACAGTGATATAACACGACTGTAACTCTCTAGAAGAGCTAATATCCCGTCCAGAAGCGTACAGATTTAAAAATATGCTCGTTAGCAAACTAGCTTTGAATCCCGCCTTGTGCGGCACAGCTCTCCGCTTCACTACTGCAGTCACTGGGTGAGTTTTATTGGTTCATTTAGCTATTTAATCATTATATTACAAAGTAAATATGCCAATATACTCATAATAAGCATTCTAAACTACGATAGCCTCCGTGGGCCCATACACACGGCTGACACTCAATGAAAAACATAACAGACAGTTAGTACTTCATTAAGGCAGCGACATTGTACGAACTGTTTTTCTGTTGCTAAAT
Organism: Xyrauchen texanus; assembly: GCF_025860055.1. Classification (NCBI taxonomy): domain Eukaryota; kingdom Metazoa; phylum Chordata; class Actinopteri; order Cypriniformes; family Catostomidae; genus Xyrauchen; species Xyrauchen texanus. The sequence goes on from NC_068279.1 coordinate 47,091,939, forward strand.
GTTTCTTTTTTGTCATTTAAAGGTTTCAAAGGCATGTCGGCGATACAGCCCTCAGAAATGCTCGCTTTTATGCGACCCAAACCGCCGAGGTAAAGTATCGAGTTTATTTACGATAGTTTGCAGTTGCATGAATGTATCATTAAACTGGTATATATTTAGTTGTATTCTTTTTATAAGCCAAGTTTTATAAACTGTTGTATCCTTTCTACTTTTCCAGGTAGCATTTAACCTAAATAAATATAATGTAATTATCCGACACACTGGTACATGATTGAAAAGTCAACACTGATGTTTAATGCTGTTCCGGTATTTCCGCCAATATTATGAGTATTTTGTGTATGTGTGGTGCAGCATACGTCATAAAGTAGGGGAAAGTTCATCCACTACACTGCATGTAGACCAGAGGTGGCGACAATCTTCCAGTCTATATTTAATGTCAACCTCACAGTCACCACATTCTCACATGCTGCACATTGTGATCTTCACAGTTGCATCTTTTTGTGTATTTCTCATGTAGAGTGGACATTTGAATGTCATTGCGTGAAAAGATGACGACATATCAAACCAAGATTAATCTGCAAACAATTATGTTTGACGTTTTCACAGAACCAATTCCTCTTAGCCGTTTTTGCAATGACTTTACCAACTGGTGTCAAGGTGATTTTAGTGCATGCATGAAGTCAGTTTTCAAGTTCACAGAGGTGTCCTGTCAGAGTAACCACAGGTGTAGTTTATCACATTAACTATGAACATGTTCCACTAAAACTTAACAAACTTTTTTGCTTGTTCTATCTTTCTTACAGGACATACTACCGGGTTTGCAATTTAATGCAATCATATTTGTACATTTTAATGTGTTTAATATACGTAACACTGGACACATCTTTTGCACCCTTTTGAAAAATTGTACAGACTGATATTCAGATTACCAAGTAGATTGATAATTCATAATAGAATACATTCAATACATTGTTGTAAACAATACACCATTATAAATAAATATAACAATACATTATTAAGTAGGATTTGTTTTAGCTATCAGCTAATTGGCACTAGGTGCTGTTTAATTCTCACCAAGCGCCCCACCGAGAGCGAGAACCACATAACAGTGATTTACGTTTTACCAAATGCTTGAGTAAAATACACTGGCAAAATACAACCAGAACTATATAAATCATGCTCATTTTTAGAACTGTCAATCGATAAAATGTTTCAATCGAAGTAATTACAGGACATGAAGATTAATTAAAGTAATCAAAATGAATCGCATTTATCAATATTTGCTGAGAAATGCCCCAAATAAAGGTAATTCAATATAAGTAATACATAATCATTTAAATAATCATATAGATAATAATTAAAAATAAATAATACAGATATTCAGATTAAGAAATATACTGCATTATTATAGCAGATGAGTAAATCATTGATAATACAACACAAAAAGTGGCTTTAGAAGCAATAATATTTTGTTAACATTGTTGTTTTATTCCCATAACATTGAGCATAAGCCTAGTCAACAGCAATCCAACAGCTAATTGGTTGGGCGTTCCAATTTCTTCCATTCATTTTAATAGAAGTGACCCATCTCTGCTAAATAGTCTCTGGCTTCATCTACCTGTCAAGAAGAACAAACAGGTCCTCCTGTGTAACTGGCTGCACAGTTTGGGGGCTTTGTTGAGGCACGTTTACTGCCCCCTGCTGGCGCAGCTTGTAGCAACACAAAGTTACAGCTTGAATTGCTCCAATGGTAGGAAAACGCATATTTTGATTATGTAATTTATATAGGGGCCAGGTGGCATGATTAATTGCGTATGTTATTAATACGTTATTTATTATGTAACTAATCATTTATTTTTCTTTGTACCCTAGTTAGAGTTTGCAATCCATACTTCTCAGTTAAGCTGTATGAAAAACACAGTTTCTAAATTAATGCACCTATGCTTGGCCCTTTGATTTATAACACTGCAGGTGTTTATTATAATTTTTTAGATGCTGACATATCCACAGCTTAAGTTCACTGTTCATGGCGTTCTTCATTTCCAATATTTGTACTTTTTATATTTTTAAAATACTTGTTTATTTCTGTCCCCAAAGTTATACCATCTGCTTCTGTGTTTCTGTTTATCTGATCTGTTTCTGTAGGCTGTGCTGGATAAGGCAGAGGTGGGCAGCACGAAGGCAGTGAAGGCTAAAGCTGAGAAGGGCATCGAAGCTGTGGTAATGTTCTCTTTTTAAGTTACTGAGATAACCTACTCTCAGTTACTCCAAAGCAGTGGATGGTGTGGTTATTTGTCATTTAGCAGATGCTTTCTGAAGCAAACTTTTGGATTAACAATGCACGTCTTTATCCATTTAGCTCTCTTGTAATGCGGTAGCACTTTATATTACAGTACTGTTCTACATTTATTCACTACTGTATATCATTTTAACGTTAACGTCAACTACGTTAATTACTATGTACTAAGCCTAACCCCAACCCTAACCTTAACCCATATTATATATGTTTATATACTGAAAGTACACGTACTGTACAATAACGTGCAACCTGCAATTTTTATATCGGATGTTTTGGTTCTTTCCCACATGATTCAGATCTGAACCTTCAATAGGATAACTTAAAATAGAGCATAAGTGCCACAGATATAAGACATAGTTTAGTAACCATTAACTTTCTTTTTTCACTAGGAGTCCAAATCTTTTGCTGTTAACATGTTTAAGGGACAGATCACCACGGCACAAGTCTTCCCCTATCCTTCAGGTAAACAGTTGCAGCTAACATCTATCATACCATTGAAAAGCTAGTAGATTCTCCAGATGTTGCAGTGATAGTTGTGTCTGATGCAAATTGGGTTGTGTTTTGTATCTATCATAGTGCTGAATGAAGAACAGACTCAGTTCCTGCAGGAACTGGTTCCTCCAGTCACAAAATTCTTCAATGTAAGTTTTAATATACTCTGTTTAACTGCATTAGCCTAAAATGAGTTATGCATTGAATAATTAAAATGCACATTTATCTAAGGTCTCTTACAACAAAATATTATCTAGGTGTCCTGTTGAGTATTTCTCTTTCTCTGTGTGCATGTGTAGGAGGTGAATGACCCAGCGAAGAATGACGCTCTGGAAATGGTGGAGGATCACACTATGGAGGGGCTGAAGGAGATGGGAGCCTTTGGGCTGCAGGTGCCCGCTGAGCTGGGAGGACTGGGACTCACCAACACACAGGTAAGATAATTTGGATAAAGAGACATTTATTCAGATTTGGGCTGGGTGATGTATTATTGAATACTTACACCAAACACTCCCAAAAAAGGGAAATTGTAAAACTTTTTTTGCTGGGTCACAGGAACTTATGGTAAGATGACATCATAATAGCTCGTAATGTAAAACAATGAGATCTTTATAATGACAGAGCAGGCTGCATATATGAAAATACACAGAAATACAGTATTAGTTCACACTGTATATCTTCTAAAAAGTACATGTCAGAATTTTAAAAGCTCTGTGATTCTTTTACTTTTTTATAGTGGGCATGAATAGAGTCTAATGGTGATTGAGAGAAATACCTTAAAAGCCTATTATATCATATTTGATGCATGTGATTTCAACATGCTTTTTCAAAAATCTATATACAAAATCTTAACTAAGCACAAGTTGCATATATTCAGCAAATACAATTTTAATATATCAGTAACAATATAATAATTACTGTCACTTTTACTTTATCAAAATAAGCTGTAATTTATCCTAAAATAAGAGTAATTTTTTGCGCAAGTCCGTCGCCTTTTTAAATAGATCGATATAAACATTGAAACCACTTGTTTCACAAATAACCACTAGATGGTGCCATAAAAATGTGAAACTTGCATTCCATATGCTTTTTGGCTTTTCAGCTTGAACAGGAAGTAAAAGTGGATCCGTCAAAAGATATGAATCATATTTGATACTTGCGTCATAACAGGGTTAAGAGGTCATTGTACTATAAAAACATCCTGTAAGTTTCAGAACTCAAAACGTACTCCTCACTGGGAAAAGAGCATTTGTTGAAACCAAGCTGCAAAAACTACTCATTCTCTACTTCCTCCACATTGTGATGTCACACTGTAGTAGTGAATCATATCAAAAGCAGAGAGCCAGTCATAACAGTGGGTGTTGAATCTCATGTCTTAATGGAGAAGCAACACCAAAACCGAGAGGGTCAAAAAGAGGGTGGAAAATGATCATGACTGTTTTTTTGTGTAACTGTTTATAGTTAGGCATTGATAAATTGGTGCTTATAAATATTACATAATTTTTTTAAAAAACAATGGAAAATTTTATTTATGTGGCATCAATAGCGGTTCGGTCCAAATTGATGGTTCCTGAAAAATCACATTTTAAAGCCATTTCAGATTAAATGCATAAATATACATAAATTGAAATATACATACATGTATACATAGTATTCAGTATGTATGATCTTATGTCTGCATAGTTTTATAAATTTGTATCTTTATAGATAATTGATATAGTATGTTATTATGTAATAGTTACTTTACAGTATATTAGATACATGTTGGTAGATTGTGACCATGACCAATGTACAGGTGAAACTCGGAAAATTAGAATATCGTGCAAAAGTTCATTAATTTCAGTAATTCAACTTAAAAGGTGAAACTAATATATTATATAGACTCATTACAAGCAAAGTAAGATATTTCAAGCCTTTATTTGATATAATTTTGATGATTATGGCTTACAGTTTATGAAAACCCCAAATTCAGAATCTCAGAAAATTTGAATATTGTGAAAAGGTTCAGTATTGTAGGCTCAAAGTGTCACACTCTAATCAGCTAAACACCTGCAAAGGGTTCCTGAGCCTTTAAATGGTCTCTCAGTCTGGTTCAGTTGAATTCACAATCATGGGGAAGACTGCTGACCTGACAGTTGTGCAGAAAACCATCATTGACACCCTCCACAAGGAGGGAAAGCCTCAAAAGGTAATTGCAAAAGAAGTTGGATGTTCTCAAAGTGCTGTATCAAAGCATATTAATAGAAAGTTAAGTGGAAGGGAAAAGTGTGGAAGAATAAGGTGCACAAGCAGCAGGGATGACCGTAGCCTGGAGAGGATTGTCAGGAAAAGGCCATTCAAATGTGTGGGGGAGCTTCACAAGGAGTGGACTGAGGCTAGAGTTACTGCATCAAGAGCCACCACACACAGACGGGTCCTGGACATGGGCTTCAAATGTCAAACGTCTTACCTGGGCTAAAGAAAAAAAGAACTGGTCTGTTGCTCAGTGGTCCAAAGTCCTCTTTTCTGATGAGAGCAAATTTTGCATCTCATTTGGAAACCAAGGTCCCAGAGTCTGGAGGAAGAATAGAGAGGCACACAATCCAAGGTGCTTGAAGTCCAGTGTGAAGTTTCCACAGTCTGTGTTGGTTTGGGGAGCCATGTCATCGGCTGGTGTTGGTCCACTGTGCTTTATTAAGTCCAGAGTCAACGCAGCCGTCTACTGGGACATTTTAGAGCACTTCATGCTTCCTTCAGCAGACAAGCTTTATGGAGATGCTGACTTCATTTTCCAGCAGGACTTGGCACCTGCCCACACTGCCAAAAGTACCAAAACCTGTGACGTCAAAAATATGATGTCAGCTAGGTGGTACACCTGGAAATCTTCAGACAACTCCAGTGTGTGTTCGGGAATATATATTAAATCTCAGTGAACCTCCAGTGTCTGGATGTTTATATGACTCTGTACACTTGATCAAGAAATTGCCACACACCTTACGTACACCTTAAATGTCACAGGAATTTACCATGTCAGTTTTATCCCGTAAATGTGCCTTTTCATGCAGTGGATATATAATGAATATTGCCAAAAAGGCAATCACCCAGCCCTTATTCAGATTAGTCCATCCATCTCATTATTATTCTTTCTGACATTTCTGTAAATTTTTTGTTTTTCTTGGATCTTTTCTATAGATGTTTAAAATTACAGATAGAGATGTAAAGTGAGTGGAAGAGACTGATTGAACCTTTCTCCTTGTCTTTATCTGAAGTATGCCAGGCTGGTGGAGATTGTGGGCATGCATGATCTGGGTGTTGGCATTACACTGGGTGCCCACCAGTCAATCGGATTTAAGGGCATATTGCTGTTTGGCAATCCTCAGCAGAAAGAGAAATACCTGCCCAAACTGGCATCAGGTGAGTGGCACTGTGTGCGGGTCATACTTAAGTTTGTAAATTCAATCAGATACACTGTTCCTGGCTCACACTGCTTCCAGTGCACATTACATGTTATTTGTGTAATTATATGTGTCTGGTAAGAAAACGTCTGCAAACAATATGTTTGTTCTGTGCACTGCAGACTTAAAGAAATGACCCTCCTCTTTCTCTTGATCTATTTCCATCACTTAGGTGAGACAATAGCAGCGTTCTGTTTGACAGAACCAGCCAGTGGTTCTGATGCCGCGTCCATTAAGACCACAGCCGTGCTCTCTGACTGTGGGACATACTACGCTCTCAATGGAAGCAAGATCTGGATCAGGTCAGTCTGTTACATTCAAGAAACAAATGACAAATGATCAATAACAATCACAAGTAGGTATTAACATCAGGGTCATTTGATGAAATAGGTGAAAAATTGTATTTCTTTAAAATGTTTAACTTTTATAGGAAAAATGTCTTTAAATGTAAATACTTAACAAAAATTTAAATAAATGATCAAGCTAAATTAGTGTAAATAAGGTATTATTAATGTACTCCAGGACTATATGAATCCGGGAACCTTGTGAAACAGGATAGTTATGATGGTAGCAGGGGTAACACATATCCTGGGGATACAACTTGAAGTCTTATTAAAAAGACAACATGTCAGCTTATCTTTATATATGTATAAAATAAAGATATTGGGCTCTAGTTTTGTAATCGCTATGACCGCATGCAAAAACCATGCACAATGCCTAATCTAATTTACATTAGAGTGCTAATTTTAAGGGCAATTTTTGTGCCAGTACAAAGCGCAAGTGGCAATGGGTTGGAGTGTTTGCGCTGTCTATGGGTGTATTGTATGTTTATGAAGTGGCACAAAGAGCTGTTTTCCTGTGAAATAGGTCCTTGTGCTATGAGGTTTCAGAAGCACATCTATTATCGCTGCAAAATCAAAGTTCCCGCATTTGTAGTTTGGAGATTCCACCAGCAGGTGGTGATAAAGTTATGTCCAAAATATAGTGTTACATTAAATGATGTCCCACACAATCATTGTTTTAGCCATTTTATGAATAAAAAATGGATGAGATTTCTGTTACTTTCTAGAGGTCATGGTTTATTTTTCATCATTATTTTTATATTAACAATTATATTTATGATCTAATTTGTATTGGTATTTTTCCATCTGTTGTCATAGTGATTTTTAAGTTTGGGGAGTTGGTTATACACACAGTTATTTTGACCACTTCATTATTTTGATTAGTTTGAAATGTTTCAACAAATTAATTTAATTTTGAAAGCAAAATCAACTGGTGAAAGTGAAGTGCATGCAAACAAAATAAGATCCCTCGATCCACTATCAAACCTGGAAGGCCGTTATAATCACTATTAATACTAGCCATGACTTTTGACAGAAGATCAATTTGATAGATAATACTCACATTTTCTATAATTTAATGAAGCTTAGATTCCGATGAGAACATTTTTCTTGGTGCAATAACCGCAGAAAAAGCTCAGAATTAAATTGCACTTGACGCAGCCCATTAGCGTTTTGCACATGTAATTTCGCCAAACCCAGTTGTGTCTAGACCTATTATTGATGCTTGCACGAAAATAACCAAAACTTAATGGCCATGCCCATTGACTTTGCGAAAATGACAAGTCTTTCTAGCAAGTCAGTCCACTGTCAGCCATCTTTGGAATGCTTCCGGGAGGCTATTTCCAGTCATGCCAGTACAACTCCTCTCTACTTGAATGGGGGAACACAGAAATAAAAATAAAAAAACGGTTGGTCAAGATTACGATCAAAGAGCATATTTTAAATCAGCAGTAAAATCTGACAAAACTGGGATCATAAATTGTGCTTCTTTACCTCATTTTATGCCAGACAATTCAATTTTCCTGGCTCGTGTAGCTAATTCTCATGCGCTCGAGTTGATTGACAAGAGATGTCTGTATCTAAAAGGTGATTGACACTCTTACCTGTAAGGCTGGACTTCTTTTCTACATCCGTTGACCGTGAGCTCCACTATTCACACATTTGATATGGAGGGACTCAAAATGCACATTTTGTTGAATGATGCACTTGAAATGCATATCTCTTTTCTTTTACATAATCACTCTTCCACAGTAACGGTGGGCTCGCTGAGATCTTCACGGTGTTTGCCAAGACCCCTGTGAAGGATGAGAAAACTGGAGAGATGAAGGACAAAATCACAGCTTTCATCGTGGAGAGAAGCTTCGGAGGAGTCACACAGTAAGAGTGGAAAAGGAAGGATAGATACTGTAGATAGATTAATGTAAAAGAAACCAGAAGAAATGTTTTAATTTTTATAAATCCAATCCAAACTAGTCAATTTGAGAAATGTCTAAACACCCATTTTTGGCAATTTCTCGTTCAACCATACAAACGTTCTCACTCTCTCCGTGCAGTGGTCCTCCAGAGAAGAAGATGGGCATTAAGGCGTCTAACACCGCAGAGGTGTATTATGAGAATGTACGCGTGCCTGTTGAGAATGTGCTGGGGGAGGTTGGAGGCGGTTTTAAAGTGGCTATGAACATCTTGAACAATGGGCGTTTCGGCATGGCTGCTGCACTCTCTGGAACTATGAAGGGAGTCATTGCTAAAGCGGTGAGTGTGGAGAAGATAGAGGTGGGAATCTTCAATTTCTTTAAATATCTGATGGACAGTCAGGTCTACCTCCTTTTCTTTATCCACTCCACCCATGAACTACAGTCAGACCTGTTTATCTTCACTCCTTTTGAATTCAAAACATGTTGCATTGTGCCTGATTTAGAAAATGTGTTATCTTTTAACCTTGAATTTTAAACCGCACTCATGCTTGATCTCCTCAGGTGGATCATGCTGCTAACAGGACTCAGTTTGGAAGTAAGATCCACACATATGGTGCTATTCAAGAGAAGATTGCACGCATGACTGTCCTGCACTATGTCACTGAGGTAGTAACATGACTGTGTTCAATGATTTTGCTACATTTTAAGGGATAGTTCACCCAAAAATGAAATTAATTTACTCACTCTCATGCCATCCCAGATGTGTGTGACTTCTGCTGAACACAAATGAAGACTTTTAGAAGAATATTTCAGCTCTGTAGGTCCATACAATGCAAGTGAATGGTGATTTTAGAGCTCCAAAAGGCACACAAAGGCAGCAAAAGAGTAATCCATATGACTCCATTGGTTAAATCCATGTCTTCAGAAGCGATTCAATCCTCCTTTTTACTCTAAATCTTAACACCGGCAGTCTTCTTGGCGATCGTGATTTTAAGCTCAATTACACTTCCTAGCACCATCTAGCCTTCTGTTCATGCATCAAGCACTAGGAGGTGCAATTGAGCTTGAAATCATGATAATGTGCTGAGACTGCAGTGGCAATGAAAAAAAAAAAAAGATGTACAATGAAAAACAAAAGTTATGATTTGGTCTGTTCTCAAACAAATCAATTAGATTGCTTCTGAAGACATGGATTAAACCACTGGAGTCATATGGATTAAATTTATGCTGGTTTTATGTGCTTTTTGGAGCTTGAAAGTTTTGGTCACCATTCACTTACATTGTTTGGACCAACAGAGCTGAGATATTCTTCTAAAAATCTTCTTTTGTGCTCTGCAGAAGAAAGTCATACACATTAGTGTGAGTAAATGATGAGTGAATTAAATTTTTGGGGTGAACTGTTCCTTTAAGGGATGTGTTCAGACATAATGCCCCATGGCCTTACAAGGGCTCATTCAATTAGAATTTTAAGTCTGAACTGTTTTGAATATTGTTTATGGTTGTGACTTGTTATTGTTGCCTATTTAATCAATGCCATATTTTGTATTACTCTTCTCTCTCAGTCTATGGCGTACATGGTCAGTGGGAACATGGACAGTGGAGCTTCAGAGTTCCAGATTGAAGCCGCCATCAGCAAGATCTTTGCATCTGTTAGTGTCATGATTCAGAATGATTAACTTCTTTATCTAACTTAACATGCCGATAGAAGACACTTCGTTATTTCATGTGTTGCATGTTAATCTAATACATTTGAATAATATCTGGTTATGCGGATATGCAGGAGGCAGCGTGGGACGTTACAGACGAGTGCGTCCAAGTGATGGGAGGAATGGGCTTTATGAAGGTGAGCATGAAAGAGGAATACAAAAAGGATGATACTGTTAAATGTTTGAATACGATTTACTCGAAAAATCAGGTCAAAGTTGGTTTTGGGAACACGGTAGCCTGTTTGTTGCTGTTGTAAGCGGTCTACCAGAAGTAACAAGCTTGAGTAAGATGGTCTTCCAGGTCAAAACTAGGTCCACAGGCTGGCTGTTTAGCTGATCAACCATCTAGACCAGCCTGGACCAGTTAGAAACCATGAAAAACCAGCTGGTTTTAGCTGGATTTTACAGCTGGGTAATAACTAGTAGAGTGATCCAGCTGACAGGTGTGTGTGTGTGTGTGTGTGTGTGTGTGTGTGTGTGTGTGTGTGTGTGTGTGTGTGTGTGTGTGTGTGTGTGTGTGTGTGTGTGTGTGTGTGTGTGTGTGTGTGTGTGTGTGTGTGTGTGTGTGTGTGTGTGTTCAGGATGCTGGTGTTGAGAGGGTAATGAGGGATCTGAGAATCTTCAGGATCTTTGAAGGGACCAATGACATCCTGAGACTGTTTGTGGCTCTCAATGGCTTCCAGGTACACTCAGAACTCATGCATCATTTTCTGCATCCTTCAAATGTCTTTCTCATACATGCATTAATCTAAAGTGTAAATGTTCAGAATGCAGGAAACCATCTGAAGAATTTACAGAGAGCCCTGAAGAACCCGCTTGGCAATGCTGGACTGCTCACAGGAGAGATGACTAAAAGAGCTAAGAGGTTTGTGTACTTTTACTTTCTAATAATGAAAAATTAAAATTACTTTTATAATGTATTTTTATTGCGAAAAATAATAAGACAAAAAGTCTTATGAAAATCCCTGTATTTTTCCCTCAGGATGGCAGGTATGGGCACAGGGTTGACTCTGTCTGGATCAGTTCACCCAGAGCTGTCTCACAGTGGAGATCTGGTGAGAAAAACACTTGCTGTATAATGTTCAACATACAGTTTGTCCAAGAAGCACCTGCAATATGTGAAAATATCTCTCCCTTACAATAGAGTGCCAAAGTATTACCATATTTTTGTCCGCCTGTCTGTCTATCAACCTCTTTATTTATCTATCTATATTTTATCTATCTATATTTTTATCTGTCTTGTCTATATTCTGCTTGTCTGTATTTTATTGATTTTATCTGTCTGTCTGTCTCTTACGCTCTCATCTTTTCAGGCAGTGAAGGCTGTAGAGCACTTTGGAGTGACTGTTGAAGAGCTCCTGCTGAAACATGGCAAAAAGATCATCAGTATGAGAAATCTACTATGAGGATATAATGATTGAATTCAGTGATCTGCTGGAGTGCTCATTACACTTGTTGTGTTGCATTACAGATGAACAGTTTGTATTGAAGAGAGTTGCAGACAGTGCCATTGACCTGTATACTATGGTTGTAGTGCTGTCTAGGTAAAGCGTACTGTTATATACAATCACAATCACACATGCATAATGTTTAATTGTCATTGTTTGCTAACACATGCGTTTGTCTCACGTAGGGCATCCCGTTCACTCAGTCAGGGCCTCCCATCGGCACAACATGAAAAGATACTGTGTGAAACCTGGTGTATGGAGGTAAATGCTTAGTGTTAAAGGAATGTTACATGTTCAAGTTAAGCTCTACCAACAGCATTTGTGACAATGTTGATTACCACAAAAAATGTATTTCGACTCTTCCCTCCCTTTCTTTAAAAAAAAAAAGTAATAATGGAGTTTAGAGTGAGGTACTTACAATGGAAGTGAATGGGGGACATTTTTGGAGGGTTTAATGGCAGAAATGTGAAGCTTATAATTTTATAAAAGCACTTCTCTGTTCAAACTCTTGTATTATTTGAGCTGTAAAGTTGATTTAATTGTCACTTTTATAGTCGTTTTAGGATTTGTTGACATTACATTGTCATGGCAACAAAGTTATAAAATTGTCAGTGACTACAGGTTAGGAAGCGATTTTGTCACACTAAAATCATGTTTACATGCATATCCTTTATGCCTTGTAGCTAAACTTAAAACTGTGAGCTATTTTAACAAAAACTGTCCCCTTTCACTTCCATTGTAAGTGACTCACTGTAACCAGATTTGTACTTTTTTGAAAGAAAAGGAGGGAAGAGTCAAAACACATTTTATTGCTAGTTAATATTATGCCACAAATGCTGTCGATTGAGCTTAACTTGTGTTGAACCCAGAATATTCCTTTAAGGAGGGACGAGTTGACATTTTTGTGCAAATCAACATTATGCCACAAATTCTGTATGTAAATTGAGCTTTATTTGTATTGAACCTGGAACATTCTATTGATAGATGTTGTGTGAGTGTCTGGTGTGTTTCCCATCTTGTTTGCCTTATTTTTATTCTAACTGCATCATTCTCTTTTTTTTTTTTTTCAGGCACATGACAGGATCATGCTGAATGTCAAGACTCTTAAATCCAGCTCTAGCAAACAGCTCTTCAGAAACTTGAGAGACGTCTCCATGTCTGTGGTTGAAAATGGTGGGGTTGTGGCCCCCCATCCTCTCGGCTTCTAAACATGCAGACGCACGTGAAGAAACAACTAGCCTTTCATCAGCAACATGACAATGCAAGCTTATACAGTTAATGTGTTATGCGAAATTCAATTTACTGTCTAAATTTGAACCCATTGGACCCTTATACGATTCCATTTATTGAAAAACCTTCTTTCAGTTCATCTATTCAGTGCCTCTTACGAAATGCTAATTTAGAGCTAACTGATTTAAGCAGCTTATAGCTGACATGAAACGGTGGAAGGGCAGGACTTCATTTTATCCTTTAGAAATTGATTGATGAAAAGTGGACAGGTGGTTGGAGGGGCTGAAAATAAGAGGGATTGGTAAAGGAAAAGGAAATACATTTCAGCAAGTTATTACATTTTGATGAAAGATTACGATAAAGACTTTATTTCTTTGGAATAACTTGATACATGGTATTGGCATTTATTGTAATGATGTCACAATATCTAAGGATGTACATACCAACAAAAAACTACCAAACAGTAAGTACAATGGTCCTTTTTTTTTTTGGGATATTTCTAGTTAAGAATGTGAGCTGAATGCTTTAATTGAACAAAGTGCTTTCTAATTTTGACGTTATTGCTCCGCTGTAACAGTATAACAGATTTTTAGTCAGGCATTATGAACATCTATCCCTTGGGGTCCAAGGAGATTATAGTTTTGATAGGGGGTTGAATTTTGCACAACACAGACTGCCGGTTCAGTTGTATTCAGACCCATTCTAATTCTGCAATAGTTCAATGCCTTAAAAATTAGCCTAGCTAACTGTAATATAACCTGAATGCTAACCTGCATGTAATTCGCTCTTTGCTATGGTTTTAACCTTCCAGCAGTTTGTAAATGTTCATTTGTGTTTAGTTATTTTGGCATACAGATATTCACAGGTGTCTCAGGCTCAGCAGGTCTCTTCTCGACCTCCTCTTATTTCATTGAATCTGCACATATTCCTGTCATTTGATCACCATCTCTTCCAGGACAATGCCATGATTTCTTGTTTGATTTGATTTCTCATACACCCGAGTTTAAACATTCATACGTTTACTCGTGTCCACACTGCACAAAAGTGTGCCTGGCAACTAGAAATACCAGGGACTAAAAATGCAACGTTTTTCATTTAGGTTCTGAGCAAACACAGTATATTTATTTTGTTCCGGTTCAGAAGTTCTGCAGTTTCCTTTTCAAATGGTAACCGGTTAGAACAAAATAAAAGAAATGTTAATAATGTTCTTTTTCAAATGACAAAGGGGTGGGTGAAACACCAGTTGCACTGTTGCCAGATCTTCCAAGATTACAAGCAACCTGGTCTGAAAAAACAAGCCCAAAATCAGCCACTTGCCTCTCAAAAATAAGCGAAAAGAAGATATTAAATGTTTTCTGGTGTGGTGGATTTCTCAGCATAGAAATAATAACAGCATACAGTTAATTACCAGTTAAGTATAATTTTAATTACAGATCTGCTTATTAGTCAAATCCCAACAGCATCAAATCTGTATTAATGCATCATATCTAACAATAATTCACTGAAGACTTGGAAACAACTGAGAAATGTACTTTTAACCTCTAATACATTTTTCATTGTATCTGGATTAGCCGTGCATGTATATGTACTAATTATACATTGTTGTTAAAAAGGTCTTCATTCAATGCTTCATCCGCAACGTGCATTAAGGCAAATAAATGTGTGATGTTGCGGTTTCCTTCATGATCAAATCACATGTTTTTTCAGGCAACATGAAGTGTAGTTCCAAAAATGTACTGTGATAAACCCTTTGACTTCATAAAAAAATTACCCAGTTATAACTGGTTACTAGCATTTAAAAAGAAAGTTTTTACACTGGAACATCTGAAAATTACATGGTAACCATTTTTAGTCCCTGAGAAAAAGGTTTTTCATATTTATGTAACAACAGATCAATGCTAATGGATTCAGTACAAAACAATTAAATAAAATCATGTAACATGTTATTTCCTTTTGCACATTCATCTGTATATTAAGTCCTCAATTAATAATAATAAAAAAAAAAACAAGCTGCAGGAAATAAAATAATTTTCACATCATTTTCTCACCTTTGTGCCATCCCAGGTGTGTATGAATTTCTTCTGCTTAACTCAAATTAATATTTTTAGAAGAATATTTCAGCTCTGTAGGTCCATTCAATGCAAGTGAATTGTGATAAGACCTTTTGAAGCTCCAAAAATCACAAAGGAAACATAAAAGTAATCAATACAACTCCAGTGGTTTAATCCATGTCTTCTGAAGCGATTTGATAGATGTAAGAAATAGAAGAAATATTATAGAAGTCCTTTTTTTTTTTACTCTAAATCTTCACTTTCACATCTGAAAGTCACATATGGTGCCTTAGTTTTAGGTTTGCTTTATGTGCTTTTTGGAGCTTCAAAGTTCTGATCACCATTCACTTGCATTGATCTACAGAGCTGAAATATTCTTCTGAAAATCTTCATTTGTGTTCTGCAGAAGAAAGAAAGTCATACACATCTGAAATGGCATGAGGGTGAGTA
The DNA here is from genome assembly GCF_025860055.1 of Xyrauchen texanus. NCBI lineage: Eukaryota > Metazoa > Chordata > Actinopteri > Cypriniformes > Catostomidae > Xyrauchen > Xyrauchen texanus. The sequence continues at coordinate 47,107,306 of NC_068279.1, forward strand.
ATAAGAGAATTTTCATTTTTGGGTGAACTATCCCTTTAATACATGTACAAACTTCGAAACTATAAATGGTACAGTGTCCAGTTACATCCAAAGAATCGAATTAAATATGAACATGATATTTTGGCTTTAAAGGGTATTTTTTGGCTCATAACAATCTTCAATATAGTGTTAAACTGCCCCATCCTTTAATAACAGCCTCATTAACTTGATAATGTATTCATGTGTCTCATCAAAAAGCTACGTTGGTTCAGAATCGTTTTTTGCTAGGGATGCACAGATACCACTTTTTCTCTTCTGATTCTGATATCGGAAATCTCAGTATTGCCCGATCCGATACAAGTGTTGTTGTTTTTTTTTGCATAAATGGTTTAGAATATCTTTACATATTAAAGAGAACCCCCAATTAGTTCCTCACAATAATGTAAAGATATACAAACCTCTAACTACACATTATTTCAATATAAATGTACAGCTTATTAAGATACACTTTATTATTAACTAGTATGTTGGATAATGTAGCAGCTAAATTAACAGTAATTCCAGTGTAAGTCATCAGCAGAAATGAAGCCATAAAATGCACCTCTAAGCCATTCTAAATGCATCATATAAGTGAACCGAACTATTGAGCATCTACATCTGAGATGTTGTACGTGAGCAGCGCTCAAATATTGTGCACCGCGTGAAGGCTAAAAATCGCCACGAGTGTGTGTAAACAGAGCAGCGCCATTCACTGACCCGCTGGATATTTACTTCTTAAACACAGTCTTCAAGTGGCTTTGAATAAAATGTACGAGTCATATTAACTACTTTACTGGTGTTTTAATGGTTCTTTTGTCCTTTTTGAGCTTGACAGTAACTAACACACAGTATCGGATTTGGTTTCGTCATACTGATCTGTTTAAACATGTCAGTATCGGAGCCGATATCGATCCAGCTATCGGATTGTGCATCCCTAGTTTTTGCAGCTTAGTTTCATTATACTGTCTTTTTGGACTAGCAAGGAAGTTTTGAGTTCTTAATATGTTCATAGTATGCCAACCTATTTTATCTCAAAAGATCAAGGGATAATGGAGATTGTGTTCCAAGGCCTTTTCCAGACTGGTGAACTCCGTCGGAACAGTGAAAACAGGTCATAATGGCTATTCCTCAGTCCTCAAGAATGAGTGCGAACTACAGTACAGACTTCTCTTCAGTGATGTGTCCAGCTCCTCCATTAGCCTCAGCAGGGACTTGTGATGTATTTTGGTCAGCGTTGACTGTACTAAATTCATCCTCACCAGCAGATGGCGCCACAGGGTTGTCTTGGTCATCAGTTGGAAATTTTTGGAAGAAACCCCTCTGATGCAAAATCCAGGCAGTGAAAATAAACAACAGAATCAATTAGTATACAAGAGTAGCTGAACAAAAAGATCTGTAGACAAATTGTGTAAATTATGTTTTATGAACACTAACTTTGTACAGAACCACAAATATGATCGCCATAGCGATGAGTCCAAAGATGACAGATAGCGAGGCGATGAGTACTGTAAGGGCCTGAGATGGGACCTCAAACTCGGTGACAATCTGGAGAATAGAGAGAAACAGCGATGATGAAAGCAAACACCTTAACATTCTCACTAGAAGATCTTTCTTTGTAATGGAAAAATGATAAATGAAGCATCTTTTGGGACCTTATAGTGATGTTTACTACACTGCATGGCCAAAAAAAAAAAAGTCACATACTTTGAAAGTCACGCCTTTAGCTTTGATTACAGCATGCATTTGTCATGTGGCATTGTTTTGACAACCTTATGCAACATCACAACATTTATTCCCGTCCAGAGTTGCATTCATTTTTGACCAGGATGCTGGTAGAGAGTCGAAGCACTCCGTAAAATCTTCTCCAGCACATTCCAAAGACTTTCAATGGGGTTAAGGTCAGGACTCTGTGCTGGCCAATTAATGTGTGAAACTGATTCCTCATGCCTGCTGAACCACTCTTTCACAATTTGAGCCTGATGAATCTTGGCATTGTCCTCCTGGAATATGCCCGTGCCATCAGGGAAGAAAACCCATTGATGGGATAACCTTGTCATTCAGTACATTCACATAGTCAGCTGACTTCATTTTATTTGGCACATAATGATGCTGAGTCTAGACCTGACCAATCGAAGCAGCCCCAGATTATAAACTGTGACTTAGTTTTTTGGCCAGGCAGTGTATGTTCAATGGGTGTTATTAGGCATGAACAGTGTCAGGAATATTCCAGATTTAATATAAGTTGAGCTTAACCAACAGCATTTGTGACAATATTGATTACCACAATAATGAACTGTGACTCGTCCCTTCTTTTCTTTAAAAAAAGCAATAATGGAGGTTACAGTGAGACACTTACAATGGAAGTTGTAAGGCAGAAACATCCATCTTATATTTTTATAAAAGCACTTACAGTAATTCTTCTGTTAAAACCTGTGAATTATTTGAGCTGTAAATCATTTTTAGTAATTTTAGGCTTTTATGGTTTGTTGACACCGTCATGGCAACGTAGTTATAAAATTGGCAATAACTCTACACAGAAAAGTTTAGTAAGTGATTTTATCACAGTAAAATCATGTTAACACACTTATTGTTTATGTCATGTGGCTAAACTTTTAAAACAGTGAGTATTTGAACCAAAAAAATGGCCACATCACTTCCATTGTAAGTGCCTCACTGTCACACACATTTTTATTTAGTTTTTTAAAGAAAAGGAGGGAAGAGTCAAAATACATTTTTGTGCTAATCAATTTAGTCACAAATGCTGTCGGATTGAGCTTAATTTGTATTGAACCCGGAATATTCCTTTAATTGACGTGCGATCACAGGCGTGTCTATCAACTGTTTTCCAACAGCTTCCAGGCTGTTTGGCTCATCCAATCAGATTTTAGAGCTGGAACAAAACATTTTCAAATTGACGTTATAGGGGGAAATGTTGTCGTTTACTTACACTGAGATGGTGAGAGTCATCGGGGGGATACTGGATGAACTGCTCACTGTCAAACGAGAGAAATCCCCAACTCTTGATGCTAATCTGCATACCTGACACCTGAAAGCAACAACACAGACATAAGTCAACAACACTTGCCTTTCATAAGAAAATATAGAAAAGGAGCTATTTTAGAGATCATAAAGTGTGAGAGAAGTTAGAACTAATACTTTACCTGCTTGCCTGAACTGAAATTTCCAGTAAACATGAAGCTGATTGGCTGATCATGAGTCAACACGTTTATGGTGCAACCAATCAGATGACAGGTAGAAACATTACAAAGCTGTCCGAGAGAAAGTTACCATTGTAAGAAAACAACATGACAGTCAACATGTGAGATTAAAGGAATATGAAAATCCTGTCATTTACGCAAACGTCATTGCTTCATGAATGTCTCATTATTGACATCAAACCTTATACAATTCTTCTTGATGTGCCATATTTTAATATACATGAATCTGAATGAGATTTCAGAGCTGCCGCAGAGGGAAAGATTATCGGTAAACAACAAATTAGTCATAAAAAGGACTTTATGGAAATGTGATTGTGCATATGTAACCGGTCTTGCTCAACCCAATCCGAGCGAGATTCGAACCGGTGTCTGCTAGCAAGGGACCATGTGAGAATAACGAGGAGGCTAAAGGCTACGGCCCTAGCCTCAGTTGCTAGTGTTCCTCTTGATGCCAGGGGAAGGATGTTTACACATACCGCACAGCTATCGTGTACCAGCTGGTTCCCGTTACACATACACCAATTTTGGGGCTTAACAGTGTCTGTCCCAATCCAATTTATTGTGTGATTAAAACAGCAACCAGGACACTCTGCTAAACTAAACCGCTAAAATGTCCCTTTTATGTTCCACAGACGAAAGGTAAGTCGAACCAATTTAGAATGACACAAG